>NW_027142355.1:41400362-42600362 GCF_026170545.1 Melanerpes formicivorus | reverse complement strand
TCAAACAGCATCAGGTAATTTAAGGACTATGAACAGTCTTACATACACAAAATACATCCTATTTAATAACTGCAACTTGTTTGTTAAGTCTTGACAGGCAGCTCTATGTTACTTAATATCTAAAGACACACTAAAGGGAAAAACCAAGCTTTCTCATGCTCTGAAAAGGAAACTACAATCAAATTACAGATTGATTCATTTCAAACATCATCCTAAACACACCATAATCCACAAACTAACCTGCACATATCTATTTAAATGTTAATTGCTTTCCTAAGCTCTGTTAAGAAACATTAGTTCTTTAGCTTAGCCTGGAGAGGAGGAGACTCAGGGGTGACCTTATCACTCTCTACAACTACCTGAAGGGAGGTTGTAGACAGGCAGAGGTTGGTCTCTTCTCCCAGGCACCCAGCACCAGAACAAGAGGACACAGTCTCAGGCTGCGCCAGGGGAGGTTCAGGTTTCATAGTTTCATAGTTTCATTCAGGGTTGGAAGGGACCACAAGGATCATCTAGTTCCAACCCCCCTGCCATGGGTAGGGACACCCCACACTAGATCAGGCTGGACAGAGCCTCATCCAGCCTGGTCTTAAACACCCCCAGGGACGGGGCCTCGACCACCTCCCTGGACAACCCATTCCAGGGTTTCACCACTCTCATGGTGAAGAACCTCCTCCTCACATCCAGCCTGAATCTCCCCACCTCCAGCTTCATTCCATTCCCCCTAGTCCTATCACTACCTGATATCCTGAGCAGTCCCTCCCCTGCCTTCCTGTAGCCCCCTTCAGATACTGGAAGGCGACAATTAGGTCTCCTCGGAGCCTTCTCTTCTCCAGACTGAACAGCCCCAACTCCTTCAGTCTGTCCTCATAGGAGAGGTGCTCCAGCCCTCTGCTCATCCTCCTGGCCCTTCTCTGGACACGTTCCAGCACCTCCACATCCCTCTTGTAATAGGGGCTCCAGAACTGGACACAGTACTCCAGGTGGGGTCTCACCAGGGCTGAGTAGAGGGGGAGGATCACCTCCCTCGACCTGCTGGCCACACTTCTGATGCAGCCCAGGATCTGATTGGCTTTCTGGGCTGCAAGTGCACACTGAGAGCTCATGTTGAGCTTTTTGTCCACCAGCACCCCCAAGTCTCTCTCCTCAGGGCTACCCTCCAGCCAGTCACTGCCCAGCCTGTATTTGTGCCTGGGATTGCCTCGACCCAGATGCAGGACCCTGCACTTGCTCTTATTGAACTTCATGAGGTTGGCTTGTGCCCACCTCTCCAGCCTGTCAAGGTCCCTCTGGATGGCCTCCCTTCCCTCCAGCTGTCTGCTGCACCACACAGCTTGGTGTCATCAGCAAACTTGCTGAGGGTGCACTCAATGCCACTGTCCATGGCACCCACAAAGATGTTGAACAAGACAGGTCCCAGGACTGATCCCTGAGGGACTCCGCTTGTCACTGGCCTCCACTGGGACATGGATGTTAGGATGTTAGGTTGGATGTTAGGAAGAAGTTCTACACAGAGAGAGTGATTGCCCATTGGAATGGGCTGCCTGTGGAGGTGGTGGAGTCGCCATCATTGGAGGTGTTCAGGAGGAGACTTGCTGGGGTGCTTGGTGCCATGGGTTAGCTGCTTGGGTGGGTTGGATTGGTTGATGGGTTGGACACGATGATCTTGAAGGTCTCTTCCAACCTGGTTTGGTTTATTCTAATAAAGTTTTAAACAGAATGGATCATTCAGAACAATAATGCTGTGTGATTCAGTATGCTGTTTGGTTACTCAGGTAACGTGGAGAGATGGATTTGCTGAAGCCTGAGGCCAAAAGCTGTAAGCTTTTCACCTGTGTACAAGTTCACTTGGACAGAAATTGTATCTCTTCAAGCAAGACAAAACCTCTAGAGCCAGCACAGACCAAAAGAGAAGGAGGATACAGGCATAAACAGCAGCTGCACCTAATGAAGGGAACAGTCTGCTGCCTGGAGACAGTGAGGGAACCCCATAAGGAGTCAGAATGTGTGAGAGGATCTCAGAGGAGAATCACCATTGGAGCAAAGAGTGCATGGAAGATTTGTGAAGGGTGGGTGAACAGTTTGTAAGGCTATAAACACCCAGGGAAGAGAAAGCAAAGGGTTGTTTGGGATCCCCCTCCTGAGGCACCATGCCTGAGCTGACCCTACTACTGGATCATTCTATTAGTTATCTGCTGAGCTCTGATGCACGAGACTCTGCTTTGGGAAGCTTGGGGAAGTGCTGAGTTTCTAACACCAGATGCCTTGCCTGGACTCTGCTGTTGACGTTTCCCACCCTCCTTCATTCATCTCTCTCTTTTTATGGGTCAGCAAAACTGGGGTTTCATTGCAGTGCTAATACAAGTTCTCTGCACCTGAACTGCTCCTTCTAAACCTGACACAATCTGAATGGCAGCACACACTGTGCCAGGAGTGCTTTGTTAACGTTGGCACTAAGTGTCTCTGCTGCACCTGACATGCCTGAGGGACAGACACGCCTGAGCAGACACAGGTACCATAACCACCTCACTAAGTTGAGCACACGAGTTCAGAATTGTTCAAGGCCCTCCATCCTCAGGTCTTCTATCCTCACCAGCTACAGGCAGCATCTTCTGATTCTCTCGTGCTCTCAACACAGAGAAACCCATCACACAGCCTTGCAGAAGTACTCAACCTCTTAGACACAGGGTGTGAATTTCAGGAAGCTGTAAAAAGCCTTTTCCCTGTCTCCCCCTTTGGAACCAGGGCCTTTCTTTGATAGGCTTTTTACCCCATCGTAAAGGCAAGTTTTAAGAATGCTTGTGCTAAAAATTAGTTGGTTCATCTTTGAGATCTGCTTCCTGAGAAACCAGACATGGCAATGGTCCACACAGTCCTAATGATTTGTGTTCATAGTAGTAGTATCATAGTAGTATCAGTCAGGGTTGGAAGGGACCACAAGCATCATCCAGTTCCAACCCCCCTGCCATGGGCAGGGACACCCCACACTACATTAGCCTGGCCAGAGCCTCAGCCAGCCTGGGCTGAAACACCTCCAGGGACAGGGCCCCAACCACCTCCCTGGACAACCCATTCCAGGGTTTCACCACTCTCATGGTGAAGAACCTCCTCCTCACATCCAGCCTGAATCTCCCCACCTCCAGCTTCATTCCATTCCCCCTAGTCCTATCACTCCCTGAGATCCTGAGCAGTCCCTCCCCAGCCTTCCTGTAGCCCCCTGCAGATACTGGCAATTCAAAGTGTGGAAGTTAGTTTTGGAACAAAGACTCACATATTCCCGGGAAAAAAAACCCAGTGTTGGCACTTCATAGTGCTAAGCCTAAGCTTCCTAGCATATGCTCTCAGATATGTCCACACTGGGTATCACAAAGCCAAGACAATGGAGTAGATGGCAGCGAAAAGCCGCACAGGAACACATCCGCCCACACATTTGCCATGCCACCCAGCAGTCCAAGGCACCTTTCCCAGCTGACAGCCAGCCACCGCACACCTCCAGACCGGAGGTACGGAAACAACAGCAGGACCTCACAACGCTCACGAATTACAGAGCCGCCACGGGGCTAATCCACAGCCATGAGAAAATATGACCCTTTATCGCCACAGAAGCAGCTGTGCCACAACAGGCTCTGCTGCCTCGAGGGAAACAAAACAAAAACGGGGGGGAGGGAGGCGGAGGAGAGGAAGATGGGGAAGGAAGGAAAAACAAAAGGAAAAGGAGGAAAAGGGAGTGAAGAGGGAAAATCGAATTCAGTACTCCACGTTGCCACGCAGAGTTCTGGGACTCGCTTTTTATGTCCAGCTGAGCCGAGCTGGCCGGTACCCGGGCGGAGCTGCGCTTCCCCCCGGAGGGCTTCCCCCCGCTCCCGCCAGCGGACAGCTCGCCGGCTCGGCCGGAGCTGCCAAGCGGATGGCGAGAAGGGATTCCCCGCTGCCGCTGCCCGGCCCTTCTCTCCCCACACAGAGCACCCCCGGGCGCCACAGCCAGACTGGGGGACACCCCAGGGCGTCGGGGGCTGGGCGGGGCGCGGTGCGGTCGCTCCTCTCCGCCCGCCCAGCCGGCAGTGCAACGTGTCACAGCGGCAGAGCGCAGCCGCGCCCCGCACCGCCCCGGGGCCCGGCCCGGCGGCCTTACCTTGTTGGTGGGGATGGAGCGGAGCCGCTTGAAGATGGCGGCGATGTCCTGCTTGCTGGGCTCGCACATGGCGGCAGGTGGGAGCGAAGCGGGAGCCCTGCGAAGAGAGGAGCGGAGCCGCCGCCCGCCCGCACGGTCAGGTGGCCGCGGGACGCTGCGCCCCGCCCGGCAGACGGCCACGAAGCCAGCCCGCCCCCGGCCCGGCTGGGCGCGGCTGCGGCCGCCGGCGTGGCGCGACGGGGAGACGCTGCCCCCGGCCGGGCACCGCCTCCGTTGCTCCGGAGACGAGCGGCTCCGGTGCGTCAGCGTTTCCCTTTGGGCACGCAACCGTCAAGGGGTGAGGGCGGGAGGCGAAACCACCACCGAGGACGCCTCTGATCGGGGAGCGTGAGGAGCCGGCGGAAAACCTGCGGAGGAACCCCAGCTCCCTTCTCGCGAAAGAAGAGACCACTGCAGCCTCTACATGCTCTTCACGAGCAACGTTAAAGCATGTCACCGTGCCTCTGAATAGACCTGATTCCACTCTTGGAGTCGAGTCTACTGCTCTCGCTAATATCCTTATTAATGACTGGTCAAAGGATTGAATCCTCTCTCACTCCATTCGCAGGTGACACTGGGATGGGAGGGAGTGGGGGATCTGCTTGAAGGTAGGCAAGCTCTGCAGAGGGACATGGCTTTGATGTGTTGAGGCCAACAATATGAGATTTAACACAGCAAGGACCAGGTTGTGCACTTGGGTCACGACCCCCTCCAATGCTCCAAGCTTGAGGAAGAGTGGGTGGAAAGCATCTCATCAGAAAAAAGATGTGGAGATGTTGGTGTGTCAAAGTGGCCAGGAGGGCCAACAGCATCCTGACCTGTAGCAGGAGAAGTGAGCAGGAGGCCCAAGGAAATGATCGTTCCCCTGGACTCAGCATCGGTGAGGTCATGCCTGGAGTACTGGGTTCAATTTTTGGGCCCTCACTAAAATAAAAACATTGAGGTGCTGGAGTGGGTCCACAGCAGGGCAACAAAAGTGGTGAAAGGTTTCGAGAATGAGTCTCATGAGGAGTGGCTGAAAGAACTAGGGGTGTTGAGTCTGGAGAAAAGGAGGCTGAGGGAAGACCTTCTCACTTGCTTCAACTCCCTGAAAAGGAGTTTGTAGCCAAGGGGAGTGTGTGTGTGTGTGTGTCTCCTCCTAGTAACAAGTGATAGGACAAGAGGAAATAGCCTCAAGTTGCACCAGGGGAGGTTAGATTGGGTAGTAGAACCCACTGATCCCTTGAGGTCCCTTCCAACCTCTAATATACCATGATACTTCTTTACTGAAAGGGTCCTCAAAGAAGCCACAGCCCTCGAAGTGTTTAAAAGACACCGAGATGGGGTGCTGAGAGACATGGCTTAGCACCAGCCTTAGTAGAGTTGGATAATGGTTGGACACAATCATCTTGAAGTTATTTTCCAACCAAAATGATTCAATGTAGGTTTCAGGCACTTTACTTAAACCCATCATTTTTCCTCTTCACTAGCATTGAAGTACAAAGCCAGGCACAAATGAGGCAGTGCCAAAGCAGCAGAGCAAAAAAGAGGCTATGGTTTAATTGCATTCCGAAGCAGCATGTTCAGATAACGACTCTGAAATGGAAATAGCCTCCATATCTTACTCTCCCCTAGTGTGACCTTGCCCAGCCCCAGAGAAGCAAACTGTAGGTTCCATCCATTCTGATGGAAACCATGAGCCCTGGAAGGTGATGGAAAGTTTCCAGAGAACAGAGATGGGCTGCTGCTCCTTCCGTAGGTTTGTGGCTTGAGTGAGTTGCAGAAGAAGGAAGGTACAGAGAGAGAGTAGCAGCAGTGGTAGGAAAGCAGATGACAGCTGCTGCTTTGCCAGTTACCCTTCAGTACAGTAACACTAGGTCTTGCTAGTGGGTTCCAAGAATGTCCAAAATCCGTGTATTTGTATCCCCAGTGCATAAAGAATAATTTAAACCTTGCTTTTGTGCCAGCTGACCTGACAAATACATACAGGGAGGAAGACTGTTCTACGTGCACCCTCAAACCAGCTGCTGGGCAAATACAGCACTCCCTGGAAGGGCTGCGTGTATTAGAAGCCCTCTAATGGGTGCAAACACAGAGCAAACCATGCCAGCACGCCAGAGCCTGAAAGTCTGTGGCTGATTTGCAAGATGGGGGCAGTTTGCCCACTGTGGAAACTCTGGAGGTTTCAGGACCCAACCAGGCAAAGCCCCCAGTAAGCTGCAAGCTGCTAGTTCAGCACTGACCCACTTGGAGAAGGCAGTGGGAGACACTTTGAGGCCCCTCCTCCTGGATTGTGTGCTAGCAGGATTCTCTCTCTAGCCAGGCAAGGCCTGAAATGGGCAGGCTCTCCTTGTAACACTTTGTTAACAGACACTCAGTTTTGGAGCCCCACAGCAGCACAGACAAAGCAACTTGTTCCAGTGCTTTCTCCTGCACTCCCCTATCCCCTGCCACAAAAGCCTTAGGCTCCTGGATCTTGTCAGAGAGTCCTATCAGGATGCATAGATACAAAGAAGGAGAATTAATAAGGATGACCTCTTGAGAACTACCTGTTCTGTAGAGCCTTGGTTGATCTGACAAGCAAGGATAGGTAGGCACTAGCATCTGCATGGAGCTGGGAGAAGTTACAGGTTCAGCAGCCACTTACTGTATCACAGTATAACAGTACCACAGTATCACCAATGTTGGAAGAGACCTCGAGGATCATCGAGTCCAACCTGTCACCACAGACCTCATGACCAGACCATGGCACCAAGTGCCACATCCAATCCCCTCTTGAACACCTCCAGGGATGGGGACTCCACCACCTCCCTGGCCAGCACATTCCAATGACCAATGACTCTCTCAGTGAAGAACTTTCTCCTTACCTCCAGCCTAAACCTCCCCTGGCACAGCTTGAGACTGTGTCCTCTTGTTCTGGTGCTGGTTGCTAGAGAGAAGAGACCAACCCCTTCCTGCCTACAACCACCTTTCAGGTAGTTGTAGAGAGCAATGAGGTCACCCCTGAGCCTCCTCTTCTCCAGGCTAAGCAACCCCAGCTCCCTCAGCCTCTCCTCACAGGGCTGTGCTCAAGGCCTCTCCCCAGCCTTGTTGCCCTTCTCTGGACACATTCAAGTCTCTCGATGTCCTTCCTGAACTGAGGGGCCCAGAACTGGACACAGGACTCAAGGTGTGGCCTAACAAATGCAGAGTCCAGGGGCACAATGACTTCCCTGCTCCTGCTGGCCACACTGTTCCTGATGCAGGCCAGGATGCCATTGGCCTTCTTGGCCACCTGGGCACACTGCTGGCTCACAGCTCTGAAGTATTTACTCCCATTCCCAACCTTCGAAGCTTTCAGCTCTGTATAATTCTGTTAGTGGTGCTCTCCAGTTATCATCAAGCTTCCTGGTGTTTGCTTTCTCGCATTACTGCTGAGAAATGATGGAACATGGGGATAGTCCCAGGTCACGTTACTTAGATCCTCACCAGAGCCAGAGGACATGCCTGAATTGTGCTTCATGCCTTTGGAAAACCTGGTCACACTGAGTAAAGTTTGTCACTGCTCACAGCTAGATTGTGCATAATGAAAACATGGTGCCTCAGGAAGTTTTATGCTAGCCTTTGGTATCTTCCAAGACAAGAAAAAAAATCAAGCATCCAACTGGCCATCCCCACACTGTGCAAATTAAGTTTAGTAGATACTTTAAAGCCTGTTGAAAGGAGATCAACACATCAGTAACACCTTTGTATTCAGTACCAATGCAGATCTTACTGGTTCAAATAGAGAAGGTTTCTCGGAGCTTTCCACTCTTGGAAGTGGTCTACATCTCAACAACACAGCCCAGTACAAAGCCAAAAGGTGATTTACAGACAAGCCCCCATGCTCTCATACTCTGTTGTGCTTAGGTAAACTCCTAGCAGAGGACAGGACTCGCAAAACTGCTGCTCCCTACCTGTGCCACACGATGGCGCCTCACCCAGCCCAGCGCAAGCGACCTGCAGCGCGCTCTGCAGAGGGATTCTAGAAATATCCACCGTAGTAGTTCACAACTGATAGGGCTGTTTAGCCAACAGAGGTGGGGGTTTCATGGGTCATGAAGAAGTGTGAGGTAGTTGAGGCAATAGGTGACTTGTATTTTCAAAAAGCTCTTGCTAATGTTCCTCACAAAAGCAGAAGCAAGGTGCAGTGAGTAACGGCACAATGGTCATTTAATACATCAGTTACTGGCTACACTAATAAAAAGTAGGAGGTTAACAGTGTCCTCCTGAGGAGGACTTGTAGGTTGGAGTATTTGTCTAGAAAAATGGTGAGTGGAAAGGTGGCAGCTTACCAATACTACCTACCATCACAGAAGTGGGAAACAGATGCGAGAGGATCTTGTACTGGACTGACTGACCAGTTAAACAACATGGAGATTTCAAAGTCAAATGCAAAACAAAGTCTGAATCTCTCTGATGAGAGAGGTGGTGGAGTCACCGTCCCTGGAGGTGTTCAAGAGGGGACTGGATGTGGCACTTGGTGCCATGGTCTAGGCATGAGGTCTGTGGTGCCAGGGGAGGTTCAGGCTGGAGGTGAGGAGGAAGTTCTACACAGAGAGAGTGATTGCCCATTGGAATGGGCTGCCTGGGGAGGTGGTGGAGTCACCATCACTGGAGGTGTTCAGGAGGAGACTTGATGGGGTGCTTGGTGCCATGGGTTAGTTGATGAGGTGGTGTTGGATGATAGGTTGGACACTATGATCTTGAAGGTCTCTTCCAACCTGGCCTATTCTATTCTATTCTTTGAGGTGTCTTCCAACCTTGGGGATACTGTGAAACTGTAATGGAGTCAGAACTAGCAACTGCTAGGAGCAACCATCACTGGCTCTATTTCTAGAGCTGATTACCAGAGAAGTTGAGGGCACCCTTGGCAAGCCTGCAGATGACACCAAGCTGTGTGGTTCAACTGATAGGCTGGAGAGTAGCAGAACACTGGAACCTGTTGCCCAGGGAAGTGGTTGGGGCCCCCATCCCTGGAGATATTCAAGGTGAGGCTCAACAGGGCTCTGGGCAACCTGACCTAGTTGAGGATGCCCCTGCTTACTGCAGAGGGGGTTGGACTAGATGGCATGTTGCAGGTCTCTTCCAACCCAGAGCATTCTGTGATTCTATGTTAATCAATGCCAGACAAGAAAAGATTCACAGAATCATAGAAACATTCCAGTTGGAAAAGACCCTCAGGATCAACAAGTCCAACTGCTAACCCTACTCTACAAGGTTCACCCCTAAACCATATTCCCAAGCACACCTTCCACTAGACAAGGTTGCTCAAAGGTCCATAAAGCCTGGCCCTGAACACCTCCAGGGATGGGACATCCACAACCGTGGGCAACCTGTGGCAGCGTTCCACCACCCTCATGGCAAAAGAGTTCTTCCTCACATCCAATCCAACCCCCTCCCCTCTATTTTAGTTTGAAACCATCACCCCTCATCCCCTCACTACAGACACTTTACCAGGGGCTTTCTCCATCAGATACTACAGAGGAGGAAAAAAACCAAAAGCTTAGTTGCTCACCAAAGCTGTATCAGACTTAACTACACCACAGGATGCAGCATCACAGCAGATCCTGCATATCCATAAAAGACATGGTCTCCTTAGATTCCATTTTGATGGAATTTCTTGCCTAGAATAGAACAGAATAGAATAGACCAGGTTGGAAGAGACCTTCAAGATCATCACCTCCAACCCATCAACCAATCCAACCCACCTGAACAACTAACCCATGGCACCAAGCACCCCATCAAGTCTTCCCCTGAACACCTCCAGGGATGGTGACTCCACCACCTCCCCAGGCAGCCCATTCCAATGGGCAATCACTCTCTCTGTGTAGAACTTCCTCCTAACCTCCAGTCTAAACCTCCCCTGGCACAGCCTGAGACTGTGTACTCTTGTTCTGGTGCTGGCTGCCTGGGAGAAGAGACCAACCTCTGCCTGTCTATAACCTCCCTTCAGGTAGTTGTAGAGAGCAATAAGGTCACCCCTGAGCCTCCTCTTCTCCAGGCTAAGCAACCCCAGCTCCCTCAGCCTCTCCTCACAGGGCTGTGTCCAAGCCCCTCACCAACTTTGTTGCCCTTCTCCGGACACCTTCCAGCAAGTCAACCTCCTTCCCAAACTGAGGGGCCCAGAACTGGACACAGGACTCGAGGTGTGGCCTAACCAGTGCAGTGTACAGGGGCAGAATGACCTCCCTGCTCCTGCTGGCCACACTGTTCCTGATGCAGCCCAGGATGCCATTGGCCCTCTTGGCTGCCTGGGCACACTGCAGGCTCATGTTCAGCCTACCATCAACCAGCACCCCCAGGTCCCTCTCTGCCTGGCTGCTCTCAGCCACTCTGACCCCAGCCTGTAGCTCTGCCTGGGGTTGCTGTGGCCAATGTGCAGAACCTGGCACTTGGATGTGTTCAATCTCATGCCCATCTGTCTGGCCTGTCGAGGTCCCTCTGGCCCCTGTCTCCTGTGCCTCCTGTTGGTTTTTTTGTTAACAGCTCAGTGCCACTGATGTCTTACTCCTCTCTTTAGGCCTTTTCTATGCAATGAAGATTTTGCCCCCTTTGACAGCAGCGGAACAGATTATCTGCTTTGTAAGATGACTTTCACATACATTGAAACAGTAAGAGTTGCATTCTGTGTATTTAAGAGAGTAACAGATTTTATTGTTTCCTAAAATATTGTACAATAACAGAGAGAACCAAAGGAGTAATTCCTGACAATTTTTGTTACCATCCTGTGGACGAACAATGCCGCTGGCGAGTTGTCCTTGACAGACACACACACTCCACGCTTGCACCTTTTGATTCGTTGAAGAGGATGACCAGAAGTTCAAAAATCAAACAAGAGGAGTTCAAGGCTGTTACCAGTGTTTCACAGTTGCCTCAAACTCGATGTGGCAGCTTCCTTACAGTGTACCTTTCTGACACAGCGAATCTCCTTAGCTGAAACTGCGGGTGATTTTTCACCGCACGTCCGCTGCAGTTCTACAGCCCGGGATTAAAGGTCTCCACTGCGCACTCTGGACACGACTGCAGACTAACAAGTTGTAACTGCAAGCAAGTGTAAAATTGTACAGTGATCTGCTACAATAATCCATGTAAGGAATAAAGCTAATACATTCTGGCCCACAAATTGATCCACAAACACTGATCTCGAGTAGGTTAGTGTAGTTACTGTGCTTCTGAACAAACCTAAATCACAGAATACTTCTGTCTATGGCAGGGTAATGAAGAGGGCAGGAAAGCAGGTTTAAATACACCTATAATTTAAACTCTTAAACCAGTCTGACTCTTACTGACATCCAAGGGCTTGATAACTAGTAGCCATGCTCTACTTTGTAATATCAAGTTATATGTACATATACACAACATAGATAGGCTCTTAATAAAAAGCATTTCATCTATTTTACAGATCTCTCTCTTCAAAAAACATTAAGTCTCCACAGATTTAACGTATCAAATCACCTAAAAATCATTAGCAGTTTAAAGGTGACTTCCCCCCTCCCACCCTGCAAAGGTGCTGGAAAGCATTACTGTTCTGGGGCTGCTGCGAAATTGATCTTTCCAATGCCATTTAGGACACCAAAACCTCTTCAGTTCAAGGGTCACACCACCTAAACAACGTTCATAACAGAAGCCCAGCCCATGACACCTATGGCTATCTCTGCTACATACAACCTTCTGTAACAGATGTTTACTAAATACAGTGTGTGTTTTACCACTTCAAGCCATGCTACCCACATGGAAGAGACTACTAGGACGTGGGAAGAGTTTTCATTCAGCCGACTGGTTGTTAAATCTATTTCATAATTTAAGTATTAATTGATCTCCTCTAAGCATACAAAAAAAATGTGCTTAGCTACAGAGCATTTGCATAAAAAAATACTGCATCTCTGAGACATCACTAAGGACAAACAGAAAAGTAACTCTAATCATCATCTTTAAAGTTCAAGTTGCAGATTACCGAAGGTCACTTAAAATGGCTGATTAAGGGAGAGTGAGCGTAAGCCACGTACGTAGGGCAGGATGAAGCACAGGCACAGAAAGGCAAAACCTGTTCAGGAGTCACAAGAACAGACCACGTGGGGAGAAAAAGCTTCAAAGGTATTTTTCCTATGATACTATTGATTCAGCCTAAGCCCTTTCCTTTGCTTTGTGCACAAGTTGTGAAAGCAATGACAAACTGTTAGCTCTAGCTTTTTGTCCTAACACCAGCATCAGTTCGGTATCAAGCCCTCCCCTTTTCATTAAAATATGTACACTCTATACATCATTCATCTGTCTCACTTTAAATAGATACTGTACAGGCCCACAGAGCTTTTGTAACACTTCTGTATTATCTTTGTCCTTTGTCACTGGATTGGTTCTACATAGTTTGCTGGGTATAACCCGACTTGGCCGTTGTCCAGACGTCCTTTGCACCACCCCTGCTCATCTTCATTCTCCATTTTAGTCAGCTCATCTCCTGAAAAAGAAAGAAGGAAGACTGTTAACAAAACTAACGTTTAAGTAACAGCAGGAAGTCATGACAGTTATCTGCATGTCTACTTTTCTTCCCCTGCCCACCCTAGATCCCAGTACAAACCCTCCCTGCTGTGCTCTACAAGCTTTTAATACTAAGAATACCACTTAGAGACTTAGGTACGGGCTGACAAGCCCCCAGATTCAAGAAAATAGGAAGAAGCAAGGCACTTGGAATCTCAAATATTACAGTGATGGCACTTCAAAGAGGTCACAGCACTTTTAAGGCACAAAAGAATGCAAACCTTTGAATAGCTACAGAATTATTTCACTAGAACATGAAAATAATTCATAGTATCATAGTATCAGTCAGGGTTGGAAGGGACCACAAGGATCAGCCAGTTCCAACCCCCCTGCCATGGGCAGGGACACCCCACACTAGATCAGCCTGGCCACAGCCTCAGCCAGCCTGGCCTTAAACACCTCCAGGGACAGGGCCCCAACCACCTCCCTGCACAACCCATTCCAGGGCTTCACCACTCTCATGGGGAAGAACTTCCTCCTCACCTCCAGCCTGAATCTCCCCACCTCCAGCTTCATTCCATTCCCCCTAGTCCTATCACTCCCTGAGATCCTGAGCAGTCCCTCCCCAGCCTTCCTGTAGCCCCCTTCAGATACTGGAAGGCCACAATGAGGTCACCTGGGAGCCTTCTCTTCTCCAGACTCAACAGCCCCAACTCCTTCAGTCTGTCCTCACAGGAGACGTGCTCCAGCCCTCTGCTCATCCTCCTGGCCCTTCTCTGGACACCTTCCAGCACCTCCAGATCCCTCTTGTAATAGTTGTGGATAATACTACTGCTTCTGTATTTGAGGTTTGCATCTAAGCAAGCAGAATAATCCTACAGTCATGACCCTCAGCAAAATGTCAGTGCAGGTGAAATCAATGTTTCTTTAGGCTTCCACTCTGCTCAGAGCAGAAAATGCTACAGAAAATAAACACATGGCAGTGAAATCCTCTTGAATTACACTTGCAGCTTTTCAGAATAGCACCACTACACTGCAATGCAGAAAGGTTTAAAGGAATCTCCTACCTAACACTTTGTTACATCTCTTGAAGAAATACAAGGATTGGGATGCAGCTTCCCCTTTTACTGCTCCAGCTTTATATTGTTGGAAGCTGACATAGGAGCTCCAGGAAAAGTAACTCAGAATTTGCTTCCTAACATACACAGCAAAAGCCAACACTGGTTATCCATTCAGACACTTAGTCAAAATGAGGTTATGTTACTGCTCCTATCTTGCACATCTAATCTTCTCCATCATCAGGAAATGCTTTGGCATTAGAGTCTGCAGGCTCCAGGATGGTGTATGAACAAGCAAATGTCCATTCCAGCCAGGCAGAAAAGGCCACACTGAGTAATAATTAATGATTTCCTCACATACAACTTATTTGTATCAAATTATTTCCCTAGATACTACTGATTTGATTCATCTTGGTCAGCAATGGGAAATCCATACTGAAGATATCAACCACTACATACAATCCCAAATGGATAGAAATAAAGAGGGCCAATGGCATCCTGGCCTGCATCAGGAACAGTGTGGCCAGCAGGAGCAGGGAGGTCATTGTGCCCTGGACTCTGCATTGGTTAGGCCACACCTTGAGTCCTGTGTCCAGTTCTGGGCCCCTCAGTTTAGGAAGGACATTGAGAGACTTGAATGTGTCCAGAGAAGGGCAACAAGGCTGGGGAGAGGCCTTGAGCACAGCCCTGTGAGGAGAGGCTGAGGGAGCTGGGGTTGTTTAGCCTGGAGAAGAGGAGGCTCAGGGGAGACCTCATTGCTCTCTACAACTACCTGAAGGGAGGTTGTAGCCAGGAAGGGGTTGGTCTCTCCTCTCTAGCAAGCAGCACCAGAACAAGAGGACACAGTCTCAAGCTGCACCAGGGGAAGTTTAGGCTGGAGGTGAGGAGAAAGTTCTTCACTGAGAGAGTCATTGGCCATTGGAATGTGCTGGCCAGGGAGGTGGTGGAGTCCCCATCCCTGGAGGTGTTCAAGAGGGGATTGGATGTGGCACTTGGTGCCATGGTCTAGTCATGAGGTCTGTGGTGACAGGTTGGACTCAATGATCTTTGAGGTCTCTTCCAACCTTGGTGATTCAGTGATAGAGAGTCTTGTTATTACTTAGAAGAACATGAACTAGCCCAGGGCCTATAAATTCTTTGGTAGGAACTGATGAGCTCCATGTACCTTCACGAGATACCTATCTTCCATAGCCCCTCTTAGATACACAGTTTTAAAGCCTCCTTTCCTCTAATTTACCAGATGACTAATAAAGGACATCACAAACAAATTGTGAGCACTGTGGACTGCACTTGGCTCATGGAGACATTTAACCCTTTCCCAGCATTTCTAGTGCTGCAGAATGAGTGTACAATTCCAAGCCTTCCTGCCCCTTCTCTGCAGAGTGCTTTAAGCAACAGTAAAAACAATTACTACCAAAGCCAACCTGCATTAACAATAAGCCCCAATGCATCTGTACTAGGGGCAGCAGCTAGGTCTTGAAAACTCAGTGAGCTTGGAAACAGTACAACAACAGAAAGAACAACTGAGCTGAAGACAGCATGCACAATAACATGTTCTGACAACATTGCAGTCTGTGTTTACTGTAGCTGTTGATTCTCAGCCATGGCAGAGATGCAGTAGGGTGAGAGGTACATATGGTAGAAGGTTATGCCCCAGTTTTTCACATGACTGTAAAACTTCTGAGAAGACATGAATAAACAAGGCTATTCTTCCTCTTTGGAAGCTGATTGCCAGTTAGAAACAAAACAACAAAAACCCTAAACAAGGGAAAAACCACAACAACCCCCAAACACACCACAACCCCAAGAGAAAACACCAGGTGAATCAAGTACTGGACTAACAAAAAGTTCCAGGCATTAAAGGACACTTAATGGGCACTATGCAGAGGACATACTCTACATCAGGTAGCTAGAAGTGATCACAGAAGCTCTGTAGGCAAATCCTTTGAAAGCCAAGGAAATGTCACCTGAAGTTATCCACAGTTACTTGACTGTTCCCTAAAGAGCACTAAACCTCTGCTGAGGAGTCCAGGCATGGTCTCTCCAGGAGCACAAGAGAGAGCACATTTTACCTTGGCTCCTCCATGATCTGCTGAATTTTCCTCCTTCTCTTTCACAGAAAAGTGCAAGCCTAGGCACTCTAACCCTGCTGCTGGAAATGAAGCAAGTTTGCCTGCAGCACTTCTAATTCAGTCTCTGTGAAGGGATGGATAGCCTGGCAAGCCAGCCCTTTCCTGCCATCCACACAAGCAAGGGATTTGTGTTACAAAGTACTTCAGTGTTCTTCCTTCAAAGGTATTAACCTGTTTTCAGGTCAAACAGACATACAGAATCATAGAAACCATCTGGTTGGAAGAGACCTCAAAGATACCCAGTGCAACCCTCAACCCAGCACCGAAGGGTCAACACTAACCCATGTCCCTAAGTGCCAGGTCCACATGCTCCTTAAGCACCCCCAGGGACGGTGACTCCACCACTGCCCTGGGCAGATCATTCCAATGTTTTAAGAGCCCTCTCTGAAAAAGTATTACCTAACATCCAGCCTGACCTTCCCCTGGAGCAGCCTGAAACCAAACTTGCCACCCAGGAGAAAAGGCTGCCTCCTCCTCGCTCCAACCTCCCCTGTCAGGTAGCTGTAGAGAGTGATGAGGTCTCCCCTCAGCCTTCTCTTCTTCAGACTGAACAACCCCAGCTCTCTTAGACAATCCTCACAGGCCATGTACCCCAGGCCCTTCACCAGCCTTGCTGCCCTTCTCTGACCACGTTTCAACATCTCAGTGGCCTTCCTATGGGGCAAGACCCAGAACAACACAGCACTCAAGGTGTGGCCTCACCAGTACTGAGTCTGGGGGGTGATCACCTCCCTGTTCCTGCTGGCCAATCCAAGCCAGGATTCTACTGGCTTTCTTGGCCTCCTGGGCACTGCTGACTCAGATTAATTGACTGTCAACTGCTACCCCCAGCTCCCTCTGAGTCACAGCTTTCCAACCACACCTCCCCAAGTCTGTAGCTTACAGTGGGGTTGGCTGTGACCTCGGTGGAGAACCTGGCACTTCACCTTGTTGAACTGCACATCTCAGTTTAGATTTCCTGTGCTTTATTCCTGCAGACTGACAACCACGTGGTTCAAATAGTTCCGTGCAAGTTCCACCACTGCTACCACAGCACAGAATGCCCAACTTTGTATTTAGCCATTACATTTACATGCATAAACACTGCACACTTCTGTCCCTCACAGGCTTGTTACTGTAAGCCCTTGGAATGCCACCCTGTTGCTTTGCAGGCACAATACACACACTTCAAGAGGATTAGCATGCTTACATATCCACTCCTGAAAAAAAAGGGGGCACTTAAAATCTCTAGAGAATGAAGAATAATTGTAGCTGCTGTGCACTCTAGAGAAAGCTCCAGATGTTCTGTTACTGCTGTCCTGTCAGAGCACAGGTCAGCAAAGTTAATGGCCAAACCAACCCACTCCTGCTTTCTGGAAGCCTACAGTATCTGTCTACAAAGAAGAAAAGTCAGGTATCTAGAGAGTTTCACTACTTAAGAAAGGAGGGAGGCAAGTGAAAGGTAGGAGCACCACCATCTGAGTTGCTGGGCTTTTTGGTTTACAAGACTCCAAGTGCATTCAGAATATGAGCTGGAAACACAGTGTGCTGAGTACAACCTTTCTCTGCAAGAGGAAGTCTAGCAGGTCACTGATTAGATACATTGACTTCTTGACTAGGGTTTAGTGGGCATGGGGATCTTCATGATCTCCAAGGTAACTTCCAACCCTAACGATTCTGTGATTATATTAACTTTAGTCTGTAACACCTGAGACCCATAGCTGACAGGACAGAAGCAGCATAATTCTTCCAAGCCCTCACTGAAAGGCAAGTAGGACCAAAAGCATCACAGAATGGCTTAGGCTAGAAGGGACCTTAGAGATCATCTAATCCAGCCTCCCTGCCATGGCCAGGGATGCCCCTCAACCAGAACAGCTCTCTGAAATGAAGAGCTCCAAAAGCATGGCCAAGCTGTAGATTTCACTGTTATCACTAGAGGGTGTTGCCTCCAGGCTGGCCAGACATGAAAAACTTCAGTGTCTCCTATTTCAGGGACTGAGGAGGATGCCCAGGCACTTGGGTCAGTACACAACAGCTGGTAGAAAGAGCCCAGACAAACGAGGTAGCAGCATCCATGGTATGCAGCCATCAGAGCCGTGTGCCAAATCTGTATGGAAATATACTGTGGTCTCTCCTGCCAGTTGTCTCCATTCTGTTTTCTCAACTCCTACAGCAGTGAGGAAAAGACCCAGGAAAAACAGCTGAAGGGAAGTACAACATCCTAAGAGGAGAGATGCACAGGCAGTATACCATAACAGAAGATTCAAAAACCCAAAGCAAAACAAAGCAGTAAAAGACAGTTACTGTGCTTACAGTGAAGGAGCATGGAAAAAATTCCCTGTCCATGAGTAGGTTTTCAACCTTGAAAAGTTAGCACTCAGAAACTGGAAGCCAAAGGAGGTATGCTTCCAGTTCAAAACAGAAAAGCTATCAGCTGGGTAGAATATGTTTTAAGATCAGCTGCTGTAATCTTTTCCTTCAAAAAAACCCCAGCTTTGTGGGGCTGCCATTACTAGACAGCTAAAGTAAAGTTGTTATACTGTCTCCAAGAAGAGGAGGAGATAGGATTATCAATTCTGCAGGTCATTTTGTTTCACACAAGATGGCAGGAAAGGAATATCCCACACCTATGCATCCCAACACATTCTGAACAGATCAGAAGGCAGTGCTTCCAAAGAGGGGATACTAAGAAGTACAGTCTACATTTGGAGCAACAGGTGACTTCAGAAATGAAAAGCCTCTGTCCCCCTGAATAAATACCTGGTTACATATTTGTAAGTGAATGCTGTAAGCTTACCAGCCTTGAAGCTGAGCTCATCTTGCTCTTGGCCCTCGTAGTCATAGAGTGCACGGACTCTCACTTCCATTGCAGGAGAGGCATCCTCATCAAATGGATTGGTGTCTCCATTTGCGTCAGTGGAAGAGAATGGATTGTTGGACTCTTCATCAGACCAATCTGTAGGGTAGCTTTGGTTTTTTTCATAGCTGCTAACACTGAAAACAATTTAAAGATTATTCTAATCCCCTATTTTAAAGCAGAAAAGAACTACCACTAAGGTAGCAGTTTCCCTCATCAAGCTTAAACTCCACTCTGAGGCCTAGGTTTGAAACTTTATTTCTGGTATATTCTCACCTATTTGTAGCTGAGTGTTTCATTTAGGAAAACCAACCAACCAACCCACCAGCATTCATCCAATGCATTTATAAAGTTACAAAAAGGAGAGATATCAAATACAGCCTCATCACAAACTCCATAAAATTCTCTATCAAGAAATCCATAGTTCATGGGATTATTTACTCTAGAAAGGTAAGAAGGTGTGCAGGTAGATGAGGAGCTAGGATTAAGATATTTTAACTGCTTGGCAGAACCCTCCTCTCAAATCCCTGTGCACCTCTACAACAGACTTCAATACATTTTGTATGCTGCAATCCAACAATAAAGAAACTTTGTTTGATAATTTAAAGGGAGGTTCACTGTTGAGCATGCACATGCCGTGTAAGAGTGTGGCAGGACATCCCTAGGTGTGCACACTGAAGCAACAGGCAGCTGCTTGAGAAAGTCCTAAATAAAAGGAAAGCATTCATAAAAGCAGATTTATTCAGCGAGAACATACACACCAGGAAAGCTCCAGAAGCAGTTTCACTAGGAAAGGAAAACCCAGTTTTAACATGTCATAGGACTGGCAAGAGGGGAAGAAGCAACAGCAGCTGTGTTAGCAACTGCCAGTAACACCAGTACTCTCAAACCAAAGATCAAGGCAAGAGATAGGGCGTCTGCTCAGGGAGATAAGGTTAGGCCGCAGTGTGGCTTACACAACCAAAGGACTTCATGCACTGGCTGGCAGTGTTACAGAAACCAAAAGAGAAAACCCTGGACAGAGAGAGTGCAAGTGTGAAAACAATTAAAAAAACAACATTTCACCAACTTTTTGATCTTATTGTCCTCCTTTTCACTGACAGTACTCCCAGTATCATCTTCATCTTCAAAGGGATTGTAACTTGATTGTACTGACTGCACTGTGTTACTCTGGACACTAAGACTGCTAATTTGGAAAAGAAAGAGCATTATGGTGACCCTATCTGTTTAAGTCACTCTCATTACTGTCACACTAAGTAGTTTCTTAGTAGACCCCTTCTTCAGCCAAAGAAACCCAAAAAACCACAACCCAAACAAACCACCACACACAAACCCAGCAAAACACCACCACTACCCAAAAGCAAACACACAACAACCCAAAACACAAGCACCCCAACATCTACCAAGTCTAGCATAAACCCAAGGAAGTTGCAGAAGCCTGACATACATTCCTCCAGAATTAGAGCATCCTTTGTGGACCTTAATTTCATTTTCTTACTGCCTGCAATAAAAGGCAGTACTTCTAGCCAGTGTAATTTCTTTCTGAAGCAGCTGATGTTAACAGTTTTGCATTAATCACATCCAGAATGCTACAGCAACCAAACATTTTGCAAGCCAAGATTTCAAAGTGCAGTTGTCATTTACAGAGATGGCAAAAGAGCAACAGACTAACCACTGGACTAGCTACAGAAAGTCCATTTCCTCACGAAGTTTGGTTTGGTTTAATTCTCAATGGAAAGGGAACTGTAAAATGGAGAAGCAATTCTCAAAACATGTCCCGAGTTGCAGAAACACTGCCACTAAAGCTGCTCACAGGTAATGCAGCACTCAGATCCACAGTGACTTTCTGATCCTGTAGAGGTTAATGCACTTGAAGATAACAATTCTTTCAAATAACTCTTTTTAGAGATAAAAAGAAATACCTGCTATGCTTGTTAGGCTGTGAGCTTTGATCTCCTGTCTGATTAATACCAGTCAGAGTCACTCCATCAGAAGCCTTCTTCTTTTCTCTTCTGCTGAGAGTGCGATTCAGATCTGCAGACCACTCCTATTAAGGAATGCAAAACAGGATTGACAAATTTCATTGAACAATTAGCACACTGCATTTTCAGACTTAATTATGGTGTCCAGTTCTGGGCCCCTCAGTTTAGGAAGGAGGTTGACTTGCTGGAACGAGTCCAGAAGAAGGGCAATGAAGTTGGTGAGGGGTCTGGAGCACAGCCCTGTGAGGAGAGGCTGAGGGAGCTGGGGTTGCTTAGCCTGGAGAGGAGGAGACTCAGGGGTGACCTTATTGCTCTCTACAACTACCTGAAGGGAGGTTGTAGACAGGCAGAGGTTGGTCTCTTCTCCCAGGCAGCCAGCACCAGAACAAGAGGACACAGTCTCAAGCTGTGCCAGGGGAGGTTTAGGCTGGAGGTTAGGAAGAAGTTCTATACAGAGAGAGAGATTGCCCATTGGAATGGGCTGCCTGGGGAGGTGGTGGAGTCACCATCACTGGAGGTGTTCAGGAAGAGACTTGATAGGGTGCTTGGTTGCATGGTTTAGTTGATTAGGTGGTGCTGGATGATCTCTTCCAGCTTGGTTTATTCTCTCCTATTCTACTGTGTATTTATACATGCTAAACGAGCACGAGTAACAATTAAAGCACAGTGTCACTCTGAATGCTTCAGCTCTCTTTCCTATCTTGTTCCTGCCTGGGCAACGCAAACATATGAATGTGCTACTCTCAAAATCCCAGGGTTACCTCTACTTCCCTCTTATAGCATTCTGAACACCTTGGAAAGATTTTAAATACCAGCTGTCTGGCACCCAGCTGCAGAAACGCGAGGTGGCCAGTGCAGCAATTTGTACTGAGGGGGCTTCACTGTCTCAACTAACGTCAAGAAATCCCTCTTCAAAAGGCACAACTTCTGAGATTCATGATGCTTTACAAATGGCATCCCCTTCTGGATGTTCTAAACCATTCAGAGGCTTCAGAAGGCAGATGGACAGGCATGATGAGACCTAAACATAAGTTCTACAGATCAAGTCAAACTAAGATGCATACTTATACAAAGCAGAAGCAAACAGGGAACCAACTGGACGCCAGCAAGCATCCTATGCTGAGATACAGTTTTCATTCAGAAGATGGCATTTGAAACAATCATCTCAAAAATGAAATGAAGAGTTGCTGTTACCACTGCTTCATACAGGTAGCACAGTCAGGCAATCTTAAAATAATTAACTTGGCCCCAAATCACTGAACTTCATACCACTGTATGTTGGATTTCTGAGTTACCGTCATTTACAGACCACCGATCTAAGCATACTTGTGGCTCACAATGCAATTTCATACTCATTTGACCCTGACTTCTTTTTTTCTACTTACATCATCCTTGTAGCATGTAAATGAGGGGGAAAAAAACAACAGAGAATTAGTAACAAGACTACTGAGGTTGTTAATTATTATGCTTATGAAAAAGGGTGGTACTTCCCCACTGAGTAGTAACTTTAGGTCAGCATTTCAGGTGAGGAAATTCTGCAGGGTCACTACAGAGCTTTCTTCCTCAAACCTAATCTAAAGTTACTCAGTGTTTTAAGAACAAGTGACATTTTCTGTTGGGGTTAATTAGGGAGCAGTGCACACTCCAGAACTGATGTTTCCACTCCATCAACTCAATGCCTAAGAATTGTTTCAGTTAAACCCATGATTCTGATTGAGCTCATCCCCATCCCAGCTACTCGACACCCTGACATTGTGAGCTGCATGGCTCCATTTCAGTACTTGTTTCTTGGAGGCTGAGTCAGCAAAACACTTCTTTAAGAACCCCCTTTCTTTTGAAGATGGCCTGCAGCAATAGAATCACCAGCTGCTCATTAAAGAGGCAGCTGCTTTTTTTCCTAATACAACAGTACTGAAAAAACTAGCTAAGGCTTATAAATGGCAATATCCATGGCTGAAGGGGCTAGTTCAAAGTCTTTGCTGCCTTATTACACTTATCTGCTAACAGCAAGGAGATTCAAATTGAAGTCTGACATCAATGGGGAGAAGTGAAACACAGTAACACAGAGAGGCATCAGGTGTTTCAGCTACACCATGGCTCACTAATAACTTCCCTAATGACTTCAGCTGAGAAGACCCCAGTGAACCACTAGAGAGTTTTCTAGTTTACATCTTTGCTCTGTAAATAGCTGCCTGATATAATCACCTCCAAAAACTGGGGGAATGAGGGGACCCCAATGGAAATCAAGAAAAGAAAACTACTATGACTTGCCACCAACCAACCAACCCAACCCCATGCAAGCAGACAAAATCGCTTCTAGAAACCCAAACTGCAGGATCACAGCAGAAAGGAACATGACAAAAAGCAAAGAGGGCAAAAGGAGACAAAACAAGTCTGGGTTTGAAGTACTCTGACCCTACCTCAAACTGAGGCCAATTCATGGACATCCCTGGCCCCTGATTAGCTCTAAACCACCGCAGGTCTTCAACAGCATCTGCTGATTTGATGTTCTGCTCCAGGTCACGGTAAATGTTCTTGTAACTGCAAAACAAAATCGGTGTCAAATTTAGTATAACCAATTTAGTCATGTGGGTTTTGAAATGAGTATGTCAAAGGTCAAAACAGCACTGAAAACAATACAGGAGGGGAGACTTCTGAAAACCTCTATGCTAGCCCTATCAACTGCCTGTGGAAGTGCTCACAAACACAAACCCCTTCTTTGCCAGGTTTTAGAACCATGACTCCTGTGCAAAGTCACTTAATTGGCTGTCAGAAAAAGCAGGAGTTACACAGGAATGCATTCCTATCATTGAATGCTAGTCTTGAAGTTTCTTGGCTTTAAAAGAGGTGGGCACAAGCCAGCCTCAGGAGGTTCAACAAGACCAAGGGCAGGGTCCTGCAGCTGGGTCAAGGCAATCCCAGGCACAAATCCAGGCTGGGCAGTGACTGGCTGGAAAGCAGCCCTGAGGAGAGAGACTTGGGGGTGCTGGGGGAGGAGAAGCTCACCAGGAGCTCTCAGTGTGCACTTGCAGCCCAGAAAGCCAACCAGATCCTGGGCTGCAGCAGAAGTGTGGCCAGCAGGGCAAGGGAGGTGATCCTCCCCCTCTGCTCAGCTCAGGGGAGACCCCACCTGGAGTACTGCCTCCAGTTCTGGAGCCCCTATTGCAAGAGGGATGTGGAGGGGCTGGAAGGTGTCCAGAGAAGGGCCAGGAGGATGAGCAGAGGGCTGGAGCACCTCTCCTATGAGGACAGACTGAAGGAGTTGAGGCTGTTGAGTCTGCAGAAGAGAAGGCTCCGAGGTGACCTCATTGTGGCCTTCCAGTATCTGAAGGGGGCTACAGGAAGGCTGGGGAGGGACTGCTCAGGATCCCAGGGAGTGATAGGAGTAGGGAGAATGGAATGAAGCTGGAGGTGGGGAGATTCAGGCTGGAGGTGAGGAGGAAGTTCTTCCCCAGGAGAGTGGTGAAGCCCTGGAATGGGTTGTGCAGGGAGGTGGTTGGGGCCCTGTCCCTGGAGGTGTTTAAGGCCAGGCTGGATGAGGCTCTGGCCAGGCTGATCTAGTGTGGGGTGTCCCTGCCCATGGCAGGGGGGTTGGAACTGGCTGATCCTTGTGGTCCCTTCCAACCCTGACTGATCCTATGATACTAAAAGCTTGTCTACAAGACAACAGTAGCTATGGCAAGCCCTCTCTTCATCCAATGAGAATCAGAAGTCATAAAAAGACAAATCTCATGTCCGAGTTGGAGTTAAATGAGTTCAGCGTTTTCCTGGGTAGGTACAATCATCTGCTAGCTGCTTCCATTGTGTTAAGCACTCCATGATTTTACTAACTCTGCTATTTATGCAAAACACCAAATGCTATCAAGAACCACCATACTCTTTTTGACTTATCACTTAGTTGAATTGGGTTTTGGTCAGGTATTTTACAGAACAGAAGCCATGTTGGAGATACACCACTCCGACCCCCTGCTCCTGTAGGGGGTGTGGGTTGGGGTTTTTTCTGCACCACTGTTTCTTTGACTGTATTTAAGCCACAGGAAAGCATGTGTTTTGAGAAAGAGAATCATTTTGGGACTATTATTCTATTCTAAATAAATGGTTACAGTTACTTCATCCTTAGTTTTATCCTAATAGTTTCATGTTGTTGTTTGGGTTTCTTTTTCCCCTTCACTTACCCAAGTCACCACTCTTGAACCCTAAATATCAAAAGGAGGACATTGCCTCTCCACTCAGTCATCTTCTGTAGTCTTCCCTTAACCTGCCCCCCTTTAAGTCAAGTATTGACTTTTGTTGAGTAGTTTCTCCCACCATGATAAACTGAATTCAAATAAACACAAATCCTATGTATCTGCTCTGAAAAGAAAAAGCATCTCTCTTCCACATTCCTTTTACAAGAGATTTGGAGCAACCCAAAACGATAATGATGCTAAGTGATCCTGCCCTTACCTATTGTTTGCTCTGTGTTTTTTGGTTCTTGCCCCAGTATTACCTTCTTCACTTGTGCCAGCACTAACATTCATGCAAATGCACAGCAAGGCAACTTGGAAGACTGGTCAGGGTTAAAACCAGACTAGATTCTTGCCACAGTGCTACCTTGATCAACTCCTTAATTCCACTGGGTAGACTACTGGAAGAGTTTTATCACTAGCAGAAGTGGGGGAGCCAGGAGCACACTTTTCTCCTTCTAACTGAAGTGCTAATCAGAGTGCACACAAAGCTCTGCTGTTACAGGAGGGATGTAAAACTCTGCTGGCACTACAGCATTTCCTGAAGGATTCCATTGTCTGTCCTCTCAAACACAGGAGAAAACAAAATCCTTATAGCCACCATTTCACTGACACACCCAAGCAGCTCAGTTTGACAATGGCCTGGATATACCCCCTGATCTGACAAAATAAGCTGCAGGAACTTTGGCTTGAGTTCCCTAGCAGAGGTTCATATGGTTTAGAACATAGTGAGGAGGGTGCAGGCAGAAAGAATAAGCTACATGATATAGAGAAGACATAGTACAGTACAAAGAGCAGACTTCACAATTAAGAGTTCAATGACAATCAACCAATGGATCTTTATCTCCTTGTCAAGGTAATTCTTTAGTGAGCACTCCTACTTTAACAACAGGCATGTTTATGCTGCTGAGTTCATGCTGTCTTACATGAACATTCTAGCTCCTTCCCCAATAAATGTGCAAGACATACCAAAACACTCCACCATCTTTTGATTCTAAACTCTGAATCCTATCTGACACCCATTTTGTTATAAAATTAGTGCTGGGCCCCATGCTCTTTAACATCTTCATTGATGATCTGGATGAGGGCACTGAGTCCATCAGCAGTAAATTTGCAGATGACACCAAGCTGGGGGCAGGAGTTGATCTGCTGGAGGGCAAAGAGGCTCTGCAGAGGGACCTCGACAGGCTGGACAGATGGGCAGAGGCCAAGGGCAGGAGATTGAACACAGCCAAGTGCCAGGTTCTGCACATTGGCCACAGCAACCCCAGGCAGTGCTACAGGCTGGGGTCAGAGTGGCTGAGAGCAGCCAGGCAGAGAGGGACCTGGGGGTGCTGGTTGATGGTAGGCTGAACATGAGCCAGCAGTGTGCCCAGGTGGCCAAGAGGGCCAATGGCATCCTGGCCTGCATCAGGAACAGTGTGGCCAGCAGGAGCAGGGAGGTCATTCTGCCCCTGTACACTGCACTGGTTAGGCCACACCTTGAGTCCTGTGTCCAGTTCTGGGCCCCTCAGGTTAGGAAGGAGGTTGACTTGCTGGAACGAGTCCAGAGAAGGGCAATGAAGCTGGGGAGGGGCTTGGAGCACAGCCCTGTGAGTGATTGCCCATTGGAATGTGCTGCCCAGGGAGGTGGTGGAGTCACCATCATTGGAGGTGTTCAGGAAGAGACCTGATGGGGTGCTTGGTGCCATGGTTTAGTTGATGAGGTGGTGTTGGATGATAGGTTGGACACAATGATCTTGAAGGTCTCTTCCAACCTGGTCTGGTCTATTCTATTCAATAAAACTAGCGAAGTTTAGGGATCCACACTGATCTGAGACAAAATAAAGAACTAAGCTCTTTCACTTATACTTTAAATAAACTGAAACAATACAATAGAAGCCAATCAGATCCCATCCCCTTGATCAACATCAAGTATGGATTACTCTCCACTGAAAAGGATTAAGCAGGAGGTGGTTTGACACAGCTTTACCTTGCCACATTAGACAAGTCAAGGTGCTTCTGAACTTCCAGTAGCACTTCTCGGAAGAACCGCAGGCGTTTCTCCTCGAACTGCTGGCACTGCTCAAACACCTGCTCCATGTTCTCCATGTACTGAGGGGTGGCATTATCTAATTCTTTCAGCGATTTCTCATACTTTTCCTTTGTCTGGAGTTAGAAAAACAATCAATTAGTAATCTATTATATTACCCACCCTACACAATGAACTTATCAGCGTAGGAATAGCCAAGACTTAGGCCACAAGTTCCCTGCCCCTGTACTCAGCACTGGTTAGACCACACCCTGAGTACTGTGTCCAGCTCTGGGCCCCTCAGTTTAGGAGAGATGTTGACTTGCTAGAACATGTCCAGAGAAGGGCAACAAAGCTGGGGAGGGGATTGGAGCACAGCCCTGTGAGGAGAGGCTGAGGGAGCTGGGGTTGCTTAGCCTGGAGGAGGCTCACAGGAGACCTTATTGTTGTCTACAACTACCTGAAGGGAGGTTGTAGCCAGGTGGGGGTTGGCCTCTTCTCGCAGGCAGCCAGCACCAGAACAAGAAGACACAGTCTCAAGCTGTGCCAGGGGAGGTTTAGGCTGGAGGTTAGGAAGAAGTTCTTTATAGAAAGAATGATTTGCCATTGGAATGTGCTGCCCAGGGAGGTGGTGGAGTCACCATCACTGGAGGTGTTTAAGAGGAGACTGGATGAGGGCCTTTTTGCCATGGTTTAGTTGATTAGATGATGTTGGGTGATTGGTTGGACTTGATCTCAAAGGTCTTTTCCAACCTGGTTAATGCTATTCTATTCAAAGTGCATTCTATTCTCACACCCACAGCACTGATGTTAGGTCACAGCAACACTCATCTAACAGAGCAGCAGCAAGGTTACAATACAGTTCTCTCTGGCTTTTTAACAGAAATCATAGCAACTATTGATGGAATACTAACCATAACCAAAAGGAGCCACAGTACATCAGAGCATGTAGTCATTCAAGGTACAGGTCTCTTATTTAAAGATGGCCAAATAATTTCAAAGTGTTTTCAGGAATTTAAATGGCCCACTGTGAATTATGACCACCCCCCCCAAACACTGTATGCATCTCTGCAAGCACTAATTGTACACACTGTGAGATCAGTTCATAGGTTAGAACCTCAAACTCTGTGCTAATTTACACCAGCAGGCCACAGCCTGGACAAGCTTTGAGCACTTGTCTCATAGCCTCTCAAGTGAAATAACTCAACCATCACTACTAAATGGGTAGAAAAGTTGGAGCAGGTGCAGGGCCAAGAAAACCATCAGAGGTCTGGAGCACCTCCCCTGTGGGGACAAGCTGTGGGAGTTGGGGCTGTTCAACCTGGAGGAGACAAAGGTCTGGGTAAATTTTATAGCAGCCTTCTAGTATCTAAAGGAGCCTGCAAGAAAGCTGGGGAGGGACTTCTACAAGGGCTTGCGGTGACAGGCCAAGAGGGAACGGCTTCAGGCTGGAAAAGCACAGATTTAGACTGCATTGTTAGGAAGAGATTCTTTACAGTGAGGTTGGTGAGATGCTGCTGCCCAGAGAAACTGTGATGACCCCTGCTCAAGGCCAGGTTAGACTGGGCCTTGAGCAGCTTTGTCTGGTGGAAGCTGTCCCTGCCTATGGCTGTAGCAGTGTGGGCTGGGTGCCCTCTGCTGTGTTCATACGAGGTGTACTTCCTGTGTCCAAAAGTCCAGCCCAGAGGGGTGGACACAGGAACCCAGGTATTTTGTCCCATAATTCCCTGCATGACTCTAAGATCCCAGCATGGGGTCTGGCACTTTCTCCTTCTTCCCCCACCACTACCTGGTAACTTGGGGGAGATGCCTCCCAGCCTTGGGCAGTCTCAGATCTGGCCAGCTGAGACTAGCCTAGCAGTGGAGTGGGGGGGGGAGGAAGGAGCCCTGGGGGTCCTGGGTGTACCCTCAGGTGGGGATGGGGCATATCTGGGTGTGCCTTGGGATCTCCTTTGTCACTGTGCTTCCGGCCCTCTGTAGACATTCACCGCTTCTCATCTAAACTTCCCACCACTTTGGCAATCGTTTGTCTGAGCCATTAGTCTTGCCCGTGGTGGGGAGGGGGCTCTGCCTCAACCCATCACAAGGGCACAGTGGTTGCAACTAGGTATCTTCAAAGTCCTACCCACACCATTCTATGATTCTATGAACTCTGTCCTAGAAGTTTGCTATCTTAGCCTGCTTCCTCCTCTGTTGAAAGTACTGATACACAGGACAGGCAGCAGGCTATCCCTCCTTGACAGAAGAACTTGACTGCAACATGTGCTGTGGAGAAAACTCTACATCTGTGTACAGGAGAGTAACTGAATCCGAGGGGCACTGCAGCCCACTGCAGATTTAGGAAGGCCCAGAAAAAACAGAAGGCATTTTAACTCTGCAGAGATGGTGTAGGTTAAACACTGCACATCAGCAGTACATGACAATACACCATACCTTCAGCACATCTTGTTTGCTTTTTTCCACTTTGTCTTGTAATTTCTTAAGCTGCTCAGGGTTCAGTGCTGGGTCAGCTTTGCTGTTTGTTTCTCTGGATATAGCCAGCTTCTCCTCTTTGCAAGCTGCATGGTATGCTTTCTTTGCAGCTTCCACCTGCAAGGTGAATTTGAATCTTTGCATCTCAGATGGTTTGTATGAGAGTCATCAACTGCATGTTTTAAGCCTTATGATCATGTTGCAACAAAAACAAACTGTCAGGAGTGGTTTTCAGCTGTTCTTTTTGAGGGGGACTTTTTGTTGTCTCAGCCAAGGAACGAACAATACACAAGAATCAAAGCAAGGTAACTGTAGCACTTAGGAACCAGCATTCTCTCATCATACAGTAATCTCATTCATACAGCTTAGAGCAGTGTGGAACAGAGTCAAGACAAGGTTTACACAAAGTGCCTAACAGAGCATTTTTTCCTCATGTCCATATTCTCCTGCTCCCCTTTCTCCTACAAGCCTGTTATTTGAGAATAATGTTGCATGACAAGGAAAAAGCCCAACAAAACAAAACCCAAAGCAAGCAAGCAAACAAACACAGCCCACAAAACACCTTCCCCTTCCCATTTCTTAGAGCAATTCAAGGTTTTGAAATGCATGAAATCAGATACTGTTAAAATGACAGCTCAAATTCCATTTTTTCCAGATTTCACTTCAGTCATCAAGGTTAGGAAACACCAAGAGAAAGAACTGCACTTATGTTCAGAAGAGGACAGAAAGCAAGAGATCTCTTTGAGAAAGGAGGGTCCAGCAGAGAGAATGGGGAGTTTACTCCCTTATAGAGACCTGAGGCACTAATATATGTTAACACAGGATATCTAATACGCAATCTACTGCTGTACCTCTTTCAGCTTTTTTGCCCAAGGTTTCTGAGCTTTCCTAAATCCATCTTCTGCTTCTTTGGTTTCCTTAAATCCTCCCATCATTTGCTTATGAAAGGCTTCCTTCTGCCAGTTCTTGATTTTTTCAAAGTCTTCATTCATCAGTGAACCTTTTACTTCTAGATGTAGTTCACTCACTTTTTCAGCTTCTGACATAAAAGCACACCAAGCCCTTTCTACTGTTCCATACTGTGGGCCTAAACACAACAGAAAGTGTCATTCTCAGTAACCATCACCCACATGGAACTTAAATTCCCAAGAAGCAACTGAAGCTATTGACTTGTAAACAGCAATATCGCAGCAAACCTGGAAGGGGAACAGTTTATTTTCAGGTAAGTTCAGAACATTACACTTTCACACCAGAAGAAAGAATATTCATTTAGTCTGGCTCCTTCTCCCTCTGCCATGATTCTCAGTATTCTACCTATGAGCTCCAATTTGAGCTGCCTCCAATTTCATGATGTATTTTCCAAGCACGGATAGCCAGGAAGAGACAAACTAGTGCCGACTGTGTTAAAATGGCATCAGATTAACCTTCCATTAGAGGACTGTCTGGCTCTTTTCGCACTAGTCTTTCCACCACAGCCTCTGACCCCTTATTGTTCTGGTACATTTTTCAAACTGCTCTATACAAACTGTATTTAGGAATACCAACATTGGAGGCAAGAGGCAAAGGAGCAGGGCTTGCTTTGTTTGATCTTACTCAAGAGAAACTTGGTCATCGTTAAGTTCCCGAGCCTCTCGCAAAGACTCCGTTCTGGCTCAGTCTCACACAGTTTCTGCTCTGCATTTACCAAACCAAAGACATACATAAATATTTTTTTCTGTGTGATCAATTTTTCAGAGTTCAAAGCCACAATGCATTACCTTTTTCCACAAGCTGTTTCCACCTTTTTGCCCATTCTGTCAGCTGTTGAGCATAGACCTTCTCTATTCGTGCCCGCTCATGGATACAGTTCATAAGGTCGTTACAAAGTCTGTGACCGTCATCGATTCGTTTCACTGTCCTCTTGTAATTCCCAACCTGCAAAGAGACAATACTTAACAATTCCTGCTTGAAAGCTCTGACACCAACATCAATCTCTTAATTAACACAAATATTGTTACCTAGGAGCAAGGATTAATCACAGCACCAGGTATTTTTTAACTCATTTTCAAAGCTAACTCAACAGCACCACAAAGGCTCCAAGTACTGTAAAAAGAATCACTACAAGTGGAAGCCTCATTATATTTTATTGGTCCTGCAATGTAATTATGGATAATCATCACAAGTGTTCTGAGTTATTACTGCTTGCTAATGTTTTAGATAGTCCAGATATTTAACACAAATACAGCATTTCCCTCTTCCATGCTTAAGTACTTAACTTAATTCTATGCTGTGTTTAATCTTTCAGGTGTAATAAAACTGCAAAGAGTATTGCAGTATCTCTATCAAGTGAAGTAATAAAGAGTGTAGTATAAGACAGCACAGCCAGTCCACAGAGCAGAGCTGGGAAGTGCCCTTTGCTACAGCTGTGTTTCACTGCTGACAAACCAGACAACACTACAGCAAAAGCATACTGTAGAATTTGACACGGGACGATATGGAGAGCAAACGATGTGGAGTCCCTGTGTCTAGAACCAACTTGTAAAGCCTAAAGAAAAAAACCCCAGAACAATAGCTTCCCAATGCACAAGCTACAAAAGCTTGAGGATATGGAGAAAAAAAGCACATTGTATGTAACAAATTATGTAACTGACAGCCTCCTCTCATTTTTGTGTACACACCAACACCAATCTAGATAACGAAAGGAAGGGGGGGGGAAGTCTCACACTACTCTCACAGTAATATTTCCACTGATCTCAAGGTCACTCTCACTCAGGTTGGCTTGAGTAAACATTAAACAAGACATAAGAACTCAGTTTACAGGATTTGCACGGCCTATTAAACGTCACAGCCAGTTTCTTATCTGCCCTAACCACCTGACTGAACAATACAGCAGCAGATTAAACATTGAAATACTTCAAGCATGTTTGTCATTTTTCCCTTTGAATTGTATCCAATTTGTGCTTTAAATACAGGAATTCATCCAACTTTTACATTCATGTTTGTTAAGGATTTTGTCAGGTGGCTTGCATGTACATGTGCTGACTGAGCAGAAACTCCTCAAAGTGTATAGGGAAGTACTGTAAGGCGGGGGGGTTGGTGGAGAGGAGAAACATACTAAGTGCTGGAAAAGTGACTATGTGACTAAGTGACTATGCTGATAGGATTTTGCATTCATTTAGACAGTGGCCTCAAAGCCATGGGTGTTTTCCAGCAGATCAAAGAAATGCAGGTAGCAAGTAAGAAAACCAACTGGCAGCAGTCACTGATATTTCTACATCAAGTACAAAAACCTGAAATGAAAGTCATAATGTAACTGAAGGGACATGAAGCTACCAGCCACTACAAACCTCACACCACAAGCACAGCAAAGGCATCCATGTCAAAGCACACTTCATCACTTAACAGAAAAGTACGAAAAACTCGTTTTCAGGGGAAATAAAAATCGAGAGGTAGACAAAGAAAGCTGGGGAGGGACTATTTACAACGGCATGTAGCACTAGGAGAAGCAGCAATGGTTTCAAACTAGAGAAGGGTAGATTTGGATTGGACATCAGGAGGAAGTTCCTCACTCTAGGGGTGTGAAACGCCGGAAGAGATTGCCCAGGGACCTGGTGGGAGCTCCGTCACTGGAGACGTTCATGGTCTGGCTTGATGGGGCTCAGAGTAACCTGATGTAGTTGGGGGTGACCCTGCTTACTGCAGGAGGCTGGACTAGACAACCTCTAGAGGTCCCTGCTGACCCAGTGCATTCCATGATTCTCTGAAACTAGCGCTGTACACTAACAGAGCACTAACAGAGCAGCATTTCAAAGAAGGCTTTCAAAGGCTCTCTAATGAAAATCATGCATCTGCTCAGAAGTACTGCAGCTGCAGGTTCACAGTCAAGCAGGCTGTTCAAACAGGTTATGCTAGCTTGGCACAGCTGCTGGAGCCTTGTGTTAGCACCAATTTGTGCCTCCAGTTATGTGCACAAGGATTTAGGGCTCCAGTGTGAGCATTTCCTGTCATACTTTTTCACTATTACATTAGCATTTTAAATGCTAACAACGAATGGGAGCTGGCTGCCTCACAGTACTTTTTGTGCCTTCATTTTTGTGTTGTCTGAGCAAGCTCTGACCTTGTGATAGCATCCAGCAGTTTCCAAATCTCGGGCAGGTATTTAGAGAACTCGATTTAGCTTAGCTACTCTAGTCTACTTGTATCATCACATAGAGCCACCTGGGAAAAGCTGAATACAGACCACAGGCAATTCACCCACACTCCCTCCTTTCCTACAGGAGGATTGAAGGAACCTGCACCATAGTTTAGAAGCAGTAAAAGAACCAGGCCTACACTACTAGAAAACAACCTTGAATTCCAAAGAAAGCCTTTCATACACAGTCAAGAACAGAAAAGGTTTGCTTATGTCTCGGTCCAGAGAGGGAAAGAGACTCAGTTCTCTTGAATGCTCCCGTGTTGTGAAGTGAGAGGCACAAACCAGGCCAAAAGAGCAACAGCTAGACTATTGATTACATAAATTAAGTGGATGGATCAGAAGGGGAGAGAGAGAAGAGGGAGAGAAGACAAAAGGAATTATATTACCACACCCCTCACCCCCCCAAGACACAAGACAGTTTGAGTCTGTGGAGGAAAGGTGCTGCAGGAGATGTTGGGTCTGTAGAGAAAGGGTGCTGAGGCTTTGGCTGTAAGAGAGATGTGATCCTCTGGGCAGCCTCTTCAGCTCCATGAGTTGCAGCAAGTGGAACTTAGGACATGCACAGAGGGTTCAGTCTGCTTCTTCCAGGCTCCATGGCCTCTTTTCTCTGGAGCAGCCTTGTCCTGGGCTTTTCCTTCTCAGCGGCATTGTCCCTCTCCTGTGTTTTCCTTCATCTGTGCTTTTGGTTCTCTGTTTTTCTTCTGCTAAGCCAGTAGTTGCTCAAGTCTTTTGTACAGTATTTTAGTCCTTCGCTATGTGTCCAAGTATTGTCCCTCAGGAAATCAGGGGCCAGGAAATCATCCCTAGGTAAATATCCAGGTATCGTTCCCCAGGAAATCTTTCTGTGCATTCCTGTGTGTTTGGGCAGGGGTCTGGATGGCGGGGGGAGGCCTCTGCCTCCTCCTTCTCCATCTACCTGCGCACACACTCATTACACATCAGGACACAGGTGGTGAATCCATTGTCCACCATCCTCCCTTCCCAGGGTACTTGATGGGTGGAGATTATCTTTGTCTTATGCATGTTCCCATAGGTGGCCTTGGTCCATTGTTGTGAGCCCAGCTGTGGCCAGTGAGCACCTTCCAAGAGTCCTTCCAGTGGCTCTGCCCAACACACATCAGCTGCTGTCTGGGCAAGCAGCAAGTGATTTTATCTTTGTTGAGTCACACCAGGAGAGCCAACTTTCAGTCTCTCACAGCTTATAAGACAGTAGACTAAAAGCATGTCAGAGATCCCACTCCAACCCCATGCTCTGGGGCACGACAGGATTTTGGAAACGGACTCTTTCCCTGCGTGTCCTGATACAGAACCTAAGTTGTACACTTAGCATTTAACATGTTTAAAACCTAGGAGTTTAAAGTTGCATTTTAAGTTATGGACACCAAATGACCAACTTTTTTTGTAAGAGTAGAATGTGCTGTAAGAGAGACTCAGAGGTACAAGAGAGCACAGGATGTTTAGACCACAGAGCCAAGTGAAGGGAAAAGTCTTTATGCAGCCAAGGAACTGCTAGATTAACTATAGATGTTAAAATAACCACATTAAAAACCTACAAAACCACTACAGACACCCTGGACCCTGAAGAAAACCATCACTTAATGCACTCTTCTATTCACAACTGTTTTCTCCAACCCCTGAGCCTGAAAGAATTCCTCTTCCTCTTCTTCCCAAGAAGTGTTCTTTCAGTTCCAAGAAGAATGAGAGATGCTCAAATACTGTATCGTGTTTTCCTTTTAGGATCCACACTTCACCCACCTGACAAACATCATTACATGATAACAAATCCAGTTGCTGTTTAGCCTCAGCTGCCAGAAACACTTCAAGAGGAAATCAAAGAATGAAGGGGTTGGAAGGGACTCCTGAAGATCGAGTCCAATCCCCCGGCCAGAGCAGGATCACCTAAAGCAGATCACATAGGAACACATCTAGGTGGGCCTCAAAAGTCTCCAGAGATGGAGGCTCCACCACCTCTCTGGGCAGCCCAGAGAGTGCTCCTTCGCCCTCAAATTAAAGAAGTCCCTTCTCATGTCTAGATGGAACTTCCTACGTTCAGGTTTATGCCCATGACCTCAGGTCTTGTCTGGCCCCATCTTCCTGACACCATCCCTTAGATATCTGTAATCACGAATTAGATCACACAGTACCACAGTATCACCAAGGCTGGAAGAGACCTCAAAGATCATCCAGTCCAACCTGTCACCACAGACCTCATGACCAGACCATGGCACCAAGTGCCACATCCAATCCCCTCTTGAACACCTCCAGGGATGGGGACTCCACCACCTCCCTGGGCAGCACATTCCAATGACCAATGACTCTCTCAGTGAAGAACTTTCTCCTCACCTCCAGCCTAAACCTCCCCTGGTGCAGCTTGAGACTGTGTCCCCTTGTTCTGGTGCTGGTTGCCTGAGAGAAGACACCCCCTGGAACCTCCTCTTCTCCAAGCTAAACATTCCAGTCCCTCAGTCATCTTAGTGGCCCTGAGCTAGACTTTCTTTGTCCTTATTGAACTGCAGTGCCCAGAACTGGGCACAGTTATCCAGGTGAGGCCTCACCAGGATAGGGTAGAAGAGGAGGAGAACCTCCCTCCCTCAACCTTCAGGCCCCACACTCCTCTTAATGCATCCTGGGATGGCCAAAGGGCCGTGGGGGCACACTGCTGGCGCTCAGTCATCCTGCTGCCTACCAGCATGCCCAGGACCTTTTCTCCACAGAGCTGGTCTCCAACAGGTCAGCATCCAACCTCTAGAGTTTACTTCTTCAAAACAGCACTATATGGTCATGTCCTTGATGCAAGCAGTGGACTCTGTAAAAAAGTTAATTCAGAGTTTGTCATCCTCCCTCCCCTTTATGGAGTTAGCCACCAACTGCCTCTTCTACGCTGCAACTACTGAGCTTTGCTATTATATAATTAGAGTTAGAATTAACCAGGTTGGAAAAGACCTTTGAGATCATCAAGTCCAACCTATAAGCCTCACTTGATCTTATTTTGCCCCACTGATCTCTTACAGGTATTACAAACTCCTTCAGATCTCCATTTGCTTAATCATTTTGCACACTCCTCATTTTGGTATTTCCTCTCCTGCATGAACACAGCAATGTCACCTCAAATCCTTGGTCAAGTATAAGATATGGAGAATCTGTAACAAGCAGAGAAAAACCACACCAGCACACTGTGATGAAGCTGTTCACACTGTGTAGCTGGCAATCCAGTCATCCCTCCTGTGTGCCCACCAGCGGCCTAACGGAGCCAGGCGCTGCCCATGACACCGATCTTCAGTGACAACATTTAAAAGCTCACAAACTCATCATCCTACAATTTCACAAGACTAAACACAGAGGGAGAGTCTTACATTATCTAGGTTCTTTTACCTCAACAAATAAGCCTTATTTCATAGCATATTCATGGAGCATCATAAAAGTCTATAAAGAGCAAAACACACCGAGCAGGTTTTTCTGGTACACTAAAGGAGAAATAAGGATATGTGTGTGTTAGCAGCCCAGAGGGTGGCAAACATTCAGCTATTGCTGAATTCATTGTATCAGTCAGGGTTGGAAGGGACCACAAGGATCAGCCAGTTCCAACCCCCCTGCCATGGGCAGGGACACCCCACACTAGATCAGCCTGCCCAGAGCCTCAGCCAGCCTGGGCTTAAACACCTCCAGGGACAGGGCCCCAACCACCTCCCTGGACAACCCATTCCAGGGCTTCACCACTCTCATGGGGAAGAACTTCCTCCTCACCTCCAGCCTGAATCTCCCCACCTCCAGCTTCATTCCATTCCCCCTAGTCCTATCACTGCCTGAGATCCTGAGCAGTCCCTCCCCAGCCTTCCTGTAGGCCCTCTTCAGATACTGGAAGGCCACAATGAGGTCACCTGGGAGCCTTCTCTTCTGCAGACTGAACAGCCCCAACTCCTTCAGTCTGTCCTCACAGGAGAGGTGCTCCAGTCAGTAAACTCTAATACACCATGGTAATTGTCACAACCACAAACATTTCATGAGTTTTAAATGCCTGGAGTATGGGGTTGCTTAGCCTGGAGAGGAGGAGGCTCAGGGGTGACCTTATTGCTCTCTACAACTACCTGAAGGGAGGTTGTAGACAGGCAGAGGTTGGTCTCTTCTCCCAGGCAGCCAGCACCTGAACAAGAGGACACAGTCTCAGGCTGCACCAGGGGAGGTTTAGGCTGGAGGTCAGGAGGAAGTTCTACACAGAGAGAGTGATTGCCCATTGGAATGGGCTGCCTGGGGAGGTGGTGGAGTCACCATCACTGGAGGTGTTCAGGAGGAGACTTGATGGGGTGCTTGGTGCCATGGGTTAGTTGATTAGGTGGTGTTGGGTGATAGGTTGGACTCGATCTTGAAGGTCTCTTCCAGCCTGGTTTATTCTATTCTATTCTTTCCAGCTGCATTAAACAGGAAGCTTCCAAACATTTCAACTACCATTCACATAATACTCTGAGGCTTTTCTAGAGAAAAAGAATTACTTTGCTGCATAATTAGTACACACAGAGACAAGTACCTGTGATTGCTAGCTCCCTGTGAGTTTAAGTTCACATATATAAATTCAAGAACATTTGTTGCAAGAGAAATCCCAAGGATGGTCTTCAGCAGAACAGGGCCAAGAGGCCTGTCCATTTCTGACACTTCACAAGTTTGGAACCAACCAGTTTTGCCACAGCCTATTTTTGGATGCAAGAAAGTGGCATGAATGAGTATGACCAACTGTGGTGTATTGACATGCAGGCATGCAAATGCTTGGAGTCCATATGACAGAAAGAAATACAAAAGGTTTTGAATTACAGATCAGGTTCCAAGTTTTCCCCTTGCCTCTGCAAAGTTAGTGCTATCCTGCTCCAGGCTATCAGCAATCACCTTTGGTTACCCCAAACATGTCAGCCTTGTCAGGGAAATGACACAGATGTAGGAGTTTCTTCTTGGAGCACACAAACAAGAATCCTTCTGCACCCAGAGAGCCATGAGCTTAACCAGTTACATCAATGTACTCTAAGGCTTGTTAGAAAGAATTAAGAAAGAAGAAGATCCTAAGGCATCACTGCAGCTGAAACTGATGAAATCCTCCACTGTTCTTGTGGCAATCCTCTGGCAGAATGTGTTTGCTTACTGTTCTGCAATGCACAGACTTATAGAAGGGTTTAGATTGAAAGGGACCTTAAAAACCATCTCATTCCAACCCCCCTTGACATGGGCTGGGACACATTCTACTAAACCAGGGTGTTAAGGCCTCATCCACCCTGGCCTTGAACAGCTCCAGGGAGAGGGCATCTACAACCTCCCTCTCTCCACAGGCTTACATGAAAACATACCAAACTCTGTCTCCTAAAGTCCTTTCCTTTGGTAAACACCAAAAGAGTCGCTCTCCTGAAAAGGATTTATCACCCTGCTAGAAAACTAAAAACTTAACCCAAGCCACTGCTAACTAAGTATGGAAAAAATGTCCTAAATTCAGGTGTGAAAGCTTCTGACATCTCCACTTCATGCTAGAGAAAATTGTTTGGTTTGGGAAGTCTGTGATTTCTTCAGTTGTCTCAGCTGGTTTGAGATACTACCTATGCATAAGCCTTGTCCTACTCACATTTTTGGCTGGTGTATCTGCAGTAAATCAGCACCATGAACACAAGTCCAAACAGCAACTTTCCCAGCTCCCTGTCAACAGCTATTTCCCAACCACAAATCTGAACCTGATAACAGTATCTATGTAGTAATAGCAATAAAAAAATCCCTAGTTTTTGAAGGAAACAATTACTGCCCATATTTGATTTCAACCACAGAGCTTGACTCTCAGTGCCAGAGCTGGAAATTTCCATGGACAGCATGGGAACAGCGACCCAATGAACAAAGCTGCACAGATGAATTCACCTGAATTGGAATGCTGCTCTCTGGACAGTCTGAACTCCAGCCCAGTAAGGCCAGAGCAGCAAGTCTGGTACCACAGAACCACACCCTACAGATTCACATTTGTAAGCATGATCAAACTGCTAAGGAATAAGGAGTACTAGCAACAGCAGTGACAACTCCAGAAGACAGCAAACCAGAAAGCTGTTTAAGAACAGAGTGCTGCAGTTCCTAAAGACAAAATTGTACGAGAGTTCTGACAAGAGCAATGGCAAAAACGTTGAGGTTTATCAACATTTTCCTTAAGTACAGCTCTTACCAGCTCAATACAACAGCAGCATTCACGAAATGAAAGCGGTTCCAAAGACATGCAGTGAAGTAAAAGCAGTTTTCAGAGTCAGCCAGGTCCCACACCCAGCCACCTCACTCTCTCCGAGATATTTTTCAAGAAAAAGATGAGCTTTGCAGCACACTCCAAAGGTAAACAAATCTGAACTATTTTGGAGTGCAAGGGAACAAACTCGAGAGCTCACCCTGCCAGATTGTCTCTTCTGTGCCATGGCCAAGCCTAAACACATTCACTACTTTGGGCTGTGGTGGTAGAGCACAGCAAGACTGCTCCTGCACAAACTGCCAGCTTTCTTTAAGAGCAAATGAGAAACAACACCACCACCCCCCCAAAACACTTCTATTGTGTCAAACATCTTAAAACCCTCTAAAGGAAGGGTGCAAATAAAGTCTGTGGTACAGTAACTTCAAAACTGAGTTCTTTACTTCTTGTTACTTCCGGAAGCTGGCCAATGTGGTCCTCATCCACATGAAGGGTCGGATGGAGGAACCCGGGAACTGCAGGCCTGGCAGCCTGACCTCAGTGCAATGAGGTCTCCCCTGAGCCTCCTCTTCTCCAGGCTAAACAATCCCAGCTCCCTCAGCCTCTCCTCATTGCTCTCTACAACTACCTGAAAGGTGGCTGTAGCCAGGAAGAGGTGGGTCTCTTCTCCCAGGCAACCAGCACCAGAACAAGAGGACACAGTCTCAAGCTGCACCAGGGGAAGTTTAGGCTGGAGGTGAGGAGAAAGTTCTTCACTGAGAGAGTCATTGGTCATTGGAATGTGCTGCCCAGGGAGGTGGTGGAGTCCCCATCCCTGGAGGTGTTCCAGAGGGGATTGGATGTGGCACTTGGTGCCATGGTCTGGTCACAAGGTCTGTGGTGACAGGTTGGACTGGATGATCTTTGAGGTCTCTTCCAGCCTTGGTGATACTGTGAGACTGTTACCTGAGGCACGAAGTACTGAGGCTAGGTAGCATTGCAGATAAACCACATCTTTATTGATCAAGGTATTTTGTCTGACTTAAGTGGTGTACTTATCTATTCTGAGAAAGAGTAAGACTACAATTCAAAGTTGCAGTCCCCAAAAGCAAAATAATTACCTCAGAACACACAGAAAAAGGACAGGTTTCAGAATACAATTCAAAATCAGGTTCATATTCTACCACCACCAGAATCCTGGCAATCCTCCTCTCCTCTCAACTCTTGATCTGAAGAATAATTCCTGTCTTACTCTGCAGAAAGGCAAAGTTTAAAGTCAAATGGTACACCCTGCCAATGCCTTACTTGGCCTAAGCAAAGTGGATACTCAAATCACTCAGACATAACCTGAAGTATATGGAAACCAAAGTACAGTAGCAGCATGTATGTAAAAATGCAATCACCCTCACAGGAATGCAGAGAAGTAGAGCTCAGAGGTCACAAGGAAAACCATTCCTGGACAAAAGGAATTACCCTCAATATCCCAAATCCAAGGCTATGTTGCTCTCTTTAAGGCTTAATCAAATTGTTGTCACATCTGAAAGACATTGTTAGAATGGAGCAGAACAAACTCCTGATATTACAATATGCTTACTGTTGTCTCTCTGCTTGCATGCTCCTACATTGAGGCAAGTGTACAGTAGTGTCTCTCACAAAAATGGGTACTTACAGAAGCAGGAGGCATGCAGTGCATTCACACACTGCCTTACATCTGTCACCTGTGTAGCCCTTAACAGTTACTGTAGATTTAACACTGATCACTCAACTGACTTGATAATTTTTGAAAGCTACCCAACCCACATCCCTCTTGGGCACTAAAGAGCTCACAAAGGCTCAGTTCTGAATTGCATATCTAACCAAAGGGGGGATCACCAAGTTTGTGCAAGTTAAAAACCCCTGACGAGACAGGATGAAATCTAAAAGGGGATTTCCGCCCTGAAGGCTATTTCTGCAGTCCACAATCACCAAAGGCATGTTGCAGCTCCCTCCAGTTTTCAACATACAAAAAAAACCCCAGATTTCCTATAACAACAGTAAGAAAACACCCTAAAGTATATTGCTACAACATTCTGGTTACCTCCCAGAAGCTATCGCTAGAAACTTCTACTCCAACAGAGTCGTCATACGAGCCAGACATTTCCGGGCACGAAGAGCCTGGAGGTATTCAGAGCTTGAAGGCTTTCAGGACCTGTGAAAATAGGAAATGAAATTAAAAACCCCAACACAACAGCTTGAATATTATTAATAAAACAGGGAAATTAAGTTAGGTAACATCCTCACATTTTTGGTATCTAGGGATGCCAACTAAAACCAAGGGGCAAATAAAGTGCACTTTGCAAGAGAACACTGCTCTGCCATGCCAGGTTCTTGACTCTTATGAGACCTGCCACCCAGAGAGTGGCCAGGCCACTTCTCTCTACCCAATTTCCAACTCTTGGATTTATAAAATTTCCTATTACAGATCAAAAGAGAGGTTTGAGCAGCACGATGCCTGCTTGGTAAGTACTCCAAAACATTCTGAAAGAGAACTACCCGGCCTTTGCTACAATAATGTGTCAGAGTGTCATAGTATCAGTCAGGGTTGGAAGGGACCACAAGGATCAGCCAGTTCCAACCCCCCTGCCATGGGCAGGGACACCCCACACTAGATCAGCCTGGCCAGAGCCTCAGCCAGCCTGGCCTTAAACACCTCCAGGGATGACACCCCAACCACCTCCCTGGACAGCCCATTCCAGGGCTTCACCACTCTCATGGGGAAGAACTTCCTCCTCACCTCCAGCCTGAATCTGCGCACTGCTTCCTATTCCTAATGAAACCCACTGGAAATATTCAAGGTCAGACCCACTTGGCTGATTAAGAAAACCAACTCTTTTCCTTCCCAAACTATTCATATTTCTGTAAGAATTTAATTCAAAATATCTACTTGGAAGCTAAAAGCATCTACCAATACAAACACAGAGCTTCCTCAGCAACAGATGATGACTAAAATGAAAGCAATGCAGAGAGGATTACAGCTACACAAGTCCAATGCAGGAGACAAGGATGACGGCTTCCTTCCCCAAAGGCTTAAAACAGCCTGTGGCATTCAGACAGCCCCAATTATCTCACCCAGTCAGCTGTGATTAGATCTACTGGACTAGTAAATACCCAAGTTACTTGTTACTTTCTTGCCACTGCTCTTGTGCTTTTGGAAGCAGGCAATAGATTCTAAATGATGCTATAACATCTCCTGAACCAAGGTTAGCGGCTCACTCAAAAGAGGAGTTTGATATTAAGTACATTCTTCTAAGGGCAAGTTTAACATTTTCACAAAACAGGGCAACAAAGGACAGAGAAGGACAAGGAAGATGGTAAAAGGTCTGGAGAACAAGTCTTCTGAGGAACAGTTAAATTACTTAGTCTGGAGAAGAGAAGGCTGAGGCCAGACCTCACTCTCTGCAACTACCTGAAAGAAGGCTGCAGCAAGTGCTGGTCTCTTCTCCCTTGTAACAAGCGACAGGATGAGAGGAAATAGCTTCAAGTTGCACCAGGGGAGGTTTAGATATCAGAAGATACTTCTAATATTAGAAGCATATTAGAAGAAACTTCTTCACTGAAGGGTTCTCTAAGACTTGAATAGGCTCCCCAGAGAGGTGGTTGCACCCCCTTCCCTAGACACGTTTAAGAGAGGCAGAGACGCAGTGCTGAAGGCCATGGCTTGGCACCAGACTTGGTGGGATTCCATGATCTTGAAGGGCTTTTCCAACTCAAACAATTCTATGATTCTGTAAGGTGACACAGTGGTACCTTTAAAATAATATCAGAAATTATGGTTATGTGACCAAAGGGAGACCAGAAGTTTAAAGACAGACAGATCAATCAACACTGCTAGCTAGAGTCTATTCACTGCTCACATCACCTTGCTTTGGTTTTTCCCCTTCAAGGCAGCACTACCACTCACATAACCCTGAAACCAAGTAAACAATTGAAGCAACTGTGTGACCCAGACATATCATACAAAATCAGGGAGGGAACACGAGTCCAAAGGCTTATAGCTGTTCTCCTATCAGATCTCAAGATCTTTCAGCCATTACTGCCAGTTGGAAGAGATCAGGGAGACAACTATAGAGCTGAGCATCTTGGGAGAAAGAAACCCTTGCACAGAAGCATAAACCTAAGAGGCAAGTGTTAACAAGTTACCCATCCTACCTTCCAGCACCACACAAATACTCTTTCTGAAACTGGAGGGAGGGAAGGAAAGGGAAGAAACAAAGGAGAAAAGGAATAGTGGAAGTGTTCTGAAAAGGAAGATACAAACCACTTACCTTTAAGAAAACAGCCTAAACTATAGCAGTGCTGGAAATTCCATCTGAAAAACTACCTGCAAAAATTGGACAAGCTGAAACAGAAGCTCAAACGAGGGAATAGGTTGTGAGGACAAGCAAGTGCTACAGAAAACACAGAGCTGTCCTTTTCTTGGTTTTCCATAAAAGCATGGAAATGATCCCTACTCAGGAAAATCTGATGGGTTCCCATTCGTTACACACCAAAGACTAACTGTGAGAAAGTATGAGCAAGCACATTTAGGGAAATATTGTGAAGTCATAGCAACAACTGGCAGAGAAAAACACTATTTGCACAGCACTACTTAAAAATAAACTGAATATTGAGATAGGAACATTAGGCTGTGTGAGTCATGCTACCCTCCTGAAATAGAATTATTACAGCACCCAGTCCTTTAGCACATTTTTGGTTAGGGTTTGGTTCTCCCATCCTTCAAATGAATTTGCAGAGGTTTCACAATGGAAGTTCATTGCCCTTTGGTTTGCAGGGTCTTGCATGTCACTATCAGAAGTAAAGCTCTCAACAGCTAAGGCTGTCATTATACAGTCTGGGAAATTTAGATCAGGGCAACGAACGAAATGAGCCCCACACACATTCTCCTCCACAGATCACCTGCATCTCACAAGGAAAGCACAGCACACAGAGCTCCTATGCTCCCACAGCAGTTTGGCTTCATCCACTCCTACCTTTATCTTCTCATTCTGTGACCCCAGGCCCAACTCTTCAGGAGTACCTACACTGCCTTTCTCTTGTCCCTCAACTACTTGCTGAGCAAGCAGGCAGCACAGTGGTCGAGCAGCATCCACCCATCTTCACATGTACTAGCAAACCAGCTCACCTAAAGGACAGATTATTAACAAGTGCCCTGGTTTCTGACAATCTGCTCTCACAAGCAGGGAGGGAAAGTAACACAGAAAGCCCTGGCTTGAGATAAGGAGTTTAATGGAAACACAAGGTACAATCACTTTAGCCTGCTCCACAGAAAAGCATAGCAAAAGCAGCAGCAGAGGACAGCAACAAAATGACCTCTAAGCCTGCAGCAAGCCCAGCATTACAGGTCAGCCCCCAAAACTGCAAGGAGAGACAGGAAGCCTCTCATGATACAACCTGAGCCACAAGCCCCATGGTACTTTGCTCTGGCTGCACTTTCACTTTCAAGCTGGCATAACATCAGCAAGTATTGAATATTCAGCATCAGATTCAAGTGGCTAAACCCACGACACCAAGCTCACAAGTACTTTTGGAGTGGGCACATCAGCTTAGGTTTCTCCCACCCAGCTGCTAATTCTCATGAAACTGATAAAATGTGCATTTTTATCTCTGCTGTTTAACACCTGTATGAAGCTGGCCAATTGGTTCAAAAGCTACAGGAGCAGGAATTGAAAGAGAAGCAAAGGTGTAAGCCTCATTTTCCTCAGAAGGCAGATCTTCAGGGAAGAGCTGCCACCTCTGCATCATGCTGTGTCCTTTCCTCAGCACAGTCACAGTTTTCAGGATATTTTCTTTCCCTGTACCAAAGAACTCTGAAATTTCCATTAAAACCCCAAATATCAGGATTTTATGAAGTATCAACGCCAAAGGTCCTAAAAGAAAGTTTCCACTGTCACAACTGCATGTAAACCACCGCCAGGGAAGCAGAGAAAGCCTTAACAGCTCAGAGGCCTTAGCTGTGAAAAGTCCCAGTGAATGCTAGCTAGCAAAACTTACACAGGCTAAACAAAGCATAAGCTCCCACTGACAAATAAAAGTAGTAACTACACAGCAAGCAGTGCATACTGAAATGGTGCTAACAAGCAAGGCCCAATCTTGATTTAGTGAGGACACAGCACTTCTTGTAAACCAGGCTCCAGGGATCTTAGCCACACGCAAGCCGACTAACACATGAGGCTTTATCAAAACCTTCCTCTTGGGGAACGTTCTAGAGATGCCACATGCTCAAGACCTTTAATTTCTTATCTCCTGCTAGTGCCCCACAATGTGAAAAAGCTTCCTATAAATATCCTGGAGGCTTAACACATGAGGATTTCAGAAAATGTCAACAAGTGATGAGCAAGCAGAGCTCCACATCCAGCACACAAGAACTGCTGTCACACACAGTACCACACAGCATCACCGAGGGTGGGAGAGACCGAAAAGATCATCCAGTCCAACCTGTCACCACAGACCTCATGACTAGACCATGGCACCAAGTGCCACATCCAATCCCCTCTTGAAGACCTCCAGGGATGGGGACTCCACCACCTCCCTGGCCAGCACATCCCAATGACCAATGACTCTCTCAGTGAAGAACTTTCTCCTCACCTCCAGCCTCAACTTCCCCTGGCACAGCTTGAGACTGTGTCCTCTTGTTCTGGTGCTGGTTGCCTGGGAGAAAAGACCAACCCCTTCCTGCCTACAACCTCCTTTCAGTTAGTTGTAGAGAGCAATGAGGTCTCCCCTGAGCCTCCTCTTCTCCAGGCTGAACAACCCCAGCTCCCTCAGCCTCTCCTCACAGGGCTGTGCTCAAGGCCTCTCCCCAGCCTTGTTGCCCTTCTCTGGACACCTTCAAGTCTCTCAATCTCCTTCCTAAACTGAGGGGCCCAGAACTGGACACAGTTACTTTGAAAGCATTTTCAACAAGTCCTTGCTTCATTCATGTTGAAATATGAGAAATTATTTACTCCCTTTCCTTCATGTGTCAGGTGACAGAGCTTAGAGTATCTCGTGACGTGCAGGAATCGGTGCAACCCAGAGCCTTTTAAGGTGCTGCAATAACCCAGTGAATGCCAAAGCTTCTCTTAAGGTGTTTTCCAACAGTAAGAGGCAAAAGATGCTTACAGAAATTCTTCATTTCATCACCCAGCCATCAATAACAGATTGTGCTTAACCAACTCTTGCTGTGAAACAGGTAGGGCTTCTTGTTGAAATGAAAGATTTTACCAAACTGAACCCTGCCTGGGAGAGGGTTATTTTTATTAGCTGTATTAACATAAATGACAGTATTAAGAAAAATACATCTGATGAAGGCCTCAGGGCTGCTCACTGAGTCTTGTGATGAGAAAGAGTAACAAGAGGACACAGTCTCAGGCTGTGCCAGGGGAGGTTTAGGCTGGAGGTGAGGAGGAAGTTCTATACAGAGAGAGTGATTGCCCATTGGAATGGGCTGCCTGGGGAGGTGGTGGAGTCACCATCACTGGAGGTGTTCAGGAGGAGACTTGATGGGGTGCTTGGTGCCATGGGTTAGTTGATGAGGTGGTGTTGGGTGACAGGTTGGACACGATGATCTCTAAAGGTCTTTTCCAACCTGGTTAATTCTCTTCTATTCTAAACAAGACAATTGCTAGTACTATGGCTCTAGCTGACTATTACTACCAAAGAAAAAGTCCATAAAAGGCAATCAGATCACTGCTCCCTGGAGAATTCAGCCTGGATGTTGAAGTTTAGAGCCACAGAACAGATTACGTTCTTGCACGACGCTGACAGCAATCCATCTGGTGAGCCCTACATCCTGAGCACTAAGGAAACTAATCTAGGAAATGCTGTTACAAGCTTGGTGAACCCACTTCCTATTACTCATGCTCCTCTGAGACTGGGAGCACCAAGTGTTCTCACATTTTCTATGTGAATACCACCTAGACATGTCTAAGTGAGCATATAACATAAAATGCCACTCAACAGCAGAGGAGGTACTAGTTCATACTAGTCACTCATAACTAAGAATAACATGGCATTCTTGCAATTCTGGGGCCTGCAGGTGGTAGGAAAAGGAGGGAGAAGCAGCCAAGAGCTGGGAGGAACTAGGAAAGAGTGCGTACAAGGCACCAAGGCAAAAGGGGACAGCAGCAGAAACAGGGAGAGGGGGAGCTGCCTGGCTTCAGCTCAGATGAAGGACAGCAGAGAGAAGGAGCTTCCACCGTTGTGGTTGCTTCTAGGTCACATCCCTTCCCCAAGCTCCAGTCAGCAATCAGAAGCCTATGCTGAATGCCAATTAAGTAAATCCCTTGCTTGGTTCCCAACAACTTCCTTGCTACTGGATTATATTCACCCATGCCCATGTTTGTGTGTGTGACATGCAATAGAAACCCATTCAGTGTAGCACTGTACGCTGCCTAAGAATGCAAGCACCAACCACCTATTCAAACCACAGTTAAAAACACTTCAGAAGACATTAAAGCAGTTAAAGTTTCCTTTATAAAGCAAAAAAAAACCCAACCAAAAAACCAATCCAAATCCCAACCAAAACCAACCCAAATAATCCCCCAAAAGTCCCCCCCCCAACCCACCAGAAGTACCAAACCCCACCCTGCTCCAGAAACCTAAGTGCCCCACTCCCAAAGCACAAATGCCCCTGCCCCCCCAAAACCCACCCCAAACACAAACCCACACAGCTGTATTGAGATGACATTGTAGAATCAGAGGATTACCTGGCTTGGAAGGGACCTCAAGGAACATCTAGTTCCAACACTCCTAGCACAGGTTGGGCAATCTCAAGCACAAATACAGGCTGGACAAGGAGTGGCTCAAGGAGAAGGACTTGGCAGTGTCAGTTGGCAATAAACTCCCCATGAGCCAGTAATGTGCGTTTGCAGCCCGGAAGTCCAACTGTGTCCTGGGCAGCATCAAGAGACTTGTGACCAGCAGGACAAGGGAGGTGATTCTGCCTCTCTCCCCTCCTCTCCTGAGACCCCACCCAGAATACCACATCCAGGTCTGGTGCCCCTAGTGTAAGAGCAACGTGAGGCTGCTGGAGCAACTCCAGAGGAGGGCCATGAAGATTATCAGAGGGCCAGAGATTCATGCCAAGAAACATGCCAATGGCCATCTGCAGCTTTACTCAGGCAGATCTGTGAATATTAACTTCAGAGCTCTTAAAGGGTTGGTTTGTTTGTTTGTTTGCGTGGGTTTTTTGTTGTTGGTTTGGTCTTTCCCCCAATAAAGATCACATGCACTATTTGCTATTTTTCCTTACAAAATGTTTTAGCTGCCAGTAGTGTGTTGGAGCTGAGCAAAAGCTCCAGCTTTGTGCATGACTGGCTAGGCTGCAGCCAAGCTACAGACTCATTATTACATACTCACGCTACTATTAAAGACTTAAATTCCCCTAAACCAGAATTTCTTTGCTAGAATCTCTGAAGTACTGCTTGGGTTGGTTTCTCCTCCCCTCATCCCCTCTTCTCTGTAACAACCAATGAGTTTTAGATCACACAGTATTAAGCATCATACAAGTCAGATAAAAATGCCTGGTGAGATTACATGGCCTGCTAAGCAGAGGCAAGGAGTCATCTTTTACCCTTCAAACCTGGTACCAAATTCATACTTGTTGCTGTAGAACAGCTCCATGAATTTGTCATCAAAGTAAGTTACTACTCAGAGTTTCAACAGGGCCATGCTTTCAGACACATTCTTAGCTACAAATTGTGCATTTTCTTTCACTTTTTTTGAAGCGAAAACTCATTTCAAATACAAGATACAGTCTGAATACTAAGTGATACACACTGTGTCCTCAACTAGGCAATACATCTTTTAAAGGACTTAACACACTGCAAGGAACTCCATAACCCAGGAGGAAGCAGTTAATCACCTGTTATGCCACCTGGACACTCAAGTCTACGGGGCTGGATGGCATTCACCCAAGGGTGCTGAGGGACCTGCTGGAGGAGCTTGCCAAGCCACTCTCCATCATCCACCAGCAGTCCTGGTTAACAGAGGATATGCCAGGTGACTGAAGGCTGCCTGGGGAGATGGTGGAGTCACCATCACTGGAGGTGTTCGGGAGGAGACTTGATGGGGTGCTTGGTGCCATGGGATAGTTGTTTAGGTGGGTTGGACACGATGAGCTTGAAGGTCTCTTCCAACCTGGTCTATTCTATTCTATTCCATTCTATTCTCTGCCACGCTGTGGCACTCAACCCAACCCAGGGTTTTCAGTCACACGTGTTTCTCATGGTTCTGTACAGCCATAAAGTTGAAGATTCAGTTTCACTGTAATTTTTAGGAAATACCACAGGTAGCTCACATTAAAGGAAGATATTTTAAGTCATAGAAACAGCTTTGGTGGAAAACACTGCTTTTAAATACCTCAGTGAAACACGTGGGCACATTTCACAGGCGCGTCACTTGGGCAGCAGCTGTGCTGTGTCAGTGTTCGGTGTCAAAAGCTGTATTTTTCCATCTCAGGAAATATGGGGCTGTAATATTAATTAAATACTGACATGTACTGAATAAAAGCATACCTAAACTCTTAAGCTGAAGCAATCTAGTCTTGCTGAATCTGAAGGCTGCTTTACAGAGCTGTTGTACTTTAGGAGAGAGCTGGTTCTGAGACCTCATTTGAATCAGCCCCAAGACTGTCTCTACAAATATTTGTTCCAAAGACTGTCAGGAATTGTAGATAGGTGCACTAATAACACAACAGCACACTCTACCTCCTGTTATTCTGCAAGAGATGCAGATGACTGTGCTTGGCAGAAACTAGGAAGGCTGATGAGGGCAGGGGATGCTAGTTGCCTGAGTGGACCCAGATGAACTCTTCAAGTATTAGTAAATCCATCTGTCATTTTTGAGGGGTAAATAACATCAATAATTAAAAAGAAAAGAAAAAAATGGGGGGGAAGTGATGGTTTTCTTACCATGGAGAAAGTAAGAGAAAGCACAAACAAAAATAAGCCTTCTTATATCTTGATAGAGAAGGACTTTACTTGAAAGTGATGGAGACTGTAAAACCTCGCCAAGTAACTCAGCTTCTCAGACCACAATGCACTCATTCTACTTAACCCCAGCTCCCTCAGCCTCTCCTCACAGGGCTGTGCTCAAGGCCTCTCCCCAGCCTTGTTGCTCTTCTCTGGACACCTTCAAGTCTCTCAATCTCCTTCCTAAACTGAGGGGCCCAGAACTGGACACAGGACTCAAGGTGTGGCCTAACCAGTGCAGAGCACAGGGGCACAATGACTTCCCTGCTCCTGCTGGCCACACTGCTCCTGATGCAGGCCAGGATGCCATTGGTCACCTGGGCACACTGCTGGCTCATGTTTAGGTAGCTGCCAATCAACACTCCCAGGTCCCTCTCTGTTTGGCAGCTCTCAGCCACTCTGCCCCCAGCCTGTAGCTCTGCATGGGGTTGCCATGGCCAAAGTGCAGCACCTGGCACTTGGATTTGTTGAATGCCATCCTGTTGGACTCTGCCCATCCGTCCAGTTGGTCGAGGTCCCTCTGCAGAGCCCTTCTGCCCTCCAACTGACCAACATCTGCTCCTAACCTGTTGTCATCTGCAAATCTGCTGATGACTGACTCAATCCCCTCATCCAGATCATCAATGAAGATGTTAAAGAGCACAGGGCCCAGCACTGATCCCTGGGGGACACCACTGGTGCCTGGCTACCAGCTGGCTGTGGCACCATCCACCACCACTCTCTGGGCTCAGCCTCCAGCATCACTTCTGGCACTGCAATTGATAAATGCAGAAAGAAACCAACACCAGGCACACCCTGCTGTGGCTATCTTTCCTTCTACCAAGTGAAATAACCAATCATTTGTTCAGAAACAATAAAAGACTGTGTTTCAGTATCTCCTGTTTAGTAAGGTTAATTCATCTCTTCAAGAACAGTGAGGAATATTTAAACCAGTTGCTTGTGTTAAGGTGAGGGAGGAGGGTGCTTAATACTTAGCTTCATTAACATATCCACTGCAAAAAGAAACTCTTGAATTCTGTTTAAACAGACTTTCAGTTCAGTGAACCTGAGGCAAACTTTAGCCAGGACTCCTCAGGTTTCCAGGTTAGTTTTCTGATCCTGAAATGGTAATTACTGCAACAAGGACCTTTCCTTACCACTTAGTAATCTGCACCACATGGGTGCTGACCTAGTAGAATGAAATATTCCCTACAAATATATATGTATTTTCAAATGTTTAGAGAGATTTAACAAACTGGCTCCTCATGGGCATTAAGCTCATTGCTGTAAGCCACCTGGAAATAGTGCTCTTCAGTTCTACAATCACAGATCTCATTTTGTGGCCGCCCTTGTACCCAGAATTTGACAGGGTAAGAGAGAATTTATCTTGGGTGTGTGTGGTAGTTCTTGGACTATTTGTTTTGTGGAGGTTTGATTTGGTTTGGGGTTGATTTTGGGTTTTGGGTTTTTTTGTTTGGGGGTTTTGTTTGGGCTTTTTTGGGGGGGGTGTTGTGGCACTTCCTTGTTTTGGGGTTTTTGTTGGCTTTTCAATCACACAAGGCACTTAACATGAAACAAATGCTCCGTTTGGTCAACTAATCCCAGAAAGAATAGTCTTTTACACCCTTCCCCTGCTTTTCAGGAAAAGCAAAGCTTTTTATGCCCTTTCTCATTAATGCTTGACTGAAGTACAAGCAGGTCAGCCTTCTACTCTACAACGTAAATTGGACTGAAGTTCAAAGGGCAAGAGGCCCCTATTAGCTTCCAGTTCTTGCACTTGAAATTCCTATTGTGTTCTGTCATGTAATAAGTCTGTGCCATCACTGACTACAGAGCAGTTCAACAGTAACCTTGAACCTGCATCTCAGCAACAACTAGAGGGCAGAAAGGAGAGCAGTAACAAAAAGCTCAGCTAAGAGCTCTTTCAAGATTCAGGTATGAAACCCCGTGGTGTTTCAAAGCACGTATGGTCCAGAGCTAAAGTGGATAGAAGTCCTGAAGCAAAGTCTCAGTAAAACACAACACACAGCTTTTCCTTTTCCCCACCACACAGGCAGCATATAAAACGGTTAAAGCAACCCAAACCCACACAAATCCAAACAACAAAACAGAATCAAGTGCTACAAAACATCGAATTCTACACCTTTTGTGCTTTATGATCTCATTTAATGCAAATTCTTCTGTCATTAACCTCTAAACTCACAAACTAGTAGTGTGGTAGTTGTAACAGCTGAGAAAAGCAGACCCAAATGAATAGAATAGACCAGACAAGACCTTCAAGATCACTGTGTCCAACCTATCAACCAATCCAACACCACCTAATCAACTAACCCATGGCACCAAGCACCCCAGCAAGTCTCCTCCTGAACACCTCCAGTGATGGCGACTCCACCACCTCCCCAGGCAGCCCATTCCAATGGGCAATCACTCTCTCTGTGTAGAACTTCCTCCTAACCTCCAGCCTAAACCTCCCCTGGCACAGCCTGAGACTGTGTCCTCTTGTTCTGGTGCTGGCTGCCTGGGAGAAGAGACCAACTTCTGCCTGCCTACAACCTCCCTTCAGGTAGTTGCAGAGAGCAATAAGGTCACCCCTGAGTCTCCTCTTCTCCAGGCTAAGCAACCCCAGCTCCCTCAGCCTCTCCTCACAGGGCTGTGTTCCAAGCCCCTCACCAACTTTGTTGCCCTTCTCTGGACACCTTCCAGCAGCTCAACCTCCTTCCTAAACTGAGGGGCCCAGAACTGGACACAGGACTCAAGGTGTGGCCTAACCAGTGCAGTGTACAGGGGCAGAATGACCTCCCTGCTCCTGCTGGCCACACTGTTCCTGATGCAGCCCAGGATGCCATTGGCCTTCTTGGCTGCCTGGGCACAAATAGCTTCAGGAAAAAAGTGACCAAATTTCTTGAGCAGTTTACAGTTTACTGCAAATTACTCCGCACACTGTATTTAAAATGAAAAACTGTGTAGCATTAGACTTCAGAAAATCTGGAGTCATTTCATTCAAAAGCAGCATCCCACCTTTTTTTCCCCATGATGCATAGTTATATGAAGCAATAGGAACAGAAAAGGTCAGTCTCGTGCAATAAAGCCATTCTGGAATGAAAATCAAGCTTGCAAAGGGAACAGTTTAAGCCAGAGTTCTGAGATGTACTTTGTGCATGAACCACATATGGCTTGTTTGCACACACATGTAAAGCCACCTAGGACTGGAAAAGAATTCCACTCAGTACTACAGAGGTTTAGTGGCATTAGCCTAAATCTATGCTTCAACACATTGGGAGTTTTCAACCACCTTATAAAAGGTGCTACCAAGGTCCCATCCTCGACTCAAAATTTTACTAACTAACTAGTCAGTGATCCTGTGCTCCTGGCTGGACTTGATCATCTGAAGGGTCTTTTCCAGCTGCCACAAATCTGTGATTGCATGCCTCCAGTTGGGATGTATGAGAAGATTACACAAAGTATTTCCTTTGACGTGCTGAATTTGCCCCCCGAGGTCTGCATGGGGGATTCAAGCTGACAGTGTCACCATGCTTGCTTCACAGTCATGGAAAAGAGCAGGGTGGAGCAGACAGTGACACACACAGACAGAACTCTACCATGACACTACAGGGGCAGTGCTCACACTAACAGCTCAGGCAGCGTTCTGCAATAGTTTGTGGTTACTGAAATCAGTCGTTTGTCTGCGTAAGACTGCAGTTACAAAGCCCTGTCACCACAGGGCTGTCCTGGGTTAACAATGCCTGCTCTCACAAGCAAGCCTTCTGCCCCAGACAGGGGGGAAAGTAACACCAAAAAACCCCTCTGGTTTGAGGCAAATGATTTATTAGATCATATGCTATACAATTACCCTAGCAGAAGCAAAATCAGTAGCAGATAGCAGCAACACAAACAGCTCCTTCCACCCAAGCATGCAGCAGCCAGTCCAGTAGAAAAGAACAGCATCTCAAATCCAAAGCAGCAACCAGAACAAGAAGCCTCTCCTGTTACAATCTGAGCTCCAAGCCTCATGATACTTTGCTCCAGGCAGCACTTTCATTTTGAAGCCAGCATGGTATTGAGTATCATCAACCCATGGCAACAGCTCATCACTTCAGAGGTTGAGCAGCAAGGGATTAAAGTAAAAAACAAATAATCATTGAAGAGCTCAACAGCTGAAACAGCTGCAAGTTGAAAGCTTCAATTACACAGAAATGCCACAAAGGTGTCACTGAAAAGATTTCTATCTGACCAAGTATTCCTCAAGAATAAGCAAACCAAGGCAGATACTTACTCAAATGAGTAATAAACTTCCCATTTAACTCTTTACTGTATCCCTCTTTCATTCTTCCCACTACAATATCGTGGTTTTACATGCTGCAGAGCTTGAACAATGAAGAAAGCCTGAGACAAAATCAGATCTACAAAACACACTATTTAGAAATACAAGTAGCACATCATAATTGTTTTCATAATCATGCTCTAACTCCAGAGGTCAAGTCAGGAAGAATATTTCAGCTGAGAACATCTGTGAAACTTATGCATAGACATTTTCAACTCCTGGTTCTGAAGGCTGAAATCCTTAATGTAATCATCTGATATAAACAGCAACAGAAAAATTAAGCCTGCATCTAGACAGCTCCTAAACCTTCACTTCTTGTTTCTTGTTCAGTTTTCGTCACATCAAAATACAATAGCTTTACTGGAGGAGTAGGCATTCGCCCTTCAGTTCCCAAAATATATCAGAGGCGAACTGATCTGCCCAAATAGCAGAGCATACTAAATCCAGGAGGGTTTAGAATGACAAAAGCCCTACTAGGCCCACACAGCTAAATGGCAGCACTAGTGCTAAACAGTACACCATAACCTCTTATTCATTGTAAGCTTTCTTGGGAAGGCCAGAAATTTCCCTAACCCAGCAGGAATACCTTCAGTAACTATGGTCTAGTCATGAGCTCTGTGGTGACAGGTTGGACTCGATGACCTTTGAGGTCTCTTCCAACCTTAATGATACTGTGATACTATAGCTCTGATCTCAGTAACATTTCTTTTCAATAGAGGCAGCTCAGCAGCTGAAGAGTCATCATTACAAATAACCTTCACACAATCAAGCTAAGGCTCAGATCACTGTTGTTTTAAAGAAGAGATCAACTGTTCTTACTGCTAAAGCTTAAGGGTACAAAGTAATTTCAAACACATTTTTTCCATGTGCTTGGAGGTATGCCTAGCTTTGTTTACCAAGGTTTCAGAACACACAGAGGTGTTTCAGATATATGCATAACCCTGAAAAGAGCACTAACAGCATGAGAGAGATGGCGAGTCTAGCTGTAAGGGTTTTATTGCAAGTGAGTATTAGTAGGCTCTGGTACAACTAATGCAAGATCCCCACGTGCATATTCCTGTAGCAGAGCTTCTTTCCTTTTGTCCTCACAGAAGTAGTAAGAATATTAATATTTCTGCTAAGTTTGAGATTCAGTTTATACCACAAGAACTTGTACAACTGTCCATAACTGAAAGAGAAAACAGCTTGCTCACCGAGGCAAAGCATGCGTATGTTTGACGCATCAGAGCTATAAACCAAACCCAGGTAGGGCACTCAATGTCACCAGATCTAAAGAAGCCAGCATTGGTAAAAAGGACAGGTTACACAATCCATTGTTCAATAACCTTGAGTTCTTAGATAATGCACATTTAATCTGTACCTTGTCATTCATGAAACTGGAATTACCTATTCTCCTCAGAACTGCTACAAAGCATCTGACTGTTCAGTATGTTTCAGAGGAAGAGAAACAGTTTTATTACCTAGTTTACATTTGCCACATTATCTTAAAGACTGCAGCCATAATACCAACCCAAAATGCCAGTTTCAAACAAAGCTTAATGCTTATCATCTTTCTCCTTGAGACTGCTCTCTAGCCGCTTGGAATTGCCCTGACCCAGCTGTAAGATCTTGCACTTGGCCCTGTTGAGCCTCGTGAGGTTGGCTTGGGCCCACAGCTCACGCCTGTCCAAGCCCCTCTGGATGGCCTCCCTTCCGTCCAGCATGTCAACCAGACCACACAGCTTGATATCTTTACCAAACTTGATGAGGGTGCCTCCACCCCACTGTTCGTATCACTGAGAAAGATTTGAAACAGCAGTGGTGCCAGCTCTGACCCCTGAGGGGCACCTCTCAGCGGTCTCCATGCAGACATGGACCTGCTGACCGTTACTCTCAGTGTGGCCATCCAACCAATTCTCCCGTGGCCCAATTCACTCCTTCTGGCACATCTGTGTGCAGAACCTAATCAGGAAGCCAGGTGCTAAACTTTACCCAGCTGAAAATTACTCTGTCAAAATTAAAACATTTCTTACTGGGCCAGAAAAACAATTCCAGTCACAGCACAGCCACATAAATAGAGCCAGTGCTGAGTGCAAAGCATGAATAAATAGCTGGGAACGAGGGAAAGAACCTGAGTTCCCATTTTAGTAGCAACAAAAGCAGTCACTAGCTCAGAATTTACTTGCCTTGTTGCTGTGAGCTGAAGTGGCAACAAGCATAACATCTAGTAATTCACTAAATTACATCAGATGCTAACAAAAGGAATAAACAAGTACCCATACAATGTAAAAGATACTCTTCAGAAAGTCTTTTCCCTATCTTTTAGGCTCTCAAGATATTTGCATTGCTTGTGTGTAGGAGGTTGGCACATGAGTAAGATCAAATGATGGCATTTGGGAACACGGGTCGATTTAACCTAGGCATTTCTGAAGAGTTTGCAGGTGGTTATAAAGCAGGCAGAGAAGATTGAGTTGTAGAGAAAGAAGTGGTGAAAGTCCTGCAATAGTATTACTCTTGTGAATTACTAATGACTTCAATACACACTAACACTGCAGAGACATTCTGGAACATACTCCAGGAGCTCATGCCTCACAGTCACTAACAGCTACCTACCAGAGACCAATAAAGCACAGTAACAGCAAGCAGTCAGCTCATCTGACAGCAAGCTGCTGTGTGAAGAGCACCACATCACCACGGGGCCCTGTGGTCCCACTGACATATGTTCTGCTTTTCACTCTCTCAATGTTAAGATTGGCATGAAATTTAACATATTATCAATGACTCAAAAGGCACAGTGCATTCAACACAAGAAACTCCATGGATACTGCACCCCAACAAGGCAATGGATGACACGGCTAGAAGTGACTACCCACACACCTGAGTTGACTCAGACCAGCGTCAGACCAGTCGAATCTGACCTGAAGAGTCAAATTGGCAATGTGATAAATTAGTATTACTTTGACACATAGTAGCTACAGAACTACCTACACATGAAGCCAAAAAGATAGGAAGTTCATGGTAACAAACCTATCATGATGAAAGTCATCACAAACACCACCACAGGTGCAGCAGAAGGCAACCAACATACTTAAAGTTCCTTTACTGTGTGACAGTCCCTGCCTGGTGGATGTGGGGCAGGCTGTGGATGTAGTCTACCTGGACTTCATCAAGGCCTTTGACACCGTCCCCCACAGCAAACTCCTGGCCAAGCTGTCAGCTCATGGTTTCGATGGGAGCACACTGCGATGGGTTAGGAACTGGCTGGAGGCTGAGCCCAGAGAGTGGTGGTGGATGGTGCCACAGCCAGCTGGCAGCCAGGCACCAGTGGTGTGCCCCAGGGAGCAGTGCTGGGCCCCATCCTCTTTAACATCTTCACTGATGATCTGGATGAGGGCATTGAGTCCATCATCAGCAAATTTGCAGATGACAACAGGTTAGGAGCAGATGTTGGTCAGTTGGAGGATAGAAGGCTCTGCAGAGGGACCTCGACCGACTGGACAGATGGGCAGAGTCCAACAGGATGGCATTCAAAAAGTCCAAGTGCCAGGTGCTGCACTTTGGCCATGGCAACCCCATGCAGAGCCACAGGCTGGGGTCAGAGTGGCTGAGAGCTGCCAAACAGAGAGGGACCTGGGGGTGCTGATTGACAGCTGCCTAAACATGAGCCAGCAGTGTGCCCAGGCAGCCAAGAAGGCCAATGGCATCCTGGCCTGCATCAGGAACAGTGTGGCCAGCAGGAGCAGGGAAGTCATTGTGCCCCTGGACTCTGCATTGGTTAGGCCACACCTTGAGTACTGTGTCCATGCCTCTTCTCCCAGGCAACCAGCACCAGAACAAGAGGACACAGTCTCAAGCTGTGCCAGGGAAGGTTTAGACTGGAGGTGAGGAGAAAGTTCTTCACTGAGAGAGTCATTGGTCATTGGAATGTGCTGCCCAGGGAGGTGGTGGAGTCCCCATCCCTGGAGGTGTTCAAGAGGGGATTGGATGTGGCACTTGGTGCCATGGTCTAGTCCTGAGGTCTGTGCTGACAGGTTGGACTCGATGATCCTCGAGGTCTCTTCCAACCTTGGTGATACTGTGATGCAACCTTAGCAAGAATGCTATCATTCATAAGGCATCAACATTTTAATGTAGAAAGAAAGGCAGAAGATCTATGAATCCTGGCAAATAATTTACCTGGGTGATATGATGAATAGCCCTCAAATCAGGAATCAGAAGGGCTTAGGAGTGGAAGCCAGCAAGTCCGCGTTAGGTTTTATTGAAGAATTTTATCATTCAGGAGGCTGCAAATCACAAACTCTTTTAAAGTTCTGAATGAGGAGGATGATCCAGGAGAGTAAATAAAAGCTGGTATCACATAGGCAATTCCACCTCAGCATAACAAGTTGATGACAATGGCTACAAGGCAGAAAGCACAATCAGTACCACCAACATCTTAACAGCATCCTCTTTTCATGAGGTCACCATCCCAAGTGATGCCGACTACCCTGAGGGCATTAAGCTTTAACACAGCATTTGACTTATCAGAAACTACTTGGATTCAGACACAGAATGATACAAGTTCAATCTGATATTTATTTTCAGATTTCAAAACAGGGAGTCAAGAAATGTTAAGGCTGGATGTGTCCAGCAAGCCACTGCTCAGCTAGTTACCACTGTTACTGCTGACCTCAAGAGTAGCAGGAATCAGGACTGAGCCCCTGCACAGCCAGGTTGTTGGGTTGTGTTTTAAAGGCCTGAGGAAACAGTAACAGATCACCCAGTGCTCTTTGGCTGTCTGTCAAAATGAGCACAAGCTGCAGACACTAGGCTAGCATTCACACTGCCTCTGCCAAGAGAGAAAGTTTAATTTTCTGATCTCATAAAGCTGTTCAGATATTTTAAGCTTTAATTTTGAAGATTCTGAAACAGAAGGCAGTACTAAGCTGAATGTGTTCAATGAACTGCAGAATATAAACAGTGTTCTGAGACAGGCAGCCAGAGGGGTATTTCATCTGACTACACACCAGACAGAGCACCCTGTTTCAGACAGCAGGACTCATGAACCACATGGGACACCGGCATGGTTGTAGTGCACTCCACAGCCAGTCTTTACAAAAGGAAACTTTTCTTTCTTGCTGTGTGTGCTGAGTTTGACTTCAGAGTTTGTAATGGCTTAGCACAAGGGCTAAACTCCCTGCTTTCCCAACACACAAGTGAGGGGGAAGTAACACAAAACTCAGGGTTGAGATAAAGAGAGGAGAGTTTAATACAACATGAGGTACCATAATCACAATGAATAATTACCTTAGCTAATAATCTAATATTAAAATGTATGATTACCTTAGCTTAGCCTATCTGCAGAAGCAGCACAGTGACATACAGGGGGGAAAAAACAAACAGCATAAAACAGAAAGCCAAACCCAGCAGCTACCCAACTCCCAACCATTCTGCTGCCATGCCTGCAGGAAAGCAGCCCTCACCCCAGAACCACCAACTGGAACAGGAAGCCTCCCATGTTGCTATCTGACCTTCAAGCCCCCTAATACCTTGCTCCAGTTAGCCTTTTCACTTTTTGAAGCTGGCATGACTGCTGCATGGCATGAATAATGGCAGCAGGTTCAGCTCAATCCATGACAGAGTTAAGTTTCTTCACAGCAGCAGTATGACATTGTATTTTTGATTTGTACTGGAGAAGTCTGGATAACACTTTGAGTTACTGCTGAGCAGTGCTTGCACAGAGGCAAAGCCTCTTCTGCTTCTCACCCCACCCCACCAATGAGCAGGCTGGGAGAGCCAAAGTCATTCAGAGGGGACACAGCTGGGACAGTTGATCCCAAGTGAGCAAAAGTATTTCATACCATACAAAGTGATGTCCAGCATGTAAATCTGGGGAGGAGAAAGCAAGAGGACACTTGGAGTGATGGTGTTTTGTCTTTCCACGTAACCATTAAGAACCCTGCCTTCCTAGGGACAGCTGAACACCTTCCTGTTGATGGGGAGCAGCAGATTAATGCCATTTTGCTTTGCTTGTGCATGCAGCTTTTGTGTTCTACTAAACTGCCTTTATCTCAGTCCAAGAGTTTTCTCACTTTCATCCTTTCTATTCTCTCCCTCATCCCACCGGGGCAGGGGGACACAAGCAAGCAGCGACCTGGAGCTTAGTTGCCAGCTAAAGTTAAAGCATGCCACTTGATCATTCCAGCAGACTCATTCACAGAAATCCTATGACTTGTATTTTTCAGATTATTGCAAATGGCTCCTTCCTGGATTAAAATACATTACTCATTCTTCTGTATTTGTACTGTGAACTAGTAGCAATTGGACAATCAAAATGCTGTAACATTTTACAGGCAGCAGGAACTCAAATGTGTTTATACAAAAGATCATCTCTTTAGAGGTTTACAGAAAGTCAAATGCATGACCCACAGATTTAGAAGTGCCCACTCATTAAACCCATTGCAAAAACATGCTCCTGAGGACATACCCAGAATGGCAAGAAATGAGCCAAGGAAGAAAGAGAAGATTAGGCAGCTCATTCTAAATTTGTAAGTAAGTGTACTGGTCCCTCATGGCTCCCATGGGAGATCCACCCTGGAGCAGTCTGTTTATGGAGTGCACCCTGTGCAAAGGCTCTTTGCTGGAGCAGTTCAAGAAGAACTGCAGTCCAGGAAAGGATTATGTTGAAGTTTGTGGAGGATAGTCTCCCTTGGGAGGGACCCTATGCCAGAGCAGGAGGAAGGAATAGCAGAGACAACTGACTGCAGCTCCCATTGCACAACTCCCACTGCACATCCCTCTGCGCTGCTCAGGGGGAGAAGAGAGAAAAATCATTCTCTGAACAGAGGAGGGTTCAGCAGAACATGTTGCAGGGTTTGGATTTATTCCTCATTACCCTACTCTGATTTGATTGGTAATAAATTAATTTTCCTGAGCTAAGTCTGTTTTGCTGGTGACAATAATTAGTGAGTGATCTTCCTGCCTCTGTCGTGACCCACAACCCTTTTGCTCTAATTTCTCTCCCCTGTCCAGTCAAGGAAGGGAGCAACAAGCAGCTTTGGTGGGCACCTGGCATTCAGACAGGGTATACCCACTACAGGCCATCCCTGATACAGGAATATTACAAAACTTGTTTCACTTCTCTTTCCATTTAGGATTCTGTTCAATCATGACAGAAGGAAATTTAGCTGTGGGAAGTGTCACTATGAATCACAGGCTGATCATATTTTAGGTGGTTGCTCCTACTTTCAAAGGAACCAGCTTTCAAAAAAGACAAAGTTCAGCTTAAAGCCACAATGACTCTCAGGCCTAAGTTCCTTGTGGCAAAGTAACTGCAAGTAGAAAGGAGATCAGCAGTGAAAGACACTCAAGTTGGTGTAACCCAAAGAAAACACTAATAGCCTACCGTAACAGTGGACCAATACAAATAATCAGTGAGAGGGAAATAGTCTGGGTTGTGGGCATAAGAGTTCCTAAGAAATGTAACTGCTCAAAGCCAGAAGAGCTAAACACTCTATTTACATCTCACTCTGTTTGAATGACAACACTGCCAGTGCTCTCTACTTGAAGTTCTCTCCTAACACACAAAAATGAAAGCAAAGTTGTTTAAAGGAAATAGGTTACCCAGTTTCAGTTCTCACACGTGAAACAGAATGCTCACATTTTGGAACACAACTACCACCTTAACCCAGCAAGAACTAGGGAACAATTTCCTTCAATTACATTCACCCTAGAGCTTAAACCAAACTGTAAAAGGGTTCCTTCAATTTTATGGACATCTGATTACTTAGATTGGTTAGATCATTGGAGGTGTTCAGGAGGAGACTTGCTGGGGTGCTTGGTGCCATGGGTTACTTGTTTAGGTGGGTTGGATTGGTTGATGGGTTGGACACGATGATCTTGAAGGGCTCTTCCAACCTGGTTTATTCTATTCTATTATTCTATTTTAGGTAAATGGTGAAGAAAAAAGGTTTTGGAGCTTTAATCTCTATTATAGGACAGCAAGAACCAGAAGGCTTTGGAAAAGATGCTTCTAAAAATGTTATTCAAGAACTGTGGAAGTAAGCCTGCCCACAGGTTTACGTTGTACACATGTGGTTCCATTAAATATACGGAGCTGCTTTAACAGATCTAGACTTACCATTTCTCCTGACAAGAAAGCAGCATTGCTCCACTCAGAAGGGATCCACTTACCTGTTATTTTGCTAAGAAAATCTCTATTAAGAGAGAGGATCATAGGCATAGGGCAAACTACAAAGATGTCCTATGTGTCCTGTGACTCATGGCAGGTAATCCATTAATATCTGTACTTCACATCACCCATTTCAAGAAAGGCACATGGAGCATATTCACCCTGCACCTTTCATTTGGCCTATTACCTCTGAATTTCAACAACAAACACACAAGCTCAAAAGAGCAGTGAAGTATGGTTGTACATCTGCTGTAGAGAGCATTAAAATTCTGGTTTCAATATTCACCTACCATCAGTATGTTAAGTAAGAAGTTCTGTGCAAGTTGGGTTTGGAACCCATAACCCTCGGCTCTACTCAGACAGCAGGGTTCCAGATGCCAGGCAGAACTCTGCCTGTCCTTTCAGAGCATAGTCCACACACACCTTTTGTTATTACAGCTGGAAACGTGTCAGCCTGATATGTGGGGGGAGATTAACTTCTTATCATACATAGAAGTCAGATTCCTGAGTCCTATTTGTGCTGCTCACACACAGGGACAATAGTAACGAGACAAGAGGTCGCACCTCTGCAAAAAGCACGTCGCGATGAAGATCACAAGGACAAAACAGTCACCTGGTTTAGAATCTGTCCACAACCCACTACTCTGTAATCAAAAGCAAGTACATCATGATTCTGCGATACATTAGCCTCAACAAGCAGGAAAAGGATATTTACAACACATACTTGTGAACTCTTCTGAGTTCACAGCATCCCTTAAGGCCGCGTGGCACCCGTTCTCAGAGCATCTACTATGTCACTCCTATAAAGGTATGGCAAAAGAGTGCCTAACCCCAGCCCTCCTGGTTTCAGCAAAACCATTGGAAACAAGCATTTAGCAGTAGGATTTAACAGGCTGTTCTTATCTTCCCCACTTTTGCTGTTACACTGTAGTCTGGTTTGTTATTCACCGGTCTAAAGTATGTTGTAAAAGGTAAAGAAGCTTGCTGCCGATTTTTGGTCTGCAGATGCCTTGGGATGAATTCTTAGAGCAGAGTCCTACACCAACAAAGAGGGTTAGTAACTTGTACTGGCCCCAAACCAAACAGATTTCCAACCCAAAATATTTACAACATGTTGTGTAAACCAGAACAGTTTTTAAATGCTGGCATGCTCTGAACAGCTGAACCAAACCAGATCACCCAAAGCCTCAGAGATGGTTTATTTTTGCTTCAGAGCTCATTACTGTGCAGTGTTACAATACTCACGCTAGCTCTAGCCCTATTGACTAATTAGGGCTGGATCCCTTCTCAAATATTGACACATCCTGTCCACCAAGATCCACAGGACTATCAATCACAACAGTTCACAGTGGCTCAAAAGGAATCTCTCACTCCAAGAAGTACACATCACAGCAGAAGGAAAGTTTTTTTCCAAGGCTACCGTTCCCATGCTCCAAGCAAGTTACACTGCAGGACAGCACACAAAGGAATGACCTTCCAGCCTCATGACACATTCAACTATGACTGCAGACTAGGAACCAACCCCAGGATAACTCCCTTTTTACTACTGACTTCAGGTTATTCTTCCCAACCCCAGCAGACCAACTAGCCAGGTAACATTCACATTAAGGACACTGTTCTATGCAAACCCAGACTCTGAATGCTTAGCTTGGTTTATCTCAGCACGGTTACATCACTGTTATTTCCTGCTTTCTTCCTTTCCACATCCTGAGAACAACTAATTGCTACATTAAGTCAAGCCAAAAATCAGTAGCTAGTTTTAGTTGAAAGGAACATTGCTACTTCTTGGTTTTATGGATTAAGATAGCATTTCAACAAAATCATATGGTACAAGAAAGTTGTTCAGCTCTCAGATTAAATTCAAGCATTAGAGACTCAATTCCAGTTCTTCAGAAATAAGTCCTTAAATCTTAGAATTTCTTCTAGCAACCAGGGATCCCAAGAACCACCAAAGCACTACTCCAGTGTACTAGTTGACATGCACGGTTAAACAAATCTTGCAATAAAACACCCCTCCTCAATCTGCATCTACTGCTCTCCTGAGATGATTCAACTCTTTCCAGGACCTTATCTTCCCACCTTGAGGAGCCTGTGCATCGTCTCAGAAGCAGAGAGATATAGTTTGGATAACTTGTGTTCCCCACACAGATTCATATAAGCACAGGGAATTCTTTACAAGCAGTGCCACTAAGCATTTTATCCTGTGGCAAGCACAAAGTCTCTTACCCTGCACTTCTAGGCTACCAACTCAAATCACAGTAACTTTTAGACTCATTCTAACCACAATCAGGGAAGCACAGAACTGACAGCAAACTTCACAAAATGGGGAGTGGGGTGGGGAGAACAACCAACAAAACAACCCACATTCAGTTAAAAATAATTGTTACAATAATCATTCCAAACCAGTTTTGCCTATCAACCGTTAATAAACTATTTAAATTAGAATAGAATAACAGAATAGTAATAAACCAGGTTGGAAGAGACCTTCAAGATCATTGTGTCCAACCTATCATCCAACACCACCTAATCAACTAACCCATGGCACCAAGCACCCTATCAAGTCTCCTTTAAGGCTCACTACAATTGTGCTACGCATCTTCCTTTTAACACTGACATTGTTACCCTATGTGTTGCGTGGGGTTTAAAGCCCCAGGGCAGTTTTTAACATTTATTGTAGCATGGCACTGCACACCACTGGCTGAGCCAAAGAAACCAACTTTAGAATGGTAAACTATGCACCAAGGGGCAGCTGGGAGCACTTAAAGACCAAACAGCCACGCCATCAAGGTTAACATTACAGAGGATTAGGTGGCACCTGCATTCTTCTCCTGCTATGATCAGAGATGTCTAAAGTGATGCTGCTCGTAGAATGAGGCTGTGACCAGCGTGCTCACACACAGCTCACACTGTTTGAGACGATTCAGTCGTATCTGGCAGAATGTAACTCTACTATCTTCAAAGGCAAATTTCAAGGTTGACAAAACATCATCTCAGATGGGTACAAGTATGAAAGACCAAACATATTTGCCCTTGGTGCTACTAACCTTCATAGGTAAAAAGACAGTTGAGAAGTTTTACCCATCCAAAAAGCAGTTTGCAAGATGCCTCACTCAGCTCTCACCCCTAAAGAGGTTCCCTGGGCAAGCCTGCCCAAGAGATAAACAAAGCAATGTTCTTCTGTTGGCCTCATCACAGGTAAACGAGGATGAGCTTTTTAGATCAGAATGAACACTCAGTTGCTCAAAATGGCTATAATAATATCAACTCACTGCTCAAGCTTTTACCTTTTCAAAGCAGTGGAAAGGTTTAGTTTTCACTTTGGAGGTTCTCGAAAGACCGCATTAGCGGAAGAGGGACGAGAAAACCCCCAGAACAACAAACCAACCTTGCAGCAAGAGGAAAGACTCATGGTGACCTTTCAAGCAGTCTGATATCAGGTTGTAAAGTGCTACAGAAGAAAACAAAACTGCCCAGCACTTCTGAAAGCTCATCTCCTGCCCCAGTGTGGGTCACAAAGTTACTGAAAGAAGCACAAGGAACGTGAGCAGCGATGTACGTGTTTAAAATTACCCCAAGTAATCCACAGTTTTAAACAAGAATGGCTAGCAGGGAAACCGAACGTTCAAACTGCCAAGCTTACAGCTGGGGTTTAAACAGCCCATTTTCAAATATTCTGTTCAGAAAGGAGAGCATGTGCCACTCACACCTTCCTTTCTGAACCCTTACTGCCAGGGCAAAAGGATGAAGGCTCAGATGACTGAGTCTGTCAGCTGCAAAGTCATTCCAGTAAGAACCAGCCAAACAGCTGGTAAAGATGGACATAGCAAGCTGCAGACACTGTCGATACCCGCTCCTCCTCGAACCAGAGAGCTTCGATGCATATAAAGCGATTTCTGTCTCTGACACAAACGTTTCAGTTTGGGAGGAGATTCTTTCCGCAAGTCAAAAAAGGGAAAGAGAGAAGGCGGCAATGGCACGGCTCAGAAACCAGACTCAGATGGGCAATCACCCCAGCTCATGAGGCTGTGATGCTTCTGAAATCTCACTCTCCCCCCACCCAATCACAGCACCGGGATTTCAGAGCACGGAGGCGAAAACCCAATCGCTCAGTTTTTAGATTTCCCTCCTCTTTTCCACCTCTGCCCTGCCAAACACAAACACCGTCACCACCATCACCACCGCCGAGCGGGTCACTAAACTTTCCTGAGCAGGGAGCTATTCCCTCCTGCAGGAACCACAGCCAGTGTCGTCATCCCCGGCCAGCCCCAGCCCAGCCCTTCCCCGCCGGGCGCCGCGCAAGGAGACCTTCACCTTCCCCGCGCCCTGCGGGAGGAAGCCCTACCACCGCCCGCGGGGTTCATCGCCCACCCCTCGCTTCCTCAGCCTCCCCGCGCCCGCTGCCCCTCCGCGCCGCCTCCGCACTACCGCTCCGGCCCCCGCCTCACCGCAGGGGCGCCGAGCCCCCACCGGCACCCACCGGGGCCTTCACGACGCGTTACTCGGTCTGCCCCTCCCCGAGCGGCCTGACCCCACCAGAAGAAACGGTTAGCGCCGTCAGCCCCGGCGCAACGGCTCAACGAAACGCCGCCGCTGCGCCCGCCGCTGGGACCGCGCCGCTCCCCGCGCCGCTCCCCGCGCCGCGCAACCCCGGCCGAAAGACTCCGACGGGGATCTGAACCCTGGCCTCCGCCTCAAGCCTCCCTGCGAGGGTAGGGCCCAAGACGACGGCGCAACCCTCACCTGAAGTGCCGGGAACTGCCGGTCTCCTGCACCTGCCAGCGGCGAAGGAGGAAGGGAGATAGGAAGGGGGCTGACAAGTCAGTGAGGCAGCGAAGAAACACCAGAAAACCCCGGGCGCTCCACGCTCCACCGCACCGACTGGCACCCCCCCACCGCCCGCCTGCCTCCGCCTGCCTCCGCCCGCCTCCCCCGCCCCTACGATTGGCGGACGTCTCACCCGCCTTCTCATTGGGCGAGAGCGAAGCTCAGGCTCCCGCCCCGCCGCCTATTGGCTTTCCGCGACTGCCAATCAACGTTGCTTCCTAGTGGAGGGGTGGCGGGGTCAAAGGTACCTGCCGGGCGGCAGGGCTGGGGGCAGGTGGTTTGTGCGTCCCGCTGGCTGCGCGAGTTCCCTCAGCGGCTGTGGGAGGCCGCCAGCACCCAGAGCGCCTCTGTGCCGGCCCTGCGGGCCCAGCCCCCTGCTCGGGGGACACCTCTTATGGGGGCTCTGGCCGCTGCGCTCGGTGGCGCCAGCGTCTGCTACGTCGTCCCGACCGGTATGGCTGGAGGGCAGCCGCCGTGTCCGGTTCGATAGGTAATTTCCACGGTCGGAAGCCGCTGACAGCAGCGTTGCGGAACGTGGCAGGATTCCCTGTGCGCCAATAACAACACCGCGCTCACGTCTCGTTTCCGCCTCACGGGACCGAGAGCCGGGAGGTTCTGCTTTCCGAAGCGGAACTGGACCGAGCTGCCGAAATGTGACGAGAACTTTTTAACGCCTGGCAGAGCTGAAGACTAAAACTTCCCTCGGGTCCCGCCGCGTCAAGGCAGTGCCCTCTAACATCACAGTGCGGCAGTGCTGCTGCTGCATCTCTGACACCTTGCCCTCTGGCTCCTGGCTGGCAGCTGAGGCCGCGGCGGGCAGCGGGCAGCAGGGCCGGGCGGGCAGCAGGGCTTGGCGGGCAGCCGCCTGCAGACGGAGGTGGCTCGGCGACAGAGCCGCCTTTCACAGAACGTTGCTGATCAGGTTCAACCCCTGTGCGCGGTGGGACGCGATACCTGAATAGTATTACAGGCAGAAATGTTGTCTTAGCCTTTGCCTACCTATCCTTCAGACTTGGTCGTTTTAGAAGGTTATTTACATGGATACTATGATACTATTTCAAGTTCCAAGCAGCAGCCATCACACTACCCCTACTTTGTCCCGTCAGCCTTTGCCATCTCTGCCGCTAGTTTCAGCATTTACTCCCCATCTGCCCTTCTCATCACTGATCTGCCTGCAGCATCGTTCCGGAGAGCAGCCTGGCGTGAGGAGAGCAAGAGCTCTGGGTGACGGGGTAGATCTGCAAAACACTCCCAAGATGATTTTCCCCTTGGCCACGTTTCTTAAGCAAGCATGCATAGAATCAGCAGAGATGCCAAGTCTCCCTGTACCCTTCCAATAACTGTGTCCTAAGTTCACTGGGAATTTAATTAGCTCAGTAGGATTGCAAGAGCACAGCACTGGAGCACACTTTACCCTCTGCAGAAATGTCTTTTAGAAACCGAGTTAAGTGCAATTAGCATTACACAAAATTTGGTCAGGTTGGTAAGCTTTCTAAGCTTTAGCATGCTTTCTCCCCTCATCTCCTTTTCTTCTCTCTCCTGGGCTAAAGAGGAAGAATTTTGACATTTGTTTCTTCTCAGACTTCTGACCACAGATGGGTTCAGTTTTCCCCCCAGTCTCATGGAATATGAGATGAAGTTTTCCATAAACCATCCTCTCTCTACAGGAGATTACAAGGGATACATATAATTGTAAACAGAGCTTTTTCTGTACGGACACCAAGCAAGCTTCTGTTTTGCCGAGAGCATTGTCAAAGCTGGAAGGCCTCCCTGCCAGAACACATTGACTTTCTTCAAATTCAGCATCAAAACCATCATTCATCTCTTTGTATGGTCAAATAATGCTCAAACTTGTTCAAAGATTGGAGAAACAGAGCAGGAATTCACTGCAAATCATAGCACTCCCTGGTAGAACTAAGTTCATACTGTGATGAAGGGGAATTCCATTTCAGCAGAGGACAGAAGTTCAACCTGCAGCTGGTGAACTGGTGGTAGACTGGCACAAACACCCCCAGTTACTCCGTGCAGGGTTGGCTATCACCTTGTGCTCCAAAAAACCGCTGTGCACAAACCCAGAGCACTGCTGCCTGTGAAATCAGGACTCACATTGTTACCCTAGGCCAGTGTGGGTGCAGGGACTGTGAATGTAGCAAGAGATGTGTATTATCATAGACTCAAAGAATCATTTTGGTTGGAAGAGACCTTCAAAACCATCAAGTCCAACCATTCTCTAATTCTGCCATGGCTGGTGCTGAGCCATGGTCCTCAGCACAACACCTCTGCCTCTTAGGCACACTTCCAAGGATGGGGATTCAACCATCTCCCCAGGGAGACTACTCCAGTGTTTGAGAACCCTTTCAGTGAAACCCTTTTCTGCTAATGTCCAACCTAAACCTCCCCTGGTGCAACTTAAGACCATTTCTTCTCATTCTATCACTTGTTAGTGGGCAGAAGAGACCAACCCCCCCCACCTCCTTCCAGGTAGTTGTAAAGAGTGAGAAAGTATTCAGCCTCCTTTCCTCTGGATTGAACAATCCAATTTCCCTCAGCCACCCCTCCCCAGACCTGTTCTCCAGACCCTTCACCAGCTTCATTGCTTTTCTCTCACTCCATCAATTCAATGTCTTTCTTGTAGTGAGGGATGCAGCCTCACCAATGCTGACCAGACAATCGCCTCTCTGGTCCTGCTAGCCACACTATTCCTGATACAGGCCAGGATGCTGTTAGCCTTGGCCATCTGGGCACATGCTGGCTCATGTTCTGCTGGCTGTCAATCTCTGCTGGGCAGCTTTCCAGCCACTCTTCCCCAAGCCTGGAGTGTTGCATGGGGTTGTGATTGGGCCCAGAGCCTGGCTCCAAACACCACCAGCCTTTTACTGACAAGGAAAATAGACCAGTGTCTCATTCTTCAAATCATCTACTGCTGTCTGTGGGCTTTGCCAGACCTCTGTACTGATAATACATCTCATGTATTACTTAGCTCATCATGTGTATCATCATACCTTGTCTCTATTTCCTATTATATTTACACACAGAGTTAGTAACACCTCTATTTCCCCTATGCTATACAGAACATACATACACACACACGTGTGCCCTCGCTTCACAGTGGTCTCGCTTTGGCAGTCCTCTTCATATGGAAATGAATCTTCTGCCTCCCAGGGTTACAGAGGGTGACCATAAAGGAGTCAGCTACACATTTTTGTACTAATAACTGGACTCAGATTCTAATACAGCTTTAGAAAGACCAATTGTTGTTTCCTAACTTTTCACTTAAACACCTTTCAAATTCTCTTACCTTCTTTATAAATGCCACAAATTTGTAATGTTAAAGAGCTAAAGGCAGGACTGTTAGCTGGGAAAAAAGACAGTTCAGCAAAAAACAATTTATAGGAGTATTTAAACTTGCTATTTGGAGGTTTCTCAAGACACCACTTCAGTATTTCCAAGATGCTGAATATTCTCTTCCAGTTGCAAGATTTTTTTCTATGCTTTTTATATTCAGAGAAAAAAATCCTTAGACACATTACAGCTCCCTGAAGGGAGGTTGTAGCCAGGAGGGAGTTGGTCTCTTCTCTCAGGCAACCAGCACCAGAACAAGAGGACACAGTCTCAAGCTGCACCAGGGGAAGTTTAGGCTGGAGGTGAGGAGAAAGTTCTTCATTGAGAGAGTCATTGGTCATTGGAATGTGCTGGCCAGGGAGGTGGTGGAGTCCCCATCCCTGGAGGTGTTCAAGAGGGGATTGGATGTGGCACTTGGTGCCATGGTCTAGTCATGAGGTCTGTGGTGACAGATCCTGGAGGTCTCTTCCCACCTTGGTGATACTGTGAGACTGTGCTCTGGAAGCCAGCAAGACAACAACAGCTATGAGTCATAAAAATACATTTTCAGCTCTAAAATCTTGGAGCCTTTTCCAAGTGATTCCCATTTGCAACCCTTTGGAAGCAACATTATCAGAGTTGTCTTAGCCTACTTTTTGGCTCAACACTATTGCCCCTTCCTGTGAATTACCTCTACAGGCAAAAGTAGAATACATCTGCATTGGGGTTAATACACAGGCTGGTGCAGTAAGCTGACTTCATGACTTACAGTAACACAGTTTGATGTACATATAAATACACACAGGCTTGAGGCGACACGCACTGAATAAATACAGCTCTGCACTTCAAAAATGCTTGGGGAAAGTAGTTCATAAAGCACTGGCTTTTTCATGTTATAAAATGTAAATCAGCATTATGCATATTCAAACATTCCAGTTTGCCTGTAGTGAATTAAAAGAGATTAGTGGTCTAATTATCATCAGCCATGCAGCATCCCGGCGTGATGGCACCACCACGGTGCCATAAATGTACTGATTTACTGCATCATGCTTTAATGTATTCATAGTATCACAGAATCAGTCAGGGGTGGAAGGGACCACAAGGATCATCCAGTTCCAACCCCCCTGCCATGGGCAGGGACACCCCACACTAGATCAGCCTGGCCACAGCCTCAGCCAGCCTGGCCTTAAACACCTCCAGGGACAGTGCCTCAACCACCTCCAGGGACAGTGCCTCAAACACCTCCCTGGACAACCCATTCCAGGGCTTCACCACTCTCATGGGGAGGAGCTTCCTCCTCACATCCTCACCTCCAGCCTGAATCTCCCCACCTCCAGCTTCATTCCATTCCCCCTAGTCCTATCACTCCCTGAGATCCTGAGCAGTCCCTCCCCAGCCTTCCTGTAGCCCCCTTCAGATCCTGGAAGGCCACAATGAGGTCACCTCAGAGCCTTCTCTTCTCCAGACTGAACAGCCCCAACTCCTTCAGTCTGTCCTCACAGGAGAGGTGCTCCAGCCCTCTGATCATCCTCCTGGCCCTTCTCTGGACACCTTCCAGCACCTCCAGATCCCTCTTGTCATAGGGGCTCCAGACCTGGAGGCAGTACTCCAGGTGGGGTCTCACCAGAGCAGAGCAGAGGGGGAGAATCACCTCCCTTGCCCTGCTGGCCACACTTCTCCTGCTGCAGCCCAGGCTCTGGTTGGCTTTCTGGGCTGCAAGTGCACACTGAGAGCTCCTGTTGAGCTTCTCCTCCCCCAGCACCCCCAAGTCTCTCTCCTCAGAGCTGCTTTCCAGCCAGCCCCTGCCCATTGTTTTGATTGTCAGAGTTTGATATTTTTCCCCTGCATACTGAGTTGTTCTTTGAGCGTTTCCACTCGTATTCAGGACACGACATCCTGAGCAAGATCTCAGTCTTTCTTGCTCAGAAGAAAGGCTAACAGCCTACACAGCCCCACTGCTGAGCATTTGAGTTAGACTGCTAGGAACAGGACAGGAAGTTTCTGAAAAATAATCAAAATTAAAAAAGCCTCCCCAATTCCTCTCATTTTTGATCAGTCTCCCACGGCTATTTTTACTTCTTCACAATCTATTTTTAAGTATGGTTCTTGTGTCCTCTGCTCTGCTCAGAAGTTCTGTTTGTCTCAGAAGTTCTATTTGTCCTTTTAAGCACTAAGACTTCTCTGTGAAGAAACTCTTTTGGCTTCCCTTCGTGCAAACTTTGCACATGTTGGTGCTACTCTTGCAGTAACATTTCAGCCCTCTTTTCAGAACGTTTCTCTCCAGCTTTCTGAAGCCCAGGGATTTACACTGTAAATGGACCTCCTGAGCAGTACTTTGGTGGCAAATGTGATGCTGCATATTCCAACCAGTGACAGAGAATTCTACTCAAATAATAATTCTACTCCAATGACTTTCACCACTTCACTGCTCAGCTTTCACTGGGAATGAACTTTTGACATGTAAGACATGTTCTCCTCTGAAGTATTCTTTACTACCTCCTCCTTTTCCACATTAGGGCTTTTGTGCCAATTTTGCTATTTCACAGCAACTGTCTGTGAGTAGCTGGGATTTGCATGGTATGCTTCTAATAGGTACACAAGAATGATGCAGGCATAGAGGATGCTGTCAAGGGTAAAGAAATCTCTCTCATTTTAGTATCATAGTATCAGTCAGGGGTGGAAAGGACCACAAGGATCACCCAGTTCCAACCCCCCTGCCATGGGCAGGGACACCCCACACTACATCAGCCTGGCCACAGCCTCAGCCAGCCTGGCCTTAAACACCTCCAGGGACAGGGCCCCAGCCACCTCCCTGGACAACCCATTCCAGGGCTTCACCACTCTCATGGGGAAGAACTTCCTCCTCACCTCCAGCCTGAATCTCCCCACCTCCAGCTTCATTCCATTCCCCCTAGTCCTATCACTGCCTGAGATCCTGAGCAGTCCCTCCCCAGCCTTCCTGTAGCCCCCTGCAGATACTGGAAGGCCACAATGAGGTCACCTCAGAGCCTTCTCTTCTCCAGACTGAACAGCCCCAACTCCTTCAGTCTGTCCTCACAGGAGAGGTGCTCCAGCCCTCTGATCATCCTCATGGCCTTTCTCTGGACACCTTCCAGCACCTCCAGATCCCTCTTGTCATAGGGGCTCCAGAACTGGAGGCAGTACTCCAGGTAGGGTCTCCCCAGGGCTGAGCAGAGGGGGAGGATCACCTCCCTTGCCCTGCTGGCCACACTTCTCTTGATGCAGCCCAGGATCTGGTTGGCTTTCTGGGCTGCAAGTGCACACTGAGAGCTCCTGTTGAGCTTCTCCTCCCCCAGCACCCCCAAGTCTCTCTCCTCAGGGCTGCTTTCCAGCCAGTCCCTGCCCAGCCTGGATTTGTGCCTGGGATTGCCTTGACCCAGCTGCAGGACCCTGCCCTTGGTCTTGTTGAACCTCCTGAGGTTGGCTTGTGCCCACCTCTCCAGCCTGTCCAGGTCCCTCTGGATGCCCTCCCTTCCCACAGCTTGGTGTCATCAGCAAACCTGCTGAGGCTGCACTCAATGCTGCTGGGAAAGTTCTGACTTCAGAGTTACTTTAAACTTGCTTGAGCTTTGAGAGCAACTTTTAAGAAGAGGTGGAAAAACACAGTGCAGTGCAAAGAACTTCCTGCTATTCAGTGAAAACAAGCCTTTCTTTCCTAGATACTAATTTATATTCCTATTTCCTCTTGGTTGTATTTTTTTTAACACAATTCTGGCTAAAGTTAGCTTTTCCCATCTGTATACACAGCCATACCCCTTCAGGGTAGCAGAGCTAGCTATAGACACCAGGGGTATATTTCAACACCTATGCAGCAGATGGAGCAGAGTCCTTCCTACTGACCCAAAGGCCTGAGTGAGCTCTTTTCATGAAGCAGGTTTTTCCACCTAAGTAAACTGAACAGCACAGAATCACAGAAACATTCAGGTTAGAAAAGACCTTCAGGATCAAGTCCAACCGAGAAGCCTACTCTACAAAGCTCACCCCTAAACCATATCCCCACAAGCACCACAACTCAGTAACCTTTAAACACATCCAGGGCTGGTGACTCAACCACTTCCCTGGGCATCCCATTCCAATGCCTGACCACCCTTTCTGTGGGAAAAAATCTTCCTAATGTCCAGTCTAAAGCTCCCCTGTAGCAGCGTTGAGGCTGTGCCCTCTTGTCCTACTGCTAATTACCTGTGAGAAGAGACCAGCACCGACCTCTCCACAACGTCCTTCCAGGTAGTTCTAGAGACACAAGGTCTCCCCTCAGCCTCCTCCTTTTCAAACTGAACAGCCCCAGCTCCTTCAGACACTCTTCATCAAATTTATTCTCCAGCTGCTTCAGAAACAGCACCAGTTTGTAACAGCAGAGTAGAGCCCTTCCTTTACTAGAGATAAATGAGCCCTGCCTGACATGTTCTGCTGTTAAAAAGCAGGGCTATAGATCTTTTTTGAAATGTCTATTGTTTTGCTAAGTTTATAGCAGGAAGTGAAGCAGGAGAGGAGGACATTTTAGGCAGAGGTTTTATTGTAAAGCCAACAGCAACAAAGTAGGTTTAGGGATAATACTGTTTGGTTTATTCTGATTAGGTTCTTAAAGCTATATAAAGAAGCTATTCTGTGGGAATCTCATTCTTCCTTTCCATGTCTAAGAATTAATAGGAAGAAAAGTTAGTACCCAGGAAGCAAGCCCCACTACTCAGCTCCAGCAAAAAGCTCCTTCTAGGCTGATGTCCTTATAACAATGCTCATAGCTGTCGAGAGGCTGCCTCTGCAATTGCTCATATGATTCTGTTGTTATGCCAGAGACCTCTGGAGCACATGAAGAACAGCATTTGGGGACTGAGATGTGCATTGATCTCAGCTTTGCCTGGCTAAAGTCAGAACTTTTGGAAACTGCTCTGTCTGATTTACTTTGATGCACTGAAAGACAAAACAGTTTCTTTATCCTACAATTGGGTACATTTGGATGATGACTGTTAGTTACACAGAATTCAGATCTTGTCTGCTTGTAGTCATCAGATTGAAGCTCACTGAAGTCCTTTGGGTCAGAGGTCAAAGCAGACTTTAAACTTTTGGAAAACTGTATTCCACAAACCAGAACTACCTCAGCTTTGAGTGACAGCATCCACAGGAGGCTCAACACCTTTTATTATGCCTTTAAGCAAGTCTCCTTAACTCCTATAGTAGATACTCACCCCAAGTAGTATGCACATCTCTCATCACCACAGTTCCAGCTGATAGCAGAGCATGCCCCAAGCAGTTACCAGTTTGGACACTGCTTTGTACCAGTAGTTCTGTCCTGCTACAGGATAGATGTGGCTAAGGACACAGGAAGTGAAAAGTTAAAGGTTTTATTCCTGAGCAGGCAATTACAAGTTTTCATTTCCAGTTTCTCTTCCTCCTTACCAGATTTTCACTCCTACCTTTCAAGGCCACGTACAAGCAAGCACCTCACAGGGTGATATCCACATACTACCCTTCTCCTCCTCCAGATCTGTTAGCTATGAGTGCTTTTGTTTCCTTGTCATCCCCCCATTTGTGAGTCTGCAGGCAAGCTGCTTCACGCACGGAGCAAACTCTCATTCCAGCCAACACAGAACACGATCCTTTCCTTAATTAAATTCCTTCAGAGAATCACTGTGTTCTTCAAGAGGTCTCACAGGGGGAAATCTGATATTACATGCCAACAGAAATTCCTAATTCTGGGTTTCTCAAGAACATTTCACTTATGTACATGAGACATCAAGTTCTTCATAGAGAAGGAAGACTGCTGGTTTGCTTATGGATTTTTGGCTGTTACTAATAACTGGAAAGCCATTTTGGTTATCTGGCATTTAATGCTATTTCAATTCTGTTCCTTAAAGCTCCCTTTGCATAGATAAAGGTCTTTGAACTTTGAGCCCTGCAGAAAGCAGTCTGATGTACCTAATCACTAATCTACTGTTTTTAAAGGGAAGTGGAATGAGATCAGGAAGAGAGGGTCACTGTACCTGCAGTCTCTTTGACTTCTTACTCTGCAGAATACTGCATTACTGAATTCATGTTTGGGACAGCAGGGTAAATACCTTTGTTAAAGATCTAACCGTGTGGAATGCAACAGCCACATTTGAAATCTAGTTCTAAGATCAAGTGCTACATAGCCAAAGATCCCTGCCAGAGGTTTTTTGGTTGGTTTGGAACAGGCTGCCCAGAGAGGTGGTGGAATTGCCCTCCCTGGGTTACATTTGGATTCGATCTTAAAGGTCTTTTCCAGCCTTAATGATTTGATGATCATTCACCAGCAAAGAAAACCAAGGGAGATTAAAGACAATCAGAACTGCACATGAACAACCAGTAACTGGTGGAAATGCAAGTGGAAGCAACAGCAAATCACAGACTCAAGCAGTTTATTTGTATGCTATGCTGTTAGAAGACCAAAATACCTATTTTTATACTTTTGTTCTACACACTTTGGCAGCTAATGGTCACAACTTTTGTTATCAAAGCTACCAAAAAAACCTTCCCATGTGCAACCAGATTTTTGTCAAGGTGCACACAAAATACACAAAACTACACTGATACTGTACAGCAAAGGTGCACACAAGGATTTCTTCTTGGCTTCAAGCAATGAGACCTGTTACAGTATGTAGCTGTTCTGTCTTTTATCTTGAAAAACTCCCTCAGTCCATTAATTTTTCTACTTTATAGAGTCAGCAGCTCAAAAGACTTCAAAAAACACCTCCAACCCTCAGCATGTATAAAGTCACCTTTCAATTTCATAATACTGGTTATAAATCATTAGCTAAATTAACTCTCAATAGCCTTGAGCCCATGTACTGCTGCTTTTTCTCATTGCTCTTCTTTAATGGCAAGCATCTGCCCCAGCATTGTGACAACACGAACCAGTACCACTTCCACCTTCTTACAGAATCCATTTATTCATTCACTAAAGGGATCTAGGGATAGGCTGCCACAGGAAATAATTTATAGAGAGAGAGAACAGCAAGGGGGGTCTTCAAAATGCTTCCTTTCAATTGTCATTTTATAAAGAAAGGTCTTAATATCAGTTTATACAAAGTATATATACACAAGTATTCCAAAAGATATATACACATTATACATATGGTAGTAACAATCAAGTGTAGTGTAGAGCTAGTAAAGGTCTTGGGTTTAGAGTGTTTGTTGCCCTTCTGCTCAATGGCTGTACTACCCTCTCTTAGTATTTCCCACATGCAATGCAGCGAAGTAGAGGAATCTGTTTAAAAAGTGCATGTTTGTTCATGATGTCTTCCTACCAAGACTGCAGCTGGCTTTTCTCCTGTCACTTCCAGGTGGTCAGAACAGGCTTTCCCGAGTCTCTTGCACGGTTTCCTTTCGCTCCGGTGGACTGCCCAGAACGACTTCGCAATTCGCGCTCATGCCCTTCGCCCTGTGCCATCTCCTCATCGTATCTGAAAACAAGACAACCCCTTCAGCACCTTGTCCTGATACTCGCTGCACAAACAGGAGTGGGGCCTGAACATTCTATTTGGCTTGATACCTAGCACTGCCATGTAATACTGCTTTACATTTAAAGCTGCAGACAGGTTTAGGCATGCATAGCTTGATAGGCAACTATTACTCAAGGAAATGCACTACCACGTGTTGTGACAACACAGACCTACTGAAATATCTTCAGCAGCTTCTGAAAGAAACAAAGAAAGTGGCAGCTTTGGTTGTACAACTGATTTTGTGCAGTTTTATGCTTGGAACCTCTGGCAGTTTCATAAAGTCTTATGCTGCTGCTTCCACATAGGACAGTTAGCTGCAGTGTCAAAACACTACTGCTGCATCAGAGAGTGAGTGAGGAAAGAATGAGGTGAACAAACAGCAATGGGCTTCAATTAAATGCATTTGATGACATCTGTTTTGTAACACTTAAGCACAGTGACAAGTAGTTCTTTAAATTAGTCTTAGACCATTGTGGCCTCAGATAACCTCAGTATGTATCAGCCTCTCAGCTGCTAGGCAAATCCCAAGCAGAAATTTGCTATAGAGGCAAAATCACAATTCTTTAAAGGTAATACTACAACATTTTGTAGAACAGCTGCAATATGTACTCAAGTACACTACTGCAGAGCTGGCAGCATGGCTGCCATGTATACAACATTCATTACAGTTTGAATCCTAATTCAGCCAACACTTATCTTTACCTGTCCTTACTAGTCCACAGAAAGAGTATTTAAGGTGAGTATGAACTAGTGGATCAACTACATACAAAATCACACTCCTGACGTACTGAACAATTGTACCACTAGTGCTAGAGAACCCATCTGAACATTTGCTCAGAAAATGTGTGAAAATGTGTTATCAACATGGTATATAAATCAGTGTGCCTCTGCACGAGACCAATCAACCCTAGACACACCCTCCAGATGCTCCAATAAAGGATCTGTTTTCTTCATTTCTTTCCCTGTAATACAGATTGGAGAATTGAAAAAGTATCTAACAGCTCATTATTGTGAGGAGTCAAGAGGCATCACTTCTATGATCTGACAGAAAATTTGCATCAATGGCTGTTATATCTATTTAACTGCCACCTATACGTACACTCAGTTTAAGTTTTACACTTGTAGAAGACACACCTTGTCTTTGCCTCTATCCCTCCAGTCTGGCTGCTGGATTATCAGCCAGTGCAGGCAGGGATTTATCAGACTAGTAACATTCCCTCTGGAGATGAGGCACAGCACCCCTATTTTAACACACTCCCACCTCTAACATTGCTACTGCAGCTCTAGAAAGCCAAAGTACTACTTTGTTGCCCATCTTTCATATCAGAATGAAGCTCGCTTCATCTCTGTGGTCTACAGCACACACCAAAGAAAAGTGATGTGACTCAGAACCATCTGTATGTGCAAAGAACACTGATAAAACTTACAAGACTTCATAATTGCCAAGAACCTCTTTTGGTGGAGATTTATTCCATTTACAGTCAGGAATTTCCCCATTAGGCACAGCAATGTTAAGTGTGTCATTAATGAGATTATACTTCAGGATGCGATCATTAGCAGTACTGGAAGTAAGAGAAGGGGAAGCATTGACCTACAAAGGAGGAAAAGAAAGTCAGCACCAATACATTGTTTTGGTAGTGGTGTAACAGTTCTGCAAACAGCATGTGTGATGATTACACTGTACAGTTTGGAAGCCAAGAGCCGGGTTCTCAAAGCACATCTTTCTGTTTCTCAGACACTGGAAGGAATCCCCCACTGGGCATTTTTCTTTCCCCTTGTAAAAGCACACCACTAAACATCTGCAGTGTCAGCCCAACGCCTTTTGCTGAGATTCAGGCTCAGCAGAATGAATCAGAGAAAGATTTTTGTTTCATTTTTTATGCTCAAGCCAGGAAACTGTCAGTTTCTTCTAGTTAAATAGCTCTAATGTATGCTCTTCTTCTGAGTTCTCCCCTGTTACACTGTGAGCTGGAGAAACACATAGCTGCTCTCCAGTCAAAGCACTACATTGCATCTTGTTTTAATTACAAGTGGGGTAAACAAAACATCTTCTCTTCCACCTTTATAATGGAGAAGTGGTATCAGAACAACAAACAGACACTGGTTTTCTTTTTTAAAGTCCATTTACCTTGGATCTTTCACTTTCAGTTAGGCTGAGAAGGAAGAGGGCTGCATAAAATTTATGTTGGACATAACAGATTCAAAGTCAACACACTGAACAGAAATCTATGGGGGGGGAAACACCTTCCAAACATCTCAATTATGGATTGTGTCCCTCTTTTCTTTCCTCTCAATCTGTACCATTAAGGCCACAACAGCATTTAAAGCTTCAGTTTGATGTCATGCTCCATAGAGCCAATGCAAATTTCCCAGCTCCTGATACAGTATCTAATAGGGCTGCTAACATTCAGACTGCCTCTGAAGTGCAGCTGTAGGTATGCCCTGGATTTAAAAGATGAAACAGAAATGGACAAGCAGACAGAACCACCAAAGAGGAAACAAAAGTATCACAGTATCACCAAGGTTGGAAGAGACCTCCAGGATCATCCAGTCCAACCTGTCACCACAGACCTCATGACCAGACCATGGCACCAAGTGCCACATCCAATCCCCTCTTGAACACCTCCAGGGATGGGGACTCCACCACCTCCCTGGCCAGCACATCCCAATGGCCAATGACTCTCTCAGTGAAGAACTTTCTCCTCACCTCCAGCCTAAACTTCCCCTGGTGCAGCTTGGGACTCTGTCCCCTTGTTCTGGTGCTAGTTGCCTGGAAGAAGAGACCAACCCCCACCTGGCTACAACCTCCCTTCAGGTAGTTGCAGAGAGCAATGAGGTCTCCCCTGAGCCTCCTCTTCTCCAGGTTAAACAACCCCAGCTCCCTCAGCCTCTCCTCACAGGGCTGTGCTCAAGGCCTCTCCCCAGCCTTGTTGCCCTTCTCTGGACACCTTCAAGTCTCTCAATGTCCTTCCTAAACTGAGGGGCCCAGAACTGGACACAGGACTCAAGGTGTGGCCTAACCAATGCAGAGTACAGGGGCACAATGACTTCCCTGCTCCTGCTGGCCACACTATTCCTGATGCAGGCCAGGATGCCATTGGCTCTCTTGGCCACCTGGGCACACTGCTGGCTCATGTTTAGGCAGCTGTCAATCAGCACCCCCACGTCCCCCTCTGTTTGGCAGCTCTCAGCCACTCTGTCCCCAGCCTGTAGCACATGCCAGTTTGCTTTTCAAAACTTGTCCTAATCTGCTTACCTGAGGAATATGATATACTGTTTCAAAAGAAGGACTACACTGAGATCTATTTTTCTGTCCTGTATTTTATGTAGCTTTACCTCAATTAACCAGGGCTTCAGCTTGTCATCAATGATAATGTCATATCCGTAACACTCAAAGCAGTGCTTATCGTTATTCATTACGGGCTGAAAAAGCAAGACAACAAAATCAGCAGTGAAACTTCATTAAAATGAATAAGTAAAAGTAATATTTAAATCATCAATTTAGTAACCCTGCTATGCACTTTGCTTGCTAGAAATCATAAATGTAGTTCAGTTATTCATCTTCCAGAACAGTGTTATGTGTTGTAACTCTAAATCACGCTTGCTAGCTAATAAATTCGGGGTGACCTCTTTTCTCCAAGCTGTAAGTAAATATTCTAATGAGAATTATGGCATTAATGCCAAGTGCTGGATTACATTCATTTTCCATTATGTTTCCAGCATAAAAATGGAAAGAATTGTCACATTTGGCAAAATGAATGACTACAGTTAAAGCTGCATGAAGAGAAACCAGGAAGTTTTGAAACTTACATTGAAACAGCTTCACAGCACTGTGAATTCTTCAAACTTCAGGAAAAGGAGACCTCACCAAATACAAATACCAAATTTCTTCAGCATTATTATAATTATAATCCTTTCATTATTATAGCTATGCAGAAACTTGAGGTCAAACAATTACCAGACACATTTAAAAACTGTAATTAGCTCCCGGCAGCTATGATACCGAAAGCCAAGAGAGACCAAGGACCAAGCTGTGCCTGCATGCACATCCTCTAGAGAATCAGTTTTCCAGCATCTGCTAAACATTTGCAGTATGCATGGTAAGACTTTTCTTCTACACATATCTCATCAGATCTTTTAAGTGAACCTTAGAAGCGGGTTAGTGAGATGTTTTTCCCCAGACTACTTCTAAAAGCTTTTCAGTTCTTCAGGGGGTGGGAGGGGGAGGGAGAAACAAGCATCTCTCATTATATTTGCCATTGTCAGAAGGATAAAGAACTTAGTAATTCTCAACAGTTTTTCTAAGGTTCTGCTAACAGTTGGATTAAATCCCTTTTCTTCTGACATCTGGTTTCAAATAGGATGGCACAGTAGAGGCTGAACTGAGCCATGCTTCCCTAATTTGTACCGATTCTAGCTTCAAGACCTTGTCCCTCCTTCTTGTACTGGTTGATGTTCACCTGGTCCTTCAGTGAGGTGATTCAGCAGAACACTCATGACAGTGCCAGGACCAACCCAAAAGAGGTGACAGGCCCATGCACTTGGGAACAGGGCAGTCCTTGGCACCAGTAAGCTATTCAGTTACACCATGTGTGATAACACAGAGTGATATCTGCTCTCTAGTGTAATCATGGGAGAAAACTCAAACACTAGTAAGTCACTTGAGTAAATCATTGGTTGGTAGTTTAGGTTGGTTGGGGATTTTTAATAACAGCTCCTAGTAGCAATGTGACTCAGGTACAGAAGAGGTGAAAGTAAGTTATGTAACTCTGCTGAACTAATAGTCGTACATTTTCTGTGATAAGTTGTCCCCCAGAGCTATATTTCCTCTGGCATGTTTGTTATTGCTGAAATGACGTCATGCACCTTGGCAGCAGCTCATGCTATTCACAAGGGCAGTATCAAGTTATAGCAAATAGTTCACAGAGCCCTCAGGAAAGATATTCTTCCACTTCAATAGGCACAGATAGTGGTCCTACCCCCAAAGGACTCAAGTTCAGTCAGTGCAGAGAAAGCTAGCAACACCAGAATTGCAGCAATCAGCATCACCACCATCAATCCAATAGGAGAAACCAGCTTCCAGGAGCTTTGATGGCAAGCTTGCTTTCAGGGCTATGAGAAGCCTGCAGCTGGAACGCTGTCGCTGGCAGCAGTCCCGGAACAGTACTCACCGCCACAGCCTTCAGTGACTGCACGATTATCCAGTGAATTTCATCAAATAACTTGCTTGTCACCTCCTTGCCACGGGTGCTCTCCAGGTACAGGCGTAAGTTACTCACTGTCCACTTGCCTCCGTGGATGTGATTGTAATCATCCTGAAGAGTTAGAGAGCTCCTTCAGTCTAAGCTTTTGATAAGCAGTTTTGGTTTATTCACACAAACCCCCACTGACGCACAAACACAAGTATCGCTCTGAGGACACTCAGCAAACTGGTTTTGCTCTGGTTTACAGCTTGGTGAAGACTTCAGCTTTACTTTGGACTGCCCTCTACATACACAACTTTTTATTACAGCTGTGTATGTTTATATGACACATTGCAAATCAAGTAATAAATCTTTCTTAGAAGAAAAAAACCCAACTGGTGCTTTGACAGTTTTACAGTGAAACACAGTTTATGACTTGGATAGATCATTTTCAAATGTGAAACAATTGACCTTTTTTCCTCCTCTAGGGAGAAGGGAGAAATAATTAAGTTAGCAATAGCTACATCTCTCTGACATTAGTAGGTTTAAAATGCAGCCCTCGAAAGTGCTTGCCTGTGTTTATTAATTCAAAACGAGACTTGCTTGTTCTCCAAAAGGCAAATGCTGTGTCCTATTAATGCTGTCGCTGACAAAACTTAGGTTCAAGCAGACAGTGAAATGTCCCCTGAATTATTTGTCAAGCAAGTCAGTATTCTGATCCAGGAAATCCACTAAGTGCTACTGAAACAGAATAGGGGAGGAAAGGAATTCAGTTATATTTACCTGTCTTTTCAGAGGCTATCAAAGCTCTGCACTACATTCTCTTTGCACGGAAAGGTAAGATCAAGCCAGTTGTATTCTCACTGATGGAAAGATGCCTGCTGAGCCCACAAGTAACTCTCAAGACAAATGCTTTGTCCCTTTACAAAGGTTCTCCTCAGAGCATTTCTAAGGATTAGGTATCTGCTACAAACACAATGCTTAGTGCAGAAGAAAGTTCTCAGAGGAACAAAATATGGCATCCTTCAAGACAGGTCAGAGAAGCCTCTATTTATTGTAATGCTTTTTGCTACAGCTCTCCCCTTCAGTAAATTTGGAAAAGTGGACTGTACACATAAAGATCTTAAATGTGGTTCTCAGGACTTGCTTCATGGAAAAAGATCTCTTGAGACTAGATTCCAGCAAGGAAACAGAGATCAAAGTTCCAACCCTCTGCATTTCCAAACAAGTAATCAACTCCAAATAGACTACGACTGTGTAGAGCTTTACACAACTGCAGCAGTTTCATTTAAAATACTGAAGCAGAATATTGCAGGCCACAAAGAAGATCACTAACTGACAAAAAGTAGAAGAGTGACTGCTGCTTTGTTTGCAGCACAAGCATTACAATGGCTATGCTGACTTACCCTCCTTCCTTCCTTTTATTCTTTCCCTCCTTCCCTCACTTTACTCTTTCCCCTACCTAGACCCTTTTCAAGCTCTGCACGACGTGGCATATCTTGTAGAACAGCAACAGACAGGCACATTCAGCAATGGACACTGCATGTATTTGGGGTGTGATTGTGTCTGTACACACATAGAGATATAGAATAGAATACACCAGGTTGGAAGAGACCTTCAAGATCATCATGTCCAACCCATCATCCAACACCACCTAAACAACTAACCCATGGCACCAAGCACCCCATCAGGTCTCCTCCTGAACACCTCCCGTGATGCTGACCGTGCCTAAGTGTACGTGGACACTCATGTACACACACATTTATTTCCCATACACTTAAAATAAACCCTATGCAATTAGGAAGTGAGACAATGGAGTTTTAATTGCTGTAGCAGAGGCAAGGTTCCCAAATCACAGACATCCGCTGAGAAAGCAAAAAGGACAGTCATCATCATCAAGTGGATTCCCTGAAGAAACAAGGCTTTGTCAGTGACTAGTGTATGCCCATCTGTCCAGGTCACCCCTGACCCACTAGCCTTTCCTCCCACTGGTGAATTTCAGCCTGTTATGACCCAGGGAAGTGCTGTCAGAACTATCAGATGTCCATGTTTCATGAGTGTCAATGGCAAATTCCAGGACAAAACTGTTCTGCAGAAAGAACTCTGTCCACTTAGGAGGAAGCCACCAGCTGGCAAGGCACCAACCATTTATCTCCAAGCTTGGAACATTCCCTTACCCAGAGAATCAGGATGGGGGTGGTGGAAACACAGGAAGAAGCTGGTAAGTACTGTGATGTTAGGTAAATGCTGGAAATAGGAATGCTGAACTAACTGCACGTAAGAGGGAGAGGGAAGGGGAGGTCAGGAAAGCAATACTGAAGCTCTGCTATAAAATACAAACCCACAGGAACCAGGCTTCATGAATTTCACTGGTCACAGAATCAACTGCTAAGTGAGCATACTAGCATTAAATGACAGGAGACTTGGAAAAGAAGCACCCTGCTTTCAACTACTGAAAGTCAATACTGAAGATTATCACAGCCTGTTACAGAGGTGCAGCTCATTAACTTGCATAGTTCCCATCTGCAGCCTTCTAAAACGTATTTAAGATTAAGCTGAAGTACTTTAACAACCAGATGGTGAAGAATATAACAAACAAACCCTTTTTATTCCACTTTTTCTGAATGATTTAAGAAAATCATTCTTGCTACAAAAGAGCACCCAAGAACCAGGGGCGTGCCCCAGGCATCAGTGCTGGGCCCCATCCTCTTTAATATCTTCATTGATGATCTGGATGAGGGCATGGAGTCAGTCATCAGCAAATTTGCAGATGACAACAGGTTAGGAGCAGATGTTGGTCAGTTAGAGGGCAGAAGGGCTCTGCAGAGGGACCTCGGCTGACTGGACAGATGGTCCATGGCATTCAACAAGTCCAAGTGCCAGGTGCTGCACTTTGGCCACAGCAACCCCATGCAGAGCTACAGGCTGGGGTCAGAGTGGCTGAGAGCTGCCAAACAGAGAGGGACCTGGGGGTGCTGATTGGCAGCTGCCTGAACACGAGCCAGCAGTGTGCCCAGGTGGCTAAGAAGGCCAATGGCATCCTGGCCTGCATTAGGAACAGTGTGGCCAGCAGGAGCAGGGAAGTCATTGTGCCCCTGGACTCTACACTGGTTAGGCCACACCTTGAGTCCTGTGTCCAGTTCTGGGCCCCTCAGTTTAAGAAGGACATTGAGACACTTGAAGGTGTCCAGAGAAGGGCAACAAGGCTGGGGAGAGGCCTTGAGCACAGCCCTGTGAGGAGAGGCTGAGGGAGCTGGGGTTGTTTAGCCTGGAGAAGAGGAGGCTCAGGGGAGACCTCATTGCTCTCTACAACTACCTGAAGGGAGGTTGTAGCCAGGAAGGGGTTGGTCTCTTCTCCCAGGCACCCAGCACCAGAACAAGAGGACACAGTCTCAAGCTGTGCCAGGGGAAGTTGAGGCTGGAGGTGAGGAGAAAGTTCTTCACTGAGAGAGTCATTGGAATGTGCTGGCCAGGGAGGTGGTGGAGTCCCCATCCCTGGAGGTGTTCAAGAAGGGATTGGATGTGGCACTTGGTGCCATGGTCTAGTCCTGAGGTCTGTGGTGACAAGTGGGACTCCATGATCATTGAGGTCTCTTCCAACCTTGGTGATACTGTGACACTGTACCTGGGTACACTTACCCCATGTTTCTGAATGGCAACATTTGTCAGGTGCACAAACATGTTATCCAGCTCACTTGTGCTGGGTGTGTATTTCACTGTGCAGAACCGGCAAAATCCCAGTTTGTACCTTAAATGCAAGAAAAAGACATGAAAATGTGTTAACCCCCAAAAAGTGAGGCAAAGAGCATCCACAGATACCACATATATGTTAAATTTCTGTGTGCAACCAGCAGAGCATTCTTTGGACAGCACTGAATGTTCTCTGCAAGTGAAATACCCACACATGCCATCTTACATGTAGCATCTCAGGGGACGATAGGTAGATACCAGAACATACAGACGCAGATCAAATTTCTTGCCACCAATAAGCAGTGGATTGTTGATATAGAGAGAAATTACATAGGCTTCTTTGGAGGACTGAGACACAAACCTGAAAAACACAAATCACACAATGGTCAGGGTTGGGAGGGACCTCCAAGATCATCCAATTCCAACGCCCCTGCCATGGGCAGGGACACCTCACACTACATCAGGTTGCTCAGAGCCACATCCAGCCTGGCCTTAAAAACTTCCAGGGATGAGGCTTCCCCCACCTCCCAGGGCAATGTGTTTTGGTGTCTCACCACCTTCATGGGGAAGAACTTCCTAACATCTAATCCAAATCTACCCACTTCTAGTTTTGCTCCATTACCCCTAGTCCTATCACTGCCTGACACCCTAAAAAGTCCCTCCCCAGCCTTCCTGTAGGCCCCCTTCAGATACTGGAAGGCCACAATAAGGTCTCCTTAGAGCCTTCTCTTCTCCAGACTGAGTAACTCAAATTCTTTCAGTCTGTCTTCATAGAAGAGGTGCTCCAGCCCCCTGATCATCCTTGGGGCCCTTCTCTGGACATGCTTCAGCATGTCTGTATCTTTCCTGTAATAGGGGCTCCAGAACTGGAGGCAGTACTCCAGGTGGGGCCTCACTGGAGTGGAGTAGAGGGGGAGAATCACCTCCCTCGACCTGCTGGCCACGCTTCTCTTGATGCAGAATGTGACAATTCCAACAATATAATCTGCTCAGTCTTTTTCTTTCGGTCTGCAAATTCTGGACTGACTGAAAACATGCATCTTTGGCCAGGACAATGCAGCAGTTTGCACTGGTTAATAGAACACGCCTGGCAGCAGGCATTAGATACCAAAAGAATTAAAAACACTGTACAGATGACTCAGATTAATGAACTGTTTCATCTCAGTTTGGGTAGGTGACCACACCATTCAGAATGCAGCTCTACAAGGCACTCTTTTCCTTGGAGAGAATTCAGAGCTTGGTTCAGACAAGCACAAACCACCTACTGCATTAGCTTCGTTAGTCAATTACTTGTACTCCTGGGATATTTGTACTCATGCTTGGTGTGCAGTTGCAAACCACTGTGAAAAGCTAAGATAACATTCAGATTGTGAGAAACAGAACAAGCCAAAGAGAAAATAAAAAGGCTCAAATAATATTCAGCAAGACACTTTATAACATTCAAACATGGGAAAAAGAGTTAGTGGTGTGATCAGAACTTTTACTAGGCAAAGGAAAGCAGAGACTGCTAACCTGTTTCATTGTTTGGAGGTAGATCACGAACATGAGGAGTCTCACTTTGCACTTCAAATGGATAATGTACTTCATGTACATGCATTGTTTCTTTATAGTAACTATAAAAGATATTTCATACATACTAACCACTGAAATTGCTTAGGAAGATATTTTTCTCTTGTTTCCTGCTATTCAATACCACAGAACAGAACAATTTATTCTGGGGCAATTTTTCCCTTACCAACGTTTCTGAAAGAATAGTTCATTAAACACCTCTTTGTACCTTCCCATACCAAACCAAAGCATAGGGAAACCTACTTGAAGGAGGAAGTTAGATAGCAACTGAGATTAAATTCAAAACTAGCTCTATAATGAGAGAGCAATAATCATGGAATCCTTTTCCCGTGCATCAGCCCAGTAGGATGTTGATGTGGTTCGCCTCACTACTACAGCAAAGGCTTTGTGTTTTTGGAACTTACGAAGATGTCTTGCTATCTCGAGACCATTTTTTGATCTGGGAGAGTTTATTGATTAGAAATATTCCTTTTCCTTGAGCTTTGCCACAAGGCTTCATGATCCAAGTGCTGGAGGGATTTTTTCTGAATTCCTCCACAAAGAGATTGTAATCGGCAGGAAGCATGAAAGTAACAGGAACAAAATCTGAGTTAAGGGGAGAACAAAAAGGTGCACAATTAAGGACAGCATAGCCAATAGGATTATTGACACATACAGACTAAAAACCATGCCCATCTTTTCAGTTCTCCAGTCTGTCACAATTCATCTCCATTAAGTCTCACGTTTTCACTCTCATTTAAATTCTCCTTTCTACTTAGACAAACAATTGCAAAGTGTGGCATGCTGCTAACTTCAGTCTAATAGTGTTTAATTCACATGAATACATTCTCTTTTGTGTATATACTGTGAAATTAGAGCATTCTATACCCTTCCAACTTGAAACTTCCTTGATTTTTTCAGTCAGTTTTCACTGCTCCACTAAGCACTCTGTGCATGCAAAAATGTCAGTGTTGATGTTCCTTCCTCTCCGGATGCGGTCACTTTTATTTCCCTGTGACTCCCATTGGCCACTCTTATTTGCTCCCACAATTAATATTAACATACTTAAGGAAATCTAAAGAAAATAACTTCTTGCTTTCTTCTATCAGATTACCTCCACTTCCATCCATACAGAACTGCTTCATTCTCACGCAGACGGACAGCGCTTTCATTTCACATTCCCAAGATGTGAATCAGCGTCAGGGTAACCCCATATCTGTTTCACTTCAGTGCTCTCTGACCTTCAAAACAGTTTCACCCTCCTTAGTCCTGATGTATTGCTGGCTTGGGTTTAGAGTTGTTTTGACAGGGGGTATTGGGTGGGTGGGTGGGGCTCTGCAGGGTTTGGGGTGAGGGGAGGGCAGGTGTTGGCTTTTTTGGTTGGTTTGGTTCGTTGGTTGGGGTGGGGGTGGGGGGATTGTGTTTATTTTATTTTCTTTTCAATCTTATTTTCTAGCAGTCATTTACTTGTTCTACAACTCCTCCAGATTTCTCCTCTGAAGAGTTTGTTCATTCAGTTCTGCCCTGCAAAGGTGTATTTTAGCTTTTGCTCCACTGTAAGATTTTCAGATGATGGTTTTTTCACTTTTGAGTTAAAGCCACTCTGTCTCATATGAAGTTCCAGGGCCCTTTGGTTTCACCGTTAATCTCATAATTGCAAAGTATCTTAATCCCACAACTTTCCATCTTCAAAATAATTAAAAAAAACAAAACAAAGCCAACAAAAGCCCTAAAACAACCGCTCCTCCCTGCAGGCTCCCCCTCACCACCACAAAAAGCCCAGCTGCAAATCTCTTTCTACACCCTTAGTAATTTCATTATCACTTCATCCAATGTTGCTTCATTCTGCACTGTTAAGTTCAGTCTTCATTAAGGACTTTACAAAACAAAGTCTAAACTGAACTTCTGTGCTCCCAAATTGGATTTGTGCTGGCTCTTGCATACTGCTGAGCAGTAGCAAGCATGCAGTGCAGAAACTGGGCCTTAGTGCTGCAGCAGTATGATAGAGAAACAAACACGTTCCATCTTTTATTCTTGCATTGCTTCCAGTTCCAACAAGGATCCTGAACAAGTGGCATCTGCTCTAACTCCTCTGAATTTGTACATTAATAGCTATTACTCTTCAAAGTGTGGTTTGTGAAAAGCTTTGAAAATACAGTATTTTGTTATAGTATTTTATACTAAGCATCCACTAAGCCCGTTTTTATCATGTCCCCCGTTCCTGTGTTTTCTTAGGCTCTAATGGCAGATTCGAGGGGAGGGAAAAGAGACAGGGAAGGCTGCTAGGTTTGCAGGATGCAGCAAGCAAATCTAGGATAAAGTGCACTTTATTTATTGACAGGGACAGAGTATTTCAGGATAGTCACCTTAATGTTCTAAGACTTCAGGGGCTCAGTGCTTCATGCACAGAAAAGCTAAGAGGTAGGAAAAGAAAGATTGTAAAAGAGTGACACTTAGAATCACATACCCAAATAAATATATTTGCCATTTTCATCCTTTTCTGCAAGAGGACTTCCTTCTTTCTCAAGCTCCTTCCTGTATCGCTTGATATTCTTCACCATCAGATCTTTCCTGGTCAGCTCATAGTGGTTTGGGAAATGATTGACGATCTGATCATCGGAGAGGCGGTAACCGGCTTCCACACTGAACACATTTCTGATCGTTTGCACGCTCATCCTGAAAACAAAGACAGACACCACCTCATTTCTCCCAAGACAGACAAGTCAGGAAGACAAAGTTGGATTGTGTGTTACCTTCACCTCACCTTTCCTCTCATTTCTCTTCAAAGTATAATATCTTGCTGCAGTGACAATCCAACATAACCTGACCTTCCATTAGCAAAACCTCCTGACTGATCCCTCTACTGCTACTGAAATAGGTGCAGAAAGTGAAGGAGGACATGGTCCTAACTGACCTCTGTGCTTGTTGACAGCCAGGTCAGCCCACTTGAAATGACTTGAAAATGACTGATGCACACCTGAACGATTAAAAAGCATCTTTCTAAACCTGTTACTTCACTTTCTGGAAACTCAGCTTTCCTATTTAAAACAAAACATAACACACTACCAAAAAAGCCCCAAACAAACAAAACCCCAAAGCAACCTCCTACTGACTACCCTGCTGTGCAGATTGTGAAGGACTTCAAGCACATGAATTGAGAAGCACGATTCAGGGACCTTGCTAAAAGCACCAGTAAATGCCAGATTAGAGGCAGGTTATCAAATCAGCTAGCTACTTCAATTGGCACTGAAGGTCAGAGCTATACATACTAGGAATTTTCTGTAGTAAGCGTCTCACACTGGAAATGTTTTAGTATGTCCTGACTGCCACCTATCTTCTACATTATCATTTCAGGAACGGAAAAAAAACCAAACCACCCCAAAACAAAAGCAGTCACAAAACCTTTTCCTGAGTGCCCTGTTCCCCCCCCCCCCCACTCCAAACTGCATTACAAACCATGAGCAGATTACTGGATCCCTCCCCATTAAATAAGTGGATCATAAAGGGTGCATTTGGCAGCACAATGCCATTTTGTCTTACTTGAAAAGGACAATGTAAAGTGTTTGGTTGACTTAAAGACTATGGTTTCTGCCAATTAATAGATTGCTGCATTCCAGACAGCATTCATAGTCTTAGACAAATGCCAAACAAGACAGACTACTCTCCTCCTTTCACCAGTATCTTCATTTAATTCCACACTCACTCTCAGTACTGAAATGCTGAATAATTTGGTCTGCATATAAATCCTTGTCATGAAGGAGAAGAAAAATACAGTTCTCTTTATTACAAGAGCCTGGACTCTGGCAACAGGGTAAGCTTCCAGTACATCAATAAAGAATATTTATCATACACTCAACTCTGTACTGTTGCATTATTTTGCTTATGCTGTCAGAAAAAATTGAGAAAAAGATACATTCAGAAGTAGCCCTCAGGCCACAAACCCCATCCAACAGCCCAGGAAACAATCTACAGTGTGTACAAAAATCTCAAACAATCAGGTGCAGTTTCAAAACAGAAACCCACTGAGCACAGCATTCCCCCTGGGATTTTCACAGCTAGTGTTCCAAGAAATGATCAGTGTCTCCATAGCTCACTGACTTTCCACCTCTTTTCAAAACCTCTGACAAACTGCAAAGGTACATGAGACCAGCAGCACTGGAATGGATCCATGCAGATGGGACCTTCTACCCTGAGGACCATAATGACTTCAGCAGGCCTGAGCAGATACAAGAATCTACCAATGGAAATCTCCACAGAAGACCAGCAAAAGCCTAAGGAATTACAGAAGCCATGAAATCATGTTACACTCCTAGGGGCACTGAAGTTGATTAGTAACTGCAGCAACTTTCAGTTTTCAATATGCATTTTGATACATAAAAATGCTTCACAAGCTTAGCAATTGGTCTTTTTCAGGGTACTTACCAATAAAAATTCCAGTCTTCGTTTTCTGCCACCTGGATCCAGCCTCTTTTCTCAAAGTTGTTTATTAGGACAGATTTTTCGATGTCAGTTACCCACTTTACTTTTCCTGCCATTATCCTACAGCACAATCAACATGACAGTAAAGAAAAGTTTGAAGATGTGACTTTGAAAACAGGGGAGGATACAAGCCAGGAAAGTCAAAGCAGAGGAAAAACAAAGTGGCATCTGGAAAGCATTTTACATAAATAAGGCAGAAGTGAATTCAATTTAAAATCAAGGAATACAGTATCTTAAGCTTTGGACTGCAAGCCTGCATTTGTCAAGTGGGCAAGTGCAACCAAAGACACCAGTCAGAAGGACCTTGCACACTGCCCAGCTAATCATCCTTCATCAATGGGCACACATCCCATGTCTCCCCTTAAATACACTCCATGACAGAAATACCTACAGTTACTGGGTAATGCTTACAAAACCAAAGGTAAAGCACAGGGATTTGACTGTCTCTAAGCAAGACTTAGATACATATAGTTTTCCCTTTGTTTTGAATTGAGGGAGCTCATGCAGACCACTCAGTGACGGTAGAAGAAAGCAATCCCAAGAGAAATCCCTTACAGAGTCCACCGAGAATCACCATTTGCTATACTTAGAAAACCAAGAACAGGGGACAGCAGAACTTCCACCTTGGGCTTCTGAATGGCAGACTTTGTTTAGTGGGTTGCTTGAGAGAGTCCCTTGGGAGGCAGTCCTGAAGGGCAGAGGAATCCAGCGCTGGGCACTCTCCAAGAGGGAAGCCTTAAAGGCCATCCGTACGTGCTGTAAGGCGAGCTAGTGACAAAGACCTGTCTGGCTGAACAGGCAGCTCTCTCTGCTTCTCAGAGGAAAAAGGAGAGTGTACAGCCTTTGGAAGAAGGGGCAGGCCACACATGCTGGTGACAAACATGTTGTGAGGCTGTGCAGGGAGAAAATTAGAAAGTCCAAAGGCCAGCTAGAAATCAACCTGGCTACTACTGTAAAAGACAATAAGAAGTCTTTCCATAAGTACAGCAGCAGCAAAAGAAGGGCCAAGGAGAGCCTCCATCCTCTATTAGATGCAGGAGGAAATAGGGTGACTAAGGATGAGGAAAAGACTGAAGTGCTTAATGCTGCCTTTGCTTTAGTCTTTAGTAACAGAGCCAGCTGTATTCTGGGAGTTCAGCCCCCTGAGCTAGTAGACAGACACCAGGAGCAGAATGATCCCCTTGCAATCCAGGAGGAGATGGTCAGTGACCTGCTGCACCACATAGATTCACCCAAGTCTATGGGACCAGATGGAATCTACCCAAGGATTCTAAGCAAGCTGGCAGAGGTGCTCACCAACCCACTTCCCATCACTTTCCAGCAGTTGTGGCTGACTGGGGAGGTCCCAGCAGACAGGAAGTTAGTTAATGCAACACCCATTTACAAGAAAGGCCAGAAGGATCCAGGAAAGTACAGGCCTGGCAGTTCAACTTTCACGCCAGAGAAGCTGCTGGGGCAGATCACACTGAGTACCTCCAAGCAGCACATATAGGAAAACAGATAATAAGGCCCAGTCAGCACAGGCTTACAAAAGGCAAGCCCTGCTTGACAAACCTGATTCCTTTCACAACACAGTCACCTACTTAGAGGATGAGGGAAAGGATGTGGATGTTGTCTGTGTGGACTTCAGGAAAGCATTTGACACCATTCCCCACAGCATTCTCCTGTAGAAACTGGATACTCAGGGCTTGGATCCACATACTCTTTGTGGGGTAAAACACTGGCTGGACAGCTGGGCCCAAAGAGTGGTGGCAGATGGAGTTAAGGCCAGTTGGCAGCCAGGGACGGGTGGTGCTCTCCAGGGCTCAGTACTGGAGCCAGTCATGTTTAACATCTTTATTACTGACCTGGATGAGAGGATTGAGTGCACCCTTAGCAAGTTTGCAGATGACACCGAGCTGGGTGGAAGCACTGAGCTGCTTGATGGTAGGGAGGCTCTGCAGAGGGATCTAGACAGGCTGGATCAATGGGCTAAGAGCAATTGTTTGAGTTTCAATATGGCCATGTGCTGAGTTCTGCGCTGTGGCCACAACAGCTCCTGACAGCACTACAGGCTTGAGGAAGAGTGGCTGGAAAGCTGCTCAGTAGAGAAGGACCTGGGATTGCTGGTTGATAGCCGGCTGAACATAAGCCAGCAGTGTGCCCAGGTTGCCATGAGGGACAGTGGCATCCCAGCCTGTATCAGGAAGGGTGTGACAGCAGAACCAGGGGTATGATCTTACCCTGCTCTCAGCACTAGTGAGGCCGCACCTCAAACACTGCCTTCAGTTTTGGGCCCCTGTCATGGGTTCGGCTGAAGCTGCTGATGGGTATCCAACACCACACCAACATCAGTTAGTCAGGAGGTGTTGGGTGATAGGTTGGGTTTGATGATCTCTGAGGTCTTTTCCAGCCTTATTGATTCTATGATTCTATCATGCCAGCTCTAGAATGAAACTGTCAGCAGGAGAAAAGCATTGGGGGCTTCTACTTCCACCTGGAACAAGAGAGGCTTCCTATTTCCAAGGCATTCTTCCAGTTTCTGGTTTAGGATGCTGGTTTCTCTGTAATTGCTGTCTGCTGGCTTGAATGCTGTCCTTTCCCCCTTACTGGCTGGTTTGCTGATTGGTTTTACTGCCTTGGCTTGTTTGCTAATTTGCATGGTATTGTACATTGCATCACTTTCATTAGACTCTTCTTATCTCAACCCAGGGAAGTTTAGGTTGGGTATTAGGAAGAATTTCTTCACTTTCTCAGGCATTGGAATGGCTTGCCCAGGAGGGTGGTGCAGTCCCCATCCCTGCAGGTACTTAAGAACTGTGTAGATGCTTAAGGATATGATTTAGTCAAGAATTTGTCAGTGTTGGGCTAATGATTAGACTTGATGATCTTCAAGGTCTTTTTCAATCTAGGCAATTCTGTGGTTCAGTGACTCCGTGAAAGGAAGTAAAGTAACATTACTAACCTTGCATTGTCTTCTCTGTATTGCACACAGCCAGCATTTTGCCTTCTGCTCCAGCCAGGGGAGGAGATGAACAAGCTGGCATCATTACACCCTCAACAGCAGGATCCTCCCAAACCTAAGGTTGTCAGCAGAGTGCTTATAAACTGCACTTCGATTTATGACATCTAGGTGTCACTTTCTACATCAGATTTTGCTTGTCCAGAACAGCCTTTTTCTGGTAGGATGACAGGATCATGGCAGCTGGAAGGGTCCTAAGGAGGTCTCTTACCTAGCCTCCTGCTCAGTGCAGGGTCAGCTATTAGGTGAAACCAGGTTGCTCAGAGCTTTATCCAGCCATCATTTGAAAACCTGTGGCTTTGCTCATGAGTGTCATGAAAATATAGTGAGCCCAATCCAGCCAGTCCCACCACAGTGAGCTGAAATACAACCTGACAGATCAGCTTGCAAAGGTCACCACTGCTGCGAGTGGGCCAAATGCCTCGACCTGCGGCACCAGCAGCTATTTATTGAGAGGTTTGTACATGCTTTACTTCACTTTCCCACAGCCTAACAATCCTCAAACCCATTGCTTTGTCTCATTCTAACAGACTTTTTTCTTCCCCAACTGCTTTATTAATGACCTGGATGAGAGGATTGAGTGCAGGCTCCCATTCTTTCTCCCGTGGTTCTGAGGTACAGATGTCCCATCACTTATCACCCCTTGGGCTCCCTCTGGACGTGAAAGCCAGCTAAACATTCCATTAACTACTCCCTTGGGTTCCCACAGAAACCTCCAAAGGTGGAGATATCACAGCTCCTCTGGGCATTCTGTCTCACTGTTTGACTGGCCTCACAGGGAAAGGGCAGGGGGCTCCATATGTTTTGCCATATATTACAAACCTCTCTTCTTTCAGCTTATGGCTGTTGGCTCTCATCTTCCCACCCTTCAATACACTAAAGAGCCTCAGTCTGTCGTTTTGATAACCTTCTCACAGGTGCAGACAGGCTGCTATTAGATGGCCCCAGAGCCACCTATTCTCCAGGCTGAAGACAGCTGCCCCAATTTCTTACCAGACCAGTGCTTCAGCCCCCTGACCATCTTGGTAATCCCCTCCTCAACTCCAGTTTTTGGATGTCTGTCTTGTTCTGGGAGGCTCAAGTTACTTTTGTCAACCTTCTGGTGTATTTTGTTACATCCTCGTCCTTTTAGTTTGAGAGAGCTCAGTTCATCGAGGTGGGAATGCACAACAAATGCACTGAAGGAGTGAGGACAAGCCCAGCATCCACAATTGCTACTCCTCTGAAATGCAGCCTGAAACTTTCTGACAGCAGCAGGCACTCACCTGCTTGCACTCCACCTTACAGGCCTGTTTGGTGAGAGCCCCTTTACCACAGTGTCTCATATCATGCATTAATGTAATAGTACAGAAGGTAGAGGCAAAGAAACATGAATTAAAGCATGCTGTCCTTCATGCATACCTAGCCCACAAGCCTACAATTCAGTTCATGTAGACAGAACACTATACAATGCACAACATACTCAAACCATCTCTAAGACAGTGATGAATCACAGCCTCCCAGGCTCTAGGCCTGATTCATGCACAACTACTAAGAAAGCTAAAACATATTCATGAGTAAATTATAGCCACTGATAAAGTTAAGGGTAGATAATCCTCATAAGCAGTTTCAACATTGCTGTTTAGTCTTCTTGCAGCTCATCCCACAAATTAGTTCTACAATTTCAATCTAGTAAATGTTCACAGCTATGGTTCACAGAAAGTAACAGCAGAGAAATACTAATTCAGAAGAAACTCTCTTTGAGCCAAAAGCACCTTCTTTGGAGATGCCTCTCCCAAGAGTACAAACTGCCGTGCAAGGGAGTGAGAGTGGACTTCCACACGCACACCTAACGCTGTCTGCTGTTCCTGCCACATCTCATTTTCCACTGAAAAGTCAAATCTCCTTTACTAATGCAGCACTGTAATTAATGCAAGTAAACAATGCAGTTAAACACATTTCTACAACCAAGATACGGGACTGGAACACAAGGAGCCTTCAGTCTCCAGGACTAGGATGGAGATGTACCTTTGCCAGCAAGGTAACCCTGCTACAGTTCCTCTCTTCTGGAGGGCACAGTCCATTATGTCGTGTTCCTATCTTTTCCTTCCTAAAGTGTTTTAAACTGCCAAATTCCACAATGCAGAAATGTTTACTATGGGACTTCAGAGTGTCACACACACCCATTTTTATTCATGTTGGTAAAGCAAGCTGAAATCAAGCCCACAGAGTACATGGAGACTCAGGGTCTGTCTCTGTGTCTGTCATCATACAGTCTGTGGACTCTCGCTGTATCTGAACAAAGCTTTAAAGGACTCCCTAACCTCTAGGGACAAATGTTTTCCGTACAACTGAAAGCAAGCTAATCCAAGGTGAAGGCCTCCTGCCCTGGCACCGATTGCGGGGAGATCCAAACGAGTCCCTGCTGGCATTATCGCCACTGCAGAAGGCAGTCGTGCTGCACGGACGAACTCTCCACACTGCAGAACAGGCGCAGGTGGTAGCAGCGCCTGTGGTGCCTGGTCCAGCCAGCTCTATTTGCTGGTAAGAGCTGAGAATCCCCATTATCTAACTCATTATTGGCAAATTTGGCTCGGCTGGGGCAGCTGCGCCGGCAGAGGCGAGCGGGAGGGCCCTTCCCAGCAACTCCCCGAACGCAAGAGACAAAGAGGAGCCGAGGATGGAGCCGGACACGCCGCTGGGCTGTGGGCAGCGAGGAGCCCGAGAAGGCGCTCGGGCCCCCGCCAGCGCCACGCGCTGTGTCGCGACAGCCGCGCCAGGAGGCTGACCCCGGGTGCCTCCCGGAGCGGGCCCGCCAGGAGCCTGGTCAGAACCATTACCGAGTCCCTTCCGCCTGCCAGCAGGAGGCCATGAGGCGACAGGGATGTGCAGGGGTGGGGCGGGGGGGCAGGGCAGCTCTGACAGCAGGCTGGGAGACCCCCAGCGCTCACCCACCGGCGGGAGGGGTGACCGCGACCCCCCCGCCCCAGCCCTCCCCTCCCTACGAGCCGCTCCCACGGCCTCCGGCTCCGCTGCGCGGCGAGGGCCAACCTCCCTTACCCCGCCCGCTCCGGCGCCGCTCCCCGGCAACCACAAGGCGTCAGGGCATGGAGATCCGGCGCAGGAGGACGCAGAGGCGCGGCTGCCAGAGGGGAGGGGCGCGGCCGCCAGAGGGGAGGGGCGCGGCGCCCTTCCGCCCCGCCCGCGCCCAGGGGGCGTGGCCCTGCTCGGCGGGGCCGGCTTAAAGGCACAGGAGCGATTCCCGTGGGGAAGAGATGCGCCCAGTACCGCCAGGGGCTTACACCGCCCCCGAAGTGCTGTGTGTACACAGCCTCTGAACACTTGTCGTGGGTTCAGCCTGCTGAATAGTCAATACCATACGGATGTCATGCCAGCCTTAAAACGAAAGCGCTGGCTGGAGCAGAGGGGCTCGGGCTGCAGGCTGTACCCTGAGATGCTTCCTGGCTCTGCAGGGGTTTTCCGGCTTGGGGTTTTGGGCTCTTCTGCTTTGATGACTGCGGGTCTGAGGTGGTCAGGGTCGTTTTACGGCTGACTTGCTTCTGCTTTTTGCTGTGTTGTGGGGGTGGGGGTTTTTGTTGGGGTTTCCCCCCTCTCCCCTTTTTTTTTTCTCCCTGAGAAATACACTGTCTAAAATATCATGTGTTGTGTGACGTTATTCCACTAAACTCTCCTTATCACAGTATCACAGTATCAGTCAGGGTTAGATCATCTAGTTCCAACCCCCCTGCCATGGGCAGGGACACCCCACACTACATCAGGCTGGCCAGAGCCTCAGCCAGCCTGGCCTTAAACACCTCCAGGGACAGGGCCCCAACCACCTCCCTGGACAACCCATTCCAGGGCTTCACCACTCGCATAGGGAAGAACTTCCTCCTCACCTCCAGCCTGAATCTCCCCACCTCCAGCTTCATTCCATTCCCCCTAGTCCTGTCACTCCCTGAGATCCTGAGCAGTCCCTCCCCAGCCTTCCTGGAGCCCCCTTCAGATACTGGAAGGCCACAATGAGGTCACCTGGGAGCCTTCTCTTCTGCAGACTGAACAGCCCCAACTCCTTCAGTCTGTCCTCACAGGAGAGGTGCTCCAGCCCTCTGGTCATCCTCCTGGCCCTGCTCTGGACACCTTCCAGCACCTCCAGATCCCTCTTGCAATAGGGGCTCCAGAACTGGAGGCAGTACTCCAGGTGGGGTCTCCCCAGAGCTGAGCAGAGGGGGAGAATCACCTCCCTTGCCCTGCTGGCCACACTTCTCCTGCTGCAGCCCAGGATCTGGTTGGCTTTCTGGGCTGCAAGTGCACACTGAGAGCTCCTGTTGAGCTTCTCCTCCCCCAGCACCCCCAAGTCTCTCTCCTCCTCCACACACTCAAGGACTCCTCGGGACTACTCCCTCTCTGTGGTATTATTTTTCTGGCAGACATCAGGAAAGTGAAGTCCTCCACAGGAATATGGGACAGAGATTGTGAAGCTTCTGCCAGATGTCTAAAGAATACTTGGTCTGTCTCTTCATCCTGGTTAGGTGGTCTATACCAGACTCCTACCAGGATATCTGTTTGTTGGCCTTCCCCCTGATCCTTACCCTTAAACACTCAACTCTAGTATCACTATCATTCACCTCAACGCAATCAAAATACCCTCTGACCTACAGGGCCATGCCACCACCACTCCTTCCTTGCCTATTCCCTCTGAAGAGTTTGTAGCTGTCAATTGTGGCACTCCAGTCCTGTGAGACATCCCACCACATTTATGTGAGGGTTACTGTATCATGATTTTCCTGGTGGACAATGGCTTCTAGCTCCTCCTGTTTGTTTCCCATGCTGTGTGCACCAGTAGAGATGCACTTCAGTTACTCTAAACTTCTTGCCACTTTTTTGAGGAGAGAAGTCCCAATTCCTACCTAGCTGGTCTCAGGTGCTCCTGTGGTTGCTAATTCATCAGTGACCCTTGCATCTTTGCCGCCACATGGGTCTCCATTCCCTGCCTCCACCAATACAGCAGACTGACAGACCTTGCTAGCACACCATGCTACAAATACTGGTGTGCTGCCCTCAGGGTTATTTCAGGCAAGCCTGGCTTTGTGCCCTTTTCCCTTCCCATCTAGTTCAAAGCTCTTTTGATAACCCCTGCTAGCTCCTGGGCTAGGATCCTTCCCCACTTTGAGACAGGTGTGTCCAATCTGTTGCCAGCAGACCTGGTGTTCTAAATCAACTCATAATTAAAGAACCCAAAGTCACACACTGATCTTTTGGCTCTTCCTGTTTATTCCTTCATCACATCCCTGCAGCTGGGGGGATAGAGAAGAATACTACTTGTACTCCTGATCCCTTAACAAATCATTCCCCTGCTTTCAATTCTCTCTTAATTGCCCTTGGTCTTATTGTCATTACTTTGTCACTGCCTGCCTGAAAGATCAGCAGTGGGAAGTAGAATCATAGAATTGTTATGGTTGGAAGGGACCTCGTGGGCTGGGACACCTCACACTAGATCAGGTTGCTGAGAGCCACATCCAGCCTGGCCTTAAAAGCCTTCAGTCATCTGAGGGCTGCACTATGGAAGGAAGCTTTCTCCTCAGAACACCAACCTGGGCCACAGGCAGACAGCAGACTTCCTGAAGACTTGGGTTTGGTTTGCATATTGTGCCTTGCACTCCCTTCAGAAGAGGTTTTGATGTGGGGTCTAGACTGACTAAACCTCAGCACCTCCTCCAACCTGAGTGATCCATCATTCTCGTCACTGCCTGCATGAGAGGAGGAGCTCTGAAACCTGCTCAGTCCCTCCTGCCCTCATGCACTCTGCATGGGGATGTTTAGATCTTAAGCCACTGTGGCTTGGGTCTGTGTCATTGTCAGAAGAAAAGGTCCATGACAAACGTCTGGTCATGAGGAAATGGAGGTTTGTGCAAGGCCATAGCATGACAAAAACATGCCTAATGTTCCCAGGATACCTAAAAAACCCAGGTCACTCAGACACCACATTTCAAGTCCCTCTCTGAGCACGTTCAGTGCTGGGAGGTTCATCACCACTTACGACTCCAGGAATATCTCTTTTTGTCTTGATAGTGTTCTGAGGAAATGTGTGAATTTTCCCCCAAATCACCAACAACTTTGCAGTGAAAACGGAGTGGGGGAAACAGTTCCTAAGAAGTAAAGGCAGTAAGGCTGATTTACACACATGGAATTCCTTCCAAGACAAAGAGATTCTGTAAAGACACCTGGCCTGTACTAAGCTTACCAACACAAAATGATAAGGTATAGTATGATGAACTCCAGAGGTTTGAAGTGAAGAGTCTCAGAGGAAAAATTAAAGGATAAATAAATTATTCATTATGTAAGAAGAATTACTTATTAAAAAATGGATCCATTTAGGTAGTAGCTGAAATGAGCAGCTTGTAGGGTGTTGGCATACAGCAAATAACTGATACAAGTCTATAGAGGGGATTGGATGTGGCACTTGGTGCCATGGTCTAGTCATGAGGTCTGTGGTGACAGGTTGGACTCCATGATCCTGGAGGTCTCTTCCAACCTTGGTGATACTGTGATACTGTAACCTTAACTCCCCAAATAATCAGAATATAATAAACCTACTCCATGATTTACCATACTCATTTACCATATGGTAATAGGCTGAGTTCAAAGATGCAGCTACAAAGAAAGAGTTAAATTCAGTAATTACTGTAACTGGGGCTATTATATATTCCCTAGTTGAAGAGAGCAGGCATGAAGTGCAATGTATCTTCCCTTGGTCACGTGCAGTGGAAATTTCCTGGCACCGTAACACCTCTGGCAGTAGAAGAGAGCATGGAACAGCCTTCACAGCCTGCTTTCTTTTTCCAACCACGAAGGTACGTCTGCTATGACAGCTGGCAGCAAGAAAAGTAAAGCTGAGTCTTCTTCTTGCTATCAATCCATTTTTGTCCCTGCACCCATCATACCTCAGGGGAAAGCTGAAAAAAGTCCCACTTTTTAAAACATAGTAAATAATTGATTAAGGACAGGAATAGTTGTTTGGGGGTTGGTTGCTTGCTTAGTTGCTTGCTTGTCTACTTGCTTGCTTTGTTTGAGTCTTATAGCTTAGTTCAGCAGTCCTTACTCTAAGCTACAGTTCCATGGTACCAAAAGCTGTTGTTTTGCTGTCTTGCTGAAAATTACTTTAACAGTACTGTATTGCAGCTTGTAACAGATGCTCTAATTTTTAATATTAGAGCAGCTCCACTTTGTGACATCATTGCTCCAACAAAGGGAAGTCAGGGAGAATTAGAGAGCAGCTCAATCATACTTACTACTATTGTAGCAGGAAACGGCGTGGCAGCATCGGTGTGCTATCTTTGTGACGGAAATCAGTCCCCACGATGGATTTCCATGATTCATTTTAAGCGTGGATCAGCTCACTGTATTAAGCAAGATCACCTGCGTGTGCAAAATTAACCCTGGGTTCAGAAGGGGAACTGTTATTTATTCAAAGCAAAGTAAATATGAAAACTGAAATATCAGGACTAGTAAATAGGACAAAGACTTGAAAATAAGTGGTATTACTGAGGTTAATTCCCCTTTTATTGTGTTGTGTGCTTTGGAGGCGATTTTCATCTAGCCTACTGCGTGTGTAAATATAAACACCATCTTCAACACCGTGCTTGGCATGAGCAGACAGATAAGCATGGTCATGTTCATTTTACAGATGAGTAAGCCTCGTGTATGGCGCTCAGAGGGTGAGAGGAAAATACCCATGTTACAAGGAGGATTAGTACAGTAGGCACAAACAGCAGTGGCTCAGTGGTTGGTAAGGGTATACAGATGCACACACACTTCTCTACAGTTAAAAATGTTGCAGCAAAAGTCTGCAGCGGTCCCAGGTTCAGGTGGAGCACTGTAACTCTGCCACTGTTCTGCTTCGCCTGATGTTTACCTTCATTCACACAGAGATGAAGTCATACTATAAACAGAGGGCAAAGTCCACTCTCAGACATTGCCCAGTAAAGGTGCCTGTTTGACATGACAATAAAGGTTGGAGCAGGAGGGGATTTTGATTCTTTAAAGCTATCCTGCTGCCAGGGCTTCCCTTGCCTTTCTTCTGAAGGGTGCCCTTGGGACAGTTGGTGTATCTCAGCATGTATATCTCAGTCACGTGTGATAAGCTGAGCAAACTAAGAAGAAAACCTTCTCCCTCCTGTTCAAAGGCAAACAACACCACGACATTTAACATTCCCAACGTTTTGAAGACTACCTTTAAATTATGGAGTACATATTGAAACCCAAAGGGATTCTTGAGCAGCACAGATCTCTCTCCACCATCAAAACTTTGCTGAAGCCCACAACCCGTGTGGGCAAAGAGTGCTGAAAAAAGCCACGAGCCCACTTAGAGCCAAGCCAAGCCAATCGGAACAGAGATCCCCTGGCAGAAGGGGACTGCAGGGCCTGGTCGTGCTACTCACCGTCTCCACCAGTGCAAGAGCAGAGCTTGTGGTATAGTGGTTGGAGTCGTCGCATCATCAGAAGAAAGGGATGAGAAGAAGTGGCCTCAAGTTACGCTAGGGTAGGTTTAGATTGGCTATTAGAAGACACTGTGTCTCTGAAAAGGGCTCTCAAACAGTGGAATAGGTTCCAGAGAGAGGCGGCTGAATCCCCCATCCCTGGAGGTATTTAAGAGAGGCCAAGAAGTGGTGCTGAGGGACATGGGTTAGCGCCAAACTTGGCAGTGTTAGATAATGATCCGACTCCGTGGTCTTAAAGGTCTTTTCCAACCAAAACGGTTCTATGATTCTATGAACCCACCACGGTGGCTTATGTCCCACGGCGGGACGCCCACGGGGCCACCCCGGCCTCGCCGCCTCCACCTCCGCACGCCCCCGACGCCGGCGCCGACACTTTTCCTTCTGCTGGCAGCTCATGCCGGGGCCACCGGGCCCGACCCACGGGGGGCGGCGGGAGTCCTCCTCGGGGCGGTGCGGTGCGCGGGGCGGGGCGGGGCGGCGGACGGACAATAGGGGCAGCCGGTGAGCGAGGCCGTGGGGAGTGGCCGGCGGGGCGGCGCGAGGGGGCGCGGGGAACCCCCTGGCCTGACACCTGCCTGTGTGCCCGCAGGCTGGCCGCGGCTTCCAGCGCGGGTCGCCGAGCCGAGCCAAGGTGAGCGGCGGGGTCCCGGCGGCGCCTTGCCTGGAGGCGGGCGGGGAGGAGTGGGGTGGGGAGGGAGGAAAACCGGCCGTGCTGTCCGGGATGGCCCCGAACCCCGGCACCGGACCGGGGGGCCTGAGGGCAGCCGGCGGTCCCGGGACCCGCTGCTGCACGTCCGGCCTCGGGTGGGGCTATCCCTGCCCCTGAGGAGGGGGGCGGGTTGTCCCAGCACGGTTCCACGGGCAGCCCGCCCCCACACACCTCCGTCCGGTTTGGCACTACTGCATCTTTGGGTTCGGGTAGGGGTTGATGGATGTCGTTTAAAAAGCGGGCCACGAGGGGGTGAATACCGGGAGCGGAGCAGGCGGACGGAGTCGCTGCCAGTTGTAGGCAGCGCCTTGCCCGCGGGTGGTGGGGACGGCCGGGGCTCGGGGCGGGAGGAGCCGCGGCGCGTCGGCAAGCAGCGACCTGGCCCAGCTGCCCACTCTTGGGAGGGACTGGCGCGCCCCTCCGAAAGATGCTGAGGGGACTTCGGTCTTGGGAGGGACTTGCGCGCCCCTCCAAAAGATGCTGAGGGGACTTCGGTCTTGGGAGGGACTTGCGCGCCCCTCCAAAAGATGCCGAGTGGACCTGTGTGCTTTGTACTCAACTGCACTCTTCTAAGCAAATGAGGAGCGGAGCACGTATACTCTCATTCTTAGCGAAGCAGGAAATAAGCTCTCAAAATAAGTCCAAAGACGTATAGTAAAATGTGCCACCGCTGAACACTTTTAAGTGTTCCTGAAGAGCTCGTCTTCTGTGTCTGTAAACGTTTATATAACAACGCTGCTATCAGGAATGATGTCCGACAGCAGAGACGGTAAAGCAATCCATGTGGTATTCATTTCAAAAGGAGTGAGGTGAATTGTGTGAAGGAGCAGACTTCTAGGAATTGCAAAGTGAGTACTAGCCTGAATCTGCTGCTCTAGGATGTAGCAGAAAGACACACGTCAGAAGATGCAATGGTCTCCATTACCACTTTCTCTCAGAGGCACAGGAACAAAGTTACTTTGAGTATTATTGTGGGTATGTGCATTTTTTGGCTTGAATGTGTGTTTTGTTGGTGTTTGATGCATGTCAGTTGAGTGGGAGTTAGGATGGAGTATAGCAAAGAAAGAAAACCAGCGTTTGTTCAAGGTGTCTGATCTCGTCTGATGTCAAAGCGTCCTTGCTGTAGATAAATGTCTTCCTTCTGAGAGACAGGTTAAGAAAATTGCTGGCTGCTTCTGGTCAGTGGATGTCTAGGGCAGCTTTATGACAGGATTTCTGTATCAATAGGTTAACAACATAATTTAGAAAGGACTAAAAAAAAATTGAATGCACTCAGCTTCTTCAGGGTAACTGATAGCCAAAGCAAGGGCTGGTGGGAGCAAAGTACTAACGGTGAGCTCGATCCTGTGTTACCAAAGGGAGTAGAAATATGCCTCCTAATACAGTGTGGATTAGAAATCAAAGGAGGAAGCCCAAGGCTGAAATCAAAATTTCTCCTGAGTAGGGGCTACAAATGTACACAACTAACCTGGGTGAAGAACACGCTGTGTTTGAAGTACAGTGCTGGATCAGACTCCTGTGCATGTTTGCTCCTCACGGTTGGTTTTATGTATTTTATCTGTGTAATAAGACATTTGTCTTGTTGGTTACACTGTCTGCAAAATGTGTGGAATGTCTCTTACCTATGGCAATTTTATTATGCAAAAAGACCACTAAAATATTGTCGCTGAACTAGATCTTAAGTCATAGTCCTTTTATTGCACTGCTTCTAATACTGCTGCTGTTAGCATTTCACCAGTACAGGAAGCCTAAGTAAAGCAGAACAACATGGCATTTCAATTCTTTATACTGATGTGCAGAAGAAGACAGCCAGCCTAAATAATGAGTTACATTTGAGTCCTTAGACTTGCAGTGATGCTGCAGCTCGTATCAACAGTTTCTCTAATCTTCCCAGTCTGCCAGCACTGAATCGGAACTGTGAGGCAGCTGTAGGAGAAGACCATCACAGAAGATGCTGAGTTTTCTGCCCACAAGTCCAATAAAGTGTCCCTGTTAAACGAGACAGGATGTAGGTGCAAGGTGGCAATACATGACAGCGCTGGTGCTGTGCTGTGCAGTGCTAGGTGGGACCAGGTGAGGGAAAATGGCAGTCCACATGTGCCAGGTTTTTAAGGATGGGAGTGATCATGTTCATTATTTGCTCTCTTGAGGCTAAACATCTGCCTAAGCAGTTTTATAGATTATGACCTTGGTGATCAGCATCCTTTAATCCTGAATTCCATCATCTGCTGACCGAGGATGCCAGCAGGCAAGCTGCAGGTACTTCACCCCTCAGGTGGGTGGGACAGTAGAGCAATGTCTCTTAAGTACATCAGAATTATTAGGATTTCTTTCAATTTGATTGGATGGATGCTAATGGTAGATCAGAGCATGTGGCAGAAAGCATGTTTAGGTTTTTCCAAATAGTTAGTTTTGGTTTGGTGTCAATATATTTTCCTCTTCATTGTTCTTAGTTCTTTGCATAACACATCTTGGGAATTGAATGTTCTCCTTGCTTTAAAAGCAGACACCTCCTACCCCCGGTTTCGCTGTATATTGAGAAGCCATTGAAATAGGCTTGTATGCACTGGAGGGAGCAGCAGCCTCTTCAAGACAAAATACACTTTGTAGGATTATCAAATCACAGCTTTTTCACAGTATCACCAAGGTTGGAAGAGACCTCGAGGATCATTGAGTCCAACCTGTCACCACAGACCTCATGACTAGACCATGGCACCAAGTGCCACATCCAATCCCCTCTTGAACACCTCCAGGGATGGTGACTCCACCACCTCCCTGGCCAGCACATCCCAATGACCAATGACTCTCTCAGTGAAGAACTTTCTCCTCACCTCCAGCCTAAACTTCCCCTGGCACAGCTTGAGACTGTGTCCTCTTGTTCTGGTGCTGGTTGCTAGAGAGAAGAGACCAACCCCTTCCTGGCTACAACCTCCCTTCAGGTAGTTGTAGAGAGCAATGAGGTCTCCCCTGAGCCTCCTCTTCTCCAGGCTAAACAACCCCAGCTCCCTCAGCCTCTCCTCACAGGGCTGTGCTCAAGGCCTCTCCCCAGCCTTGTTGCCCCTTTTAATGTGGTAGTAACTGTACTATCTACTTTCTTTAAGGTGTTCTCTGCTGTCATATGTTAAATATCACAGTAAGGACTTGTGTTCTCCTAGTGCTCTGACAGACCACACACAAATGCATAAAAACCTTGACAGAGTTTCTAAGTCATGACTCAGAATTTCGGTCAGGAGCCCTTCAACGTTTTCAGTAGTTACTGCAACAGAAAATACCTGTTAGGGCCCTTTCCTTCAGAAGGTTTCCTCCCTTGAGGAGCTGCTTGTAGGCATTTCTTTCATTACCAAGGTCAAGGAACCTGCTTGAGGAATATTTAATTTCTTACAAACTTCAGACTGTAATAACTGCTTCTTTTGTATCCTGTTTGAGTCAGACAGCCCAGGCTACGTTCCCGGCGGACACATTTCCATACTGACTTACTGAGCATAAAGCCATAAATGAAATAACATGTAAGAAGAAGAGTGTGTATTTCTGAGATGTGCAGAAGCGTGCCTTTGGCAGCTGTTTGAGGCAATGGTGAGGAGTGTTTGTGTGTAAACACTCTCCAAGGTCATTGCTGTTAGGCTGATAGGAATACAGCATGGCAAAAAGAACTCACGTTTTGGCTCCTTGATACCCACTTAAGGGTTAACCCAGCAGCCTGTCTTAACTGACCTGCACTATTCAAAAGATGAGAAATTACAATGTAACCTCTCATCTTTCTCAGAGAAATTGACATTTGTGCTGGCTACCTTACCGTGCCTTGCCAAAAGCTGTGGTGCCTCAGGAGGCAGGCTCGTGGAAGCCCTCACGTCTCTGTGGAGGAAGCGACAGAGAGATCTGCGGCCACCGTTGCAGTTCCCACCCTCTGTGTGCTGCCTGTGGCTTAGGGCTTCTGACTTGCAAAGGAGAAGGGTCAACAGCTGAGGGGAGCCACCACTGATCTGATGGGGGCCATAGGAGAGCCCAGAACACACAACAAAACCACTGCCTGGGATTTTAAAGAACGTGTTCTTCCTCACTGCACCCTGGGTGCCCAGTATTCGCCTGTCTCTGGAAGCTTCACGAACTCTTAATCTTTGGTCATCTTATCAAAGGGTTGTCCTTGTAAAATGACATTTTGCAAAAATGTTGGACTTGCAAGCAGCACTGAGGGTGATGTAATGTTTTGAAGAAGTTGGCTATGGATTGGAGGTATATATGCAAACAACCACGCCTCTCTTTGCTTTTCATTTAAATTTCGTTTGCATGGGCAGCTGGTTGACTCTGAAATAGCTGGAGATATGCTTTGACAGCTTGGGGGTAAAGGACAAGGGCCTTATCTGGTAATCCATACCTAGCTAGGGAGGTGCTGGGAATTTTGAGCCCAGATGTTAGAGAACCAGCAGTAGCTTTCTGGGTTTGTGTCTGGCTTGAAAGCATATTAAATTACATATTGTATGATTGATGGTGAGAGGCTGAGGGAGCTGGGGGTGTTTAGCCTGGAGAAGAGGTTCAGGGGAGACCTCATTGCTCTCTACAACTACCTGAAGGGAGGTTGTAGCCAGGAAGGGGTTGGTCTCTTCTCCCAGGCAACCAGCACCAGAACAAGAGGACACAGTCTCAAGCTGTGCCAGGTGAAGTTTAGGCTGGAGGTGAGGAGAAAGTTCTTCACTGAGAGAGTTGTTAGCCATTGGGATGTGCTGGCCAGGGAGGTGGTGGAGTCCCCATCCCTGGAGGTGTTCAAGAAGGGATTGGATGTGGCACTTGGTGCCATGGTCTAGTCATGAGGTCTGTGGTGACAGGTGGGACTCGATGATCTTTGAGGTCTCTTCCAACCTTGGTGATACTGTGAGACTGAGTGATCTCAGCACTAAATGCACGTCAGATGTGAAGTTACACTATAGCTAAGTCATAAAATACATAAAGATCATACATAAAGCATAATGAATGCATTCAGTGTAGTGTACTGCACTGTCATTGTGCCTGTCTGCTTAAATACACATTATCACAGCAAACCTAACTGAACTGACAAAAAGTTAGTGTCAGGGCCTGTCATCTTCCCCGACTCACCAGCATGCTTGCTTTAGCGACACGTTCATTCTTCAAGAAGACTTTTCTTAGGTAAAAAAGGCCACAAGCTGAGTGCAAAGTAAAGACATCAGCACATGCTTTTTGCCAAAGATGCTTCACGACTCAGTTGTAACCATGGTCATAAAAGGCTGCAATTTGCACATAAAATCAGACATTTAGAGGGAGGGGGGTTCTAAATTTTGGATCCGGGCTTGTATTCAGGAAAACCTTTCAGTATGTATTTGTACCTTGAAATACATGATTATTCTGCTGAAGGTATTTCACCACTGAGTGTGAAATAGTTCTCTTGGTCAATACCTTACAGAGAAGCAATGAACTTTTTGATCTATTTGCTCCTTTGGAAACGATCTCTGTTGCTGGCGTGGCATCCTGCTGCTGCTTCCTCAGCTGTCCTGTGAGGGTTTGTTTATGGTTCAGAGACCAGTGACTATGGTATCATAGTATCAGTTAGGGCTGGAAGGGAGCACAAGGATCATCTAGTCCCTGCCCATGGCAGGGGGGTGGAACTAGATGATCCTTGTGGTCCCTTCCAACCCTGACTGATACTATGATACTATGGTCACTGGCCTCTGAATGACAAGCCATTACTCATGCACACATACAATATCTTGGTTTCTGTAAACCAGAGTCAGGTTGCCTTGCCTTCCTGTATGAATGAGAAGAAGGAGGAAAGCGTGATGTGGATGGTGGAAGATCCATACATCCTGCTTGGGAGGACCAGAAGGGCCTGTGGACTGCAGGACCTGCTCCTCTTGCATGCTCTGTACGGCTGCAGACTTGAGGAACAAAGCAGATCCACGTAGCAAGGTTTTCATGTCTGTATGTACTGCTATAGTTAGACTTGTTTAAAAGACATCAGAAGTCAATAAATAGCCTGGATCTATTCCTTCCTTGCCAAGGAGGCAATTGCTAAGTTTTGCTTTGAAATCAAATTAGACCTGTCTTGTCCATCTTCAAGACAGAAACCCTGCCAGGCTGCCTTTGCCCCAACACTGTCTGTCCCATAGAATACATCATAAAGCCCCTTGTTGTTGGATTTGAGACGAACTGGGGGGCAAAGCCAGCATACCAGGCTGCAGCTGAGTTGTGGAGAGTATGACAGTTTCTTTTTTAGCCCGTGGGAGGAAGGTATTATCCCAACAGGTGTGAGGTAGCATATGTTGCGCTTTGGGCTTTTGTCGTGGCATTGTATGGTTTGTTTACATGTCTGAATTTTGTGGTGCATTGACTTAAAGGCCTTCTGCAGAGCACATTTTTCATCTCACAGATACAGACATTCCCATTGTGTGGCGCCATCAATGTGAAACTAGGATCTAGTCTAGGTTTTTTTCCCCTCACAATGCACAATTGTAAAGGCTAAGAATAATATTAGTTAGGATACATCTGCCATAGACAGATGACTTTTATGCTGGGCTGTAATGCATTTTATCTACTACAGCACTTGTTTTACTAAAAGCCTTTAATGACTTCACTAGCTGTGGAGAAACACGACTAACCCATTGCCACTTGTTTGACCCACCCTGTAGTACCCACAGGCTGCAGGAGCACCTCGCTCCATGCTGATGGCAGCACACAACAGTGTGTGCCTGGCTGTTTCTCTGCAGTCCACTGCATCCAGAGACCTGACACTTTGGATGTTCAAGTGACTACTTCAGCATCTCTGGGCTCCACCAGACCTTACTCAGCCGCTCCCAGTTTCTCATTCATGGATCTTTATGACCCCTTGGAGCTCCTGCCTGAGCTCTGGTGGAGTTCTCAAACAAGGAGTTGCTTTGGGTCATCCTGCAATAGTGTACATCACAGTATCACCAAGGTTGGGAGAGACCTCAAAGATCATCGAGTCCAACCTGTCACCACAGACCTCATGACTAGACCATGGCACCAAGTGCCACATCCAATCCCCTCTTGAACACTGACAGGGATGGGGACTCCACCACCTCCCTGGGCAGCACATTCCAATGACCAATGACTCTCTCAGTGAAGAACTTTCTCCTCACCTCCAGCCTAAACCTCCCCTGGCACAGCCTGAGACTGTGTCCTCTTGTCCTGGTGCTGGTTGCTAGAGAGAAGAGACCAACCCCTTCCTGGCTACAACCTCCCTTCAGGTAGTTGTAGAGAGCAATGAGGTCTCCCCTGAGCCTCCTCTTCTCCAGGCTAAGCAACCCCAGCTCCCTCAGCCTCTCCTCACAGGGCTGTGCTCAAGGCCTCTCCCCAGCCTTGTTGCCCTTCTCTGGACACCTTCAAGTCTCTCAGTGTCCTTCTTAAACTTATACATGTTGCATTGAACCTTACCCAAAAAATGTGCAGGGGTGCACTTGTGCCAGTGTGATCAGCTGGGGACTGGGGAGACATAATAGCAACACAGGAAGGAAGTGCTTAAAACAAGGCAGGACAGCTCTTGAAGCAATTTCAACACCTGAGACTATTCTCTCTCTTAAGTAAATAAGATCATCTTTTGAAAGAGCCTTTCAACTCACCTGTGAAGTATATGCAAGGTCTGCTGCTTCATGCACAAATCCATAGGTGGGTTCCCCCTCTGCCATTTCCCGTCGGTCACACCACTTCAGAGTGGTTGCAATAAAATTCAGGAGGCCTGAGCCCAGCTCCTCTTGGTTGTTGCTGAACTGCAGCAGCTCTCCAGAAATCTGGATATGTTTAAATCATAGGTTATAAACACCTGTGAGTGAAGCAGAAGTACTACAAAGAGAAGGAAAAAAAACCCTACAAAGAGTATGACACAAGGTAGTAGCCACCCAGCAGAGAGGAGGCCACAGCAGCCCTTGCCCTAACTCTGGTAAGGGAAGCCTTCGCTCCTGCAGAACTGAGTCTGCTGTAATTTATCCTCATGCTTCTGTACAGATGCCTATGCAATAATGCACACATTAAGAATTCATAATTTTTATTTGTGAAAATGTAATTTCATCTAAATATTATAAGACCAAAGCTCCCTCAGGGCACAAAGGCCCTGACTTCACCCTAAGTGTAAAACTTGAGAGTTTAAAAGATGGCAGAAACATGGCAATCCCAGTCCCTGCCAAGCAGCATTATGACAGATACTTTTTGCTTGGCACCTTTGCTCATATTTTATACAAGTTTTAGCCATTTAAGTCACAGCATGCTTAAAAGGGGAAAGGAATCCAGCTAACGGAAATCCCCTTTGTGGCTGTCCAAGATCACTCAACTGACAGAGCGGGTCAGTGCTGTAATGTTGGGGCTGGGAAGCAAAGCAGTTGTAAAGGAGCTGGCCAAAAACGTGCCTGACAAACCAAGGCATCTCCAGAAGGCTGTCATTGAGTTCATCACCAGGCACCCTCAAGACAACGTGCAGAGCCTCCTGCCACAGCAGATGTCCGAGGGACAGATGGAGCGTTGCCTGCCCAAGAGCGCGCGTGTGGCTTCAAGTAATCCTTGTCCGCAGTTCTGATGTCATTGCTCTTGATAAGCCAGCTAAAAATTGTCAAGCCTACCAAAACATCATCTCTGATCTGAGCTCTGCTGCTTTTGTGTTTTCAGGGAAGTGTGAGCCAAATAGTGGCAGTCTTGGAGATGCACCATTTGTGCCCGTTAAGTTTTGCCATTAACCTTGCTGAGAAGAGGACCAGCTCCTGTGAAATGCTTGTGCTAGGGCTTGGCTGCTCGTGGTGAATAACTCTCTCACAGGCAGCTCTATTGGTTTTTAGTGGCTCCTGCTGTCTGCTCTTCCCTTTGGAAAGCTGGAAAGCTAGAAAGCTGTTTAAATTTTTGCAATTTCCACTCTCTCTGGTGAGCTGCTTGTAATTTGCACAGTGGCACTCCTGAAGCTGAAGATGCATAAACTCAGACCAAAACTAAGGATGTTAGAGTTGTCTGGTTTAGGTACCTGGCTGATAGGGGATCTCCATTGGTTGGAATGATTTCATGCCTGGCAAGTCACTGCAAACAGCACAGGGAAACATGTAATGGAAACTACTGAGAAACTATACTTACCTACACCAGCTATATTTATCTAGATGGTTCAATTTGTAGGCTGTTTGGAGCCAATATGAAGCTGCAGCCATCTAAATATTGCATGTTTGATTTGCTGTACATCTGTTGGGTGACTGAAACTTTCCTTTGCTCTCAAAATAGTTATCTTTGCAGTGCTCACATTCTGATTGGAGAAGTAAAAAAGGTAAGTTAAGAAGGGTTTCAGCACTTTCCACTAAGCTGGAAAGACCTTGTTTCACAAGAAGCCACAGGGTTCTGATTCATGACTCATTGCAGAATGTCTCAAACAAGAAGCGCCGGGCACTTCGTCTTCTCCAGCTACCCCAATGCAGCACCAGAAGAGGAAACCTACAGTGACCTCCAAACAATTCCAGATGCCACACAGCAAATGGAGTTTAATATCAGGTATCATGCTACATTAATACTCCTAAAGTCTCCTCTCCAGGAGACTTCGATAAGCCAAGTAATCATAGTGGATACTACTAGAAATGGAGTAGATGCAAGTGTAGATAACCTGTAGTGCTTAAGGCTGCCTCTGCAAGATTGTGCTGCATGAAATGCCTGTAAGCTTTCATCCTGCACAGGGTCACAGAGTGGCTCTTCATCAGGAGCCCACCTGTTACAGCAAGCAGCTGAGGAAGCCATTTCCACATAATTCTCTAGGCGCCTCTCACAACAAACTGGCAGTGCTGCTCTGGGGGTTTCTTAATCCCATACATGTATTTTTTCCAGTTCAAGAGTCAGGGGCTGACTTCCTTCCCATCTCTGAATTAGGCTTTTTGTTCAGCTCTTGAGGTCGCTCTGCTCTTTGGCAGCTCTCATAAACAAATCTCAGCAGAAATGCAAGTTACAATACAGCTGCAGTGTCAGATTGCCCAAACAAATGGACATTAAAATGGGTGTCTGAGAGAACCACTTGTTGGCATCAGCATGTTCCACAGACACTGGAGTTCAAGGTTTTGCACACCTGAAGACCTCCCTAAAGGTTCATACCCTGGCACCACCTTTTAGCTGAAGACCTGCGCTGCCCCATGGAGTAAAGCCACTGCTTGTGTAAGATGAAATACCTTGAAAGCTGTTTCAGAAGTTTGACTAGGGGGGGAAAGAAACCAACCCAAACCAGGCTTCCAAAGCCTTTGTATAAGAAAATAAACCCCCAACCTATTTTTAAGTTACAAACAGGCAGCTCTTAATGCAAACGTGCAGCACTCCTGTGCCTTGGCATTTTGCTTCTACATGCCCAGCTTAGTCCAACTGTGCTTGACATTTGCAGAGTGCTTTTCAGAGAACTGCTGTTGCAATATTTGCCTCTAATGTGCACATCCCCAATGCCTCACAGCTCAGCTACCCAGGTTGGCCATCAGCTGGCCCTGATTGGGGATGAATTTAACAGGATTTACCACGGCAAGTTTGAAGACACACTGCTTCACCTGGCACATAGGTGAGTTACCCTAATGACACTGCCAGTCTTCAGATCCACTTGAAAATCATGCCAGACAGAGAAACAGCAGTATTTTGTTAGATAAACAACATTTCCATACACAAAGTAACAGCATCTAGGCCATAGGGTTGGAATAGATGACCTTTAAAGATCCCTTCCAGCCCAAAACATTCTATGAGTGATGCTGCAGCTTGTTTTACAAGCAGAAGTTTTGTCATGAAAATTGTCTCCACAAACTGCAGCCATTTACAATCAAAAGACTTAAATAGTCTGAAATTTAGTCTGAAATTCCACAGCAGCACAGCACTTTTCCAGGTTACAGTGGCTTTAAGCACAACCGAAGGAGAAGGTCTGCAGCCTAATCAATGTGGTGTCCCAGGGACCAGCGTGCTGCTGCATGCCAGATAACCCATCCCTGCACACAGAGGAAAACGTGGCTAGACTGGTTTGCATTGCCTTTTATCTGCTGTCAGCTGACAGGCTTGTCTTAACTGACATGCAATAATGTAAAGAGACAATCTGTGCCTGAACCCCAAGTACTCCCATGTGGCTCTACCTCTTCTTGCTTCAGAGAGAGGATGGTCACTTACTGCAGACTCACACAGAATGCAATTTCACTACAGCTGTGTTCCTGGACATAGCATGTAGTCATGTAACTTCCACCTCAGAAGAGCTGGAGTCAGGCTGCAGAGACCCTGTGGGGTTGCTGTGTCAGTCTTGTACTGCTGCCCCAAACTGGTCAGCAGCTCTTGTTGGGTTCTGCTGTTCAAGCTTGAAACAAAAAGTAAAGGCACAAGATGGCCATCCAGGAGCTCTGCTGCATGTTTCCTTCTGCAATGTTAGCAATCTGTTAACTCTGAAACCAAATTATCTTTAGCTTTCCAAGTCCTGCTGAGCTGTCAGGTCTTCTTCCTCGCTGTTTTAGAGGAACACACATGTACCTATGCACTGGCTTCTTTTTGCAGGGTCTAACACCTTGCTATTTTACCCCCACCCCCTTCCCTTTTTCTTCTTTCATTTGTTTACATCGTCAGGGTTGCTATCAGTGTCTTCCAGACATGGAATAATATCAGAAGTGTTATAAGAACCTGTGGAAACACTTTGAATAACAACTGGAGCAAGAGGATCACTGGTTATGGAAGCTGGGTAAGCTCTCTCCCTGTTCTCCCACCTTTTTGTTGACAAGTAGGCCACCTGCTTGCAACACCTACCTCCCACGAGGCAATGAGTAAAGCTGCCTTTTGCTTTGGGTTTATTCCTCTGTTGGTGCCTCCCCTCTTCCCCCTTCCTCCCCACCTCTCCCATTGCCCCATCTTTTTAAGCTGTGTGATGGGTTGAGGCAGACCCCTCCCCACCACAGGCAAAGATGAGACTTAGACAAACAGACTGCAGAAGTGGTGGAAAGTGTAAATGGAAAGCAGTGAATGTGTACAGAGAGCCAGAAGCACAGAGACAAAAGAGATCCCAAGGCACACCCAGAAACACCCCATCCCCACCTGGGGGTACACCCAAGACCCCCAGGGCTCTTTCTTCCCTCCCTCCCCCCTCCACTGCTAGGCTAGTCTCAGCTGGCCAGATCTGAGACTGCCCATGCCCCTGGCCTCAGGCCTAGCCGGGCCCAGAAGGCTGGGAGACATCTCCCCCCAGGTACCAGGTAGCGGCGAGGGAAGAAAGAGGAAGTGCCAGGACCCCCGCTAGGGTCTTCCAGGGGAGCAGGGTATTATGGGATAAAACACCTGGCTTCCTGTGAGCCCACCCACTGGGCTGGACTCCTTCGGGACACAGGAAGCGTCCCTCGTATGAGCACAGCAGGGTCACCCAGCCCAGACTGCTGCAAGCTGCCATCTCTCATTTAGATACAGAGCATGCCCAAGGTGTGCAAACAGCTGCCCCAGTCCCAGGCAGCTCACAGGGGTTCCAGAGAGAGGCAATGCATCGCTCACTTTAAGCAGCTGTGAGGGGCTAGTGGTCTAGTCTGGCTCAGCTACCAGTGCTGTTACACTCTCTTTACCCTGGAGAAAAGAGAAGTGTTCAGAAGCTGGACAGGACCCCTCCAGTGCAGCAGTTCCCAGGAAGTGCCAGCAAAACCAGAGCTGTCCTGCAGAGCCGGGCTGCAGCCTCTGTTTCGCCCTGGCCCCGTACACAAGCACTCCGCCTCATTACAGCTCGTCCTTTCTACTCACCTGCCCTTTTCCTCCCCCAGATTTGCAGGCTTTCTTCCAGGTGTAGCTGCCAGAAGCTGGTGCCTGCAGCCTTGCTTGCTGTTGTCATCTGTTGGTGGGCCGTGCGTTACGGAGTGCAGAATTGACGCCGGAGCGGCGGCAGGAGGTCATTGCTGGACTCTGACCGGTAGCATGGACACCCCGGTGGTGGCAGTCGGTGTGGTTGTCAGATGTACACTGCTAAAAATCTCTTTTATATTTAAAGCCTAGGCTAGTGCTGGGTCACTGCTGTTTCATACTTTTTTAACCCCCAACCCGTTTGCCATGAGGAGGTTGTTGCTGGCTAACTGCCTGCCGCGCCGGTGCCCAGCGCGACGCCGGGCCGCCAGCAGGCCTGGCCTTCGGTTGTCTTTGTTAACTGCAATATGAAATGTCTGCTGTGTATAAACCAGGCTCCTGAGGGAGGCTCTGGGCGTGGGAAAGGCATGCTGGACAGCCTTTGTGTTGTAACAGAGTCAAAGCAAAGAGAAAACCAAGACACTTTTTAAAAAAATTAAACTGCTGATTGAAAGCTGCAGAGAGTCATCCGCTGCGTCCCGGGGGCTGCCGCCGCGCCTGCGCCACAGCACCGCCGCCGCCGCCGCGCACCGAGCCTACAGCACAGGCTGCGCACATCAGGGCTGGGCCCCGTGCTCTTTAACATCTCCACTGATGATCTGGATGAGGGCATTGAGTCCATCAGCAGTAAATGTGCAGATGGCACCAAGCTGGGGGCAGGAGTTGATCTGCTGGAGGGTAGAGAGGCTCTGCAGAGGGACCTCAACAGGCTGGACAGAAGGGCAGAGGCCAAGGGCAGGAGATTGAACACATCCAAGTGCCAGGTTCTGCACATTGGACACAGCAACCCCAGGTAGTGATACAGGCTGGGGTCAGAGTGGCTGAGAGCAGCCAGGCAGAGAGGGACCTGGGGGTGCTGGTCGATGGTAGGCTGAACATGAGCCTGCAGTGTGCCCAGGCAGCCAGGAGGGCCAATGGCATCCTGGGCTGCATCAGGAACAGTGTGGCCAGCAGGAGCAGGGAGGTCATTCTGCCCCTGTACACTGCACTGGTTAGGCCACACCTGGAGTCCTGTGTCCAGTTCTGGGCCCCTCAGTTTAGCAAGGAGGTTGAGCTGCTGGAACGAGTCCAGAGAAGGGCAACGAGGTTAGTGTGGGGCTTGGAACACAGCCCTGTGAGGAGAGGCTGAGGGAGCTGGGGTTGCTTAGCCTGGAAAGGAGGAGACTCAGGGGTGACCTTATTACTCTCTACAACTACCTGAAGGGAGGTTGTAAACAGGCAGAGGTTGGTCTCTTCTCCCAGGCAGCCAGCACCAGAACAAGAGGACACAGTCTCAGGCTGTGCCAGGGGAGGTTTAGGCTGGAGGTTAGGAGGAAGTTCTACACAGAGAGAGTGATTGCCCATTGGAATGGACTGCCCGGGGAGGTGGTGGAGTCACCATCCCTGGAGGTGTTCAGGAGGAGACTTGGTGCCATGGGCTAGTTGATAAGGTGGTGTTGGATTGGTTGATGGGTTGGATGTGATGATCTTGAAGGTCTCTTCCAACCTGGTCTATTCTATTCTATATCTGGGTACATTTCCTTACCCTTTGCTGCTGAAACACTTTTTCACTCTATGTAGTTACAGTCTCTCAGCAAGAGAAAACAAAAGTGAATTTCTGTGGTTTGGGTATTCCCCTCAGCAGAAGTGATACCTGTTTCCCTCCTAGTCACAGTGTCACCAAGGTTGGAAGAGACCTCCAGGATCATTGAGTCCAACCTGTCACCACAGACCTCATGACCAGACCATGGCACCAAGTGCCACATCCAATCCCCTCTTCAACACCTCCAGGGATGGGGACTCCACCACCTCCCTGGGCAGCACATTCCAATGACCAATGACTCTCTCAGTGAAGAACTTTCTCCTCACCTCCAGCCTAAACTTCCCCTGGCACAGCTTGAGACTGTGTCCTCTTGTTCTGGTGCTGGGTGCCTGGGAGAAGAGACCAACCCCTTCCTGGCTACAACCTCCCTTCAGGTAGTTGTAGAGAGCAATGAGGTCTCCCCTGAGCCTCCTCTTCTCCAGGCTAAGCAACCCCAGCTCCCTCAGCCTCTCCTCACAGGGCTGTGCTCAAGGCCTCTCCCCAGCCTTGTTGCCCTTCTCTGGACACCTTCAAGTCTCTCAATGTCCTTCCTAAACTGAGGGGCCCAGAACTGGACAGAGGACTCAAGGTGTGGCCTAACCAATGCAGAGTCCAGGGGCACAATGACTTCCCTGCTCCTGCTGGCCACACTATTCCTAATGCAGCCCAGGATGCCATTGGCCCTCTTGGCCACCTGGGCACACTGCTGGCTCATGTTTAGGCAGCTGTCAATCAGCACCCCCAGGTCCCCTTTTGTCAGTGGGCACAGTTCTGAAACAGGAAAAATACAATATTTAATGCCCTACTGGTTTTAACACTCATCTGACAGGTTGGAGTTTCAAGTTCAAGTCCCTGCTTTAAATCAGACAAGAAATCTGAACAACTCTTTGCTTCAGTGGAGACAAATACCAAACTCAGTCATGTTTTAAGTGGGTTGAGGAATGTGTTTCCTTTCTTTCTTGAATGGTGCCCAGTCCCATAATGATCCTAACCATCCATGTCAAGGGAAGAAATGAAAAGCTCAACTAAGAGTATTTAATTCAACCATGTCATGTTTGATGGGTTTGATGGGTGGACCACTAGCTGGATAAGGAACTGGCTTGATGGCCGCACCCAAAGAGTGGCTGTCAATGGCTCCATGTCCCAGTGGAGGCCAGGGACAAGCAGAGTCCCTCAGGGATCAGTCCTGGGACCTGTCTTATTCAACATCTTTGTGGGGGACATGGACAGTGGCATTGAGTGCACCCTCAGCAGGTTTGCTGATGACACCAAGCTGTGTGGTGCAGCAGACAGCTGGAGGGAAGGGAGGCCATCCAGAGGGACCTGGACAGGCTGGAGAGGTGGGCACAGGCCAACCTCATGAAGTTCAATAAGAGCAAGTGCAGGGTCCTGCATCTGGGTCGAGGCAATCCCAGGCACAAATCCAGGCTGGGCAGTGACTGGCTGGAAAGCAGCCCTGAGGAGAGAGACTTGGGGGTGCTGGTGGACAAAAAGCTCACCAGGAGCTCTCAGTGTGCACTTGCAGCCCACAAAGCCAATCAGATCCTGGGCTGCATCAGGAGAAGTGTGGCCAGCAGGTCGAGGGAGGTGATCCTCCCCCTCTGCTCAGCCCTGGTGAGACCCCACCTGGAGTACTGTGTCCAGTTCTGGAGCCCCTATTACAAGAGGGATGTGGAGGTGCTGGAAGGTGTCCAGAGAAGGGCCAGGAGGATGATCAGAGGGCTGGAGCACCTCTCCTATGAGGACAGACTGAAGGAGTTGGGGCTGTTCAGTCTGCAGAAGAGAAGGCTCCGAGGTGACCTAATTGTGGCCTTCCAGTATCTGAAGGGGGCTACAGGAAGGCTGGGGAAGGACTTCTCAGGATATCAGGTAGTGATAGGACTAGGGGGAATGGAATGAAGCTGGAGGTGGGGAGATTCAGGCTGGAGGTGAGGAGGAGGTTCTTCACCATGAGAGTGGTGAAACCCTGGAATGGGTTGTCCAGGGAGGTGGTCGAGGCCCCGTCCCTGGGGGTGTTTAAGAGCAGGCTGGATGAGGCTCTGTCCAGCCTGATCTAGTGTGGGGTGTCCCTGCCTATGGCAGGGGGGTTGGAACTAGATGATCCTTGTGGTCCCTTCCAACCCTGAATGAAACTATGAAACTATGTTAAATGACTTTGAAAGGGTTTTGATCAACTTGAAATGCAGAGCAACAAGAAACATGGAAAGAAGGTAGGTGGAGGGCGATGGCTCCAATGTATCCCCAAAGTTCAGGCAGCAGTGTTGCAGAGTAACCTTCTTTTAAGGTGCCCTTTAGCAACAGCTATGCACCCTGACTCCTCTGTTTAACTCTGTAACAGCAGTGCAGTAGAAATTATGTTATTATTTAGGGAAGGGTAAAAGTTCCCATCAAGAGGAGCTAACAAACAATCTAGGCATGTGTATAGAAGTACCAGCTGCCAAAACATTGCTTCCTCACAGCTGAATCACTTTAACACTGCAAAATAGTGTCAGTTATTTCTAGATAAGTCATCTTTATGCACAGGAAAGCAATGCTAACGAGAAGACTGCTGCACTACCTATTCCACCCAAGAGCTGTGTGGGATGACTCTGCTTTTTCACACTCTTGCAATCAGTAATGTAACTTCTGGAATCACAAGGGAGGGGAAATTCACCTCCCTAGCACGTATGGAGCAAAAACCAGTCCCAGGGTATATAAAGTGCAGTCACACCAATGGAGCAAGCGAAACACAAAGCGAACAGCATCTTCAACAAGAACTGGTGCAGCTGGAGTACCACAGTGAGCAGCATTGCCCAGGCTCCCCTCTCATCTGTGGAGCTGAGCAAAGAGCCTCTTAGCTGTGGCGCTGCGCTGTGACTCAGGAGATCCAAAGCTAATTACGGTGTGGGTCTGGGGTTTTGTCTCTGCACTGTACACTTCCTTGTGTGACACAGGTTACAGCACCTGGGGGGTTTTCCACATCCTGTTTCTCCTTGCTCCTAGGTGAGGGAACTACACCAACTTCTCACATCTTAAACATTCAGTTTCCAAAGTGTGCAACCAAGTGCAAGGGAGAAAACAAAACCAACTAATTATGTATTTATGGTAAGAGCAATCAGAAAGCAGGGCTCCAACGTACGAGCAATACAAACAGAAAGCAGGGCTGCAAAGTAAGAGCAATTCAAACAGAAAGCAGGACTGCAAAGTAAGAGCAATTCAAACAGAAAGCAGGACTCCAAAGTGTCCACAAAGCCATTTAAGCAGTCTTAAAAGTCCAGAAACTACAAAGAATGCTGCTGAAACAAAACATCAGTGCCATCAACATGCCAGCTACCATAAAAGCTGGTTTCAGAGTCACTAACACTGTGTTTGGTCTTACAAAATGCAGCCAGAACCTTCTACCACAGGACATAATTCAGTGTTTAATAATGTGAATGGGGTTTAGTTAAGATATTCTAACCACCTAGTGACAACTTTGGCATGCTTTACTGAGTAATTAACACCTGACCTGTAACACAAGAACCTTCCCTCAAGTATTTTTCGGCACAGCAATCCCAGCCCTTAACTGGCAGCCTCTAATAGCCCAAGAGCTGACAAATTCTCCTGTGCAACAGTGAACATTTACACGTGCCCAAACTGGCCTTTGGACTGGAAAGGGAGGCTCAGCTGCCAGATTTGATTCACAAAAGAACTCATACTGGAGGCTACCATCTTGAAACTCACTGTCCCTTTCAGAAACGTGCTGTTAGGAAATGGTTAATACTGTAACTGGAAGTTGTTCTGCATTCCATGATACATACAGAATCACCTTTAAGACTGAGCCCAACCTTTAAGACTGAGCCCAACCATTATCTAACTCTGCCAAGTCTCTGGACTTGCTCCAGGACCTCAGTGTCTGTCTTGTAGTGAGAGCCCAAAACTGAACACAGCACTCACTGATCAGGGATGAGTACAGGCAGTGAGTCAATTCCCTGGTCCTGCTGGCCACACTGCTCCTGATATAGGCCAGGGTGCTGTTGGCCACCTTGGTCACCTGGGCACACACTTGCTCATCTTCAGCTGGCTGTCAATTAACAGCCCCAGGTCTTTTTCTGCTGGGTAGCTTTCCAGCCATTCTTCCCCAAGCTTGTAACATTCAGGGGGTTGTGTGACCCAAGTGCAGGACCCAGCACTTGGCCTTGTTCAATCTTGTTCAACACGATCCCCTAGCAAATAATGTCCTCTCATATTTCCTCCTAAGCTTTCAGTACCCCTTACACACAAAAAGCAAACAAAGCAAGCATTTTCTATACACTCTGTAGGTATCTTGCACAGGCAGCAGGATATTGTAACATGATTCTGCCTACTCTGATGAGCCACAGGTTGGTTACAGAAGTGAAACCCATGTGTCAGACACTAAAGCCATGCCAAGTGCCACCCATAGTACTGCAGGCACTGAGAAGTGACAGAGGCAGTGTGTGCAGCTGCAGGCAGGCAGCCCTGGCACCTGTCCCCCAGCCCTCACCCATCCAGTCACTGCTGGTGCCAGCAAGGGAACTGGGAAGCTCTTTCCAAGAGAGCTCAGGACAACCTACTGGTCTCCAGCTCATCTAGTTTTGGAAAATGCACAAGCTGGCAAAGCAGTCAAAACCACAGAGACATCCAAATACCAGCACTGAAACCCTCTTCCCCAGCACTCTCTTACCACAGGCTTCACCCTAGCCGAAGGCTGCCCCAAGAAGACTTTTCCAGTTTCCAGCACTGCTGTTACTTGCTCCCAACAAGAAAACTCCTTTCAGCCTGCACAGCCTCAGAGGCTTGGTCAGGGAGGCAAAAGCCCTGCCCCTGTGGGGAGGCTGGGAACGTTGAGAAGCTTTTCCATTCAGTGCAACATTTATTCTTCTGTGTGACTTAGCACAAGCAGCACAGCACTGGACAAACAGACTACTCCCACATGTGGACTACAGGGGAATCAATCATGCACTCCACAGCAGCAGGTGTATCAAGAAAAGCTTTATAGGTCATTTAGGGTTTGGAGCATAAAAAAGTTGTGTTCCTAGTAACAGCCTTACCTGGCTGCTACTTGGCAATACAGGCACACAATCAATGACTGTTACACAGGTGCATGTCCCACAAGTCAGCCGAGTTGGAAGAGCAGCTTATCAACACACCCAGAGCTGTACCAACTGGAGAGCTTCTCCAAACGGGCCCTTGAAGCCCAGCACAGAAGCCTCCACAACCCAAAGCCAACAGCTTCATTCTAGTCCTGTACCCACACACAAGACCCTTGCATCAGACTGCCAAAGCTACTTACTTCAGCTTGAAGCCCAAACCCCCAGACATTTGCTTTGAAAGAGAAGAAAACATTAAAAAAAAGGGAGGGAAAGTTGTTTGCAGGATTGAGGCCAACCAGCCACGTGGGGATCTGTTTAGTGGCAGTCTTTGCAGTCCCAACAGACAGGAAAGCCAAACTTCGCTCTCCCCCTCCACACCTGAAGCACACAGGGAAGGAAAAAGTTCATTGAGATTACTCACACAGCGCTCTTCTCATCACAAAACGCCACAGGTGCTTAAGGCTCCCTCTTTTGGGAGCACTCTTAAGACAGAAAGAGAGCAAGTTGGATGGATTTTCCTCAAAAGGCTGCTCAGGCATCTGTTTCCTCATCTTCCAAAGTATCTACATGGTTATATTGTTTCCAGGCCTTTAAATTACACTTCCTGAGAACAGCTCCTAGTTGCTTCCCGGGCCCCACTTCGTATGTGTAAGGAAATTCTGTTCCTTGCCTTCTTTCATACACAGAATGCATGGTCTGTTCCCACAGCACAGGTGAGACCACCTGCTTCACTAACAGCTTCTCAATGTGCTTTGAGTGCATGTACTTTTTGCCATCAACATTGGAATAGACACAGACCAGTGGCTTCTGAATCTCAATCGATTTTAGGACTTCAGCCAATGGCTCTACTGCTGGTTCCATAAGTCTGGTATGGAAAGCCCCACTGACTGGAAGCATTTTTGCACGGGTAAAAGAATATTTTCTGGCATTCTCCTGCAAAAACTCCAAAGCCTATAAAAGAGAGAGAGAAGTGAGAATCTGCACAACCAAAGGTGTACTCAGTCACCCCACAAGAACCACCTCATCAGCCTCGGCATGATAAAGGGATTCCTTTGCCTACCCAACAACCGAGTAGATGCTAGGAAAAAACCCCAAACCCCAACAAACAGCAACCCACAGATCAAACATTTCAGTCCGGCCAAACTAAGGCCATGCACAACTCCCATGCAGCAGTACAAAGTACAAGCTTTCAGAAGTGCAATTTTACACTGAACCGTTTAACTGGAGAGTTATTCCGAAGCAATACCTGTACGTGTCCTGCAATGACTCTGCTGTCTGGAAACAAATAGTTTGCAATCTGACACACGGGGTTCTCTATACCCAGGGATTCACAGTGTTTACGGGCTTCCAAGCAGGCAAATTTGTAATTTGCCTCTCGCCGACCGATAACCGACAGCATTCCGCCGGGGACAGCTTCCGACGCCTTTTGCATGGCTTCGGCGCGCACTTTCACCGCGTACAGCGCTAAGGAGAGAAACAGAAACGCTGGGTAAAGATAAGCCTCGGGAGATCACCAAAGGCGCCTCGCTTCTGCACGCAAGAAAGGGCGGCTATTTACTCTCGTGACACGGCAATGCTTTTAATGCTGCATTACATAGATTAACGTCAACAGTGCGAGTAAAATTTATCCTCTAATTAAAAAAAAAACAGGCGGGAGGGACGCAGCGGTAAGAGGCAACGCTTTGGAGGAAGCATGGGGCGGGGGGATCCCACTAAGGGAGGGGCTCAGCTCCTTCCCCGGGCACCTTCGGCAAAGCCCAGGGCTCCAGCGAAGACCAGCGCCGCGAACTCTCCCACGCTGTACCCCGCCGCCGCCACGCACCTCTCCACCACCTGCAGGGAGACAGACCCGAAGCCAAACATCAGCCGCCCCCGACGTGCCGCCGAGCCCCGTCCCCCCTCCCCCCCACCGCCCCCGGGGGCCGCCGAGGCCGCGTGAGAAGGGAGTCACAGCCTCCCGGCGGCGGAGTCACAGCCTCCCGGCGGCGGAGTCACAGCCTCCCGGCGGCGGAGTCACAGCCTCCCGGCGGCGGAGTCACAGCCTCCCGGCGGCGGAGTCACAGCCTCCCGGCGGCGGAGTCACAGCCTCCCGGCGGCGGAGTCACAGCCTCCCGGCGGCGGAGTCACAGCCTCCCGGCGGCGGAGTCACAGCCTCCCGGCGGCGGAGTCACAGCCTCCCGGCGGGACCGCGGCCCCGGGCGGCCGCCCGGCCCGGCCCCCACCTCCGCGTTCCCCGCCGCGGCTCCCCCCTCACTTTAGGCTGCTGGTGGTTGAGCTTCTCCACGGCGGCCAGGGAGGCGACGAATACGGCGGGCTGGCAGTGCTGGGTGCGGTCCAGCTCGTCCCGCGGCCCCTCCAGGCAGAGGGAGAGCAGGTCGTAACCCAGCACCTTCTCGGCCAGGCGGTACATGTCCCGCACGCCGGGGTACCGCAGCAGCCCGCGGCCCATCCCCACGAACTGGCTGCCCTGCCCGGGGAAGAGCAGCACCGTGCCCTCCTGGGGAGACGGTCGCTCCCGCCTCGCCGCCGCCGCGCCCTGCTCCTCGGCCTCCACCGAACTCTGCAGCAAGTCGCTCAGGGTCGCCGCCCGGTCCCCAGCGCCGATGCGGGAGCTGCCCCACCGCCGCGGTACGTCGCGGAGGCCGCCGCGCCCGCTGCAGCCACCAAGCCGCCATGTCGCCGCGGCCCAGCTGCCCATGGCCGCCGCCCGGCCGCCTGCGCCGCCGCGCCCCGCGTTGCCACGGGAACCGGGCGGCCCTCGCTGACAGCCGCCCCCGCCCCTACCGCCGGGCTCCGAGGAGGGAGGGAGGGAGCGGGAGGGAGGGAGCGGGAAGGAGGGACGTCGGTCGGTCGCGCGGCCTGTCCCGGCGCTCGCGCCCTAGGCCCGTCCCGCGCCGCGCCGCCCCGCCCCGCCCCTCCCGCGCGGTGCCGGAGCTCCTCCCTGAGGCGGGCCCGGGGCGGGGCCTACCGCCCGACGGCAGGCGAGGCGCGGCGGCGGCGCGGGAGGGAAGGTAACTCCGGGGCTGCCCCGGGCCGGCGGGGCCCTCACAGGCTCGGTCGGGACGGGGCGCGGGGCTGGAAGGAGACGCCGCCCGGCAAGGGTGGGCTCCACGCTGCCGCCTTTGCCAGTGCCGCTGGCGGGAACGAGTCGGTACCGCAGCTTCTGGGCACGGGGCAGGTAGCCAGGCGAGCACGGACTGCTCGCTGGTGCCGGCCTCGGCGGCTTGCTTTGTTGGTGGTTTTTTTAAAGCCAGGAAGCTTCTTTTGGGTTCGCACACGAGTTTCCTCCGTCTGCGCTGTGCGCTCGAGTGAGGATCGTCTCAGGCTGCTGCTCTAGCGGAGGGGATTTCATTTCAGCATCACTGCACCTCGCTCCGCACCACTCCTTCCTCTAGGGCTGAAAGAAAGGATCTGGTGGCTTTTTGGGTTTGAGTTCCCAAGCAGTGCTTGTACATCGGCACAAAAGGCACCTCACTAACCTGAGTACCTAATGGTAAGAGTGTGCATTTTCAGACAGTGGAAGCTGCCCTGCCAAAGCTGTGCAGCAGTAACTTTGCATCACTTGAGGTTATGAAACAGTATCAAGCAGCGAGTCAGCCTTCTCATGGGAGACCTCCCTCTCCACGGCTCCCTGCGAGGAAGTTGTAGCGAGGTGAGCTCCCTGTGTATGGCTACAGCCCACTCCAGGGCTGCCCGTACATGTAACCCAAGTGCTAATACTTCTTGTGCTAATCTGAGAGGAGATGCCAGGTGGCAAGATACCAGCTGGGTCAACTGTGTTAGTGCCTCGGTAAGAACTCTGACGATAACTGCAGCTCCTGTTGTGCTTAGCTTGTGCACAAGAGCTTTTAGGCACAAGAGCTTTTAGGCACACGTACTACCGCCTGCCACACCAGCCCCAACAGGAAGGGGTGTCTCTTGTAAGCCACTGGGTTAAGAGTTCACCTTATCGGGTGCCTGTCAAGCCCTGGAAAGGGTCGCAGTTGTAACCTTCACGTTTGATACTTCCAGAGACAAAGCCTGGGGCAGTCTGGTTCCTGCAGACCACCTCAGCAGCCCATGTGACGATGTTGTGGCTGTAGACACATCTGAGCCCTCCCATTTTATCTTTGGCTCACCACAGAGGGCGCAGACCACTTGAGACTTACCAGTGGTGATACCGCATGAACATCCCACCGCTGTCCAAACACCCCTTGGATGTGAGGCTTCCATTATGATTTACTTTGCTCAAAGAGAGTAGCTGGCAAGTTTCCAGGCCTGAGGCTGTTCAGTGGAAGAAAAACGAAACCAAACCAAACCCCAAGAGATACTCCGTAAAAAAAGAAAGAAAGGTACAAAGAGCACCTTCCAGGTGGGTGGACAAAGGAGAAGCAGGCTGGATGGCTGTTTGTAAGGAAAGTAGGCAAAGGGATGTTTGGTGTTTAAACTCTGCTGTGTGCAGAGGATTTGATACAAACATCCACCGGTGAAGTTAGAAGAGACTGAGCAGTAAATGGCAAATTACCACCTGAAAAGACTTTGTTCTACTGTAGATTTCTGTCCCCTGCTTGGGAATCTTCCATAGATAATACATTCATTTGCACAGCTTTGTGCTCTGCCATTTGAAACGGAGTGTAACCTGGGGAGTGAGACTTGGGGTCTTGAACTGGGGGGGTCTTGGGGTACACCTTGAATTATATCCTTAAATAGCACTGTTTTCATTTTTAGTTATAAATACCTATTATAAGTATATACTATGTACTTACTTGTTAGAGAATGACATTGGATTTATAGAATATATATTCTTGCTTTTGATTTGCTGCTTGAGATTAGCTAACAAAGACAAGAGCTCTCTTTTGTGGTGGCTGCATTGTGGTCGTTAGTGTTGTGGTTTCCTACAGCCACAGCAGGCAGAAATGGTTTATCAGTCCAAGTGAAGTATGTGCCCCTGAGTGATTCAGACAGCTATCTCAGGAAGAAGCCTTATTTTCTCCAGGGAAAACTTGGATGGTGCCTCTCAAAACTGGGCAAAATGTTGTCTGCCCTCCATACACTGTAGAGGATGAGAGGGAGAGTGTATGTCTTGGGACCCCTCACCCTTCAAATAGCTTTGTTCACAGCTTTGTCAATCTACCTCCACACAGTGGGGCCTGCAAGTCCCAGAGCTGCGTGGGTGATTTAGTCCTTCTGAGAGGTTTTCCCCGGTGGTTTTAATGCAATAGCTGTAATTTAAGCCCCATGTGACTGGGGCACAAAATTGCACAAGAAAGGGATTAGGCAGAGGTTTTATCAACACAGTGATGTAAGAAAATGCAGTGAAAATAGTTTTCTTTCCTCCCTCCCTCACTCCTTTCCTTCCTCTCTCTCTCTCTGGGAGTGCCTGAAGAAGGGTCCTGCCTGCTTTTTAGAGACTCCAGGCAAAGGAGTGGCTTAGTCAATTATTCATCAGGCTGAAGCAAGCCACCTCTTCTGTCATGACACATCTAGTCCCACCAGTAGCACATCACATCCATTTTTTGTTTTGGGTGCTCAGTGTTTTCTCCAGGAAGAGGAGGACACAGAAAGCTTCTGCCTGTTTCCCCCCCCCCCCCCCCCCCCCCCCCCCATGTTACAGCACCATAGAGAAATAACCTGCAGAAAGACAGAATCTCATTAGGCAGCATGTTGTAATAGAGGTCTCTTCTTCCCTGCTTTACTGGAACCAGCTTTGGGCAAGTCAGAGGTTTTGAGTACCTAGAAAAATTGTTCTAACATTTCTGTGAATGAACTGTCCTGCTGCAGCCCACACTGCATTGCTCAGAACTGGCTGAAGCCAGCCTGGGGCTAAAGGGAAAACGGGGAGGAGGATGAGGAAAACGTTGCAGGGCAGAGATAAGTAGTGGGAATGGAAATAAACAAGCTAAGAGTGTTTGGAAAGAAGACTTTCAACTGTGGTGGCTCTTAGAGGCAGATAGCTGCTTGGCACTTGGCAGGTATCATCCACAGACATCTGGGTTTCTTCAGTATGAAAATCAGGGTGCCAGAATCTTGTGCAACCGATCTGACCCTGCCGTGCAGCTGGGATATGACGCGGAGAGTGGCAGGTATTTCTAGGTTGTGTAATATAGGTGCAGCTGGGGAGGCTGTGTTAGTGTTGTGGTTTAACCCCAGCCAGCAACTAACCATGACAGAGCTGTTTGCTGAATCCTGCCCTCTGCCATCTGGGATGGGGCAGAGAACTGGAAAAAAAGGGAAGACTCATGGATTGATGTAACAACAGTCTAGTAGCTAAAATGAAATGCAACAACAACAATAATAATTGTTGTGAAAAAGAAGATAATGAAAAGGGAGAGAAAACCCAAGCAAAGACAAGTGATGCAGAATGCAAGTGTCCACCAGCCACTGACCGATACCCGAGCCCCCAGTTTATATACTCAGCATGGTGTTCTGTGGTGTGGAACATCCCTTTGTCCAGCTCAGGTCAGCTGTCCTTGCTGTGTGCCCTCCCAGCTTCTTGTGTACCTGCTCCCTGGCAGAGCATGGGAAACTGAAAAATCCTGGAGTAAGGATAAGCACAACTTAGCAACAGCTAAGCCATCCCTGTGTTAGCAGCAGCATTCTCACACTGAATCCAAACCACAGTCCTGTACTTGCTATCAGAAAGGAAGTGAACTACCCCAGCTGGACAAAAAGTGTACTGGGCATTCTATAAACATGGCACAGGCCTCATACTGTATGGCTGACCGAATGTCTGAGCTCTCAAAACCAGAGGCAGATGGACCTGGCTTCTTCCAAATCAGCTAGTGCTGCTCCCTCAGTCAGCTGCTGCTTTTTGTGGTACTGCATTTCCTGGGACTAAAATACAGGACTTCCCACTTGTGATGGACAGCTCTGGGCTACGAGCTTGAGCCTAGCAGTGCTTTCTCAGCTTGCTGCTGGCCTTTCTTCTCGGGGTAGGCAAGAGAGAGTACTTTCTCCTGCTTGGGAAGTCTAAAGAAATACAGTTGGGAAAGACATTATATAAGCAGCAGTAGCAGAAGTCTGGGACACCAGCCCTCAGCTCAAGCCACCATGTTCACACATGAGCACATTTCTTCCCCTTTCCTGGTCACACACAGCCTCGCTTTCCCTGTCTCTGTTTTGTGCTTTCTCTGTTTCTGTCTACCTGCCCAGTTTTCTTTCTCTTGTGGCTGAAGCCTTATTTCAGCACTTTTCCCCCCAACTCTCAGAGCTCCATCATGTATCCACTAATGACTGCAGCAGAGCAGTATTTTTCCAGTTTGATAGCATTTAGTATTTAGCAATTTCAGTTTGCAGCGTCAGACTTTCTTCCCTGGGGGAAGCTGACAAAGTCCAGTTGCTTACTAACTGCAGGAAACCACCCCAGTATTGTTATATCCAAATAAAGCATAAACCCCTTGGGGTCCTTGTTTATCACTTTAAAATAAACTAGTGTTTGACAGCCACCCAGGAGGTGTGGAGAGAACTGTGTGGAGAACTAATCCTAGTGTTCTTTCTGTGGGCAGAGCCAAAGCAACAAGGTTAAGAATTCGTGAGAGCCTTAGTTTTCTAACTTAACCTTTGAGAATCCTTTATCTGAAGGCAACCAAAAGACAATTATTGTGCTTGTTCCAAATCACACCTCCTGGCTCCTGCACATATCCCAGTAAAAGCAGAGCCTTTCATGCTGCCTGCACAGGTGACAAGTAGCATATACTGCAGCTGCCTGCCTGCTCCCTCAGGAAAGTCACAGCACAGACCTAGGTGTAGGAGAACACGTTGACTCCTCTGCTCCGTTTAAGACACTCCCAGGTAATTAGCAAGCAGAATCCATTAGGCAGGAAGTACGGCAGCAGTGACAACGGCATTGGTCGATGTGGATTTTTCATCCCTTGCTTGTGGGCTGTTCTCCACCCACCTAATCGATACTGTTCCCACAGACTAGCACACTGACCTCCCACTTCCCCCCAGCCTTAGTTTGGAGTTCTTCCCTGCTTAGTTTTCCTTTCACTCTTTTTTCTTAGGTGGGGAGGGAGGGGCGGGCTCTGAGTATTTAGTCTACTACCTTCTTTCCTGCTTGCTTACTTCCTGCAGCCTCCCACAACAAAGCATGACTTAGTCTTAACCTCTGCAGGCCAGTTTAATCCAGGACACTTCATAGGTTGGGTGATGCACAATGCAAGTGTTCACCACCCACTGACCGATACCCAAGCATCCAGTTTATACACTCAGCATGATGTTCTGAGCTACAGGAACATCCCTTTGCCTAGTTCAGGTCAGCAGCAAGGCATGACTTAGTCTTAACCTCTGCAGGCCAATTTAATCCAGGACACTTCATGGGTCTGGTAACTAAGAGCTGATTGAATGCCTCATAAAGGAGCCACAGGTGTGCTCCCCGTTTATCCTCCCCTTCCTTCTGTAGCAAAACACCATTGAAGTATTTCCTCATTGTCCTCCCTGGTGTTTACTTTCTGAGGCAGCTTCTCAAGTCTACTACTACGTTAAACTGCTCTTACTAGCCACTGAGCACCCTCAGCACCCTTGGAAAGCTAAACATGCAACACAATAGATCCAGTTATTTTGCCTGAGCACAAGAAAGCAGATCCTGTGTTTGCACTCCTGAGTAGCTGTTTCAGGGAGTGAAAGGGCATTTGGGTAAATACAGAAATACACACTTCCTTTTCCCCTCAGAGTGTAGGTCATGTAGTGCAGACTGCTTTGTTCCTCTGTGGGAGGATATTTCAAGTAGATAAAATGCAGTAATCTTGGTGCACAAAACTGAAAGTATAAGCCCCATTCACCCCCCCCCCATACAGGATAGGCTCCTTTGTGAGAGCTGGATTTCAGAACTGCTCTGTCAACCAACCTGTTTTGGCTTGTTCCAGATTTGCTGTCTCAATGGCCGTGGTACCAGCCTGGGCCCCAACAGTGGCCTTCACGCTTCTGCCCCATGCAGGAGGAGTTTTAGGAAGCAGGATAACCAAAAAGGAAATCCCAGTGTGGTATGAGTCTCTCCAGAAGCCATCCTGGTGTCCACCTAACTGGGTGTTTGCTCCTGTTTGGGGAACGCTCTACACATTCATGGGGTATGTTTCTGCATTACACGAAGGTGCTTATCTCAGAGCTGCTTATCACAGTACCACCAAGGCTGGAAGAGACCTCACAGATCATCAAGTCCAACCTGTCACCACAGACCTCATGACTAGACCATGGCACCAAGTGCCACGTCCAATCCCCTCTTGAACACCTCCAGGGATGGGGACTCCACCACCTCCCTGGGCAGCACATCCCAATGGCCAATGACTCTCTCAGTGAAGAACTTTCTCCTCACCTCCAGCCTAAACTTCCCCTGGCACAGCTTGAGACTGTGTCCTCTTGTTCTGGTGCTGGTTGCTAGAGAGAAGAGACCAACTCCCTCCTGGCTACAACCACCTTTCAGGTAGTTGCAGAGAGCAATGAGGTCTCCCCTGAGCCTCCTCTTCTCCAGGCTAAACAACCCCAGCTCCCTCAGCCTCTCCTCACAGGGCTGTACTCAAGGCCTCTCCCCAGCCTTGTTGCCCTTCTCTGGACACCTTCAAGTCTCTCAATGTCCTTCCTGAACTGAGGGGCCCAGAACTGGACACAGGACTCAAGGTATAATGCTGGACCAGAGAACTGCAGTTGTGTCCCTGTTGCTCTATGTTTGCTAAGAAAATGTGTCCAGCTGCCTTGACAAATACCCACATTGAAAGCAGGAGCTGGAAAAGCTGCCACTGATTTGCTTTCCTCGTTGATTATGAGGGGGAGACCTGCCAAGCTGGCAGCAGGGGAGCAAGATGGATTTGGGATTACTTCTATCAATGTCCTTCAGCAGTTTTAGGAAAACAAAGATAAAGGGGGAGGGAGGGGATTGGCATTGAACTGTTCTAACAGAATTCAGTTAAAAGAAGTTAAAATCAAAATCCACATTTCCTTTCAAGCTGCCAGGATGGCAAACTCTGTTGGCAGCCATTTACTGTCTCATTTAATTAAGATACCTGACACCACAGCAATTACTGGCAAATGAAAAGGAATCACAAGGCCTGGTGAGTAAACATTATGAAGAGCAACTGAAGGAGCTGGGGCTGTTTAGTCTGAAAAAGAGGAGGCTGAGGGCAGCCCTCATTGCTGTCTCCAACCACCTGAAAGGATGTTGTAGAGAGGTTGGTGCTGGTCTCTGCACACAGGTAATTAGTGATAGAACAAGAGGGAATGGCCTCAAGCTGCACCAGGGAACGTTTACATTGGGAAGAAGGTTTTCATGGAAAGAGTGGCCAGGCATTGGAATGGGCTGCCCAGGGAGGGGCTGGAGTCACCAACCCTGGCTTTGGAATGCTACCCTCAAGCAGGTGCACAATGGTGCTAAGCTGGTAAAGTGTTTGGAAAGAGGATCTCCTCAGGCGGGAAATTCCCGAGATACAAATCCCTGCGGTGATGTGTGGGGGCCTGGCCCATGCCTACTGATCTCTGCTCAGTGCTGTTCAGCATACAGAGCAGGAAGAAAGGGAGGACTCTGGGCCTGCAAACAGACCAGCAGGCACAGATGCTGCACCAGAGAGCCAGCCTGTGCCAGTATTGGTCACCCCTCTACAGAAAGAGAAGTGCACAAAGAAAACAGCTCATCCTGCAGAGGATGAGGATGAACCAGGACCAGCATGGGAACAAGAGGAAGAGCCAGAGATAATCACTTGATCTTTATCCCAGGGTGAACTGTAGGACATACAGAAGGACTATGGCCCCCATCCAGCTGAGCCCATTATCACCAGGCTACTCCAATGTTGGGAGAGTGGAACCAGGAATTTGGAATTAGAGGGCAGGGAAGCCAAGCAGTTGGGATCCCTGTCTGGGGAAGGGAGCACTGACCAGGTTGTCAGAAAAACACTGCAAACCCTCAGCCTCTGGAGATGACTTCTAGCAGGTATAAGGGATAGGTACCCTGTCAAGGAAGATGATAATAATAATAATCATCATAAAAAACAACCAGGTTGGAAGAGACCTTCAAGACCATTGTGTCCAACCCATCAACCAATCCAACACCACCTAAACAACTAACCCATGGCACCAAGCACCCCATCAAGTCTCCTCCTGAACACCTCCAGTGATGGTGACTCCACCACCTCCCTGGGCAGCCCATTCCAATGGGCAATCACTCTCTCTGTGTAGAACTTCTTCCTAACAGCCAACCTAAACCTCCCCTGGCACAGCCTGAGACTGTGTCCTCTTGTTCTGGTACAGCCCTGTGCTGTTGGTTACTCTGCCAAGTACTGCTCAGATACTGGCTTTTCCAAATGAATCTAGACCCCAGCTCTGAAGTGACTTGATTCAATCAATGGTGTGTGGTAGCTTTTGAACCAGCATACTGAGCTGCACTTTCCACTTGCTTTCTGCAGGTATGGCTCCTACATGGTGTGGAAGGAATTGGGGGGCTTCAACGAAAAGTCCGTGGTTCCTCTGGGCCTGTATGCAGGGCAGCTGGCCTTAAACTGGGCATGGACTCCAGTGTTTTTTGGAGCTCATAAAATGGGCTGGGTAAGTGGAAAAGTTTCTTAATCACAGGCTTCTGCTGTCATTTACAAGGTGCTAAGTCTAAGGTTTTGTGTTGTCATCTTTCCTTCCCCGGTACACAACAGGGCTTGCAGAGGTTTTCTAAACTCCTCTTTAATGTATGCCAGCAGCCACCTGAGAGAATTCACAACATCCTTAAGTGTCTGCACTTCAAGAAGCTCTTTCTGCCTCCTTTTATTAAGAGCTTTATGTGACTAGAAAAAGTAAACACTGACTCCTTACTGGAGTTCCTGGGTCCCTCTGGGTAGCAGCAGTGCTAAGAAACTCAGCAGAACGTCACTCAGGTGCCACTGTAGACAAAGACTAACTTCCTGCAGTCTGAAGAGTAACAGCTTGCCTCAAGATTAAAAATCAATCATAACAATGAAAGATACCTGCCTGCTTCTCCAAGTGTATGTGCACATTATTGATGCATTCACACCTTGTGTTTTCAGGCAGCACCTATGGCATGAAAGGACTGGTGAAGTTTACATAGCTAAGTGACTTGCTCAGATTCACCCTGGGTTTGTAGTCAAAACAACACTTCCCTCTGCCAAGAGAGAGGGTGTTGTGTGGGAGGGATTTTATTGTCCCCCTCCTGCTCCCAGAGCTGCAGTGCCCTTTCTTGTCACTGTTGCATGGTTTTATGAGAGAAACCCACTCATAAGTCAGCAAAATCTCTCTTCTTTTCTTTGCTGGTTTTCTGAGGACCCAACTCACAGAGGGCTCCAACAAGTGACAGAGCTGAGTGGAAACTGCCACACAGCCTTTCTAGCCAGGAAAATGAAACCAGTGACAACAACCCTCTCCACCTTCCTGTGTTTCAGGGGCTGGTGACGCTCCTGCTCACAACTGGTACAGCAACAGCTACAACTGCTTCCTGGTCTAAGATCAACAAAACAGCAGCTTATTTGATGGTTCCTTATTTGGCTTGGCTAACCATGGCTGCTGCCCTCAACTACCGTATCTGGAAGGACAATGGCAGCAAGAAACAAGCTGAATAAACACTTCTCAGTTGAGATTTTGGTGTTTTTTTCCTCCAGAAGAATTTTCTTAATAAAGCCCCAGCCTCTATTTTTAGCTGAGCTATTTACACCATTAGTCTGCTAATTACAAGTGGACAAAGCAGTACTTGTTTGACATGAACGTGCCTTTGCTGGGCGAGTCACAGAGGGCTGTATGCCTGGCTGGGTTTTACAGCAAAGCAAAAGACAGTGGTGATTAAAAAGCTGTTTGTGGTGCTTTGTTTTTTCCAGTATTACAGCATTGTGTTTTACATGACAACAGCATTTTAACTGTTACCAGAAGTAAGCATGAACTCCCAGCCTCATCATGCTCAGAGGAAGAAATCCAGACACAGATTAATACAGCTTCCAGAAAGCTGCTCCTAAGAGTGGTAGGCAGTCTTGTAGCCTGAATCTTTCAAGTCTACCGGTAGACACACTGCTCCAGTGCTATGATGTGTCCCACTGCAGCTGCCAGGTGTTTGCTTTCTGGTCACTGAACCCTGGAATGTTTGACAAGATCCTTCTCACAGTGTGTGCCTTCCCACTCTGAAGCATTGTGCAATCACTCTAGTTTCAGCTAAAGGCATTAAACTACAAGTAAACTTACTAACTTCGTTCCTCTGGTTTTGTTGGCTTTAAATGGGTTTTGAGCAGAAAAATACTGAAGGCCATACAATGCCATACGCCTCAAAGATAGCCCCTTCATCTCTTCCCACCACTGCAGTGGGCCAGGTCACACAGGAAAATCACAGCCCCTGGACAGAAACTGACAAGGACCAAATAGTTATCAGCCCCCCTGCACACACTTCTGAGGCACTGGCAGCAACCCTGGAGAAACAGCACTACCAGAGAATCATAAAACAGTTGAAGCTGGAAGGGAACTCTAGAGGTCGTGTAGTCTAACCCTCTTGCCATGAGATTCCTCCAAGTAGATCTTTGAAGAGGACAAATTCAGTCCTCCTGAAGTCTAGGGCTGCAATCCTACTTTTGCCCCACTTCTTCCTCACAGGATACTGAACTTTACATTGTCATGGTCACTACAGCTAAGGCTGCCCCCAACCTTCATGTCCCTGACCAGCTCTTCTTTGTTCATGAACACGAGGTACAGCACCACACCTCTCCTCCTTGGCTCCTCAACCAGCTGCATCAGGAAGTTATCCTGCACTGCAGGAACCTTCTGGACTGAGTCTGCTTTGCTTTGTGGCCTTTCCAAAAATCCAAGGTTGACTGAAGCCACCCATGAGCACTATGGCATGTGATACTGAGGCTACTTCCAGCTGCCTGTAGAAGGCCTTACTGACTTCTTTATGGTCTTTCAGCCTGTAGTAAATACAAGAGTATCATCCATATTCATGAGCCCCTTAACCCATAAGCTTTCAGCACATTCTTCATCGCCCTCTGGGTAGAGCTCAATGCATTCCAGTTGCTCTTGCACACAAACAACTCCACTACCTCCCCTTGCTTGTCTGTCTTTCCCACAAAGTACACAGCTGACACCATTCCAGTCATGTGAGCCCCCCCCATGTCTCTGTAACTGCAAGTTCCACTTGCACCCTTGGTGTGATGCCCGTTCACCAACAGGCCTTGACTGTGGAGCTGGCACCCAGGCCACGGGTGGGTCAGTTGCCCATCAGGGCAGTACAAACACTAGCTACTGCTGTCTCCTACCTAGAATCACAGAATGCACTGGGTTGGAAGGAACCTCTAGAGATCATCCCAGTTCAACTCCCCTGCAGTAATCAGGGACATCCCCAAGGAGATCAGGTTGCTCAGAGCCCCATTAAGCCTGACCTTGAATGTCTCCAGCAATGGGGCCCCCACCACCTCCCTGTGCAACCTGTTCCAGTGTCCCACCACCCTGATAGTAAAGAACTTCTTCCTAACATCCAAACTAAATCTACCCTGCTGTAGTTTAAAACCATTGCCCCTTGTCCTAGTGCTGCATGCTTGCGCAAAGGTATGCACCTTCTCACTTTACCTGCACCTTCTCACCTCAGCTGCTTCAGAACAAAGGTTTCTCCTCTTCAGGGTTATGGTAGCTGATACAGATCTGGGATGTCTTCTGTAAGGTCAAAAGATCTCCTTTGTCTAAGAGGACAACAGACAATGCTCCCCCAAAACTTGTGGTGCCACTGCACAATCTCTTTTTAAAGTCGTTCCGGCTGGCTAAGTGCAAACCAGAGCTCACTGCATCCTTAGCACTTTCTGCCTGATTCCTTACCAAAAACTCTAGTGTCTTTAACAGGCAGGCTAAGGATGACAGCCAGCAGTAGAAGGTTCCTAAATGCTGTGGGGTTTATGTGCTGCTTTTTGTTTTTCAATAAGAAAAATGGGCAGAGCCATCAGAGCTTTCATCTCAGTCCCATCAGCAGTTCAGTGCACTCAAATCCAACATTGTTTTCCCCTTAGAACATTTCAGATCTTTGCACGAAAGGGATACACCAGAAGGAGACACACAAACTCCAACATGTTTCAGTGAGTTACAGTTTTATTGTTGACATGGGGAACTTGTGCAGTGCTTCCCAGCAAGCAAGGAATTAGGCTATCTGAAAAACAAGCCAATAGCTCCAGCTGCTGTCCCGTTTGAGGTCTCCTGGATTTGACCGACTCAGACTGATGATTTACACAACTAAACGAGAGATGACAAATGCAGGTACAATGATTATCATTACACAGTATATGCATATTGTTCTGGTATGACCCCCCCCCCGTGTGAGCAGTACAGGAAAACAGTTGCATCAGCAGCTCATAGAACTGAAATACAAATCTTGCTGTAAAGCATACCTTGAGAAGGACAGAGCCAAAGCTCCTGCGCTAGACAACGCACGTCACGTGGCAGCCATCCGTTTCATCCAGAAACAGGGTGCTGAAGACATCATTGAAAAAGCTGGGGTGGTATTTGCAGGCTCTGTCACAGTCAGGGTTAAAGTTCACCTCCAGGATCTGAGGCTGCATAGTTCTTTTTCCTGTAAAAGGTAACAACATAATACAAGCTCTGTAAAGATCCCAAATCACTACCTGTCTTTAAGCCCTTTCACACCAGCTCTATGAAGATCCCGAATCACTACCTGTCTTTAAGCCCCTTCACACCAGCTCTATGAAGATCCCAAATCACTACCTGTCTTTAAGCCCCTTCACACCAGCTCTATGAGGATCCTGAATCACTACCTGTCTTTAAGCCCCTTCACACCAGCTCTATGAAGATCCCAAATCACTACCTGTCTTTAAGCCCCTTCACACCAGCTCTATGAAGATCCCAAATCACTACCTGTCTTTAAGCCCTTCACACCAGCTCTATGAAGATCCCAAATCACTACCTGTCTTTAAGCCCCTTCACACCAGCTCTATGAAGATCCTGAATCACTACCTGTCTTTAAGCCCTTTCACACCAGCTCTATGAAGATCCTGAATCACTACCTGTCTTTAAGCCCCTTCACACCAGCTCTATGAGGATCCTGAATCACTACCTGTCTTTAAGGCACAGATTACAGAAATCCACTGGAAAAGGACATTTTTCAGGACTCATGCTGGCAAGTCAGGCATGTGGCTTTACTGCAGTGACTTTGGGGGGTTTTCTTTTCTTTCTTTTTTAACCCCCCCCCCTTCTTCAGAGGGACGGAGTATGTTCTACCATCAGCATCCAGAGGACAGTTCTCCAACAGATTCTACAATCCCTATGCTAATCTAAGGCCTCATTTAGAATGAGAATTTGCAACTAATTAATAGGACCTCCCTGATACAGCTGTCTGGCTTGACAGTGTGAAACATCTTCCAGAAAACTCTTTCTCCTTCCATGTTTCAGTACAAAGCTGCCTTTACTAAAGCTTTTAGATGGCTACCTTCCCACTTCTAGCAGTTCTGCTCCTTCACACTCCAGCCACTTCCACCTGCCACTTCATCTCACTCCGAGAAGGAAGTCAGGAAGTTTAATTTCCTCTTAAAACTTGAGTACATTTCAGAATCAAACACATTCTGTGCCAAGAGAAACAAAGGATTTTATTTCCTGTCTGGTGTTGAAATTGTAAGCAAAGGCACAAGTTTCGGATGCTCTGCACAGGAGCAGCTAACCTATTTGTCTATCAGCTGCTGACCCACCCATGTCCCCACCTTCAGAAGGTTAGGGATCTATGCAGCTCATGTTGAGCCAGGGCTGCAGTGTGAGGTTGGTACTTCTAGAAAAGCTTTCCTCAAGCTAGTAATACTAGGGAGGTGCTTTGCCTCTCCCACCTGAGACAGCGCTGGGGCAGGTGAAACAACATGCGATGGGGATGTAGCAGACCCACATTCAAACCCTTGCTCCATCTGATCTGAACAGTAAAGGCTCAATTCTACACCTCCTGCTTCTCTATCATTTCCCTTGGAGAAAGTGATTTAACATTTACAGAAGCAACTGCTGCAGCAGCATGCTAGGGGCACCCACCCAAAAGAAAACTTCTAATCACTTCTTCAGCAAACCTGGGTGCAAAGCAATTAGTTTCTCCTGTCTCAGGAATCACAATGTCACAAGAAAAGAGTACAAGGAGTTACTTTTAATATTGCCCTGGCAGTCCTGTTTGTGTTGGTGCCTCTGCTGCTTTTCTACCTACATGACACACCTGTCTGGTGTTTTAACACAGCAAGTGATCTTAGAATACAACAGAACAGAATTAACCAGGTTGGAAAAGACCTTTGAGATCATCCAGTCCAACCTATCACCCAACACCATCTGATCAACTAAACCATGGCACCAAGTGCCTCAGCCAATCGCCTCTTAAACACCTCCAGGGATGGTGACTCCACCACCTCCCTGGGCAGCACATTCCAATGTCCAATCTCTCTTTTTGTGAAGGACTTCTTCCTAACATTCAGCCTTAACCTCCCCTGGCACAGTATGAGACTGTGTCCTCTTGTTCTGGTGCTGATTGCCTGGGAGAAGAGACCAGCCCCCACCTGGCTACAACCTCCCTTCAGGTAGCTGTAGACAGCAAGAAGGTCTCCCCTGAGCCTCCTCTTCTCCAGGCTAAACAACCCCAGCTCCCTCAGCCTCTCCAGAACCCCTCCCCAGCTTTGTTGCCCTTCCCTGGACACATTCCAGCAACTCAACATCTTTCCTAAACTGAGGGGCCCAGAACTGGACATAGTAGACATTGAGTGCACCCTCAGCAAGTTTGCTGATGACACCAAGCTGTGTGGTGCAGCAGACAGCTGGAGGGAAGGGAGGCCATCCAGAGGGACCTTGACAGGCTGGAGAGGTGGGCACAGGCCAACCTCATGAAGTTCAATAAGAGCAAGTGCAGGGTCCTGCATCTGGGTCGAGGCAATCCCAGGCACAAATCCAGGCTGGGCAGGGACTGGCTGGAAAGTAGCCCTGAGGAGAGAGACTTGGGGGTGCTGGTGGACAAAAAGCTCAACATGAGCTCTCAATGTGCACTTGCAGCCCGCAAAGCCAATCAGATCCTGGGCTGCATCAGGAGAAGTGTGGCCAGCAGGTCGAGGGAGGTGATCCTCCCCCTCTACTCAGCCCTGGTGAGACCCCACCTGGAGTACTGCCTCCAGTTCTGGAGCCCCTATTACAAGAGGGATGTGGAGGTGCTGGAAGGTGTCCAGAGAAGGGCCAGGAGGATGAGCAGAGGGCTGGAGCACCTCTCCTGTGAGGACAGACTGAAGGAGTTGGGGCTGTTCAGTCTGCAGAAGAGAAGGCTCCCAGGTGACCTCATTGTGGCCTTCCAGTATCTGAAGGGGGCTACAGGAAGGCTGGGGAGGGACTGCTCAGGATCTCAGGTAGTGACAGGACTAGGGGGAATGGAATGAAGCTGGAGGTGGGGAGATTCAGGCTGGAGGTGAGGAGGAGGTTCTTCACCATGAGAGTGGTGAGACCCTGGAATGGGTTGTCCAGGGAGGTGGTTGGGGCCCTGTCCCTGGAGGTGTTTAAGCCCAGGCTGGATGAGGCTCTGGCCAGGCTGATCTAGTGTGGGGTGTCCCTGCCCATGGCAGGGGGGTTGGAACTAGATGATCCTTGTGGTCCCTTCCAACCCTGAATGAAACTATGAAACTATGAAACTATAAGTACTCAAGGTGTGGCCTAACCAGTGCTGAGTACAGGGGCTTGCAGAGACTTGGCAACAACTAATGGTCCTGAGAACAGCAGCACTGAAAAGCATTAAAGACTCTGTTCCAGGATTGGAAGCCACAGCAGGTAGGATGCCTTTTTCAGGTGTTAATAGAGACACAGGTATTTCAGACATGCTCTCACCATAAATGGGATAGAAAACTTGCTGCTGGTAGAGTGAGTTTGTGTGTGTGGTTTGTTGGGTTTGGTTGGTTGTTTTGTTTGTTGTAGTTGCTTTCTTCTTCTTTGTGGCTATTTTGTTTGTTTGTGTGTTGTTTATTTTTTTAAACAGAGAATGACAGTAAGCAGGGTCCCAAGGGAAGCAGAGACTCAGCCAAGCACAGTTAACAGCTCCCCCATCATTGCTGTTAACCCCAAAGACCTGCAGCTCCAGACACGTTCTGGTATCAGTGGAAGGCACAGAACACACAGCTCCTGCTGCTTGCAAAACAGTAAAACTTCAGACAGAAGAAACACATTTTTGTAAAGGTCCACAAATATAAAGAATTCAACATCCAAAGAAATGAGCTTCTTACCATCCCTGCTGGTGTCCCATTTAAGCATCAGGTCAATGGCATACACAGCTCTTGAGGATGGATAATCGCAGATGCCAAGAGGCGCAGCTTTAGCTGAAGCAGCTTGAAACAATTCAGCAAATGTCTTAAAGATATTTGCCTAGTAAAAGAAAAAAGGTCTCTGAATGAGACAGGAGGTTCCACCAAAGCAAAGAACAAACAGGCTTTTAGTAATTCAGAGAGATTTTGAGAGAGCTTGTACATTCCACCGGATGAGAACTGGCACCTCGATCGCTTCCAAACGTGCATTCAGCTATAGAGAACATGAAGGCAAGCACACAGCAGTATCAGGGACCTTTCTGGGGAGCAAACCAGCACTCTGAAAATCCTGAAAACAGGGCATTTAATATTAGAATGAACCCCATTCTCAGGCACTACACACAGTACTGCACATGTAGAGGCAAAAAACCCCACAACTTCTGTGAACACCAGCAGCACAACTGAAGTTCTGACTTCTTCCTGCCTATTAAGTCATTGTCTAGCTTCATTCTGTTTTGTTCTGCAGTGACAAAAATGTTCTCCCCACTTACACTCCTCCAAAAAGGGTGGTGGAGCCATGGTGATTTTAAGAACATGCTATACTGCCATGTTGAGAAACAATCAGTCAGATATCCCCTGTGAAAGTTAAACGCAAACCCCATGCAGGTGTGAAGTTTAGCATTGAGTTTATCCTGCAGTACTGCACATGAAAGGTGGCATAACACGTCCTACTCTGCACACAGTACTACGCTGGGTAACCTGCATCTCTCTCTTCACCCTGTGTAGCTGCTTCCAGGCTCTTTTAAGCCTAGTGCTGCCAAATCTGTTGTACTTTGAGTATCATTGATTGGTTACGAGCTTCTACCTCAAATCTGAGTAAAGTAATTCATGGAAATCAACCCACACTGGGCAATGTATTCACTTCTGAAAGCACACCCCCCCCAATGCTCAGCTACCATTCTCTGACTATCTTCTAGCTCCTGATAAATATGGAAGAATGCAACAATTCAGTTTTGCAGGTGTCTGAACCATTTCTTCACAATCCTCTTTTTCTTTCAAGCATGAATTATGGGGGAAACCCCCCCCACCCCCCCCCAACCAACCAACAAGAAGGCCCTCATCCACCTTCCTGTGTGTTTTATGGAACTGTAAGACTTGGGACTTCCTCTTTCTGCCAGCCCCTTGGGCACATCCTTGTCTTGTGAGGGAGCTCTGCTGCACTGCACAGCAAGCTAACCAACAGCTCTTAAATCAAAGCTTGTGATGCCATCCCACTGAGATGACTACATACTTCAACCTCCTCTTCATTTTCCTATTTGTTGACACCTCCCCAACTTGTAAAGACATTTGGTAATGACTTTACAAAGGAAGCAGGAGTTTCAGTACCTCAGTAGTTCAGCTCTTCAGAACCAGAGTTAGTATTCTGCTGAAGAGTTTTGAGCTGTTTTGAAAACAATTTTTCCACAGACATGTGAGCAACATCTGCAGTGCTTAGCACACTCAATATTCTGAACCTCCCTGCCTTTTTGCATGCAATCTACACAATGCAATGCTACAGCCAAAAGTGTTTTAGGAGGAATTACACTAAGTCAAGAAATGTTTCTGAAGTAGAAGTTAACAACTGATGTCCTTTGTGGTACTGACACATGAGAAGTATGTCTTCTGTGTCAAAAAAAACCAACCCACCCAAACAACCACCAACCCAACACTTCTGGACAGAGACCCATGAATAGTTACAGCAGGAAGAAGAATTGTTGACTTACTTGTACTGTTACCCAAGGATATTCTGGATACTGTTTTTCAAACAGAGGAATAAATTCTTCACAGTGTACCTAAAACATTTCAGAAACAAAGACTTTCTTGGCTGGCAATGACTAAGCAATCGACTGGCAAGTGAATGGAACATCAAATTTCTTCCTGCCATTCACACAAACCCAGGTAGGGAATCAGACACTCCCTGAACACCATTCTTCTTATAGCACTTCTTGTTAGCAAAAAACCCCATGCTGCTCTTTGATGGTGATTAGATGTCATTCCACTAATTCTTCTCAGTTCTCTATCAATGTATAGAGTTCAGCTTCGGGGCCCTCTAACAAACAAGACACTTTGGTGCTGGAGCAGGTGCAAAGAAGGGCAACAAAGCTGGTGAAGGGTCTAGGGAAGAGTTCCACCGAGGGGCGGCTGACAGAATTGAGGTTGTTTAGTCTTATAGAAGAGAAGGCTGAGGGAAGACCTTCTCATGGTATACAACTACCAGAGAAGAGATTGTAGAGATGGGTGTGCATCAGGGGAGGTTTAGGTTAGATGCTAGAAGAAATATTTTCACTGAATAGGCTCTCAAACACTGGAACAGGCTCCCCAGGAAGGCTGCTGACTCTCCATTCCTGGAGGTGTTGAAAAGAGGCAGAGATACGGGGCTGAAGCACGTGGTTTAGCACCAGACTTGGTAGTTAGAGAACGCTTGGACTCGATAACCTGAACGGTCTTTTCCAACTGAAAGGATTCTATGTGGGTTATATTGAGGATATAGCTTTGGGTTACCCTATATAGAACAGAATAGAATAGACCAGGTTGGAAGAGACCTTCAAGATCATCGCCTCCAACCCATCAACCAATCCAACACCACCTAAACAACTAACCCATGGCACCAAGCACCCCATCAAGTCTCCTCCTGAACACCTCCAGTGATGGGGACTCCACCACCTCCCCAGGCAGCCCATTCCAATGGGCAATCACTCTCTCTGTGTAGAGCTACTTCCTAACCTCCAGCCTAAACCTCCCTTGGCACAGCCTGAGACTGTGTCCTCTTGTTCTGGTGCTGGTTGCCTGGGAGAAGAGACTAACCTCTGCCTGTCTGCAACCTCCCTTCAGGGAGTTGTAGAGAACAATAAGGCCACCCCTGAGCCTCCTCTTCTCCAGGCTAAGCAACCCCAGCTCTCTCAGCCTCTCCTCACAGGGCTGTGTTCCAAACCCCTCACCAACTTTGTTGCCCTTCTCTGGACTCGTTCCAGCAAGTCAACCTCCTCCCTAACCTGAGGGGCCCAGAAATAAGCACCTACGATTAGAAGGACAGAAGGGGAGAAGACTAGGAAAATCTCTGCTTAGGAGTTAGGATACTTTCAAGTGGATGTGAAATAGCTAATTTGGCACTGAAAAATTTTCTAAGGGAAAGGTGAGGGAGGATTTTGCAGGGTTTGCCTACCTGCTTTAGTGTTACACCGCGAGCGTAATTCATGACTGTGAAATGCTTCTCGTAGTCATCCAAGTCATCAAGTGAAAACGCCCTAAGGAATAAACAATTCCTTAGCTTCCAAGGTACCAGATGCAATTCTAAGCTGCTCCACGCTGAGGAGAAGACAATTACCGATTGGAAAAGCGCAGCCAGAACACATCGTACGCGTAGAGCCTGAGCGGTGCCACGGAGCGCAGCAACACGACGTAGCGGATGTCGAATTTAACCAGCCCCACATCCTCCCGCTGGAACAGCACGGGATCCTCAATGTATTTGCACACCACCTGCAGCAAAGTGAAACCACCCACAGCAAATACAATTTAGAATAGAATAGAATAGAATAGACCAGACCAGACCAGGTTGGAAGAGACCTTCAAGATCATTGTGTCCAACCTATCATCCAACACCACCTAATCAACTAACCCATGGCACCAAGCACCCTATCAAGTCTCCTCCTGAACACCTCCAGGGATGGCGACTCCACCACCTCCCCAGGCAGCCCATCCCAATGGGCAATCACTCTCTCTGTATAGAACTTCCTCTTAACCTCCAGCCTAAACCTCCCCTGGCACAGCCTGAGACTGTGTCCTCTTGTTCTGGTGCTGATTGCCTGGGAGACCAACCTCTGCCTGTCTACAACCTCCCTTCAGGGAGTTGTAGAGAGCAATAAGGTCTCCCCTGAGCCTCCTCTTCTCCAGGCTAAGCAATCCCAGCTCCCTCAGCCTCTCCTCACAGGGCTGTGTTCCAAACCCCTCCCCAGCTTCGTTGCCCTTCTCTGGACTCGTTCCAGCAAGTCAACCTCCTTCCTAAACTGAGGGGCCCAGAACTGGACACAGGACTCAAGGTGTGGCCTAACCAGTGCAGTGTACAGGGGCAGAATGACCTCCCTGCTCCTGCTGGCCACACTGTTCCTGATGCAGCCCAGGATGCCATTGGCCCTCTTGGCTGCCTGGGCACACTGCTGGCTCGTGTTCAGCCTACCATCAACCAGCACCCCCAGGTCCCTCTCTGCCTGGCTGCTCTCAGCCACTCTGACCCCAGCCTGTAGCACTGCATGGGGTTGCTGTGGCTGATGTGCAGAACCTGGCACTTGGATGTGTTCAGTCTCCTGCCCTTGGCCTCTGCCCATCTGTCCAGCCTGTTGAGGTCCCTCTGCAGAGCCTCTCTACCCTCCAGCAGATCAACAACAACAGATCCCAACAGATCTACCCTCCAACAGATCAACATTTAGCTGAAGTGGAAGCAAAGCATCACTGGGTCTTAACAATTTAAGGATGTCCTCTCTCTGCATTTCAGCTTCTCTTTAGCTATGTGCATGAACACAGGATGGTGTTGTGCAAATCACAGAATGGTCTGGGCAGAAGGCACCTCCAAAGGTCATCCAGTCTGACCTCCCTGCAGTCAGCAGGGACACCCCCAATGAGATCGGATTGTCCAGTGCCTCGTCGAGCCTTACCTTGAATATCTCCAGGGATGGGGCCTCCACCACCTCCCTGCACAACCTGTTCCAGTGTTCTTCCACCCTCATAGTGAAGAACTTCTTCCTGATACCCAATGTAAATCTGCCCTTCTCTAGTTTGAAGCCATTATGCCTTGTCCTGGCACTGTGATTCTACAACTCACTACTATCCAGACGAGTTCTATTTCACAGATTCATAGAATAGTTTAAGTTGAAAGGGACCTTGAAGATCATCTTGTTCCAATGTCCCTGCATGGACAGGAACACCTTCCACTACACCAGGTTGCTCAAGGCCTCATCCAACTTGGCCTTGAACACATCCACAGAGGGGGCATCCATGTCCTCCCTGGGCAACCTGTTCAAGTGTCTCACCACCCTCACTGTAAAGAATTTTTTCCTAATCTCCAGTCTAAATCTGCCCTCCTCAAGCTTCAATTCATTCACTCTCATCCTATCTCTACAAGTCCTTGCAAAAAGTTCCTTCCCAGCTTTCTTGTAGGCCCCCCTCAGGTACTGGAAAGCTGCTTTAAGGTTTCCCTGGAGCCTTCTTCTCTCCAGGCTGAACAATCCCAGCTTTCCCTCTGATCGTCTTTGTGGCCCTCCTCCAGACCCACTCCAGCAGCTCCATGTCCCTCATCTGCTGGGGGCACCAGGACTGGATGCAGTACTCTGGGTGGAGTCTCATGAGACCTCACCAGTCCTTCGTTTGGTGCAGCCCAGGACACTGCTGCCCTCTGCACTGCAAGTGCACACTGCTGACTCAGGTTGAGTTCTTCTCCAACCAACACCCCAAGCCCTTCTCCTCGAGACTGCTCTCAAGCCATTCCTCACCCAGCCTACATGTGTGCTCATGATTGCCCTGAACCAGGAGTAGGACCTTCTATGAGGCCTTAAGTTTCTCAACCAAGACACCCCCAGGCTAATTGAGCTCATCACTGCCACAAATGGAGCTGACCTCTTTGAATGTGAATCAGTTATGAATTGATTGGAACTGGATGCTTATGGCCAGTCTAGGAATTCCACAGAAAATACACCTCCTTCTGTGCATTTTTAGACCACCTTCTATGAGGCAGTTTTTCCATCTCTCCTCTTTAAACCCTGTTGAAATCCACAATCTCTAACCTTTGGGCTGCTTTCCCTGTGCCTGATGATGTTCTTAAGGTTGTTGGTGATGTGAGTATCCAGGCTTCGGGCCAAGTTCCATGGTTTGCATATCCAGTGATTGTCTTCTCCTCTGAGAGAGAGAAAGAGAAAGGGAGAGAAGCCAACACTTGTACTCCACCTCATTTATCTACCTGAACATCCACTGGAACTGATCTAGGTACTTGCCTGAAGACTTTATAAAGCTGTGGATGACAGTGCAAGAACTAAGGAGTTTTGAGTGACAGCTGTGAGTGCTAGGTTTTAGGTGTAAAAGGGGAAAAAATGCAGCCATAGCATTTATTGATCTTGTCAGTTAGGGCCCATGCATGCTCTCATGGTTTATTGCCTTCTTCTGCATCTGACTCCTTCCAAAGAGGACAATGACCCACCGACAGGACAGCAGCATCACAAACACACACAAGTTGTGGTGTGGAAGCCACTCTGCAGGGAGTCAGAGAACGTTTTGGCAGAGTGCTGGGCAATTTTCCAAGCTGATTACCTCAGAACACCTCCAGAGCATTCACATGAACTGACATCACAAGTCATCTCTTTTAGAAGAAATCACACAATATCTCAACAGCTCCTATTGCAAGAAAATGAAAGCACATCATCTTCTCTCTTTCCAGCACCTAGTCACCTTGAGAGGCAACATGCTGATCTTTTAATGTCTGCTTCCAAATAAGGCTAACACCCCAGGTCTTCCTTTCTTCACTGTGTTAAAACATCCTGAGAAAATTCTTGAGCTTGGTGCTAAACAGTATGAACCTAGCTGCAGCTAAGAGAACTCGGTTTGGGTGGTTGGGGTTTTTTTTAGATTTGAAAATTCCTACCCCCTCCTTCACATTCCCTACTTCCATATTGCAGTCACAGTCAATCCTGGATTTTAAAAGACAATTCAAACACCACACACTAGGGATACATGGAAGGGGTGCTCTCTCCTGGCTAATCCAGTCAATAACAGACTGCACAGAGCAAACAATGGCCAAATGAAATGCTTGGCATGTGGGAAAGCCTCACCAAAGAAGCAACATTTCAAGCAGAGTACTACACACCAGGCCCAAGAGGTTATTCTGTCAGCAGTACCTAATGCTCTCTCACCAAAGAAAATCATAGTTCCCAGCTGCTCTAAGACAGCTGCATCAGCAGAGAGTGTGGATTTAGAACCTTAAAGCTCCACAACTGCTTTAGCCTAACACTAAAACTCAGTTTTACTTTCCCATCCCTATAGAACCCAAGTATTCAAAAACCATTTTGCACTCTGGCTTAAAGGCAAGAACAACTGCTACCAGTCCCCTGGACAAAAGTAACACTTGTTGCACACACAATTCGATCCTTCGCCTGTCTGTTAAATACACCACCAAGGTCCTGAGGAGGTAAAAACCAACAGCCTTCAAATCTGTAGTGAAATCATGATGAAGTTTCAGTGTTTCAAAATTCTTTCCTGTCAGAGTAATTAACCAATGCAGTAATCAAACAACTAAAAGTGATTAGACAACTAAACAGTTCACACTTTCCAGGCAAAATTCAGGTGAATATTAAGAGAGCAGGAGCAAGCTCATGGCGGTGTCAGAACTGCCGAGCCCCAAGCGAAGGCTTCTAGTTTTTGAGGACAGTGGGATTAAGAAAGCACAAAAGGAAAGAAGTGGAAACATGACCTACCTTCTGTCACGCTGCTGGAAGTAGCTGATGAACTGAGGCAATTCTGTCTGGAGGTTAAAGGTACGAGGCAACCATCTCGGCCCATCTGGTCCTCCGGCTCGTCGAGATACGGATGCCAGGCAATCTTTGACGGTTACGAGGTTCTCACACGGGAACTGATTCAGCATTACCTCAGGCCTTTCTTCACTTAGCTTCCTACAAAACAGAGTATTTGTTGGGTGAAGGAAGAAGGGTGGGGCATGCCTTTGGGAACAATTTTTATAGCAGCAAGAGAATTTATATTATCAGGGGAACAATTGCAACCTATAATCTTTGAAGTGTGAGAAGTTGTAGAGGATGTCTGCTTCTCCCTCCTTGTCTGTGAACACGAATCGGGGGTGTGTCAGGCTGTGGAGGACTTGCTGAATGTCTGTGAAAACCCTAGAAAAAGGCACATGAAAACAACTGTCAATTTGGTTTCTGAAACTGATCAACTTGTGCTTGAACAGGAAGTACTAAGTTAGGCTTTCTACAAGAATTATGCTTTACCAGTACCCATTGTGACAATCTCTCCTTGATCACAAAGGCCTTTTAAACTGAAGTGAGACAGACCAATTCTATTTTGAGACAGAAATCTCAAATGGTGTAGTTTCTACACCTTTCACAAAAATAGCAATTCAGAAAACAGTGACCAAGTCCCCCACAGAGAAGTAATAAAATGAGGGAGACCTTGTAAATGCCTTTGTGGCTGGAAGGACCCTAACAATCAACCTGCTGCCATCCACGAGAAAGAAACGAACACAAAATCCTGCCAGTTCAAATCCACTCCCTTCAGAAGACTGTCTTCATTTGTCCAGAACTTCACACACAAAGAAACATTTCCAAACACTCAAAACTTTCATACAAAGTCTGTACATTACCTATGTGCAGGAAGTACACACAGCTTTGAGGTTTAATACACACTTTCTCCCAGTCCCATTACAAGAAGATATCCCAAAAGAACACTCTAAAACCCAGCTCAAACCTGAGACATACTACAGGACATAACCAGGACTACAGCAAGATACCTGCATATGTTAGAAGCATCTCTCAAGCAAGGCCAGTGACCTGGCTATCTGTTGGCAGATAGCAATAGAGGTGATGCTGACGATTTTACAGCTTGGCGTGATTAATTCAGCATTCAGAACAATGACTCAGAAAGCAAGACACAGAAACCAGATCTCATGGTAATGGGGATGTCTAAAGAGACTAAGCAACAGCTATTTTTTCCTATGAGAAATCACTATATTCTTCCTCCTCTCCAGACCTATTCTCCTATTCTTTTCAGTTGTATGAGTTTCCTTTCCTCCTCTGCTACTAAGCAGTTGGAAGAGGCACTCCACTGAGAGATACTTTGCTGAAACGATGAACTCTAAAAACAGCCCTGTCAGAGGGAAAGGTGGTCTTTAAAAAGTATGTAAGATGTTTTGCATAGTTCCATGTGTGACACACTACAATGGTTATACTATTTATGCTGGAGGCCAAGATGAAGAGAGATGATTTCACTGTGTGCCCAGACCGTTAGCCTGGCACCTTTGTGTACAGAAATCACCAGTCTCTCCCCATTTCTGCAAGACAGCAAAGTTAGTGTCCTCACCCAATTCCACTAGCATTTCTTTCTGCAATATGTGACTTTGTGGCTTCTCCTTCTAAGTTTGGACACTAGGGGAAAGTTCAACACTTGATGTACCGGATCCAGTTTTAGTCCTCTCACACCTATTTCCTACACAAGCTATCGAAATATCCACTAGTCTGAAGTGAATTTTTGTCCTTGCTGAAGCAAAGGGGAATCAAAATGGTGACCTGAAAATAAATGCTGTAATAAAGTCCTGAAGCATCCAACAGCTCCATAGCAGTACAAGAACACATGCAACACAAGAAATACCAAAGTTTGAGTTGCTCATACAGTCCCAGATCAGTATGTGTAAGGTATCACCCACAAAGACACTAGTCCTATGTAGCTGGATCCAAACCCAGCTAATAAATCTTAGTGTCTTCATGGAAACACTGTTTAAAATTAGAGTATTTCACTGCTAACACCACCTATCACTGAGTTTAGTGGTCAGATTCTCTTAGGTGGTTTAGTATATCCAGTATTATTCCTATTTGGCCATCTCATCCTAGGAAGATGAATCTGACATAGTCACAGAGAACCACGTGTACACCAATGGATGCACAGGCTATGATACAGAAGTCTTTACTCTTTCTCACACACTTCAGTTATACTTGTTCAGAACAGTGTTACAACATGAGGCAACTTTTCTTTCACCCAGAAGGCAGCACTTACTAAAAATACTAAAAAAAACCCCAAACCAAACCAACAACTAAATTTAATTGCAGCAATTCTGTAAGCAGCAATCCATGTACTCTGCAGAAGCCAAGAAGAATAACCAGTAAGTCAGAATGGGAAGCAAGCAGCTACATAAGAAACACATCTTCAGCTTGCCCCTTGCTCAAAGCTGGAAAAGGCTGCTCAGCCTCAGCACACTGCAATTATTACACTTCATCTTGGTAAGGAAGCAGTTTGTTTGCAGATACATACTTGAAAACTTTGTCTTTGTCATAAACTGGTGGGCTTATCGTCACAGGCAGTTTCTCCTTGTTTTCTGCTAAAATAGCCTAAAATGCAACAACACAGTTGTTAGTACCAGGCAGAGTAACTGAGCAGCCTTAGGTCAACATCCACAGTATTCAGTGGGTATGAACAGCAGCTTAGTCCAAACTGAATTTAAAGTGTGCACAATCAGTTTCATAGCAGTGACTGAAACCCAACACAGTGTTTAAGGCGATGCTACAGCTCAGTGTTCAGCTAGGGGTTTCATTAGCCTTAGCCTGCTGAAGTTTAGCCTCAAACTGTGAACCTTTACAGATCACTTAGTGCAATTTATCATCTCCATGTAAGTATTTACATACATATATACAGTTGCATACAGTTCATCTGCACATCTCATTGTCCCATCATCTTTGGCACAAGTGGATTCACAGAATTCTCTGGGCTGGAAGGGACACCAAGGATCACCTAGTCCCAACCTCCCTGCCACGGGCAGGGACTCTCCACTAGAGCAGGTTGCCCAGAGCCACATCTGGCCTGGCCTTAAAACCATTCCACCAAAGCTGGATTCTAAGAAGTATATTGTGTTGCATAATATGCTGCTCAGGAAAAGTCCCACCTTGGTACAAGAGCAGAGGCAGAAGGGAATCAGGAAATATGGCTTCGAGACCAGGAATGGTCATTGCCAAAGCACCCTGAGAAATTCCTGACTCTCCTAAACCTTAAACAAAATATCAAATTACAGATTATCATATTAACTGAAAGATAAAGTGACTGTGTTTCTAACACAATGGCTGACTGACCATTTAGTCATGAGGTTTTCTTGCAGATAATTTAAGAAACAAAGTTATAGGGAGTTGAAGCCTAATTCTGCTCCTCTAGAAGCAGATAAAGGCTTTTGGTAGCCTTCAGCAGTAAATGCTTGAACAAAATTATCTCACTCAGATCTTTTTCAAAACCTCTGGCTGATAAAAGGAAACACACCTTTGGATCACTGCAGATACCCTGCCAAAGGCTCACAGAAACTTGGGAGAAGTGCATTGAGAAACCAAAGTAGTTGCTGGTTTGCAACAGCTCCCTGAACTGTAAGTCACAGCTGTGAAATCTCTGCTCAGCTACAGGAATAGCTCTTTATCTTTAAGGCTGTTATAGGGAATAACTAACCAGAAGAGATACAATAAATCCAATTGGTAAGCCTGTTAGACAACACATCAAATATCTAACCAGAAGATGACTACCTCACGTGAAACAAAATCAGAACACTTGCAATGCCCTTTCTTCTTTTTTTCTTTCTTTTCAGACACTGCCTCTTCTTTAAAGAGATAAAATATGGTATTTGTTAAAATTATACCTGGTAATACTCATCAGATGGCTCTGGTGTAAAACAGTTCACATCTAACATGTCAGCAGGCACCCAGGGTAACAAAACACACTTCCTGATCAAGTGATCCGTTTCCCCATAGGCATAATCCCGAGTCACTTCATCTGCAGCAAAACAAGAACAACCTTCTAGGAACTGCCATTTGTTCTTCACCAAAAACAAACAAACAACCAACAACAACAACAATTCTCTTCCCCAAGTCAGCTGAACAGTTAACAACACCACAACTTTTGTTATTTAAATGTAAAATTAGAGATAAAGAACCACATCGGAAAGAGCATTACTGAGGATGCAGAAATTAGTCCAGAATCAGCTGAGCTGGCTCAGTTTAGTCAGACTCTCCTTCATATAATGGGGACCCAAGTGTCCTCAAATGAAGACTACAAGAAAAAATGGTTGGCCTGTAATTTCCTAACCTCCAGTAGTTGACTTTTTGAACCAGACTGAGAATACAGACCTTTAAGGGCTTTTTGTCTTTAAACTTCCTGATGACTGAATCAGGAGTTTCGCTACGACAATGATGCAAGACTTAAGTTCCTTATCAATAAAACCTTAGCAGTGTTATTGACTGCTAAAGGCCTCTATCTTACATAAATTATAGAAATACCTGCAGAGAATGTTTTCATTCTCTAGCATTACAAATGTGCAGTCATTTCGGTCTTGAAATGTTTGTCCTACTGTGTGATGTTCAGTGATTTTTAAGAGTGACACCCCTCCTCTATTGTGGGCATTAAAACCCCCCAAACTCCCACACTTACCCCCAGTTTCAAGGTCTCTCAAAGGCCAGAGAAGAGTGTAAGCAATTTGTTGAGGCATATAAAACAGAGGTGCTGTGGCAAAGCTAGGCTGATCTGAATGCTGAATGCGTGACCCAAATTCATCCATAATGTACCAGACAGGAACCTTCTCCTCTGCAGTCTATGTATGAAGAGAGAGAGAGACCCCACACATCAATTGCTAGAAAAGCAGCCCAGCACCTCCTGCACCATTTCTGTGTCCTGCTCCAGCCAAGACTGTGTGCAGGGGCTGGGTACAGAGTAACACTCTCATCTCTGCAGCTCTGAAGGTAAGCTAGCCTAGCATGCAGCCACTGCTGGGAATGGCCTGCTCTCATCTGAACTGCACAGTCCCATCCTCTCTCTTATGCTACTGCCTATCAGATCCACTTCTCTACTAAACCAACCACTGCAGGGGGCTAGACCAGCAGAAGGCTGTTCAATAGAATTAGTTTTTTGTTCCACTTCCATCGGAATCAGTTTGTTAGAAGTTGAAGTTTACAGATGAAGACTGAAGGACAGCAGAACTGCCTCCTGCAACAACTGCTGGCTGTGTTGAGATGGCATCACCAAAGCACCTCCTGTCATAATGAAACCCTGAATGAATGAATAAGCTTTAAATTGCTTGGTAGTACTCCTGTCGCCTTTTTAGAGAGGCAGAAACAGAAAACAGAGATCAGACTGCAGATTTTCAAGCAGCCAAGGGCCAGAAAGGAGAACAGAAGACAAGTGCAACTACAGGTTGAATTGTCTTCCAGGAAATCACTTTTCAAGAGGTTAAGACAAATAATTCAACCTCACTAGTCATTCATGACAAGATGATGGGAAACAAACACACAGCATAGAAAGAGAAGAGGTACTGTCCAGATCTGCCTTTTACCTGAAGAGGAAGCAGTCACAAAAAAATCCCTTTCTCAGTGATGTTTTCAGGCCTGCTACTACTGTGATCTAAGCTGACACTTCAATGGAAAAGGTTGACCACTGCAGAGAACAACCTCCAGCCTCTGAGATAACAGGTGCAGCCTGCTCATGCTCACGCTGCTTTGGGTTAGCCATGCCTGTTGTGCGTGGGGCTCCATCCAAAGAATTGACCTTTCTCCCCTTCAACCCAAAAGACTCAGAACAGCTGAGTAGCTACATGGCAGGCCCTACAAGAAGGTTTTTAACTGAACCCTGAAGGTTGTATTCCCTCAGCACAGGAAGGCATTTAAAGGCTCGAGATACGCTGGTGGATTGCTGAAGGACATGGGGCCAAGGGACCAAACCTGGTGGGGTTTTATCCACACCACCTAAGAGTAGCAGCCCTTGGAGTAAGCTTTGACCAGAAACAGGCTTCACCTTGAAGCTAGGAGCCTCTCAGGTGAGGGTGAGCCAACATTTACACAGTATCAGTTGCCAAATACAAACTAGGAAATCTTCCCACTGTAGGTGTATTTGTGGTGTGCAAAGCACTCTACACTATACAAGTGAGGAAAATCATGAGCATAGCTGAGAAACACACTTCCAAGTAAAACAGTTGATGCATGAGAAGTTCTGACCTTCACTACAAGAAAGTTTGAGTAGGAAAAAAAAATAAATAAAATGACAGAAAATACAAGCAGCTCTCCCTGTTCTTTTGCAGCACATCCTTCCCCTCTCTGCTAAACCCTGACTTCAAAGTTCTCATCAGAAAGCTGGGAACAAGTCACTGCCTTTCAGCCCTGCATGGCATTTGCTCTCCTTCCATTGACAGTTTATTCTGAAAGGCATGCAAAGGCCCTTTGCTCAGGTGAGAATGTATCTTAGTTGAGATGGCCATCTACTGGAATGTCTTCACTGGGGATTGCTCACAACGTTCCAGCATCCCAAGCAAGCTTTGGAGACTTACCCCTTGAGAAAGCTGATAGGTCTGGTTGTATTTCCACATTTCCTGCAACACTTGCTCAACGCTGCCCTCATCTGGGAGCTCTCCGTGGAAGTCAATTCCCATCAGATTGGCCATCCTGTGCAGCAAGCCGGGGATGTGCAGCAGCTGCTGGCGGGCCTGTTCCACGCGGTATGTCCAGGCATGGTCGATGAGGAAGATGCTGAAAGAGAAGTTCGGTAACACTACAAATTAGATACTTTTTTTGCCCCACTCATGCTTAGCCAAATGACCTGTGAATAACAGCCATGTGTGTCAGAATCACAGAGTTGTCAGGCTTTGAAGGGACCTCCAAGATCAACCAGTTCCAAACCCTCTGCCAGGGGCAGGCACATCTCACACTGTATCAGGTTGCTCAAAGACCCATCCAGCCTGACCTTAAAATCCTCCAGGGATGGAGCTTCTACCACCTCCCTTGGCAACCCGTTCCAGTGTCTCACCACCCTCATGGGGAAGAACTTCTTCCTAACATCCAATCCAACTGTATTTTTGTTCCATTTCCCCCAGTCCTATCCACACCTGACACCCTAAAAAGTTCCTCACCAACTTTTCTGTAGGCCCCTTCAGATACTGGAAGGCCACAGTAAGGTCTTCTCAGAGCCTTCTCTTCTCCATACTGTATAACCCCAACTCTCTCAGTTGTCCTTGTAGATGGTTTGATAACTAGGTCTTCTTTTGCTCACAGTCTCTCCCAGAGTACACATTGTAACATTAGTGGTAAGGAACAACATTGCAGATGAAATTTAGGCTGTTTGTGTTCTACAAGGTTTATTGTGCATATTAGCATTGCCATGAAAAGAGAGGAGCAAACACAAAGGAGTTTTTAAGCCCAGTTCTCTTTAAAGGCAGGGAACACAAGAGTGCTTTTCCTTTTCATCATCATTACCTTCACTGAATCAACCTTGCACTCTCGCCTGAAGAAGGAAAACAATAGGTTGTTCTGCAAAATCATTTGGGGACCTTCTGAGACATGAATGTTTCATGGCTGTTTCACATGAAGCAGCTGCTGGTGGGCATGTTCAACATGGTATATCCAGAAACGGTGAACGGGGAAAATGCCATGAAACAAGAAGAGCCAGGAGACCAAGGTGTGGCTCCAAGCCTGCTATCTCCAACAGGACTCGGGTTCTGGTTTACAGGACACCAGGATTGCTGGTAACACACTGGACACACCTGTCTCAAAGTGGGGGAAGGATCCTAGCCCAGGAACTAGCAGGGCTCATGGAAAGAGTTTTGAAGTAGATTGGAAGGGGGAAGGGCACAAAACCAGGTTTGCTAGGAACAAGCCTGAGGGCAGCACACCAGTATTTGCAGCATGGTGTGCTAGCAAGGTCTGTCAGTCTGCTGTATTGGTGGAGGCAGGGAATGGCAGCAAAGATGCAAGGGTCACTGATGAATTAGCAACCACAGGAGCACCTGAGACCAGCTTGGTAGGAATTGGGACTTCTCTCTTCAAGAAAGTGGCAAGAAATTTACAACCAATCAATGCACACAGCATGGGAAACAAACAAGAGGAACTAGAAGCCATTGTCCACCAGGAAAATCATGATACAGTAACCCTCACATAAATGTGGTGGGATGTCTCACAGGACTGGAGTGCCACAATTGACAGCTACAAACTCTTCAGAGGGAATAGGCAAGGAAGGAGTGGTGGTGGCATGGCCCTGTAGGTCAAGGAGTATTTTGGTTTATTCCTGCAGAAATCATCTCAAGGTTGACTCTTCCCTATTTTCACCCTCAGATTACTCAAACCTGTTTCTAAGCAGCTTCCTGTATGATTTAAAAAGGAAACCATTAAGATACTTGCACTCCCACTACCTGTTGCTAGATATGCCTCATAGCATGCACCTTTCCTCAAACAAGCAGCTACATCTTGTAGCAAGAGGATTTCTGAATAGGATCAAACAAGTTTTAGCACAAAATACATGTATCATTTCAGGGTTTAAGACTACTGAAAGACTGACCACTGGTCGTGAAATCACCGCTCACCTATTGGGATTGGAGGCCTGAAGCCCATTCTCATTCGTTACGATAACTTTGAAACTAGCTTCACTTCCAGGATTTGCTTTCTTTTTTAATTCTTCTTCCATTTCTTCATCCACTTCTTCCTCCTCATCCACCTCTTCTACTTGCATTATCCCAAAGTAGTCACCAGCATCAAATACCTGAGGTGGAAAGTGCACAAAATACCAAGTTGTTGGTTGAGGCAGCACCTGGATATGCACTTGTAGACAGTTTTGGCCTGAAAGCCAGGACAGTAAGAATGCCAATCTTTAACAGACAAATAAACAACAATATCTGTCCTTTCACATTTTCACAGAGCTGTTCTGTTGTCATATAGACCTTGGATTTGTTCATGAAGTTTCTTTAGTTAACACAGGCAGGAAGCTGTATCGTTTTCTTTGGTAACAATAGGTCTGCCACTGCTACTCTCTTAATTTAACTCCCCAAAGAATTTTTGAAGCTGAAAACAGAATATTTTGCTCAACTTTTCTACAATCAACCATTTCACACCTGTAAAACCAGAAGTTACCCAGACTCCACAACTATACTAAATTAAAGTCTCTGAAAAGAAGAGCTTCTACCAACTGAGTTCTGAACCAGTTAAGAAACCTCAGCATGTTTCCCTCTGTTCTTTCCCTCCAAAAGGAACTACCTGTGCTTATTCACTCTGCATGAGTTGGGAGATTCCTTACACTGCTGTAAGTTAAAGTCTGTATTACCTCTACTAATGTTTACACCCCTGCCTGCTCTGGGCGTAAAGCCTTCATTTAGAACCTACATAAATTAAGTAGGTCACTATACAAGTTTCTCTTCCATCCCAAATCCTGCCAAACGGTGAGCTGGCATATCTTTTCCAGAACAGAAACTCTGCTAACAGCTTCAAGGATTTCAATGTGAACACATGCTTGTCAGGAAAACAAAAACAAAACCAACCAACCAAAGCAAAACAAAAAAGCCACCCCCCCAAATAAAACCAAGAATAACAGGGACACAAGAATAACAGGGACACAAGAATAACAGGGACACAAGAATAACAGGGACACAAGAATAACAGGGACACAAGAATAACAGGGACACAAGGAAAAAAGAAAAAAGAGGGAAAAGGGGTGAAAAGAAAAAAAAGAGAAAAAAAGAAAAAAAATAAAGGAAAAAAGAGAAGATGCCAACATGTTGGCTAACTCCATATATACGTTTTTATTAGGGTGAATAAAATTACTTTTCCTAGGTAAAAAAGCCCAAACCCCACAACCTCTCTGGAGATTAAAGTACACCTATTTGTCAAAAAAAAAAAAGATCAGACACTGACTCTCTTGCACTCCAGCAGGCACATCAATAGCTCTCAGTTTTAATTATTTCTAGCTTCCCAGGTTTGCTATAGGATGGTAACATGACTCAGTAGTAAGCAATACCATAACTCCTGCTGTTACAACTGCACCTATCAATGCTCCTCTAAGTCTCTGCTCAGCTGCCTGTAAAATTCCTAGCCGTTCAGGTAACTGCAGACAGTTCTCAACAAAAGGAAGAGTCCTTCCTTGTGCTGCTGTCAGTGGTGCTCAGAGTTAATTTTCATCAGGTTGACTGCCACCGGGATGAACTTCCTGCTCTGTCTCACCACAGAAATGCTAATGCCATCCCACAATAGGCAGCAAAAAAGTGCATTAGGGTGCAAACAGGTTTCATTTGTCCCTGATCAAGCGTTGCCTTCACCCAACTCATTAGCTAGCAGGAAGCACAGCTAAGTGCCTGGCAGTCATTAAAAAGTGAAAACCACCAATGTGATTCACTGAACTCCACTTGACACCCGACACAGTGTGCCATAGGTATGCTTTCTACACCTGATACTCCTCTGCGAGATTTTGGAAGAGGTGAGCCAGTTGCTGACTTGCAGATCAGCCTCCTCCTGCCACAGACTCCACCCATTGAACAAACACTCATGACTAATGCTCCTCTCAAGTCCTTCTACAACTGAGGGAGGCTGATGGCTTTGTATTTTATTAAATATCAACTCAAGACCTAAAAATGAAAGTGCCCCAAATCCTCTAAACCAAAGTTTCTCCCTCCCACAGAGCATCAGTTGCAGGAGATCGTAGCAGTTGCAATTAGCAAACCCACTCCACTTTTAACCCCTTTTCAGCAGAGTTATGCTAAACCCCCCCCATCTCCTTAAGAATTGATAACATTGGGGAAAAAAGGAATTAAGTGCATTACTCATCTGAAACAATTCATACTGCTTGGAGCAGCAGCTCAAACCCACCTTATTCAGCAGCTTTCTGTGAGGTATTTGTGGTATGTTTTTAATTCATGGTTGATAAATGCAAACAGTTCAGCAGTGAACTGACTGCTTTGGCAGTATGGACACACAGCATGCCGAAAGGCTGGATGAGACAGCTGTCCTCCTCTCTTCCACCCCCCCTTCAAGAGGGTCTGTCACACTGTGAACCTGGTTAACACAGCAGCTCCATTAAAGGCATCTTGAGCTACTTGTCCAAAACCCAGATGCATAAGATTACACCACCAGTTTGAAATGTATAATGTCTGGCTTGAAGCAGAACATGTCACCATCCCTGGAGGTGTTCAAAAGAGGATTGGATGTGGCACTTGAAGCCGTGGCTTAGTCAGTCATGAAGTGTTGGGCGGTAGGTTGGACTTGATGATCTCTGAGGTCTTTCCAACCTTATTGATTCTATGACTCTATGACTATGTAGATGTGGTGCTTAGAGACATGGGATAGTGGTAGACTTGGCTCTTTCTGGTTGGACTTGATGATCTTAAACATCTTTTCCAACCTAAACAATTCTATGATTCCAAGCAACCCACCAAAGTAATACTCTCTACAAGAGAGCAAAGGGGTAGCAACACATTTCAGTGGCACAACTACTTGCTCACAAAACATGCTCGGGCAAAATCTCCCCCCCTTCATATTTTGGGAGTTACTTCAACCTCACAAACCCAAGGGACACGAGAGGGTGGTAACAAAGCAGGCACTTGTCATACTTGTCATGACAATTACCACACACAGGCATCTTCAGCCAATCCCTTTTGAGTACACTGCAAATTGCTCTAGAGGCCACAGGTAGCCTTTGAGTAACACCATGCCCTCTCCTGCTCTGGAAAATAAAGTGTAGTGGTATTGATCATGCTGCACACCTTCTAGTAATAAATTATAAGCCTCAATTTCTAAGTGGGATGAAACTCTAAGCAGTCCTTTGCCACTGACATCTCGGGACCACAAAACTCTTGCTGTAGTACACAGAAGCCTGCCACATAACTTACCATATGGCTAGAACAGAAGAAAAAAGTACTGTGAATAAAATGTTATGTAGTTACTCTTTTCCCCTGGCTTGTTACTAGGCCATACTTGGTTTCTCCAATAATGTAAGAAACAACCACTGTATAGGGCTTACAGTAACCTATTACACATGCATCTGGTTTGTTTTTCAGGTTTCTCACAGAAACATAGAAAAGTTTGCCCTCTAAAGGCCATGGAACCCAAAACAAATAAATAAGAGAAGGTTCCTTGATCTAGCAGATATACCATGTTTTGAACAGGCAACCCAGTTTGCTTCCTGGTTACATAATGCTCTTCGAATGAAACACTTCCCAGCAGATTTCAAGGGAAATAATAACAATGTTAAAAAGAACAAAACAAACAAACCCCAAACACAACCACCACCCCACTCCCCCCCAAGCCAGCCTCCACTTTTCTCCCAGGCTCTAAGGCACACACCAGAGCAGCACACCTTCGCTCTGTGTTGAAGCATGCGCGAGTGTTGGAAAGCAGCTGCCTCGAGGCTGGGTTCTAGAGGCACTGAGGTAAGAGAGGTTTTTATCTGTTTAAGCATGCAAATTTTTCAAGTTCTAGGCTAGGTGGTTTTCATCTTTGCAACAGGTTAAGACAAGTGAAAAATAACTCCAACCTTCAGACATGAAACAAGGAAACTCATCCTGTGCCTCATCTTGCACTGAGCACAACCCCCTCCCCTCCCATTATTCCTTGTTTTCTGGACTCCCAAAACATTTTCATCCTTCACCTTTGCTTTCCTTACTACTGCTTCTTCAAACACTCCACACAGGTCTAATTAAAGGTACTGTAGTGCTGTCTCTACCTCTTCAAGAACTCATCCTAGTCAACTGCACTCCTCCATATAATTTTCCAGTCTTTGGCCCTTCTTCTGGATAAACCCCAGAAGCTATAACAGAGACAAGCCCATCAGCAGCCTAATGTATCTTCCTAAGCACGCTGAAAATCTCTCTCTCTCCACACTGTAACACTCGGTACAAAAGAGCATGCTCAGCCACCACTGCAAGCGAAATGAAACAGAAGCAGCTGCCTGTCTCCTTGGGGCATATGCTTTCTTCACCCTGACTTTCACAACCTCTGCAAACCGACCAGGGACATGGTCCTCTGTCTCACTCTAATGTCCCCCATAACATTCAAGGATTTCAGCCACAGGATACAAATCTTTAGCCTATGTTATGTCACAGCACAGTTCCAAGTTTGCCAGCTACACACTACTGGTGTGTTGGCAATGCCACAGCTTACGACTCTCGGGTTCCATACAGGCTTTATGCTGTCCTCTATGTCATCCTCTTCAAGTACATCCCTTCTCCTACCCTCCTCTTTAAGCAGAGCAGTAGGTACTTCCTTGGGTGACAAGTTGGACTTGATGATCTTTGGGGTCTTTTCCAACCTTGTTGAGTCTATGATTCCTGCTGCAAGCTACTCACATGCAGGGCTTGTTGAGAGGTATAACACAAGAGGAAGTTTGTGACTGGGCACATGCTTGAGTTTATCTAGATTTATTTTCTCTGTAATGCATAACTATTCTTGTTATTAGCAGCACCAGACACACCACTGCTAGCACGTGGCAAGAGCATATTTAGGCCCTTCCTCACTGTATCTGCTATAAACTCTCAAGATTATGTAATGACTTGCTATGCTTCCTATCTATCCCAACTCTGCAGCTGAGATGAGGAAAAGGTGCATTCAAGAACTCAGGAATTAGTTTGCTTGTACATGTATGTTAAGGTCCCTTCCCCTTCTCCACAGACTTACACCTCCTGTTTGAACTTCTCATCCCATCTTGCTTATTTCTCGGCTGTTCATCGTGCCCTCCAGCACCCCACCACTGCAGGGCTCCTTATTTCCTTCTCCAGGTACACTCCTCCAGACACCCTCTAACAGTATCAAGTCTTTAGGCAACTAGTTTCAGGTTGTCTCTTTCCTGCTTCAGTTCCTTTCTCCAACAAATCTGAGACAGCTTTCCTCATCACTGAGGCTGGCTGCACACGTGCAAAGTGGAACAAAGTATCTCAAAAAATATCTAAATTCCGCTTGTGTCTTTTCAAATTTTATTTGCAGACAATGCCTGTGCCCCCACCCTCCCTTTTGTTCGGGGATGGGTCCAGACTCCTGGGGTCAGCTTCACTAAGGCATCTCCCGCTCCGGCGTGCTGCCTGGGCAGAGCTACAGGAGGGGAACTCAGAACAGCTCACAAAGGACAACGTCCCCAAATTTCTGGTGCTGCATCTGTGAGTCACAAAGGCTTACAACTGGCCCCAAACTTGGCATGATAAAGTCGCTCAGCACCAGCAGAGATGCTTGCATTATTATTCTAACCGCTGTCAGAACGTTCTTCCCCCACCACTTTTTCTCTGGGAGAGCTGAACAGCTTTCACTCGGATCAGGAATAAAACCAAGAAATGACCAAACCAAGCACAACAAAGAGCAATAAACCTCCTAGCCAAAACCATCCTCAGAAAAGGCCCAGGAGAGAGCCTCTCGTGCCTTTGGTGACTGCCCAGAGAGTGGCTGAGCAGCGGGCACATAAAACTGGGTGCATTCGTGTAGAAGTGAAATGGGGAGGAAAACCAGTATAAAATCAGGGGAAAGCCTCCGCAAAGCCTAACGCACTCATGACAACCTCCTGACTTGAATACTACTGCTGCTGCTGCTGCTCTTCCCCGTCCCTCTTCGGCAAGCACGCGTGAAGGCGTTAGGACACACTCATCAGCCCACCCCAGCGCTGCAGCGCCAGTCACCACGCGCCTGCGAGCCTCATACTGACAGCAACGGGGCGAACCCAGATACACTTCACTTGGGTAACAGCCCCACGCTGCAGCTCTGGTAACACAACCGGCACAAGAGGAGGAGACCTCACAGTCCACCACGGCCCCCTCCCCATGGGAAGCCGCTTCGCAGGACGCGGCCGGAGTCCCGCTCAGCGTTTCCCGCCGAAGGGGCTGCCCGCAGCACCACCTCACCCGCCAATGGCGCGCGGCCACCCACCTCACCACGCAGCTTCCGGCACAGGCTCTCCCAGTAGCATTCCGGCACCCTCGATGAGCGGAGCGCGGCCCCGTGGAGGGCTACGAAAGCCGCCAGATCCTCCTCCGAGTCTGCCGACATAGCTGAACGCCCCCACCAGCCGCTCCCGCCGGACGCCCCGGCGCAGACCGGAACATGCCACCGGGAACAGCCCCTGAGAGGGAGGGGAGAGGCGCGGAGGCGTTGCCAGAGGCGCGGAGGCGTTGCGAGAGGCGCGGAGGCGTTGCCAGAGGCGCGGCCTCGCGGGGCTGAGGCTGTGGCTGAGGCTGGGGCTGCTGGGTGGCGGCTCGCGGCTCGCCTCAAAGGACGGGGGCGGCTCCCGACTACCCCTGAGGGCAGCCTGCGAGGCGGGCTTTGCTCCGCTGATCTGGAGCGGATCGTGCTGCTGCTTTGATCGTCTCCTTCCCTGCAGCTTTCATGTACCACAGTGTTGGTGGCGCGGTGCTGGCCACAAGACAGAATCCTCGCAGAATAGTTCCAGTTGGACAAGACCTTTGAACTGGAATCCAAGCATCATCTAGCTCTGCTAAGTCTGGCGCTACATCACGTCCCTCAGCAGCACGTTTCTGCGTGTTTTGAACTCTTCCAGGGCTGGAGATTCAGCCGTCTCCCTGGGGAGTCTGTTCCCATGCTTGAGAGCCCTCGCAGGGAGGAAGTTTGTTCTAATACTCAATTTAAACCTCTTGGTGCAACTCGAGGCCATTTTCTCTTGTCCTATCACTCGTTATTGGGGAGAAGAAACTGACCCCAATCCCCCCAGCCTCTCCTCAGGGAGCTGGAGAAAGCAAGGTCTCCCCTGAGCCTCTTTTTCTTGGCTTGGCACCAAGCATCACTAGCTCCCTACTAAAATGTTCTGCTGAGGTTCAGTATGGCACAGTGCAAGGTCCTGCCCTAGGGTCAAACCTTGATATCAACTCAGGCTGAGGGATGGCAAAACTGAGAGCAGCCCTGCAGTGAAGGACTTGGAGGCACTGGCAGGTGAGAAGCTGAGTGTGAGGCGACAAAGCAGACTGGCAGCTCAGAGGGCAAACTGCAGCCTGGGCTGCAGCAACAGAGGGAAGCGGAGAGAGGTGATTCTGCTGGTCTGTTCTTCTCTGGTGAGTCTTTACCTGGAGTACTGTGTCCAGCTCTGGGGCCCCCACAGTATCGCCAAGGTTGGAAGAGACCTCAAAGATCATGGAGGCCAAGCTGTCAGCACAGACCTCACGACCAGACACAGCACAGGAGAGATGGGGACCTGCTGGAGCGGGTCTGGAGGAGGCCACAAAGGTGATCCGAGGGCTGGAGCACCTCTCCTGTGCAGACAGGCTGAAAGGGTTGGGGCTGTTCAGCGTGGGGAGGAGAAGGCTCTGGGGACACCTCCTGGCTGGGTTTCAGTGTCTGAAGGGGGCCTACAGGACGGCTGGGGAAGCACTGCTCCCAAGCAATAAGATGAGGGGCGATGGTTTTAGACCGGAGCAGGGTAGATTTAGGCTAGACATGAGGAAGAAGTTCTTTGTATTGAAAGTGATAAAATGCTAGATTAGGCTGCCCAGGAACGTGGTTGAGGCCCTGTCCCTGGAGACATTCAAGATCAGACTTGGTGTGGCCCTGGGCACCCTGATCGAGTTGGAGGTGTCCCTGCTGGCTGCAGCAGGGCTGGACAGGATGGCATTTGAAGGTCCCTTCCAACCCAATGTGATCTGTGAATCACGAATCTGTGTAATATTGCTGTAAATCTTAATTTCATTTGTGTGTATGGCTCTGACTTGCCTTTCCCATACATGGATTATCTAGAGCAGAAAATACTTACCCATGTACACACAGGGAATATTTTTAGACAGTTATGGTTTGGTTCCACATGGGTATGAAGTACAAATCATGAACTCAAGTGGATTTTTGCTTGATGGAAAGATGTTTGCATTTCCCAGTATTTTACAAGAAAGGGGACTTGGGAAGGCTGCAGCCACAGCCTTCGAGGTGTGCTACAGGTGGGGTGCAAGGCATTGCTACCAAAGGGAAACTGCTGGAGTAAACACCTACGTTTTAGTGATGCTGTTTAAGGGAGGGTTGAATATACTACACTGCTATTCTAAGGAGCACCATTGATAAAGGGCTTTATGGTGTAGGGCTGATTACTTTGTATAAACAATGCATGCCTTGCTGGGGCCTACATCCTTGAGGAGGAGCCCAAAGATGGATGGTGCCTGGCTTGTGCTCAGAATTCCCACCAAAGTAAAACAAAAGGCTATAAGAAAATACCAGGGACATTAAGACCTAAAGAAACAAGAACTTGTCATCAGTGGAAGAAACTTTTATCAGGAAACCATGAAGATGTAAAAATGTTGGAACCGATGTTCCTAATGAGTGAACTTCATTCATTAACCTATCACGGTAATATTGAACACACCACCTGGAGCTGGGAAGCCCCTTGCTTCTCCGAGCACGTGCTACTAATTTTGTAGGTGCTATTGCTTTAATAGCAGTGGCATTGGACTAGATGATCTTCAGAGGTCCCTTCCAGCTCCTACCATTCAGTGATTCTCAGAATTAAAGGTGAAGAAGCTGTAAACCAACCAAGAAGTAAAATAGTCATAGATATGCAGAAGCAGGAGGAATATGTTAATGAGGCTTGAGTAAGTATGTGAAACTTTGCAATCAGGTTGAGATAGCTTTCTAGAATACCACCTAACTTCCAGCTTTGTGCAAATCTGAGGCAAATAAAACATCTCTGCTCTCTATGTTGGCTGTTGTACACTGGGTAAACAACCCCTCTTTGGGGTAACAAGGTAACAGGCTAGCTTTTGGCTGCAGCCACAGGGAATGTTCTCTTCAAGTTGTGTGTGCAGGGGAAAAACTGACATTGTGGCATCAGGAATATTGTAAATTAAAGCATTTCTTTAAAGTTAATTTTAACAGAGAGGCCTCTCTTGGATACCTATCAGTGTAAGGGGAAAGTGTGTTCCTTGTGAGTGCTGGTAGCAGCGGTGGCCTCCCAGTATTTTGCATGGGTCGAGTAGAAGACATTTCTAAAGAAATTCACTCCTCAAATTTTGTAAGGAATAATCTAAACCACTTTAACCTGAGGCTTCCTAAACATTACTGGTAGCCTTGGTCTCAACTCAGGTATGCCTATGCTGCTACAAGCACAAAGCCAGGCATCTTACACTGGCAGCTGCTCGGAGTGCAGGCCAGGGCTTCACTCTGCCTGTTGTTGTGGCCAGCTGAGAGCTGATGTTGCTGCTGAGAGCGAGCTGGCATTGCTTCCTCCTCCCTCTCTGCTCCAGAGACTGTGGAAACTACTTTTCCTGCCAGCCTACCCTCAAATCAGGCCAGGATTCAACTTTGGTTTTGTTTCTGCTGGCAGTGTGTCACTGTGCTAGGAAGGGTGTCATACAGCCCTAGAAATAAAAGGCAGGTTCTAAAAATAAGAATTTAGGGTCAGTAGCTGGTCAGGAAAGCCTTGAATGAATGGAACACAGTCGGTGGGGAATGTACATGAATGCCACACTGAAGAAATATTTCTTTGCTCACTGCCCTGTCTTGCTCTGATGGACTGGTGTCCTGTATACATATCTACCCAGAGCTGCAATCTCTCTCTTCACATAATCACAGAGTTAGCAGGAGGGTTTGTATGTTTAGGAGCTGCAATAGCACAGCCAGGCACAGAGAGAGTAGAAAGAGATGCAAAATGATACTTACACGCTCTACCTATGCATCCCTGTTCTGCAGGTGAGCATCCAGCACAATCCTCAGGTTGGCTATCTGAATAGTAAGTGAAGTGAATCTTCCTCTTTGCCTGAGACTGTCTGCCTCACCACATGCTGTTTTGCCATATATCCCCAGCATAAAGGCTTTACTAGGATGTCACTAGGGAGACCTACGTGATTAAACATCAACAGATTAAGAAAGAGTTGTATTTCCAGGGTTCCCTTGACTGGGTTCTGGCCATGCTATTCTGAGTTTGAGGATGTTTTTGCCAATATTGTGGTCTGGAAAAGAAAAGGATGGGTGAAGTGGTGAGCTTGCACTAGCACTATAAAATGTGAGCCTTGCCTACTGAAGAGGTACCCAACGCCTTCCTTCTTCCCCTTCCTTCCTCTTGTTCTTTGCCATGGATTCAGTATGGGATGGCATGGTATAGATGCACGTGCCATGGTATGGTTCCATGCAGCCTATGTTAAATAGAGCAAGTTACATGACTAGGATTTTTGCATAGGTTTTGTTTATACTCCCAGCTTGAGACAAACGTTTTGTGCAGTAAACACAGCAGAGAATACAGAAAACAATTTTGTATTTCAGTCAAAGTTTTTAATAAACAAAAAAGAAAGGTAATTTCCCCCCCTAGACAGACCAGGTAAGAGAAGTGGGCTGCAGCTTTCTTTGTTCAGTAGTCCCACAGTGATCATGCTCTGCCCAGAGGCAAGAGGGAACATGTTCCCGCTTCAACGTGAGAGTTACGTAATTCCTATTCTCACCAAGTACAGGCAGGTGTTTTCTCACTGCTGCTTTGCTCTTCCACCTCTCTTTGGGCTCTGGCTGCTGGCCAGCTGGCTATGGCTCCAGGCTGTTTGAGGGAGTTTGCAGGCCTGCGGTCAGGCTACAGCACTGCTCAAACTGTGAGCAGTGAAAAAACAGAACTGGATTTCACTGGGTTTAAGAGTAGAAAAGACCCTGGGACACAGAAGCAACTCTAAGTGGGCTATTCCTGACTTTGTCCAGCACCTAATGCAGTCTTATCCAGCTGCCATCTTTGGCAGCCTACTCGACTCTTTGGCTGATTTTCTTCAACAGGAGCAATTCCCAGAACAGGGAGCAGAGTCCAGATGTCACCACTCTCACCCCTTCACCTGCCAGCTACACAGCAAGGCTTTCAGGAGCAGTGCAGGTCACCTCTTATGACAGAGGCATAGGTCAGAGATGAACAGTCACCCTCTCATCGTGGAAGCAGGCATTTGTAGACAATCTTTGTAAAGAACAAATTAACACAGCATCTTATTCTGATTGTTTTCTTAGGCAGAGTGACCAACTTACAGTGCCTGAACAATGCAGGTTTTACTTAGGCAAAGTGCTTGTTAAATAAATGGGTTACTTTACCTAGGTATCTGCAGAGAATGAAAAACATTCTTAGCAAGGTTAAGCTTACTAGCACTGCCTCAGTCTCAAATAAGAGGATTTAGCCTTCTGGCACTGTCTGGGAGGGGCCAACCCATGCAGCCTTTATGCTTCTGTCACAGCAGCTCTGATGCCTTATTCACCACTACCTGATTTAGCTCCTGCCCTGCAGCAGCCTCAAGTAGGAATTTAGTTAGGAGTTAGCATATTTGCCCCCAGCAAACACAACTAGAGTTTTACAAAGTTTCCTGAGTCTGGCACTTTCTGGCTTTATTTCAAATGTCTATGGCTCTATGGTCTTGGTAGATCTGATGTGCATGCCACACTTAGTTTTCCTATTGTTTCACATTAGATCCTTTCTTTTTGGCAACATGTCATGGAAACCTCTCAGTCAGAAATAGGGATGTAAGGGGCAGAAGAGAACCTCAAAATAATATTGAAAAGCAGATCAGGGGACATATTTTTTGTGCATTTTATTATAAATGCTGCAATATCTAAGAAAACATTTTCTTTCAAATAAACAACAACTGCAACAGCAAAACCAGAACTTCTAAGCACAGAAAATTGAGATTTGGGCTGAGATAAGAGGAACACAATTTGCTGTAAATACTTTGTCAGAGCTGTATCTGTGACCCTAAAACCTCATATATGTTGGTTTGCTAAGAAAGAAAAAGTAAATACTGTCAAAGCCCTCCAGGTTCCCTTCTGCTTGCTGTCTAGATGACGCTGGTGCAGAGAGCCTGTTCACGTACACAAAGCAATGGCAGGCAGGGGCTGTCTGTTCCATTGTATGTTTATTATGAAAGTGATTTTAACAAAAGTTTTATTACATGCTTAATTTTCAACTTTGACATAGAAATCAAAGCTATTAATATACAGATGCAAAAGGAAATGTCTTTCTTATAAGGTACCTTTACAACAACGTTTCCTACCACCAAGCTGATGGGATTGTTACAATATTGGTAAAGCTTCTTTTCTAGGTATCCAATTTTGTACAGTTATTCACTCTCTTTGCTCTAAATTATTGTGGCACGTTTTCATCTGGAAATAGATGTTTGTACATAATTTACATTGGTAACAAAGCTTAGAAGTCCCAGCAGCATCTGCAAGAGCTTAGTTAAAACCACCACTCTTGCCCAGTGATTCACGAAGCACACTGGCCTAGAAACCAGCATTGTACTCCAGGCATCTCCCCCTGAAATCGAGTCTACCAGAAACTCCTGCTTAGCAGAGGATGGGCATGATTATGGTGCACTTCATGCAGGTGAAACTACCACTGACCTCTGTGGCAGTTTTGCCTTAAAAAGGCTGTATGATCTGATTAAATACGAGGTTTTATCACTTCCACTGCCACCTAGGAGCATGGAGATAGTAGATCTTTCCTTGTCTTTGTTTGATACTTGGGCACAACCTTTTGAATTCCTTCTCTCTCTGAGTTTTGTATTGTTTCTTACTCAAACAACAGAAGACCTGAACCTACCTTTAAAACACATATTCTTTTTATGTTATGAAATTGCTGAGCACTTCAAAATGAAACTTGATAGTCAGTTCTATGAACATTAGCATGTTACATTGTCCCAGGAAACTCCTCTTGTGGTGCCCGAGGGACTGCAGAAATAACAGGAACCGTAATCTGGAAGGATGAACCTAACCACTGACCTCAGCTACCCCAGGCTCCTAAAGTACTTTTTAATCATCACATTGAGCATCTGCTGCTTTCAATGCAAATTAACAACCTGTCTAAGGTATAAAATGTAGGAAACAATATTTACAAAATAATTTTAATAAAAAAAAAGTAGAAAACCCCTAAACTCTAAAAAATAAATCACAATCATTAAAATAAAGTTTAATTAAGCAAAGCAACTTCTTTTTCTAGGTACTGAGAAATTCAGCTAAAATTGAATTGCAATTGTTTGTATAGCTTTAAACTTGTTATCTCTGCTTTCTGCATACAGATGGTTTAAATTATTACATCTACAGGGATTTCTGTACATTTTTCTCTTGTATAGTACATATTAATTTCATAGATTAAAAGCTTAGTGATGAAACAGAATAAATAAATGAAATAAGAAACTGGAACTGTATATATTCAGATACTTAGATAACAGTGTTTGGACATAAGAGTTTATTTCCCAGTCTGTTTCTATTTAGATGGAAAATGTTCTGCTAAGGCATGAGACCTCTCTGAATCCAAATCTCCCACTAAAGAGTAAGTTCATAATAGCTTACAGAAATTTCCCTCCTTCTATAAATTCTTATGGGAGACAAAAGTTTGGTCTGTTTCCCGTCCCACCCCCTCCCCCCCAAAGTGCTCACTACGATTTCTCATCCTAGAAAATGGTTTCATTAAAGTCTCAAAGTATTGGCAGTCTATAGAATGTCTCCAGTAACTAATGCTCCTGTCATTCAGTGGTTTTATACTATGGGAAAAATGCATCTACTTGAACTCATGACACAGGTACAAGTAGCTGTGTGGCTTGCTCATTCCCAGCACTAGAGAAGGGAAAATCCAGACCCCTGAGGTAGCTGAGAAATCTGCCACTGGATTCACTTGTTGAAGATTCCCCTCCAGCTTGCTTCTTTTTAAAGAGCATTCAAAGGTATTTAAAGTCCAGACATGGAAACTGTCACAGAACAGTTAGGTTTGCTGGCACAGACCTGTCAGTAGTTCCTGTATGAGAATCACTTTTGTTCCTGATTTTTGAAACTTGTCATCTGCAAGATAAGACTAACCTGACAAATTGGAATCTATTGAGCACACTTGCAAAATGGGATTCAGGGTAGGGTTTGACTTGGCTCTTTGAATGTTTAATGCATGCAAACATGTTTCTTGTTCATGTGGCATCATCCTTGTATTCTGCTTACAGACAGAGGACTACAGGTAACCTGTGCTCTTCCAAACCAGCTGTCAACTCAGAATGTGGACCCGGAAAACTCTTTGATCAAACCTTGTTTATCTAGGCTAGTCTAAACTAAACTAAACCTAGCTATGGAAGACTGAAACCCGATGCTTTCTCTACTCAAATGACACATGCAAGCACCTTGCCAACAGCAATCACTAAGCTTTCATAACATGACTTAAGGCTTGATTTGCAGCTTCTGATTGTTTCAGCCTCCTGCAGGTGGTGATTTTAGTGGCACTTGAGAACGTTTGGGGATGATTCACCATCACTTTGCTAGACATAAGTGCAGTATTTAAAACAGGAGTAGAGGCTTAAAATGGTAAGTGCTACAGGTGCAGCCTTTAAGCATACAGGCAGTTACAAATTGGAAATAGAAAGCTCAGTTTGTGATGTGCAATTGGGCAATCACAAATGGATACTTCTTCAGCCTGCCTGTAAATACATATCCACATGCTGTTGCACCTGTCCCGCATACAACCTGTAATTCTCCAAGAACAGGTACAGCACCACATTTCTTGAACATGTTTCAAGGCAATATTTCATGTTTAGGGTAAAATCCAACATTTTATATTCTGCAGTTCTCCCTGGGGTGTGTACAAAGCCATGTTGAATCAGGCCAAGTCTACTTGAGAAGTGTCCCTGCCCACAGTAGGGAGGCTGGAGTAGAGGATCTCTCAGGTGCCTTCCAGCCTAAGCCATTCTATGATTCTCTGATGATTCACAAAGTTTGTTTTCTCACATTTCTCCTTGTATAGTTTTTGATTCCCAAATATGCCTAGGTCTTCTCCATAGAAGAAAACATTCCTTGTTGTCCTGCTGTTGTATAGTAGCAATATGTTCTCTGACTTCTGACAACAAAGACATCCTACACCAGCGTTACCAAATGAAGAGCTGAGGTCACTTTCTATGTGATGAACACCAATTTCTGTAACTATAAATCTAGTATAAAACTCAAAGCATTTTTAGCTTTTAGAGGCTGAGGTAAAAATTCTGTGCTCCTGTACAAATCAGCTGAAATTGGTTTGGACAGACATATATACTACTTGTCATTACTTATTTCATTAGAACTTTACACATCCAGGTGCATTTCTATACAGAGCTGTGAACATTTCCTAAATATATCATATATGAGACCTCTATATATTCAGAAGCATTTCACTGGATACTTCTGAAGGCCAAATTATTCTCTTCCTTTCACTGCTTTCAGCAACATAAGTTTGCATTTGCTACAGAAGTCCCTGAGCACCCCGTCTTGACCATGGAGGTCATGCCCTGACATGACTCCAGGCAACATGAGCTGACACACACTCTCAGGTTGTCTGTCAGGATGAACTTGACAAAACTCTCCTTTTCTGTAGTGTAGTTTTAAGTCAGGGTGAGTGATTCCAGAGCTAGAGTGTAGCTAGTACTTCCTTTAGCCCTGCCAGGGTTGCACTAACACTGACCATAACTGGGACACATCCCTCTTGTTGTCACTATCTGGCACTGGATTCTCCATGCAGCTAAGAACCCGGAAGATGTTACAGTGCTTCCAGTGCTTTCTGGACTTGTAAGGCCATTACCTTCAGACAGAGGAAGCTTGTTCTGCTTGGCACCAGTGTCGTACAATGGTATTATGTCCACACATGTGGGTTGTGAAGATGAAATCTTGGCAAGGATTTTACTGAACTCATTTCACATCACCAGGTTCCAAAGTTGACTTAGTGAAGTTTGAAATACTAAAGATTGCTGTAAATTATTCAGCACTGGGGAAGTTATTTTCTCCCTGTCTTTCCTATCTTCATCTTCCTGTCTTTCAGTAGAATGGCTGCACTCCTCACCCATTCTGATAACTCTGAATCACCCATCAGACTTTGAAACATTATTTGAAGTATTGTTTAGCTATACACTTACAGATAATTGAGTACCTAAAACAATTTTTTGCTTTTTTAAGTTGTTTTTTTTTTCTTCTTCTAGAAATACCTCCTATTATGGAAAAAAATACTGCTAACTTTTCTTGTGTTCAAGGCATGCACTGAGGCTAGGACTGATGAGATACTCTCTTCAAATGTCCACCTTTAGTTCCCCCTGATGAGTACTTATAAAAACTAGTTTCAACATCCTCACAAAAGCCAGCCATTGTAGAAGGGCTTTTATGCAGATGTTACCTTTTGAAATGAAGGTTCATATAAAAAATAAAAAATACATATATTAAAAAGAAAGCTCATCAAAGACCTAAGACCCATGAGAGAAAAAAAGGAGTTGTTAGAACCCAGGTTGAATCTGTTCAGGTACAGAAAGAAAAAAATGGTACTGTTCAACAGAAAAGGAAAGAAGGCAAGTAAAATTACAACAGGCTAGGTAGAAAAACTCAACAGAATACTTAAGTGTCACAGAGCTCAACTTTGTACATTTAAACAGTACTTAAACACAAAATAAATGTAAATTCACCATAACCCAACTTAAATGTTTGTCTTTGAGAGCTTCCAAGGGGATGTCGAACTACAGGGTAGATGTGCAAAAATGTGCAGTGAAGCAAAACTGTCTTAGGTGTTTTCTGAAAGGAACTTTGTCCATGTAATAAACTTGTAGGGTGTAAAGGGAAAATGATCTACAAAAGGAAGGGATTTAAAAGTAAAGTCTCTCATTGAAATCAGCTCCTGTGCTAGGAAACAACAGGAAACACAGCAGCTATCAGCATCTTAATCCACCAGCACCTGCCACTGTGTGAGCATGGCCTGATCGTGAGGCTGATGCTCTCCTGCAGACTGCACAGTCCCAGTAGGTGGTGGGCACTGCAGCTGCAAATTTGTTATTAAAGGGAGTGCAAGATCTGAGGACTGCAGGGATTGCCATCCAACTCATCTGCAAAACTGTCCCTCCCTCACCTCCACTGGAGCCTAGGTCTGTGACACAGGTATGTTCCCAGTGTTTTAGAGGTGGTAGGGCCAACAAAACTCCCCCTTGGTGAGCTCCTCTCAAGTGTCACATCCTCATGTAAGGGGCGTCCAAGGAAGAGGCAATAGTTGACCCCTCACTGGACAGCAGTTGCATGTGAACTAATATTGTTTTTCCTGGAAGAGATTGTTCTGGAGTAAACCATTGTCCAATATTATAAAACTCCAGAAGGCTGTGGTTTGGTGTTAATGGAAGTGACAAGCATTTGGACAAGTCATTTAATCATCTAAACAAAGTTACACATCAATAGGAGGAAATAGGGCGTGTGGGAGTAAAAATTTAAGCATGAATAATATTTACAGTAACTGAACATTACTAATGTACCAGCAAATTGAAGTGAGTATTTATATATGTATGTATTGTAATAGATGCTCTATTAACAGAAAGACAAGCAGGACTACAACTGTCTTCATTTTTCACCTGTCCTACTGTAAATACCTTCAGAGGGACTGGCTGGTGTACAGAGCTAAACCTGCTCAGTGAAGTCATTGCCAGTGGCAAACCTCTTCAGTTTAGAAGAGGGCAGATAAAAACACTAGCACTTTAGGGCATGGGACTAGATTTAATGTAACTGATAAAACAAAATTATACATCTGTTTCCTTCCTCCCTTCCCTCCTTCTTTCCTCCTTCCTTCCCTTCCTCTCTTTATCCTTCCTCCCTCCCTTCCTCTCTTTATCCTTCCTTCTCTCCCTTCTCTCCTTCCTTCTCTCCTTTTACCCTTTTGCTTTCTACTTGCACAGAGGTTCCACTAAGCCACAAATGAGAAATAACAACATTTAGATCATTTAGATTGCTTCCCCCCCCCCCCCCCTTTCTGTCTCAAATATAAACTTCAAGTGCAAGTCACAATCCACATATTATTTATACTAGATACTTCTTTCTACAATAGAACTTATTTGCAGGTAGTTTTATCAGATTTGAGTAGATTTCTTCTCTGCTTTGACAAAAGCTGTTTTTGATGAAAAATAAAAAGCTAGGAAGAATATTTTCTGGATGCTGTACTTCCAAGTGGAAAGTGAAGACACGCTAGTGCAGGCACCAATTTGACTCCTCAGCTAGATGCGCTCAGGATGCATCATCTTCTTTCTCAGTGAAAATCCCATTCAGAACACTGGCTTTCAATGGTTAGAAAACATTATAGGCATTTTTCAATATACAACTGAAAACAAAGACTGCAAAAAAGAGCCTTCAAATTAGCAAATGTTTCTACTGGAGAAGAAAGACAATATTTGACAGAGATGCAAAGTAGCCCCAGACTGAGTGCCCCTAGACTATTTGTATGGCCGGAGAAACCTGGAAACTTTTGATCGCAGCAGCTTTATGAAGGATCTTGGAAACATCTCTTTTGACTCCTGTGCTGTGTACTTGAAATAGTTCTGCGGGTGTGCCAGTACATCAAAGAGAGCTTTGATCAGTTTCTTGTCCTATGGGAGACAACATACATATTTTAGATTACAATAGGGCTTGGATTTAGTGTCTGCACAGCCTCCAAAATTCATGAACAACAGGCGGGTTGTCCTCTCACTAAATTTGATTCTGGGTAAAGCAGTGCAAATAAACTCCTTGTTGGTGTGGAGTTTCAGATGCATGAGTATCTCACAAACTGGCTGCAGCAGTTAGGCTTTAGAATTGCAGACTGCCCCTGACTGCCATGCCAGCCTGTTTCACGCTGTTGTCCAGGGCCTGCCTTCCGTGAAGAAGAGCACAGGCTGCTCTTCAGTGATTCTGCAAGCTTTAAGAACTTTCTTCTGTACCTTGGTAAAATCTTGATTCAGAGCCTCAAGTGAGCCTGTGCCTGACTATATGCTGCAGACAGGACCTGAGCAACCTCAAAACTCTAGTGAGAGAATACTGTCAGGGCTGGGGCAGGGCTGGCCAGGGGAGCTCCTATCAGCTCCTATCCTTTCAGACTGTACACTTACATGGCTGAACTTTGCCTTCAGAACAGCCTTTTTCCTTCACTCTGGCAGATACTCGCTCAGGTGATTTTGCAGATGACACAAAGTTAGGGGCAGATGTTAGTCAATTAGAGGGTAGAAAGGCTCTGCAGAGGGACCTCGACCGACTGGAAAGATGGGCAGAGTCCAATGGGATGGCTTTCAATAAGTCCAAGTGCCGAGTGCTGCACTTTGGCTATGGCAATCCCATGCAGAGCTATAGGCTGGGGTCGGAGTGGCTGGAGAGCTGCCAAACAGAGAGGGACCTGGGTGTGCTGATCGACAGCCACCTGAATATGAGCCAGCAGTGTGCTCAGGTGGCCAGGAGGGCCAATGGCATCCTGGCCTGCATTAGGAATAGTGTGGCCAGCAGGAGCAGGGAGGTCATAGTGCCCCTGTACTCTGCTCTGGTTAGGCCGCACCTTGAGTACTGTGTCCAGTTCTGGGCTCCTCAGTTTAAGAAGGACATTGAGACACTTGAGCGTGTCCAGAGAAGGGCAACAAGGCTGGTGAGAGGCCTTGAACACAAACCCTATGAGGAGAGGCTGAGGGAGCTGGGATTGTTTAGCCTGGAGAAGAGGAGGCTCAGGGGTGACCTTATTGCCCTCTACAACTACCTGAAGGGTGGTTGTAGCCAGGAGGGAGTTGGCCTCTTCTCCCAGGCAACCAGCACCAGAACAAGGGGACACAGTCTCAAGCTGCGCCAGGGGAGGTTCAGACTCGAGGTGAGGAGGAAGTTCTTCACCAAGCGAGTCATTCGGCATTGGAATGGGTTGCCCAGGGAGGTGGTTGAGTCATCGACCCTGGAGGCGTTCAAGGGGAGATTGGACGTGGCACTGGTGCCATGGTCTAGTCATGGGGTCTGCGGTGTCAGGTTGGACTCGATGATCCTCGAGGTCCTTTCCAACCTAAGTGATACTGTGATACTGTGATACTGTGATACTGTGATACTGTGATATGTAGGGGGGGAATTTTCACCCCACCACAATGTTACAGCTACCTTCCTCCATAACTCTCCAATGTGTTGCTTAGGCCTCTGGAAAACCATTTCGCAGACAGCTTACAATGCTCCATTATGGTTGTGTCTTGTTGAGGCAGGACAGTGAGTTATGTAAACACATTTTTAAATGCACAGGATGCTCTCATTTAATGACTTGTTTAAACACATGCCAGGCTGAGGCTGAAGAAGGCTCTTCAAACACTATGGCCTTAGTCAGTCTTGGCTGACTAATTTTTCTACCAGACAATTATCTGAGCGTGTATTTCATTTAGTTCTTGATTCATCAAAGCATGTGTACACATGCTCAGCCCAGATGACTTTGTGCTTCTCCAAATATCAGCACAAACCTCAGAAGACAGAAGATTTAATCAGGGATCACCCTTGAGGTTTAAACATAATGACCCTATCAGGGTGGTGAGAATTATCTTGGGAAAAGGAATTCCTGGTTAGCCTCAGATAAATCAGAGCTTTCTTACCTTTAAAATCTCTTGGTGATTTTCTGATGCATATAATCGTCCATCTCGAACAATGTCTTCTATCAGTTGTTGGTAATCCTCTGAAAGAAAAGGGTCAGTTGAGTGACTGTTTGTGACATCATCTGTGAGGATAACAGCCTGACATTAGCTAGACCTCCTCTTCAAGACAGAACTGAGAAATTAAGTATCCCTTTGATTACTCAGCATCTCTTAAGATACTGTAATCAATTATTAAACTTCTGTACTGCTTTACACCAGTAATTTTGGGTAATCCATGTAAAAATAGTAGCTTGGCCCCAATAAAGGACTCCCTCCAGATAATAATACTTTTATCTGCATTCTAGAGATGAAAAACCTGGGACCCACAATACGTAATGCTTGTCACTTGTTATTCGTCAAGTCAGCAGCACAGCCAGGAACAGATCCTCATTTCCTGCCCTGAGAACAGCTCTCATTTTGGTTCCTGAATGACCAAATTTTCTCATCATTCATACAATTGCAGTGGTGTTTGGAAAAGAGATGGACTAACAGCTGCTGGAAACATCACAGGAAAGTCTTGATGTCATTGAAAGAGGAATCATCCCAAAGTCTAAAGTACACAGTTTCATGCACAATTTGTGTGCCAAGCCAGGCTGCTTAAAAATGTGGATTTATGAAAGGATCTTTCTTTTTGCATTGTTGTTTTTCTCTGTTGTAGTTGTGATTGTATTTCAGAACCTGGTGGGTTAGCAGTAGGGCTTGATGGAGGGGCTTCCTGAAGTGCACAGCAATTGATGGTATGAGAAATGACAAGGAAAACACGTCTCATTGAGTTTGGTGGACTAAGCATTAAGTTTCAAGAATTATGTGTAACTTGCTGTCCACCCTTAAAGCATTAGAAAAAGTAATCACCATAAAACTAGATATTATTTCAAAGTCTTTGCAACTGGTTTTAAAGCTATTCACTAGACTGAAAATGAGTGACATCAGGTTCTTCCTCATTCTTCACTCTTTGTTATCAGTGCAAGAGAGGTTCTAAAGGACAATTTTATGTAATCCAGATCTAACACAACGCTGGAAAACAATCCCATTCTCACCGTCATAAGTCACATAGGGGACCTGAAATCCTTTGCCACTGTTTCCTTCATTTGACTTGAACTGAATCCAGAGCTTTCTTGATCTTGAGGTAAATGCAATAGGTCTCTCATAAGTCTGACATGTTTCATATGTAGTAATTGAAGTAGGAGAAGCTACAAAGATGGTTAAATAAAAAAATAATCATTATAAAATACTTTTGGCACCCTTCTTGAGCTAGATGTTAGAAGTGTCAAATTGATAAGATGCTTCTCAGCATCTTCCTGAGAGCAGAAGTGTTTTGTTCTTTTCTGGTGATAGAAAGGATATTGGTTTTATTTGTATATAGAGAAGTAAGTTTTTCCACAAAGGCAATGGGAATCCCTTTGTCCTGCAGCAGGAAGTTTAAGTAGACAGCAAGAAGCCAGAGATAGTTTTTGACATTTATAAAATTCCTACCACCAAATGGTAGGGGTTGGAAAGGACCTCTGAGGTCATCTAGTCCAACTCTCCTGCATCTGTGATGAGGCTCCTCCAAACTGAAATGAATTTAAAACAAAAGGAAATACAAATATCTTCTTACCTAGTTGAACCAAACTACTCCATAGCCCCAGGACAATTAGGGAAAGTAACGTGGGTTATCTGAACTTGCTGAGGACTGATTCAGCTTTCACCAATGTCAGCAGAAAGAGACCTTTGAATTGGGTGGGGTTTAGGCTTTTGAAGTGCAGAAAAGTGGATCTAACTGTAACTCTAGAACTGACATCAGTCTTTCCACCCTTACTGCAGCTGACTGTACATGAACTATAATAAATATTCTGAAGGCCTGCTCTTATGATGCCAAACACAAAGTGATCCCCTAGCATGACTGTAAAAAACAGCTTTCATTTGCCAGTGGTCAGCACTGGAATTGGTAATGAAAATGAGGTGAAACTTCCCAATGGCTTTACTCACTCGTGGAACCACAGTTTAGAATTAGATGGACAGCTGGTTTGCAACAGTTGAAGTGCTTTGCTTTTAAAAGACTTCTCTGGATGGCTATAATTTCCTTCCATCTATAGTGGGCAGGTTTCATCTGACAGGCAGAGGTGTCAACACAAGCCCTCAGGGGTAAAAAGTTGTGGGAATTGTTTTAGCAAATGCAATGCTCTGTTCTGGGAAGTAAAACACCCACTTTTACACAAAGCAAACAAACAATGGTGTCTTTTGGGTTTGATGCCTCTTGGAGAGTTAGCAACAGATGGCCAGAAGCTGGGTACCTATACAGGACTGAAGGAAGACTGTATCTCACTGGGGTCTTAAGTTCAGAAGTTGAGTTGACTTCATAATCAAAGACAAAACATAGCCATCTCCCCCACCCCACGGGAAACTGGGAAAAGTTTTGATTTGTGGAGGGTGTCAGGTGCACCAACCCATCTCACTGCCCAGGTTTAACAGTAACTGCAGTGTATATGTATTTGCAAAGGGTGAGAGCACAGCTGATGACACACAGATGACAAGAGAGAGCTCTCCCAATATAACTTAGCACTCTATTGACTTCTAGAGTGTTACCAGGGGGTGACTGGGCCAGACAGAAGCCCATTAACTGCTTTGTGATTCAGCCAAGGCGCTTAAATAATTAATATCACTCTGTTGATTGTTACTGATACAATGTTCTGTTTTCACTTGCTGCACCAGTGGATTGAACAATCCTATAAACACCAGATAGGTGAAGACAGTTCTCTCTTCAATGTGAACTTTCCGCTTGGGCAGTTTGTAGTAAGTCTTTATGCACGCCACGTCAGGCCGCTTACCGCTCTTCCTCATCACTAAAACATCACCACATTCATCTTCGATTGGGAGAAATATCTCAGGCACAACGATGAGTATTCTCCTTTTTGGGGGTGGGTTTATATTCCAAATGCATTCAACATTAGCTGGGTAGTCTCCAGGGTAGTTGGGCGATTCAATGTAGCCAGTGTAGTCCCCAAGTTCTCCTCCACAGTGCTGGTCTGTGTAGAAACATAAATTAGCATTTGTGTTAGCTCATTAGCTGATTTGAGGTGTTTTTCTAGATCTGGCAAGGCTAAACTTCTCCTGGTGGCTTTAGAAATGCACACACACTCCATCTGCCTCTTTGTTTAGCATGGAAATACATTAAAAGGATACTCCATCTGCAGGGCTGCTCCAGCTCATTTGCAGAACCTGAATCTCTGGTGCATAAACTGATTCAATGCTTCATTCAGGTTGCTTTGTTTGATTAACAAATGGACACAGGTAAGTAAACATGATCACACTGTGGAGGTACTCACACTGCTTACCACTGAGACCACACTGACCTGCAGAAAGTAGTCTGCTTTAACTTGGCTTTTACCTTGGTGTAGAATGAATGTGATGATCCTAATAGCCAACCTTACCTTGATTACAGATTTGCCTTGCTTTATTGCAGATTAAACTAGCTGATAAAGAATCTCCACTGATGGATCAGTTTTACTCTCTGAGTTTTCAAAACTTGTATTGAACTCCTATTTGCCACAGAAGCCTCATTCAGTAAGTTACTTAAGCTTGAACTCTCCAGGCCTACTCACCCACTGAAAACTAGATTATGTATTTAAATACTTTGCTTAATCCCAGCTGCAAAGATTATGTAGGGTCAGAAAATCCTTGAATTCAGAGAGCATCTAAGATAGCAAAGTGACAAGGGTAGTTTTATTTTATAGGAACATCATCAAACTTCCTCAAGTTCCTTACAAGTACCTAATTTATCTGAATTACATTAGCAATTACGAAGGGCTTCAATGACTCATGGCACATAATCAGAATAAAAGCTTACAACAGATTTGCACATGAATAGTTAATTTAGATGACATGACCTAATTATGGAGATGTTCTCCTAAATCAGCATGCTACAGATGAAAAAAGAATTGCTTGCCTAAAAGAATCAGGCATTCACAGATCAAATAAAATTGCACTGGAATCCTTTGGGGGGATATTTAAAATGGTAAGTGAAAGTAGGAGGCTGAGTACTGCAAAAAAGCCCATAAGAAGATTTCACTGTTGTGAGAGATTAGCTGGCAGTTGCATGATGCATGCCCATATATCTCTCATATCATCATGGGATGGCAATTACTCTGCTGGAAGATGACAGCATGCCCTGCAGAGGGCATCACTGCAAGTCAACTTCCAGGGCCTGGGAAATCAAAAGTTTCACAGTTTTGACCTGTAGCTGGCATTCACATTAAAGCTGGACCAATGGTATGCATGGAATGGTCCTTTCCCTTTTGTTGTTGTTGTCTGTGTTTGTTTGTTTTCATTGTTTTCCCAGTTTGTGCTGTTTCCTCTGGCAGTAGATACACACTGGCTAGGAAAAAGAGGGCAGTCCAGCTGAGAGATGGAACTTCTGTACTGCAGTTCTGATCTGAAGATTTGCTTCATCTCACAAAGTATATAAATGCCACTTACTTTTGCAGTGTGTAACATTAGTGGAGCCATCAAAATCTGTACTTGTGTTCCCTGGGCAGGTGATGCAGTAGTTTTGACCAAACTCGGGCTGGTACTTCCCCACAGGGCACCGGATACATCTGTGTGTCGTGGAGTTGTAGTAGTGTCCAGGAGAGCAATGAACTGTAAGGCACCAGGTGTCTTATTTTCAGCAAGTACAATTATTTGCAGCGCAGAGAGAACTTCACCCTGGACATACCCCATGATCTATGCTTTCAACTATATTTCTTAGGCCATAAAAGGCAAAAAAGACAGCATTTCCCATTACAAAGGATTTTCTAACCAGAATTTTGATCCAAAGGCTAGAGCCAATAAACCCTCATGGAACTAACCGCACACGCTCTATGTGTCACTGCATTTAATGCAGTGTTTTCCAAGGAGCTTGCAAACCATTGAAGCTGATGCATGTCTGCCTCAACAACAAACATGCCTTTCACAGCAGGAGGAGAGGTGTTTCTGTCAGTGTGTGTTTGCCAGGGCTGGCCTGTTCTTCCAAGTAACTACACCATTTGCAGTGGAAGTTGACATTACAGAGCACACAACATCATGTCGAACATTTGCAGTCCCTGCCTAGCCCATTAACAGTCAATCCTTAGCTTCCTCTGTTATTTCTGCACTGTCTAGCTTTTCTAAATTGGTAAATAAAGGTACACAAGAGCTAAAAGCCAAAGCATTGCCCAATGCAGGTTTTCCTTACTTCTCCACGTGCGGTGCGGCAGATTCACTCAGCAGTTGCAGTGCTGACTTTTTACCTGTCTGTGGTAAGTCCCAGAGAAAACCATCAAGCCTGTTCAGTCTCTGCAAACTCAGGAAATTCCTAGTTTAGAGAGTTCTTGACCATTTAATTTAATTGTGCACCGTCTTTCTCTACGAAGTGACTGTGCTCTGGAGCCTTTCAAAGTCCCTGGGCATTGAAGAGAAACAGAAGGACAAGCAGCAGGAAAATGAACCGCAGTAAGATTCTAAATTCACCTTTGGTTTCGCAGTCTTGAAAGGAAACAGCACCTTCATACTTGGTCACGAGCCCACCACCACATGGAAAGCAGAGGGTCCTTCCTGGTTCAGGCTGGTATGTACCAAGAGGACAGACTCTACAAGGTTTAAAACCATCTGAAGAATAGTGCCCAGGAGAACACTGCCCTGGAAATGAAAAATAACCATTTGTATTAGTGACAAAGTGGCATTAGTGACATTAGTGGCAGAGCCTGAAATCCACTATTAGCTAGCAATCCTCCCTGTAACTCAAACATCTGACATCAAGACAGCTGCAGATCAAATTCTGACCTTACCTGCTGATTTTGTGTTCTGCCTACAAAACACCACCAGCAAAATACAACTGCTTCCTTAACAAGCTTAATCAGCTACCTCTGTGTATGCTATTTTTTGTCTTTCATCTGAGAATTTCAAAGTGCTTTGCAGGGAAAAAAGAAAAGACTCTTTAGAGTGTATCTATGACCTGAGCAATTGTTGGATTTCTACTTTTTGTATCTCCATTCTTCAGATTGTGGGACTTACCAGACTGGGTGAGAGCAGTCCAGCACCATGTCTATGAGAACAGCTGCCAGTAGCATCTTTCCAGGTAGCTGCAAGTGCTAGTATCTGACAGCTCTTCTGACAGAAAATGGTGATTTGTGTAAAGCAAAGCACTTTGTGAGGAAGTCTACTCACAGATACAAGGTAGTTTCCAAACTTGCTCTCTGCGCAATTTCTGGTAGGCCACGTGTCTGTCTTCACAGAGCCCCAGAATCATTCAGGTTGGAGAAGACCCTTGGGATCATCATATCCCTCTGATAACCCTACTCTACAAGGTTCATCCCTAAACCCTATCCCCAAGCACCACATCCAAATGACCTTTAAACTCATCCAGGGTTGGTGACTCAACCACCTCTTCTAGAGAAGAGGTACAGCTGGGTGCTAACGCTCCTAAGTAGCCAAAGCTTTCAGCACTAATGTGCCTCAGGCCTTACTTGTATATAAGAATGAGCTGACTTGCTCCCTTCTTGCCTTCTGTGTGTTGAAATGTCAATCAAAATTGATGTGAGATCATTTACCTGAATAATGCCCCAAATACTTAGCTTTTAATTGTGTTTTGGCCTTCTACCTTCATGGATGCCATGTAACAATTACCACAGTGTGTGGTTCACCTGCAGCTACAACACAGTTCTACGCATCAGGCACTTAAAATGTCTTTAGTACTTGTTGTACGTGCCTCATCTGAGGGTTTCAGTCCTGTCTTGTCTGTTAACTGCAGAGGCATTACTGCTGCAGAAGACACAATTCAAAAGTACTACTGGTTCCAGGTGGTGAGTACATGTCTAGCAGAACCCATGCTCATCAAAATGCACCATTTCATCACATATGCTGACACATTTTACAGAGACATCCCAATTTTGAGAGACTATTTGACAGGGAGTTCTATGAAGCCCAAAACATATTCTCTCTTGCCATTTTTGGAGAAAGAGAAATGGGGAGAGTTGAGCAGAAAACCAGACTGTTGTGACATGTCAACAAACATTTGGAGGCATATCTGCTCTGTTGTTGTGAGAAGAATAATTCAAACCAGCCTTTGTTCTTCTAGTTATGCTGCTTTTGTCAGTACACTGCAGTCAACCTTTATAAACTCAGTGCAGAAGGACTATGTTTGTTGGCAGGTTCCATACCTGCCTTGAAGCAAAATGCTTTGCTTGGCTTGATCCTTTCCATACCATAACTCACATTGCTGTAGCAGGTCCCATCTTCTTGTCAGCAATGTCAGAGGACGGAACAAGCCAAAATATTTTGCTTATTTCTTGTAAGTGCACAGAGATTTCTTCTGTTACCTTTACAAGACACAAGGGTGGAAGGTTCTCCTCTCTTTTGGCTTCCATGTCTCACAGGCTGTGTGGCAACAACTAGTCCTTTTATAATCAAAGTAAACTTGCCTCCACATTCCGAGACGTTCCGGGCGCCTGCTACTCCCTGTCCGTCGTCACTGGGGCAAGGCTCACAGGCGAGCTGACCTTCCGTGTCTTGGTAGGTGCCGGGTGAGCAAGGGACGCACTGCTTTTGCTCTCCGCTATAGAAAGTGCCCGTGCTGCAGGGAACTGGGGACAGAAAAGGGGGTTCAATTTTGATCTAATTATTTGCCTTTATGTCACATAGTTAGAGAAGAAGGATCTCTTTGGGCCCAGCATTACAGTCATAGTGTATGTTTTGTGCATGTTAGCCCAGAAGCCTGACCTGGTGTCAACAAGCCCATCTCCACCACAGGCCAGGGCAGTTTACACCAGGGCGAGGTCCTTCTTCTATTATTTAAGCTATTAAATGGCATTGTAGTGCACTGTTTATCACATGTGTTGTTAGTAAAGCTGATGATGTGTTCTTAAACCAGTAGTTTGCACTCTGATTGAGACAGTGGTGCATGACACACAGGAACTGAGGTGATATTTTACATTTTTGATTAATTTTTAGGTGCACTTACATGTTGGTTTTATGGCAGATGACTACAGAAAGCCTGTCTCCTGAGATCAGTTCTAGGGATTTCTCTGAGGGCAATGCATGCCATGTAATTGTTGTGTCTCTTGACACTCAAATACCCCAACTGGAAAGTGTTTTCAGTACAGATAGGAATAAAGGTGATTTTCTGGCTGCAACAGGGACATAACTGCATTAACCATTTTTCTTTGATGGGTACAGGTAGGCGAAAATGTAAGGGTTTCTAGACACTAACAGCAATCTTTCACAGCAGTTTCTAAATTACTGTGCCTGTAACAGCCTCTGGACCAACCCATTAGAGGCACCCACCAGATCTGCACTTAACGATACGTTTTGCTTGCAAATCTCTTGGTGCCTAGGAGTTTGCAGTGCCATGAACAGGTGTCTGCTGGCACCTTGCCCTCAGCAAAGGCAAGAAAAGGCTGAAAGAAATTAGGTGTTTGACACAACATTAAAACAGATTTCTACACATTCTTTTTTCCTTTGACCTCTTGAGTGTTAAATGTAAATACACCCATGAGGCATGGATTGTTTGGCAGTGAGGAGAGAGAGGTGACACAAAACTGAACACACAGCATCTAGGCAAACACCACGTTATCATTTACAGCACTGTAATGATGTTTGCCTAAGGTTCTGGGAGCAACTGGGAAATAGCAAACATTGCCTAGTGCCAGGCCTTGATACTCACCAACTGACAGCATAGGAATGGATTCACATGTATGCTGCTTTGCTTCTCCTGCAATCCTTCACTGAATCCCTTTGAAATTCTAATGGACTGCCAGTTGTCCATGCACATATGCTGAGCAATACTGACCTAAACTGTCTGCTGCCTCATAGGCCTTCTGCCTGTCTCCCCAGGGATGAGTCAGTTTTGGGTTGTTTGCTTTGGGTGATACAGCTGAATAGAAGTGTTGGAACTTACCACATTTTCCATCCTGCAGCACCTGCCCTGTACTGCAAGCTTCGTGCCCTTCAGTAGCTTTAGCTGGCTTCTGAGCCACTTCATATTCTGTCCCAGAAAACTGAATGTAAAATTGCTGTTTATTAATAGATTTCCTCAAGGTTTTGATTGCAGTTTGCAGCTTCTGCTCCATCCTTTTCCGAACACAGTCAATGTTACAGGTGTCTAGATGGGAAATGATAACAAAACTAGAAGCAATTGAGATGAATGTTTAAAAAGAGATGCTTAACAAAAAGCTCATCCTGCATCGCACTATGACACCTGTTTGTTCACTCTCTTCTCCATATTCATTTGAGCAGCACCTTGCTGTATTTGAGACCAGGCCTCTTAAAGGGACAAGACAAAACACTGAGGTCCATCAAAACTGGCTCACTGCTCCGAAGTACACGCTGAGAGACAACAGCTTGTCTCCAGCACTAAGAAATATGCTTATACTGAGAGCACAGGGAGAGGGCTGCAGAATCAATCTCCCTGCCTTCTGCTTCCAGGTGTGTGTCTAGTCTGCTGCTGCTAAAGCTCCTGAATTTTTTCTGCCCATGCTTTACTCAGTTGATTAGGAATTATCCCCACGTCCCTGGCCAAAACACTAGAGTGACACAGAGAAAGGGGCTTTCTGTCACAATTTCAATCAGTTAAGAAACCTGCCTTTGAGAACTGATGTGTCTACAGAATTCAGCTCACATTTTCTTTGGCTGGATTTTATAGCATAACAGTCCATCTCATGGATAACTTGATGCAATTCTTTTTCTTCCTGAAGTTTGTTACAAAACCACAAGTTTTCCAAACGTGTGATAAAAAGGTTTGACTCTCAGACTGTAGTTTCAGCAACTCACATTTTGGAAGATGTTTTTTACTGCCATTGCTGCAGAACTACCTCATCCTTATATTCTCTGGGCATCATTTGTCACTTCTGCTGTTTAAAGAAATCAGACTAAATTGAAGTCCCTGAGTTAACTCAAGGCTTCAGAGGAATTTTGCTGCAGGTTCAGTCTTTGCTCCTTTGGCTTGAATTCACACCTGATTCCTTTCAATTAAATCTGAAAGGCTTCTGAATGAGGCTTGTGCTAAATGCTTTGCACAGCAGCTTGATGGAACAGCATTGAAGAGGTTCTAACAATGCACTGAGGCACTGAATTCTGATTTGTCTCCACAAACAGATCTTTCACAAACCTGAGACTTCTTCTGACTTCATCTCCACCTCAAACTCTGCAGTGATATGGGAGACTTCTTTTGAGGGTGACTTGCGGCCTCGGCGCTTTTTCTTAGAGGAGTCACACTTGAGATTCACAAAGGTCACCTGGCAGTTGTCTGTACAAGGGAATTGACCTCCTTTGCAAAAGAGAAGCAACACAGAAAAGAAATCAAGTTGCAAAGTAGCAAGTGACCGGGTAGTGAGTGACAGGCTTCGTAACGTTTCACATGCACTGTCGATGCTCCCTTCTCTGTACGGTTTTGGGTTGCCTCCTTTTTCTAGTGAGTGCAATGGCACTGCACAGTGGTATCTCTAATTGCCTCTTTGTTGCAGAAGGATTAGAGAGCACTTGCAGGAATTAGCTCAGACCACATCATGAGTTGAGTTGAACCTGCTGCTATTCATACACATCATGCCAGCTTCAAAATGAGAGTGCTGGCTGGAGCAAAGTATCATAGGGCTAGTAGTTCAGATTGTAACTTCAGAAGTTTCCTGTTCCATTTGCTGCTTTTGGTTTCCAGGTCTGGGGTGTGGATCCTTCTGCTGGGATAGTGGCAGGATGGGGAAGGGAGGGAGTTGGGAGTTGGTTAGCTCACTGGCTTTTGCTTTTTGCTGTGACATTTCTGCACATAGGCTAAGGTAACTGAGCATTGTATGATATGTATTGTATGTAATCACTGAGGCTAAAGGTCACAATCTGCTGGGACACAATCACATAAGCATCACAGTATCACAGTATCACTAAGGTTGGAAGAGACCTAAAAGATCATCAAGTCCAACCTGTCACCACAGACCTCAGGACTAGACCATGGCACCAAGTGCCACATCCAATCCCCTCTTGAACACCTCCAGGGATGGGGACTCCACCACCTCCCTGGGCAGCACATTCCAATGACCAATGACTCTCTCAGTGAAGAACTTTCTCCTCACCACCAGCCTAAACTTCCCCTGGCACAGCTTGAGACTGTGTCCTCTTGTTCTGGTGCTGGTTGCCTGGGAGAAGAGACCAACCCCCTCCTGGCTACAACCTCCCTTCAGGTAGTTGTAGAGAGCAATGAGGTCTCCCCTGAGCCTCCTCTTCTCCAGGCTAAACAACCCCAGCTCCCTCAGCCTCTCCTCACAGGGCTGTGCTCAAGGCCTCTCCCCAGCTTTGTTGCCCTTCTCTGGACACATTCAAGTCTCTCGATGTCCTTCCTAAACTGAGGGGCCCAGAACTGGACAGAGGACTCAAGGTGTGGCCTAACAAATGCAGAGTCCAGGGGCACAATGACTTCCCTGCTCCTGCTGGCCACACTATTCCTGATGCAGGCCAGGATGCCATTGGCCTTCTTGGCCACCTGGGCACACTGCTGGTTCATGTTTAGGTGGCTGTCAATCAGCACCCCCAGGTCCCTCTCTGTTTGGCAGCTCTCAGCCACTCTGACCCCAGCCTGCAGCTCTGCCTGGGGTTGCCATGGCCAAAGTGCAGCACCTGGCACTTGGACTTGTTGAATGCCATCCTGTTGGACTCTATGTGAAAACCATCCTTGTTGTGATAGGTAATGGACCTATAGCACTGCAGTCACCCAAAGAATTTAATTCTGAGTGTGTGGTTATATGACATGATCTCACTGTTCAGATGACATAGCAAACAGAAAGCAAAGCAAACAAAGGACAGGGAAATACATCTAAGAAATACATTCCCATGATAACTATGGACCACTCCCTCCCCAGCTTCTGTGACTTTAAAATTGAGTCTCATCATTAGAATACGTAAGGACAAGGTGAACATCAGAACAACTGACACTTGTTTTAAGCCAATACTTAGAAAATTACAGAGAGAAATGTCCAGATTGAAGAGTAAAGTTCAAATATGAGTCTACATTTTAAAACCAAAATCTTTAAACCATTAGCACTGTGTTTAGGACAGCTGTTTTCACTCCCCTCTGTTCAGGGTTCATATACATCTCCTCCCGCACTAGCAACAGTAGTGGTAAGACAGATTTCTAACAGAAAATATATCACCAGTAGAGATTTGCTGCAAGCTGCTACATTGCTTTAAGCAACAATACAATCTGCTGCTGTTACATCAGCAGTGTGCAGTAAAATCTAGAAGAGTTCAGGTTAATAACAAATTTAAACAACCTCCAAGTGTTTTAAGCAATAACACCCAAACAGTCTTTAATTATCCCAGTCGTGATATCAAGGGGATGGAGGATGAGAAATAAGGTCATGAATCACAGACCTGTAGGGGTTAGAGAGGACCTCTGGAGATCTAAGCTGCCTTCTTAAAGCACAGTCACCCAAAGCAGGTTGCAAAGGATTCTGTCCAAGTGGGTTTTAAAAGTCTCCATGAAGGGGACTCCATAGCCTCTCTGGGCAGTCTGGTCTAGTGCTGTGGCACCCTCAAAGGAAAGAATTGTTTCCTTCTGTTTAAGTGCAACCTCCTGCGTCCTGTCCTGTCACTGGGACCCACTGAAAAGAGCCCAGCCCCCGCCCTCTCCAGCTCCACCCTTCTGGTGATGAGATTCTTTCTCAATCCACTCTTCACCAGGCTAAACAGCATCAGGTTTCTCATCCTCAGCTTGTAAGAGACTGGACACACTCCTCCAGGTGTGGCCTCACAAGCACAGGGTAGAGGGGAAGAAGAATCTCACTCATCATGCTGGCCACACTTCTTAATGCACCCCAGAATAATGTTGGCCTTCTGTTAAATACATTCCACCTTTAAAATCTCATTTTGTTCAACTTTTATACTTGGTTTGGCTGAGCTGGAGATAACTCTCCCCAGGGCATCATCTTTCCAGGGCTGTGTTTCGCAGTGCTGTAGCTGGGTGTTGATACCACAGCAGTGTTTTGGCTACTGCTGAACTGTGCTTTTGCAACATTTCCCCACCCCAAGAGTACACTGGGGGGTGTGTGTGTGCAAGATCTTGGGAGGGGACCCAAACTGACCAAAGGGGCATTCCATGCCATATGATGTCAGCTTACATGTAAGAACTAAGTGCAAGAAGGACGTGGGGAGATATTTGTCCATGGTGTCTGTCCTTTGGAGCAACAGTTAGGCGTAGAGCCCTGTTTCCCAGGACCAAAGACTGTCTGCTGCTGGGCAGTAGAGAACAACAACTCTCTTTGCTTTTGCTTCCACCTGCAGACTTTGACCTTTGCTTGTGCCCAGCATTAATAAATTGCTTCTACCTTACTACTGGCTTTTGTTATATTTCCCCCTCTCCCCTGCCTCTAAGAAGGGGAGTGATAGAGTAGCTTTGGTGGGCGTTTGTCCCCCATCCAGGGCCAAACCACCACACCTTTAAAATAGATGTTCAAAACTAGTAATAATTCCCCCCCCTCCCTACTTAGTCATATCAAGTTTTTAAAACATGTGATTGCTTTGGTTCAGCCTGACACAAACATTTTCAAAATGTCAGGTTTTTGTCGAGCAAGCCTACATTTTCTAACAGCCCAACTGCTCCTTCCAACTTCACAACAGATCTGAGGCTGTGTACGATCAGGTTTTGGTGGTAACCTCCTCACATGTGGGCTGGCGTTGCTGCTGCAACAGGACACTGATCCAGCATAGTGTAAATAACTAACAGCTTTGGGGGTTTTTATACATCTCACCTGGGACAGCTAAATGAAACACAACTGACGTTGTTTCATGTAACTTTAACTGGTCACAGCTTTTTGTCCCAGGACAGGAGGTGTTCAGGAGGAGACTGGATAGGCTGCTTGGTTGCATGGGTTAGTTGATGAGGTGGTGCTGGATGATAGGTTGGACACAATGATCTTGAAGGTCTCTCCCAACCTGGTTAGTTCTGTTCTATTCTATTCTATTCTATTCTATTCTATTCTATTCTATTCTATTCTATTCTATTCTATTCTATTCTATTCTATTCTATTCTATTCTATTCTATTCTATTCTATTCTATTCTATTCTATTCTATATTCCTGCCATTAGCAATGCTAGAAGAAGGATAGGCTGAGTTCCTAAGTCATGTGCTCATAAACAAAGATGTTTTCAGAGAAACTGATCCCATTTCAGCACTGCTAGATCCAAACCGAAGGCACCGTTCAGCTGGAGTGTGAACCTTGGCCTGAACTTAAATTCTGATCCAAATACGAAAACCATTACTTCTTTTACCATCTGCAGTGTGAAAACAAAATATGCAAACAAGCAAGCAAACAAACAAAACCTTAGGATGCTATTTACATGTTTACATACCCAAACCAGCTTGCTTCCCAGAATCTTTCGTTTTATCTTTGCTGCGAGGTCGTAAATGGCACTTTGCGTCTTTAATTTTGAATCGAGCCTTCTGCTTGATTGGAGGGGCCAGGGAATCTGTTGATGCACAGTGAAAAAGCTGTCACTGGGATGCAGACAAAATGAAGCCTACAACTTATTTCTCAGATCAGAATCAAAAGTATTCTTGTGAGGCAGAGAAGAGACAGCCCAAGAGTGGCACAGCTTGTACAGGAGGATCCGTTTCCTCAGTTCATTGTTCTGTGTAAGCTCCTACCCTGGAGCCCAGCAAGATCATTGCATTTGCTGGCCTTGCACAGGCTCTGCACCTACACTTCTGTTCCAGCAGGCCTGTACATCTTGGTGGAATTTGGATGAATTTCTCTCTTACAATGAAAAAGGTTCATTCCTACTTTTTTTTTCTGTGACACCCTGTGCCTTCCCATCATACTTGGCTGTAGTGCTACTCTTGCTGAGGTCAACCTGGCATAAGATTAATGCAGTGCAGTTCCGTTATTGGCAGCTGAAAACCATCCAAAGGAAATGCATTTGTTTGACTGTGGTCTATGGCTTGCAAGCTTTACTTTTCAGCTAGTTATGCTGAGTGACTTTAAAAGTTGTTACTCAGCCTTACACTGCTCAGAAAATGTAGCTGCTGGCTGATTTCCTCAGAAAGCCCATGGTGGAAAGGTCTGTGACCGACCCACTGCCTGCCAGTCTGCCCATGGGATCTTGGAGCAGGGGGAGGGTGGTTGCAGGTAAGCACCACAACGTGAGTCTCTGTACTCTTGGGAGGGCTTTGCAGAACCAGGACTGCAGAGGTAGCCTGTCCCTGTGCCACAGGCAGACACATCTGCTGATGTTACTGCACTCCACAGTGCTGTACCTGCTAATGCATTTCAAATAATCAAGAAATGCATGGTTGCAGAACTGACAAATTGGAGAGAAGTAGCAGGTAATGATATGCAAAGTGGGCTGAGACTTCCCACTTCGGGATGCTCTTTCAGCTGCTTCTAATTTTGCCAAACTTGAATCATTCGGAGCTGAACTTTTCTTTTTGTGCTCAGTATCAATGTTAAGATACATTTGGAGTTCCTCTGCACAAACAATCCAGCCATTTCTCAGAACAAGAGGAATGAAGCATGGGATGTGCTCATAAAAGTTTCCCAAGCTATTTATTTGGAATCCCTAGTAGGAGGATTCATGCTCCTAAGGAAGGACTTTGCAGATGAAGGCTGTAACCCAGCACAGCCTTCTGCTCGTGTGCTATTTGATGGACCTCTCTAGCTCACTTCCAAAGCTGGGAAGGAATGCCATTTTGATATGCTCCTTCTTGTCTTGCTGGACTATGGAAAGTGAATTATTCTAAAGAATTGTCCTTACTGAATGTATCTCAAACCTCCACTGCTCCTATAGTGCCCTACCAGCACAAAGGCACACTGGTGGGCAATTAGGAACACTCCAGCTCTGATGGAGAGAATGCAGCAAGCAGAAGAGGTGCACAATGAAACACAGGCTACCTTAATTCCAGCCATGTGTAACTTGAGAGCTGGATGTTTTGCAGCTCCTAAATGGTCTGGGGGACCTCAAGCACCTGCCTCCTAAATGTCAAGGCCAGGAGAGCACCTACCTGTGCAGCTGGGCAGGGTTGCATTGCGTTTCTGCTGAGCCTTGCCTTGCTGGACAGGAATGCCACAGCTTATTGTGTAGCTGTTCTCCGAATCTAGGGGACAGAATGCAGAGTCAGCATGTGGCAACAGCCTCACAGAGCATCTGCTCCCCTCCTCACCCCCTGCATTAATATTTGGTGCTTGACTACAAGTTGGGTTTTGTTTATTCCAGAACTGAAATGTGTGCTTAAAAACCATTTGGCTTGAGGTTAGCTGTAAAGAATTCCCTGGTGCATAAGAAGAAAATGTTTTGTCTGTGGCAGAGTCCTTGTACTTTGATCATCTCTATAAGGTATTAAGTTAGATAATGGTTGGACTCAATGACCTTAAAGGTGTTTTCTATGATTTGAAAAATAAACCACGTGCCTTCAAAACAATTTACCTCAAAATAATCTACCTCTGGCAGAAGTTATTGGCAGAAGCAAAAAATAACACACTTAGAACTGGAAGAGGGTTTACATATTGCACAGATGAAACTCTCTGTTGCTGCACACGAGTTAGGTAAGTGCATGGATCCAGTAATCTCTGCCAAACTAAGAACAGAGTGTGTACAGCTCTACCAAATCTAATGCCAGCAGTGACATGAAGAGAGAGACACTTGTGGGAAACAATCCTGTCAGAACCAGAACATACATGAAAAGCAACAGCTGTAGATGAAAAGGAGGAGAGGCAGATGAAATGCCTGGATTTCTATAAATAACACTCAGCCCAGCTATCAGCAGTGAGGTGATAAAAACTCTGCAGGTGTAGCAACCAGTACTGAGAGATCCTTGCTGCCATACAGCCTGCTGAGACAAACTGAACTGTGTCTGGACAGGCACAGGGGACTCCAGCTGAAAAACACCGTACTCAAAACTAGCAGGAGTTCACTGCAATCAGCTGTTATCTTTTCCCTCTCATTTTTGACATAACAATTCAATTATTGGGGTCTTTGTTCTTTCCCACCATCCTGGTAAGGCAGATTTGTCTCTCTGTTGTCAGAACTTCCCCACGCTCACAAGCAACACCTCAAATTGAACAACAAAGGGCCAGACCCCTCAGCTCTTGTATTTAGTGATGTGCATATCTGGCCCTGTTTAACTTGTAATGATGCCTGTGATCAGGAACAGTTGTGCACAACAAAAACTGAATGCAAGAATCATGAACACGTTAGCAGAGAAAAATCATCAGGGGACATTCTAGATTGAGGAGGACATATACAAACCTGGAACAAAAAGAGTATTAGATGGGCATGAGAGGAAGCAGCTTTCTATGCCTCCAGTCTTACTACATACTAGCTGAGCCTTGGGTGCTGGTTTAGCATTTGGAAGACACTTCACCATCTCTGAGGAGAGAAAGGAAAAAAAAGAGAAATGAAAACCAAATAAAATAATCAGACACTGCCCAAGCCTGAGTCCTGTACAGCCACTCACATGCAGGGGTGACAAGAGGCAGAAGAGGCAACAAAGCAAAACCACAGGCCCAGCATTTCTGGAATAAGCACATATTAGGGAAAGAGGATCCTCATCTTGAGACTGGATTTGAAAAATGAAACTGCTTCACATTTTCATACCTAAATTCTAGATCAGTCTTTCCCTCCCATCCTCCACTTCAGGACTCTTCTGGTCCAATCCTGCACTCTGGCAGGCAGGTGTCTTTCTATGAGCACAGTTCCCTTCAGGTAGTTGTAGAGAGCAATAAGGTCACCCCTGAGCCTCCTCTTCTCCAGGCTAAGCAACCCCAGCTCCCTCAGCCTCTCCTCACAGGGCTTGTGCTCCAAGCCCCTCCCCAGCTTTGTTGCCCTTCTCTGGACTCGTCCCAGCCAGTCAACATCTTTCCTAAACTGAGGGGCCCAGAACTGGACACAGGACTCGAGGTGTGGCCTAACCAGTGCAGTGTACAGGGGCACAATGACCTCCCTGCTCCTGCTGGCCACACTGTTCCTGATGCAGGCCAGGATGCCATTGGCCCTCCCAGTGAAGATAAAAACTAGGAAAATATTTTCAATACAGTCTCTCAGTATGAGAACATCATTCTCAGTAGGCTGGGAGGCAATACAGCACAAGATTTCTATGGCCTATACAGCATAGGAGGACTAAGTGGTACATGGCAAGGTTAACCAGAATAGCAGAGCTGACTCTTTCATACTCCTACAGTACTTAGCTCTGCACACAGCAGGGAAGGCAGTATACATAAAGGTAAGCAGGAAGAATTAAGAACTTAGCTGTGGTTGTGAGGAAGGTCAGTGGCAAAGGCTGAAACTCAGCTTAAGAGCTTCACCTGCCCACCTTGGTTCTAAAGTGCTTTCTATATTGCTGAATCCATGTAAGTATAAAAATGCCACAACAGCATGATCACCCAAGAGGCCAGTGAGTGTCTCTGCTTCAGACAACATTCTCCTCAAGATATGCAGAGATTCCCTTAAGGTCCCCACCGATTTGGTTTTGTCTCGCTCCCAGTTAGGTATTGGGCATCAGCCCCAGATGTATCTGTGAGAAGTTATTTGTGGTTAAAACCCAGAGGACACCCCCCCCAACCTAAATTTGACTGTGAAAGACCTAAGGTTTGTTACTCCCATTAAAAATGTGAAAATGGAATGAAAATCTCACTTTGAACGACTGTAGCCATGGCCAGGATTTGCTGTGCTTTACAGAAGATCCCAGAAGAAAAAGTCTTCTACTTAAAGGATACAGAAATTCAGATCTGCCAGGAAATAAGTGGCACTATCAGCACGGGCTGTCACTTTAGTGGTCACAGGATTTGTGCTCTTTGCACTTACCACTTTTGACAAAGCCAGGAGTAAGAAGGATAACTTTAGAGGGAACTTGGAAAAGTGGAGTGCGATACTGCGAATGTAGCTGTTAACCTGAATGCCACACTCTGCTTGTCAACAGTCAGCATTCTGAATATTCTAGCTTAGTTTTAAGGGAAATGGAGTTATAGCTGAGGTCACAGAGATGGACAAAGGACAAATGAAGCACAAAAGTATAAAATACACAAAGCAATGAGACAATGACAAATTCAAAGCAAGTGAAGGCCAACATAGTCCCACTGTCTAATCCACCTGCACTTACACCCTAGCCCACGAACCCCCACACGAGCAGGTGTGATCTGATCCATCAGATTAAAGTGCAACATTCATCAGACAAAGCTACAGGCTTTTTAACTCTCCTGGAGAACAGGAGCATCACTACACTCACTTCTGAGCCTCCCACACTCACCAATGCAGTCCTTTTTGTTCCAATGCAATTTCTTTCCAGGCGGACAGACACATTCGTAGCTCCCCATTGTATTAAGACACCCATAGTCACAACTGCCATTGCTGATGCTGCACTCATCGATATCTGCCAATGTAATTCAAGTTAGGAAGAGTATTAGCCCTGTGTGCACATGTACACTGAACATTGAGGTATTACAGCACAAGGATGTCTGTTTCTATTATCTCCTTTATATTTAAGTCTGTATCAACATATATCAACATACATAAACATATATAAACATATAAACTTCAGGGGAAGTTTAGGCTGGAGGTGAGGAGAAAGTTCGTCACCAAGAGAGTCATTCGCCATTGGGATGTGCTGCCCAGGGAGGTGGTGGAGTCACCACCACAGATTGGATGTGGCACTTGGTGCCAAGGTCTAGTCATGAGGTCTGTGGTGACAGGTTGGACTGGATGATCTTTGAGGTCTCTTCCAGCCTTGGTGATACTGTGAGACTGTGATATAAAGGCAGACAATACTCATGTCACAGTTTTGGTGCATGTTGCATTTATCTTTCTCTAGACACACGTACAGCTCCTACTCTTTCAAGGATATAAGCATATGACACAATTTACTTGCCAGGACTAGTTATGCTGACATTCTCAAAGTACTCACAAAGATACAAGACATGCTGGAAGTCTGTAGCATCTGGACACTGCTGTATACTGCATTATATGGAAAACTGTGAAAGTCCTCAACATTTGTGAGATTAGATTCCTTCTGCATAGCAATGAGGTAAATTCTCCATAGTGATCCACAGAGTTTACTTCTAGTGAGCACTCCTGCTATCAGGATAGGCTAAAGGAATTTGGATTGTTCAGCCTGGAGAAGAGGATCTTCTAACTGCCTTCCAATACCTGAAGGGAACCTGCAGGAAGGCTGGAGAGGGACTTTTTACAAGAGTGTCCACCCACAGGACAAGGGGAAATGGATTTGAATTGAAGGAGAATAGGTTCAGATTGGATCTTAGGAAGAAACTCTTCACTACAAGGGTGGCAAGACTCTGGACTAGATTGTCCAGAGAGGCTGTGGATGCCTCCTCCCTGGAGATGTTCAAGGCCAGGTTGGATGGGGCTTTGAGTAATCTGGTCTGGTTGAGAGGCATCCCTGCCCATGGCAGGGAGGTTGGATTAGATGATCTCTAAGGCTCTTCCAGACAAAGTTGTTCTGTGATTCTGATGAAGGAGAAAACTATGTATTTGATAGAATCTAGAAAGTGAAGTGCAGCTTATTTGGTTTTCTACTCCTGAAATATAAACGAAAGGTAAAAATATGGAAGAAGGCAAAGCAATCACTGGGTATGTTATCACCAACATTCTTCTTAAACTCTTTCAGCATTTGGTACACCAGAAAAAGTATTTAGTCAGTCTGAAATATAACCTTCTTAGTCTTTGGAATCAGCATTTATATACTTAGAATGGTTTTGGTTTGAAAAGACCTTGAAGATCATCAAGTCCAACCATTCTCCAACTCTGCCAAGTCTGGTGCTAAACCATGTCCCTCAGCACAACCTCTCTGTCTCTCTGAAACACCGAGGCATGGAGATTCAGCCATCTCCCTGGGGAGCCGAGCCCAGTGTTTGAAGACCTTCTCAGTGAAGCATCTAAGAGTGCCTCTATTAAGAGACAAGCTTGCACCAAGTGTTTGTAAGGTTCTCATTATTTGTCTCTAGTTTTGCCTTGTGCTCAGTGCTACATGGATGCTGGCAAGAAAATTTACTTCCAGGACCTGACTAAAACTAACGATAAGCCTTAGTGGCAAAGCTCAGGGCCTGGACAAGTCTGGATTCAGACCTGTGATTCTGGATCTGCCCAGTACGAGAAAAAGCAGGAGATGTGGATCTGGTTAGATTTTTGCCCCAAGTTCAGTACTGAGTATTCTCCTGTGGAGTCTTTTTCCAAACTCTTTCCTTAGAAGGGCTCCTCTTTCTTTTCCTGCCGGCCTCTACAGTGAGTACATTTGTTTCTTACCCTGCTCTGCACAAGAGATACTCATTTGCACACCTACACCTTTCTCCCAAAGTCAAGCCAGGCAGAGGTATCGTTAGCAGGTGACATCAGGTGCACTTGGATGAAAATGATGGTCTAGCATCTGTTTCTGCTACATCACTTTGCATGGCACAAACTGAACTGAGTGTAAACAACATGAGCCTTTAACCATTTCCTTTTGGCTAGGTGTGTGGAGCAATGTAGGAATACAGAGACTGCAAGGTCTCCTCCAAGCAGAGCAATTCTAGGATTCTGTGATTTCACACCACTTTGGTAAGGACAGATTACCAACTGAGCCAAAATGTGGAATCTTGTAAGCCTGATACCCTTCTCCTATTCTCTTTGTTGCCCATAATTTGAAGAGCTCCTTCAGTAAATACAATTGTGATTAACCTCTCTCCTGTGTGCCATGTAATTGCCAATTGCTACTCTCTGCTTGTAAGCTGTGTGGGGCAGTTTACCCTCCACAGCGCGATGAACCCCAGCCACGAGGCTGCTTTGCAATGCCTGTGGGAGAACAGCTGCCTCTGTGCAGCAGTGGATGCAAGTGTCACAGCTGCAAGCTCCTCACCTACACTGAGGCTGCTGTGTGCCACCCCTGCCCAAATGCCTGGCCGTTATCTTTTATCGATTTTCTTCTCCTGGCAATGTTTCAATGAAATTGTGATGCTGAGGTTTTAGTCACACTCAGCTCATGCATTTTAGCTTCATTGGTTTATCTTCTTCTTCAGTTCTAAAATCTGCAGCTAAAAATGTAGTGGCTCAGTAAACAGTTCACATAGTAAAGAAGCAAACAGGTAAGCAAAACTCAGTTTCCAAACCTCCACAGTGTGTCAGTCCATACAAGGTGTATCCTTTATAGCAGAGACACTCAAAGCTTCCAGGGTAGTTGATGCAGGTGTGGTCACAGGTTCTTTCAAAGGAACACTCATCTATATCTGAATTCACAGGAAAAGCATGAAGAGATTAAAATGTGGTTCAACTGAATGGCTGGAATTTCCTAGTCAGTTGTAACATCTTGTCATCAATAAATCAGCAAATATCACCCTGGTTCAAGCTGAACAAAACACCAATCTCATTCTAGTGCCTTATAAAGAAAGGACTCGCAGGTAAGGACGCGAAGAAAAGTCAGGCAAGATCAAAAAGAAAACCCCTGGAACCTCTTGTCTGCGTTCACCACTAGATGGCGACCTTGAACTTCTCATCAGCTGTTCCCGCTGCAGGGCTGTGAGGGCATGAAGGTTTCAGGGGCTAAGCGGCACAACGGAAAGTTTTGGGTTGAATCAAGGAATTCCTTCTCTCACTGACCACTCCTCTGACACCTTGCTCAGCAGGACAGGGAGTCACTCTGCCTACGCAGAGCTGCACAGCGACAAGAGGCATAAGGAGAACTGCCTGAGAAGCCAGTACCAGGAATGGATGGGCAGCACCTCGGACACAGTAAATCTCAGTCCAAAATCTGCATTCTACCCAATTCAAGGAAATCTGGCCTCTTCTCCTTAAAAAAGTCAGGCATCTGTAACCGTCACAGACCACTAATGTGAAACCCTTATTTACATGGCCTCTTCCATCCAGCAGCCTGTGAAGAAAGCAATCCACGTTGTTCCAAAGACAGCCCAAAGGCTTTGCTGAGCAGGGTGATGTAAAGCTTTAAGTGACAGCAGTAAAGCCGTACATTAAAGACACTTTACATAGCAATGTGTGCAAAACAACAGCACTGCTGACTGAATTTTAGCCTTAGATAATTGGTGTTCCTAGAATTCTCCTCCATGTTTATTTTTCCTGTTAGGACAGAGAAATCAATACAAGAGCATTGTTTGAGTGGTAATTCCAGCAAAACTTGCATTCCCATAAATGAACAGCACAGTTTTTCTTTCACAGCTTCCACACCTTCGACAGCTGCTTATTAAGAACGTAGCCTGAGCAACACCACTGCTCTATACAGCTTGGACTTTCACACTGTACACACTTAGAAAAGTGCTTGGAAAAAATGTGGAAGTTCACAAATAAGTAAAGCTCTGCTACCCAATTCCTGTATTCAAGTAGCATTTATAGAGTTCTGAGGTTTAATGAAATATTCCAGGGCTCAGCCAGCTGTTAGAAATACAAATACTTAAGTCTGAGAAATGTGGAATTAAGATTTTGGGCATGTTTAGACAACCCCAAAAATCTGTGTGAATTTATGCACAGACTTAGACTGCTATAACCAGCTATGCTTTATATGGCCTCCAAGTTTGAATGCTTCAAAACATTCATCACAATGTGGAAAGCTGCTGATCAGGTGAATGTGTAACAGGGAATACACAAGATGAACAAATATCTGTGCCACCTGGCCTTATGAGTGCATCACAACCACTTGCTTAGAACAGAATAGAATTAACCAGGTTGGAAAAGACCTTTGAGATCATCAAAGTCCAACCCATCACTCAACACCATCTCATCAACTAAAGCCTACCAACAAGTGCCTCATCCAGTCTCCTCTTAAACACCTCCAGGGATGGTAACTCCACCACCTCCCTGGGCAGCACATTCCAATGGCCAGTCTCTCTTCCTGTGAAGAACTTCTTCCTAACATCCAACCTAAACCTCCCCTGGCACAGCTTGAGACTGTGTCCTCTTGTTCTGGTGCTGGCTGCCTGTGCTCAAGCAACAAAGAAAGGAAAGTTGGTATTTTATCTTTTTCTTACATTTATTTCATTCTAATGCAGTTTTCCAAGCAATGTAAAATATCATTGCTTGAGTTTGGAAGGCAGTTTCTTTCTAAGGTTTCCTTTATAGTCTCAGAAATACTCATCTTTGGACTGTGCAGAAAGGTCAAACCACTTTAGTGTTCTCTAGTGAAATACACAGAGTAAAATAATTGGGGAATGAAGGCTGCAGTTGAAGTTTAAAAGGATTTTCAATGCCTCAGAAGCCAGATCATTCGAGGTGGTTTCATTCAAGTGTAATCTTGTTTGCTACAGGGTACCTCTGGAAGCTGACCAAAGCAGCTCATTTTCTGGCCTCTGACTTCTCTTGGAGGGCTGCTTTGCAGCAGTAACTTCCTGTTTCTCAGCAGTGATCTTATGGCAGTCAGTGGCATTGCTTTCACACACACCTTGGTGGCTTTTACACAATGTGGCTTAGGCCCTGGCTGGTTTTTCTTCACGTTAAGAAGGATGCAAATCCCTCTTGGCCTGGCTGATAATCTGCCCAGTCAGCTGCTTGCCAAGCGGCAGGCACTCAGGACAGACAAATGTATTTCTGTCACACGCAGTGTCAGCCACTCGTAAACTGCCACTGCTGACACTGGCTGGCAGAGACACTGCAACGGAGGCTTGCACTACGATGCAAAAGCTATTAAAAGCTCTTTGGCCATCTAAATCCCTCATCCCATCTCCTGCTACTGTTCTTACAAATTCAGCCTTTGCTGAAGCTAGCTTCTTGCTTCGGCTGATTGAACACAGGAAGCCCCTGCACAGATTTTTGCTTGCACGACACCATGTCACTCAGTCTCCCAGGCTGTGGAGGGCAGGGCTAGGCCCCCAGTTTTCTGCAGTGTCCCATCAGCAGAATCACCAGTGCCCTGAGGAATTCAGCACTGGCCGTAGAAGAGGGGAAAATATGCACCACATTCTCTTCACTGAAAGAAACTGGTGGTGTGACACAGAATGCTGACCTTCTCTCATGCCTTTATATACCTCTGAAATCTCTGTTCTGGGTGCTGTTATTCTCTAACTCCCAGAATCTTTGAAGTTGGCCTCATGCCTTTGAGGTGCACCATGGTATTTCTTCCAACTTCCCCTGAAAGGATATGCTTATTCCCCACCACACTGGTGACACAGATGTATCTCATAGGAGACTGAGGGCAGGGGCTTACACCTGGTTCCACCTCCACAACCCTGGGTTTCAAATCCTGCTTACCACACAACTTGGAACAGATGTAGGTATCTAAATCTTCCCTCCTTTGTACAAACAGCACTGCACAATCCAGGAGCACTATCTACCGAAGAGAAGCCCAAAATCCCACCAGCAGAGTTACAGAGTTACAGCAGGTTACAGCTACAAAACTGGGCACAAGTAATTTCCCTTTCAGTCTGGGGGACAACTCCTCCACCAAGCACAAGTACACACTCAAACCCACACATTTTGGTATTGAGTTGCTCTGAACTTCCCCTCTCCCACATAACACAATAAATACTGAGAAATTACCCTTCTGTGTCTGAGGTGCTCTTAAAATGATTTAAAGTTATTTCAGTCAAGTTTTTCAACTGCTCTGACATGAGGGACTGCAAGTGGAAAACTTGAACTTGAGGCTGAAATTTCTCTTCTAATTGCCTTTGGCAAGGATTCACAGGGTCCAGGCCGTCTCAGAACAGTTCAGAATTGCTAGGGAACTTATTTGACATTAAACACTTTTTTTCCTATTCTTTCCTTTAGTCCCCCTGTACTCAGTCCTGGTTAAGGCCACACCTGGAGCACTGGGTTAACTTTTGGGGCCCTCACTAAAAGAAAGACACTGAAGGTCCTAGAGCAGGTCCAGAGAAGAACAACAACACTGGGGAAGGGTCTGGAAAACAGGGCTTGTGGTGAGCAGCTGAGGGAACTGGGCTTGTTTAGTCTGGAGAAGACAAGGCTGAGGGGAGACCTTGCTGCTCTCTATAAAAGGAGGTAGCAGTGGAGGGGGGGCATCTCTTCTCCCTAATAACAAGTCCTAGGATGAGAAGGAATGGCCTCAGGTTGCACCAGGGGAGATTTAGATTGGATATTAGAAGAAACTTCTTGACTGAAAGGGTTCTCAAACACTGGAGTAGGTTGCCCAAGGAACTGGTAGAGTCACTGTCCCTGGAGGTGTTTAAAAGAAGCAGAGATCTGGTGCTGAGGGACATGGTTTAACAGCAGACTTGGTAGAGTTAGATAATGAATGGACTTGATCATCTTAAAGGCATTTTCCAACTGAAACAATTCAGGATTATATGAAAAAGTCAGATCACATTCACCACTGGTATATGCAGTTGTGTGACTGCAACATATCACAGGAAGCCTTCACTGCTTAACTCCTGGAAGCTCCCAGGGTTACATTCATCTCTGGTAACACCTGATGCCTGCTTCAGCAGCACGGATACTGAAATTGGAACGATACAGAGAATGTTGGCATGGCCCCTGGGCAAGGGTGATGTACCAGTTTGTGAAGTGTTCCATATGCCAGGGATCAGGTTAGGAAAGCTAAGCCCCAGGGACATCAGGGTTAGCAAGGCAAGCTTTTATAAGGGTATCAGTAACAAAAGGAAGAACAGGGAAAATGTGGGCCCTCTCTGGCAGGAAAGCAGAGACCTGGTCACACAGGACATGGAGAAAGCTGAGAAACTCAATGACATTTTTGCCTCAGTATTCGATGTCAAGGGCTCTAACCACACCATCCAAGTTGGAGAAGTCAAGGACAGGGAGGGAGAGTGAAGGTCTGCCCACTGTAAGAGAACACCAAGGCTGAGACCATCTAAGGAGCCTGAAGGTGCACAAGTCCATGTGACCTCACAAGATCCATCTGTGGGTCCTGAGGGAACTAGCAGATGAACTTACAAAGCCATTTTCCATCCTATTTGAAGAGTCATGGTGGTCTGATGAAGTTCCCACTGACTGGGAGAAGGGAAACATCATTCCCATTTTCAAAAACAGATATAAAGAAGACCTGGGGAACTACAGGCCAGTCAGTCTCACCTCAGTGCCTGGCAAGATAATGGAGCAGGTCACCCTGAAGACTGCCAGAGGACATGGAAAATGAGAAGGTGGTTGGTGGCAATCAAAATAGCTTCACCAAATCCTGCCTGACAGATTTGGTGGCTTCTCATGACCACAGTATCAGTGGATAAGGGAAAAGCAAAGGACATCATCTTCCTGAACTTTTGTAAAGTATTCAAAACTGCCCTGCATGACAGTCTTGGCTCTAAATGAGAAGGACAGGGATTTGATGGATGCATCACTCAGGGGATGAGGAATTGGCTAGGTGGCTGCTCTTAAAGAGTTGTGATCAATGGCTTAACGTCCTAATGGAGACCTGTGACAAGCAGAGTACCTCAGGGACTGGTACTGGGACCAGTGCTGTTTAACATCTTTGTCAGTGACACGGAGAGTGGGACTGAGTGCACTCTCAGCAAGTTTACTGATGACACCCAGATGTGTGCTTGACATGCTGGAGGGAAGGGATTGCCATCCAGAGGGACCTTGACAGGCTGGAGAGGTGGGCACATGCCAACCTCATGAAGTTCAACAAGGCCAAGTGCAAGGGCCTGCACCTGGGCTGGGGCAATCCCAAACACAGGCTGGGTGACAAATGGATTGAGAGCAGCCCTGCAGCGGAGGGCTTGTGGGTGCTGATTGATGAGGTGCTTAACGTGAGCCAGCAATGTGTGCTTGCAGCCCAAAGAGCCAACCATATCCTGGCTGCATCAAAAGATGTGTGGCCAGCAGGTGAAGAAGGCTATTCTGCCACTCTGCTTTGCTCTTGTCATAACTCTCCTGGAGTACTGTGACCATCTCTGGAGCCCCCAGCACATGAAGGACATGGCTCTGTTGGAGTGGGTCCAGAGGAAGGCCACAAAGATGATCAGAGGGCTGGAGCTCCTCTCCTACAAGGACAGGCTGAGGGTGTTAATTTGGTCTGTTCAGCCTGGAGAAGGCTCTGGGGAGACCTTATGGCAGCCTTCCAGTACCTGAAGCAGACCTCCAGGAAAGCTGGAGAGGGACTTCTTAGCAGGGCTTGTAGCAATAGGATGAGGGGCAAGAGTTTTAAACTAGCCCAGGGTAGATTTCAGCTGGACATCAGGAAGGAGTTTACTGTGAGGAGGTGAGACACTGGAATGGGTTTTCCAGAGAAGTTGTGGACACCTTGTCCCCAGAAGTGTTTAAGACCAGGCTGGGTGAGACTTTTAGCAACCTCGTCTAGAGGGAAGTGTCTCTGCCCGTGGCAGGGAAGTTGGAAATGGATGATCCTTGGGGTCCCTTCCAACTTGAGGCCTTCTATTGTTCTGTGATGCTATGAGTAGTTTCCTGCCAGAGGCAGGTTTTCTTTAGGATCACTAATGGTATAAATTCTAAGAGTAAGATTTCACTTCACAGCAGATGACTCCATGGAAGTGCCAAGGTCAGGAGCTGGAACAGCTGACTTCCAGAGGTCCCTTCCAACCTCCACCACTGATTCACTGCACACTGACAGCCCAAGGCTTTTCCAAAGACACTCCCTTTATGATGTCCTGTGCTACTGAGGGTCTCCTTCCACTCACTGTTTCCATGACATCAAGACATCATCTGAGGCTGAATAAAGTCAAACATCTCTTCTAGCAATCCGCATTCTCATCTCCAAATAGAGTGTTTCAACAGGGGAAGCACTCCTGTATTTTTGCCTAGAAGAGCTTCAGCTCAGGGAGGTCATTCAATGGTGTAATAAAAAGGCAGGATTTCCCTGTGGTTTTGAGGGAAGCAATTGTTCCCAGTGGAGGCTCTGCCTGATAATATTTGCTTGGCTCTGTTCCTATGATTCCAAGCCAGCATTTGGATTTTATTGTTGATTTTTCAATCACACTTTGTTTTGTTCATGCTTTCCCACATTAAATAACCCCATAATGATCCATGTCTGTTAGTGGGTGTCAGATTGTTAGTACTGTAAAGTGTTCCATCAGTCTCTGGAAGGGAGCCACCACAGACCAAATTTCTTCCCATAGATGCATCTCAGAGATGATCTGAGGGAGCATCTTCCATGCTCATTCAAGTCCTTGCTCTTTCCACTGAAGCTGCCACTAGACTCCCAGTTACAGCAGCAGGAGCTGGGCTGGTGGTCTGTGTGGTGTGGCCAGTGACTCATTTGTGGATGTAGAGTGCAGCACACCAAGAAGTCATCGCACAGGAATGATTTTTGCTAAGTCTGAAACTCAGTTGGATTCCTACTAGCAAATCTAAACTGAGAGGCTCCCAGTCCTCAAAAGCAGTCTCCTGTGTTCTTGATTGTCATGTCTTTCATCTCTGGGATGGATTTTGGAGTAATTAAAAGAAACCCACGATCAGGACATTAAAGTGTAATGTAGGACACTTCCACACCACATCAGCGTTGCGAGAAAGCAGCTCAGTGCTGAGTCTGCACTGCTAAGGCTGGCAAATGCCATTGGATGTACAGATGTTTTGAAGACCACAAACTGATACAGAAACTCCTATGACTTCTCAACAAGCACAAATCACTCATGTGATGTGGATGAGGGAAAGGCTGTGGACGTTATCTACGGGCACTTGAGTAAATCATTGACACCATCTCCCACAGCATTCTCCTTGAGAAGCTTGAGGCCTGTGGCATAGACAGGTGGACTCTTTGCTAGGTTAAAAACTGGCTGGATGGCCAGGCCCAAATAGTTAAGGCAAACAGAGATAAATCCACTTGGTGGCCAGTCAAAAGCAGTGTCCCTCAAGGCTTGGTACTGGGGCCAGTTCTGTTTAGTGTCTTTATCAATGATTTGGATGGGGGGATTGAGGGCACCTGTAGCAAGTTTGCAGACAGCACTAAATTGAGCAGGAGTGTTGGTCTGCTTGAGGGCAGGAAGGCACTGCAGAGAGATCTGGGCAGGTTAGACCAAGGATCTGAGGTCAATGGAATAAGTGCACCAGGTGGCCAAGGCAGGCAACAGCACCCTGGCCTATATCCAAACCTGAGTGTCCAGCAGGAGTAGGGCAGTCATTGTGGCCCTGGTCCTGGCGAAGCCGCAGCGTGAGTGCTATGTTCAGTTCTGGGTGCCGCAGTGTGAGAAAGACATTGAAGTCCTGGAGCATGTCCAGAGAAGAGCAAAGAGGCTGGTGAGGGGTTTGGAGGGCATCTTGTATAAGGAGTGGCTGAGGGAGCTGGGCTTGTTTAGTCTGGAGAAGAGAAGGCTACAGGTAGATCTTATTGCTCTCTACAGCTACCCAAGAGGAGGTTGTAATGAGGCTGATGTTGATCTCTCCTCCCATTAACCAGTAAGAAGACAAGAAGGAATGGATTTAAGCTGTGCTGGGGGAGATTTAGATTGGAAAAACATCTTTACTGAGAGAGTGGTGAGGCACTGGAACAGGCCTCCCATGAGGTGGTGGAGTCACCATCCCTGGAGGTGTTCAAGAAGCGTGTAGAGGTGGTGCTTCAGGATATGGTTTGGTGGTCATGGTAGCTGGGCTGTGCTTGGACTCGATGATCTTAGAGGTCTTTTTCAACCTTAATGATTCTATGATTATAGACTTCTCTCTCTCTTTCTTCCTTCCTTAATATTATCTTAGTTGGTATTGATATTAACAAGTGAAGAAATGAGAGAAAATTAACGGTCATCATGACATACATTGAGCAACTAGGTTGAGTTAGCAAACTGGGGACCTCATTCCAGAGCACAGACCAGATACGATGCTTGAGTAAGAGCTGGGTCTTGCTGCTTGAAGTAATTTTTATGTGGTCTGAAAAGAGACATGGCAAGGGGAGATCACCCTTATTTGATGGTGCTACTTGAGCTGTGCTGTGGAGAACAAGAGAGGAGGGGCTCAAAGACAATAAAAGCTGTAACAGTGATTTGGGACAGAGTGCAGGCTATAATGATTCTGGACACTGTAAACACAGAAGCTGTCTTGCATTTAATTTGTGGGTGTTTAGTGAGGCAAGACATGACCTGTACACTAGATCACTGCATATATATGCCAAACAGACACATGTCATGTAAATATACTATTTCAAATGGAAAATAGAAAATAAATACTTTTCACTTAGACAATAGAATTACAAGGAAATGAAATATCTAGCGCTACTAGCAATTCTTTCATCAGAGGTCACACATGACACCCTGAGAGCTTCAGACAAAGATAGTCACAATATTACACTAATATTTTGAGGTGCTATCATGATTCCATTCAATCTCAGCTCTCCAAGTTAGCTTAACTATGCTGCCAGAATGAATGTAAAGATTTGTACATCTCCTAACTGCTGCCCAGGCTGCTGTGAAGAACATACACAGCAAGGAATCTGTGGTTTTCAGATTCATGTCTCAGCAGTGTTTGCCTCCCAGGCTGGAAGCGATGGCCTAGGTGCCCCAAGCCATTGTGGACAGCAAAGTCACTGATTAGCACAGTAGGGCTATCTTCTAATGTGGCCACATTCTCCTGATGCAAAAGCCTCCTAAAACTACCACAGTCTACAATACAATAGTTTCATTTTGTCCAGCTTATGGTTTATTTTTAACCCCCAAACCAAATGTGGACTCAGTGTGGAGGACTCCACCGAAGCGATCATGCACACAAGCCAAACTCACAGCTAGTCAGAATGCTTTGCATTCACATATCTCAGCTTCCCAGTCATCATCTCCCCTGAGCAATGGAGCTTTTCCCTTTCCTCATTCATTAAGCACACACACAGCAATTCTAAAGAACTGTGACATGATGTTTTAAAAATAAATACTAATCCTTTCTCATATGTATTTTGGCTGAGTGTTACTTTCTGTCTTTCTCACTCCCCTCTGATTTCTGCAGGGAATTGATACCACCCATGTAATGTTCACCTTACAGCCCAGCCAGCCTGGTTTCCAACAGTATTTGACAGGCATTAGGGAAACCACATATCTTAATCTGAGTGGCTGCTGTACCACAGGGAATCGTGTTTTGAGCTATGTTATCCAACAGATGCTGGTTTCAACTCAGAACTGGGAAGGGTATTATTTTGCTGCAGCAGGCATATGATGAGGTTTCCACCAGATCTCACGTTTTCTGATCCACAGTGACTTACCCCTGCTCACAGTAAAAATGCATCCTCCATCTGAGAATGTAATTCTCCAATGAACATCCAACACTGACCAGAATGAATGGCTCAGAGATGGCTTCTCTTTATGTTTCAAAGTCTATAAGACTAAAACCAACTAAAAGGAGGCACAAAGAGATGCAGCAATGTACAAACCACTGAGTGCTTCTGGAGCAGGCTAACACAAAGGATTGGAAAAAACAAGACAAAACAAAACAAAAACCAACCCCCAAACCTTTACAGGTAATGGGAACCCACACCCCTTGAGACTTCCCACTGCATTACTGTCTTGCAATCAAGTCAACTTGTTGTTGAGACCGAGCTGTTGATAACATACTAACAGCTGGCAGAAAAAGGAGATCTGGCATGAATTGCTTTACTTTGAATACGAATGTAAGTGCTTAGGGAGCACGGTCACATCTTGTGTTTCAGAAATTTCCGTGGGACACTGTGCCTTCTGGACTAACATTGACTTGGACCTGAGCATTTCTTTATTTCACACATCTGTTGCTCCCACTTCACTATGTGATTAGTGAAGACCGAATCTAATGCAGTAACCAGGGAATGGAAGTGTTCTGAAGGAAATTGATTGTGCTCACAAGGAAGTGTGCTTTTGATCAAAGGTGGTTTTTGTCTCAGCATGCAAAGTGATAGTAAACCAAATAAATGTATACAAATGCAAAAGAAACCTACAAAATATACTGGAGACAGTGGCAATAAATGACTAGAAAGCTGTGGCTTATTATGTAAGCATCCCACAGAGGGGACATTTCAGGGATTTAGCAGGACAAAATGAAATGGTTATTACTCAGCTTCAGGAACAGGCACACAGTAGCAGCCAGTGACAAATACTGTGGAATCTTTGATAGCTCCTCACTCTAATGCAGATAAGACCACTCTTCCATGCATTATTTATACATGCTGCCACGGTTCAGCTCAGGAATAGACATTTACTTGTAGCAAATGAGAGCTCATCTAGTTTCCCCAGATCACAAAAAGCATTTAATTGTATCCTTGATTCACTCACACCAAACAGGATTGCTGTCTCTCATCTCTAGCAACAGATTTACACAGCACTGCTACAAGCAGGTCCACATCTCAGCCCACATGGGAACCAAGGCAATCAGTGAGGACCTGTACTGGCACCAGGCTCATGCAGATGTTCCTCCAGTTACATTCCCACGCTGGAAGAATTTGGGACAAATTCTGCTTTTGCTCTGCAATCCACAGAAGGTACTTGCTGGCCAAGAGGGCAACACCTCCTAGCATGAGAGGGGCTTAACACAGACCTTAGTAATCAGGGCACATTCCATCTTCTGGGTTCAAACACACTGAAGTTTGGATGCTTGCTTGCAAGATATGTAGCAGCCTGAACAGCAGTAGGATCTCCATGGACACTAAGCCTGCCAGCTCTTCCAGGTTGGCTAAGCAAAAAGTGCTCTGCCAAACAGCCAAATGCCTGGAAGATGAAACTAAGACACGGTTTCCACCTGTTCAACCCAGCACAGTATGCCACACCTGGTGTGGGAATTCTACCCCTTCCGATCTGCAGCTGATTATTGGTGTTATTCTCTACCTAGCTCTGCCTCACAGCCTCAGTAGCCTTTCATGTCTGCAGGTGTTCATTCCACTGTGAAAAAAAATTGCCTTCATCCTCCTCCTAGCCTATCTCTACCCAATATCTCTATTCTTGAGGCTTTCAGAGTGCTGATCACTCTTAAAGGAGGCTGCCTCTGTATTTCATACAGTGCTAAATGCAGTATTAATGCTCTTCAGCTCTGGTGCAAGTGCAGTTTAGGGAGCTACAGTTATCTCTGTTGTTGATCACTGTGGTCAGATGATTTCAGACACTCTTATTTTGCTCTAAGGACTATCCTCTCTTTATATGTTCTTGCACTTTTGAAGCATGCCAGAAGTTGGATGGTGTCTTCCAAGTCCTAGTAGTGTGGATAGAAACAAGATGGTTATTTTGCTAGCATAATATTTCATGTCAGGAAGATGAGCATATTTACTTAGTCAAACAGGTATGACCCTTGCTAATTGCTAAATCTGGTAAAGGCTGAGCAGTTCCCCTTAGAAGAGTGTAATACATCTGTGATCCTTCCAGAAACTGGCAGGTACCTCTTGATGTATTTTTCATATTGTTGAGTCTGGGTTGTACACAAGAAAGCAGGATTGGAACTAAGTAGTGCCCTTGGACTGGCTGGCTCTGTTAATTCCCACCAGCAGAACAGCTAAGAAGACAGTGATCTCCTGGTGGCCCCTTCAGTAGTTAGAGGAACTGCAGCAGTCAGCTCCTTCTTTGATGCTATGTACCAAGGAGACAACTCTTAACCCAGCAAGTTCAACAACCGCAGCAACTGGTTTCCCACGGCAGTTAGAGCAAAAGGAACTGCTGTTGGGAAGAACAAAACAGTACATTTGGAAAAGTCTTTAAGGGCGAATGGCAGCTTCTTTTCTGTCTCTCTGCTATCAGACACATCAAAAGAGACTAGTTGCACTTCATGGAACCCACTGTGCTATCCCTGGGATTTAAAAACAGAAGGAAAGCAGGTTAAGAACCAAGACTTGGCAGTAAAATTGTAGGCCTAAACTGTTTGCTCCCTCCTGAGGGTAAATAAATCCTTTCTTTAGGAACTCTTCCAAGAGAGTTTTATGTGATCTCGTGTACCAACAAATCCATTTTCCCTTCCTGTTTCAGTTCCTTTCCAAAACACTGTATTCAATATTCTTCCACACAGTCTATAAACTCATTCTCTTGCACAAGCTGCCCTCAGGGGCTCCTAGAGTCTGCAGAAATGGGGCTGTAGAATGACATCTTAATGTCTCCCCTTGGTTGACCTTAATGTGTGTGTCAAGTCAACTGACCACCATAGATTCCTCTTCCCATTGGCACTATAGAACCAGTTCCGCTCCATGTCAGTGACTGTGGTTTTGTTCTGCCCCATATGTCAGCCTTGAATTGTTTTCTTGCTTTTGGACCACTAAATGTTTTGTCTGAGAGACTGGGAAAATTTCTGGGTTTGGATGAAAACTGCTGGATTTGGCAATTTCAGCCAGGCAAAAGCTGGCTGCTACCTTTGGGGTCTTGGAGGGTATCTTTGACCAGGTCTGGTCCAAAGGTTTTCACATTTCTGTAATAAAATACATCATCACCACCATTATTGATACATATTATTTCTCTGCTGTTTGCCAAAGAAAGAGGTTTCTAGCATTGTCCCCTGCAGCATTATGAAGTACCCTCCATCTGGGAATAATGGTAGAGAATTATTTGATGAATTTCATTTGGGCAGATAATTTCTTCTCATATTTTAAATATGGTTGTGCAAAGCTACTTGCAGCTTCTCAGTACAGCAAGGAGAGCTGGAAAAGAGCAGGGGCAGCTGCTGAGGAGGAAAAAGTGCCTGGCCTCAGAAGTACCAAGTCCTTCCCTCTTCCTCTGTTTCTTCAGCTATGCTGATCTGATCAACAGTTGTGAATTTGGTCAGCTATCCCAACAGAGAGATGAATGAGAAGAAGAATGCTGGGTCCTGAGGCTGAGTGGCAGGCAGCAATCATTGCATATCTGATGCAGTAAGCTTGTTTCTTCTGTGCAGACACTTCAGTTTAGCAGACATATAACGAAACACATTCAGAATCTTCCTAGCCTAATGCTCATTCACACTTCTGACCATATTTGAACCAATCCTGACATGGCTTCTCCCTCAGTTTGTGAACTGATAGAACCACAGAATCATTAGAGTTGGAAAATAACTCTAAGATCAACTCCAACCATCAACCTAACACCCCTATACCACTAAAGCATGCCCTGAAGTGCCATGGTTTTTGAACACCTCCAGGGGTGATGACTCCACCAGCTCCCTGGGCAGCCTGTTCCAATCTTGAGCACCTGCTATTTTTCCTAACATCTAATCTAAACCCCTCATGACAGACAACCTCAAGCCAACCTGAGATTCAATTTAATGACTGGTGGCCAGGATGTATGAGCTTCTGGAGCTGCAGAGAGGACACAGATCTGTGCTGCACCTAAGGACAGATCATATCCTGTGAGCCTGCACTCCAAGGCACCTAATACATCTGGCTGTGTGGCATCCTTTGTACATCCTCTCTGTACAGGCAGCCTCAGATTCAGTATTCATGTAGTAAGAAAGAAGAAACTGGAGGGATCCCCACCTGCTTGCAGTAGAAAGAGGCAGAGAGAGGGAAGGGATCCTCAGCTAGGGGAGTCTCACTAAGGGGTTTGCAGGGAGATGCACCAATCCCCAGAGACAGCTCTGCAGATACTTTCAAATAGAATAGAATAGAGAAGCTAAAAAAAACCCCAAGAAAGGCATGAAGGTAGGAAAGTTAGCTAGGTCTCTTATGGAACATGGAAAAGCCCTACTAGTAACTGTGCACAGGGGCATGAAATTACTGAGTCTGACCAAGGTCTGATGGACACAAATGGATGCTTAATAAAGGCCTTTGGAAAGGAAGATCCCAAATCATTACTGGTTTTCTCTGCTGAGCATGTAAGCTCATGGCAGTTTCTCTCATCTTACTTTATCTCCTTGATGTTATCCTCGTGAATAACAACTTTAAAAAGGATTTCTAAAGGATTGAAAAAGGTGTAAGAATGCACTGCAGGGAGCTGAACCTGAGCAAAGCACGTCTGCCTTCCACACACAACCAAAGCTAACAGTATAAAAAAGTTCCTGTTCAATAGTGGTGTTCATTGTCAGAATCTAGTCCTTCTGAAACCCACAGGCAGTGTGTTGGCCTATGCATCTTGTCAGACCACAGCTTTTGCTTAAGAGCTACAAAACCTACCCACTCTTGGGAGGGCTGGAAACTGCTTCACAGAATCACAGAAGGTTAGGGGTCGGAAGGGACCTCGACAGATCATCTGGTCCAACCCCCTGCCAGAGCAGCATCACCCAGAGTGAGTTTTGAGTATCTCCAGAGAAGCAGACTCACAGCCCCCTGGGCAGCCTGTTCCAGTGTTCTGTCACCCTCACAGGGAAAACATTTTTCCTCATGTTTCCATGGAACCTCCTATGCCTCAACTTCCACCTACTGCCCCTTGTCCTGTCATTAGGCATCACCAAGAAGAGCCTGGTTCCATCCTCTTGGCACTCAACCTTTACACATTTGCAAACATTAATGAGGTCACCCCTTAGTCTCCTCTTCTCTAAGCTGAAGAGCCCCAGCAACCTCAGTCTCTCCTTGTAAGAGAGATGTTCCACTCCCTTAATGACTTTTGTGGCTCTGTGCTGGACTCTTTCAAGCAGTTCCCCAAGGTCCTTCTCGATATGAGGGGCCCAGAATTGGACACTATCCCAGATGAGGCCTCACCAGGGCAGATTAGAGGGGGAGGAGAATCTCTCTTGACCTACTGACCACACCCCTTCTAATACACCCCAGAATGGCACTGGGCCTCTTGGCCACAAGAACACATTGCTGGTTCATGGTCAATTAGGCAATTAGCATGGGTTCCTATTGCATTTATCCTCTTCCATTGTTTGGCTAGGACAATTTAAAAGTGCAATTCCAGTCACTACTTTCTCAACACTTTTAAAGAAAACTAAGTACTTTCACCAAAACATTGCCAAGGCTTTACCAGCGAACACCTGTCCTTTTCCAAGATCAACCGCTCACCAAAGCAAAGGCCAGCTGACTGATCTAATGCTGTTATGGCAATAAACTGTGCTGCTGCTCCACGTGCTTGGGGCAGGAGAAGCATATATCAAGAGTAAAAGTACATTAAGAGGAACCTCAGGCCAGTTTATTTATTTCCTGAGAAACATAAACATGTTTAGTAGTCTGCATTCTGCTCAAGCCATTATTTACACAGCGGCTCTGTAAGAGCAGCTTAACAGCCCGGTGTGACAGGATTAAGCAAGGAACGTTCCCTCAAGCCTGAAATAAATTTGATTGTTAGATGTATTTCTACAGAGAGGAAACTCTTCTGTTGCTAAGCTGTTTGTCTCAATCACCCTTTAGCAGGAGCTGCTAGTGAGACCTCTTGAAGGAACAAGGGACTAGTTTGGGTGAACATGTGCCTCGTATTATTTAATGGTGCTGAAAGAACAAGTACAACAACACAGCTTCAGTTTTCAACTGAAAAGCAAAATGCAGCACTTCACCTCCTGTGGACCTGACTGTGCATTCCCAGCTTACATCAAGTCAGTGGCCACTGGATGTACACAAGCATTGATGTTCTCTGGCTCTCCATCAAAGGCTTGCTTAACAACTGCCCAGAAAGGCTAGCCTCCATGGAGCTGAGAAACAGCAAGCATTCGTCCGAAAACACGGACAGAAATGTTTTACAGGTAGGCACAAACCCCCCTCCATCCAGTAACCCCCAGCAGATACTCCTCCATTCCGCTGCCTTTTCACATTTCAGCTCAGAGGTTTGTTTTCATCTCACCTGTCCTAACTATGGTTTGATCTCTAAGTTATCAAAACAGGTAGCAGCGATTTATAACATGGCTACTGGAAAAAAGACATCACCCCTTTGCTTCAGTAGCTTAGGCTTTGATTTAATCAGAAGCACATAAACAAAACAGGGCACTTTTTTAAAGCCCAGAAGGGTAGATGCAAGCATGGGACAATGAAACTCTTCTGAGCACTTGGGAGAGAGCTGTCATCTTATTGCAGCTGTGCAGAACACCTAGTGTAAAGGGTATCTAACCTTAATCAATCCTGTGAAATGACTGAGTGCAGCGGGATGGCATTACTGCAATGTGCACCACGGCACTAGGGGGAATATCAATGCACATAGTCTTCCTCTGGGTCTTTTTAAAAACAATTCCCATTGAATTACAGCTTTCAGCACTATTTATCAGCAGATTATTGTTTGAAAGAATGCCACCTTCCTGCTCAGACTACTCCACGCCTGACTCACATCCTGCAAATTCATTAATACATAACGTGACTCGAGGCCGGTGAAATAATTGCTCCATGATACACATAATAAATCTGACAGCATCAACTGAAAAATGCATCTCAAATTCTCTTTCTAAACACTAATGGAACATTTTGCTTGGCTTCCCACACACAGCATCAAGGGGTGGGAGCCAGAGCAAGCTGTAAAAAGCAATTTGATAGCAGTATACTTTATAGAGTTTAACAAAGGGAGAGCTACCACTCGGAACAAGACCCGGGGTCAAACTAATCTAGTATTTTGCCTCCAACAGTAGCCTGTGTCAGAAGCTGCATGGGAAAACAGAGGTGGAATAAATAATCTGTTCCATCTGCCCTCCCCACAGCAGGTCTCATCCCATTAGAAAGTGATTTAAAGCCTAGATTGTGAGGTTTAATATTCCTTCCAAGGAGCAGCAACCAAAGAAAATCCACCTTTAACTTATGACAACAATGTGCTGCAGAGAGAAGGATTGGAGGGAGGTGGGGAGGATGTATTTGTTTTCATGTTTCAGCAGACTTAATTGCTACAACCAACATGGGAGATACTATCACTTGGCAATCAAACTTCTACTGGCTAGAGCTGGTTTTGCTTCATGCCTGGGGCATTTATTGTTTCTGGGTGTGATCGTGCAACACTTTGTTTCTCACAGAGGCAGGCTGTACCACTATTCATAATCCCACTGACATCGAGAGTTAAGCATCAGATGTAGGAGAAAGGATTTAATAAGTATCCTTTTTATTGACAATGTAGCATGGCTTCCCAGTGGAGTATACTTTAAACCTGGTGCTAGGAGCAACGTGGCACTTGTCACAAACACAGTACTTCTGCAAGGCTCAGCGACACAGAACGCCTCAGAGAACATCTGCATAGGGAATGAACATCAACAGCGACAGGGAAACCATTCTGAGTTATCTTCCTGTCAGCTAGTCTGATTTCCACAAGCAGCTCCCAATATCTCCTCCAGTGCACCACCGACTGTCGCTGACTCTTGAGCTGCGCTGGCAGCTGACCCAGCACGGCCCATACACCAAGTGTCACACAAACACACTGGGCCAGACTCTGCTGGGCTGACTGGAAATCAGCCTCCATCAAGTACTGTGCTTGGTCTGGGGCCCACACTGCAAGAAAGACTTTGAGGTTCTGCTGTCAGTCCAGAGAAGGACAATGAAGCTGCAGAAGGGACTGCAGAACAGGTCTGGTGAGGAGTGGCTGAAGGGACTGGGATTGCTTAGTCTGCAGTAAAGGAGACTGAGGGGAAACCTTGCTCTCTACAACTCCATGACAAGAGGCTGGAGCAAGACGGGGGTCAGTCTCTTCTCAACAATCACAGATTGTAGGAGAGAAAACAGCCTCAGGTTGTATCATGGGAGGTTTAGATTTGACATTAGAAGAAAATTCTTGACTGAAAGGGTTCTCAAACACTAGAAGAGGCTCCCCAGGGAGGTGGTTGAATCACAATCCCTGGAAGTGTTTAAAAGAGGCAGAGATATCATGCTGAGGGACATGGTTTAGCAACAGATCTGGTAGAGTTACAGAGTGGTTGGACTTGATGACCTTGAAGGTGTTCTCCAGAACAATTCTATGATTCTATTACTGGTCAATGTATTTTCTATCTTACAGCACATCTATCTGATGTGGATGAGGGCACTGAGACAAAAATCATTCTCCTTGATGCACCTTGGCCACAACAACCCCAGGCAGAGCTGCAGGCTGGGGTCAGAGTGGCTGGAGAGCAGCCAGGCAGAGAGGGACCTGGGGGTGCTGATTGACAGCTGCCTAAACATGAGCCAGCAGTGTGCCCAGGTGGCCAATGGCATCCTGGCCTGCATTAGGAACAGTGTGGCCAGCAGGAGCAGGGAAGCCATTGTGCCCCTGGACTCTGCACTGGTTAGGCCACACCTTGAGTCCTGTGTCCAGTTCTGGGCCCCTAAATTTAAGAAAGATATTGAGAGTCTTGAATGTGTCCAGAGAAGGGCAAGGAGGCTGGGGAGAGGCCTTGAGCACAGCCCTGTGAGGAGAGGCTGAGGGAGCTGGGGTTGTTTAGCCTGGAGAAGAGGAGGCTCAGGGGAGACCTCATTGCTCTCTACAACTACCTGAAGGGAGGTTGTAGCCAGGTGGGGGTTGGTCTCTTCTCCCAGGCAACCAGCACCAGAACAAGAGGACACAGTCTCAAGCTGTGCCAGGGGAGGTTTAGGCTGGAGGTGAGGAGAAAGTTCTTCACTGAGAGAGTCATTGATCATTGGGATGTGCTGCCCAGGGAGGTGGTGGAGTCCCCATCCCTGTCAGTGTTCAAGAGGGATTGGATGTGGCACTTGGTGCCATGGTCTAGTCCTGAGGTCTGTGGTGACAGGTTGGACTCGATGATCTTTGGACTCGATGATCATTCCGAGGGAGCTTCCAAAAAGCTTGAATGAAGAATACAAACTGTTAACAATAGAATGACATCTTCCAACCTTGGTGATTCTGTGACTCTGTGACATGGGATTCTCCTGGTCTGCTTTCATGATGCAAGGAGAGAGAGGAACAGATGCTCCAGGGCTGCCCTTTACACATAGAATCAGCTATCTACCTTCATGAGGTTATATAGCTGGGACAAGGCCAGTTGCTCTACTGCATTACAGGATCGAATGTGAGTGGTGGATCACTGCTGTGTGACTCAGGGCTGCAGACCTCTTTGGCCTGTTTATTTTCCAGTTTGGTCCCTGGTGGTTCAGTGCTGGCAGTGTGATGCACTGATTTATTTGGGCTTAGACTGGTCCTGCACAGCCATGTTTGTCATCAGTGGTTCCACCCAGAAAAGTATAGTGAGACCTTTGCAGCTAATCCTCGTGGGCTTCTCTAGGCCAAACCCAATTCTCCCAAACACACTCCATCTGTGCTTTCCTGTATGACTCATCCTTCAGTCATGCCCATTTCCAAAATGAAGATACCATGCTGGGAGATTCAGGTTTTGCCCTCGGAAGCCTACTGCTCTATATTGTCTACTGTTGTGTGAAAAGCTGGATGTTATGAGAGGGGATTATACAGTTAATGTGGCAGTGTTTCAAGGCCAGGGCTGTAGGCTCTTAGATCATAGATGGTTACTGTATTTGTCAAGGTGCTATTTTTCTCTTTCTCATTCTGGAAAGCAAGCAAGCTCCCCCTGACAATTCTATACAAAGCATCCCTCTATGAACAGATTGATCATAGGGTCAGCTAGAGGGACATGGACAGACTGGAGAGGTTGGCTGAGGAGCATCTCATGAGGTTCAGTAAGGCCATGTGTACAGTCCTGCACCTACATCAGGGCAATCCTATGTATCAATACAAGGTGGGATGATGAAATTGAGAGCAGCCCTGCAGAAAGGGACCTGGGGGTGCCGGTGGACGAGAAGCTGGACATGAGCCAACAGTGTGCACTTGCAGCCCAGAAGACCAATTGCATTCTAGGCTGCATCGAAAGCAGTGTGGCCACCAGACCAAGAGAGGTGATTCTGCTCTGGTGAGACCTTACCTGGAGTGATGTGTCTGGCTATGGGGCCCCCAACACAGGAGGGACATGGACCTGATGAAATAGGTCCAGAGAAGGGCCACAAAGATCGTTGGGGGCTGGAAAAACTCTCCTGTGAGGACAGGCTGAAGGAGCTGGGGTTGTTAAGCCTGGAGAAGAGAAGGCTCCAGGAAGTAGTAAGAGTGGCCTTCCAGTACCTGAAGGGAGCCTACAAGAAGGCTGGAGAAGGACTGTGTACACAGAGCTGTACTGATAGGAAGAGGAGCAATGTATTTAAATTAGAGAAGAGGAGATTTGGATTGGATGTCAGGAGCAAGTTCTTCACCATGAGGGTTGTGGAACACTGCAACAGGTTACCCAGGGAGGTAGTTGGGGCCCCATTCCTGGAGCTATTCAAGGTCAGACTTGAAAAGGCTCTGAGCAACCTGATGTAGTGAAGGATGTCCCTGCTCACTGAAGGGAGGCTAGGCTAGATGACTTTTGGAGGTCCTTTCCAACTCATTCTATGATTCTAAGAAAACTGTGTCAATAACTGCTCACACTATCCTTGGCTCTAGCCACTTCTTCCAGTTGGTCCACTCCATGAGTATGAAACACACAAAATAGTGCTTATGTCTTTCTCCTGTAATGAGAGGGAAAAGCTACCTCAGATCAGCTGATTTCTGCTGGGCAGCTCTCTAGCATTAAAAACGTATGCACAAAATATCCCTGCAGGGAAAATTCAGTCCATCGTTAAGGCAGAGGGGCAAATTCTCTTTTGGGGTTTTCTGTTGCATAACTTGCAGCACTGACACCAGCACCGCCAACACTGCTCAGAATCACAGAAACATGCAGGTTGGAAAAGACCCTCAGGATCAGCAAGTCCAACCAGTAACCCCACTTTACAGAGTTCACCCCTAAGCCATATCCCCAAGCACCACATCTGAACAACCTTTAAACACATCCCGGTTTGGTGACTCAGCCACCTCCCTGGGCAGCACATTCCAGTGCCTGACCACTCCTGCTGGGGAAAAAAGTTTTCCTAAGGGCCAGTCTAAGCCTACCCTGTTGTAGCTTGAGGCCGTTCCCCCTTAGACAATGAGGCCCTGCGTTCCAGTGCCTAGTCACAGAAGAGTCAATCACTCACATTCATCTCAAATCTGGTAGGAAGGCAGCTGGAAAATAGCCAACAGGCAATGTAGCAAAGCAGATACAAAATTCTGTCACCTACTGTCTGTGAGCACATGGCCTTAGGAAGCCCTGAAAATTCCAGATGGCTCTTGCAGGTATTTTACCCGCCCCAGAGATACTTTTGCCTGGTGGACAATCATCTCTTCTGGCAGCAGCTGGATCAATTCAAATGGTTGATGAAACAGCTACTTGGGCAGACTGAATTCTGACTAAACACCATGTCTGTGAGATCTAGTAATCACTGACTCCTGCTTAAGTCTGCTTTGGAGGCTGTAAGTGGACCAGAAGGATGTCATGCCTTGAACTACCCCTGCAAAAGTTTAAACACCTCACTGAAAGAGGACTTGGCTCTGGTTTGGACAGAGGTGCAGAAAGGCAAAGGGTGGGAGTGTGGATTTGGCAAGTCAAAGTGCTACATGCTGATCACTGGATGTTTCCACTGAACCCCACTTGGCCCCCACCCATGTAATACATCTTTCCAACTCTACCAGTCCATGGAGAGAGCAATGACAAATGTATGTGCTGTGTCTCCTTGTCTCGCTTTCCAGAAGGCAATCCCTGCAGCAGGGAGAGAAAATGCCTTCTCACAGACTCTCACACGTTATTCTGAGTGCCTGATGAAGCTTGAGCAGAGCAGAGACACAGGTAGTGCTGATGGCTTTTTCAAGATGACTGCACAGCAAATGGAAACTGAATAGGCAATTAAGTTAACTGATTTTAAAACCCATATTGGCTGAGGACTTAGGTAATTATGTCTGTGCTTACACACATTAATTGCTGCTTTAAACAGTCCTGCTTGCTGCTTTGCTGCTGCTGTAGCTCTAAACCCAATCTTGCCTGGTGTCCTGCTTTTAACTGCCACAAAGGTTACAAACACAAGCACTCCTTCCCATAGCTACAGCTATCTTATTTGTATTACATGCTCAAAGGAGATGTAGAACACTTTGGCTAGCTTTATGCAAACAGATCCAAGCATTTCTTCCTGTATCAAAGAATTTGCAATACCCAAGACTTAAGGTTTCTGTTAAAATAAAACACAATAGATATGTTTGGTGTTGGAATATAGTGATCTCACCATCAAAGGAGAAAAAAACCCAAGTTTTGAGCTTGAGAGAAAAGAGAGACGCTGGGGCAGCAGTGGGAATCTCCACAGTATCCCAGGCAGGGCACCAATGTTTCCTTACAGTCTGCATTACAAATAAGTTGTCTTTAAAATTGCTGGAATGCAAGGGAGGGGAAAGGAAACCCCTACATTCTCCTTGTCTAACAAGAAGCCACAGTGTGAGAACCACTCCCTGGCAGACATAGTCTGTGATTGACAATGGTTTTCTTTGCAGCCAGGGCTAAAAATAGTATAGCTGTAAACAGGCAAATGAAGAAAATCCTGATGCCCTTTACAAATGTGAGGACTGCTTACACAAGCACTCTACATGCAGGGTGGCTACCTGGTGGCACCAAACAAGCAGCAAGCTTCAGAGTTGCTGAAGACAAATGGATTTTACATGTGATTTGCTCATTCAGTAACCCAGGCACACAAAGAGACAAGACTCAGCTGAGCAACCTTCACAGAGCTGCTTCTAGTTTCCCATTATCATGACAGATGTCTGATTATTTACAGGTAGCTTTTGCAGCCTATTGCTAAGTCTCTGCATAATCAACAAAACCATTTTGAACCAGCTCTTGCCTAACAAGAATGCAGGGCTTCACTTTTCTCTTGAGTTTTTCACAGTCACAGAATCATAGACTTGTCAGGGTTGGAAGGGAGCTCAAAGATCAGCTAGTTCCACCCCTGCTGCCATGGGCAGGGACACCTCATGCTAGATCAGGTTGCTCAGAGTCACATCCAGCCTGGCCTTAAAAACCTCCAGGGATAGGGCTGCTACCACCTCCCTGGGCAACTTGTTCCAGTGTCTCACCACCCACATGGTGAAGAACTTTCTAACATCTAATCTGAATCTACCCATTTCTCCATTCCCCTTAGTCCTATAATTACCTGCCACCCTAAAAAGTCCCTCCCCAGCTTTCTTGTAGGGCCCCTTTAGATACTGGAAGGCCACAATAAGGTCTCCTCAGAGCCTTTTCTTCTCCAGACTGAACAGCCCCCCCTCTCTCAGTCTGTCTCCAAAGGAGAGGTGCTCCAGCCCTCTGCTCATCCTCATAGCCCTTCTCTGTAATTACAATTATTTCAGTGGTAAAACCTGCACCTGACATCACAGTGAGAGTGTGTTATGACATATGACATTAATGAACCAGGAAGTATTCCTGCCTGTCTCTAAACACATCATAAAGCAAACATTTAACACTTTGTCCCTATTTTTATCAGGTACCTCAAAACCTGACATCATACCCTTGTCTGACATTATCCTGCCATGCTATTCCTGCCTCGTCATGAAGCACTAACTATGCCACTCTCAGGTTTTCCCATCCTGGCCTCCATTTTTACCAAACTTGTGTGATTAGAGGCAAAGGAGACAGTGCAATCAGGGTGGAACAGGCTTTTCAGTTGACAGAAGTACCAATGAGTTGTAATGGAAATTACAAGAAATATATAAATGCATACTCAGACCTTGGTTTCTCTTTTGTTGATGAACGAAGCAGCTCTGAAATACGAATGCTGCTTTAGACTTCATGACACTTAGGTGTTCAAAACCCATGCAAATACGTATGTACTAATACCAAGGCAACTTCTGTGGCAATCATAGCAATGAGTAGTGTGAGCAATCTGCTAATATAAGCTTAGAGCTTGATACGGTGGTAGGCCATGCTTAGCAGAAGTGTAGAAGTAACTAGCAGTTCAGCAAAACAGTGCTGTGCTAGCAGCCTGTAACTAAAACAAAGCACTGCTAGCTGTAAACAGAGAATGATCTTGGCATAACAGGATGCAGATGTTGATCAACAACTTCGCGGGATATCAGCAGTTTAACCAATAATGTACAGCAGTAGGACAATTGTGGGGAACCAGTGGAGCTATGCCAACTATGCTCTGTGAGCCTGTGTGTCTGCAGAAGCTGCAGAGGCTCCTTAGCTGAGCTGAACAATACTTAGATCATACTGGCCGTCCGTATTGATTCCGAACTCCGGCCTCAAAAACTTCTGCCAAAATGTCAATTAAATACATTTGTTCTCCTTCCTCTTCCCCCTCCACTGATGCATGCTCATCTTTCATGCCTTTGTAGGAGGCTTTTAAAGAGTAAAGTTACAGAACTCAAGTCCTTAGACTGCAAATTCTCCAAGGGCACGTGGTCAGTACTGATGCCGGAAATGGGCATGTGCTCCTTTAGTTGTAGAAGACGGAACAAATCAGGACACATACAGCAAGCAGTAAAACACCACACTTCATATGAGCTCTTGCCAAACACCTCCATAGGCAGATTCCATCAGGAAAAGGTGAGCTTACAAATGAGACCCTTTTTTTCAGCTTAAAAGTTGAAAATGCTCTATTCCACTGAGGCACTCTAAACAGCGATGGTATAAGCAAGATCAGCCTCTGTCCCATTAAGATCATGGCAAACTGGAGGATTTGAACAGCCTGAGGCTGTTCCACTACATACACATGGATTTCTGCACTTTGGCAGGACATTGGCATTTCTACCACTGAGAAAAACATTAACAAAAAAGATCTTCTGACAACACCTCCAAGAATGAAAATTTGGTAGGTCTTTTATAACTTTACTTCCTATGAAGCTATGATTAAAGCCTGTAAGACAACCAACCTAATAAACAAACACACCCCATTGAAAATAACATCCTTGTTATACAAACAGCAAACTGAATGCAGTGTTACCTTGGCAGGTCCGTTCATCTGTGAGCAGCTTGTAGCCCTTCTGGCAGCTGCACTCGAAGCTGCCAACTGTGTTTCGGCAGAAATGGTCACAGCCACCATTGTTTACCAGGCACTCATCAATGTCTGCAAAGAATGAATGAAGACATTTTTTTGTCACAACAGTAATTCAGTAGCTCAGGACAGGAGTGTAGGACTTGATTCAGATTCCCAAGGCGGCCACTGTCTCTGTTAAGAAGCAGGCTGGTCAGATGTATCCCTTCCCACACCTTTCTCAAAAGGCTTACAGAGCAGCTGTGGGCTGGGCTGCTCTGGAGAGAGAGATTTCTCTCAGGACTGGAATCACCTCACGACCCAAGCTGAGGCACAGTGATGTTGATGAACATTCAGAGAAGCTTTTTCATAGAAGTAGTAGTCTGCCTGACAGAACACTTCAGTCTGTGTAAGACATGAATCCCTTACTTTACACAGGAACTATCAAAACCCTGGAACACATGAAAAAAAAGGAAATAGCAACAAATACAAAGTAAAAGATATTTCAAATGTGAAAAGGCTTCCATTACCCTTCCACAAGCACATTTGTTTGTAATCAGCATTGCATGGTAGTTTGTTTGTGACGAACACAGTGTCACTAATGTAACAGAAGAGCACCTGTGAGTGCATGCGAAGCGCTGCTGCTTCAGTTGTTCCGAAGGCAGAGCACCTATTGCTTCTATTTGCAAGCCATATACATGTGTTAAGGGTGGGATCAATGGCTCTTACTTTAAATAGTGCCTGTGATGTGAATTGATGAAACTTGATAAAGCTTTGCTTCTGAATGTGACATTGGTGATTCTAATCCCTCCTACTTATAACTTCTCCCAAAGGAACTGAAGAGCTGGAATGACCAGTCCCTTTTCCAACCCATAAGAGCTTGTGCAATAAGTATACAAGAGGCCACAGAGCCTCATGTGAAATACAGGACATCTTCCCATTTCCCCTCAATTACAAAACCATGGACCTGCATTTATTTGGAATAGACAAATGCCAAGAAAAGCTCTTTTTAAGGATGCACTGAGTGCAGAAGTAACACGACACAGATTGTTGGCTGCCCATTTCTGAAACTGTAAACAAGATCTTTCAGAAAGACAAGTGAAGAGAAATGTTTCCTAGTGCAAAACCTGTTGCTGCAAAAGCTTTGAAGCTTTGAGGTAAGAGTTGGCCATGTAAAAAGCAAACCTTGCAAAATACAAATGGGGGTGCCAAAAAGAGCTATTGTCTGAAGATGGGAATTCATCAAGGACAGCACGATGCTGTTGAATGAAGGCACAGTTTGAAATGGTTGGAATTTACAGTGGATGTCATTCATCCATTTTTGAACTGGAGAGTGGTATGGCTCTTACCGTGCTGCTGCATGTAAAATATAAACAGCAGCAAGAGGAGGGAGGATGCAAACCTAGGAATTTTAACAGCCAAGAGGCAAATTCATCCTTTTCTAAAGGTCACTTTGCTGCACTGACATTGACAGAAATCTACTCAAGAGGATGTATTACTCAAAGAAGCAAGAACAATGTGCGTTGTTATAAAGCTTTGCTTATTAGTTGCATTTGTAGTAAAAAGAAAGCAAACTTGCTCTGAGACCCTCTGAACTAATACTGCTGCTTATTACTTTTGCATCTGGTTCTGCAGAGCAGAGGGTTTGTATTCAGTTCTGTTAAGAGCACGAGGGTAAAACGGTACGTAGAAGCTGTGGTGGCCCCGAGAGCTTTGCACAAAGTCAGTTCAAACCTTTGTGCCTTGAGTAACAAAGTTCTCAAAGTGATCTGAAACCAGGAGTCACATTTGTTGCCTGTGGTTCTCCAGTACTGGTGATTAGGCTAGCCAAGGGCAGATAATTTTAGGCTCCCAACCTGGTATATCTGGTGAAGAACACACTGAGGATTGCTCTACATAACACCATGAGAACAGAGGTAGCAACCCATTTGGTTTCAGCTGTGATCACCAGCACAGGCCAAGATCTGCAGGGAAACACAAGCCCAGTTCCTGCAGGCTGGCATTCCCATTTGTCAATTATGTGCAGCTGGGACTGTACAAGTCTTATGATGGATTACCACAACAGCCCCATCCCTTCGCACAGCATCAGTGCACCTAACCAGAGTTTAGCTTGCCCTGACAAAACTGTTGGAGGAATGGAATTGTCAATGAAATTACTAATATATTATGCATCATAAACACACAGAATAGTCATCCATCATGAAGAAGATCACTTTTACCCATGATAAGAACAACATGACCTTTGGGCTACTCTGCTGCCTGAGACTGCTTGAAGCAGAAATTACTTGCAGCCTGTCAAACACCATTCTGAAGTAAGGATTGATGTTTTAAGCGATGGCCCCTGGATTTAATGTGTTAAATTCCAAATTCCAGTCTCATTAACTTTCTTTTCAGGGTCTCTGAAGACTGTAAGGGACAAAAATGAAACTCTGCTGGCCTCAGAGGGTTAATCATTGTAATTCCACCGACAATGAAGCATATCAGTTTTACATCAGCAATTCCCTGGAATAATTCTGAGCCAGGATCTGGGCAAAACCTGGGAGAGTCCCCAGGAAGAGAAAGCATTTATTCATTTCTTCTATCTGGATAACATGACCTGGCCTTGTGAAAGTGTGACCATCAAACCATCAAATCAGAGGAGAGGTCGAAACTGTTAGCTGCAAAAACATCCTAAGTAACACAAACAGTGCCAATGTCTCTGCTTTCAGTGTATTTCTTTCCACAGCCAGAGTGAGACTGACAGGGCATGTAAAAATTATTTCACTCTATGGAGAGAGTGCACTGCTGCAGTTCACTTGGATGAGAGCAGTACCCAACCGTGTCACATCTCACTGGTTCACAGAGACTGCAGCAAGTCTGTATTTCTGCTGTTTTTCTTTCCATAGCTATAAATAATTTGTGTCACGAGTCATGTGGAAATAAATGATTCTACTGTGTAAGAAGGTGAGGCCCCATTTGTCTTTACACTGACTGGTACCCAGCTTTGTCAAATGCCTGTCTGAATTTCACTGAATGACTGCTGATGGGGTGTGTGGGGGAAGCAAACGCAGTGGAAATCCATCATGGTATCTCTACCACCTTTGAAATTGTTTAGCCATATATTCCCATACTGTTACTGGGGATAAGTTCTCAAGTTTTCATTTCACCTGACGATACAGGTTGCATAAGAATGGCTCACTTTCCACAGCACTCTGCTGGAGAAGCTAAGCATGACTACTCTCTGGATCTGCTTTGGTGCCCCTAGACCCTCGCAGCATTTGCTAGTAAGTCACAGTTTTGGCACACAGTATCACAATATCACTAAGGTTGGAAGAGACCTCCAGGATCATCGAGTCCAACCTGTCACCACAGACCTCATGACTAGACCATGGCACCAAGTGCCACATCCAATCCCCTCCTGAACACCTCCAGGGATGGGGACTCCACCACCTCCCTGGGCAGCACATTCCAATGACCAATGACTCTCTCCGTGAAGAACTCTTTTAAAATGCTCATTCTTTGTAGCTATTTTCAAACTCAAAATGGATTTAAATTGAAGGAGAATAGGTTTAGATTGGATCTTAGGAAGAAACTCTTCACTAGAAGAGTGGCAACACTCTGGAATGGATTGTCCAGAGAGGTTGTAGATAACCCCTCCCTGGAGATGTTGAAGACCTGGTTGGATGGGGTTTTGACTTTGTCCTGAGAGGCATCCCTGCTCATAGCTTCCAGCCTAAGCCATGCTACAGTTCTATGATAACAGGTTATTGATAATTATTGCTTGATATTTTCATATCAATACTTTGAGATGGATTACTATACTTGAAAAAGCATTTTGATTCAAAGGTGTTTACTGTCAACGTTTTTTGGCAAATTGCAGTTGTTTGTGGTCTGAGCTTCTGAGTCTGCCATGTTGGTACCGTTTTGCCCTGGCAGGTTCTACGAACGTGAGCAGAACTGTCTTTAGGATGACTGTGTGCTGTTCCACCACTTCACCTGTGACTTCCCTGCTCATGTAGCTCATTGTCTCTAGCATGTTTTGCCTGTTTCGGGGTGTAATAATCCTATTTATGCAGTCTTTTCTACTTGAGGACTTCAAAGGCCAGCATCTTGTCAGCTTAACTATGTTAAACCTACACAACACTTCTGCAGGAGAGGTGAATTGAATTGATTCTCCTTTAACAAATGTGAAACTGAAGCAGGTAGGATGATGTGTGGCTTTCCTGAATAAGAGAGCTACAGAATGAAGACAGACATACAGCACCTCTAATCTGAGCTTTGCACTTCAGGAACATTCTCATTTTCCCTTCTACAGTGCTAATTAACTGTAATGCATGATCATAATGACTGAACTGAAGTTCCACTAAGTGGCAAATGAAGATCCTTTGTTTAATTAGCTTTATGGCTAGGTCGTGGGGCAAAGCACTTTCCTAATTAACAGAGTTCAAATTCAACTGGGCAGACAGGAATGAGTGTAATTAAAATTTAATCTCCCTCGTCCTGCAAACAAGCTGCCTGCAAAATAGAGAGCTTTGTGTAAATGCTCTTGGAGCATGGAAATGTCGGGGCAGGTTTCAACACATTTCCCTCATGTCACTTTCTCCATTTTCACCTGTTGTCTTTGTAATTCTGTCAAGAAACTTGTCTTCCAACACAGGTGGCAATCTGTCACATATGGATTTAGGTGTCAGATATTCTCCTCCAGGACATATCCACTCTGACATTATCCACCAACCAATCAATAAAAGAGTCTGCCAGGCTGCCAAAAGCTCAATCACCTCCTAAAACAAACATTATGTCCTATTATTTTCTTATTACAGTTAATTAGATTTATAAAACACAAAAAGCTTTGGAAGTGAAAAACTTAGAACTGCTGTCAGAGTAGTTTAGGCTCTGATTTCTCATTTGTGAAAAGGGAAGGGATTTAGTAAATCTGATGTGAAAAGAAAGGATTTTCATTTGAATTTTTTGCTGAACACTAGATTCTTTTTTACACTTCAAAACATGTTAGTGCAGTGCTTACAAACCCAAACAGCGGCCCAAGCTGTCCCAGGCTGTAACAGCAGAATGTGAACTGCAGACAAAGAAATGCGCCAATAGGACTCTTCTACTGTCTGGGTTGAGATGAATACAAAACCCACTTCCTCCCTGAAAAAACCCCAAACAACACAACCCACAAAAAACCAAACAAAAAGCCACAGGGAGCTCAGAAAATGCAGAAATAGAGCTAGTTTTCCTCCTACTGTAACACTCCATCAATCACCATGCCTCTCATAGAACACCGGAGAGGCGGGAACAAGCGTGCAGGTAAGGCTCCTACCTGCACTATTGTAGCAAGTATGTGGAAGATACATCAGATGGTACCAACTGCCACCTAAGTGAAGCACCGTGTAAGGTACAGTCTCACAGTATCACCAAGGCTGGAAGGGACCTCCAGGATCATCGAGTCCAACCTGTCACCACAGACCTCATGACTAGACCATGGCACCAAGTGCCACATCCAATCCCCTCTGGAACATCTCCAGGGATGGGGACTCCACCACCTCCCTGGGCAGCACATCCCAATGACCAATCACTCTCTCAGTGAAGAACTTTCTCCTCACCTCCAGCCTAAACTTCCCCTGGCGCAGCTTGGGACTGTGTCCTCTTGTTCTGGTGATGGTTGCCTGGGAGAAGTTAAGGAGACCTGGAGGCTGGGGGTAAAATGGTGGTAATAAAAATGGTGGTACAGAACTGTATAGACTTGTTGGGCTGACTTCTTGTCTACCTTTATTGTTCACACAGCCACTATGACCATGATGATTCTGGGTTTAATGTTCTTGTGTTTTATGCAGGAGAAGCTGAGACAGTAGAACCACATGGGTTGCTGAGGGTTACACACTATAGGGTACCAACAGTACAGGAGCTAATGAAAGGTTTCTTAAAGTACAAATCAGATAAAACTAAGGAGCTGACATCCCTGGGCATTTTCTTTGTACTGGTTCTCACTATAAACTAAGCCATTACTTTTACAGTACTCAGTTTTTCCATACAAGCTCGATGAAGAGCACAGGGTCAAGCAATCAGTCTGTGCACTATGGACTATGCACAAGAATCCCTAGACTTAGCATTACTCCTAGTTTGCCTCCTGGGGATTACTACCTGCTCAGGAAGGCTGTGTGCTTCTTTCTGAGAGTCTCAGTTTGCTTCTAAAATGTTTGATTAAATAAAACCAAAACCAGTATTAAGGACAGTAAAAGCTACTGATGCTCTCTCCAAACTCCCATTGCAGCCATGCTGCCTTTCCTATGAGAGGAGAGCTGAACAGGAGTGAATGATAACTCTTATGCTTCCCAGCTGATGATGAATCAAAGAAATCTGACTGCCCGCAAAAAGAAATCACCCTCCCAAACGTTTTGAAGAGCTTACTCCAAGCACCCAGTGATCTGTTCTACACCAATGCACCACTGAAAGCAGGATCTACCCATATGAAAAGCCATCTGTATTTTATGATGAAAGGCACAATAACGCAAGAATGAGAAAACGTTTGAATGTTGGTGGCTGTGATTCTGTGAGCAGTCAACTCCCAAGTCACAGAAAGCACAGCACGCTCTTACATAATAAACTGTGCTTGCTGATCCTCAGGGAGCTTTATACTGTTGAATAAATGCAAGGTCTTTTCAACAACTGAAATGCAAAATATAACTCTCCCAAGCATTAATTTAAAGGATTTGGCATTTTCAAAGGGGAGGTTCACAAAGACAAATAACAACTGCAAGTTTCCAGGGAACAGGGATATTGCCTAGTCATGAAAAAGCCCTGCCTTAGTACACATGAATTTATTTTGTGTGGATAGATAGAACCCTTGGGAGGGACTGAGAGTGAATGAGCTTCATGGCAGCAGACCCAAGTGTACAATTTTTTAATGGAAGATAATCCGTTATGCTCTATTTGTCTGTCATGAACGAGTCTACAGCAGGCACGGGAACTGTGTGTCTGATCTGGAAAGAAAAGAGAAGCAAGACGATCCCCTCAAAGCCAGGGAAGGGGCAGGGAAAGTTCCACACACGTTCTGGATTGACAAATTGCAGCAACAGTTCGATAGCAGATGTTAGCCATGGTTTTCTTTAGTGGATTCTGCTCCCTGCCCCCTCTTCTTCTTCTTGGTTTTTTTCTTCTTCCATTTAATTTTCTTCTTTCTGACAAATTTCATCTGTGATGCTATCTAAACCTTGCATTTCCTCTCAAGTTTTGAAATCCCACGGGTTTACAATACCATTTTTGCTCACATACATTATGTCTACGTATCTAAAATCCTCTGTTCCTGTGCCCAGTCGACACACTGCCATCACTCAGTGTCCAATTGCTCACTTTCCCAGTTCCCTCCTTGGGCTTCCTGCAGACATCAAACTTGCAGACATTGAACACCACAAAATTTCTGTTGTTTTCTTGCTGCCCATTCCCACATATTTTCTGCTGGTGACCAGAATCTTTCTGTCTCTCCTACATCACCACCAACTCTACCGACCCCTTTTCTCTCTCTGTGCCTCACTCTGCCACTCAATCAGACACTGTCATTACATGCCAGATTTGCCTCTGCACCAACAGCAGTCAACTCCCTCTTCTTTAAAAAGTGGGGGGAAAAAACCAGAATGCTGATTCTGAGTCACCTGCCAGTCTTATCAAGCCTTGAGACAATAAAGTTGTTTCCAGGGCAGTAGAGATGGGCCAGAGGACTATGGCCACTCTCTGGTCATGACATGGAGTCTTCTACTGAGATGCTGCAGCTGCTTACCAGATGCTGTTATTGAGTTGACCTTGTTCTTTATCTGGAGGCTTGGTAATGTTCAAGTAATGACAAAACCCAACTGTGGCCTCAGCAATAAGATTCTTGCAGACAAGCCTTAATATTTGCTTCTTTAATCCACATTTAGGTGGCTATTTTGAAGAGGGTTTTTACAGTTATGAGGGAATTCATGCCGTGGTCTGATTTCCTGCTCTTGTCTCTCTCTTCTAAAACAAGCAGCTGTTTTGATAAGCCAAACTTAACCACTGCTTTTCCATCAGTTACTCAGCTTTCCCTCTCTCAATGCTGATCTTTATGAGGGTTTTTTATCAACACAGTCTTGCATCTTGCCTAAGTCCTACAAAATCAAAACCAACCTCAAAAGTATCTCTGTTATTTGATATTCCCTTTAGGCTTTAGTCTTCCATTTGTCAGTCCTATCAATTAAATTTGGAAAATTTCCTTTGCACCTTCTTGCACCACCTACAAGTCTCCCTGCGATCTCTGCAGCACAGCCCGTGCACATGGCTGAGTCATATGCTGAAGAATTCCCTGCAGGAGTATTTAGGGAGCTATGCTAGAACACGATCTTCACAGTGCTTTCCCAAAGGGGATATAAAGTGTGGGCTGTGCTCAAGCACAGAACATGGCTACTGGCTTTTAGGCAAAAGCCCTAAGTCTCTTGTCATGGAATACTGGGGGGGTTGTGCTGTGGCTTTTTTCCTTTCCTTCCTTGCCTTTTTTTCTGGTTCTGTTTGTTTATTAGGCAGCTGCATCTATTGTTTTGCAAGAAGCTATATGCTTGCTCCCTGAAAATGGCATGTGAGCTGCTGACACTCTACCCATGCAGAAACACTGGAATGTGGTCAGAACTTGTGTGCCAGAAAGCAATCTGAAGAAAATTCAGCTCTTTTAACTGAACATTTAATTGCATGTCTGATCTGTGTGTCACACATACACAGAAAGGGACTCTCTTGGTTTCTTGCAAAGGCACTAGTCCCAGTACTGGAGGACCCACATTTTCATTATCATGTTCATCATGAACATCAGTCTCATGGTCATGAATTTATTCACTGCTAACTTCTCATGCAGGGTGAAGACATCCCTCTGCCTGTCCTCTACTCTGTCACACAATGTATGCATGCAAAGATGTAAGGGGGGTTTGTATTTAATGTTTTCTTGGTTTTAGGAAGAAAAGATGGACTTCGGCCACAAGGTTTTTATATGCCTTGTGCTCAGCATGGAGAAGACAAAGGTGGTGTTTGGTTTGAGTTGTGGTTGTAGTGGCTTTGCTGATATCTGATCTACTTTCTGATAACTCTTTGCTTATGTGTACAGAGTAGCAAACTCAAATGGTGTTTATATTGCACTTATTTCTGCTTACAAAGACTGGGAAGGTAAGCTGTTGCTTGAAAGTAGAGTCCTGTAAGGGTTCTGATGGAAGCAGAGCTGCTGTGTAATGAATTATGAAAACTAGATCTTAATTTGACTAGTGGGAAGTTTACTCTTGGTTTAAGTTGATGAGAAGCAGGGAGAAAGCCATCAGGGAGAAAGAATGGCTTAAAATAAACCACTTCAACAGACACTTAACGGTTCTTAGGAGATGACACATACTTTAACAACCAGCTTCTAAAACTCTGTCCCCTGGCTCCAGAGAGCTTGTGGACTGGCTTTGACAAACAGGCTATGGCCTGCTGATGATAAAAATCAAGGAAGTTTGATTCCTCTGCAGTAGGATGTTTTTCTGAGAGAGGGACACAGAAGGTAGAAGGAAAGCAGAGCAAGGCTGGAATTCTGTCCTGCAGTGACGTTCAGATGTGAGCCAGGAACACCTCCTGGCACCACTCTACTTACACCCACTTTTGAAAAAGAATATTTAATGTTTATTGTTGAGATCATTTAGTCATCACTGGCCAACCTCTTGAAGGGAACACAGTGAGTAACTCACTTGGAAGCTGTACCCTACAGGCTGAGATGTGTGTGCTTAGGAGCACATTATTGCACTAGTATACGAGTCCATACTGTGCCAGCTGTTTCCTGTTAGTTCCCTATACACATATCTTTAAGGCTGGGCGAGAGGAGGTAGGTAGCTTAGCTATATGATATAGGACCTCTAATACCATCAGGAATTATCAAGGCTGATGTATTTATTTTTCCTTGGGGTCACCTATTCTGACCATTTTTTAAAAGAATGGGACATTGAGAGAAGTAAAAAGCACACCATCCAAAAGCAAAGTTGCTGCTCATTTAGAGCTAATGCACAGCAGAGAGGACAGGCATTCTGGTTCAGCATCCAGGGCAGGGGAGTATGGGCCTTGACAACTTTTTCTCTGAGGTTCTTGACTTGAAATTCTTCAGAGATTCAATTTTCTGAAATTTGTGAGAAATTTCCCCCTAAAAAGCCTGAAATGTATCTGTCCAATCACCTACAGGGCCTTGCACAACTTACTACTCCAAGCAGGGAACTCAGGCTGCCTTTCAGCGTACTGTGGTAGAGAGGTCTTCCCAAATGCTTTGTACATGTTTGTGAAAAATATCATGTGTACCTTTGGTAAAATAATGCTCTCATTTAGACAGAAACCTAAGAGTTTGCTGTGGCAGTGTAACCAAGGAACATTTTGGGGTCTGGTTACTGCTTTAAGGGAGGTGTGTTCACAGCTAAGGAAGAACACTAGCACAGTGCCCAAACAAGAACTTAGAAAAAGTTTAGTCATTTGCATCTTGCATTTGTCTCTTAGGTGAGACAAATATTAGTTCAGAACACCTGCTCCAAACCTATAGACTGGATTCTGAAGGCATTAAGACACTTATATGATGTGAAAAGTGTGGTTACATGTGCCAATAAAGTTCTATCTGCCTTCATATAAACTTGACTGATGATGGAGAGCAACTCCTCTGAGAAGCAGCTGAGGGAAGGGTGATTGTTTAGTCTGGAGAGAAACAGGCTGAACGATGACTTGCTCTATACAACTACCTGAAAGGAGGCTGGAATGAAGTTGGGGCCAGTCTGTTCTCCCTAGTATGAAATGATAGAGTGAGAAGAAATGACCTCAGGTTTTGCCAGGTGAGGTTTAGCTTGGATATTAAGAAAAAAATGTTTCCTGAAAGAGCAGTCAAGAATTGGAACAGGCTGTCCAGGGAGGTGGTGGAGCCAGCACTCCTGGAAGTGTTCTAAAACCATGCAGAAAGGGCACTTTGGGATGTGGTTTAACGGCCATGATGGTGTCAGGTCCATAGTTGGACTTGATCTCAGAGAATTTTCCCAACTAAAACCATTTGATGTGTTTTACAGAGGCTATCTTGCACAGGGATATATTTTACTGTCACACTTTTACTGGCATGTGAAAAAAAAGTCAAGTTGATCAAGTGTGTTAACCAAATGAACTCCAAGTTCATCATAGGTAATTCCTCCTATGCAGTAACTTCCCCACTTAAGCAGTGAAGAAAATAAACCACTTTGAAACTTAGTCAAACAACCACGAGCGTAGTATCCCAATTCAAGCAAACTAATAGTTGGTGCAACCAGATTAACAACTGCCTCTTTCCAACAATAAGCAATAAAAACAACCTCAAGCTTCTGAAAAAAAGAAGAAACCTTTTCAGTGTCCTGTGAATTGATTTCACCAGACATGATGCAATTCGGGAAGCTTTAGGCAATTTAAGCCAACTTGGAGAAAAAAACCTTAAACAAATGTTAAGTGATTTCAGCTAATGGAATGATGGAGGAAATCATAACTGTTCACAGATATTCTGTAGCCAGGAAATGAAGCCAAATTGGCCAGTTAAACTATTCATTGTGAGCTTTTCACTTTGTGTTAGTGTGTTCTGAATGAAAAGAGAGGAAAGCCTCCAGCTAGTACCAAAGTGATGTCAAGCACCGATTTTAAGCAATTAATTTAATGAAACCTTTTGGTTTCTATTTAATGAAACCTGACATATTTTGCTTCATTGGACCTCCTTCTTGTACCAAACTTGCTCCTCACAGAAACAATTCCATTTTCACAATCTAGTTAATTTTCAGCAGTTCACTACTTGTTTTGGCATTAAAAAACCATTTAAGATGCATTTTCCTGCTGTCACAGACTACCCCTAAGAAACATACAAAAGAGCAATGCCTACATCAACCTAATAAAGCCAATGCAAAATTTGCCTTTCATTTCAGTAAGCTTTGATTCAGTCCTTTGACATCGTTCTGAAGTCCCTATGCCCCTGCTCTACTTCTAGATTGCTTAGTGATAAGAGAGGTTACAGAGTTGTGTTACTGGATGAACCTTTTAACACTGGGGCATTTCTGCTGCTCCCACTGCAGCACAGTCAAGTTTTTAAGCATGTAAGTGCCACATTTCTTTGCTGCATCTGAATGCAAAAAGATGGGAGCCTGTTTCAAGGAAGTAGAGAGCACACCACATTGCTGGGTAACCATGACAATGAGACAGCAGGAAGAAGATATGTTTGCCTAAACAGCATCCAGCCACATAACCCCCGCATAACACTGCTCTAGTTAAACAATATGCCAGAGGGCTCAGAAGGGCTTACTTAGTTTTGCACAGCAAATAACATGCCCTATGTTGCACCCCAAGGTGCAGTACCTTTCTGTCTCCTAAATACATGTCCATAAGATCACTTGGGCTTGGCAAAGATTTATTCATGCATGTGAATTCATATGGCTGTATTTAGCCACTGCTGATGGCGATGTAACATTGTTACTAAACCCACTGAAGCTTTAGCCCAGCTGAGTATCTGCCTCCTCAAAATCCCTTTCAAGCTGACCTATGAAAATTATGTAAAATGGAAAATTAGCTAAAAATAATACACATCTTGCTGTAACAAAATATTCATCAGGCAGTGCAGTTTTAGGTTGTACTTTATGGATGTTTATGGAAAAGCCATATTTGAGACCGAGCTTTTGCTCATGCCCCTTAGAAATCCACTTATGCTTATCTTCTCCTGCATAAAAATTGTGTTTGCTCTCTCATTTGGCAGAAAAATGCTGCACCCCTCACAGTTCCACCATGTCTGTGGGTATGGTGCTGGGAAGCTGCATTATCCTGGAGCACAAGAGTGCCTTGGGGACACAGTTTCACTGTTAGATACCCGAGGCAGAGATGGAGCACATCAAACACGTGGTCCTGCATTTTACATGATTCCAGAAGCCTGTGGCACTTCCCCTTGCTCTAACTAATTACTTGAAGAACCCACAAAGAAAGGCCCTGTCTCTTTCAGATGTCTTTTGCTGTCCTTCCCAGTCCTTCTCTACTGTAAGTCTTAGAAGAAGAATGCTCCCTTGCTTAGCTTGTCTCCCTCAGGCAGACGAGCCCTTTATTGTTTGATCCAGTTTGGCAGCTGGATTTAAACAATCTTCAGAAATCTGTGCTAAATCTAATCTAGTCTGACTTCACTCCTCTTGAATGCCACAAGTATTTTGCAAATTAGTCTCCTGCTTTATCAGCTACATAAATTGTATTTAATTAAAATGCTAAACTGATGAATCCTCTCACCAAGGACAGAATACATCTGGATGCATGGAAAGGGCACTGCAGGACGGATGCACAGAAAACAGCAAGGAGTAAAGCTAGGGAGACCCTGATATGCACAATGCAGGGAACACTAACAGGTGGTAGGAAGCAATAAGCACCTTGGGACACTGTGTCTTTTAATTTTCTGGCTCCTTTTCTGCTGCATTTGATGGCATCTGTGGGATGATGTGGTAGGCATGTCAGAAAATGAACTACACTGTTTTGTCATGTGTAGCACAGTATTCAACAGTACCAAATGAATCTGGCATCAAGCTGGGAGCACCCTGTTACAATGGTGAGAGAAATTAGACAGCATTAATTAGAGGGAGAGTAAGTAACTAACTCTGTCTGGGATGTGTCTCTTCTCTTAGATGACAAAAACTTCCATGGTTTGGCTTAATAAGATCCAAGTTGATAGGAAAGGTGATGGGAAAAAAGAACATTCTCCACTGTGTGCAAACCCAGCTGAGGGAAGACTTGAGTTTGAGACTGACTTTTAAAGACCAGCAAAAGGTTAATGGATTTTTGTCCCAGCCACCATTAGTACACCTAAAAGTTCCTCTAGCTGAATCACGGATATCACTGTTGCTCATATTGCACTGTGAGATCAGGTAAGCAATATCACAGTATCATAGTATCATAGTATCAGTCAGGGTTGGAAGGGACCACAAGGATCATCTAGTTCCAACCCCCCTGCCATGGGCAGGGACACCCCACATATATATATATAAGGGAGAAAGAACCAGAGACAAAACATAATTGTTCAGCTTCTACAAAGCAGAGCCATCTCCTGCTGAAGTACTCTTCCTACTGACCATGCATTTACCTGTACATATTGCATGCTAAAATTTTCTCCACAACAATTTCCCCCGCTCCTATTTTATTGACATTTGATATAAACCAGATTGCATTCTGCATTAAAAGGAGCTTGATTCTTTGAGGTACAATGAAATGTCGTTTCTCATTGAGCCTGTGAAAGAGGTTGTGATCCAAAACTGCTGAAGGTCCATCCCTTGCACCTGGAAATTGCTTTCCTGCAATCTCCAGTCTTTGAAACATTGGGAAAGGGCCAGGATGAATTTCAGAGCTTGGTCCTGATTCAGTTCTGTTCTATAGTTTGAAACCATCCCAGCATTTACGACTGAGTATTAGAAGATGCACTACAACACTGCAAATACCTGTGTATACTTGACTTTTTCCCCCCCCCTCTACTAAACAGCTAATAAAATTCCAAACTACTAAACAAAGACCTGAGAACATTTTGGACTGCCAATTTTCCCCCCACTACATGTCCATACAGTGACTCAAAGAGAATAGTTCTGATTTGTTACAAAACCATGCAGGGATTTCTGGAGTTTAGAAAATATACCATTTTTATGTCATTGATCTAAAAATAAGGATGTTCTTCAATTTATGTTATTTCCTTGTGAAAAATGAGGCAGAAAAGTGGCAAGAGGCTTCCATAACATAGCAGCACGACAAAAGCGCACCGTTGAGGCAATCACTTGCAAGTGAGCAAAAGTCAGAGAGTAAAAAAATCACACAACCTGCACCATGGAGTACTCAAAAGTTCAATGTTCCTTTGAGTCTTATTTAAGCCTCTTCAGTATAAGCAACCACATAATTCTGCACAGTAGCTGCACTATGTAAAATGTCCCAGAGAGGAAGATGCCAACCTGGACTGAAACCCCGTAGCCTTTCCAGTAAAAACATTATTTAGGGCCAACATTGTTTACTAAATTCAACTCAAGCATATGAAGCATTTTGCTCAATCCACCATTGCACTTTTTTGGCTAATATATTAATTATCCCTCCAGTTTTCACCAGCTTTTCTGACATGCCCTGTCCCTCTTCTCTCCTTTAGCAGATGATGGCATACCTTTCTCTAAAATAATGCTTCCATGAAGAACCTCATTGAGAGATACTATGAACTTGATGGGCTTGGACACTCTGCCCAGGACAGACAGGATGTGGCAGCTTCTTGAAGGTGCTTTAAAGGGCATCTGGTAGATAATTCATTGGTCTTACTACACATATGAAATGTTACATCCAAAGGAAAAAAATGAACTGCAGACAGGAGATACTGTGGGCCAGTCAGATTAAGAAGGGTAAAGGGAAAAAAATCAACACAACAAAGCAAAAACAAATGGAGAAAAATTGATCTGATCACTCTTTCATTTCCTACAGAACTCAGGGGGAAGGGAAACATGCATACCGAATTTCCCCACCCCAGCCTTCTCCAGACTTTGCTCATAAGCAAAAGGAGCTGAGGCAACATCGCTGTCACTCCATCAGAATGCTCACTCTTGCACTCAGAAGATGTAAATCGTAGAGGAGAATAGTCTGGCCTGCAGCTGCCTGAGAAAGCAGCTTCACTGCTCAGTTACAGTGCAGGATCCTTTGTGCACAGATTTAAATGTGAAGTTACTTTGGCTTCAGAGAAGCAGAAACCAGCCATGAAATGCATTAGATGAGTGTTAATTACAGTTACATTAAAGCAAAACATGTATTTTACCACTTTATGATTAAGATCATTTCCTACACTGTCAATAAGGATTAGAAGGAAAAGGCTCGTTTTGTTCGTCATGCCACATCAGGCAGTTTCCAGTTGCTGCATATTTAAGTAAGGAGGAATCTGCAGCATCCTAAACCCACACATTCTATTTCTTTTATTTTCTTCTCATAAAGGAGGGGAAAAGCAAAAAGTGTGAAAGTGCTCAGAGCTTGGGTATTCGGTTTGAGGACCAGCTGGGTAGTTAATTTGGTCTGCAGCACTCATTACAGACTGGATTATTATATAAATATTGCTCTGCATTGGTGCTGTGGCCCAACTCTTGAACTAGAATTAGTATTCTCTTTCATGATGCAATTTCAATAACAAACACTGTGCTCAACCCTAGCTGCATGTTGCAGCAGTGAAATGTCTCCTTTGCAAGTAACCTCTGGTACTGCTCTGCTATGGTTTCGCTAGGCTGCCTGTAAAAAAGATTTATTTTTCTGTGGCTGGAACTGAAGCGACTGATCTTTGATGGGTGCTCACATCGAACCACTACCGTTGTGTTCAGTGGCAGTTTAAATGCTTTATGTCCCAATAAACAGGCAAACAGACTGCTGTTTCTATAAATACTATCAGAGCATGCCCAAGCACTGGGACTTTTTAGACTGGAGCAAGAGGAAACCACACATGTTCTGTTTAGTTTTGTGGCTTTTACTATTTCAAGTAACATCAAGCCCTGGGCTGAAGATATTCCAATAGTTCTGGTTACTTTGCAGGATAAATGTCCCAGTAGTGTCTCAGCAAGTTAAGTCAACATATGCTAAGTCACTGACTGATAAGAAAGTATTCTCTGTGAGAACAATGTATTGACGTCCTCCTGGATGTCCACCACCGAGTCTCTTGAAATGGTGCTCGGAAGGAATACACATGAAGATGGGGAAAAAGTTGATGGAAGGCAAAGTCCTACTAACATGTACCCAAAACTACTTGCATGCAAAGTGCCCTGAGTGTGATTCTGCAGGGATATTTGAGAACTATCCCTGCCTCCTTAACTGAGAACAGATGCTGACAGTGATATCAGATGCTCTTTTCTCTCTTCCTTGACCTCTGTTTCACCACACTCATGTAGGACAAAATGCCAAGGACCTTGTGCTGCCTTTGGAACAGTAGAATCCGCGCATCAGCTGTTTGCTGTAGACCCATGCACTAGTAAATGTTATTTTGGTTTTCTATTGTAGCTGGCTACTTATGTTCTGAAGGGACATAAATGGACTTTTTTTGAGCGATACTTCTGCGTCTTTTGCTTGGTGTCACTGAGAAATAACCAAATGATTGTATGCAAGCAACAAAGTACTGGTTGAGAATTTTAACTTGCTTTTGGAACAGACAAATGTAGAGACTATGAGATGACTGAAGTTTTACAAGGGTATCAGACTGTCCTTTGAAACAGAAAGGCTTTTGCAGCACAGAGTTGTTCCTTTACAGCTCTGGCCAGCTTGAAACGGTTTGACCTCTGTATCTCATTTCTTTGCAGTAATAAACCCCTCTAATAAACTGAGAGAAAAATGATTGAAATAAGTAAATACAGAAAAATTAGGAAAGGAGAAAGCTAATGAAGTCAATTGCAATCACTGTGCCAGCATTGCCTTAACTTACAAGCATTGATTTAATAACTGAGTATTTACAGCTTGCACTGGAACCGCTAAAGGCAAATGATGCATTGCAAAGCAAACAGAAGCTGACCTTTGCACGTTTTCCCATCAGGCTGCAGGGTAAATCCAACTGGGCAACTGCATCGTACCCCTGTCGCAGTATCCTTGCAAGTCCGATCACAGCCTCCATTATTGACAGCACATGTTTCTGCAGAATAAAAGAGAAAGAGAGAGAGAGAAAGGGAGAAAGGGAGTGGAATGAAATGTTCTGGGGGAGGGGAGAGGCACCAACTCTTTGGGGTAATATTCTGATGTTATGAAAGCAGCCTAAGTTTAAGCAAGCCAATTCAAGCAAGCTGTCAGGGTCATCGGGGCCCATATACTGTTTTTCTCACCCCCAAAACCGGTGTTTGTGTTGGTTTTATTTAGTTAGTGCTTGTGAAGTGTCTCAGACAATAGGATGGGTTATTGCATACGAAACAAGTAAAAAAAAGTGATTGCTTTTAAAACAGAACCAAACATTCAGTCACTGTTTCACCCAGGCTTTTTAAGGTTCATTTTTTGCAATGATGTTGCAGGCATAATGAACTTTAAAAAGCAGCAGCAAGCAAAGCAGAGTGCTAGACCTGGAACTGGGAATTTAAAATCCTTAGTTAAGAAAGAGTTAATGGAAAATGAACTACATATATCACTTTGACAAGAATCTACATGCCCAATCTGTTCTTACTGAACTACAAGGAAAAGGCATCTGGGTTTTGTCCACTTAAAGCTTTTTGCAAATTGAAAGGAGTTTGGAGTGGGTGGGAGGGCATAATTGAGGTCACTGAACCCATTCCGAGCTGTGTCATTGAAATTTCCCAGTGCTTGTAGTATGTAGAAGGGTGGCTGGGCAAATACAGGCAAGAGAGAGCTGCAATGGTTTGGAGTTTTTACAATATTGAGCAATGACTACTAGGCACAAGTATATTAAAAACCAAACAAACCATCTTCAACTTCACGACAGAAAAAGCACAAACCCCTCCCTCGTTACCAGTGCTCTCTGCTACTTGTGTGTGCCCACGTGCACCCCATCCGCATGCATCCGCACACATACCTACACACACATCCATGAAGCAGATAAAAGGCAAGTGAAATGAGTAACTTTGCTTTGATCCAGAGAGCAGAGTGGATGTAAGGATGCCAACTTACCACATTAGTCTGAGCTCCGCATTTATCTGAGAAGTATTTCCTTCAGAGAGCAGGGCCATTTAATAGTATCTTTTTCAGTTGCTCTGGCTTTGATTAAATTAAAATAACCCCCTGCCCCCCAAGACTGCCTTTATTCTACTCGGCTCACCTCATTCTGGCATTCCCTATAGAGGCTTTGTCATTACTTACTTAGATTTACAGACTCCTATTGCTGAATATTCACAGCCTGTGTTACAATTGTACCCTGTGGACAGGCTCTGACAATAATCTATAGGATATGCTAATCAGGAGTTGCCTTAGAACAGTACATTGATCAAAAATTATTTACACAGAGCAGAAAAGGCTTTTCTCTTTCAACTGAATGGTACAGAAAGGTTTTTATTTTAAAGTAGTCTCTGCAAATTCCCTCAAGGTGAACGTGGCTGGCCCTTTGAAGGGACTGCACTGCTTCAAAATAAGAGGAAAAAAAGTATAACTTTGCATGGGCAGAGACCTCTCCATCAGCTGTGGAATAAGCTGTGGCACTTACAAACAAACCAAAAGCAGAGATTTGGGACACCCATGCCTTAACAGCAACGGGACAGAACTCTGCTGCCCATATACACTCACGTATGCCCTGCCAGACAGGTTCAGAAACTCTGTGCCTCGTGTGCTAAGCAGCACCATCATGTAGAAAAAGCAATCAGTATACAAATGGACTTGCAGATAACTGCCAGGATGCACAGCAGCAAAGGGATGGGCAGGGTTTCTGGGTCCTTTCTGAAAATGGAGCTGAGTCTGCAACTCCTTATTTTCAGAAGGAGTTCTTGCTGACCCTAGGGACGACTTGCAGGACTCCAGCTGTTTAACTAACAGCTCTGATTTTCATTTACCCCCCTGGGAAGGGACTGCTGTTTAAGGAGTTCCACTGTAAATGACAATGGATGCTCGTCTCTGCATGTGTGTGTTTTTGTCCTCGGATGCCAACAGATAGAAATGATTCTGTGTTTCAGAGAAGGGAAAAAGTTTCAAGTAATTTAACTCTCTTTTACTTGGGTACCATTTAATGGTAGGATGACTCCCCAGGAGAAAAGGCTCAAGGTCTAAGAACCAGAAAAAGGTGTTGGAGGTGTAGGTTTGGCATGACACTGTAAGTATTACATGAACAGATTAACTTTGGCCTATGAAGAGTCCTTCAGCCCAGTTCATCAACACAAGATGAACACCAGCAGCAATAATGCTGCTTTCTGGATGAGATCCAGTGACAATGAATAGACCAGACAGGCTTTTTCCCGTGGCATGGATGACTGGATCTATAGGGTAATGGTCATTTAGTGGACAAGAGGTATTTCTATGTATAAATAAATGGAATAAAGTCAGTTTTGCTTCTTTCTTAGAAACTTGGTAAAACAAACCAGAAGTGATAAATGCCCTTCAACTTTCCTGGTAACTCTGACTTTAATGCATGATGAAACTGACCAGAATGAATATCCAAATGTGCAAAGGGATGTTTGACAGCACCTCTAATATTTTGGATAATCGAAGGGATGATGACATTCCTTAAACTCAAGGTTGTGAGAAAATAATGGTAAAAGAAAGTGACCATGAAGAGCAGAGTGTGGGAAAGAGGTGTGCGGAACTACAGCAAACAGAACAGCTGAGGCCTACATACAACACAAATTGATGAGTGTCACCCCCTGTGTTTCAGTCAGAAATTACTTCAACTCATTCTTCACCTCACTGCTACCAAACTTTGGTACATATTTGAAATGAATACACAAGTTTTAAGCTGTCAAATGAAGAACAGAAGCAAATTACTCATTTCCAAGTTATCACATTGGAATAGCTATGCTTACATAGAAAGGAAAGAAAGGGTGTTCAAATTTTGGTTCAGATCTTCATGATCAAACTAAACCTACAGACTCTTTTCCACTCTCATTTTCCCTTCTGCAAAGGGTAACCTAAGCATATTTAGTATTATTTCAAAGTTTTTGTTTGGTTTAGACTCCTTAGCACATTTTTGTTGTTTTCTGATGAGGGACAGGAAAAGAACTGGAAGATACAAAAGAAGCAGCATCATGTAACTGACCTTTAGATTCCTCTGAATTGTGATATAACTCACCATCTGAAATAGCCAGACTTCACTGTGAATTTCATAGAGTCCTAGAATGCACTGGGTTGAAAGGGGCCACTAGAGGTCATCCAGCCCAACCCCCCCTGCAGTAAGCAGAGACATCTCCATCTGGTTGCTCAGGGCCCTATCAAGTTTGATCTTGGATGTCTCCAGGGATGGGGCCTCCACCATATCTTTGGGCAGCCTGTCCCACTATTTCACTACCCTCACTGTAAAGAATTTCCTCTCACCTAAATCCACACTGCTCTAGTTTAAAACCATTGCCCCTCATTCTATCACTACAAGCCCTTCCAAACAGTCCCTCCCCAGCCTTCCTGCATGTCCCCTTCAGATACTAAAATGCTGCTAATAAGGTCTCGCCAGAGCCTCCTCTTCTCCAGGCTGAACAACCCAGCTCTCCCAGCCTGTCTTTGTAGGAGAGGCAACCCAGGCCTCTGATCATCTTCTTCGGACCCTCTCTAGCAGGCCCATGTCCTCCTGACTCCAAACGTGGACACAGTATTCCAGGTAAGGTCTCATCAGACCAGAGCAGGGGGGAAGAATCTCCTCTCTCAGCCCACTGGCCACGCTTCTTTTGATGCAGTCCAAGATACGGTGTGCCTTCTGGGCTGCAAGTGCACATTGCTAGCTCATGTCCAGCTTCTCAGCCACCAGGACCCCCAAGCCCTTTACTGCAGGACTGCTCTCAATCTCATTCCCCAGCCTGTATTGGTACTGAGGATTGCCCTGACCCAGGTACAGGACCTTGCACTTCACTTTATTGAACCTCACCACCTGAGCCCACTTTGCCAGCCTGTCTAGGTCACTCTGGACAGCATCCAGTCTCTCAGTCTTATCAATTGAACTAGTCAAACCTGCTGAGGGTGCACTCAATCTTGCTCTTGACATCATTGACGAAGACACTGAACAGCACTGGTCCTAATACAGACCCCTGAGGGACACCATTTGTCATGTGTCTCCATCTGGACATCAAGCCATTGACCGCAATTTAAAGTGGTGGTTGCAGCCCCACCTACATCCTTCATGAATTCCCACTGGAAAACTTAGACAGAAACAAGGATCTAAAGGAAAGGACATCTAGACTCAGGCTCGATCTCAAAGGTCTTTTCCATGGAGACAGCTTACATTGTGTTCTTCCTCCATAAGCTCCTAATTCTGGAACAGTTTCTAAATTATCTGCTCCCTGGATCTATAGACAGGAAGTAACCAAAACAATTGTCAACATGGTATACCTGTGGCTTACACAACGAGGGTATTTCCTGTTTTAACAATGGCCCATTGCACTGTGGAACATGCACTGCTTCTGGATATTAGAATAGCCTATAAAAGAGACCAAGCTTGAGCTGTGGGCCCTTCAGCACTGGATCAGGAACGGCTAAGTTACCAGGTGAAGTTATGTGGGTATTCATTCAGTCCTTTAACATGTCACTTCAGTGTCTGCGGAGTTTAGCAGTGCAAGAGCAGTTCTCTGAGTTCTAGTTCTGATGTCTCTGAACTACAGTAGAATCTCCACGGGATGGTAACAGAGCCTGGTTGCTTTCCTAGAAGACTGACATCAGAAAGGATTTATTTGGTTTTGAGTACCACTAAATGCTTGAAACCCTGAACACATGTCATGGGTTGGGAGCACTTCCAAAAAATCTATATTCCAACTTATTTTATGAAGCAGGTAAACACAACTATTCCAATACAGGCTTCAACTAAAATCTGGGTTTGGGAAGTAGTCAATTATTTCACAGAGCCATTTAAAAGCTGTCTCGAAGACAGGCGTCTCCAAAGTCTGCCTCCAACTTTTGTGACATTATCTCTGTGATCAAATGAACATGATGTGAGTTTCTGGGTGTTGCTCAGAAATCCAGCACATCTTGGCAACTTGATTATTCACTTTGACAGTCTGGGTCAATTTGAACTAAGATTCAAAAGAATGTTTTAGGACCTGAGGTAGGGTGCAAAGAAGAACAAAATGATGCAGGTCTATGGGACTTAACAGGATGGAAAGAATGGCCTGAGGGAACATCATAAGCTGCAGTGGAGGGAAAGGACAGAATAAGCCCATACAACAGAACAGTCATAGAATGACTGTCTAGAAAGCAGTACTGGAGAAAGACCTGGGGTCCCTGGTGAACAAGTTGAATGAAAGTCAGAAGCATTTCCTTAAGGCAAAGAAGGCCAACAACATTCTAGTTTGTATTGGAAAGAGTACAAGCAGAAGATCAGTAGTGACCTTACTCCTCTAATTGATGCTTGGAGCAACATCTGGAGTGTTGTGTCCAGTTCTGGGCACTGTAACGCAAGAAAGGCTTGATAGAAATTCAGTAGAGGTCTACCAAGATTATGTTTAAGTGGCTGGAGCACACCAATAAGCTGAGAAGGTGAGAGCTGTTCAGAGGTCATCTTATTTCTGTCTACAGCTATCTAATGGGGCAGTATAAGTAAGACACAGTGAGACTTTTCCTGGAGGTATACTAGAAGAGGCAAGAAACATAAGCTAAAATATGGGAAATTCCATCTTGATACAAAGTACAAATTTGTCCCTGTAAGTGTGGTCCAACACAGGAAGGCTGTGGAATCTAAATCCTTGGGGATAATAAAGCCACAACTGGCCCTGAGTGGCCTGGTATAGTTGCCCTTTCTTTGAGCAGAAGGTTGGATGATATAACCTTCAGAGGTCCCATCCAACTTACATGGGTCTATGATTCAATAAAACTAATTCATAGATATTACAGAGACTAAAGAATTTGAGTTTCACTTCAATTTCTGATAAAGACTACTGTGGGGGAGGAGTGAGGAGGGAAGTACCACGAACACAGCAAACAGCATGCCAAATTAAAGGGCACAGTTCACAGCTACTCAAAATCTTCTTCAAGCTCAAGATCTCTTTGGAATCTGATACATTTGTAGTGGTGATACATATCTCACACATTTAGTATCCCCAGTGTGACTGAATCAGGAGAAGCTGTGGACGTCCTTAAGGGTAGAGAGGCCTTACAGAGAGATCTGCATAGACCAGAGAGCTGGACAGTCACGAGGGCATGTGGCAGATTCTGCACCAAAGATGGACAAATGCTGCCTGTGCACATAAACTGGGTGAAGAGAGAGGCTGGAAAGCAGCGCTGTGGAAAGAGATCTTCGGGTTTGGGTTGATGGGAGGTTGAATGTGAGTCAATAGTGTGTCCCAGTGTTTCAGCTGCTAGCTGAAAGGGCCAGCTGTGTCCTGGGGTGCGTCAAGCACAGCATCGCTAGTTGGCCCAGGGGGGTGATTCGCCCACTCTATACTGCACTGGTACAGCCCCACCTCCAGCACTGCGTGGAGTTTTGGGTGCCTCAGTATAAGAAAGATATCAAACTACTGCAGTGTGTCCAATGGAGAATGAGATGATGCAAAGTCTTGACAGGATTTATGAGGAGTGGCTGAGGACTCTTGACTTATGCATCTTTGAGAACAAAAGCTTGAGGGGTGACCTCATTGCAGTACACAACTTCCTCAAGATGGGCAGTGGGCAGGAAGCTACTGAATTTCTTTCTGGTGGCCAGTGATAGGACATGGGGAAATGGAGTGGAGCTGCATCAGGGGAAGTTCAGATTAGACATCAGGAAAAGGCTCTGCACTGACAGGTGGTTGGTCACAGCACCAAGCCTGTCACAGATCAAGGAGAGCCAGGATGACATTCTTAGTCATTTGGGTTCATGTTCAGGAGCCCTGCGGAGAGCAGAGCATTGGACTTGATGATCTTGATGGGTCCCTCCCAACTTGAGATATTCTATGGTTCTGTGATTCTATGACTTTTCTAATAAGAAATGCTCATGTTTGGAGAATTGGAGCTGCTGTGCCACTCTTAGAAAATAGCTCACAACAAATGTTATTCTGCCCCAGGCCCCTCATTTAAAGGAGATGCACTGTTTCCTACAGCCTCAGGACGCTTTGAAATTCATTAGCACATATGCTCTATAAATGTAAGATAGCACTTTTATTGCTGCCAATAGTACTAAAATTAGAGGGAAGACTCGGTACTCCCCATTCTTAATCTACTTTTTTTACCCTAACAGCATTTATTCCTCTTCAAATGTAACTTAAAACACAGACAAGAGAATTTCATCTTTTCTATCTCCTCCTCAAATCCTTTAGATGAGCCTAATACAAAAAATCATCATATAACAGACAGGTTGGTGTCTGTTTTGTCTTAACCAAGGAAAGCAACTTCAGATTTGCTCTAATTCTGTTTTACTTAACAAATTAATCTCACACATTTTGGGCTGTATGCATACACCTGCACTTACAGAGAACTTTGCTTTCCCGGTCTTGCTTGGCTAAAACTTTTGATATGTTGTTCAGTGTGACAAAAAATTGCCTAAGGTAACTAATTATCAAACTATTCTCCTAAAAATAATTACACCCCCCACCCCCCCCCCCGAAGATGCTACACATGGGTATAAGGAATGAAATGCACAAGTCACCAAGTGATCAATCATGGGTTTTTAAGAAGATGCAAGTCAAAATAAGCTGCTTTGGGTGGCAGGCAAGACATCAAGAAGCAAACACCCTGTTTTGCACTGTGAAGGTGTAGTCCTGCCCACGCTCAAGCAGGCTGAGCCAGGTGGCAGTCACAAAGAATTGTCAGGAAAAGATGCTGAATGTAACTTGAGCTTGTACTGTTGCTCTCTAAAAGCACAAATGCTGTTTTGCAAGCCACCAAGCTCACAGAACCGCCAGGCTGGAAACAATCTCAAGCTCATCGAGTCCAACCATAGTCTAACATCTCCCTTTGTGTAACTGTTAGACCAGGTCCCTAAGCACCACATCCAAGTGTCTTTTTAACACCTCCTAGAATGGTGACTTGACTGCTTCCCTGGGCAGCCTCTTCCAGTGCCTGATGACCCTTTTGGTGGATAAATTTTTCCTAATACCTAATCTAAACCTCCCCTAGTCCAATTTAAGGCCCTTTCTTCTCATCCTGTCACTTGTTGCTTGGGAGAAGAGGCTGGCCCCTGACTTACTACAATGTCCTTTCAGGCACTTGTAGAGAGCAATGAAGTCTTCCCTCAGTTTCCTCCTGGCTGAACAACCACTGCTCCCTCAGTCACTCCTCACAGGACTTGCGTTGAAGACCTGCCATCAGCCTCACTATCCTTCCCTGTACAGGCTGTTGCACCTCAATGTCCTCCTGGTAGTGCTCCAAAACTGAACACAGTGCTCGAGGTGCAGCCTCACCAATGCTGAGTATAGAGGTAAGATCACTTCCCTGGTCTTGCTGGCTACACTATTTCTGGTCTAAGCCAGGATGCTGTTGGCCTTCTTGGCTGCCTGACCACGCTGCTGGCTCACATTCAATCAGTTGTGGACCGGTACCCCAAGATCTTTCCAAGCAACTTTCAAGCCACTTTTCCACAAGCCTCTAGCATTGCATGGGTTTCTTGTGAGTGAAGTGTTACCAGTCAGTGTAGTGTATTTCTGCTGTGCTGACCTGTGCTGCTACATCCTGACTAAGATACAAGACAGAGGAGGGCTGCGTGGACCTCTCCATGAAGAAGGATAATTTTAACTTTGTGTTATCAACATAAAGTACAAAAAGCATAGAAATATTGCACCAGGGATCAACATCACTTTCCTTTGAGCAGAAGCAGCTCTGTCATGAAGAGGCTTTAAGCCACAAGGCATGAAAGCAAAAGTAAGCCAACTAGCAACAAGGTGTCTCCTGTAGAGATATGGAGAAGCGATTCTCTGGTCTTTTCTGGCAGTCTGCAGTGAACAGGATCCAGGAAGCCCTGTTTGTTTACCAGCTCTTGATCATAACACAATGACTAGAAGGAGTGAAAAAGCTGAAAATGAAACAGCAGTTTTCAATAATGTGTGTAAAGAAGCCTTATGCAAAGGAACCTCAAGACCAAAAGTGGCCACATGTAATGAAAACAAGGGAAATCAGACCTAGCCTCAAGAGAAAATGGAGAGGAAAGTCATAGAATCATAGAATCACCAAGGTTGGAAAGACCTCAGAGATCATCAAGTCCAACCTATCACCCAACACCTCATGACCAACTAAACCATGGCTTCAAATACCACATCCAATCCCCTCTTGAACACCTCCAGGGATGGGGACTACACAGCTCCCTGGGCAGCACATTCCAATGGCCAATGACTCTCTCAGTGAAGAACTTTCTCCTCACCTCCAGCCTAAACCTCCCCTGGCACAGCTAGAGATTGTGTCCTCTTGTTCTGGTGCTGGTTGCCTGAGAGAAGAGACCAACCCCTTCCTGGCTACAACCTCCCTTCAGGTAGTTGCAGATGGCAGTAAGGTCTCCCCTGAGCCTCCTCTTCTCCAGGCTAAACAACCCCAGCTCCCTCAGCCTCTCCTCACAGGGCTGTGCTCAAGGCCTCTCCCCAGCCTTGTTGCCTCTCTCTGGACACCTTCAAGTCTCTCGATGTCCTTCCTAAACTGAGGGGCCCAGAACTGGACACAGGACTCAAGGTGTGGCCTAACCAGTGCAGAGTCCAGGGGCACAATGACTTCCCTGCTCCTGCTGGCCACACTGTTTCTGATGCAGGCCAGGATGCCATTGGCCTTCTTGGCCACCTGGGCACACTGCTGGCTCATGTTTAGGCAGCTGTCAATCAGCACCCCCAGGTCCCTCTCTGTTTGGCAGCTCTCAGCCACTCTGACCCCAGCCTGTAGCTCTGCGTGGGGTTGCTGTGGCCAAAGTGCAGCCCCTGGCACTTGGACTTGTTGAATGCCATCCTGTTGGACTCTGCCCATCTGTCCAGCCTGTCAAGGTCCCTCTGCAGAGCCCTTCTGCCCTCTAACAGATCAACATCTGCTCCCAGCTCAGTGTCGTCTGCAAATTTACTGATGACTGACTCAATGCCCTCATCCAGATCATCAATAAAGATATTGAACAGGATGGAGCCCTCCAGATCATCAATACAGATATTGAACAGGATGTCACTTATGTCATCACCTACATTGAAGGAAGTTTTGCAGCAGCTGCTGTCTTGATCATCTGCCTCTTCAGGGACAGCCAACAGCAGCCTCTTCCATTGAGCACATTGCTCTTGGAAGAAAGAAAATGAACAAGTTCTGTATAGCTAATGATTGCCATCTGCTCTGAACCAGAGAGGAAGGTTAGACTCGCCTCCTCTCTTATTGCCTTGTGTGGAAGAGAAGGGATTTTTGCAGATACAGGTAGGCAGCAAAAGCTTAGGTTTGGTCACGCCTGTAGGTTTGGGATTCACACTTCAGAGACAGTGAAATGCATACAGCACAACACGGGCAGTGTGTGCCCACCTCCCTCTCTACTTTATACTAATCAGCAACTAGTTTACAGGGGAGAAGATGACATAGCTCTCCCTCAAAACAAAGGTGTTTTATAAGTTTGCCAAATTCCTCCAAACCATTGGGGCTGACATTGTGAGCAGTAACTACAGATGAAAGGAAGAGTTGAAACAGGAAATAGTATTTTTTTCCTTACCCAACTCCTGTGATTGGTCAAATGAGAACACTGACCAGAGGACAAGTTAAACCACCCTAGAACTGAGCTGCCTTTCTTTTGGAAGTCATTTGCAGTAGCTTAAGGCTGTCTGGATTCAGCAGAAATGGGTGGTTGGGCTTAACTTCCCAAATCTGTACCACATTAGAGAAGCTTATGCTGGAGCGTGTCCAGAGAAGGGCAACAAAGTTGGTGAGGGGCTTGGAACACAGCCCTGTGAGGAGAGGCTGAGGGAGCTGGGGTTGCTTAGCCTGGAGAGGAGGAGGCTCAGAGGTGACCTTATTGATCTCTACAACTACCTGAAGGGAGGTTATAGACAGGCAGAGGTTGGTCTCTTCTCCCAGGCTACCAGTACCAGAACAAGAGGACACAGTCTCAGGCTGTGCCAGGGAGGTTTAGGTTGGATGTTAGGAAGAAGTTCTACATAGAGAGAGTGATTGCCCATTGGAATGGGCTGCCCAGGGAGGTGGTGGAGTCACCATCACTGGAGGTGTTCAGGAGGAGACTTGACGGGGTGCTTGGTGCCATGGGTTAGTTGATTAGGTGGTGTTGGATGATAGGTTGGACACGATGATCTTGAAGGTCTCTTCCAACCTGGTCTGGTCTATTCTATTCTATTCTAGGCCAACTTTCTGCCAGCCAAAGAGCACTTCATCATGGAGCAGTTTGGGCCTGTGAATTTCAAGTCGCTCTTGGGTCTGGGGAAGTTATAGCCCAAGCAAAGTTATGAGGAATAATAATCAGAGGGTAATCTATTTCTACACTTGGTCTGACTTTTGCACAGGATCTCAACACAGTCTCTTATGCTCAGAATAAATGTTTTAAATTCAGGGCCCCAAGGTTGCAAGTAGAGTGGAGTGAAAGCACTCACTGCTTTTGCTGGTGCAGCTATGAGGTAGGGTTAGCTTAGGCCATTTTTCCCCAGCAATATCACCTGGCAATTAGAGTGGCAGAAAAGGGTAAACTGCTATCAATCTCTGTTCCTAGCAGATGTGCTGTAATAAAGGTTGCTGTCAACTACAACTGTGCCTGAACCAAGATATAACCTGTTCACCTACCCTGAACAGATTTGGCTGCATTTACTGGGTTTGTATTCTTAGGTTAGATTTCACAGGAAGCTGTCAGGATTGGGTGATTCTCTGAAGAGGGAAAAGTGTTCATACTCATGAGTTTTTTTAGTTTGAGATGGCCTAATCTTGAGCCATTAGTTGCTCTAATCTGTAAGGATTCTTTGCAGGATTCTCAAAGACTGGAATAGGCTCCCCAGGGAGGTAGCTGAATCCCCATCCCTGAAGGTATTTAAAAGAGTTAGAGATGTGGTGCTGAAGGACGTGGGTTAGCATCAGACTTGGTAGAGTTAGATAGTGGCTGGACTTGATGATTTTAAAGTATTTTCCAACTGAAATGATTCTATGATCCCTTGAGCACTTTGGAGCCCTCATAAGAACCAACACCAGGGATTTCAATGTGAGAGTATTAAGCTACAATTATGAAAGAGTGATAATGCTAAAGTATTAGAGCAGTTCTATGTGAGGGCCAGGCCCTACTCAGGTCTGTCTTACTGGCTCCCTCGCTTTACAGAACGTTGAACTCAGTTTAATACAAAAAGGATCTGGAATCAGATTAGCTCCTAACTTGTATTTCATCTCCTCTCACACCTGAAAGTGCTCTGTGCTCAGCCTGGCTCAAAGGTAGGCTGTGCTGATATGGCATCTGTTTCCTTCATGTTGTTATAGCACAATCTCCAGCAAACACAGATCCTTCTGACTGCCAGGTGTGCTGAGTTGTTGCATAGTACACTCTTTGTCTTAGCATATATGCTATATAGAAGAATCTTCCAGAAGCGATTTCAGCCACTGACAGCACTGCTGTACGCAGGTGAACTGCATGCCCATGCCTAACAACACAGGCTATCTCATTTGATAAAAACCACTCAAATTCTGACCAAAATTGCACTAATTCTCAAAGGTTGAAACTTTGAAGAGATTAAAACTTAGGAAAGGCTGATTCCAAACCCCCAACTCTGTTGACGACACAAATGAGTTTGCCTTTAAGGCAGAGGGAATCTGTAGTACGAGTAAGCAAGCAATGAGATGGAGAACACAAGATAAGACTGCTGCTGCCATCCATAAAGTAACTTTACTGCAAGTGACAGTGCATATGGTACATGGCATGAGAGGGACACAAAAGAGGGTCCAGAGGACAAGTACAAGGAGGAACTAAACACACAACTAAAATATTTGAATTTTCAGTTAAGGGAGAGCTGTTATTCTCATGCAAATGATGCTCTGCGATGCCGAAAGGATAGAGAAAGAGCATTCAGAAGAGTATAATGAAAGAAACAAATAGCTGTGAACAGATGAAGGAGAAACTGAAAGAGCTCCGTATTCAGGGAATGAAAAAAGGTGAGGCAGAAAGGGTAACTGGCAGGATGTGGAATTCTTCCCTCCGTTATGCTTGTCTCCTCATTTCCTTGCGATTTCATGATTGGTAGAATTTTATTTGCATGAAAATAGGATGAGAACTCCGTGCTACCGCATGTGGCATGTGGGAAGAAACGACTAGGTGAACCTCACACTGAATCAGCGGTCCCACAGCTCTCGTTTCAGAAAAGTTCAATTCCTCTCCACGTTAAGGCAATGGCTGTTGATAGGTTGCATCAGGTGCTTCAGAAGCAGCAGCTGAGTCCAGCCCGGTCCCTTACAAACAGCACTAACGGCTGTGACTGCAGTGTGTTTTCCAAGTGAGAAGCTCCCTTTAAGCAAACCTGGAATTCTCTGGACACTACAAAGGAGCATTATCTCCTGACCTTGGACAAATCCTTTGATTTAAAATGGAAAAGCAAAACAATGGAAGGTATTGGTAGGAATGCTGGATAAGGTCAGAGCCTTTATCATCAGCAGAGAAACGAAGAAAAGGGATTTTTAGAGGAAATAGCACACCATTCACAAACCCAATGAACAAAAGTGATGATAACTCAAGATGAAAGAATCTGCCCTTGGGGGAGAGAGAATGCATGAATGACCTCAGGGATTCCTTCCCCTTGTTTTTTTATGATTTCATACAGCACAGCAAAACTGACAGAAAGAGTTAGAGTGAGAGCTTGGTTTCACAGTAACCCAGCTGGAGATCCTCCTGGTAATATGCCTATTAGTAATATGTTTTAAATGCTTTATTGATTAAAGCAGAAGGTTGTGATGCATACAGAGCAGGATACTTGGCTTTCTGACAGCATTTCTAAGTTAAATAAAAGCCATTCAGAGAGAGAAAGACATTTTTAAAGCAGTCTGAAAGAGTCCTAGAATGCAGGGCCTGAAGTATATCTTGAAAAGGTGCTTTTGGCTTAAAGTGACCCTTGCAAGGCTGTTAGCATGACAGAAGTTAAATGCTTTGGACAACAAACACTAGCTAGCCCACCTCTCTGCTCCTTGAGGCAGATAACCAGGAGTAGGATCACCCAAACCCTCTTGTTCTGTTTTGAAAGAGAACCCAAACTGAAGTCTGCAGAATCCATTTTTAATTCACATTGGAATAAAACAATCTAAGAGTTCCAGAAATGTTCTAATGGAAAACCAGAGCTCACAATACTCCAGGAGGCAATGATGAGCTAGTCTGACTTTAGAGCCCAACACTTCCCTTGAACATGTGTGGTGAATCATAAGGCAAGGTGTTCAGAGTAAGATCCACACATTTCAAATGCATGTTCTCACCAGATCACTGTGTATGTTCTGCCTCCCTGTTCCTGAAGGCCATTCCAGGCCAGAGCAGTGTGAAACCAGCCTCCTCAGCAATCTTGCTCATGAAAACAGAAATACTACTGCCAGAAAGCTCAGCAGCTTCAAGGGCTTTTTACGTACGGAGTGTGTTGCTTTGGTAAGTTCTACAGCTCCTTCCTGAGCTGCAAAGGAGCCAAATATGGCTTCACCACAGAGCCCTGAAAGCCATGAAACGGTGGATTTCCATGTGAGCTACACAGTTGTTGTGTGGCATACACAGTAATTCAAGTCAGAGGTTTGACTTTGGAGAAGTGATTCACAGCAAACACCAGAGCAAAGGTCTTTGAATGACTGGGGATGGTTTTCATGTTGCCACAATATTGCTTTACACAGGGCAGGAGAGAATCACTTTAGAATCATTGCAGTTGGAGACCTTTAAGATCATTGACCCCAGCCGCTATTAAATTCTACCAAGTCTGGTGCTAAACCATGTCCCTCAGCACCACATCTCTGTCTTTCAAACACCTTCAGGGATGGGCATTGAGCCACCACCCTCTGCAGCCTATTTCAGGGTCGAGAACCCTTTCAGTGAAGAAGTTTCTTTTAACAGGCAACCTAAACCTGCCTTGGTGCAACTTGAGGCCATTTCCTCTCATTCTGTCACTTGTTACTCTGGTAATTCTAGCTAGCTTCGTGGCTTCTGTTTTTCTGTAGAAGCAAGAGCGAGCTGTATTATCTCTGTTGAAAAGAGAACAGAGATTCAAGGAGACTGAGTCCTGAAATTCCTAACAAGCAGAACACCAGACTGGAGGCAAGAGCTTGGGTCAGGCAGGCACAATGGACTAGTAAGTCCACAAGAACAGTCAGTCTATGGTTTCAAAAACCATAAGCCATACACTCCCTTGCTTCTGATCTTCAGTAGAAAAAACTCTACCCCTCAAACCTTCTATGGGAGAGGCAGAAGTGAACAGAGGACTGCATACTAGAGAAACGAGAAGGTGCTTATTTGTTATCCACACACATGTTCATGCAAGGCATAGGCCCTTGCAAGTTAAGACCTGAGAGTTTTATTTAGCTTTTTTTAGCCTTAAGACCTCACTGTTCTGTACCATCAGATCTTCCCAGTTTTGGAATCCCAGGAATTTCCAGGTGGACTAGGAGAAGGAAGAGGAGGAAGGTGGATGACCACATATGTGTGCATATGGACAATGCATTTCAAGTAAGAGGCTGTATTTTCTCTTCAGGTGATGGTCACCATGAAGTTCACACACACAGGCTGTATGCTCCCTGTAGTTTCTGTCTTATGCAAGCTATCTGAAGGAGGATCTTGTTTCATCAGAAGCAGGAAATGTTGAGACCTGCTCTGCTAAGAGACACATAATGTCTGGAAGTCTCTATGAGGGGCACGTGCAGGGGGGTGCTTCACTCGGCCTTTCTGCCTTGAGCTCCTGGGGAGTATGTTCAACTCACTACTGATGACTCTACCTCTCTGCATTCACAATCAAGCCTGAACAATCTGTTACCTGTGGTGATAATCTGGCCTGTAAGTATCTCCATGTACCTTCCTGGCAATCAGGTGAGGGGTGCTCTTAAATGATGTCCTCCCAGACAAACAAAAGTCACAATATGCTTCATGTCTAGGGGGAATAAGGTAGTCTAATCATCATAGCATCATAGTATCAGTGAGGGTTGGAAGGGACCACAAGGATCATTTAGTTCCAACCCCCCTGCCATGGGCAGGGACACCCCACACTAGATCAGGCTGGCCAGAGCCTCATCCAGCCTGGGCTTAAACACCTCCAGGGTTTAAGATCATCCAGTTAACAACTGTGTTAAGATAATCCTTAGATAACTGTGGTTCATGAAGAAGTACTATATGGCTGATTATTAGGCTGAGATGACTTAAGGTATATAAAGCCGGATAGGACTTTATGTTCAAATATGCAAGCCTAATACAAGAGGGATCAGCTCCAAAATTGTAAATCTCTCTTGATGTAATAGATGCTAAAATGTTTGCCTCTGCTGCAAATGCAGTGTCATGACCAAAAGGTCAAGTTCTGTTGTGGCTTGTTTGCTTGTTTGTTTTAATGTGATGTGAGCAGCTCATTTAAATCCATTGTAGGTACTAGGATAAAAATCTCCTCCAATAAAAATAGTTTTTGGCCAAGACAGGATACAAATACAGTTACCTTGGCTGATATTTCATGGTAACTTCAGAAAGCACAAGACTGGAAGAAAGATCTGATCAGGACCCAGAGAAAGGAGTACCAGCATGTCATGAAAATGACCAAAGCAAGACCTACATTACCAGTCTGATCTGGCTCTGGCTGTCTGCTGCAGTGCTTGAGACCCTTGGAGCTGAACTGATAGTGGAAGTATGCTCTCCAAATCAAGCCCATCTTAAGGGGAAAAAAGGAGATGATTCTGTCCTACATAACACACAGCGAGTGATGCTCTCTGTCATAAGCTAATTCAGGAGAGAAATGCCCAAATTGCAATTTCTACAGCTCACATTTCTAGTGATTGCTGCAGAGAGGAAATGGTCTTAGAAGACTACACACTTGGGTATCCAGGCAGGTAGGTGGGAGATCATTACAAATAGTCATAAAGCTACTAAAAATGGAAGAAGAGCCACTTGCAGAAGCCGAAGTATTCTTGCCACAACAAAGGAAGGGAACTAGTGAAAATCCTGCCCTACTTGCTGGTTATGTGCCTTGAATGCAGTCAGCCCAAAGCCTTCAAGTCACTCTTAGGAAACCAGGGATAGAAAGTAATACAAGTACACAGATGATGGCAGAGAGGTTCTTGAAGAAAATGAATTGCCCTTCACCTGGAGGACAATTAAGGCTGCAGACCTTTCCACTCTAGAATATCAGTGGCCCAGAGGGGTAGGGAAGAAAATGCCAAACTGAACTGTATGAATAGCAATATGGTGCAATGTGCAGGGACCAGAGAAGAGTGGTTCACTGCCATTTCTTTAACGAGCGCTCTTGACTCTGAATCCAAGTGTTTCTCTCTGACCAGGAGAGAGACAGGATCACTGGAAGCCCTTGGAGCCTTTCTGAACATTATGAAAAATTTGCATAAAAATTCCTAAGAATCACTGGATGGAAACATTCTTGTAGATCATCAGAGAAGATCAGATTCTTGCCTGCCTCACAAGATCTGGAGAGAAATGCCCATAACAGGAAGGAAGTAAGCATATGGACCTATTCATCTCTTAGCCCTGTGAGGAGAGGCTGAGGGAGCTGGGGTTGCTTAGCCTGGAGAAGAGGAGGCTCAGGGGAGACCTCATTGCTCTCTGCAACTACCTGAAAGGAGGTTATAGACAGGTGGGGGCTGGTCTTTTCTGCCAGGCAACTAGCATCAGAACAAAAGGACACAGTCTCAAGCTGCACCAGGGGAGGTTCAGACTGGATGTTAGGAAGAAGTTCTACACAGAGAGAGTGATTGCCCATTGGAATGGGCTGCCTGGGGAGGTGGTGGAGTCGCCGTCACTGGAGGTGTTCAGGAGGAGACTTGACAGGGTGCTTGGTGCCATGGGTTAGTTGATTAGGTAGTGTTGGGTGATAGGTTGGACACAATGATCTTGAAGGTCTCTTCCAACCTGGTCTATCCTATCCTATCCTATCCTATCCTATCCTATCCTATCCTATCCTATCCTATCCTATCCTATCCTATCCTATCCTATCCTATCCTATCCTATCCTATCCTATCCTATCCTATCCTATCCTATCCTATCCTATCCTATCCTAAATGGTCTCTCTTCAGTATTTCGCCACAAGTCACAAGACTGCACCATGACTAGGACAAGGCCCCTGCAAGAGTTCCTCTGAGCTACAGAGGTGGCCAGTCTTGCTGTAGTGAAATGAGTGACATATGCATTTATGCCTGACAGCAGTCCTGTTCTCCTAAAGTAATCTCATGCAAACTCCTTCTCAGCCTTGGCTGATATTAAGGGTTACAAAGATCATAGTCATTTTAATAGCATGCAGCAAACGACAGGGGACTAGAAATTATCGTCTCAGGGCTTGTAATTGAAAGCTTCTTTCATCAGACTACTAAAATTACATGAAGTCATCTGCTTTTCCTATTTTCCCAAGACTGCTTGCAGGAGGGTCAGAAATCACAGTCCAGCTACTAAATCTGGTAACAAGGTTCCCTGAGAAGCATTTCAGTGCTTTCTAAAACAGCTTTTCAGAAAGCATGTGAAGACACGTGGGACTTTGTGGCAACACCACTGCACCTTGGAGATGTACTAAAAACTCTGTTAAAACAAAAAACCCAACCCACCCAGCCAACCAAAGGTGGTTTTTCTGGGCATCAGGAATCATTAGAAATACCCAAGCAGGCAAGTCTCTAAGTAATAAGGCACCCTCTCAGAGCCCAATTAATAATTACCTTTCTTTTCAGCTGTAGTCAATGTTTTGCTAAGGAATTAGTTGTTCAAACACATCGTGTCCCCAGTCCCTCAGCTGACACTGCTAACACAGGAGCTACTGAGGACTTCATGGATCTTGCATGCACCATTTTAAACTATTTCCCTAAACCTGCTCCTGGAATCGATGTTCAGCTTGGGACTTGCAGACCTGGTGTACCTAAGAAGCTTGTGGCCAATTTTCAGCTTTTAATTCTGCTTGTAAGTAGTGTCAGCTGATTTTCAGGTTGGATAATTACTTTTTATTTCAAAGGCTGAAGTAGCAACCCCACACACTGTGTGCCCAGCACCTCTAAACCATATTGTACACACTGCCAGTGGCTAGGCAAATTTTCCCATGGTCTAGACGTCTCCTGCACCTTTTTCCCCCCGACCTCCTGTGAGACTATCAGTTTTGATGAAGTTTTAGCTAACAGCAAGATGAGCCTCATCATAGCTTTTGCTATCTTAATTTAAACAGTGCATGATTAAACAATAAATTGATATAGATCACCTGCTAGGTCTGCAAACTAATTGAAAATGAACAATCACAGATAATGTGAAACATGAGGATTTTCAGGTTTTCACACCAGGGAACAGGCTTTATCCCAATATTACAATGCAATAACATTTCAGAGTCATAACACTGTGCCATTTCCTACACAGTGCCTGTGTGCTGGCCTGCAGTTAAGCAGCTGGTTTGTCATGGTGATGAGATGTAAGTGATATGGAAACGTTAGAAATATTGTCACTTACTGCAAATATTATCCCAGCAGTCAACCTAATATTCAAAGTGAGGCTTCTGGTCTCCTAAAGCTGAGCTTGCAGAGCCTGCAATGGACTCAGTGGCTTTAAGAAATCAAGCAGCAATCAGGAGGGAAGAGAGCAGAATCTTGTCCTGCCAGAATCTTTTCTGTGTGTCAAGAATCCTTGTCTAGTAAACAGTTCATTGGGTGCATCTCACCACTGCTCACTAGGTTTAAAACCTAGTGGAAATAATTGTGTGTGGTGAGTAGGGCATCAGAATGAAAAATACAGAGCAATAAACCACCTGAAAACCTCCAAAGCACTGGCATAGTTCAGCAGTCTGAGCTACCCTCTGCCCTTTGTCACATGAAAGGAGTCTGGCAGAGGTGCAGCCACTCTACTCTTTTCATTCCCAGAAGGTCACTCTCAGTAACGGCCACAGACGTACGACAAAGAAGGCAAGCACAGAGGTGTGCTTGGATTAACCGAGAGCCAAAGCCACAGAATTATTCCTGTTCAATGCAATTCCTCATCCCTTCCACTCTCAGGCATCAACAGCACAGAGAAACAAGCCATGCCTCAGTCTGGAAAGAGGAACACACAGAAGCTTACTAGTCACTCAGGAAAAATCTTTCAGTGGTTACTAAGATAGCTGCACAAATGAGAAAAATGGATTTCCAGTCATAACTTTTACATTGCAATCCAAAGCACTGCACATTTTAAGTAGGTAAATACAGTTGCTGATGTAATGCCAGATATGTAGTAGAACATTGATTTATCATCATCATCCACTTTTAACTCAATAGGCAAGTCTGGAACAGGAGGGATTTTGGGAACCTCAAAGCACCACACACACACAAACGCACACGAGTCACATGTAAGAAGTAGCTGGCATAAGTTCAGTAAGGTTAATGGCAAAAGCTTCTTCCTATGCAGAAGAAATTGAACATTAAAGCTGCAGCATCAGGGAAAAAAAAGTTTAAAAACAAGAAATGAAGTCATACAACAGATGAGAACTTAACAAAATCGGTGACCTTTCCACACAGATGAAGGCAGGTTAAAAAAAACCAACAAACCAAACCAAAACCAAAGGGACCAAATGAGACCAAAGGAAAACCTCCCCCCCCACACACATACAGACAAAGTGAGAGCACAACAAAGGAAGTGGAAGAAAAGTGTTACCCATAAGTAGCCGCCGTTTCACCCGCTTGTCCACATCAGCTACTGACGTGGCATTGTACTCAGAACTCTCAATTGCAGCCTCATCCTTCTCTAAAACACAAGTAAGGGACAAACATGGAGCAGTTGGTTAATCACAAGCCCAATTTTCCACTGCCTAAGACAGTTTCTTGGCATGGCACAGCCAAAGCCAAGAAGCAAGGCATGAAAGCACTAAATCCCCGTTAGAGAGTTAATTCCCTTTGAGATCCCAGGGGAAAAATTAATGAGTGTTCAGGGAAGTAGGAAGAAAGCTAGGGCGAAGGAAAGATGGTCAACTAGGAAGTAATTAACCACATACAGGAAGCTGGATTCCTACTGGAGAACGAGACAGCGAACTCGAGTGTCTCAGAGAGGTGTTAATGATGGCAATTAAAACTCAGGGATGCTAGTTAAACAGACTACCAAAGACAAATCGTAAAGTGATTCAGGCTAACGGTGACACCACAATCTGAAGGTGTCAGGCAGAAGACCAAGACAGACAGAGAGGACTGGAAGAGTCCAGTGAGGGATGGGCACGGGTGCACCATAGGCTCACACACACTGACACTTTGTGAGGAGAAACCAAACGACAGCATGCAAATTAAACAGAAAACAAGGACAAATAAATAAACAAACAAAAACGCAGAAAAATTCAATTTGGGCAGTGCTGGTTGCCTGCTTGTCTATGAAACACTACTAGCTAAACATTCAATGCTAGGAAAGATGTTGCAAGAACAGGGTTTAGTAATTTTATGAGCATGCAGCAAGCAAGTGATGTCAGCAAAGGTCATTGTACATGGCAGTCTCTGAAATCCTACATGGAAGGGTTTTATGGAGCATAGTGAGGACTTTGGTTGTGTGTCATTAGAAATACACAGAAACAGTCACAGTCTGGGAGGAGATGATCAGTAAATGAAATAGAAATCAAGGGGTTTTGATACAGGAGAGCAAGGGAGACGCAGCAGCTGGGTGAATAAAATGAATCATACAAGAGAGGGAAATGCTTATTAGGAAAACAAAAACCGAAGTACAAGTGAGGACTTTCACATGCAGCAAACAAAAATGAAAGGATCAGTCTAGAAAACAGACACAATATGTTAGACGAAGGGTCAACGAGTATCTCGCTAGGCAGAAGTTTGCATTCTTGCAGTGATGCCTCGAACATACACACCACTGAAGACAGCAAACACCAGAGGCACTGAAGGAAAGAGGAGGAGGAGGAGGAGGCTGGCAGGTTTTGTTTGTGGCAACACTACATGGTTGAGTGGTGACAAGAAGTTGTTTGGTTTTGTTTTGAACAAGTTCTAGATGGGATCAGGCTGCAATAGAGGCTTTTGTTTGAGGGTTTTTGGCTGTTTTGCCTTTTTTGGTTTGTTTTTTCTGTGTCACTAATGAATGAGCGTCAGTTCTCAGACAAGACAGGCAATCAGGAACCATCACCAGAAAGCAGGAATAAAAACGCAAAAAATAAATCAGTACAAATGTGAAAGTGTTCTAAGAGAAAGAACTACTCAGAGGGAAGATAATCAGCACAGGCAGTAATATGTGGCTTACATCACAAGACCAAGGAATGTGACATGGAGTTGTATGTATGACATTACAAAAATGGGGAAAAAAAAAGTAAAGCCAGCAGAGTACAAAGCTTTTAAAATAAGTTTTACATGCTGGACAAAATAAAACATCAATTCGAGGGGATTAGTGAACGCTAAGAAATAGAAGATCCATTATCAGTTCAGTAAAACCTGCTCTTAAGGCCCCTCACGTGCATCTGGATCTGGAAGTGCCACAGGCTTCAGGGAGGGTTATCCTAAACAGAGGGACTGTGCGACGGAGCCCTCTGTGTGAATCAAAAGTGCGAGCTGAGAGATCCTGTCAGCTGAGACAGCTGACATACAGCAAAGCAGAGCCCAGCACTGAACCTTGCTCAGCCCTACCTCTGCCAGCAAAACCCTCACCCTGCCACACAATTTGTGCATTCAAACTCATCAGAAGTGAGTGAGGCTTTTGGCAGGCATGGAGTTTTATGCCAAGGAATCCCTAAGGGTAAACATCATATTTCTGTGGGTTTCAAAGGCTCTGTCTTGCAGCATTGATACAGAGGAGAAAAGATGATCAATGTGTGTTCGTGCGTTTTGAACCTCAGGAGACTGCTACGAAATTAAACAAACAACAGGTTGAGACATCACCACAGTGCTCATGAAAGCCAGTCTGTATTGTAGCTCCTGATTTGGGAGTAAGGACTTCCAAATTTCAACTTGCAAAATGCAAAAATGTCATAAATAAAGAAACAAATTTAAGGCGTGTGGAAGGAAATGGTGTTGAGCAAATAACAATCATAAATGTTTGCACAGCATCTCTCAAGATACTCCATCTCTTGAACAGCGTTTTGCTACCAATACTCTGAGTGAAAGCTTATTCCCTACAAGTGCTGTAATTCTTTGAATCAAAACCCATACTACAGGGAAGGAAGAACATAATGATGATTAATTTTCCCTGATAATGGATTAGAGAAAAGGATCATCTTCCTCAACTTGCTTATGCAAGGAAGTCTTGACTTAATGAAAGAGAACAGAAGAGCTGAACTTTAATTTGTAAATTAGGAATGTTCCACACCTTTTTAGTTCAAAAATTGCTAGAGTCGTGAGAAGAAATCCAAGTTACACGGGAGTAACAAAGGGGTACGTCATTAGCAAAGGTTTGGACAAAAGAGGCAGCAATGCTTCTCTCCCTGTAAAATGTGACCTTAGTGCTGTGTCCAGAAACAGCTGCACACGCTTCTCTCGGCACTGGCGCCACATGCCTGTGAGACACAAACATGCGTGCGCACACACGCGCACACACACACACACGCGCGCCCACACACATGTGCAAATACATAGTCGACGAGGAAGGTGAAACAAAATGTGCTGCAGAGAAGTACTTACCAATGCAGGTTCGGCCATCGGAATGCAGGGCGTACTTCTGATGACAGCCACATACAGGGCCAGTATCTGTGTCATCACAGGTGTGCTGGCAGCCTCCATTCCCATAGTTACAGGTTACTAGTTAAGCCCCAAATGAATGTGTATATATGTATATACGAATAAAATGACAATGAAACCAGTTAGTCTTGAGGGCCTTGCAGAATACAGAAGAGCAGTAATATACCAAGACATAAGGTGACATAACATTGGTATTTGCAGTTATTTGCATTACTTAGTCTTTCTTCCCACCCCTCACCCCTTTGACACACTCCTGTCTCATGCTCTACTCTCAACCCATGCAGTGAAGAATAAAAACCCCAAAACACATTTCCCACATCTGTTTGTATTCATAATTCTGGTATGACTGCTTAGTCATTTTCTTCTCTTCCTAGAATCTATATGCTTCATATTCATGATGTACATGGCATGAAGAATTCATCAGTCTACTAGCACAGATATATATATCTTCAAGTTTACACACAGCATTTGTCTTTCCTTCCCCTTAATTTTCTGTGTGGAGGAAGCAGAGAACAAACTGCAGGACTAGAACCGTATAAGCCTTGAAATCTGTAATTTCAAGTATTTGTCCTCCTAGAGCAGAGAAATCATTCAAAATAAAACAGGAAAGATGGGCTTTTTTGTTTGTTTTTGTTACTTCCAATTATGAGACAAAAAATACACAGTGTGGAGGCCTCATCTAGGCAGAAAATATTGGAGACGTCACTTCCACTTCCAAGCACACAGTGCAAAATGACTTTTAGCAATGAACATGTCATCTGGTGAAAGAATACTAAACCTACATTAAAGCAAACATTTTTCATGGCAAGTAGAGTTTTGACATTGACATGAATTAATAAATCAGATTCAATTGAATTAATAAGTCAGATTCATATTCCTTTGTCCCATGATCTGACTATTAAGACAAAGCAGCTTTTGAATATTAAGCTGGCCAGTGCCAATAGCAATGCCTCTCATTTGCCCCCATTCCGTTTAATCCTTTGCAGTCATGTAGCTTGAAGCTGAATAACACAATGTTCAACTCTGAATTCAATTCACTGTCTACACACACAGGTAATTTGGACTAGGTTTTTGTTGGTGTATACCTATAGGCAGGTACAGGGGAAGTCCAGTGTATCATTACTTGGCTGTATCATAATCATCATTTCAGAAGACTTCACTGTTTTGAAACGATACAGTAATTGCTGACTACAGTAACTTGAACACAGACTGCTAAAAAGCAGAAGGAACTTCCTCACATTTGTCTTAGCAAAATTTTCCTCCTGGTAAAGAGAGGAGTCAGGGTAGCAAAGTACACCCAAGATTATGGTTAATATGAAATGCCCCACCTCTGGTGTGAGTACCCAATACTCAAGAGTCATGCCACTCTCAATAATTACTGAATATTTTGCTTAAAATGGAACAATTCTAAGCAAATCAACTGAGGGAGACTCGTCACAGCATATCCAACAGAATCCCCATTAAAGCCTCCTGCCAGTGTGGAAACTGCAAGTTTACACCTACAGCCTCTCAAGCATGGCAAAGATCACAACAGGAATTGTCCATCTCCCACATGAGCACGGAGCAGAGGCTGCTATGGGCACAGGCATCCTGCATATTGTACACCTTGAAAACAATCCTTGTGCTGCGCTGAGCTAGCAAGGCACTCATGACCTAGTGGTAACAACAACCTACAAGAAGAGGGTCTGACTGGATTCCCACCTCTCCTCCCAGGAATGGCACTGCTTTATCCAATTGGAAAGAATGCCAATGAGAAAGATAGAGAGCAGTCTGATCTACATTCTCTTACTGGAGCTTGGCAGTTTGGGACAAGGCTGGAAAATGGGAATTGTAGGTTCAGTCCCACCAGATGAGGGAACTGAACTCCAAGGCATAGGAAACCCAAACTTCTAGGGAACTACAAACTGCCCTAAGCAACAACCACCCTCAGGCATTCTTTCTCCTCCTCCAGTTTTATAACTTACCTATAAATTAATTTTGGTAAAAAACTAAATTAAATAAGCCATTCTGCTTTGCATCACATGGAAGCAAAATTCCACTTCCTTCAATACAGCCCAACATTGTAACTTCTGCTTCTGGTGTAAAACAAGTAGACATTTTACTGTATTCTCTGTTCTTAAACATTCCACCTTCACGACACACTCATGATGAAAAATTGTCTGTCCTTATTAATCTCTCTTCTCTTTGCTTATTCTTTGATTTGTGAGGTTTTGGGGCTAACTGTGGCTTGCTCTCTCTCTGCCACATTATGTGTGCAACAGCATTGTGCTGTAACCTGACTGCAAACATGAGCTTTCCTTTCACTGTCTGTGTCTGGGATGTCATGAAACAGAATCACAAAAAACATCAGACTGGAAAAGACCTCCAAGTGCTGAAGGGTCAACACTAAACCATGTCCCTGAATGCCAGGTCCACACGCTGCTTCAACACCTCCAGAGATGGTGACTCCACCACTGCCCTGAGCAGACCATTCCAATATTTGAGAACCCTCTCTGTGAAGAAACATTTCCTGGCCTCCAGCCTGAATCTCCCCTGATGCAGTTTGAAACCACTTTCTCTAGTCCTGTTGCTTGACACCAAGAAGAAGAGGCAGCCTCCTCCTCACTCCAACCTTCCTTCAGGTAGTTGTAGAGAGCAATGAGATGCTCCCCACAGCCTCCTCTGGTCTGAACAACCCCAGCCCCCTCGGGTGCTTGTCATAGGCCATGTGGTCCAGGCCCTTCACCAGCTTCATTGCCCTTAACATGATCCAGAACCTCAATGTCGCTCTTGCAGTGAGAGCCCAGAACTGAACATAATACCCAAGGTGTGGTCTCACCAGTGATGAGTACAGTGAGATGATCACCTCCAGCAGGGGTAATAAATGGTACAAAAGGCAGCTGTTAGCAATATCCACAGTACTGGATGCATACTGGCAAAGCTAATCTAAGATAAGGTAATTTCCACTTACCTATCCTTCCCTCCTTCTTGACCCCATATGCCTCCTGAACTACATGGGGGTTCATTCAGTGTTTCTATCCCTGTTGGACTGCAGTGCCACCACAAATCAGCTTCAAGGGGTTGCTTATGCTAGATCTTGAAAAACATTTCTAACCAACAGTGTTTTTATTTGGGATCTTAAAGTGCAATCAGCAACAAAGGGCATCTTTTAAACAACTTGACTGCAGTGTCTATTTTCAGCATTCATTGCTGAAAGTCTCTGCTGGCAGAGACGAAAATAATCTTAACACAGTTTCTCTGATCCATATAACATGAGGGACTTTGCCTCACTCTGTCTATGAGAGAATCACTACATTGGTGGGGTTACAGCAAGTCTTGCAGAACCACGCATCACTTCTACAGTTCCTCTGCATGCTGAAGTTACTGGCTCTTGTCCTACACAATCAGTGAACACAGATGCAGGCAGGTTCCTTTGCCTGACTCCTACAAATATTCATAGATTGCATTTTTAAAAGATCTGAATTTCTGTCTAGACAGCTGTTTGTTTATTTTAAGCACTCAAGCAGACCTTCTGGATTTTGACAGCTCTGCAGGTGAAACTGCTACAAAATATATACCAAATCCAGTAAAACCACAGAGTCTAGGGGTTGGAAGGGACCTCTGAAGGTCATCGAGTCCAACTCCCCTGCCAGAGGAGGATCACCTAACGCAGATCACATGGGAACAGATCCAGGTGATCCTTGCAATTTTCCAGAGATGGAGACTCCACCGCCTCTCTGGGAAGCCTGTTCCAGTGCTCTGCCACCCTCAAAGTAGAGAAGTTCCTTCTCATGTTTAGATGGAACCACCTAAGCTTGAGTTTATGCCCATTACCTCTTGTGTTGTCACTGAGAACCACTGAGAAGAGTCTGGCCCCATCTTCCTGACACCCACCCCATTCATAAGATCCCCTCTTAGCCTCCTCTTCTCCAAGCTAGAGAGACCTAGCTCTCAGCCTTTCATCACATAAGAGATGTTCTTGTCCATTCAGCACCTTAGTGGTCCTATGATGAACTCTCTCCAGTAGCTCTTTGTCCTTCTTGAACTAGGGTGTCCAGACCTGGACACAGTACCCTAGATGAGGCCTCTCCAAGGTAGAGTAGAGGGGGAGGAGAACCTCCCTCAACCTACAGGCCACACTCTCCTTAACGCATCCCGGGATGCCATTGGCCTTCTTGGCCATGAGGGCACACTGCCGCCTCATGGTGATCTTGTTGTCTACCAGGATTCCCAAGACCTTATCCGCTGAACTGCTCTCCAGCAGGTCAGCACCCAACCTGTATTGACACATGGGGTTGTTCTTCCCTAGATGCAGTGCTTTGCTTGCCATTATTGACTTTCTTTACATTTCTCCCTGGTCAGCTCTCAAGACTGTCTAGGTCACGCTGGCTGGCAGCCACTCCTCCCATTTTGGTATCATTGGTGAACTGGCTGAGGGCAGACTCCACCCCTTCTTCCCATCATTGATGAATACATTGAATAGTGCTGGACCTGGTACTGACTCCCAGGGAGCACCACTAGCCACAGGCCTCCGACTAGACTCTGCTCCACTGACCAAAACCCTCTGATCTCTGTCCTTCAGCCAGCTTCCAATCCATTTCACCACCCACTCATCCAATCTGCACTTGTTACCCTGGCTGTGAGAATGCCATGGGCCGCAGCGTCAAAAGCTTTGCTAAAGGCAGTATATTATATTAATTCCCTTCCAGCTTTAATTCTGTGGCAATGACATACCAAGAAGTTTCTCTTGCTTAGAAGAAGAAAACCAAAATTACTCAAAAGGGACACAGAGAGCTACTCCATTTTTGTCAGAAAGCATTCCAGCAAAATCAGTGAGAAATCTCAAAGTGTTCTTGTAAAATTATTTCTGATAAATTTGGACTCCACAGCTCTGCAAAAGACAGTGTGCTCACCAACTGACACTAAACAGACAAACAAAAAGAGGCCAATGGTAATTTCTGACAGACACAGATCACCTCAAAATGTTAGAAATCTCGTTATAAAACAAGGGAATGGGAACAACAGTTGTCTGTTTGGGTTTGGTTTGGTTTTTTAAACCAACCCACACATCTCTGCTATGTCTATCCCTACACCGCAGATTTAAAAGCAGAGTAACACCATTGCTTTTGACCCTGCTTCAGTATTTGCCTATGTTTCAAGGGCAATCAAAATTCTGGGCTTTTCCCCTTAGTGGCAGAAATACCCTCTACAACTGGCTAAAACCCAGCATCTGATAGAGAAGTCTTTGCTCATGCCTCCCAGGTAGCAATGGGACAAGAACAGCACCAGGGGAAGATTAGGTGGGATGTGCAGAAACATTTCTTCACTGGAAGAGTGGTCAAGCATTGGAAGTCTGTCCAGGGAAGTGGCAGAGTCTCCATCCCTGGAGGTGTTCAAAAAAGCTGTGGATATGGCACATCAGGACATGATTTAACAGCCATGGTAGGCTTGGGTTGAGAGCTGAATTGATGGGTGTAAAGGTCTTTTTCAACCAAAATAGTTCTGTGATTCTATTCTGTGATTCAAAGATGCACACCATCTATCTGGGATGTCTAATCCTGGTGGCCAAGTTACCAGTCTTTCCTCACAAGACTCTTTCTACTGTGGATGAAGAGCTATGGAGCATCCTGAGCCAAAGCCGTGACACTGGTGCTTAAGAGAAGTTTCATTCTTTTCACTGACTCAGGCTCTTGGTCTGGCCAGACACTTTTCATGGCATAACATCCCCCACTGTCCATCTGCCTATGCTGTAAGCAGCAGTATTTATTCAGTTTGGCTGGGCTGAGCTAAACATTTCTGAGACACAGCTTTGCAAGTGAGCCAGTGCTTACATCTCTATAAATGTACGGACTAGTCTTGAACCGCCACTTTGAATGATGAAAGACAAGAAACAACCATCTTTAAGAGAAGTGATATTTTAAAGAACAATTGGATTTCACTGTACTTATTACACTAAATAATGGTACTGATTTTCCATGTTAAAATCACCAGAAAATAGATAATACCAGAACTCAGTCTCACTCCACAGCCTAAACCCTGCTATATAATGGTTTTCCTGATCTCTTCCACCTGACATGCCTACAACAAGGAGCATTTGAAAGTGGAGGGCTAAGTATTGAATCTAGCATCTAGTGTCCACTAACCCCAAAAAATCCCTTCAGACAACAATGTTCTGATCATGCTTGCATGTGTCCTGAAGGATAGCCTATGACTCAGGTGCCACGGAATTTGCAACCAGGCAGATCTTTCGGTATTGCAGTGCGGCCTTCTGCAACAGTTTCAATCGCCATAGGGTAATGTCAGGTGGCTTAAAAATGGCACTGTTCTAAACTAAATTTTCCACAAAATAGATAATTTATCTAAATATATGGGCACCTCCTTCTGCCTGATAAAACTGCACATGCAACACTGTTCACATCATTTATTCTGGCGTGGCCTTAAAAGTTTTACATTCTGGAGACCTTTGTGCTGAAAACAAATAGAGAACATGGTCAGCAGGAGCCCCAAAGCTGCCACTTGGCATAGGTGGGATGGCATTGGCTTGTAAATATCCTAGACTAGACCTTTAGACCTTTTCTTGTCAAGAAAAGGGCAATGAAGAGCAATGAAGCTGGTGAAAAGTCTGGGGAATAGTTCTTCTGAGGAGCAGCTGAGGAAACTGGAGTTGTTTCATCTGGAGGAAAGAAGGCTGCGGGGAGACCTTCTTGCTCTCTACAGCTCCCTGAAAGGAGGTTGGAGGGAGATGGGCGTAGGACAAGAGGAAATGGCCTCAAATTGCAGCAGGAGAGGTTTAGATTGGACATTAGAAAAAACCAGAGAGGGCTCTCAAACACTGGAACCAGCTCCCCAGGGAGTTAAGTCCCCATCCCTGGAGGTGTTTAGAAGAGACAGAGATGTGGTGCTGAGCAACATTGTTTAGCACCAGACATGGTAGTGCTAGAGAATGATTTGACTTTATGATCTTAAAAGTCTAAAAGTCTGAAACGATTCTGTGATTCCAATTACTTAGTACTGCCCCTCCTCCTCACTCAAATTGTTATTGTCAGAGAGGGCAGACAGCAATAGCTGCAGTTAAGGTTATCCAAATGTTTTCATCACGAGATCCAGCTTTCCCTCACTTTTAACTCTGCAAGAATTATTTCTTTTAGGCTGCAGCTTGCAGGTGTGGGCACTGCTTTAGATTTCTTCTTACTTTTTCAAGTTCCTGACAAGTTGATCCAGCTAACAATAAGGTTAACACCAAAAAAAGTGTTGCTTTTTAAATTTTTCTGGGAAAACCCTTCAGTTTATCAACAATTTCTAATGCAATCCCACTCAGGAGGCAGGATCTTAAACTCTATCATTGCTACAGGTATAGAAAGAGGAGGTATTTTCCCATGTGTTTCTACTGTAATCTGGACATGAATTCACTATTCCTAAGTCTCTTCTCTCTGACAAAACTCTTTTGATGTTTGTGAGCCAGCTAGCATCTTCTACACTCAAGATGTATTTTACAGTGGCCTTGGATCTAAAGGATGCAGGTCTTCTGAGGAATTTCATATGGGTCTGTTTGATACTGCTTGGTGTATTTCCAGATGACCTCCCGAGGTCCCTCCTAGCCTCAATGCTTCTCTGTTTTCCTAGTGAGGGGGGCAATTTTTTTCTGGTCACTTAGAAGTGGCATGTTCAAGATTTACACTGAGAACTACTCAGCACTCAAAAACTACAAAATAGCAGACTTCTAGTACCCAGAATTATTGTATCATAACCATCCTCAATGAAATGTGCAGAAAACACTGTTGTCTTACTCATGCAGCACAGGGTGGAGCTGGGGAAAGGCAGAGCTGTGGAATCAGTTGGATAATCTTATTTGCTGCAGAATGAGAGTAAATCAGAAAGAGGCTGTCAAGAAAGTATGGTTTTGTTCCTGGCAGTGAATAGAGCCCTAAAAAGCTCTAACCTGCCCCTTCCGTGGAATTCCTACTTAGATCTTGGCATGCCATTTCAATCACATCCATTTCGAGTTCAAAATATTGTATTTCTTTCTCCGCAGGATTTGCAGCTCCAGCTGAAGCCACTGGGAGCATGGCTTTGATCACAGTAAAGTGCTGAGCTGGGTTCTGGGTGTTTCCTGTGAGTCACCTATCACTACTAAATTACTCGGACATTAACATCTTTACATTCACTTCCCACCTGAAGGCGGGCAAAGCCGTACTTCTAAACTCGACAAGAACGTTCGGAAAATACCTTACCGATGGCTCAAAGCACTTTGAAATTCACAGGAAGGAGTGCCCTGGGAAAATTCACGAGGAAATGAAAAAATTTATCTTCACAACAGAGTTTAAATGCTGTGCATCAGGACAGGCATGACACTGACTTATGAAGAGGAAGCTTTTGAACAAAAAGCCTGTTCAATGAGCGCCGATAATCCCCAATGCTGAACGAAGCAAGACACCAGCGGTAACTGCCTTACTAGCACACCAGGAGGAAATGTAATCATGGAATTAGGATGTTATGACAGTTGTCATGCGTGCATAAAACATATCTCATTACTAGTGGATTTGGCCCAGTACATCTGAAAACCTCTCCAGTATTCTAATTTAGTTGCAGACTGGCTGATTAAAATCCACTTAGTGAGGTACTGGTTCTTTGCCACTTGCTCACAGAAAAAGCCAGAGAAGTGAACTCTGACAAGCCCTGAGAGGCACAGTCTCTTAGACAGTCCATGGTAAATCAGCATATTTGGGAGGGATATACTGGGGGTATGTCAGACCCTAGCAGTCCAGGCTGACAAAGGGCAAGTGTCTGTTTTTCAGCTCTTCAACACAGCTGTATTCAGTACTTGCAAAACTACTCTTCAAGATTTAATCTAGTTCCACTGAAATGGTTAGCTGGGGAGGTTTTTTTAGAAAGTCAAGTTTTGGTTTCAGAACTAGACCCTTACAAATAGCCTGCTGTAGTCTCACAATTACTGCCCTGGCCAATCTGCCTACAGCTTTATACTTCTTTGAGTTTGGAATGACTAGAAATGCAGTTATTTTAAATAGGACTGGAATATATTTGCAGGATGTGCTGTGGGTTTAGGGTTTGGTGCACTCTGCAGCAAGCTCTGCAGCCTTGAAAACCTCAGCATCCCTACTTAGAGCTAAGTCTGTCAGCAAAAGTTCATTATACTTCCAACTACAATTTGACTACCACAGGGCACAGAATCAATTCAAAACTGTCACTGTATCAAACCCTGAGGCACTTAGGGATATCGCTCTAGACAAAGCCCTCATCCTTCAGACACCATTTTACTATGAAGAACAGTAATGTAATTCCTAAGGAATGTACACATGTGTGGGAATAAATAGCAAATAACATCAATAAACATCCTTTTCCACTTCACCAATGCAGCTCATGCTGCGCTGCAATCAACAGCGCCAGAGTTCATTTCTAATAAACACTGACAATGACAATTACCATCAAGGCAATTTCTCTCTGCACTTTTGCCTTTGGCCCTGTGTAACCTCTTAATACTGAGGAACAATCAGGCTAGAGAACGTCCTGTGTTACTTCTTGATGATATTCAAAGGTGAACACAGGATCACAGGATGTTAGGAGTTAGAGGGGACCTCTGAAGATCTGTGAGTCCAACTCCCCTGCCAGAGCAGGACTATAGAATCTAATGCAGGTCACACAGGAAGGCACCCAGATGGGTCTTGAAAGTCTCCAGAGTAGGAGACTCCACAATCTCTCTGGGGAGTCTGTTCCAGTGCTCTGTGACTCTAACACTAAAGAAGTTCTCCCTCACAGTGAGGTGGAACTTCCTGTGCTACAGTTTATATCCATTGCCCCTTGTCCTACTACAGGGCACGAGTGAGAAGAGGCTGTCCCTTCCTTCTTGACACCCAGCCCTCATGCATTCTTATCCATTTATTAGATCCCCCCTCAGTCTTCTCTCCAGACTAAAAAGCCCCAGGTCTCTCAGCCTTCCTTCAATAAAAGATATCAAAATACAGTGGCTCTCTGCAAAGCACAAACCATGCTTACTGTTGATTTATTGCACTTACTCACTTGCCCCACCCCCAGCCCAATGCTACCAAGTAGGAAAGCAGCCTATTGGAATCAGAGCTAACACTCACTGAAGCCATCAGGACTCCCACGCAATTCAGCAGCTTTCAGATAGTGGTGCTGAGTTACAGAGGGTCAATTAAATAATTTCCAGTTCTGTGGGCTAATGAGTATCTGTATCCTCAGCATGTCAGCTTCGAGAATACACCACTCAGGGCTGTTCTTTCAAGAACAGTATATATGAAAGCTGCATGTTTTCCGTGTCGTATCAGAAAAAGTGGAGTGTGTAGAGTGGAATCAGGACTACAGCAAGCACTGCTATCCTTTAAAACACAGAACTTAACACACCGAATTTGATAGATCCAGTGGGCAATGCAGATAACATGGACCTTCAAAATATTGCAAGCTGGAATCCTTTAGGCTTCATTTGCTTTCCTTTACAAGGAAAGCCTGGAATAAACCAATCCTCCACATTTCTGCATTCATAAGGAGGTAGAAAACTTGCTACCATTTTGCTACCAGCCACTGACAAGCTTTGGTCATTCAATCCCTCCACAAACTCTACCATAAAAATCACAGTTCTAACATTACAGATGACCTTCACCCAAAACAAAGCTGACTTCTTGACTCCTGGAAACTAGCAACAATGAGGCAAACAAGACATTTTGGGGCATTTGAAATTTAATCTTCATCTACCTACATTTGCAGTCCTTCTGGTTTTTGGCAAGTTCAAAGCCAGGCCTACATTCACAGGCAACCCCACCTTTGGGTGTCTCTCGGCAGATGTGTGCACACCCATGATCTTTGTTCATGCAGTTCATACCCTCTGTAAAAAAAAACCAAAAGGAAGAACATTAGTATTGAAATGAAATGACAAAGTCATTACATACATTCATTCCTCTAGGAAATTGAATTGCAATTTTTGGTGTGCATCTGGACTGTCAGCCGCAAGGGAGAAGGATGCAGCTGGAAAGAGATACACAACAAAACAAAGTGATCAGGGATAAACCTCCTCTGGGGTGAGTGCAAGAGCTGCTGTGGAATATAGTGTGTCTCTGCTGCATTTAGAAACCCAGGACTTGGGATTTCCTTACTCCATTTCCATATTCTAATCTTCCATCAATACCTCATGGATTTAAAAGATACCCCAGAAAGTTGTCTGTCCTGCTGGTGATTGATAGATCAGAGTTGAATAACCAAGCTCACTGTTATTTTTGCCTTGTATAAACATGATGGCTATTACTGCCTGGTGCATTTTCATTTGCCTGTTAGTAACGTGGCTTAGAGTTTTAAACTCACAAAATCTACCAAAGATTGCACCTGAGCATTTTTCCTTCAATCTGTTCCTTTGCTATTTGTTACACATCTCGATCACCTGGTCAGCCACCATAAGTGCTGTATGAAATAAAACATGCTGGCTCTTCAACACACATCCAAGTGCCATAAGTGGATTCCTTGAATGTTTTTGCCAAGGAGCAGTATCAAGCAGCTTTCTTTTGAATCACCATAGGGTCAGTTTTAGCTTTCTAGATCACGTAAGTGATTTAGATACTGAATGCACTTCATGCTCTTAGTGCACAGTTAATTTGAACCCCACATATTCACAGAAATCTTGAACTCAGTCCCTATGGGTCAGCATCTAGCATTCCTCCTGTGAATAAAGGCTAGCTACATTTGCATTACAAAGCCTTCCCAGACTTCCCCTTGGATATCTGACCTTGAAAGGAGAGAGAAATTGTCTCAGAGTACACTGACAGAGAACGCACAGTGTAATGCAGCTTACTACCATGAGAAAGGTAGGAAACATCAGCGTGGAGACAACGCTCAGTTCTCACTTTGTAACACGGCTGCTTCTACTTATACTAGGCCAATACTAGGTCACCCATAGTGACCACGTGCTGTAAGGGGCTGTTGCAAGGATTACACTTCCAAATGTGAAAACGATCACTGCCTTCTCCCTTTTCATTCTTACAGAAACTGTGTGAATGTCCCTGCCACCCCTGGCACCTACACATGCTGCCCTTAGGCTGAAGCTAGTGTCACACTATCAAGTACTTGAAAACAAGTATCAAGGCTCTAAGATGAAGATGAACAAAAGGCTTTCTGCATACAAAACAGTTTTTCACTGAACACAAATTAGCACTTAAGACAGCTACCAAGAAACTTTGTGGACAGAATTGTGAGAAGGAGATGCTACAGAAAGTTTCACCAAGTTGGCAGAAGCTAGCAGCTTCACAAGTCATTTGCAGTGCTTGACTTTATCTGAGAAAGGTTTATATTAGCAGAGCAACACAAAACACACATCATCAGTCTGAGTGGTGGGTTTGTTCTTCTCTCCTACAAAAGTATCAGGATGGTAAATCTTATTGCTTATGGAAATCAACCTTACAGACAACAGGCACATCTCTCTCTTCTAAATTCCCTTCTATATTGGCCTTGATGAGTCTGAAGACCTTGCCAAAGTACAAAATTACTCTTTGTAAACTGCAGCCTGGACAACAGATGCTGTTGGAAGATACAATACACAGTATGTATGACTCTATACCATCCTACACATCAAAGCCAGATACGAATGTTTTGTTTGGGTGAACAGATGTAAGAAAACTGGGAACAGCCTTATTGAAAGTTTTGAGGCATCTCCCAACAAAGGATTTCAGAGACAATGTGCTTGACAAACTACATTCCTGCACACTACATGATGTACAGAAAAGGATCTGGGAAAGATAACACATGCCTGATTGAGTCACACTGCTAAAGCAAGGGGTAGAGTGGCATTAGAAAGATGAAAGAAGGTATTTAATGGTCCAGAAGTGTTATGGAGCAAGTGATTTTCAGTGTTGACCAATGGACAGTGTATATCTGCCACTGTTAAAATCACTTGGGAAAAGAGAAATTGTGCATTGCTAAAAATGTAGGACAAATTGAAGATCAGAATAGTTATATTTTGAAACAAAAGTGAAAGACGAAGAAGAATTTTATACTGGCACTTGTGTGCGAGACCACAGTATTTCAGCCACTGCATTAATCATTAAGCAGCTACTGTATTCAGCAGGGAGCTGAAGCTGTAGAAAAACTGTTTTCAGTTCCATGTTTAGCTAAAGAAGAACACCAAAGAAATCTCCTAAGCCAGAAAACCTAAGATCTGGTAAAAGACCAGGATTTCTTTAGTCAAGAACAGAAAACAAATGCTTTGGCTTGTTTAATAATGTAAGCTAAACCAAACTCATGTTCATTTGCAAATAGCTTTAGTCATTCCAAATTGTCATTTTTCAGCAAATGCAGGGTGATGCCTTCTGTATCTACATACACAAAGGCAGGAGCAAGGAGGTTCCTGTCCTCAGGGATGGTTAATCACAGTATCACTAAGGTTGGAAGAGACCTCGAGGATCATCAAGTCCAACCAGCAACTGATGTCATTTACCTAGACCTGAGCAAAGCCTTCGACACTGTCCCGCACCACATCCTGGTCTCCAGGCTGGTGACACATGGGTGTGATGGGTGACCACTAGATGGATAAGGAACTGGCTTGATGGCCGCACCCAAAGAGTGGCTGTCAATGGCTCCATGTCCCAGTGGAGGCCAGGGACAAGCGGAGTCCCTCAGGGATCAGTCCTGGGACCTGTCTTATTCAACATCTTTGTGGGGGACATGGACAGTGGCATTGAGTGCACCCTCAGCAGGTTTGCTGATGACACCAAGCTGTGTGGTGCAGCAGACAGCTGGAGGGAAGGGAGGCCATCCAGAGGGACCTTGACAGGCTGGAGAGGTGGGCACAGGCCAACCTCATGAAGTTCAATAAGAGCAAGTGCAGGGTCCTGCAGCTGGGTCGAGGCAATCCCAGGCACAAATCCAGGCTGGGCAGGGACTGGCTGGAAAGTAGCCCTGAGGAGAGAGACTTGGGGGTGCTGGTGGATAAAAAGCTCAACAGGAGCTCTCAGTGTGCACTTGCAGCCCGCAAAGCCAATCAGATCCTGGGCTGCAGCAGGAGAAGTGTGGCCAGCAGGTCGAGGGAGGTGATCCTCCCCCTCTGCTCAGCCCTGGTGAGACCCCACCTGGAGAACTGTGTCCAGTTCTGGAGCCCCTATTACAAGAGGGATGTGGAGGTGCTGGAATGTGTCCAGAGAAGGGCCACGAGGATGATCAGAGGGCTGGAGCACCTCTCCTATGAGGACAGACTGAAGGAGTTGGGGCTGTTCAGTCTGGGGAAGAGAAGGCTCCCAGGTGACCTCATTGTGGCCTTCCAGTATCTGAAGGGGGCTACAGGAAGGCTGGGGAGGGACTGCTCAGGATCTCAGGTAGTGATAGGACTAGGGGGAATGGAATGAAGCTGGAGGTGTGGAGATTCAGGCTGGAGGTGAGGAGGAAGTTCTTCACCATGAGAGTGGTGAGACCCTGGAATGTGTTGTCCAGGGAGGTGGTCGAGGCCCCGTCCCTGGGGGTGTTTAAGAGCAGGCTGGATGAGGCTCTGTCCAGCCTGATCTAGTGTGGGGTGTCCCTGCCCATGGCAGGGGGGTTGGAACTAGATGATCCTTGTGGTCCCTTCCAACCCTGAATGAAACTATGAAACTGTGAAACCTGTCACCACAGACCTCATGACTAGACCATGGCACCAAGTGCCACATCCAATCCCCTCTTGAACACCTCCAGGGATGGGGACTCCACCACCTCCCTGGGCAGCACATTCCAATGACCAATGACTCTCTCAGTGAAGAACTTTCTCCTCACCTCCAGCATAAACTTCCCCTGGTACAGCTTGAGACTGTGTCCTCTTGTTCTGGTGCTGGTTGCCTGGGAGAAGAGACCAACTCCCCCCTGGCTACAACCTCCCTTCAGGTAGTTGTAGAGAGCAATGAGGTCACCCCTGAGCCTCCTCTTCTCCAGGCTAAACAACCCCAGCTCCCTCAGCCTCTCCTCACAGGGCTGTGCTCAAGGCCTCTCCCCAGCCTCCTTGCCCTTCTCTGGACACCTTCAAGTCTCTCGATGTCCTTCCTAAACTGAGGGGCCCAGAACTGGACACAGGACTCAAGGTGTGGCCTAACCAATGCAGAGTCCAGGGGCACAATGACCTCCCTGCTCCTGCTGGCCACACTGTTCCTAATGCAGGCCAGGATGCCATTGGCCTTCTTGGCCACCTGGGCACACTGCTGGCTCATGTTCAGGCAGCTGTCAATCAGCACCCCCAGGTCCCTCTCTGTTTGGCAGCTCTCAGCCACTCTGACCCCAGCCTGTAGCTCTGCACGGGGTTGTTGTGGCCAAAGTGCAGCACCTGGCACTTGGACTTGCTGAATGCCATCCTGTTGGACTCTGTCCATCTGTCCAGCTGGTCGAGGCCCCTCTGCAGATGCACAACTCCAATTGCCTTTGGAGTTTTTCTCTTTATTTCTGTATACCCCAGCTCAGAAGATGGACCCCAGCACTGAGAGGATTGCCCTGGACTTCACAGGTTGCTCCTTCTTAGAACTGACCAACCTAATGTAAAATTAGGGAGAAGAAGGCAAAGAGCTGATGCTTTCCTGCTGTAATGACCCACAGCAGGTTTACTTCAGTATGTTGCACAGCCTGGACGAAACAACAGGCAATGCATTTTGCACTCCAGCCTTCACCAGAAAGTATCTGCAAAATGACGTATTTTAGGACACAGCCTTATGGCTGCCTTCTCTCCTGCTGTGTGTGCAACTCCATCACTCTGGTTTTGAATCCAAACTGTTTCTAGCTGCTTGTCTTGATTTTTGCAGTGATCTGTGTCTCAGATTCTAGAACTGAAGTGACTACAGATCAAGTGAAAAACACAGCTTCCAAATCCAGGGAAGGACTAAGCATTGATTAAAGAAGTCTGTACACCAAAAAAATCTGTACTTTATTTTCATGGCACTAGAGTGTCCAAGAAGTTGAAAGGTTCTAGGCTTTTCATGTTGTCAACAGAAGCAGTATCTTAATTCCATGTGCTGTTTATTCAAGGTAGGCTCTAAAATGTAGCAAAAATAATCACAGAATCACAGAATGTTAGGGGTTGGAAGGGACCTTGAAAGATCATCTAATCCAACCCCCCTGCCAGAACAGGATCACATAGAGAAGGTCACACAAGAACAAATGGATGCTTGTCCTCTTTGGCAGTGCTGGTAGACAGTAAAATAAACTTTTCAAGCACAGAGAGATTCGCAGCAAATTCACCTTATGAAAGGGCAGCAGAACTGAATCCAATGGAAAAACATAAACAGGAACAGAAATGCCACTTAAGAAGGGGAAACACTAATTAAACTAAATCCTCTCTCAGCGTTTTAGATGTGACTTGAGAAATCCTCTCTCATTGCATTCCTGAATTTTTCTGACTTTCAGCTACAAAACTTTGCTCTTGGGAGGAGCAGCAGGCATTGTTGCAGAGCAGGACAGATTTGGGTGCTAGTCTACTACATTAATGCAGTCTGCCATCCAGTTATCATAAACCTTTTCACAGTGCTGTTCTGCAAAATGTTCAGTCTGAGACAATAACCTCTACCTTGCATCATACTCTGCATTTGCTTCAGTGGCTCTGGCAGGGCTTAAATCAGGCTGACTGTGACAACTAGTATACTAATCAGCTTTTACTTTTCATTAACAGTGCCTGTTCTCACCTTAATCAAGGCTTTTAGCAGCTATTTTGCTCGGTGACTCATTATACATTGTTACATTATCCACTACATCATCATCATTTCACTTACTCTTGTACATATTACTGGGTTCAAATAAAAATGCTGATTCTAAACAAAACCAGGGAAAGGCTCTTTGCTCCACAGATACAGTACAGGAAGAACGTTTAGAATATTGCCAGAGTATATGTGGATGAATGTGGTAAGGAAACAGAGGAAATCTTGGACTTAACCCGGAGCACTTGCTTGACTTATACTCAGCCCTCAAAACTACGTAGCTGGCTTCTCTTCTCTTCGGGTTGCTGTTAGTATTACAGCTGCACCCTTATTTAAGCAAAGCCAAGATCTTATTTAAAACATCATTCAAAAAGTTGCAGATGTGATCTATGAAATTCATACATCACATATATTTGGCATGATTCTGTTCCAGTAACTTTCAGAAGAGTTAAAGGACATTAAATGTAAGTTATTTGCAAGTCATTGCATTGATGGACTCACAGTGTTTAGTTGTGAGCTAGTTTACACACTTTTTATGCACACACCCTGTATGTAAAGCAAATAAATCCTTGTAACACAAACAAGAAGTTAGTTTCTCTCCATCAATCTCAGTTACAGGGGATAATTAGTTCTGTTTTGGTGGGGGATTCATGAGATACAAAAACTGCTACCAGCAATACTCCAGACTTTCAAGATTTCTCTCTTCCAGCCAACTGCAAATTCATGGAACAGTAGAGTTCAGCTGTACCAGGACTAGTTGATACAGTTTAAATGTATGCATGCACCACAGCAAAATATAATAATACCCAATATATTATAATTATAAAACCCATCAAGCAAGAAATAGCATGTGGCATGAAATGTAATGTCTTCAGATTGCATAATGGGCACTTATGGACCCTCTCTCAATGCCTGGTGCTATAAAGAGGGAAAATACCTCCAGCAGCAGAGAGAGAGGAAAAAATACAAGAGGAAACCAGCACTCTCACTTTATTTCACAGAATCACCAAGGTTGGAAGAGACCTCAAAGATCATCCAGTCCAACCTGTCACCACAGACCTCATGACTAGACCATGGCACCAAGTGCCACATCCAATCCCCTCCTGAACACCTCCAGGGATGGGGACTCCACCACCTCCCTGGGCAGCACATTCCAATGACCAATGACTCTCTCAGTGAAGAACTTTCTCCTCACCTCCAGCCTAAACTTCCCCTGGCACAGCTTGAGACTGTGTCCTCTTGTTCTGGTGCTGGTTGCCTGGGAGAAGAGACCAACTCCTCCCTGGCTACAACCTCCTTTCAGGTAGTTGTAGAGAGCAATGAGGTCTCCCCTGAGCCTCCTCTTCTCCAGGCTAAACAACCCCAGCTCCCTCAGCCTCTCCTCACAGGGCTGTGCTCAAGGCCTCTCCCCAGCCTTGTTGCCCTTCTCTGGACACCTTCAAGTCTCTCAATGTCCTTCCTAAACTGAGGGGCCCAGAACTGGACACAGGACTCAAGGTGTGGCCTAACCAGTGCAGAGTCCAGGGGCACTATGACTTCCCTGCTCCTGCTGGCCACACTGTTCCTGATGCAGGCCAGGATGCCCTTGGCCACCTGGGCACACTGCTGGCTCGTGTTTAGGCAGCTGTCAATCAGCACCCCCAGGTCCCTCTCTGTTTGGCACCTCTCAGCCACTCTGACCCCAGCCTGTAGCTCTGCATGGGGTTGTTGTGGCCAAAGTGCAGCACCTGGCACTTGGACTTGTTGAATGCCATCCTGTTGGACTCTGCCCATCTGTCCAGTCTGTCGAGGTCCCTCTGCAGAGCCTTCTGCCCTCTAACAGATCAACAATGTTTTTACTAAACTATTAACAGTGGGATTTGTTTCAGTTTTATTTCTTTTGTTTTGTTTTCCTCTTAAAAATGTATGTGAGGAATCTGCCACACCACAACAAAATACACTGTTCAAGGACCGAGGAACTTAGAAGGCTGACAGAGACAACTCCTCTCCCAGAGTTTTTGGTTTACTCTGCTACTTTGGAAAGAAACAAAGCACACAGTTTCTGAGGGAGACAGGAACATGATGTCAGCAAAAGTGCAAAGTGGCTGTGAATTGTTACGTTATCCGTGGGAATTTCAGCCCTAGAAATGCAGTCAGACGGTTAGCTGTCCAAACAAACTACTGTTAGTACTTTGGCTGGCTTGTGGAAGGCAGCTCCCCATCTACACCTGTGAGTGTCCCCACTTTGACTTTGTTACTCTGGCATCTTGTGCGCTTCACAAGAGTGATGACCATCAACATTTGACTAAAGTGTTATGGTCATGGCCAACAAATACTTGTGGCCAGCTCTTAGCTCCACTGAAATCAAAGGAGCATTTTCCAACAGAAATGACAAGACATGAGGAATGTCTGGGTGAGCTTGACTCCCCAGTCAGAGCCTAGGTTGTGGTCCCCTCAAAACAGATTTGCTCTCCTCAGAATAAAACTGGAGGACAAACCTAATTGCTGGAGGAAGCCACCCCTTCTCAAGTGATCACGAAGCCCCAAGCACAGAGAAGCCTTTCACACACAGACTACTAGAGCTAAGTGAGAAACCTCACATTTGATGTGGTGGAACTGTGATAACCTATGACATGCTGCAACGTTCATCATATTGTTAACTGAAGGAACACAAGACTTTCTTTCCAGCTCCATTCCTGAAATAAGTTGCCTGGTTCTGCCTAAAGCCTCAGGAAAGCACAGTTGTTTCAGTGACTGCAACTCACCCCAACAAAGGTTGAAAAGAAAGGAAAGCAGGCAGGCAGACTAGCCCAGCGAAACAGAATTCTACATTATGAAGTGGATTGGCTCAAGAAATCCTGTACATCATCCAAGAAAACAGCTGCTGGTACATTACAAACTAAACAAACCCAAGTTTGTTTAGCAATCACATGAATTTTCAGTTTAGTTATAAAATGTGCTTAGAGACAGCATTTTCAGCAGGCAGGCTTGCAGTCTGACAAGATGTTCTTGCTCTGAGTGGCAGCCAGAGAACCACGTCACCTACCCCTGAAGATGGGTTTTGTCTTAAGATGTACAAATAAGCATGAGTCAGAAATACAACTTCATTCTGCCAGCAGTGAAAGCAAAGGTCTGGAATTCTGCAAAGGTTCTGTAATTTCAAAAAACTAAAGCCAGGAAGATGAAGTGAAGGATGGCAGCACATGGGCCACGTCAAACCCAGCAGAAACAGAGGAAAACAAGTTCCAGAAAATGCCAACAGTTCCTCTGGGACCAAATACAGAGAATAAGGAAAAATGGCTGAAGTCCAGAGTAGGCTTCTTGTGAGTGAACTGTGCTCTGTGCTGGTGGATCACAGGAAAGAGGTTTGGTGACCTTGGTCTGCTTCCCACATTGCCCTGCTACCATGAGAAGCTGGTGTTCACTGAAACCTTTGGAAAGGCTCTGTTACCTTCTTGCACATAGGTATGGTCTATCTCAAACAAAATTCAGCAAGGTAGCCCAGGGAACGTGCTCCTGCTGTTGCTGTGGCAGAACCGAGGCTGTCAGTCTCTGCCTGTATCTACTTGGCACCTGACATTCACACAAAGGGGATTAAATGGCAGGCGAAGAGATAAATAAAGACAGGAAAGGAAACCAAACCAAAATACAGTCCATGCTACCAGAATCTGCTTCTTATTTTGCATCATCTTTAAATCACAATTCCTTAAACAGTAAAGCAAATAAAAGGAAAAGGCTGGGTTTAGAGGAGTCACTGCCATTCAAAGTCTGTTGGCAGATGGAAGTGCCTCTGATGGCAGACAAGGCCATGCTGGAGGCACAGCTGAGAAATCAGCTTTCTCCATTTCAGTCTTCACCACTGCTGCCATATTTCTTGGTGCCTTGGTGGAGGCTAAGAAACTTTGTGTAGTTTTGATATCATAGAATCACAGAATTGTCAGGATTGGAAAGTACCTCAAAGATCACCTAGTTCCAACCCCCCAGTCATGGGCAGGGACACATTCCACTAGATCAGGTTGCCCAGAGCCACATCCAGTCTGGCTTTAAAAACTTCCAGAGATGGGGCTTCCACCACCTCTTTAGGCAATCTGTTCCAGTGCCTCACCACCCTTGTGGTGACAAACTTCCTAACATCTAACCTAAATCTACCCTCCTCTAGCTTGGATCCATTACCCCTAGTCCTATCACTACCTGACACCCTAAGAAGTCCCTCATCAGCTTTCTTGTAGGCCCCCTTCAGATATTGGACAGCCACAAGGAAGTCTTCTTGAAGCCTTCTCTTTTCTCTAAACTGAACAACCCCAACTCTCTCAGCCTGTCCTCATAGCAGAGGAGCTCCAGCCCTCCAATCATCCTCGTGGCCCTCCTCTCGACCTACTCCAGCAGTGTGATGTAGCTCTTATGCTGGGAGCACCAGAACTGGATGCAGTACTCCAGGTGGGGTCTCATATGAGGAGAGTAGAGGAGCAGAATCATTTCCCTCATCCTGTTGGTCATGAAGCCCAGGACATGGTTGCCTTCTGGGCTTCAAGCACACATTGCCAGCTCATGTTGGGGTTTTCATTAACTGACACTCCCAAGTCCTTCTCTTAGAGATTGCTCTCCAGCCACTCCTCATTCAGCCTATATTTGTGTTTGGGATTGCCCCAGTCCAGCTGTAGGACCTTGTACTTGGCCTTGTTGAGCTTCCTGAGGTTGGCATGGGCACACCAAGTCCCTCTGGATGGCATCTCTTCCCTCCAGCATCTTAACCCGACCACACAGCCCGGTGTCATCTGCAAACTTGATGAGGGTGCACCCAATCCCACAGACCATGTTGCTGACAAAGATGTTAAACTGCACCATACCAATCCCTGAGGGGCACCACTCAGCACTGCTCTCCATTTGGACAGGAGAAGTTGATTGCAACTCTGAGTGTGACCATCCAGCCAGCTCCTCATCCAGTGAGTGCTCCAGCCCTCAAGTCCACACTTCAGATTTGCATCAATATTGCCAGCAGAGAAACCCAGTGGTCTAAGTTATTGTCCAACAACCATACAGCTGATTCTACCAGCCATGGTGACTTGCAAATCTGAACCTGACACCAAAATGTGCATAATATATTTGGAAGCCCTAAGTCAGCTGCAGGTTCTCTCAAAAATGAAAGTGTGGGCACACTTCAGTAGAATGCTTGCACACAAGTCAATTACTTTATAGGTGCAAAACTTGTGTTCAAACCTCAATGGTAGTACAGTCCACTTTCATGCACCATTGGTGTGCAGGAAGCAGATTGTCCCCTTGAGGAAGTTACACTGGGAGGTGTAAACTGGAGTGCCGGAAAGAGCATCGAAGTGTAGGATAGTTTCAAAACATTTAAACATATCCTTTTTGTTTGTTTGTAATAAAAGCACATACCTTTCACTGCCAAGTATGAAAGAGAGAAGGCAATCCGAGTCAGAACTGCAGTGGAGTCAGGGAAGAATGAAATGATACTATGACTTAGAAAATGCTACCTCTTCTAGAATGTTATTCTAAACAGACTGTCAATACCTGAGGACAATGGAAGACTGAAGATGAAAGCAAAATGTATGTTTGCAAGCTGCCTTGTGAATGGGCAATTCAGTTTCCTCTCAAAATGTTTTAAGATGTGTGTAGTGGCTGCACCAAGAGCTGTGCTGCCCGGAGCACAATCATAACTAAATACCTGCTTCAATAAGCTCGGAGTGTTTTGTTGCTCCTTTCTCCTCTGTCTACTGATTGATTATTTGGTGTGTCTGGTGCTGGAGCTCACAAATGTCAAAATTCAAGGGTTTCTTTTCCCATCTTTTTGATCAAAGAAATGTTTATGTCTCCTTCCCATATTGTGTCTCTTCAAATTATTGGCTTATTCAAAGTTTTGCTTTTAGGTTTTTTTTTTTTGGGGGGGTTGTTTATTTTTAATACCAAAGTGTGATGTACACAAGAGAGGTAAATGATGTCAGAATCCTTTCTGCCCCAAACCAGTCTGTAAATCTTCAGAAAAGCAAAGTTCATGGGTGCATTTAAAAGGGGCACAATCTGTTTGTGCTTAAAAGAAAGTCCCCTTTTTTTGTGTGTGCAGAATAACAATGCTAGAATGTCCTATTCTAAAGAACTGTTGCCATGGTGATGACATCAATAACATCATTTTCTGCATCCTTGTCCTTTAAACACATAAGGAACGCAACAAGCATGGGTAAATGTGCAAAAAAGAACAATTACCTTTTCTCTCTCAACAGCAGAGGAAAGCTTTTTTTCACCTCATCAATAGAAAATTATGTAGAAAGGAATAATAAAAACTGTTACAAGAAGCACCAAGAAGCCTATTAGTGACAAAGGCTTTTTTTTTGCTTTTTCTCTTTGTTTCTTTTCTTTTTCTTTCCATGAATAATTACAGCTCTTCAAGAAGAGCTCAGCCCAGGCTGAGGACCCTTTGCAAGCTTTAGATGGTAAAACAAACATTTGACTATACAAGGATTTCCCTTTCATGTACCTTTCCAAGGAAAACCAACTAAAATCCAGAGTGAAATGGGAGAGAGAAAAGAGAGAAACATCTGCTGAGATTCCTTTGAGAGCCCTGCACATTTGCCAGTAAGATGCATATCAAAAGCAACTAGATTAGTGACAGACTCAGTGTAATCTCAAGGCAGCAGGTTCAAACTGTCTGTGGTGTTAAAGTTTGGCTTTTCAAGTAGCGTAATAACAGGAAGCTAGTTGGATTCTGTCCAAACAGGAGGAACAGGATTTCAACAGTTATAAACTACTGTTAAACTTAAAACCTCAAAGGCCAAAGCAAAATGGTGGGTAGGTTTAATACACTAAATCATTGCACAAATAGCGGCACCTCTGCCACAACAAGACTTGACTACAGGGACTTCCAATAGTCATGGAACATATAATTAGGGAACCCATCTGAAACATTCACTTTTGTCCTGACTACCTGGGTAGCCTGCATATAGGTACTCTGGATGTGCTGCTTGATGCTTTCTGCACACAGTGAAGGTCAATGTGTTGTGCAGTGGCTTGTTTACATCATTTGGGCCTTTCCACATGCACCTAGAGTCAGAGGCTGAAGGGGAAGATGGGAAGATCTCCTGCTTCCTTCTCCTTGCCTCAGGGTAGTAAAAAGGAACATAAGAGAAAAGTGTGGAGGAAATGAAGAAAGGAGTGACAGATTTTAAAGGTAGCTGGAGTACAGGAGTTGTAGATGAGAACAGGAATAAAAAAGCTCAGGTACTTACATCCTAGAGAGTGAGACCAAAGGGCTATTAGGGTTAATGACAGCAAAGATACATAGCAGAAAACTTTAGTCCTATTTAAAGCAGTAAATGGAATTTATTAAGGTGAGGCAATTCCAAACTCTTTAGCTGAAGGGGAATGGTCCAGGAGTACAAGGTAACAACTCAACCATACAGATGCATTTGCAATAGAAAGTCCTAGCAAGTTAGGGAAGGGAATTCAAGATGTTTGAATTATTTTCCTGAACACATTATTGTCATTTGCTTTATCCACTGATTTCTCACTGCTTCTGTACCTCCATCTTTAAAGTAAGAGATAATGCTTGCTCATTTTGGATAGCTCCTTCAGCTCTCCACTTGTTACTGTGGAAATTCTAAAGGTATTGTAAGCCAGTAAAAGATGAAGAACATCTGGAAATGGCAGGAACCAATTCTTTTCCATTCTGTTTCAGAGCTTCTACAATGTTTCCAAGTACTCCACTATTCCTTTAAATACTTACACTGACTGAGTTCTGTTTCATGGGAAAAAAGCTTCCACATTCTGTCTAGATTTCAATACATTCCAGAGTTGTTTAGAGAGCTCTTTTGAAAGGCTTTAATAGGGCAGCTAATGGCTAACTCAGCTCATGGCGGGGGGGGCTATTCACCAAAGTCCCCAAAACCCAGTGAAATCCATTTCTCAGTACCCATACATTGCCCTTTTATCTCTGAAGATGCACGAATTAAAGACAAATTCTTGGAATGAAATGTTCTATTCCCTTCTGTCCTGGTTTGCCTGAGATTTGGAAAGAAAATCTCTACTTTTGCAATTTCCTAGCTGGGCTCAAGAGGCCGAAAGGAGAACAGCAATTCCTAACTCACCAGTTCCTCAGATCAACACTCCTGCATGGCTGTCAACAAAACAAACCAGCAGATTTGATAAATGGGTGAGTCTCTTGAACTCCTCTGACACACTTTAAAGGCCACTGGAAGTTTATATGCTTAATTTATGGAGTAAGTATTAAAAATGTACATGTGTTTTGTTAAGCAACAGTTTCTTAACTCTGTTTGACCTTGTGACTGGAAGGATACTCAGTAATTTTAATTGCTCATAGGGTACCTCAGAAGGCATGCAATACATAAAGGGTCACTTCAGTGTGAACACATTAGTCCACAGATCTTTGAGAAAGTCTTCTTAATCTTTTATTCTGAAGAGAGAAAAAAGGCTTAAGGAATGAGGCATCTCAAAAAGATATGTCACTGCTTACAGTATGATTGCCTTTAATCATTCATTCAAAAAACAAAACAAAACCTTACATTCCTTACAAGAGTTTGGTATCAGTTAAATAACTCTCCTTTTCTATCCCCTGAGTCCTCAGACTGCGTTTCCTCCACCTGAACTTGTAAAATGGGACTATTTTTCAATGGAAGAGCAGAGGACTGATGTCAAAGTTTAAACTCCCCTATAAGAACATATTCTGAATACTGATGCTGCTTCTAAAAAGAGAACAATCTGCCAATTTTAGGGATGACTGCAGAATGGAAACCTGAAAATGAACCCAGAAGCATGCTCTTGTGGCTATTTAGGATTCAGAAAACTTCCTCTCTGGAGAAAGGCAAACTACCACCAAAAAGAGAACGACATAATGCCATATCCCATTTAAAACGTCAGTTGTTTTCATGACCTCTGCAGGAATGCATCCAACTCTACATTGCCACCCATTTCTGCTTGGATGGGTGGATTTCCTCTGTGCTTAAGTCACATAGGCACATGTTCTCAGAGATAGCATTGAAAAGTCTGGCTGATGTATTTCTGGCCACAACTTGTACAACAAAAGCGAGAAAGTAGGTCTTCCAGCTAGCTATGTTTTGATCATCACATGCTAACAGGGTATACTTTTTGTGACACATCTTTGCTAAGGAACTTGCCAGATCCTTGGCTGAGAGAAAAATCAAAGATGTGAGCATGAACATTGCTTAGATGTAGAAAGCAGATGAGAAATGGGTCCTAGGGAAGAAGCAAAACAGTGAAATGAAGGAGGCTAGACAGAAATGAAAGATCAGTCAGTTATTACCATTGAGTCAAAGGATTGGGAGAGAAGGCAACAGGTCACAGTCCTGTGCTGAAGGAGGAAAGGGAAATCCCATAAAGGGAAGGAAAGAAAGTCCTGGAAGTGATCTAGTGTGGATATGGAATAAAGTGGTGTGTTGAATAACTGCTCAGCTTGCCATGGAACAGGAAGGCAAATTGATTTAGTAGCTTCAAGACCAAGGTCATTTACAGTCAGAAGCTGCTTGTGTTAAATGAAGATCTGTGAAGCTGGCCTGGCAGAGCTGAAGGGGGGAGTCCTATAAAGATGGCTCTGTTTTGGCTAAAACTGATGAGGCATGGCTCACATAACATAAACACCCAACTTCAAAGCAACTTCTGAGGGCTGGGGTGCCTGAGCAAAACCTTTTTGCTTCATTAAGTGTAATTAATATTGAAGTTGACAACTCTCAATATGCTAATGAGGAAAATTGAGCACATGCTAAATAGATATGACTATGTTACTCAATTTTCCTCCCAAACCATTCTAAATGTCACCTAGACATTAGGGACAGCCTGGGCTGGGGTATAAAACCAATCAGAAGGACACCTCTGGGCACACCATCTCTGGCACCGGGGAGTGTGTGTGCTGCTGGCACTGGTATTTGGGTGAGTAATGGGGATGCAGTGTGGGCCAGCACAAATACCACCCCCAGCTGCAGCAGCAGCTGAGACCACAGGAGAAGATAGAGATGAGGATGGTTGAATGGCTGTGCTCCTTTTTGTCCACTAAAGACAGAGACACCTTTCTTGGTGAGACTTGCACCTTCAAAATATGGCTTCACTTTTGCTGCACTTCTATTCTATACCAGAGCTGCTGCAAAGGTTTGCATATTCAGCTGTGGATGTTACCTAGGGTTTACTAATCCTGATAAAGGCAGTTACTGCATTTCTCACCAGCAATCCCAAACCTGTGGCATCTGCTGCTTTGAACAATTAAGCCATTTTATTGCTTTAACTTTCTGAGTTATGCCAGACCAAGTCCTTATTTGGGCACAGAAAGGGGAGGCAAATATTAATTTTGCCAAGTGGTTCCAGCAAAAGTCCTGGGCTCTGAGACAGGCAAACATTGGGATCATACAGATGGGCACAACAGATGGGCAAGTTAAACTCCTTGGGCCTAGAATAACAGGAAAAAGTGGGAAGGGAGAGACATTAATGGAGAAGATAGCAGACAGAGCACCACTGCCTCTTATTCCATGCTCCTGAATGACATTGTATCCCAATTCCTTGCGTGGCACTGGAGTTCTTGGCTTGAGAATAGCTATGTTTTGCAGCATCTCTAATAGACATTGGTAAGAAGCCTTGATTTCAACTACTACAATCTTTCTCACCACAGCTCTGTATAACCAGGCTGCTTGTGGGGTGACATCACACCAAAGAAATATTATGAGCATTCTTCTGTGCTATTGGCATAAGGACCATCATTATCAGCATCCAGCAAAGCATAACAGTGTAAAGCCTACAGGGCCAGAAGCAAAGTAATGGGCAAACAATCTGTGATGCAAACAACAGTTTCAGCCTCCAGGTGCTATCCTGGATGAGCTTAGCATTCCTGAGTGCTTATGAAGGACTTTGTGTGCCTAACAGCAAGTTTCTTATTTCTAAAAACACCCAAACCAAACCAAACAAATGAACAAAGGCAAAACCAACCTAAACCCCAGCAGCTAAATTAGCTGGGTTATTACCATCATTTAGAGTCCTTTGTGGATGTGGAAATTTGCCATAGGGTGTGGCTTGTATTCCATTTTAATAGATGTTTTATGTTGGTTTTGGGTGTCACTGAAGAAGACAAAGAGCATGCACTTGAGCCTGACTCCACCACCTCCCTGGGCAACACATCCCAATGATGAATGACTCTCTCAGTGAAGAACTTTCTCCTCACCTCCAGCCTAAACTTCCCCTGGCACAGCTAGAGACTGTGTCCTCTTGTTCTGGTGCTGGTTGCTTGAGAGAAGAAACCAACTCCCCCCCTGGCTACAATATCAAGAAATATAGGTATCAATTATCTCTTACAGTGATTGCCTTTCATTTTGCAGGAGGACCTTTCTTCAGCTTTAAGTCACCTCACCTTATTAAAACAAATGAGCAACTTCTCTAAGGCGCCATGTGCAAAATTAATAATGGAAGTCAGGAGTGTAGCAGGGAGGGTGCCAGGTCTGCTGGCTCAACTGGCTGGCTGATCCACAGGGACTGCAGACCAGAAGCATAGGATACTAGGGGAGACAAAGTTTTAAAAACTGTATGTTGAAGGAAGTGAAAGACAGGGAAAATAGATGGTATAGAAGGGGTTTAAGCCCTCCCTCAGGACCTCCTATGTGGTAAGTGGGCTGAGCCCCTCCTTTAGGTCTTTGCAATAAGGATGCAATGGGAAACGTAAGCTGAAAACTCAACAAACAGAAGAATTCTGGGAGAAAATCTGAGTCAAAAACTAATGGTACTACATTACACTGGGAGAATGAGTATAGAGGGCTGAAGTATGTTTGACTTACAAGGTAAGCACACCAGTAAATATCACAATAATTACAAGCCCTTGAGGCTCACTCGTTAATTACTCTCCGTTGGACCCCTTAGCTTTTGCCATGTATCTGGCTCCGCGGTTTAGAGGATGAGACAGCTACTGTAACTCAACTGCACTTTTCAGAGGTAAACACTACTGTTACCCTGGTACTTACCATGAATTATCACCAGTATGGTCTACACTGGTGTTGGTTCTGAGAAATAAAATTCTGTATGATTGGAGACCTGAGCTCCATGCACTTCTGAACTTCAAAACAAATGCCCATGAATGTTGCATTTTCCTTTGCAGGCATGCTTTCAATTCATCCCACACCCCCCTCATTTGCTGAAACAGCAGCTTTTAAGATGGAATTCCTTATTGTTTATGAAAAACTATGGGGAGTGTATGTGAGTAAGAATTCACACCGAAGTGGGGATTCTCCGAAACGCCTTTGCCTGCTCCTAGAAAAGTTACTTCTGGCAGGATCTGTGCCTTCATTCAGAAATCCATTTTAAATCAAAAGAAACTGTGAACAGACAGCAACAAAACAAGCTGCAGATGAATAAGTACTCAGATAAAATTGTGCTTTAAAGGCCACTCTACTGGACTGAATAAAGGATCCCCACTCAGAAAGCCTGATCTCTTGCAGTGCTTGAGAGAAATTCCCTCAAACTCCCATGTCTCTGTTTCCCTCTGTTTTGCCTATTTAGATAAAAAGAACTTTGCTTCAGATATGCAGTTGCTCACTGCCCTAATGAATGGGCCTGGCAACACGGCTCTGGGAACAGACCCACCACGGCTAGTCATCACGGTAATAAACCCCGTGAAGATATTACTTCTAACAACGTGTGCACATGTGGACAGGAAACTCAGATTGAATCAAACAGCCTGTTCTTTATGAATGCAGGCTCTGAGCTCTAACTACTGAAGAGACTAACTCTCCCTTTTTGTGCTGCTGCAGCAATTGAGGCCCAGTGAAGTACTTCTGCTAATCATTACTACTGCTAGACTGCAGTTAGAGCCTCAATCTACCCACAACCAACTTTCTTTTGGCTCCCATCATCTACAACCAGGGAAAGAGTCCCTGCCAATAAGTTTAGCCAAGGTGATTAAACCCAACACTTTCTTCAAAGAACAGCTGCATTTTTTTTCCTAAAAAAAATTACACATTTTTTCTTCTCATAGTTTAGAAAATTTGCCTACCAGAAATGAAAAATTATGGTTTTTAGCAACAAAATTAAAGTGTGGAGAAAAAAGGCCACAGAAACCTTCCTACTTTGCAGGCTTAACTTGAAATACTGGAATATCATAGTTTTTCACATAATGTTAGTGAGCACAAAACACAGCAATTTTGTAAGCAGCCAGTCCCAGATCTGAAAGTCCAAATGGCCTTTCTGCTAATTATTTGGTGCAGTTTCTGGGAGTGTGAAACAAGTCCTTGCAGATATTGGCCCCTTCAAGCCCAAGTGAATTTGCTTTCAGGACATATTCTTTTAGCCTGGAGCTAGTACTTTGAAGCAAAAGTCTTGTAAATCTGAAGACTATTTAGGTATCCAGTGCTCAGCGTGGTTCAGGGCAACCTGATCTAGTTGAGGATGCCCATGCTTACTGCAGCGGGGCTTGGACTAGATGACCACTGGAGATCCTTCCATCCCAGACCTTTCTGTGATAGCAGAACAAACCCAGTGAAGAGCTATGAAAAGGACTAAGATGTTCCAAGTATTGGACATATGAGGAGAAGCTATGACAGCTGGCATCATCAGGAACAGCAGGCTCAGGGGGATCTTATCAATGTGTATAAACACCTGATAGTATCAGTCAGGGTTGGAAGGGACCACAAGGATCATCTAGTTCCAACCCCCCTGCCATGGGCAGGGACACCCCACACTAGATCAGTCTTGGCCAGAGCCTCATCCAGCCTGGGCTTAAACACCTCCAGGGACAGGGCCCCAACCACCTCCCTGGACAACCCATTCCAGGGCTTCACCACTCTTCACCACTAAAACAGATATCCAAATAATAAAACAGGATGTTTTGATTGCAGATCTTTAAACCAAAGCTTCTGTACATAGACCTGGAATGAGTATATTTCATGTAATGTCGATCAAGTGAGAAAGAAAGCCAACCCCCCACACTATGCATTAAGTTGCACTGTAGACTGAATATATCTACAGATCTCTATGCATCCTTATGTGAGATGTGCAACATTCTCCTCTTTTCTAATAAGCCATTATCACAGGAAGACATGCTTCCAGCATCTTAGTCTTTCAGCTAAGCCTGGAAAGGCTGGAAAAGGGTTATGGCTGACTCGTTGCCTCTGGATTTAAGGAAGATAGTAGTGACTCTCTGGGATGCAGCACCTATGGCATAGGGTGTGCAGTGCTAAAAAAAAAGGTGAAATGTGGAGAGTTTTAAACTAAATTCTATGCTGTTTTTGAATTGGCTTGGTAAGTAAAATAACATTCTTGAAAGAGAATGGAGTATCTTGACACAATACCCTAGTCTGGGAGTGCAAAGAGGGGGAGTGCCTGCCCAGAAGCCTTACCTTCTCCCATGATATCCACTCCTGAATGACAAACCATTAGTAGAAGAACTAATTTATTATTATAAGAACTAAGAACTATTACTATAAGAACTAATTCTATGTGGTAAGTCCACTGTAGGAGTCTGTAAACAAATCTATTCTAATTCCTGAGCAAAACATTTGTGGTTCAAGGTCACCGGGGAAGAGTTTCAGTGCTGAGCAGCCAGGCACTTTTAAAAAACATTTGAAAATTAATTCTGAGGACTTGTACATAAAAGTGCCAGCCTCTTCTTTTGCAATTACTGCCAAGTTTATTCTGGTGAAGTTTGTGAGTACTTTTGCCACCTTAGCAACATGCTTTTGTAACAAGCTGAAGCAACACAATAAAGCAGGTGATCCACAGGGAGGAGATGCCAAGGCAGGCAGAGCTACAGCACGATTACCACCCTCTCTCTCTTTCCTCCCACTGGAGATAATGGCTTTATTGCTTCCTTCTCCTGCTCTCTACAGGCAACGTTTCCCTCAGTACATCTAGTCAAAAATGGAACAATTGTGCTCATTTGACATTTACTTCAGAAGGTTTTTGTTTCTGTTCCAGACTCAAAGGCTTCACATGCTCAAAGTTTGCAAAGGCTTTCCACGTCTATCGATCCTCTGTTCTGACCATCCCTAACTTCATGTCATTGGATGATCCCAGATATGGTTGCCTTACTGTTCTAACAGGACTTCTCTGCAAGACACAGTGGAGTCCTCTATAGCCTGGGTAAATCCTTGACTTTAAGACCATGTCAAAATGTGACAACATGTCAATATAGCTAAGTTTTCACTGCTGACACTATTTCAAATCCTCCTCTACAGTGTGATTAGAAAAAAGATGTAGAGAGGTTTTATATCTGACTCAGTCGGCTCTCATTTCTACGAGCTAAGGCACGGCCCTCACATGTCTGGAAATCCGCCAAAGCAGCTGTCATCTAGGGATTGTTCAAGTGCCCCTTGCCTGTGGTTGAGCTCTGCTTGGAGGGTGATGAAAGTCAGAGACCCTCAAGTGTGAAAAGACATTTGCAACTGATTATCCTAACTTAAATATTAGGCCCACCCTGGATGCTGCACTGGATTCACCAGCAGGAAATATGAAGAATTATTCTCCAAAATCAAAAATGCTGTTTGGAGGGAGAGGGGTTCTTTACCATGTCTGATCTATTTGGGAGCTATTCCCTTCCAATCATTTTCTTTAATCTGGTCCAAATACTGTTAACCTATGTGCATCTGATGAGAAACTTTCAGCAAGGGAACATTTGCTGTGGCAAGAGGTTCATCCAAAGTCATCTCTGTTGTTTATATGGTGGAGGAATATGTGACCACACAATTTTTTCCCCTATTAAAATCAGAGTTATTTATGCCTAGGACTACTCATGCTTGCACCAGACCAGGTGGGCCAGAGAAAACCCTTCCAAGACCACAGACTAACCCAGCTCCCCAGGGACAGCCAGTTTGCTGCAAGGACTAGTTTAAGAAAGCATTTTCATGAAGTCAGGTTATGAGTCCCCAGGGGCCTCCTGCTTGTTTTATATAGGAAAAATTCACGCTACCTCTTTACCATATAACCCAACAACCATAGACAAGAGGAAACACTTTGAGAAATGCACAGAAATGTGTCTGTGAGAGCTGGAAAACCTTATACACCTTGCTCCTGATGCTGTACATCTGTAACACAAAAAGGAATAACTCCCTAATATTTTGTCACAAAGACTACCATTCTAGGAATAAAATCCAGTAGTAGGCTTTGAAAACAAAGCATTAATAAAATCCTGAGCAAACATTTGTGCTAATGAAGGTTAAGGAGCTGGCAGTCCTGAACATGCAGTCCTCTCTTGCTAGTCTAATGTCAATGCAGGCAGTTGGAATGGAAGCTTCTCTACACTGGCCTGCTGATGCTTTCCACCCTGACCTAAAGAGACCCTCTCTAGAAGCAAGAAATAATTTATTCATTATGCTTGTTTGGCCCTGGATTTATTTCAGGCAAAGGCTGCCAATTGCACTGAATCTGTACACAGTGGTTTTATAATATGGTCTACAGTCAACTGGGATCTGAACCGAGACCACCTAAGCCATGCCATTAAAAGAACACACTAGTAGAAATAGAGTGCTGGGAGCAAAAGGCCAGAGCTGTTATCCACTTCAGCTTGCTTTGGTGATTGGAAGGTGGCTGCAAAGGAGGGGGAAGCAAGCTGAGTCACACCTAATAGTCCTGAAAATTGCATAATGAAAATTAGAAGTAAAGGCCAGAGACTACCAGAAGACAGTCTGGACCTTGATAGACTTGCATCACCTATTCTTTTAAAGATAAATATTCCCTCTTCCTTTAATGACATGAAATGCATTCTTCCTGATGCTAGAATCCACTTGCTGCAGGCATCTTGAGTTTGATGCAGCATCCATGAGTAACAAGTAGAAGTATTGCAACTGACTGAGACAGTGACTTAGCTCCTTTTTCATTTAGGCCAGCTTGCAGAAATGTATGTGTCAGTAGTTCAGGATAGAACTTTTGAGTTCTTCTTAGGGAGTATGACTTTTTTCAGAAATTAAGCACTCTCCTGAAAATTAGCCCATCTAATGCCAGGCTGCAGCCAACCAGACTTACAGGCACTCCTGTCACTTCTGAATAGCACCAATTTGAAGCCACTGGCAAAACTCCTCAGTAAGAGATTGTGCTGAAAGGTGTGCATTAGGCAGACAGTGGTTGCATCAGTCTCCAATAGAGCCTTTAATTTACTCTTCCTTAGGTGTACACAGAAACTTTCCACAAGTCAGAAGAGTGATGAGGGCTACTTGTATTATAGCCATGCTATCTGCTTTAGGAATACACCTGCTACTCCTAAGCATCAGCTGAGAACATAGTTCTCTTTTATGGGATTTGTTCCTCCTGTAGTCAGAGGTAAATTTCACCACAGACATGCAGACCATGGGCTTGTTTCATGATGCAACTAGAAGGGGAAAGAATCAAGTGGCATAAAAAAATTAGTTATCTGCAAAAAAGAGGTTTTTCAGCAGCATTTGTGGCAACATCTATTGCTTTTGGAAGTGTGTTCAGAGTAACCTACTGTTACACCTAACTAAATCCTACGACAGGAATCTGTAAAGCAAGCAAGGTAACCACAGCCTCTAGCAGAATAGCACGAATGGAAAACCTGCTGGAACTAAACAAAAGCTTTGGTAGTGTTGGATCCATTCAATGATTGGTTTTATTTGTTCAGAAATACACAATTCAGATGGGATTCTAAAAAGAAAAAGGACAATTTAAAACAAAAAAAATTCAGATAATTTCTACAGTTCCTTCTGGATTGATTTCATGTGACAGAGGCCTTAACATGCTCTCGAACACAAGCTCCTACTACAGTCAGAACATGCCTCCATCCATTTGCTTTTCTGTGATTTTCATTTGTAGCAAGATCATGTTGATACCACATGAAGTTATTTTTGTGGAATGAAAGTGTGCTTCTAAAAGCTTGCACACTGGGACCTAGACCAATGACTTAGTAAAAGGACAAGTGAGATGTATTTCTGTGACTCAAATGAGTGAACATTACATAAATGGGACATTTTTAATAGCATATTTCCATCCCTTTTCCCTGTTATTCCAACATCCTGACATAGTTAACAAGTTCTGCTACTCGTATTTTCCACCTCGTATCAGTACAAAGCTGGAGTTTTGATACTTAGTCTAATTGCTTCCTCTTGCCTCACCCCACACCTGTATCCAATTACAGCCTCAGGAAAGCAGCAGAACTGTAGAGTACATGGCAGAAAAGGGGACAGTTATTTGAAAGTAAGACTGTAACAGCGGTCATGGAACTGTTAGGCAGCGTAGTATGAAGCAGTTGAAAGGAAGAAAGGACCAAAATACTGTGCCTGCCTGGTTACTTGTAATTGGGCAGGAATCATTGCTGTATCCCTTAAGAAAAGGGAGAAAAAGTGACCTTTCTCACTGCAACTGCACCTTTTCCACACCAACTGCAACTAAAAGAACCCTTATCAGTAAGCCACCCACACTGAAAATGACTTTATGTCAAAGAGTGTATTTGGAGAGAGGAAAATGTAGGGTTCCCCCCCCCCCCCAGCTACACTCAATATCTACTTTGCAACATTTTGTTTTTGCTAAACAGGTCCTGTTTTAACTAGTCAGAAATCTCTAATGCTTCAGATTTTGTGTGTTTCTCTTGCTACACTTTCAAACACAAAAGATCATGTAAGCTTCAAGCAAGAAAACTCCTGCTGTTTCCCCTGGCTCTCTGAGAGACACTAGTATGAACTGGCATTGCTTTGGATTCACATCTAACAAAGGTGAATTAAAATTAGGAAGAAGAATCTACTTTTTCTCATTACAATAAATCTGAGCTGCTGCATACAGGCTGGAAAGCTTAAACTCCAGATTTTACCATTTGAGGAACATAATAAATTCAACCACTGTACAGCTGGGAGTATACAGTACTGCATTCTGCTGAAAACCAGGAAGTCACTGGTTAGGTAGTGGTGGCAATGGGTGCTGCATGCAAGTAAAATAACTGGCTCTGTTTCACTGTTGCTTGTATTTCCTGGCTGAGGATTAACTAAGCTGTTGATCAGTTCAGGTCAGAGCAGAGTAACTGTAAAGTACCATGATACTGTGTATGCTCATGAGATCATCTTCCACTGGAAGCAATTTGCCCTTTTTCACATGCTGGGTTGTTAATAAGATTGGCTGTACCTGACCTACACTTCTGCAGAGCTACTCACAAGTCTTTGTACTGAACTTGAGGTTGCTCTGGAAGGGAGTTTGTGCACAGCATGGCATGAATCCACAAGGCAGCTCAAGCAGTTCACCTGAGCCTGAAGGGCCTGGTGAAGAAATTTCCTTGGGCCCCAGCACAACTGTCAAAGCAGGGTTGCATCTCTGAATGGTTTTGCAAGTGCTGCTGGGCTCCAGGTCAGTTCACCTGTTCCAGCCAAGGGCTGTCCATTCTAAAGCTGTATGGAGCAACATCAGAGATAAAGAGTATCATTAAAAGGCTACCTACAGTATCGTGAATGAACGTGCTTACAGACCAACATTTATTTCTCTTGCACAAGAGGCCAAGAAAAGGAGGGAGCAAGAGCCAGGATGAGACAAAGAGGAGGTGGCAGCTCCTCAGACTGGCCTGCAGGGCTCTCTGCAAAGTGCCTATGTATGGATTCATGGGCAGACATGAAGAGTATCTGTAGTAGAAATCCACTAACTGCCACAAAGCAATCAAAGCACCAGCCCAGGCTCAGGAAAGCCTCTTGAGCTGAGCCAGGAAGTGTTACAGGTGCCTACCCCACTTTTGCTTCTCTCTATACACTTGTGGCTGTTACTGTAGACAGGATACCAATCAAAATGCTGCAGTGCTCTGAAAAAACACCACTGCTCTTACTCTGTAAGAGGAGTTCCTCCAGCCTATTCCTTACGGCCTGTACTGCTGTGAGCCTGGCTTTGGTTGGTTGGTTTGGTGGGTTTTGTTTTCATTATTAATGGATTATACTGCTCCACATTTTTTCTAGAAAACAAATGCCTTTACTAGTATGGCAGATGAGTAACTTCTTAATCACGCTCCTTTTTAGCCTTTCTGCTGCTAATTCCACAGGAAAAAATAAGCAAGAAAGCACCAATTCAGACACTTGTATATTTGACTGCCTATAAGTTTCACCCAACAGCTTTCTGAATGGAAACTAGATCACTTCTGTAGATCATTAATGCTGAACTAGACTCACAAGACAGAATACAGTCACCCTGCATAGAACTATATTGGAAAAGAGAAACCTTTTTTCCCAGGCTCCATTGTTTTAAATACCTTTAAACAAGCTTTTACCACACTAAATAAAATTCCAGGTGCAATGGACTTTTATTTCAGAATTTAAAGGCATCATTTATTTTCAGTTTACTTAGCGAGAGTTTCATTGCCACTGAAACAAAAGTTACATGCATGTCACACATTTTACACACCTATGCCTTCTGCTTATATCCATTATACTGGAGGAATAAATTCTGCTCTGTTGCCTTAGACCTATAATAGGATGTAACTGGCTTCTCTTTCAAATGGAATTAGGCTTATCTTCATGGCCCTTGACATTACATTACAGGACTGAATTCACATCAAATTCAAAGGCAAAGGGATTATATCAGCAAGGCCTTTGACACCGTCCCCCATAGCAAACTCCTGGCCAAGCTGTCAGCCCATGGCTTGGACGGGAGTACACTGCGATGGGTTAGAAACTGGCTGGAGGGCCAAGCCCAGAGAGTGGTGGTGCATGGTGCCACAGCCAGCTGGCAGCCAGGCACCAGTGGTGTGCCCCAGGGAGCAGCGCTGGGCCCTGTGCTCTTTAACATCTTTATTGATGACCTGGATGAGGGCATTGAGTCCATCATCAGTGAATTTGCAGATGACACCAAGCTGGGGGCAGGAGTTGATCTGCTGGAGAGTAGAGAGGCTCTGCAGAGGGACCTTGACAGGCTGGACAGATGGGCAGAGTCCAAGAGCAGAAGATTGAACACATCCAAGTGCCAGGTTCTGCACATTGGCCACAGCAACCCCAGGTAGTGATACAGGCTGGAGTCAGAGTGGCTGGAGAGCAGCCAGGCAGAGAGGGACCTGGGGGTGCTGGTTGATGGTAGGCTGAACATGAGCCTGCAGTGTGCCCAGGTGGCCAAGAGGGCCAATGGCATCCTGGCCTGCATCAGGAACAGTGTGGCCAGCAGGAGCAGGGAGGTCATTCTGCCCCTGTACACTGCACTGGTTAGGCCACACCTCGAGTACTGTGTCCAGTTCTGGGCCCCTCAGTTTAGGAAGGAGGTTGACTTGCTGGAAGGTGTCTGGAGAAGGGCAACAAAGCTGGGGAGGGGCTTGGAACACAGCCCTGTGAGGAGAGGCTGAGGGAGCTGGGGTTGCTTAGCCTGGAGGAGACTCAGGGGTGACCTTATTGCTCTCTACAACTACCTGAAGGGAGGTTGTAGACAGGCAGAGGTTGGTCTCTTCTCCCAGGCAGCCAGCACCTGAACAAGAGGACACAGTCTCAGGTTGTACCAGGGGAGGTTTAGGCTGGAGGTTAGGAGGAAGTTCTACACAGAGAGAGCAATTGCCCATTGGAATGGGCTGCCCAGGGAGGTGGTGGAGTCACCATCACTGGAGGTGATGGGTTAGTTGATTAGGTGGTGTTGGATGATAGGTTGGACACGATAATCTTGAAGGTCTCTTCCAACCTGGTTTCTTATTAACTATTAACTTCAGGCATGTAATACCTTCTGGGGATGGTTTCTGCTCTCCACACACAGCCTCCTCTCCTGAACAACTTTGTGGTTAGAGTTCATCGTTATTCTTCACATCATTCCTAGAACTGACTTGAGCCTGAATGCTGAAGCTTTTGAGAACCTCCTTCCCTCATACTCCTAAGCAGGGTGTGGGTTTGTGCATCAGAAACACTTGGGTGTTGTTCCTTTTAAGTTTACAAAATACTTTTTCCAGTTTTATTGGCAAAAACAAAGCATTAACAATAACTCTTAATCTGCAACTTCTGAGGTATTGTCCCTTTCCCCCCTAACATTAAATTGCAAAGTATTGTTTCTCTAAGTTTTGCAGTTTCTCTGTGCATTTGCTTATCATTCCATATTACATAAATAAGATTTTTCAACTAATCATAGTATTGTAGAATGGTCTGGCTTGGAAGGGACCCCCAAAGGTCATCTAGTCTGTGAAATCTTGCCTTACATTAGGTAGTGAAGGCTAGAACTCTAGTGGGCCAGAAATCAGGAGGCATCATTATTTCCCTAGGGAGCTCAGCTGAAGAACATGATTGCCTGCCTGTAAAGCAGGGAAACACATCTCTTGTTTATCTGAATGGCAAGGAAGACTCTCAACTTCTCAGTCTCTCTCTCTGGCAAAGCAGTTAACACAACAGATGCTGATGTAAATAAACCTACAAATGTTAATACACTTTCCCCACATGCACTTCAATAATGCTGCTAAAATGTGTTCTTCAGCCACAGTATCACCCACAAAACAAATGCACTGTATTAGAGATTTCCCCCACTTGTATTGCAATTACCACAGGCTTTCAAGAACCCAAGTGGTATAAAAAGAAAACAGTATCATCTTGTTCAGTGCCAGCTCCTCTGCTGGAATATCATCACCTGAGTGACAGTTAGGTGCTTTTTCAAAGTGTAAGATTCACAAGCTTCGTCACATGCAGACTATGTTCTTACTGTGTTTAGACCTGTACAGAGAAGACATAATTAAGCATGGCTGGCCAAAAGTCAGAGCAAGTTTTAAGAGAGCAGATATTTTTAGCCCAGTTATGCATAGAACTTTTAGAAATGCAAATCAAGAAAATCTCAAAAGTGAAGAATGAAGGCCTAGGCAGCTGAACTTTTCCAGTAGCCATTTCCTGAAAGGAAAATGCAGCTCTGTTTATAAAAAGAACTATCAGTTCATCTGGTGGGTTACTTGTTACTGTTGGTACAATTCTGATTATCTTCTCTTTAGTGGAATCTTTCATTATTGTTGTTTACAAGGACTTGATGCTTGCACAAACCCTATGAGGAGAGACAGAGAGCTAGGGTTGCATAGCCTGGAGAAGAGGAGGCTCAGAGGAGACCTCATTGCTCTCAACTACCTGAAAGGTGGTTGTAGCCAGGTGGAGGTTGGTCTCTTCTCTCTAGCAACCAGCACCAGAACAAGAGGACACAGTCTCAAGCTGCACCAGGGGAGGTTAAGGCTGGATGTTAGGAAGAAGTCTTCACAGAAAGAGAGATTGGCCATTGGGATGTGCTGCCCAGGGAGGTGGTGGAGTCACCATCACTGGAGGTGTTTAGGAAGAGACTTGATGGGGTGCCATGGTTTAGTTGATTAGGTAGTGTTGGATGATAGGTTGGACACAATGATCTTGAAGGTCTCTTCTGACCTGGTTAATTCTATTCTATTCTACTTGTAAGACTAAAAGGATCATTGTGAGCATTTAAAGAATGCAAATGGTAGCTACAACCATAGCTAAACACAAACAGCTCAATTATTAAGCAACTGTCTTTTTTTGCAAGTATCTTTTCCTGCTCACATTTTCTGATCAGTCAATGCATTTGTGCTGCACCCCTCCCCACAGTCTTGATCTGAATACATTTTTAGGTCAAAGGGATTTTTATTTTATGATGAAATAAGACCTATTAAATTACTTGCTGTTTCAAAGCACCATTTTTAATGTTTGTAGAGTGCATTAGACATTACATGGGTAGTATTACAAAGACAATGCCTGGCTTCTCAAAGAACCATACAAATACCTTTTTAATTGAAACCTTTCTATCTCCCCCACTTTCAAGTCCCTAAAGCTACCAAGCTATGAATTTCAATGAGGATTCTGCTGTGCTTTCTTGTCAGCCTTTCTCCCATCGCTCACCTAACCATTCATGTTTCTACAGTGACATGTAACAGCAATTTAGTACCATACAAAAGGAACCACATTCTCTAACAGATAACAAGAGTTCATTCAAAAAATCCCAGTCCTTCTGTACCTGAAGGAACCAAAGGCTTAAACACAGATCTATGAAGTGTAGTCTGAACATTAGTCCTTCGTGGTAAAAACGCATTGCTGAGCGGCTTCTTGTAATGTCAGGAGTTTGTTCAGTAGCTGTTGCATTTCAGCCTTCAATCTAAAAGTATCACCATGAAGAAGTGTGACTGATGCTCTACAACAGCAAGTGATGCAGTTGGACATGGGGACAGTATTTTGACCCATGCTCAGACCTTCTGAAGTCTTCTTTTGGTTGAATGTTAATTGGTCAGCCTCCTGCATTCCTTGCCAAGTAAAGCAAATCACAAAGCTCACAATTAGCACACTTTGTATCTTCTGTCTAAAACAGGAGACTGACCACTAAACCTGGCTTCAGTACTTCATGATGTAAGGCTCTTTCAGGTAGTATACACACCAAGGCTCAAAACCTTCAGTGCTTAGGAACTGCTAGTGCTATACTACAGAAAACTGCAGCTGCTTACCTAGATTAGGCACCTCAGACCACCCTTCATTTTCCACACGGGCTTGATGCTGAAGTGCCATCAATTCTTTTGTTTCTTATCTTAAATGACTTCTACACCCAACTTCTCATCACCTTCGAAGAATTGGGGCAATTGATAGTCAGCTGACCATGAGCCAGCAATGAGCTCAGGTGACCAAGAGGGCCAATAGCATCCTCACCTGGATCAGGAATAGTGTGGCCAGCAGGAGTAGGGAAGTGATTGTGCCTCTGTACTCAGCACTGTTAAGGCTGTACCTTGAATACTGGGCTCAGTTTTGGGCCTCTCATTCCAAGGATACTGAGTTGCTGGAGCATGTCTAGAGAAAGGCAATGAAGCTCATGAAGGGTCTCAAGGACAAGTCTTACAAGGAGCAACTGAGTGAACTGGGGTTGTTTAGTCAAGAGAAGGCTGAGGAGAGACCTTATTGCTCTCTACAACTACTTGAAAGGAGATTGGGGTGAGGTGGGGGTCTCTAGTATCAGGTGATAGGATGAAAGGAAATTGCCTCAAGCTTCACCAGGAGAGGTTTAGGTTGGAAGGGACCTCAGAGATCATCTATTCCAACCTCTCTGCCCCTGGGCAGGGACACCTCTCAACTAGGCTTGACTACTGAAGGCCTCACAGATTCATCATTGTTATCTCTGCTAATTATAAAGGACTCTGCAGTCCACAGAATGGTTTGGGATTGGGAGGGACCATGAAGATGATCTATTTCCAACCTCCCACTAGCCCATGTTGCTCAAGGCCTCCTCCAGCCTGGCCTTGAGCACCTCCAGGGAGGTGGCATCTACGACCTCCCTGGGCAACCTGTTCCAGTATCTCCCCACCCTCACTGGAAAGAAAAAGGTTAGATATTGGGGAAAAAAATTCTTTACTGAAAGAGTGGTCAGGCATTGGAACAGGCTGCCCAGGGAAGTGGTGGAATCATTATCCCTGGAGGCATTCAAAAATGTGTGGACATGGCACTTTGGGATATGTTTTAATGGCCATGGCAGTGTTAGGTTGATCTTTTGCAACCAAAATGATTATATTAACTAAAAAGAGCCCTACTGTGAGTGCCTCAGCTAAGGCACATCTTCATCAAGACTTAATTCTTCCTGGAAAAGGTAAAGTTGGTTTATGGGGAAGTTACTTATAAGATCCTGTGTATGCTTCTTGCAGATAAGAGAAGACAAACAAGCAATGGGTGATAGAAATATGTGCACTGAGGGGTTTTATGTGAGGATGATTAGTATACAGTAGTGTATGTGGAATAGAATGGCATCAGGAAAGACTAATGCTGCTGGATCTACACTCTGGAAAGGTTAGTTCAACTCTTGAAGAGATCATTTAGGTGAATGCTCCTATGTGAAGTCTTTAATTTCAGCATGACTGACATTATCTTCCTCAGATAAGGGTCAGAAATGGAGTAAAAGGGAAACTACTAGCAAGTAAGACTGAAGAATTTTGAGAAGTGTGATGAAGTGTACTCACACCACACCTACCTTTGCAGAGCATTATTTCTCTTTTCAAACCCCTTATTAACATTACACTACATAGATTCAGAAACCAGAAGATTAAAGCAATAAAGTGGTTTTTTGACATCTGATGGAAGGCAGAATTGGGAAAAGATGCAGTAGTATCCAGAAATAAGGCCCATGAAGAGAGCTGGCACAGTATGACATGATTTGCTCTTTACAGTACAGCTCTCTGTCCTTGGTTTTGGCTACGACTTATGAGTCAGTAGCAATACATGAATTTTGGCAGAGAGAGCAGAGAAGCGAATGAAACCAGCAGTAAAAGCCACAAGGCACCACAGGAGGGTGCTACACACAGGCATTGTATGCTAGCAGGAACAGTTGATGGAAGCATGACTTTATGCTTTCCATAGTCTGAAGGCAGGAGTAAGTCCTTTTCCCTCATGCTATCTCACTGAATTAATTTCCTTGTAATCAGAGACTCAAAACAAAAGGGCAATGGTGTTGGTCTGAGCTCTGTGCTAGTCGTAACGATACTGTCAGCTGAGGCCCATTGCTAACATCATAAAGAGAATTAGCTTAGCAAATGACCCATCCAATGCAGAGAGTTTAGTGATTGCATAGATATTTTCCTGTGCTTACACTCTTAGGAAAGATCTCCTTTCTAGCTCAAAGCATCCACAGTGTTTCTTTACATGCTTAGTATCAATACATGCTCAAAAGGCTCCAGGATTCTTAGAATGAAGTTGCAGTGTGAAGGGATATGTGCTTTTATGAATCATCACGTAACAACAGCTACAGATACATTTCACTGTGCTCAGTTATGTTTTCTTTCACACCTCCCACTTACTTTTCAGTGGATAAACAAGCAGAGAGTACTGTGCTGCATACCAGACACAGTTGTCACTAACTACCTTTTACTAAGGCTGTTTACAGAAATTTAAAAGAGCAATTTTGAACCACTTCTCCCCTTTGCCTCAATAAATGCAAGCCAGGTTGCACTGCAGTATAGAAGATGGCAAATACAACGGGGGCAGAAAGGATCCCTTCTTGAGGTGTTCTCCCACTTTGTATTGGTTTTGTTTGATCTTTGTTTGTTTTGTTGTTGGTTTGGTGGGGGGTTTGTGTGTTTTGTTTTCTGCTATTTAATCACGGAATGCTAACATAGGTCAGGTTGGAAGGGGCTAATAAGGATCCTTGAGTCTAACTCCCAAGTTAATGAAATGCTGGCCAACACCTACAGCATTGCCAACTTTCTTCTGTTACAACATTCCTTGCCATTTACCACTCTATTTTAACTCTCTTTGCCTACAGAGTAGCAACCACTTGCAACTTTGCTTTCTCTACAACACCATCCTCCCTCATTTCCCTTTCTGACAGAGCTTGCACTCTTCACGCAGAGAGCTTCTTACCCTTTGGCTCTGGTTGTTTGTCAGCATATCCACCTACATCAGCCCTGAGGCTTTTGCCTCCACCTGCCACTGTCCCCTCCTGATGAATTCCAGTTCTTCAGGGAGATAGTGACAGGCAAGCAATCCCTAGCTCTGTCTGCTGTTAACTTGATTCTAGTGTTCATCACTATTGGGAGTACTACAGTTTGCTTCCAGTAAAACCTGAAGCATGCAGGACACACATCCCACATTGTGCATGTCTTCAAGCATCTCTGTCCAAAAGTAATGGGATTTCCTAGGAATCCTGTGTAAAGCACCCAGGGATGCTTCAGGATGGAAGATGGTTTATTAAAAAGTAGTTAACTACCTCTGAAGCAGCACTATGAAAACACAGTACCTACCAACCCCTTAAAGTTACTGCCAGTCAACTAGCCCACACCCAAACGAGAAGTGAATGCAACTGAGTATCGGAGACAGCATCACAATGCAGGCTAGAGAAAGTCCTAGCAGGCCAGGAAATAGTGTCAGCAGGCATGAGAAGATGCAGTCAGCAGCACTACCCCTGCAAGGTGGAGTTCTGTTGTTATTGGCTCTACTGTGGCATGACCTTGCTTTGAGAAAGCTAAATATGAATCAAAAGTGGAAACTCAGATCCAAGGCAGCTGTAACACAAACGGGCTGGTGATTGACAGCACATGCCATGCAAAAGTGTCATTGGGAAAGCAGAGATACTCAGCTGGCCTGGTCCATTCGCTGCTACAGCTACTTCAGCAAAATGGGAACTCATCTGCCGCCTAGGGAGTTGTGCACAAGCATGACTGCATGATTTGCCTGTTCAGATGCACCTGGTAAAATCTCATTCCAAAGAAGACATTTGCTGAAGAGATGCACAACTGTGCTTCAAAACTCCAAGCTAATAGGACAGAGTGAGGCAAATTCTTTCTGAGAAGCTTCTGCCAGCCTGCAGGGACTACCTGTTACTACCATAATGGTTTGTCAGCTGTTCTTTTTCTGACACTATGTGGGACACACTACAAGGAAAAGGCATTGGTACACTGCCACAGGAGAACAGAAAGTTTAGCAACAGTAGCCACCACACACACTTTTTCTTTAGGGACCAGAGTTTGGACAGGAAGCAAAAGGAAAGACAATTCATCTGTTGGAAGGTCATGCAGAAATACTAACTACTGAGAAAACATTTGTACACACAGTTTCATAAATAGGCTGCTGGCCACCCTATATCCTGCACAAGTACTGGAAATGAAAACCTTCTGGAAAGAAGAAATAGAATGCTATACCCTCATATGTGCATTAATTCATTAACTGCTCTGTGGCTCCAATCCAGCAAAACACTTAAGCACATGAATAGTCCCAACAACAAAGGCCTGAAAGCTTGCCCATACATTAAAGCGAAATGCAGTGTAGGCACAAGCCGCTCCCTCGCTTTCAGAGAAACTTACAAAACCCGGAGAGCAAAACCAATGCTCTCTCCCTTGGGTATGGCAAGCAAGGAGTGGGGTCACAGCAGCCATACTCCAAGGACAGCTCAGGAAAATGGATTTACAAAATGCATGTGTGTCTGTATATACACATTTGAAACACACAGGCATCTGTGCCCTTGCACATTGTTGTCTAAGCACTGAGAGAGTCCAGCAAGTCTGCACTACACAAGAGCAATTTAGCTGTGAAGAAAGCTTTCCACATTTTCACTGACTTTGCTTTCATAGCAAGACAGTTTGCCATTCTGTGAAAATCAAATATGTTGCTCCATTTCCCACGACTTTGCCTTGGAGAAGAAATCTGAATAAAATGTCAGCTCGAGATGCTGCAATTCCAGCTTACACAAACCAAATGTCAGGGTTCGAGCGTGGGTGACAGTAACATTTGGTGGAGGCACAAGGAAGAGAGATGAGCTATTCACTATCTGGAAAGCAACATTGCAGGGTCCAGGTCAGGGGGAAAACGAGATGTGCTAGGGAGAGATGGGTGTGGAATGGAGATGATGAATGCATTGTCACTTGATAAGAGTTACCTGCTATCAATACTTGCTGAAGAGAGCACCATTAAAGCATTCAAAAAACATTCTCTGGTGATCTCAGCCAACAGAATCCTTATTATCTGAGCAAGACCTAAAAGACCATTTTAAGGCACAGTTATAATGCTCCTTTTACATGCACTGAAATAACTTTCTTGTTTCTCTGTTAAAAGGCTACAACCAGCACCAAACAGAGACACACAGCAGGCACACAGACAAACACATTTCCCAGCCAGCAGCACATTCAGTCCTGTCACAAACAGTTAATATTTTTCTAGGGCACTCAGCATCAGATTTCATGTGGAGGCACCTGAAATAGCAGTCCTATGTTATTAGCCATTTAAGACCAAGTTCTATCACCAACACAATGACTGGAAGCTTAATCTGCCAGTTGTACTTCATAAATGAATGAAATGTTTATAGGACAATAATGGTGTGAAAGTGGAAGAGCCTGCTTCTCTCAGACTACATGCTCTGTTGGCACATTTGGGGTGAAAAACATCCAATATGTACACAAATCACTCTGTTGCTCTCACATCATCGACCTTTTTAGTGTGTATTGAAGCTTATTTGTCATTGCAGAATAGATTTGTAATCTTAAAACTAGAAGTCTCTCTAGCTGAGCCTATCTTGGTACCTGTTATTGCTTCACTGCAGTGCACACTGACTTCTTACTACAGCAATCACTAGCATGGGGAGACACCAGGAGGGCCCAGGTGAACCTCATGAGGTTCAACAAGAGCAAGTGCAGGGTTCTGCGCCTGGGCTGGAACAATCCTCTATCAATACAGACCAGAAGGTGAGGTGATAGAAAGCAGCCCTGTGGAAAAGGACTTGGGGGTGCTGATGGATGAGAAGTTGGACATGAGCAGACAATGTGAGCTTGCAACCTAGAAGGCCAATTGCATCCTGGGCTGCATCAGAAGATGCATGGCCAGCAGATTGAGTGAGGTGATTCTGCCACTTCCCTCTGCTCCAGTGAGACCCCACCTGGAGTACTGCATTCAGGTCTCCAGACCTCAATACAGGAAGGACACAGACCGGATGGAGTGGGTCCAGAGGAGGGCCACCAAATGATCAGGAGGTTGGAACACCTCTGCTACGAAGGCTGAGGGATCTGGGGCTGTTCAGTCTGGAGAAGAAAAGGCTCCAGGGACACCTAATAGCAACTTTCCAGTACCTGAAGGGGGCCTACAGGAAGGATGGAGAAGGGCAATGGCTTCAAACTAGAGAAGATGTTAGCAACAAGTTCTTTACCACGAGAGCAGTGGAACATCGGAACAGGCTGTCCAGGAAGGTGGCTGGGGCCCCATCCCTGGAGATATTCTGCAAGTGATTGCCCTGTGAATATATTCTTCAGTACTGAACTGTCTTTGATCTACTTGTAAAATATTGGTTTCTTTCTGGCACTTTTTACTCTTTTCCAAGTTTTAGAGACACTTGTGTATCTATACAAGTGAAATGGTTGCCTAAGGTCTTCCACACAAAGTGAAAAGTTTACAATGGCAGTACACTTATTCAAGGCTTTCTTTACCTCTTCGAGGATGCAGCCCAAATAAATAATAACTTGTATCACCACCTAATTCAGTCCTTGTTGCAGTCTCATGATGATGGTTCAGACCTTACTGGAACTGCTCTAAGTTTGTGACTTCTGAACCTGTTTGATCAGACTTGCATCTCCTCTCCACTTCAGAAGGAGTACCACAGCTGTGACTGGAGCAGTCTTTATCTTCTACATATTTCATGGTCATGTATACAGCTGGTATGCAATTTTTAAAAGCATAAGGAGATGAAAGGATAGGATGAACGAAGATGAAGATGCACTGGCAGAGTTGTACATGGAAATAAGCATGACATCTGCTAGCAGCATAGTGCTTTAATGATCTAAGAAAAGAAAGGTGAGGAAAATCCTTCGGAAGCTATGAGCTGTTTGCAAGAGGTTAACAAGAGGTTGAGACAGTAAATGCAGTGCAGGCAATAATGCTGTAAGAGTAGAATTCATCTTGATAAGCAGCTCTGATTTCTATACCTTGATGAAAAGCATTAGGTAAACACTGAATATGGATTTTAATTTGGGCAGTGTTTGTTGATGGTCAAGGTAAGCAGATAAAGATGGCAGTGCTTTGCTGATATCAGATCATATTGGAAGCCAAGGAAATCCTGTTTCTGCCTGTAAATAGACTGTGGAAGTCCAAGGAGAGAATGAATATATAACAGGAAAACTAGAAAGTCATTCAACACAGCCATACTTCTGGCTATGATGTTGCATTTGAGACAGCTCAGTTTAGTACAGCTGAGGACTGAGGTCTCTTCATAAAGTGAATCATAACAAACACTAAGTGAAAATGAGGCCTTTTACATAGGAAATAAATGAAGGAAACAGCCCCTTAATATATTTAGCCCAGTGCCACAAATAAACTTTGAGTGCTTGGAGACATATTTACATTCTGGGTTTGGGCACTTGATAGCTATTAGTGAATTAATTTAGAATAGGATTAACCAGGTTGGAAAAACCTTCAAGCTCAAATGGCATCATTTACACCAGGTAAGGAAAGCCTCAGATCCAGGGTTAAATCCACAATCCATAGTCTGGATAACAGGAAAATTCCTCTATCAAACTAATGTCTCTCTGGCATTAAACAAGTGAGAACAACAGAAAAAACACAAAGGGGGTTTCCTGCTCCCACCAAGGCTCCATTGTTAAAGACTAACTGCTGAGCATGGCCACTGTTGTTCTCAGATTTTATTGGTTTTCTGGCATTGAATTCTGCCATGGGGTTATTTCATGGAGCATTTCAGTGAGCTTCCTGACAGGTTATTCTCTAGATTAATTCAGAGTTCATTTGGCTCATAAGGTGTCAGCTTCTCCAGGAGACAGCACAGGAACGACACCTCACTATCTCCTTCTGTGCTTTCTCAGAAGACTGAAGGGTCCAAGGTATTTTCAAGTAATGCCAGCTGAAGATAATGATGAGTCCTGTTGGGATCTATATGGAAAGCTCTTCAAAGAAATCTTCAGGTAAACATAGTATTTGGGATTCAAGAGAGACACAGACTAGTCTAGGAAAGTATTGCTCCACAAATCCTGGTTTACAGCAGCTTATTACAGGGTGTTGGTAGTGGCTTTTTTTTTTCCTTTAATGCTAAGTCTTTCAGACTTCAACTAGAGCAGAGTAATTAAATGTCCATTAAGGAGGCACTTAGGCCAAATTACATCTTTTCCTGGAAAGCTTAGAGGAAATTCTGAAAGCATTTTGTTTGGAGAAGTGAGAAACAGAAACTAGAGCCCTGGAGGAGAGCATGCAGACGTGCAGCTGTCCAGTCCCACCTCAAGCACAGCCCTTCAGCCAAACTGCCAGGACTCTGTTTTGTCTGTCCTTGTCCTGCAAACCTCCCCAGCACTGAAAGATTACACTTGTGAAAGGAAGCAGGTGATTCAGGAACATTACCAGGAATAAGTTCCTTCTCCCAGCAAATCAAGCTTCATCTTGGAGCTGAATCTTGCACTTCTTGGATGTTTGTGCTCTGGTGCAATACAACAGCCACCTAATGGAGGAGGACAGGGCTGCCAAACCACCGCTACCATGGCACACTATAGAGCCAGGAACAATATCTCCAGGTCAAAATGTTTCCAAGTTTGTTTGTTCCCCCCCATATTTTGTATATAAATATTCTCCCAGGAAAAGCAGGCACTTCAGAGAAGAACAGTTGGCTTAGTGGAAGAATAAGCTTCTTTCCAAAGTGACATTACAACAGGTAATTCAGGTAGCTGTATTCCACCTCACTTCTCAGAACGTACGTCTTCCTGGTGTCAATTTGGCTGCATTCCCAGTGAAAGGGCACTGTGCAGAGAGTCATCAGGCACCCTGAATTTCAGAAAGAGATTGAGCTGCCTGACACCATCAGAAATTGATTAATTTACCACAGTGAGCCAGCAGAGAACAAACAGAGCAAAAAGTGTAGGGAGGAAAGGTGAGAGAAGACAGGATTTGCAAAATGCACTGTTGTCCACCCAGCTCCTCTTGTTACACTTTGATCTCTAACCATGTACATGTAATTCATCAATCACTGATGTTAAAGTGCACCAGGGATGAAAGAAGGGAATTAAATTACGGCATAAAAGAATGGGGCTGGGGGTATCTGCATTCTGTTCCTAGGAGGAGCATACAGAAAAACAGATCCTTGGGTTTACAAAACAGATTTGGTGAAATCATCACAGTATCAATTAAACTGCATGCTCTGTCAGACGAGTCCTTCACAGCTTTGCTGGAAAGCTCCTGGGATTTGTGCAGCCTTCCTGTGCAACCCTAGGCAAATTACTTAGCTTTTCTGTCTCTGGCATCTGTAGTTTACAGCATCCAAGGCATCATAGCTCCTATTTCAGAGACCTTCCAGAGGTAGTTTTGGTAGATTCCTGCAACATCTCCTAGCCAGTTAGTCATTAGAAAAGCAAATAACTAGGAGTTCAATCCTGAAGCTGGGAGAATGAGAAACCCCTGGCATAAGAACAATTCAAAATTCCAAACAAATGTCAGTTTAAACAACCAATTCTCCTTACACTAAATGCTGAAATGCCAGCACTGATCATGTGAATTTCTGTCAAGAGTTAGTGTTTGAGTAAGGAGGCTCTTAGTTTTGGCCTTTACAGTACTTTGCAGTTTGATCTGTATTGAAGTTAGCAGCTATTAAATGATTGTCAGCCCATGCTAACTGTAGGGAGAAAACCTGCCAGCTCTGGCAAATCACCATTATTAGACAATGTTTGCAGCACACCATACCAGATACTACTGGTTCACGTTGTATGTGCACTGATTTAGTCAGCTGTAAACATGGAGAAGAACTTCTAAAGGATGCGATCAAAGAGGGACAAAGGCATTGTTGCTTTTACTCCAAATGCTTTGTGTTGGAGCAAGACAAGAAAGATTTGCAGCTTCTCACCTTTGGTAAGGCAGGCAGAGCTTCTGAAAGCACTCAATCATACTATGAATCATGCACAAAACCCAGGTAAACTGATTCACTGCACTAGCTCAATGCCCTTATCACCAGTGAGCATGGTTCAGAGAGTACCTCCAAAAGCACATGATGCCTGTCTTCCAGTTATACTTAATGCCTCTATTTCTGCATTCCCCAGCTCCCGAGAGGCAGAGGAGTTGAACCCTTACGAGAGTATCATCCTGATCACTTCCGCATGATTGCGGTTTGGCCTTGCAATCTCAGCACATGACCCATTCCACTGAGGAAAATCATTGCTTCCAAAGACACTGCTGCACTTGGACTCTCCTGTGACAGGAGAGCAGTCATCTAAGTCAAACGAAAACTATGAAGGACAGAACGCTGTAAGGAAATGGCACCAGTGAGCAAGGGAATTAAGGAGACACAGAAGTACAGATTTTGCCTTGTGCTGTTTCCCATCTCCAATCTGTTCTCCACTTGCCTCATTCCTACTTGGCTAGCTGTCTCCCTCCTTTTCTTTCTTGCTGATTATCTGACATACTATTATCTCACTCCCTTTTTCCTTTGTGTGCCCTCTAAAAACATCTCATGGCGCTACTACAGTGTTTCTGCCATAAAAGCATTCACAGTCACTATGTGTTTTGCGCTGTCCTCTGCCCTATGTTTGCCACGTTTACTCAGGCTGTAAATTTTCCCAGTTTGCACAAGGTCTCATTCAGCCTGGCCCCATTCTTGACTGGTGCTCAGGTACAAAATAATCAGAGTACCATCAAGAATGGGTAAAAAAAGCACCTCAACAATTTTATGTCCCAGATACTTCTGAGGTATGAAGCTTCAGAAAACATGCATGCATTCTGAGGCTCTTAAACACAAGGATCTTCCTTTTTACTTTCATTACATTTGAAATTCTTTCAGAATAGCTCAGAGCAAGCTCCTATGTAATTACATGGAATTGAATAATGAATAGCATTCACTAAATGCATAGTGTGCATGCCATATACAGGAAGGTAACAGTATATATGAACAGGTATTTGGCATTCATACCTTGAACTCCTACTGGCTTATAGCCAAAACCACATGGTGCACTATTGGCCTTTATAGAGAATTCCTGCTGGAATGCATCTCTGAGACTTCTCATAGAATCATTTCCTTTGGTAAAGGCCTCTAAGATCATCAAGTACAAACATTCTCTAATTCTACTGAGTCTGGTGCTAAACCATGTCCCTCAGCACCACATCTCTTCATCTTTTAAACACCCCCAGGGATGGGGATTCGACCATGTCACTGGGGAGCCTGTTCCAGTCTTTGAGAGCCCTTTCAGCCAAGAAGACACTAGACATTGGAAGAAACTTCTAACATCTAACTAAACCTCCCCTGGTGCAGTTTGAGGCCATTTCTTCTCATCCTATTACTTGTAACCAACACCAACCTTGTTACAACGTCCTTTCAGGGAGCTGCAGAGAGCAATGAGGTATTTATTCCCTCAGCCTCCTTTTCTCCAGGATAAACAATCCCAGTTCCCTCAGTCACTCCTCACAAGACCTGTTCTCCAGACTCTTCCTCAGCTTTGTTGCCCCTTTCTGGACCCAGTCCGTGACCTCAGTGTCCTTGTAGTGGTGGCCCTAAAAATGAGTATGAATAGCAGGGGAAAAAAGGAACAGTAGGAGCACTGCCTCAACATGGTCTGGGGCTGATTTCTCTGCATAGTGAAAAATACAAGACACACAGGGAGAGACTCATAGTGACTATAATAAGTATGAGAGATACTGAACATCTTGACATAGTATTCAGAGTAGGCCCTGAATTCCTCGTTGTCTTCCTGACAGCATGAGACACATTATGACAGATACAAGGTACAGTATACTTGAAACAAAGTCCATTTGCTGTGTGAATGTGAATGCAATCTTTTTCCCTGTACACTGTGGCTTAATATCCTTCCCAGATCTTTATCACCAGATGTTTCAGTCAACTGGATGCTAGAAGGCTTGAAAAATCCTGTCAGTTTTCATGTACTATAATCCTGCTCTATTGAGAGCAGACATGAACAGAACATCGGTTCATTCCAGTGCTATTGTATGCTTGAGTTTGAAATCACAAATTTGCCTATCTGTTTTTTCAATGCAGTACTCTCCAGTGTGTTCTCATTTGTGCACATAGCTTCTCCCATCTTGTCAGCACTACGAGTCAGCCAGTAGCTGAGCTGCAGACTCCACTGCACTGTCACACCGGTGGGAAGAAATTTGTTATCTGAATTACAAATTCTCTGCTCCTCCTGGCAAGCTGGCTGGCATGCTGCTGCAGGATGTTTCAAGCAGCTGCTCTTTCCAAGACACACTTCTTTACATCTCCAAGTTCATTACTTCTTTCCCTCACTTAGGTTTCCTCCTTTCCATGACAAAAGGCACTGGCCATGGGGCCATGCAATACCACTACCATACTGTTAAATTATTTCAGATTCTGGCTCACTTAGAAATTGGCTGTATGGCTTAGTTTATTATTGAGTGGGTGTCTGCAATGAGACAAAGCCAGATTTACGGAAACAGCCAAACTGCTACCAGTGTCAATACAAGATACACAAACATAGCAAACCCAGTAAAAGTGCAGCGGTCAGTATGTATAGGAAGGCTGTCCTCAAAGCAGGAGAAGGATGATGAGCATGTTTCCCTTTCCTCTGGGACTGAACAGTTACACTTTCAGTGCAGAAAGACAATCTGGTTTCCAGACTCATTTTGTAGCATGGTGATTTGCTAAGTTGTAGCTTGACTTTTCATCAAAGCCTCTCTAAGAACATAAGGCTAAAGCAACAAGGGGAAGTGAAAAAGCATTTTCTTGCCAAATGCTTTTTTAACAGGCTTGCAAATGATAGTGACAACTTTGTAAAGCAAAGAGCTTTTCCACTGTTTGACCAGACCATTATGATTTCCAACCTTCCATAGCCTGATACTTCTCTAGGTCTTGCTTCCGCTTGTACTTACTCCTGCAAATTGTGTCAGGTTTTCAGTTTACTTGGGACTAGCCATATAAATCATTGGCAAGGAAAGATTGGCAGATACCAGAACATCACTATAACTGCCTTAGGAAGACATTCAGAGCATCAATTGGAAGTGACAGAAATCTTTCTAGCCACAGACCTCCGAAATATCTGGCTTGTAAGCAACCAACCATTGTGCATTAAGAGTTTCACCTTCTGGAGGTGTTACAGCAATGGCTTCCTCTAAACACTTCAGCTGAGAATTGTGGTTGGTGAGGCAGTTTGTAGACAGGTCTCCTGACCATAATACCTTTCATAGTTGCAATACAAATGGGATATACCATACCCTTCTTTTTTATTACTCTGAATTTCAGTGGAGATAGAGCCAGATAGCTAAACTCTGTCTAGTTCGATGCTTTTTAAGCTAAATTTAGCTTTTTAACCATTTTTGCTATCACTAGGACTTTAAGGATGTGTCCAGAGGCTTTGCTGAATGGGGGCTTTTGGCTTATCATCAAATCAAGGGAAAATGTGCTGTAACCCACTCACCTGACTCAGTCACAGCTGTAGTGGAAAATACTAATCTCCACATTTATTAAACACATGCTCCCTCTGGATCTGGAGATGACACAGTAACAGCTGTTTTATTCTGCTTTCTTTTCAAGTCATGAGGAAATAAACAGGAACATGCCCCTGTTAAAATTCACAGTGTTCATACCTATGATTATAATTAATATATACCCAGACAAATAACTTAATTTCTCCATATCTTACAATCCATCCTTCCTATTCTCTCTCCCTATTGTTGTCATCATTATTGCGAGTAAACTGCTACTGGAATCTGACTCAAGGAGGGGAAATCAATTTTTAAGTGACAATAAATGAGATAAGTTGTACTGGGCATAGTATCTTCTCAGAAGATATGGAGACTAACCACTGTCCTATATCCAAGACAGTGAAACATAGCAAATCTCAGGAAGCCAGGGATAGCCTTGATCAGCTTGGCTTCCCAGAAGTATAAAACTCCTACTTCTCGTGGATCATCATTAATACTTTTTGTCCACATGAATTAATAGGAATACTTCTAGATGGCAAACAAATGTCACTTGGGACACAAGGATGGTATTAAAAGCACATACCATGAACTCTGGTGTGGCTTTTGACCACGGCTTATGGGTAGGAGCATAGTGGGACAATACACCCTCCACATACTAGGACTGGCACAGCTCATCTCTGGAAGGGGGAAAAAATTCACAGAGCAATTTTAATAAGGGTGCCTCATATAAAGAGACTTGGCTGGTAAGTGCAAAAAGGGACATACTGCCTCCTTTGCACAGCCCCTGAAAAAGTATCCAACTTTGAAACTACCACATCACCTGAACCTGCTGCTGAACTTAAAGCAGGTGATCAGCACCAACAACAGGCCATGCAGACCAGGCTTTGCTTTGACTCGGTACCGATCCCTCCATTCGAAACTCATCCCAGCTCCAAAAACATCCTAAGCATCTTGTGATGCTTCTCACGTTTTCCCAAAGCATTTGAGAACAGGAGAGAAGAGGTGACAGAGAAATGCACGAAGAACCTTGTGATCGACTGTTTTAGACTAGCTGAGTCCTTGAAGAGACTTTAGGTAGTGTCAAGGACACAGACTCTGTAACTGCACATGCATTTTTCTGAGGCAGAAAAGCAATCCCGCTGCAATTAATGGATCTTACTATGCTCCAAGTCAACAATCTTGCTAAAGGGCTTTGGCAAGTGTTTGGCCTTTGTGTTTGGATTGCAGTGCTGGCTGTGTGGTGTGCCTTTGTCCACTTCACCCTTGTTTACCAACAGAGGCATAGACACAAGCTAACTCTAAGCACAATTCTGGATAAGTACAGAGAAGCATTTTTTGTGTGTTCTGTACCAGTGCTTCCAAGTGAGGCAGATGAAAGTGAGTAAACACAGGTATTAGTAAAGTCATTTACCTTCTCACCATGCATGTTTATTATTTGCAGTTCAGTCACCTCTAACAACTGAAAAAGATAATTCAACCTCATTTCCTTCCTCCAGCATACCCACCCCTGTGAGGGTGGCTGTGAGGGATCGTGGCACTTTGTTTCGGAAAAGCTGTGAACCACTTGTTCATAAAATGCTTTGCAGTCACACTCAATCTATCTGATGGATTGCTTAACTTTTTCAGATCTAAAATAATTTGAAGATGTTGCTTTAATTAAATCTGCATGTCCTATATGATGTTTTCTTTGTTAAACAAGTCAAAACACAACTATTAATCCTGTGCATATTTATTACATGCAGACAGCAGCCAGCCTTCCAATTCACTCCCCCACTCCTTCTGGCAAACTAGGAATCCTCTTTGCCATAAAAACTTAGCCTTTTCATCAATAAATCTATTCCTTAGAAAAAGTTTTTGCCTTTAGAATCTTATTTTTCATTTACTTTTTTGGTTTGCATCCCAGAGAACTAAATTATCTTTTGTTGCAGCTGGCAGTTTTTACAATGTGCAAGCTGAAATAATGAGTGCATCACACTACCCTGCAAGTGCTTTTCATTAAGCTGCTGGCTACTATTCCTGCTCTGCTGGGATACCTTTGTGTCAGGGTTACTTTACACTGGGCAGAAATTTCAACTATTTATGTCATAAAGAATGCCTAAAACCCAGCTAGATAACCACCTCTAAAATACACAAGTTGCTGGAGATTAATTGTGTGTTCTTGTCATACTCAGAACACCTCAACTGCTTAAAGCTTGGAAACGATGCTAGAGAGTCACAGAAAGCGGAGAGTCGCGTGTCTGAAACTCATCGCTCCTGACTGCCTTCACAATTCTGTGCCAGCAGATACAGTGTCAGCAGCACATTGGCATTTCTGAGATGCCACACCACGTCTTGCTTGTCAACAGGCTGAGTTAAAACTCTATGGTCAAGTAGGATTTTCTGGTGAATTTGTGTGACCTAAAATAGTTCAGAACCATTTGTGTGGCTTGGTTACGTTTTACAGCATGCTTACACTGGTGATCACAGGACTGTTGCTGCTTTGTCTGTCCGTACTGCCTACTGGCAAATGAGTTTCCTCACATATATTCCCACTGCTGCCAGGGTCACCAGAAGTCTGAATGAGCACACAAAGAGTCCACTTAATTGCAAAGATTTATAGGTATGTTGTTTTCTTTCTTCCCTTTCCACTCAAACTTGCCTTCCATGTCTAACATGTCCAGAAGAGTGAGAGCTGCTTATTCTAGTCAAAATCAGCATCTGACAGAGATCACACTTCTGTAAGGATTCCTTATTTCTACTGCTAGTGCATAGGCAGAGAAATTTTCTAATCCACCCTCCACAGGGTCCTGAACCAAACTAAAATGCTGTGTCAATATAGTATCAGCCATTAGCAGCCTGCAATGAAGCAGTAAGTTACATGACTGGCCAAAAAAACCATGCTCTGTGTGACTTCCAGAAGGAACAAATCGTTAACTTTGACTTAAGATACCGTGCTTCTTAAGGTGGAAGACAGGTGAACTATTCTATGATAAACAGATGTGAGCTCCCAGAGCTGGGGGGAAGACCCTCACCAGCCAAGGTACCACCCAGAGGAGCTCAGCCCCAGCAAGGAGCCCCAGCCAGCACCCGTGGATGGTATCAGAGCAGTCATCAGTCCTGGCCCTAACAACCGGGGGGCCAGCAGGCCCCCCGGCCTTTGTTGTCACCACCACCATCACCCAGTGTGCACCATGAGGACTCACCAGAGATGAGAGGAGGATCCCTCAAGCCCAGATGGGCTCAGCTTAGGGCTTCTGCCTTTCCTGGGGGGGAATAAAAAGGGGAGTGGGTGGGGAGGGCCAAGTGGCCACACCTGGGGTGGGAGGAGACTCCAACAGAGCCCAGGTGCTCTGGGGTTTGAGGGGAAAAAGAGGGAATATGGAGCAGGTGACTTGATGACCTTGAAGGTAATTTCCAACCTGGTGAATTCTGTGGTTCTGTGAAATTTGTGAGTCTTGGAAACTGAAATGCATAAAGTTGCCTTTAGAAAATCTGCCTCTGCCTGCCCCAAGCCCCTGCTGTTTGAATCAGGTATAATTTCTATGTCAAACAGAGGAACCAATCAATTCCAACAAACCAGTGAAATCATTTTGGGAGCTCTGGGCATATAAAAAAAAAATCCTCAGCAATAGTTTCTGCAATTCTGATTGGTATTAACACAGTTAATGAATCCAGTTACTCTGAGGAGCACCACTTACACAGCAGGAACTTACCAATGGAGCGATGGATGCAGGTATGTTGGTTATCACTCAGAAAAAAGCCCTCCTTGCACTGACATTCATAACTGCCCATAGTATTTACACAAATCTGCTGGCATCCTCCATTGTTGTCCTGACACTCATCAACATCTAGAAGAGAGAAGGGAAAAGAAATGCAAGACAATGTAGAGATTCAGAATATATATCTAGCAGAGCAAGGAATCCATGAAAAGGCATCACAGGTTAACCTAATGAAAACTACCTGAACCACAGCAGAGTTAATTCATATTAATCCATCTAATTTTTTTTCCTGCATCCCAGGTTTGAAGTCAACAAAACCCCCCCCCACCAAACAAACAAACAAATAACACCCACCCAAAACCACATCAAAACCCACAACAACAGCAAACCCCCACAAAACAAACCAGCAAGAAATATACACACACCCCAAACAAAAAACCAGCAAACCCCCCAAAAAATCCAACCCCCCAAACGTTAGGGAGTAGGGGAGTCCAGCTAAGCTTCATACATTCTGAGCTGTAAATTGATTTCCAATGCACAATGAATGTTAACATCCCCAAAGGGCTGTGACCCCATTTGCCAAGTGTGGTGTTGCACTCTGTCATTCCCACTCCACTTGGAAAGACATACTTCAAGTCTACAGTAATTTCTAGCAGGGGTAGCAGGGAAACACAAAAGGCATTAGTGGGTGAAAAGAGTCTTTATAGACTTGTGGTCTTGAACAGAACAGCATGTTTCAATTACTAGAGTCATAACCCCCTACTTTGTCAGTTTGTTTAATGTTGTTTAATAAAAAGAAGGGGTTTTTAACTCTAAATGTTCCACGCTTGTATTGTCATTTTAATAGGTAAATATAGAGACCCACAAAAGCAGCACTAGCTACTGGCTGTTCTGAGGGTCCCTGCCTACCCCCACCAACTCTCTTTGGCATAAAAGTTTTTATGCTGTTGTGTTTAACAGAGACGTGTTTCCTGAATGGAAAACTGCTGCCACTAAAAGGTATTTGACCCACATTCACCCTTGTAGGTCTCCTCTTTTGCTCATAAGAAGTGTCTAATATCTTTATTTTTCTTCTTCTTCTTTTTCTCTGCCCCCTCCCCCCTTGGATAAAAGCAACTTGTCACCTGAAAAAATCCATGTTTTCCTTTTTTTAATTGAGACTCTGCCCCCCAGTTAGTTATTTCACAGTATGTGCCAACATGTCAGCAAATGAGCTGGTGTGTGTTTTGCTTTCATTTAGTTTTGGAGGGGAGGCGAAAAGCACCACAAAGCTAAATGATCCACAGTGCTGAAAGCCTCAGCAGACCTGTCACAGCTCCTGCAGAAATTTATTCCTATGGGACTGGCCACAACAGAGTAAGGGATTACCAAGCTGCTTTTGCCAGTGCTCTTGCAGGCAAGGCCAGAGAGCCCTGAAACACAGGCAGTAAGAAATGCAGGAATGCTGGCTAGTTCTGGCAGCTGGCTCAACTAAGCCTGCCACTGCTCTTTGTTGGTGTCCTGACAGTGCTTCTTGTGGCAGAAATCGTAGCTCTTTCTAACACAGTAAAAAAGCTCTAGGGTAATTACAGCAGCACTTGGAGAAACCAGGCACTCTCCTCCTGTCTTGAACTACAATGCAAGACAGTCCTTCTCATTCTTTTTATTTCCCAGGAAATGTTAAGCACTATTGCCCCAAATTTTCTGTCTCAAAATCCTCCCCTCCTCTCCCTCCCCAGTTCTTGCTCTCTTCCAGATTTTAACATTTTCATAACCCCATCAGAGCCGTTTAAGAGTGTATAGAGAAAGGAGAAGTGAAGGCTTTTCCTGCCTTCTGCAGTTTAAGAGGGAAAGAGAAGAAAGCAGCTTTGTGAGATCCTTGCTCCGTGAGTCAGCAGGACTTGCTGCCCTATCAGAGTCAACTCAAACTTGTTCCTTCAAAATAACACACTGGAGTCTAGAGCCTCCTTTCTGGAAGATGCACTTGAACACTTCCTGAAGGAAAGAGTCTCATCTGGTGAAAGCATATACCCCAAAATTTTGCTACAAAGTATGTGGACTTTCCAGCACTCTGCACTTGAACAATTGCCTTCCAACGTGGATGAATAGTGTGAATGGAATGGAATTATTGACAAACATTTCTTTCCTGCTTTTGATAGCAAATGCTCCTTTTCTGCTTGGAGCATTTTCTGCCCTGAGAGCAGATTTACCACTTCCATACAGAGGCAGCTCAATTTACCACCAAGCCCCAAATCCATATACTGGAATAAAAGTCTCTACAATGCAAACTCTTTAAAAACTTTTACTATGAGAAATCTCTCCAATGGTTTTCAAATACTTGCATCAAAATTGTTTCAATATTCATGTATGAAGAGGAAGTGCTGAAGAAAGGGAGCAGCTGGGATCTTGGACCACTCTGTCTCCATACCACATGCCTTCCAGGAATAGAATAGAATAGAATAGAATAGAATAGAATAGAATAGAATAGAATAGAATAGACCAGACCAGGTTGGAAGAGACCTTCAAGATCATCGTGTCCAACCCATCAACCAATCCAACACCACCTAATCAACTAACCCATGGCACCAAGCACCCTATCAAGTCTCCTCCTGAACACCTCCAGTGATGGTGACTCCACCACCTCCCCAGGGAGCCCATTCCAATGGGCAATCACTCTCTCTGTATAGAACTTCTTCCTAACCTCCAGCCTAAATCTTGGTATGGTGTAGGATTAACATTTTCTCAGTCCTCAGTCCCATTAGGGTCAGGTCTTTTGGACCACTTAGTGTTACCGCGGTGGTATTGTTTGGTGTCTACCATGCCAAGCAATTGATTGGGCACGGCTGCCTGGAAAATAGTCACTGAATTCTGTACTTGGTAAACTTCCCTTCCAATAAACTCACTTTATAATCAGCCTATTACTAATCCAATTTAGAGAACAGAGTAAAAAAGTTTCCTGAAGTGAGGACAGAGATCTCCAACAACTCCAATAAGCTCAAGCTTTGGTAGATCTGGCAGAATAATTCCTTCACTTACCTGAAGTTTTTCAAAGTTCACAAATAAAACAGCTGCCCAAGGAGCTCCTTCTTTCTTTCATTGTTTGTGCAGTTCTCATTCAATGCAGCTCAAGTGAGCCAGCTAAATTAGCCAGATTTTCTAGAGATTAAGTTCCACATAAACACCAAAATAAGTAGCCAAGTTTTCAAACCAGCTGCCTGGCTCCAGTTTTGGAGGCACTACATGTCAAACTGAGCTGCTGACTGGTTTGAAAAACTGAAGGTGGATTCTCAGGGGCTTGAAGTGCTGCCACTGTGTGACAGTTTACACTTGCTGGAGACCTGTACCTAACTCTAGATACAGGAATAAAGTAACTCATGATATAAAATCCCTTCACTCAAACACTTACTCTAAGGCCCAACTAAGCACAGGAGAAAGTGCAGGTAGGTTCTTAAGCTTGTCTCTGCAATACCTGTCCCAAATAATTGTCCCATGATTACATCTATCAAGGACAATCCCTGATGGAAGCATCCTTATCAGCACAAATAAACAGCTAAAATGACAACCAGCACAAGAGTTAGAATTGCTTATACAGAGTTTAGACCAGAGTGACAAACCTAGGCTCCCAGAGAGATGAGCGCCTGGACTTCAAATTGGCCAGTCGTCATCAAGGACAAGACAGAAGGGAAGAGCCAGATCAGGGAGAGGCTGGGAAAGAAGGTGTCTTTCAAAAGAGAAGGAGAGATAAAGGATGCATATATACATGCATCTATATCTATCAGAATGATTATGTAAATGAATGCATACCTGAGTTTGCATAAGACCTCTAGCTTTTTGGCCCTCTGCCTTCACATACTAAAACTTGTGTTCTGTATCTTGGTAAGATGAGATCCTCTAGAGAGCGGTAGTGTGGAACAGCATCAAAGGGGAGGAAGCATTATAGCTGATAAAGATGGATGTTTTAATTATCAAATAAACAAATGCTTTTGGTTTCTCATTTAATTTATCTGATGAACTAACTTTTCAAACTAGCTCCACTGGTATTTCTTCCTGATCTGGCTCAGAGCTTCCTACAGTATCAGACTTAAAGAAACTGTTCTGATTGAGTGTCCTGTTTGGATACCACTGAGGGAGAAAAGTCTGCCATGGGTATCCAAAACCAAAACCACAAGCAGAAAGATACAAATGTGGAAACTCTACACAGAGTGAATGTCACTCTACGTCCACTGTCCACTTGCTTCCGTGATCTTCTCTTCCTTTCTTCCTTCACTTTCATAAACGTTTAAGCCCCTTAGAAATCTGAGTCTCATCTTCAAAGTCCTCAAAGCACTTGGGAACTGCAGTACAATGTACTTACTATAACATTAAGAGTCTTAGGAGATGTCTAAAACCAGGACTTTGACTCATGATCAGGGAGCTGATCCTTCCAGTCTCTCTCTAAGCTACTCTTTGAGCCTTACATTCTGAATATTTCTAGTCAGAAAGCTAGCTAAAGTCTCACCAAAGGAATTGTATTCCTGGATTTACTAGAGTCATAGTTCCAGTCATCGTTATTCCTAAAGCAAAAGAACATGTGGCTCAGCATCCTCTCTTTGACACTGCCCTATGGCTCATACTCAGGAGAAGACCAAGAGATGGAAGGGATCCATTTCTGGCATGCTTTCTCAGTTTCCTGTATCACTTGCTAGAGCATTGTCCCACTGGATCTTTCCTGAACAAATTTCTCCAATCTCTTCTGTACCTAACATGATGTAGCAATTCCTTCTTCAATTTAATTATGAGTTACATAAAACACACTTTTATTTCAAACATGCTGCTTCATAGTCTAAATGAATATTCCCTAATCCCATCATTGTGAGAAACAGTATTTATTGCCTCTTCTGCTTCTTTCTTGATCTTACAGACCCCACTCAGTCTTCTACTGTTTACTTCATTATTTTGAGCTCTGAAGTACAGCAATTCATAAATATGAGAACCACAGAGACAATTCAGATGACTTCAGTATATGGTGTTTAAAATCTCTCATTTCCAGAAGTTAATCTTGATGACAGCAACATTTGGCACAATTCTTCTTTTCTGTTGCATTCCCTCCAAGTACCATGATGCTCTACTGTAGTGGGTGTCTTGGAAGATCTGATTTCAAGATAGCTGTGGAAGCCCAAAGAGCAAGTCTGGCATGTAGGAGTGAAGCAAGTAGTATCAGATTAGAGGTTGTAGGCAGACATTTCTGCTAGAATGGTCATACAAGTAGTGACATGCTGTAAAGATAGGGAGGGTGATACACTGCTTCAGCTGAGGGGGCCATGGGAACAAGAATCATTGCAAATCACTGACCCAGGTTGCCCAGAGAGGTCATGGAAGCCCCATCCCTGGAAGCATTCAGGGTCAGGTTGGATGGGGCTCCGAGCAATCTGATCTACTTAAAGATGTCCCTCCTCACTGCAGGGGAAGCTGGATTATATGATCTCTAAAGGTCCCTTCTAATATAAACTACCCTGTGATTCTAACTGAAAAAAATGCTTAATCATCTTTCTTAGACCAACTTTCTATGAGCATGCAAAGGGAAGTATTAGAAGAAAGAAACACTGCTACCTAAGTAGGCAGCATTCATGTCTCCAGGTGAGATGAAATAAGACTGCATGAAGAATCTAAAAGCAGAGCCCAGTTTGTCTGTATTTGTAGGTGAGGCTAGAATTCTGCCTTGCTCCATTTCTTTCTGGAACTCAAAAATCTGGTGAAGAGAAGGGAAAAGAACACCACGCCCTTGAATCCAGTATGTCAGTCACTGCCACAGCTGCAGACATTTTCACTAGAGCCTTTGCTGTGAAAAGATCCACTTGAATAAAAATTCAATTCTTACAGCAGTGAATGTTTACTGGAGTGGACATTAAAAAACAAACCCAAGCGTGGAAAAATTACCTGTCCCTGTAAATACAGCACATTTTAGAGAGGAGAAATGCGAAGCAAGGATGCTCTTACTTTAGGAATACTAAGATAATGCTAAAACTATCAATTCCTGCCTGGAACCACCCTTTTCTTATGTACAAGGATACAACACCTAATGATGCCCAGGGTCTGTCCCAGAGAATCTTGTTTCCTGCTGGGCTACAACCACCTATAACCTCATACCCCACAGACCATGCTTCTATTTATAGATGTGTGCAACCTGAAAAGGAATGCTTGACATCTTTTCTTTCTATGGCTATTTTGTGAGACAGTGGAATTCCTTAAACTTCACACCACACAAACACAGCTACAGCAGACTCTTTGTTATGTATAACGTCGGAAATATTCACTTAGCACAAGAGCTGAGCTCTGCTGCGTGTGCTGGCTGCCCATGTGCGGAGCTGAGGTAAACAGCCCCACGGATGCTGCGCCGATGTGCTGTTGAGTTCATGTCTGCTGACGTCAAATGTTTACTCCTTTCTTAAACAACTAGGCACAACTGTCTGTCCTTTTAAGATACCAAAACCCTTTTTGCAGCTTTTAGCATTTCCAAAACAAATATTCAAGTCCCTTAATATGACATCTTGGTTGTAGCTTCTATCCTCTGACTTGGTAATCATGGCTGGTTTTCAAACAGACCTAAACACACTGTGGCTTCCTGACAATAGTGCCTAAACACAACAAACTTCCCCATCATTTAGTTTTTAATTTGATTCTGATACCAGGCTTTAAAGCAATGTTGTATGGATTGGATCCTGCTTCTTTTCATCTACAGTGCCACTGCCTAGGGAATGCCAATAGCCTCCAGCTTTGTATGAGGCTCTTGCTGTGAGGCTTGGACAGCCACAGTCCCATTAGCAATAAGATTGCAGTTCCCACTGACTTCTAGCTGCATGTGGGGCACTCCAAGTTGCAGTGCTGGATTAACAATTCTCCATAAACTAGAAGGAGAGTTAATTACAGATGCAAACCAGCATTCCTGAACACCTGCAGTAAAAAACTGGGGCAAGTTGAGTAAATTATCCAGTCTATTACCATAATGTCTCTTGTTTTTGTTTTGCTCTGGGCTTTCTCTGTGGCATCATTAACTGCTGCAGGATCAGCTCAGGTAGTTCTATCCTTCCTCCAGGACAACTACTGCCTATACCTACTTCCTTTTATATCTACCTATAGAGCATGCTAGGCTCAGAAAAATCTGGTTTGGTTTAACACAAACCTGCTTTTTTTGCTTGATTGGTTTTGTTTGTTTGTTCTCTCATAAAACTAAAAAAGATGCTGCTGTGGGTCAATAGTTTCATCACAAGTGAGCAATATTTTCCAGGTCTACACAATATGAAGCATTTTGCTCCTGAGCTCTGGCAACAAAAGCCAAGGAAATTGCTAGATCAACAATTCTTTTGTATCATTTGTCAGTAATACAGTTAGAGGACTCTCCAGATTCAGATGAGACAAGCTCATCACTGGAACATCCAGTAGACTATGAAGCAATTCTCACTCTCTGTATTGATAATATCTCAAGTCTATCAAAACGAGGAAGAAATGGAAGAGTTTGAAGCATGACCTTCAACACTTCAAAAAGAAAACTATACCATGAGTTGAAAACCGCTGCTCTAATTAGGCACGCATCATGAAACTTCTGGGGAACAGGAAAGTGCTGACAATGTTTGGGAAGTGCTGAAACTGCTCCTGTAGGTCATAACAAACCAATGACATTTTCCTGAAAGTATCTCCACTGAAGAAAAGTGTTTGATAAATGTAACCTCAGCTTCTGAGTAGTTTCAGTAGGTACATCTTCAGTGAATGAATGCTTCATTTGGCACAAAATGTTTGGGTAAATGGGCATTTATGCTACTTGGGAAACTAGCTCAGCATTTCCACTCATCTACTCAGTTGGTAGCGCATAAGACCCTTAATGGGAAGGTCATGAGCTCAAGCCTGCAGTGGGCAGGAGTGTTCTCTCTAGGCAGCAATGTCCTTTCTCTGCCCAGGGAGGTGGTGGAGTCCCCATCCCTGGAGGTGTTCAAGAGGGGATTGGATGTGGCACTTGGTGCCATGGTCTAGTCATGAGGTCTGTGGTGACAGGTTGGACTCGATGATCCTTGAGGTCTCTTCTAACCTTAGTGATACTGTGAGACTGAGTGCAACCTGGAAGCATTAGGTACTTCTGCAACAAACCCAATGCTTACTCCCTTTTAAAAAGGGATTATCTTAAAGGAGAGCTAATAAGATACTGTGATACTGTGATACTGTGTGATACAGGTAAGTAACACAAAACTCACTATTTAGAACCAATATTACCTTTGATTTCTCTTGACAGGTACTCTGAAAGATACCCAAGCTCTTACTACGAGCATGTATTTCTATTTTTTCGTGTGGAATGGCACTGAGCTTAGCACTCAATGCAGTTTGCTGTGGTGGTTTGCTTTTGACAACCTGGTTTCAGAAACAGCCTTAGAAAGCAGTTGGGTTCCTGTGCATTAGCTAAGCAGCAGCCACCTATCAGTACATGCAAGATGCAGTAAGTTGTGTCAGTGCTAAGCAAATCAATAGCTGAATGCCATCAGCTACATGCATCTCTTATAAAGAGAGACCAGTGGTGCCTTCGTCAGTCAGAATGCTCGGAATTACCAATGAAAAGCAGCACCAGTCCAAACAAATCTGACTTCATTTACTCATAATTATGAAAAGAAGGGATGAATTTCAGAAGCTTGGAGCTGCCATGGTAATGTAAAGCCAAAACAAAGAGCCCAAAATAGATCAAACCAAGCAGCTCATCTCCTCCTCCCCCACAAAATTCTCCAGAGCTGTATTCCTTCCGCTAGCAGCCAGGAACACAGGAAGGGATTTCTGCAAGAGCTATGGAAAGTCATACAGGTTTTAAAAAAGTATTTAAGAGTCATGACCTTCTGGTACCAGTGTCCATTATATGAAGTTAATATATCTAATCACTTTGTAGCTACATTAGGTTAAATACCTATACAAGACAGAAAACCTTGTGTTTCAAGCACAAGTTAATCTATAAATGACAGGAATCAATCAATTCAGGGCTTTCTATAGGCAACTCACTCCACTAAAAGCCTTCTTACTTTTAACTTTAAGATATCTGCCATTGGTTGTAAAAGACCTTATGTAGGAGGGAAAACTGTTTACATGCTGAGGATAACAAACTGATGGTCCACTGAAAATTTACAACTTCAAGTCTCTGAAGTCCTGCTCAGACATACAGCCTGTGTGAAATTACAATGTGAATGCTTGTTGGAAGCTTTCATTTGGAGCTCAGCTTCCTAGTTCTTTGAGTTGCAATCTCAAATTCAAACAGAGCAAAACTTCACCCACACCCAGCATATTCATGTCAGTACAGAGCAGAAGAAGGCATTTCATGTTCTTTCAACGTGCCATCATGAACAGGCTGCGCCTGTGGTCCCTCCAGAGCCCAGTCGATGCTGGATTTATACTTAGGAGGTGTTCTTCCAGTTATTTTTAAAGTGAGCAAGCCAAAGTTTCTTAGACTTCCCTAAGATGTTCACAGAGGGAGTTTCACAGGTTTCCCTAAGTGCCATATAGACAGGTTTGGGCCTACTGAAGGAAGAGCTGCAGTAGCTCAGGTGGCAGATACCATGACTCATATCTTGTGTGTGTGTAGAAGATCTGATGCACTGGAACCGGGGTGCTTAGCATCCTATGTAACCAAGGTTTCAATGATATTTAAGTCACACAATAAAAGTCTAGCTCACTGTCCTGTAAGTGCAGCTCCACACCTGTCACTATAGATCAGTAGTGAGATCCAGAACACACTCTTCAGTGTCATATTATTAATTTTTATTCTGCCTCTTACTTAGTTTAGAAGGCATCTCTTAGTTATGCCTTCAAAATAAACAGGAGAAATAATGAAATGAATGAAGCTTCTCCACTTTTTCAAAGGCAGTGATTCAAGCTCCCCAGTTCAGTCTACATATAGCAATGTGTGTATCCATTACATAGAATCATAGAACCATCTATGCTGGAAAAGCCCTTTAAGATCATAAAGTCCAGCCATTAACCCAGCATAGTCAAGTTCATCGATAAACTACGGCCCTAAGCACTGCACCTACACACCTTTCAAGTATCTCCAGGGATGGCAACTCCAGCACCTTCCTGGGCAGCCTGGTGCCATTCATAATAACCTTTTCTGTGAAGAAATTAGAAACTTTTTCCTAATATATAACCTGAACCTCACTTGGAACAACTTGAAGCCATTTTTTCTTGCACTACCCCCTCTTGTTTGGGTGAAGAGACCAACCTCCACCTCACTACAGCCTCCTCTAGAAAGTGGGGTCTCCCTCAGCCTCCTTTTCTGCAGACTAAACAACCTCATTTCCTCAGTGGACTTGTGCTCCAGGACCCTTCACCATCTCTGTTGCCCTTCTCTGGACCTGCTCCAGCTACTCACTCTCTTTTTTGCAGTGAAGAGCCCAAAAAAGGGAACACAGTATCCGAGGTGTGGCCTCCTCAGTGCAAGCACAGGGGCATGATCACTTCCCTGGACATGCTGGTCACACAGGCCATGACGCTATTGGCTCATACTCAGTTGGCTGTCAACCAGCATCTTCAGGTCCTTTTCTGCTGGACAGCTTTCCAACCACTCTTCCCCAAGCCTGGAGCATTGCATGGAGTGGTTGTGATCCAAATGCAGGACCCAGCACTTGGCCTTGTTGAATCTCACTCAACTGGTCTCAGTGCAATGACCCAGACTATCCAGGTCACTGTGTAGAGCCTTCCTATCCTCAGGCTGATCAGCATTCCTGCCCAGCTTGGTATCATCTGCAGACTTACAGTGGGTGCCCTGGGGAACACCACTTGTGACTGATCACCAAGTAAGAGGTACACCTCTTCAAGCCAGGAGCAGCCAGTTTCTCTAGGAAAATGCTTTGGGAAACAGTGTCAAAAGCTTTACTAAGGTCCAGGTAAACAACATCCACAGCCTCTCTCTCATCCACTAAGCAGGCCACCTTGTTGTAGAAGGAGATCAGGTTAGTCAAGCAGGACCTGTCTTTCATATACTTAGGCTGACTGGGACTGATCATCTGGTTGCCCAGAATGTGCCATGTGATGGCACCCAAGCTGATCTTGTCCATAACCTTCCCTGGCAACGAGGTCAGACTGACAGGCCTGTAGTTCCCCAGATTCTCCTTCCAGCCCTTCTTGTAGATGGGCAGCACATTTGTTAACCTGCAGTCAGATGGGATCTCCCTGGCAAGCCAGGACTGCTGGTAAATGCTGGCAAGTGGCTTGTGAGCACTTGCACCAGCTCCTTGGGTGGATCCCATCTGGCACCATACACTTGTGTATGTCTAAGTGATGTAGCATGACGCTAACTGTTTCCTCTTGGATTATGGGGGCTTCATTCTGCCCCCATTCCTTTTATTCCAGCTCAAGGGGCTGGGCACTTGGAGAACAACTGGTGTTAGCGTGAAAGACTAAGGCAAAGAAGGCATTTAGTACCTTGGCCCTTTCCTCAGCCTTTGTCACTGTTTCCCTCCACATCCAATAAAGGATGGGGAAGTTTCTTCTCTTTTTGTTGCTAATGTATTTGTAGAAACAACTTGTATTATCTTTTACAGCAGTAGCCAGATAAAGTTCAAGTTGGGCTTTGGCTTTTCTAATTTTCTCCCTGCATAATCTCACAACATCCTTGCAATCCTCCTGAATTACCTGGCCCTTCTTCCAGCTATCTTTTTCCCCCCTGAATTCCAGCCAAAGCTCTCTGTTTAGTCAGGTCTTCCCTGCCAGCTCATCTTTCAGCACAGAGGGATGGTCAGCTGCTGTGTATTTAGCAGTTCCTTCCTTCCAGGAAGGTCCAGCCTTTCTGGACTCTTTGCCCTTCAGGACTGCCCTACAGGAGACTGTTAACTAGCCTCCTAAACAGGCCCAATCCTACCCTCCAGAAGTCCAAGGTGGCTGTTCTGTTGTCCTCCTTACTTCTAGAATTGAAAACTCTAGCATTTCATGATTGCCATGCCCAAGACAGCCTCCAATCTTCACATCACCCACAAATCCTTGTCTGTTCACAAACAGGTCTAGCAGGGAGCCTTCCCTAGCTGGCTCCATTGTCAGGTGTGTCAGGAAGTTCTCCCCCACACTCTCCAGGAACCTCACAGACTATTACCTCTCCCCTGTATTGTATTTCCAGCAGACATGTGGTAAGTAGTCCCCAGGAGAACAAGTACTAGCAATCAAGAGACCTCTCTCAATTCAGTATTGCATTGCAAACCCTGTTTTTCAGGAGCTAATACAGAAATACAGGTACTCTTTATTTGCTACCATGAAAAATGCTACTCTGCTACTTCAATATGAAAGTTGTCAGTAGCAGCAAACTTGGTTGGTTTGGTTTTTTGAATCAACTCCTTTTGGTCACAATAAAAATACAGCAGAAATATTTGCAAAAGATGACTCCAGGGAATGTTTGTGGATTCAGATACAGATAAAAGAGATCACTTTCAAGGAGAGCTCTCCTGGAGAGACATCCCTTACAGACCAAGAGAGTTATTTCCCATGCATGCATATTTTGGTGACAAGAATTAGTCAAAAAAAATCACCTATGAGATACTAAACTCTGTGATTGTCTGATGCAAGAAGATAAAAGCAGCAAGATAAAACATACACTGTACCTTACAATTAACAAAACCAAAACATTTTCTTCCCTTTGTATAAAATTTTATATTCCCAACTTTCAAAGTAAAGTCAGGTTTCAAGACCTTGCAATAAAAGTCTATTCCTCTCTGCACAAATATTCTTATGATGGGGAAAAAACCCCCAAAACAAACCATAGAAGTCCAGTCACTAAGATATGACCTTGAGTACACAGAGCTGGAGGCTCCCAGAACTCTGGATGCTGAGATCTTGCTGAGAAGCAACTGTTACCCTGTTGTCTAAACAAGTTCATCAAATACACCTTCCTGTTCTTTTACACTCTCCAGTGGTACTTCCATTCTGTTTTAACTAAAGTATATCCACTCTGCTGAAGAGGCTGGACTATAGCCTCATTGCTCTGGCAACCTTCTCAGTTCTGCTCCTGTCCTGTAGCACAATACTGTATGTCCACTCCAGCATTACTTATTTAACACAACATACTTCAGTTGTTCCCAAACATTTCCTTCAAGATCCCGTAAGGCCTCTTAGCCATGACTTTTGCTTCCTAATTCTCTAAGCAATCCTTCTGGTAAAGTATGTCCAGTGATTAATACTTCAATTAATGAATAATAATCATTATTATTTAGGTGTCAGCTATAGTGATCACAAAGCCATGGCCGTGGGAGGGCGGCAAGAGCTGAGGGGAGCGACGCAGCGGGATGGGTGCCACGGGCGGCAGGTGGAGGTGGGAGGCGGCGTGGGGTGCCTGACCTGGAGTGAGCTTGGCAGGGACCAAAGACCCGTGTGGTGTCACTTTTACACACGGGGGGGCCCTGCCCAGGGCTGGGCTTGGTTTGCTGTGAAGATCTCTCAAGTGTAGTGACATGTCAAGGTGCTGAAGCCAGTGCAGAGGAGGGCAAGGAAGCTGGGGAAGGGCCTAGAGAATAAACCTGATGAAGGGCAACTGAAGGAGCTGGGGATGGTTAGTTTGGAAAGAGGAGGCTGAGGGGAGAGCTCATAGCTCTCTACAGCTGCCTGGAAGGACATTGTGGAGGGGTTGGTGCTGGTCTCTTCTCACAGGTAATTAGTGACAGAACAAGAGGGAATGGCCTCCAGCTACCACTGGGTAGGGTTAGACTGGACATTAGGAAACATTTTTTCAGGGCAAGGGTGGTCAGACATTGGAATGTGCTGCCCAGGGAAGTGGTGGAGTGTTTCAAGTTGTTTTGGATGTGGTGCTTGGGGCTATGGTTTAGGGGTGAGCCCTGTAGAGTAGGGTTCTGGGCTGGCCTAGGTGATCCTGAGGCTCTTTTCCAGCCTGAACATTTCTGTGATTCTGTGATATTCAAATATGCCACATCAACCAGTCCATGTTTCCTCCTGCTTCTGTTATCTGTGAAAGTACCTCTTCTGCCCTGATATAATTCTGGTAATGAGTTGCCTGTACACAGGGGATACTTTGAGATACCTGAGAATTATCTGGATTGAAGGCTAGAGAAGGTAATGGAAGCAGTAAAAAAATCCAGAAAACCTCTCTCTTGATTGTGTTGTTTGATTCAATCTTTAAAGTATGAACACTGCATGCTGAGGTCAAAAGAATCATGTCAAGAGGCAGAAATTCAGGGCAAGTGTGAGACAGCAAAAGCAAGACACTACAGAAAGCCAGGATCCTGGAATCTATTTAAGGGAACCCATTGCCAACCCTTTATAGTACTTATCCATAGAGTAAAATAATTTTGTTTCATTTCAAATGAGGATAGCAGCTATGCAGCAAGCAACTAAGCAGCAGCTACTCTTTGACAGCACTATCGTGACTGTGTAAACTGTATTATCTGTCATCAATCAGCGCTGCCAAGAACTGATTGCATTTAATGCAGAGTATACCAACAGTGACTATACTTGAAATCAGACACCAGGTGACATTGCTGTGATCCATGGGAATTCAGAGTCTTAGCTGGATCTACGTCATTTCTAGGACTGACAAATACACCATTGGATGAAGGAAGGCTTGAATGTCACACACATAAGACTGGTAAACACACTCATTACAGGCTGAAATCCTGCACCCTTAGATGAATACACCTTCTCCCTTGCCTTGAATAAATGCTAAATACAATGTGGCTCCCAAAGCTTTGGTTAGTTTTAATACATTTTATAGCTCTTCTCTTCAGGGATACATCAATATAGGCCACACTGGCTTAGAAAGTTACTATTGTGAGAAAGTGAGGATGGATTGACAAAAGGTACAAAACTAATACAAACAATACAAAGAGTAAGACGTAGAATAAACCAGCTTTGCTGAACCAAGACACAGCCATCTACAGCCATATCAGACCAAAGGGGTTTAGCTGTTTTAATGCATACATATTAACTTCATACTCTAAGCTGATTATTCTTTACTTCCCTGACTGTTCCATGTAGAGAAATCTTTGCTGTGATTGATTACCCCCTCTGGGGAGTAAATATTTAAGGAAAGAGGCTCAGACAACAAGAAGACTTGCAGAAACAAGAGGCTGAGATTGATGCTGCTGTCACATAGCTCCCAGTTTCTTAATTTATTATGACAGTCTGAGAATCTAACTTCACAGGTGACAGCAACCAAGATTTATTTTACACTTTTGATTATTTCCCCATACCTAACAAAAAACCTTGGGCCTATGGTGATTTATACTCTCACTTGTTTTGGGACTTCTCAGATCACATTGGCCTAAGAAAGCAAACATATGTCAAATTAACATGTAAAGAAAGTTTTATCTCATTTGAACTTTGAAGATTGATGTGGGGTGACCAAACATTAGAGTACTTTTGAAGGGAGAAGTTTTCAGATACAGAACTAGAAAAATCAGGAGAAGAAAAGCAGTGTGTTCACATGCTGGCTTCAAAGGAGGCTGAATGTTAGAGGCATTTCACACAAGGAGAATTCCATCTTTTTATTAGATTTCCAGAATCAACATAGATTTGTTTTATAAGTTAGTCCCCAATTTGGGGCTCCAAACTTCTGATAGTAACAATTCCATTTTCAAAGGTGTTGATTAACTGAAGTCCAGGGGACTGCATCCATGAAAAAACAGACAGTAGTTTATCTGAGCTACAGCAAATATGTTTCAGAATGGGGGCAATCATGCACATAAAATAGCTGTTCCTCTCTTGTGACTCCAAGTTGAGTACAGCTAGGTGGTTTATATGCAGACACTCCATCAGCTGAAGCACAGACCTTTATAGAAAGGTAGAGCCCAGCTTCGTGGTTGTTAAATGTTTTTCAGTATTGTATGCAAACACCATAACAATTCTCACGTGCCCATCAGGGAACACACCATGAAGAGAGGAGGCTGGAATGGCTCAGCCTGGACATATATATCTCCAGTTACTGTGTGTATAAAACTGCATCTGAGATTTAGAATAGGAAGTTCATCAGAACTAACCTATTATAATCCCAGACCAAAAAAGAGATTTAACTTGTTTCTACAATTGTCTGCTACTACTTGCACCATAAAGGTACAGGCAATCCAGATACAGAAGTAAACATAGATACAGAAGCTGGCTGTGAACGCCTGAAAGAGAACTGTGTGTTCAACAATTACTTATCATTCCAGCTATTCAAAATTGCTCAGCACCTAGTCATTAGCTAGTAGGAGACACTGTGGAATAGCAGTCCATGTTGTCAAATCTGATGCGTGCCATTGTACCACAAAGACTTGAAAGCTGCACTGATGAGTCCCAGCTGTTATCATTAACATACAGACCGAGACTGAAAATACCTGCAAACAATACTGCAGTAGAAGTTAGGCTGCTTGAGAAATACATCAGAAAGAAACTTTCTTTGTCATTGAGGCTTGTGTCTCAAAAATAGAGAACCTGACAAAATGCACACACATTTTTAAGCCTGAAAGTTAGTTGTGCAACTTGCAGCATTGGTTTTTGTGTATGCACCCACCACATCTCATCTGGTGGAAGTTCGATAGCTTAATACCTCTAGGCTCACATTTGCAGGGGTCCTCTAATCCCAAGGTCCTTAATACACTTCAAGGACCCAATCACTGCCAGTCACCATTTGCAGAAATAGAGAACAAATGAAGGGTTAAAACACACAGATACATCTATTGTTAAAACTTGCCTTTCAAGACAGTCTCACAGTATCACCAAGGTTGGAAGAGACCTCGAGGATCATCCAGTCTAACCTGTCACCACAGACCTCATGACTAGACCATGGCACCAAGTGCCACATTCAATCCCCTCTTGAACACCTCCAGGGATGGGGACTCCACCACCTCCCTGGCCAGCACATCCCAATGGCCAATGACTCTCTCAGTGAAGAACTTTCTCCTCACCTCCAGCCTAAACTTCCCCTGGCACAGCTTGAGACTATGTCCTCTTGTTCTGGTGCTGGTTGCTTGAGAGAAGAGACCAACTCCCCCCTGGCTACAACCTCCCTTCAGGTAGTTGTAGAGAGCAATGAGGTCACCCCTGAGCCTCCTCTTCTCCAGGCTAAACAACCCCAGCTCCCTCAGCCTCTCCTCACAGGGCTGTGCTCAAGGCCTCTCCCCAGCCTTGTTGCCCTTCTCTGGACACCTTCAAGTGTCAGTCCACCTAATAGAGTCCTGGAAACAGGAAAGAATGGCAAAGAAATCTGGAAGACAGACAAGAAAATGTATACTTTTTCTAGCATCTCTTTAAAATATTTGGCTTTACTACACTGTAAAAAACTTCCTAAAAGCTGCTTGACTTTATAATAAGAATGATCACATGAAAAAAACCTAATATCTTTTTTAGCTGTTGGGAAACAGAGAAAAATAAACATAGATAATAGAAGCATCCATTTGGAGCTCAAGCAAGCAACACATTGTGCACAGCTGTCTGGGAAAGAAAAGCAGAGCTAAATTCAAAAGGAAAACACTGATCTCTTTAATCATACCAATGATTATGCAACCCTAAGTGAGTTATGTACCCTTTCCTGGCATTTTACATCGGGGAGTTTCGGGAATGATTCCTCATACACTTGCAACTCTCCTCCCACTGCATGTGGAGAGGCAGATAAGGCAATAATCCCTCATCCCAGTGTGTACATTCAGACAAAGAGAAGGAGAAGAAGGTAGAGTTTGAGCTCTACCAATGATAGGTTGGTTTTGAAAGGAAAAGGTCGAGCACTGGAGCTTTCACTGAAGAAGCAGGAATGGTATGATGTGATACACACGCACATGCATACATACTAGTGCTCTCGTCATCTGAGTCAGACTGTAGCTCATTACTACTCATCTGGGGATTAAACCAGCATGTTGGAGAAAAAACCTCTCCTCTCTTAAAATAAACCAACAAGATTTTAAAGGAGTACTTCAAGACAGGACACTGGGTATGGATTCTAACCTCAGACCTTACTTAAAAATGAACCATGATTTCAAACATGAACTTAAGTGCTACACTGATTTGGGATCCCAAGGTGCATTTCATAACAGGCAGATGTTATTTTGAGGCCTGTGTCTGTCTGCTCCTGGTTTGTCTCAGACATTTATCCTTTAGCTGCAGGTTCCAAAAATGTCTTCTTGTGATTCCCAGACTCTGGAAGTAAGAGAGAAAGCTTGGAAGAAGGAGGGACTCTCCACTGGCCAGTGAGGATTGGGTTAGAGATCATTTGAGTAAGCTGAACATACATAAATCCATGGGCCCTGATGGGATGCACCCCTGTGTGCTGAGAGAGCTGGCTAATGCTATTGTTTTACCAATCACCATCATCTTTGAAAGATCATGGGAAATGGGAGAGGTGCCCAAGGACTGGAGGAAAGCCAGGGTTACTCCAGCTTTCAAGAAGGATAACAAGGTGGGCCTGGGAAACTACAGACCAGTCAGCCTCACCTCCATCCCTGGAAAGGTGATGGAGCAGCTTATTCTGGAGGTCATCTCTAAGCACATGGAGGAAAACAAGGTTATCAGGAGCAGTCAGCATGGATTTGTGAAGTGGAAGTCACGTTTGACTAACCTGTGATGGTGTGACTGAATGAGTAGACACAGGCAGAGCAGTGGATGTTATCTTCCTTGACTTTAGAAAGGCCTTTGACACTGTCTCCCATAACATCCCTTGTGAGAAAGCTCAGGAAATGTGACTTAGAAGAGTGGAAGATGAGATGGATTGAGAACTGGCTAAACAACAGAGTCCAGTTGGAGACCTATAGCCAGAGCTGTTCCCCGGGGGTCAGTGCTAGGTTCAGTCTTGTCCAGCATCTTCATCAATGACCTAGATGAAGAGATGGAGTGTACCCTCATCAAGTTTGCTGATGGTACCAAAGTGGGAGGAGTGGCTGACACCCTCTCAGGCTGTGCTGCTACTCAGCAGGACCTGGACAGACAGGACAGATGGGCAAAGTGGAACCTAATGAAATTCAACAAGGATAAGTGTGGAGCCCCACACTTGGGGAGGAATGACCCCATGCAGCAGGACAGGTTAGGGGCTGACCTGCTGGAAAGTAGCTCCACATAGAAGGACCTTGGAGTCCTGCTGGGCTGGATTATAAATTATCCATGGGACAGTAATGTGCCCTGGTGGCAAAAAAGGCCAACAGTACAGTTGGGTGCATTAAGAAGACCGTGGCCAGCAGGTCAAGAGAAGTTCTTCTCCTGCTCTACTCAGTCCTGGTTAGACAGCATCTGGAATATTGTGTCCAGTTCCAGGCTCCCCAGTTCGAGAGCAACAGGGAACTACTGGAGAGAGTTCAGTGGGGGGCTGTGAGGATGATTAAGGGACTGGAATGTCTCTCTTATGAGGAAAGACTGAGAGACCTGGGGCTGTGTCATCTGGAGAAAAGAAGGCTGAGAGAGGACCTTATCAATGTCTACAAAATCTGAAGTGTTGCTGTCAAGAGGATGGAGCTGGTCTCTTTTCAGTGATATCCAGTGATAGATAGGACAAGGTGCAATGGACATAAACTCAGTCACAGGAAATTCCATCTCTGCATGACAAAGAACTTTTTTAATGTGAGGATCACATTCTCTAGAGAGCTTCAAAACCTACCTGGATGTGTTCCTCTCTGACCTGCCTTAAGTGGTCCTCCTTTGCAGGGGGATTGGAGTTGATGAGCTCTGGAGGTCCCTTCCAACCCCTAGCATGCAATGATTCTATGATTGTTGCTCTGCTCTGTCAACCAGAGCTGGCAGGCTACTACCACCCCTGGAGCAGGATCAGTTGGAAGGTGCTGTCTCTCCTTCCACGCGACTGAAGTTGGTTCTTCAAGAAACACAAAATAGCACAGGAGAACAGACAAATAAACCAGTAAAGGCATTCTGCCCCAAGCACACCTTCAAGATAGTGGACTTTAGTAGGGCTTTGGTATGCAGTTCTCTGCTACTGAATTCCCAGGTGACACTGGGCTTCTGTTCTTGTCTACCGTGTTGAACGTTCAGCTGTTGCAGGGAACTCCATCTATAACACACACCAGTAATTGGATTTCTAGCTTGATTTGTAATGCTGCTTCCCAGGACTCTTCCCAATCAGACACAAGATTAACTGCTGAAGAACCATAAACTATCCTGGATAATCAAAATCTATTTCTGCAGCCATTTCCAGGAGGTCTGTCATACAAGGGAATTAACTGAGATGTCGTACTACAGATGCTCAAATGCAGTAACTGCTCTGTTTCAGTAAGGGACACCAAAGTGCCACAGAACATTTGCAACAAGGGTGTGTAAGGAGGAAATCAGAAGGGGCAGTATTCTATTTCTGATGAAGCTCCAGCTGTCACATGGGAAGCCTGAGAAGCAAATCAAAGTGTTTGTTCTAGTTTCTCATCTACAAATGCACACAACCTACACTTCCTTTGTGAGTACAAACCTGTCAGTATTTACAAGGCATTCGTGGAGATGCCTATGATTAACAACACCACAAACACCCCTAAATAACAGCAGTGTATTTTTAACAGGTTATTATTACTTTTTGCTTCATGCTCCTTTGCATCTTTTCAGATCATTTCTAAGAAGAGTTCACAGCCTGCTTGAGCACACACGCTAATTACAGAAATTACAAAGAGCAGAGGGCTTAATGAACCCTATGATAATTTTCAGAAGAAAGAAGAATTATGATGTCCTGGCTCACCAGTGAGGTCCCAGGTGACTGGAAACTGGCCAGTGTGGTCCCCATCCACAAGAAGGGTTGGATGGAGGAATCTGGAAACTCCAGGCCTGGCAGCCTGACCTCAGTGCCAGGGAAAGTGATGGAGCAGATTATCCTGGGGGTAATAACTGCACACCTGAAGGATGGCCAAGGGCTCAGGCCCAGCCAGCATGGATTTAGGAAGGGCAGATCCTGCCTCTCCAACCTGATCTCCTTCTATGATCAGGTGACTGCCTGGTGGATGTGGGGCAGGCTGTGGATGTGGTCTACCTGGACTTCAGCAAGGCCTATGACACCGTCCCCCATAGCAAACTCCTGGCCAAGCTGTCAGCCCATGGCTTGGACAGCAGCTCTCTGAGCTGGGTTAGGAACTGGCTGGAGGCTGAGCCCAGAGAGTGGTGGTGAATGGTGCCACAGCCAGCTGGCAGCCAGGCACCAGTGGTGTGCCCCAGGGATCAGTGCTGGGCCCTGTGCTCTTTAACATCTTCATTGATGATCTGCATGAGGGGATTGAGTCCATCATCAGTAAATTTGCAGATGACAACAGGTTAGGAGCAGATGTGGGTCAGTTGGAGGGCAGAAGGGCTCTGCAAAGGGACCTCGACAGACTGGACAGATGGGCAGAGTCCAACAGGATGGCATTCAACAAATCCAAGTGCCGGGTGCTGCACATTGGCCACAGCAACCCCATGCAGAGCTACAGGCTGGGGTCAGAGTGGCTGAGAGCAGCCAGGCAGAGAGGGACCTGGGGGTGCTGATTGACAGCTGCCTAAACATGAGCCAGCAGTGTGCCCAGGTGGCCAAGAAGGCCAATGGCATCCTGGCCTGCATTAGGAATAGTGTGGCCAGCAGGAGCAGGGAAGTCATTGTGCCCCTGGACTCTGCATTGGTTAGGTCACACCTCGAGTTCTGTGTCCAGTTCTGGGTCTCAGCTTAGGAAGGACATTGAGAGACTTGAAGGTGTCCAGAGAAGGGCAACAAGGCTGGGGAGAGGCCTTGAGCACAACCCTGTGAGGAGAGGCTGAGGGAGCTGGGGTTGCTTAGCCTGGAGAAGAGGAGGCTCAGGGGTGACCTCATTGCTCTCTACAACTACCTGAAGGGAGGTTGTAGCCAGGAAGGGGTTGGTCTCTTCTCCCAGGCAACCAGCACCAGAACAAGAGGACACAGTCTCAAGCTGTGCCAGGGGAAGTTTAGGCTGGAGGTGAGGAGAAAGTTCTTCACTGAGAGAGTGATTGGTCATTGGAATGTGCTGCCCAGGGAGGTGGTGGAGTCCCCATGCCTGGAGGTGTTCAAGAGGGGATTGGATGTGGCACTTGGTGCCATGGTCTAGTCATGAGGTCTTTGGTGACAGGTAGGACTCTGTGATCCTCGAGGTCTCTTCCAACCTTGGTGATACTGTGAGACTGAGTGCAACCTGGAAGCATTAGGTACTTCTGCAACAAACCCAATGCTTACTCCCTTTTAAAAAGGGATTGTCTTAAAGGAGAGCTAATAAGAAAAGCAAAGACAAACCCACACAAAATAGTGAGATGTGTAGCACTCCAGAACTATTCATGTTTATACCTGAAGAGATATGCAAAAGACAATCATCATTCCTTGCAATTCCAGTCTTCAGCTGAAAGAAAGCAAACAGATTGACAAGCAGAAAATAGTGACTTGTGTCAATTTTGTAGGATGAACTGGAGAGCTGGGCAGAGAGGAACCTAATGAGGTTCCACAAGGATAAGTGCAGAGTCCTGCATCTGGGAAGGAAGAATAAACTGCCCCAGTACAGATTAGGACACAACCTGCTAGTGAGCAGCCCTGTGGAGAAGGACGTGGGAGTCCTGGTGGACAAGTTATCCATGGGTCAGCAACGTGCCCTTGTGGCCAAGAAGGCCAATGGGATCCTGGGGGGCATTAAGAGGAGTGTGTCCATTAAATCAAGGGAGGTTCTCCTCCCCCTCTACTCTGCCCTGGCATAGCCACACCTGGAATATTGTATCCAATTTTGGACTCCTCAGTTCAAGAGGGAAAGGAATCTACTCAAGAGACTCCAATGGAGAGCTACCAGCATGAACAAGGGACTGAAGCACTGCCCTATAAGGAGAGGCTGAGAGACCTGAGGCTTTTTAGTCTGGAGAGGACTGAGGGGGGATTTAATAAATGTCTGTAAATATCTGAGGGCTGGGGGTGAAGAGGGAGGGGAGAGGCTCTTCTCCTTTGCACCCTGTGATAGGATAAGGGGTAACGAGTATCACAGTATCACCAAGGTTGGAAGAGACCTCAAATAAACTACAACACCTCAGGTTGAGGTGGAATCTTCACTTCTTCACTGTGAGGGTCACAGAGTGCTGGAACAGGCTCCCTGGAGGGGCTGTGCAATCTCCTTCTCTGGAGACTTTCAAGACCCATCTGGATGCATTCCTGTGCAACCTTCACTGGACAATATGGTCCTGCTCTGGCAGGGAGGTTGGACTCAATGATCTCAGAAGGTCACTTCCAACCCCTAACTTTCTGTTATCCTGTGAATTCCCTAACTGTATCTACATAAAAGTCTATCTCTAAGGAAAAAAGAATACAAGAGTAGAATGAGGAAGTGGCATTGCATAGTTTTCTCAAGTGAAAAACAACGGCAGCGTTTGTTGCTACAGATTCTGCACACCCTTGATTCCCTTTTTTCCCTTCCCATTCTGATCAGAGACAGGTGAATTCAGATGGCCTGCAACAGCTGCAGTATCAGCTGATATGTGAGCCCTTTGGCAAGGAAACCTTGCAAAGCAAGGCTCTCAGCTTTCTAATCTGAGGTAACAGCATTCTCTTCCACCTTCGCTTTGCTGCTGGTGAATAAACTGGTAAGACTTGGTTTCTAGCAAGCTTTTCCTGGCTAAATCCCAAGGTTTACTAATCCATGATAGGCTTCAGAACTCTCTTCTTTAGAGATGCTTCAGGCCAATACAGCACATTATACTCTTCCAGGAGGCTTGCATTTTTATACAGCAGGAGAGAAATTAATGTAAGATAATTATAGGCCATATGAGAGTCTTTCAGGAGAAAGAAAAATAATTCAATGCTCCTTCTGAATTTCCCAAGTGGACTGAACAAATCCTTCTGCACTACTGTGTGGATTCTGATGAGGATACAAACCCAGAGAGTGAAAATCTTGGTCTTACAGCAGATTTTTTTTGGATTTGATGACTTGTGTCTTCTTTGTAGTCCTCTCTTGTCTGGAAGGAAAATATACCTTTTCTTTCATTCTTCTGGCATTAACTGTGTTAGACTTCATGACCCTCACAGGTCCCTTTCAACTCAAGGAATTGTATGATTCTAACATTCTGTGCTTTCTAGATCACTCATTATTATCACTGCTCATTTCTGGCTTCATCCAAGTCCAATGCACTAAACTGAGCAGCCCTCCATCAGCTGAAGCCCTACTGCTGCTAAAGGGGCAGAGACTTTCTTTCTATATGGCAATTTCAATCCCTGTAGTTTGGAAGTAAACTAAAGAACCTGAGGAAATTCTCCTTCACCCTCCTGGGTGCATTCTGGAATCACCATAATGGCAGCAGTGCCAAGCTCCCCTGAACTTTTCACTGAAAAGGAAGACATATTCTCAAGTCTTTCCTACATCATTCCCATTCATTGTCTATCTTACTTTGTACAAACACCAGGCTGATAACACCAAGCTCAATCTACTTCCTCTGCTGTCTGCTATCTCTCTTACCAAAAGCCTCCAACAGGACACAAACACAGAGTACAAGTATACTCTACTGTCAAAGAGGCCTCAAATCAACACTGCACTTACACACATGCAAAAGTCCAGTCTCCTCACTTAATGGGAACCCATGAAAGTGAAAAAAACCACCCTAGGCAAATCAGGGACCCCTTTAAATGTCATGCTGAATCAAAGCAGGCAGTATGTTCTGAATAACTAGTTTGAAAGGCTTAAGTCTTATCCCTTGATACTCTGTACCACAGAGTCAGGTTTTAGAATAGAATAGAATAGAATAGAATAGAATAGAATAGAATAGAATAGAATAGAATAGAATAGAATAAACCAGGTTGGAAAAGACCTTTGATATCATCAAGTTCAACCTATCACCCAACACCATCTCATCAACTAAACCACAGGACCAAGTGCCTCATCCAATCCCCTCTTGAACACCTCCAGTGATGGTGACTCTACCACCTACCTGGGCAGCACATTCCAATGGCCAATCTCTCTTTCTGTGAAGAACTTCTTCCTAACAGCTAGCCTAAACCTCCTCTGGCACAGCTGGAGACTGTGTCCTCTTGTTCTGGTGCTGGTTGGCTGCGAGGAGAGACCAACCCCCAGCTGGCTACAACCTCCCTTCAGGTAGTTGTAGAGAGCAATGAGGTCTCCCCTGAGTCTCCTCCAGGCTAAACAACCCCAGCTCCCTCAGCCTCTCCTCACAGGGCTGGGCTCCAAACCCCTCCCCAGCTTTGTTGCCCTTTACCAGATATCCGAGACTAGACTCTGATTTACTCCAAATGAGCTAGGTAACATGTTTGGCACTAGCAGGAAGGTCGACCAGTTATGCCATAATCTCTCCTAAAGGCACGAGAGAGGCAATGAAAATTGATAACGTGTCCCAACATGCGAAAGACAGAAAGAAGGAAAAATCAAATTATCAGTAAGGTCATAGAGAAAAAATGATCAGCCAGTGATCTGGTGGTCCTAGAGAAGAAAATGATGTGGAGCAGTGAGCTGACTTCTTATTAAAAACCAGAACAGGCTGATATTTTATATATGAAAGGGGAAAACATATTTCATGCCTGGTTTCAAAGGAAAGATAACCCCCCCAATCTACTGCTTGAGACAGAGTTTAGAGCAAGTTTTGAGAATGAACTCCTGCTGTTTCAAGTGGTTACTGTGCTGAAATAAGTAATTTGTACCCAGACAAGAACCTCATCACAGTTTCAATTCTGCATGTTGTCATTTCATGTTGTATTTGAGAAATTCCTCAGTCAAAATGTTGAACAAGGAAGGAATTGAGTTCCCCTGGGGATAGGTTTGAATGTTTTCCAGTACAAATTTGAACCCTGAATTCTTAACCAAACACCGACTCACGACAGATAAATGAAGAAGACATTTAACTTGATTAGAAAGAAAGAAATGTTGGAACAAGAACTCAGGAGAAAATACTTAACCTATTAACTGCATCTGGTCTAACTAGTTGTGAATGCTGCAAATTTGCTATCTATAAAGCTGGTTTTTAAACATCTTGCTATACTAACATTACAAGACAGACATCCAGTGAAGGTTTGAAAAGGAATGGAAATCACCCAAGAACAGATGGCTTCAGATTTTGCAGAGGCTTATTCAAGCAAAAGATAAGGAAGACTTGACATAATGGTTATGTTTACTACCACCTGGATGGCCTACAGTGAACTATCATAGGGTCTCATTTCCAGGTCTTCTATCTAAAACCACCAGACAAAGATTTCTACAATGATTAAACACGCCTGCAGTCACTAAGAGAGCAACTCAGCTGTCTAAACATTGGCATCAGATGCAGTTTTAGATTCCTAACACTACTCCATCTAGCCGTCATCTCACACTCCAAATAGACTCACATCTCTGGACTCAATGAGCATTATGGTTCCCTTCCAAGTTGAGATATGCCATGATTCTATGATCTAACATTACATCTATCAGCTCCAGAATGGTCTCACTGTCATGACACTCCTACTTTCAGGCAGACAAATTGCCCCCTAAAGGTATTTCCTGCCTGACTCACTATGTGCTAACATAATGGGCTCCAACAGTAATGTCTGGAAGGCCAGAGGATGGGGAAGTAGTAGGAATAGTGTAGCCTGATACTGGGTCACTCCTAGCAAATCTTTTGCCTAAGCACATACGTGTTCATGGTGCTGTATGAGAAGATAGCTAAGGCAGGGTCTTCAAATGCATCCTGGCACAACTCTTATAAGGTCATCTACAAATTCCATGGAAATGACATAATTCTATACAAAATTCACTACAAGCCTGCCTAATGTGCATACAGACTGAAATTCAGCATGCTAATCCAACATTAACTGCCTCTTCCAAGAGAAACATAAACTTGATACATGAAATGTATGATATAGTAACTAACTAGCAAAGTTCATCTTGAGGGTTCTGTGAAGTCCTTTAGAGGTGGAGGTGTGTGGAAGATGATGAGGGGAAAAAAATACTAGAAGAATGCATTGAAAGATGAAAAAATTGTCATTCGTCTTGTGAAGGGCTCTTTTTCCTCCTTATTATACATGAAAAAGAGGTGGGTATTCAAAAAGCAAGAACAGGTGGAGACCAAAACTTTAGCTCTTTCCAATGCCTTATTTCCTCATGAGGAAAAAATATGTATCTGTGGAATAAATTAGCCAAGTATCACAGACTGAGTTGAATCTGCTGCTGTTACTCACGACCATACTGAAACCATACCAGATAACAGAAGGCAGCAAGAAGACCGTGCCCTCTTAGCACAGCTATAAAATGAAACTCAGTCGCTAGCATTCACTACTTACCAAGACAGTTATGGCCATCGTGGGCTAACATGAAGCCATCGTAGCACGTGCACCTGTAGTTGCCTGGGATGTTGATACACTCATGGACACAGCCTCCATTATAGAAGTCATTTTCACATTCATCGATATCTAAAACACAAAAGGAGGAAGAGGAAACGTCTGTAAATAGAGAATACCAAGAACACAGAAGAATTTCTCCAGCTGAGCCGAGTCTTTGAAGACATGCATGCTCCTCATCTTTGTCTATACTCACATTGCAGCTTTCATCCGGCATGTTCAGCCAGGAATTCCCTCAGCCAGGGTCTCCGTGGAAAAGCAGCAAGCCAGTGTGTAGCACATAGAATCATAGAAGCACAGACTGCCTCGGGTTGGAAGAGACCCTCAAAGGGCATCTTTGCCAACCCCCTTGCAGTGAACAGGGACATCTTTAGCTATATCAGGCTGCTGAGGACTCCACTAAGCTTGAATTGAATGCCTTGAGGGATGGAGCCTCTAGCACCTCTCTGGGTAACCTTTTCCAGTATTCCACTACCCTCATTATAAAGAACTTCCTCTTAATATCCAAACTAAAGCTACCCTGCAGTAATTTCAACTCATTGCCCCTTGCTCCGTTGCTACATGCCCTTGCACACAGTCCCACCCTAGCTTTCTTATACGTCCCCTTCAGATGTTGAAACACTCTTATCAGGTCTTGTTATGATTGTCAGGAGCTGTTCATATTCACTAGGCAGAATGGTTAAAGATATCAATAACTTGAGTAATAATAACAAATCCCACAGAAAATATTAATAAAACCTATTTACTGGTTCAAAATATTCGGTTGTGGAACAGATCTCTCACCAGCAGGAACATGTCACAAGTTAAACAACATGAGCAAAAATCCAGAAACAACAAACAGCACTTTAAACTGTAAAGAAAAACAGGGAATGTCGGCAACAAAGCCAGAGACTGCCCACGAGGGGGGAGGGAACTCCAGAATTCCCTAGGGCAACAGACCTGCAATAGGTGCTCATGGAGCCCCTAGTACAAGAAGAATATGGAGGTGCTGGAACGTGTCCAGGGAAGGGCCACAAGGATGAGCAGAGGGCTGGAGCACCTCTCTATGAGGACAGACTGAAGGAGTTGGGGCTGTTCAGTCTGGAGAAGAGAAGGCTCCCAGGTGACCTCATTGTGGCCTTCCAGTATCTGAAGGGGGCTACAGGAAGGCTGGGGAGGGACTGCTCAGGATCTCAGGCAGTGATAGGACTAGGGGGAATGGAATGAAGCTGGAGGTGGGGAGATTCAGGCTGGAGGTGAGGAGGAAGTTCTTCCCCATGAGAGTGGTGAAGCCCTGGAATGGGTTGCCCAGGGAGGTGGTTGGGGCCCTGTCCCTGGAGGTGTTTAAGCCCAGGCTGGCTGAGGCTCTGGCCAGGCTGATCTAGTGTGGGGAGTCCCTGTCCATGGCAGGGGATTGGAACTAGATGATCCTTGTGGTCCCTTCCAACCCTGAGTGATACTATGATGCTATGCTAACAATCAGATACTGTAATTCCTCACCGAAGCTGGCACCCCGCGGCTCCTGAGGAGGATTTAGACAAACGCAAACCGGCATTGACCACATGGGAGCTGCAGGAGCACAGCTTCGCTTCCTGTTGGCATCCGCAGCCTATTGCTGAGGCACACTCAAGATTTACCTCCAAGGGCTTTGTAGCTGGAAGCTTTGTAGCAAAGAGGTTGCTGCCGAGGCTTAGGGAGTTTGCAATCTTCGCAGCAGTGCTTGTTCCTCCTTCCAATCAAACGAAACTGTCCCGGGGACTCAGCTCCTCCTGGGGTTCGCCTCTCGGCCCAGCGAGACACGTCTGTCTGCTCCTGGCCTTTACAATGCTATACAGCAAGGGGTCTTTGCAGTCCTGTCTGGGTAAACTGAAACACAGCTCTGCTTCCAAGCAAGGCTTGTGATTTCCCCCAGAGCTTGGACAATTGCAAGGCAAGGCTCTGGCTCTTTGGGCTGGTACTTAAGAGATTTCCCGAGACAATAATGGCCAGTGGCAACAAAGATTGAGAGATAAAACCCCGACACTGTCACCTGTAGAATGAGTTTTCTCCAAACGTGGCCAAAGGTACACACCTGGCCCACTTGGACTCCAGGGCATGTTCAGACAAGCCTGGGCAATGTGGGCATTATCCTGAAAAAACAGACCTGCTGGCTCCTGCCTCATTGTCTGCTTCAGAGCATTTTTGAGGCTTTTTGTCCCTTCAGGACAGGTCTCCCTGCAGCCTTCTCTTCTCCAGGCTGAACAGCCCCAACTCTCTCAGCCTGTCTTCACAAAAGAGATGCATGCTCCAGCCTCTGAACATCCTTGTGTCCCTCTTCTGGACCTGCTCCATCAGGTCCATGTCCTTCCTGTGTTGAGGACTCCAGAGACGGACACAGTACTCCAGGTGAGGTCTCACCAGAGCAGAGTAGAAGGGCAGAATCACCTCTCTCGGCCTCCTGGCCACACTTCTTTTGATGCAGGCCAGGATATGGCTTGCCTTCTGGGCTGCAAATGTACATTGATGGCTCATGTCCGGTTTCCCATGCACCAGTACTCCCAAGGCCTTTACTGCGGGGCTACTCTTAATCTCATCATTTCCCAGCCTGTGTTGGTACTGAGGATTGCTGTGACCCAGGTGGAGGACCTTGCACTTCACCTTACTGAACCTCAGGATGCCATAGTTAGTGGATGATAAATGGATAGCATAAGCTTTTTTAGAGAACCACCTGTTAATACACCAGAGCTATCCTGGATGTGTATTGCAAATGTGCTCTCCATTGCAGGAGTGGTTGAAGTATTTCTCAGGATTACATTCACACAGCCTTTGGCTTTTTTTCTTTTCCACTTTCAAAAGCACTCCAGGAAAAGCTTTGCTATCTGATGTCATATACAGCTGCCATCTTGAGACAGCAAGGCAGTTAGGCAGTTTCTGAGATGAAAAGCTAGCTCAAACGCAGTCACTCAATGCTTGCCATATTTCTGTCCTTGGATTGAGCCTAGCTAGGTTTGTCCCTCCTTGCACAAAGCTCTGGGGAGTTTGATCTGTCAGAGTATGCACAGGCTTCTCCTTGGATTTTTTGCAAGCCTTCCCCCTCAGGCTGGGCTTTCCCATGAACCTGCTGTAAACACAAAATAAGCCAGCTCTTCACACACTTCCCTCCAACAGCTCTGAAGCCCTCCTTCTACATATACATGAGAGCTTGAAATGGGAATTAGAAATTTGGCTTTATCTGCAAAACTGGTTAGCTTTCTTTGTAACAGCATTCAGCACCACAGAACTGCTGGAAATAAGACGCTGGGAAAAGGATTTTCCTAACAAAACCAGGACCTCTTTCTTAAAAGCTTCCTAGTCTTTCAGCTGTTGCTCTCTTCCAGAAGGCCCTCTTTAGCAACAGCTTGTTCCAAACACACCTGCAACATGGCAGTGGAAGGTCCCTGAGATGCCTCTCTTTGTTCTGCACAGCCCAGTGTGCCTGGGTGCATATTGCCAAAGCCTTTCAGGGAGGTTTCCACTTTGCATAGAGTTGCAGCTTCCATAACCATTCATGCTTTCAAGAAACTTCCTATTGTTCTCAGGCCACAGGGACAAAAACAGAGCTCTGTAGTAATGCCATGTTTTAACAGGCCAAATGAATACTCACAAAGCATGCATCATGATTTTAATGTTGGGCACGTTGGATGTTCCCTCAGGACACTCAAGATAAAATGGTAAGTTCAGGCTAGTAGCAGGTGTGTAGCATTTATCCATCACAAAGCTTCTTCGGAAGAGAGAATCCAGAGGTGTTGTCAGCTGTTACGTTACTCAGCACCAGACTGGCAAGGATCAACTGAGATCCTTTTTCCAAACAAAGAGGGCCAAGGCAGAAAGTTAACTCTTTGCCCTAATTTTGCACCTTCGAGCACTCTTACTCTTACTCTTTAGTATTTGATCATTTCATGTTGTCTTTTGCCAGGAAGGAATTACCAAAACACAAAAATGAAACTAGAGACGTAGCAAAATGTCACTACCCAACCAGGAAGGTGCCTGGACAGATGGATTAGCAAGGTTTACTGTGCTCCAGCTCTTCATGGGAAATCTAATTTTTATCTACATTGGCAAAATCTTGACCAAGCTTTCGTTACAGCGATTCTGGCTGGGCAGACAGGTGTCTCCTGGGGTATTCACTAAATAAAGCACCCTAAAAATTACTGTGCTTTCCTCCCTCTCCCAGAGGAATTAATTTCATATGGTTTTACAAAGGCAGCAACTATAGGAGCCCTAGGGGAAAAAATTAAATGTACCAAAATGATTAAGAATCATAGAATGGCTTTGGTTGGAAGGGAACTTAAAGACCATCTAGTTCCAACCTCCTGCCAGGGGCAGGGACACCTCCCACTAGTCCAGATTGCTCAAAGGCTTACCGAGCCTAGTCTTAAACACTTCCAGGGATGAGGCATCCACACCTTCTCAGGACAACCCATTGCAGTGTCTCACCACCAACATAATAACTAGCTGAAAAGGAGTAAGGCCACTTATGATAATGACAAAGGCTGCCAAGAACATATTTGGGCCTACTGTGTTCAACTGTGAGAGCAGCTCCCAGTGCCAGAGCTGAATGTATGGAACCACATCCTCAGCTGTTGGTGACTGAGTTTTGACCACCTCTTTCTGGAACTGGCCTGGAAGATCTCCCAAATGCACTACTGGTTTCTAAAGGTTTAAAAGAAAGAAAAAAAAAATAAAAAGAGATAAAAAGAAGCTTGCTCCCATGGCTGTGCTACTAACTGTACTGGTCCAGCTACTTGCCTAAGAGAAAGAAGCTTGGGAATTACACAACAATTCCTGTGGAAAGCACAGGTGAGTTTTTTGTTAAGGCCTGGAACTGACTCTCTAATGGCATCCCTAGGGAACACAGCATTGCCATGCTCTGCTGCTGCTCCCAGTGAGCAGCACTTACTTAAAGTGTACATACTGTGTGGGACTGCAACTATTACATAAGGATCCAAAGACTTTTTTTTTAACACCTAGACAAACCTCTGAGAAAATCCAAGCATTTTTTACCATGAGGAAGTGCTGTAATTCACAACCACCCTATTGCAGGTATAGGAAAATAATTTGAAGTGGGCTTCTTTTAAGCAACTGGGTTTTTCAGTCTGAGAGGAGCTGCATCTACCGTATCCATACCGGGGTTGATTCTGCTCGCATTATTAGAGGTGAAACTGACACTATCCCAGAAATTAGTTTCATTTGTGTGCTCTGCAATAGAAGGATGGCGCTCTCAGAAATGTCATAAGACCACCCTGCAAGAGAAGCAGCTCTTCCAGGAGCACATATAGCTTAACTATGTTCAAAATCAAACAAGAATTGATTTCTTCTGCATCCAGTATCACAGCGTTTCAGCCTTCTGCTTCAGCAGTGAATAGAAGACACTTTTCCAAGCACTAACAGTCTTTGCTAGAAGCTGGCACAGACTTTATGACAGGAAAAGTACAAAATCTACCTCCAGCAAAATCCCTTCCCACTCTTCATTATACCAGTTGCCATTAATCCAGATCCCGAGTGTCCAACAGTTATGAAGACACATATAAAAAGGTTTAGTTGTTAGCACAGCTACAGATCATATGGGCAAAGCTACTGAAATCAAAGCTAATGTCTGCATGGAGTTGACAAATTTGGGGTCAGTGTCACAGCTAAAATGTCACAGAAGCCTTATGGCTAATAACATGCAAATGAAGCATGGCCAGATCACGAGAGTCAATAAGCCAAGTTCACTTTGTAGTGATGAATGCCACAGCGTTAAACAGCAAATGGGAAAGCGTGCACTGGCGCAAGCTTTATCGTGGCATCTGTCAAGATAAGACATCAAGATGATGTTCAAACTAGGAGTAGGATGTGTTCAAGTATTTCTTAACTACTAGTGTATGAGAACTACCTGGAGTTAACTCAGCAAAGACAGATTTCTTTTGACTTTGAAAGGAATACTTTATGTGCTTGGATACTTGAAAACAAGTAGCCGAAGGAAGCTGTCTGCCCACACGGAGTTATTCTAACGTAGAGAACTTCAAACAAAACTTAGCACACAGGTATATTATCCAGATGTGGAATATGTCCTAAAGGAGCTGGATCTATAAAATAGCTAGAAAAATAAATATTGCAGTCTTTGGAAGTGTGTCCTGATGAATATATTTGCTGTGAAGAGAAAAATATTTTGGCATTCATCTTTATCTGTTTATATAGCTGCTTCAAACAAACTACCCCAAAGAGGCATCATAGAGACAGGAACTAATGTTGGCCTTAGGAACCTGACAGAAAAAACCAGTGTGTGTTTACCTTCCTGCTCCATAAGAGGCTGCTGCTAGACTCCTACAGAGGACATGGCACACCACTCACAGAATTCTCTACTATCAGCCATCATCTTCTGTTAAAACAAGTCATACCACAGTTCTGCAAACTGCAGCGCGCTGCCTGCTCATCCAGGAGCGCTATGCAGCACAGGCCACTGCAGAACACTGGAGCAGGTATTCCCATGTGGCAATACTTTGCACTTCCATGACATTTTTCATAAAACATTTCCAAAACGTTTACCATTCTTTACAGAGCTTTGGCCACTTTCCTCCTAGGACTAAAGTACTATCCTCATTTCCACATTAAAATACTGAAGAGCCCCACTCTGGGTTCCAAAGGCTACATAATTAAGAACTGAGCTGCAGTACAAATACAGCCATTGAATCACTGCATAATTTTATGCAACCTTGATCTGAGATACTTGGTAATGACGTCACCTTGTACTGGCCAAAGGTGAAATGCCCGGAGATTGAATCCCAAGCCTTCAAAAGTCAAAAGGGACTTTTACCACTGGTTTCATGAAGGCAGGAAGATATGCTTCCCGAGACTCACAGTAAATATCAGCACTTAAATTTTTTGTTCCTTGTGGTAGGTTGAGAGACCAATTCTCCCACCATGAGCAAAAGAAGAGACTCAGACAAACAGATTGCAAAAATGGTGGAAAGTTTAAATGGAAGAACAATGAAAGTTTTACAGAGAACCACCGGCACCGTGACCTTATCACTCTCTGCAACTACCTGAAGGGAGGTTGTAGACAGGCAGGGGTTGGTCCCTTCTCCCAGGCAGCCAGTACCAGAACAAGAGGACACAGTCTCAGGCTGTGCCAGGGGAGGTTCAGGTTGGAGGTTAGGAAGAAGTTCTACACAGAGAGAGTGATTGCCCATTGGAATGGGCTGCCTGGGGAGGTGGTGGAGTCACCATCACTGGAGGTGTTCAGGAGGAGACTTGATGGGGTGCTTGGTGCCATGGGTTAGCTGTTTGGGTGGGTTGGATTGGTTGATGGGTTGGACACTATGATCTTGAAGGTCTCTTCCAACCTGGTTTGGTTTATTCTAAATAAAGGTTTATTCTATATAAAATGAGAGAGATTCCAAAACATACCCAAGAACATCCCACTCCCACCTGGGAGTACACCCAAAACCCCCAGGGCTCTTTCTCTGCCCCCCTGCCCTGGCCTTGGGCCTAGCCAGGCTCAAGAGAGGAGGCTCACCCCATTACCCAGGCAGCAGTGAGGGAAGAAAGAGGAAGAGAGGACCCCCCGCTGATGCTGTATAGGGGAGCAGGGCATTATGGGATGAAATACCTAGCTTCCTGTGTCCACCCACTGGCTTGGACCCCCTGGGGCATGCCTGAACCACCACATTCCTGTTTCCAATTCAGAAGCAGCAGCAGTGTAGCATCATCAGTGTAGCATTAATGTAGCAACATTAATTTACTTCTAAGGAAGCAGGCAGAAATAAAGTAACATGCATACTGACGGAGATGCAAACAAGTTCAAGTCTTGGATCACAATCAGATCAGCGTCTTAGTCTTTTTGATGGCTAGATTTGGGGACTGTAAAAGCCATTAAAATAAATGAAATCCACGTGGGAATATTTACATATATGCTATTTCTTTGGCAGATTCTGCATTTAATATACTTTAGCAGTTATGCACACACATTGGATAAGCTGAACCTAAGGCATTTGTATCTCTAAGATCAAACTGTACTTTCCTTAAGAAGGGAACCAGCTCCACACCTAAAGACCAGAAGAAAAGCTCACACATTGATTAAATTTTGCTAAGTGCAGAGCAAATTTGCCAGAAGTTCAGCTCTCTGGAAAGTGTTTAACCCCAGAAGAGTACTAACATGCTCTTGAAATGCGTTCAACTTGACCCAGCTAGATATATGAAGAATCAGCTGGGGAAATGCTATCAGTTCCTCTCAGCCTGACCTCTGCAATACCACTTCCCTCTGTGAGTTTTGTGATGGCATGATTTAGCATCATCTACTCCAAATCCAAATTTTATGAAGAAAGTATTAGCATATAAAGGTGTATTTCATTTTCTTCTACGCCACATGAAGCCTTGACCTTCATCTCAGAGTGAAGAGTGCTTCTGAAAATTGCTTCCCATGAAAAGCTTTGTTAAGTCACTTTTTCTATAACAATAAAATCCCCAAACCCAAACCACAACAACAGCAGAACTCCCTAAACAAACAAACAAACAAATCTATAATCTCTGACATCTGGCTCTTCCTGAGAGGGCTTTTTTTTGACTCACAAATCTTTACATTCTTATTCTTTAGATGCTTTGACCTTGGAAATGTTGGGGTCTAATACACCAGAGGAAGAGACAGTGCAGTTTTTATGGCTTTCAGGTTGTCATGATGTTTTCAAGGTGCTTGTGCCCAACACACCCATAAAATTCGATAGCTGCTGGAACTCATCTGAGAGCCTGTGTCAAGATTGAGTAGGCCAGGCCAAAATGTCACAGAACGTGACAAAAACTGTCACAAACTCCTGGTTTGCAGTTTTGAAACAGGAATAGAATGAAAACTTCATCCCACCTTAGGGGAGATGATTTAGATGCATCTGTAATATTGTTGGGCTGTTTGCAGACAGAGTTTGTAGAGAACATGGAGTACTCTGCAGCAGCTCTGTTTCCTTTGTTTCCTCTTCCTCTGTGATGGCCAATGACTCCGCTCATCACACTTGTCTGAAAAAGGGGGAGGGGGGTGTGTGGCCATGGAATACAAACCAAGCTACATGCAGGCATATCCAGCTGGTTAAAGCACACGTACTTTTAAAGAATGAACAGCTTCATTTTTATAACTACACCATCTAAAAATATTTAGGATACATCTTTCTGGCAGATGAGCCACCATTCCATTTCCCACTGGCATAAGATGGGACTTTTTAACTTCCTACTTGTTTAATATCTTTTTTCTTTGATCATTATAATGATGTCCTCATTTGGGAGAAAGCAATGAGACACCTTATTTTGCACTCGGACTGAATTTGTTTCCTATTATTACACTGATCACAGCGAGCAGGAAGCAAACTGTCAGGCTGCACAGAGCAAGGATGGCCTTGTTCAGGAGAAAAGCTCCCACAAGAGTCCTTCTCTAGGGAGGCAGTGGAGTGCCTGGACTTTTGAGTTTATCAGCTGCAGGTGTGTTTAAGCACTTGTTATTTTGCAAGTTTTGGTGAATGGTCTTCTAATATATTTATCATACAAAGGGAGAATTCAGGAGTCACATTTAAGGACTGTAGTGGCTAGAGGCTAGACAATGTAATGTTTTAAGCAGAATTCAGTTTACCCAGCTCACATACTGCGAGCCACAAAATTGATCGGGGTTTGGAATACCTCTGCTATGCATACAGGCTGAGGGAGCTGGGTTTGTTCAGCCTGGAGAAGAGAAGGCTCCAGGGAGACTTAATAACAACCTTCTAGTACCTGAAGGGGGCCTACAAGAATGATGGAAAGAAACTGTTTGCAAAGGCCTGCAGTGATAGGTTGAGGGGCAATGACTTCAAACTAGAGAAGCGCAGATTTAGATTGGATGTTAGGAACAAGTTCTTTACCATGAAGGTAGTGGAACACTAGAACAGGTTGCCCAGGGAGGTGGTCGGGGCCCCAGCCCTCGAGATACTCAAGATGATTCTGTGTGATTGTGAAAATCCAAACTTTATGTAGTAGTTGAATGATAGTATTTTACATTTCTGATGCATGACCATCACATTCTTTGTTCATTGATAAGAAAGAGGTCACTGAAGGTTCCCTGCCTTGTATCTTTCTTCAATTCACCTTCCCTTCCTCAGTTACCAGTCTCCATCTTTCCTTATATTTCCTTCTTGCTTAAACTTCTAGCTCAAAGAGTTAGAAAAACATTCTTAGTGGCTGGACACTGATATGGCAGTCAAACTGCTGACAGACAAGAGAGCTACCCCTTTGATTCATACTCAGGATTGAGTTAATTATTATTTCTTCAATGCACTTTGCCAAAGTTCTCACGGGAGCACAGGGGAATACAAAATATTCAACTAAATAAACTGCATTTGGTGCAGTTTCCCAGCCATCTAAATAGTCTTTCTGGAGGCATATTTTACACTCCAGGAGCAGGAACTGAGGGAAGATAAATAAAAATGACCTGTAACAGAGTCTTTGCCTGCTCAACTGACAAGTCTTTCTACTGTATTAATCTCAGACTTCTATAGTACCAAGAGTACCTTTTATGGGTCTCAAACCTTTGGAGAGTTACAGTCATTTATGGAGAAAAACTAATTAAGCAGAGCTCTTTCACTGGGGGTACAATGTGTTTCTGTTCATATACCTGAGTGTCATCCCTACATGACATCTGCCATCTCAGCTTGTCCAAGAAACTTCTTTGGGACCATTCCAGCTCTATTCACGGTTAACAGATATTTTTCTAGATTAAATCAAAATGATTGTAATCCTGATTATGCATCTTGAACTCCTCATTAGTGTTTGTGGTGGTTTGACTTTTTTTCCTAATTTATATTTAAACAGATTGGTTACAAGTTATTTGAACTGCAAGTGAGATACCCACATAAAGAGGGATACCTGCAGAGCATATAACAGTTTTAGAGCCTGTCTTTATTTAGCAGCTACCACGTCTGACAAGCTCAAGCAGAGAGATTTCCTGTTCACAAGCTGCTATGAATGTGAAACATGACATTTGACAGCATATTCCCCACCACTTCTAATTTACAGTCACTTCCACCACAGTTAACTCATTTAATATAATGGAAAATGTTTGCTTCCACATCTAATCTTGCAAGTTCTTGGAGAATAATTTTGTGCACCTTACTTCCACAACTGGCATGAATGCATTGTCATGATTATCGTCTTAGTAAGCTATGGCAGGAGGTTATTCCTAGCTCTTTGAACTGAAATATGCACCTAAAAAGAGAGAGGGTTAAGACATGAAACTGACTCACTGATACAAACAGAATTCACCTACTTTTTTTCCAACCCCTGCAGGCACCTTCCTCGTTCCTAGATTGTATATCTCCAAACTAGCTTTGCATTCAACTTTTAAATGTCTGCCCATTGACAAAAGGAAACAACCTCAAGCTTCACCTTTTCTTTATATCCTGTCAGCATGTGCATATTAACTTATTTTCTTTGGCCCTTCATGTGGGAGAACAGAAGGTGGCTGTTGTTTCATGCTTGTTTCAGAACAAGTCAGTGGCAAGCCATGTCCCTAGCAGATTAACACTATTTCAGTTTGGGGCTGAGACAGCTAAGGCCACAAGCAGTATTAGAGGCTGGTGGTTGTCAAGCTTTTTGGATATGAGGAACTATTACATTTTCCAGCAGAAGTGCAAGCATCTTATGATAGCAGATATAGCAAACTTTTTTCCTGCCTGTACTTTAGCTGCAGCTCTTATGCTACTGCAGACTTCTGGCTGAGAACTGCTCTGCTGTACTAGTCAACCACTTGGGAAATCCAAGGTAATTTTTATCAGGTAGGATTTGTAAAAGTAGGACTGCTTGTCATCTTGTATTACTTGGTCAAACTCCCTACTTTGTATGAGACACATATCAGGCACTAATTTTACCAGCCTACCAAAAAATCCCATGAGACTATCACACAATTAATCTATGAGAGCACAGCAACTCTGCATTACATACACTGCTGTGCATTGCCATGGGAAATTCATTCCACATACTCAAATGACCTGCTCAGGGCTGCCTGTCAACATTTACTAAAGTCAGGTGGTCACTTGTAAACATGATTGACAAGGGATCCATGGATTTCTGCCCCTGGCAATGCTGAGTCTACCTGTTGCCCAAAAGCAGACCAATATATACAGTTTCCCAACAGCATCCTTTATGCAGACCTCGCAGTGTTTTGGTTTGCAGGGAACAGCAAAGAGCAGCCTGTAAGGAGTGCTACTCTTAAGTTCTTCACAAGGATGAAGACTATAACTCATCATGCATTAAACAGCAGTTGACTGTATAAGTTGGATCACCAAAGCACAGTTCTTTCTTTGCTTCAGAATCATTATGTTTCTCTTTTGGCATAAATACTTCTTTCCAACTGCTGAAGTGTTTGTCTGGGCCAGGGAGGTCCATGGGATGGTAAAATTGCTATTACACACAAAGAATGTACTGAAAATCAGAGGTATGGATCATTCATTAAAAGCCACCGAAATAAAAATCCCTCATATTTAATGGCAATTAAGACTGCAGAGTAACTTTGGCAAGAGTAATAATAACATCTTGTTGCCTAACTTCCAGTCATCAGTTTACATCTCACTTTGCTTACATAGGAGGTGTTACTATCTGTGTTAGAAACTGTTACTTTCAGAACCTGATTTACCTGGCCTATCTTTGTCTCCAGAAATACAAAGTGAACTGCATTAAGTAAGTTCCTATTTCTCTCCATCAAGTATAAAGGGAAAGCAAGGAGAACAGCTTAAGTGCATTGATCTGTCCTATTGAAATCCATATTTGGATAGATGAAATCCACCCACTGTCTTCTCCAGATACCCCTGAGATGAATATAAACTCTACCAGTATACCAAATGCTCACTAGATAGAGCCAGCATAAGAGACTTTATTTCTACTGGAAGTTAAGCCTCAGAAGGGAGTGCAATGTAAAGCCCATAATCAACTGTCTTGAGCACAACAAGTAAATGCTAAGCTAAATGAATTATAGGATGCATTATTAATGGTTGTAATTGTATGCCTACTATACCAGTTAAGTGACTGACAAGTGTTCACTTGAGGACAGAGAAAAGCAGGAGGCTACATAGATTCACAGGTTAGTTTTGTAACTTGTGACCCCAGAAAAAAATGTAAACCAAAGAGTAGCAGCAAATCACTACAGGAAAAACAAAATAATACCCTCCCCCCCCGTCCCAGTCAAATATTTTACAGCTATCAGAAGGCACAATAACACATCCAGGAGATCTTTCTAATTGAGTGCAATGTAAGGAGAATAATGCTTACCCATATTCAGTCTAAACATTATTACCAAAAGGGTCTCAGCATTTCAAAATAAGCCATTTAAGAAAGACTTACTGGTTTAGTCATAGGCGGTTTCCAATTATGAACTTTTTAATTAAGATTAGCAAGGCTAATTCAAGTTGCAATTTGGCTCCTTCAGTTAGCAAATGTCTATTAAAACTGAACAATTAAGGTTAAATGGGTTGAAGCATTTAAAACACTCCCTCCTGCTTCAAATGCTGTAATAGAAAACACCATGTCAGTGACTAATTCAGACCAGAAGATGTGTATTTCCCTTCTGTTTTATACTTCCTTGTTGATCATAAAGTTTACTGAAGAAGGATCCATTGGCAAACTAGATTTCCAGTGGAACACAACACTGTTAGATATTTTTATGCTACAGCTTACCCTGCATAATGAAAAGACAAAATATAGACTATGAATCCTGTAATTTTATAAATCCAGTATAAAGTTTGCTCCTGTAATGGCTCCATTAATTTATATAGGTCAGTAATAAAAGTATGCAGCAAACCTCCCAGCAGCATATTTCTCCCTTTTGACAGGTGTGCTCATACTTGGCACAAGGGTCTTGAACTCGTATTTTGAGTGGGTGCTTCTGTCCTGGGTTAACACAGCCTCCTCTCCCCACACAGATGGGAGGGTTGATAAGGAGTGTAGTGGAAATGATCCAATGCACAGGTACCTGAGCCCATTTGCACAAAGTCACAGCAAAATGCAGAAGCAGCAGCAGATGCCAGCAAACCCCACGGCTGCTGACCCACAGCCCACCCGGCCGAAAGGAGCAGCATCCCCAAACCAGAAACTGGAAGCAGCAACTGGAAGAGGAAGCCTCTCCTGTTACAATCTGAACTTCGAGCCACATGATATTCTGCCCCAGCCAGGCCTTTCTTTTTAAAATCTCACATGATGGCAGTTGAGTATCATCATCAGATTCAACTCAACCTATGACATTCTCCGCCCCTTATCCTATACCATCTGCATCATGCCCAGCAGCAATTAACATGGAACAACACACATCATACATCACTCACTGTCCATTCTCACTCAAAATGAGATTCTCTTGTGGTACATACAGGCTTCTTACTGCAGATCCCCTGGATCACTACCATATCCTACTAAAGTCTGGATCACCAGCTTGTCAGTATTTTGCACTTGCTCAGAGGTGAAATTCCAAAACACTGAAAGCACCCACTGGCCTAGGCACTTGCCCATACTTACCCCCACACCCTGACACTCATCATTATCCAGCCCTGGAGCAGATCTCAAGGTAATCTTGGGAGATATTGGGAAAGATTTTGGGAAAGGCACGTATCATTCTGGAGAAAACCTGGCATGCCAGTAATCAGCACAGCAACAGCACAGCTCTAACCCCTTCCCCTGAGATGACACTCAGCACCACACAGAGAACATACAGGACCCCAGTACACTGGCCACAGAACTCCCGGGAAGGAAATACACCAACACAGGGAACATAGCACAGGAAAAAACCACTGTATATAAAACTCTCTTAACAAGCCTGTAAGCCTTAACTGAATCCTCTCATTATCTTGGTGCTCAAAATCGACTGTCTCAGCCAAGACAGCTTGCTTTTCAAGCCCCACACTGGGATGCCAAAAAGGGACTGTCCACACAACACACTCTCAAAAGTCTCCCTCCACCCACTCAGACAGGAAGAAAAATAACAGGGTTATTTTTATATATTTTTTATATTTTATTTATTTATATATATTTTTATATTTATAAAAAATATAATATATATATAGATATATTTTTATATATTATTTATATAATAGGGTTGAGATAAGGAGTTTACTGGAAATGATCCAATGCACCTTAGCTTACATCAAAAAACCGCTGCAAAAGCAGAAGCAGCAGAAGCCAGAGACCCCCACAGCCATCAACCCACAGCCCACACAACAGAAAGGACCAACACCCCCAAACCAGAAACAGAAGGCACCAACTGGAAGAGGAATCCTCTCCTTTACAATCTGAACTTCAAGCTACATGATACTTTGCCCCAGCCAGCACTTCCATTTTGAAGCTGGCATGACAGCAGAATGGTATTGAATACAGATCAGCAGATTCAACTCAACCCATGACTTCTGACAAGTCCAGGCAGAAGTATGTTACTAATTGTGTCACTTACACAAAATGCCTTTCAAAGCATTCCCACACCACCTTCCACTTCCCATTTTCACAGCTTCTTCAATGACTACAATTCTTCATGCTTGGCCTTATCTTTCAGATCATGTTATTTTAGTAAGTTCAAACAAAATTAGCAAAGCAAAGCTGAGACCTGTATTTCTGAGGGCATGACATACACTCCTAGATACTCCTGCATCAGCTATAGCAGAGTCCTGACCCAGAAGGACCTGCTGTTAACCCTCACAGCCAAACAGCAGAACCTGACTCTTCAGGACTCCCCACTAGAACACAAATCTCACCTATACAAATCAGATAATATGATGGAGACTCCAGGCTCTCCTTTTCATTCAACATAAGAATATGCTATGTGCAAAGAGGATCATTCAGGTGGCTACACAACTACAAACACTGGGGCTTTCCTCACTGAAAGGCTTTCCATCCAGAAAGCATCCCTTTCTAGCCTCCATCCCTTGAGACCAGCTTCTTGCTTACTGAGGCAACTATATAATATAATCCTACTCAGGATAAGGATGGATATTGTCTTCTCATTGTAGAATCATAGAATCAACAAGGTTGGAAAAGACCTCAGGGATCATCAAGTCCAACCTATGACCTAATACCTCATGACTAACTAAACCATGGCTTCAAGAGCCACATCCAATCCTTTTTTGAACACCTCCAGGGATGGTGACTCCACCACCTCCCTGGACAGCACATTCCAATGGCCAATTGCTCTTTCTGTGAAGAACTTTTTCCTCACCTTGAGCCTAAATGGTCTGGTCTGGTCTGGTCTGGTCTATTCTATTCTATTCTATTCTATTCTAAACTTCCCCTGGCACAGCTTAAGACTGTGTCCTCTTGTTCTGCAGATGATTGCCTTGAGAAGAGACCATCTCCCACCTGTCTACAACCTCCTTTCAGGTAGTTGTAGAGAGCAAGAAGGTCTCCCCTGAGCCTCCTCTTCTCCAGGCTAAGCAACCCCAGCTCCCTCAGCCTCTCCTCACAGGGCTGTGCTCCAAACCCCTCCCCAGCTTTGTTGCCCTTCGCTGGACACCTTCCAGCAATTCCACATCTTTCTTAAACTGAGGGGCCCAGAACTGGACACAGGACTCAAGGTGTGGCCTAACCAGTGCAGTGTACAGGGGCAGAATGACCTCCCTGCTCCTGCTGGCCACACTGTTCCTGACACAGGCCAGGATGCCATTGGCCTTCCTGGCCACCTGGGCACACTGCTGATTGTAGATTGTACTACATTAGCTGCCTAAGACCATCTATACAGATCACCAAAATAGTTGTCTTAAAACCTCCTAAAAATTACCCACAGTGCCTAATAATAACATTAATATTAATGGTAATGACTAAAAGCCTTTAGTACAGGAACATATTGTGGAAAATCTGTTTTACTCAAATTACTCAGATACAGTTTGCTGATGACACCAAGCTGTGTAGTGCAGCAGACACCCTGGAGGGAAGGGAGGCCATCCAGAGGGACCTGGACAGGCTGGAGAGGTGGGCACAAGCCAACCTCATGAGGTTCAACAAGACCAAGGGCAGGGTCCTGCAGCTTGGTAAAGGCAACCCCAGGCACGAATCCAGGCTGGGCAGTGACTGGCTGGAAAGCAGCCCTGAGGAGAAAGACTTGGGGGTGCTGGGGGAGGAGAAGCTCAACAGGAGCTCTCAGTGTGCACTTGCAGCCCAGAAAGCCAACCAGATCCTGGGCTGCAGCAGGAGAAGTGTGGCCAGCAGGGCAAGGGAGGTGATCCTCCCCCTTTGCTCACCTCTGGGGAGACCCCACCTGGAGTACTGCCTCCAGTTCTGGAGCCCCTATTCCAAGAGGGATCTGGAGGTGCTGGAAGGTGTCCAGAGAAGGGCCACAAGGATGATCAGAGGGCTGGAGCACCTCTCCTGTGAGGACAGACTGAAGGAGTTGGGGCTGTTCAGTCTGCAGAAGAGAAGGCTCTGAGGTGACCTCATTGTGGCCTTCCAGTATCTGAAGTGGGCTACAGGAAGGCTGGGGAGGGACTGCTCAGGATCTCAGGCAGTGATAGGACTAGGGGGAATGGAATGAAGCTGGAGGTGGGGAGATTCAGGCTGGAGGTGAGGAGGAAGTTCTTCCCCATGAGAGTGGTGAAGCCCTGGAATGGGTTGTCCAGGGAGGTGGTTGGGGCACTGTCCCTGGAGGTGTTTAAGCCCAGGCTGGATGAGGCTCTGGCCAGGCTGATCTATTAGAATAAACCAAACCAGGTTGGAAGAGACCTTCAAGATCATCCTGTCCAACCCATCAACCAATCCAACCCACCCAAACAGCTAACACATGGCACCAAGCACCCCATCAAGTCTCCTTCTCAACACCTTCAATGACAGCGACCAGCAGTTCAAAAGTAATGAGATCAGTGTCAAAGCCTCAATCACTAAACTGAGGTCAAGGTGTGAAACAGTTATACAGAAAATAACAAAATCATAGTAAGGATAGGAACAAATGATGAAAATGTTCCCATTTCATCTTCCCACAGCTTTTCAGAACAGGAAGACAAAGTGGGGAGATATCTGTGGTGTTTTCAGGGGGAAAAAATCCCTCAGCACACCAACACAGAGCTATTCAGAAACCCCTTTGCTCTGCTGACAGGTATGTAGCTGGACAGTAATAGAGGATATTATTGGTGGATTTGACCAAACCAACTTCCCAGAGCACTTTCTTGCAAGAAATGACAGTAAGACTGTGGAGATAGTAGCAATATTCTGGCTGAGATGAGTCAATAGTCACAAGATCCCAGAGGGTGACCCTTCCCCTGGGGGGGTGGATTCACCTTCTACTGCAGTTAAAAGAACCATCAATCAGGAAAAAGTCACTTAAAATACCTTATTCAGTGTCATCACTTTCTCAGCAGTGAGACACACCACACAAGCCTGAGCTCACTTAGAGTTATACAAGGTCAAGATGTCCCAGTTTCAGAAACCACCATCCAGCAGTGTTCATTTACTCTACACAACATCGTTGATAAAGATGGTCCACTTAAGAAAGAATTGCTGAGAGTGAATTGATAGGACACCATGGAGCCCTTGGCAGACAGGCTGCTCCATTGAAAAGCCATCCAGATGCCCTGTATTTAATTATCCCTGCAGACAAGAGGAGGCTTCAGTGTGAGACACTGGAACAGAAGCTGAGAAATGAGAATTCTGAGATGCCCTGTGCTGCTGAGCAGCTATCTCACAGTATTTAGATTCATTTTTGAATAGTGGACGTGGAGGAAATGTGCATCCATCATAGGAGCAGGAGAAGAACACAGCAGATATTTGAAAGATCATGGTATAATTAAAATCCAATGAGTGAAACCAGCTCCTTCTAAAGAAATATGGAAGAACAAGATTAAAATTGCAAGATTATAAAATCCAACCTGCAGAAAGAATTGCTACTGCTGAAATGAAAGGAAAGAGGAGATAAGATTTTCTGTCTGCTAAGATTTGCTTAATAACAGCTCAAAGCAGATGTAGTGATAATGAGTGGGTTATCTCTACCATTTCTGATTAATTCTAAATGCAATTAAATATCATTTTAAACTTTCATGTACTGCTGCAAACACCACGAGTAGTTTAAATATGGGCTTGGGGCTATCACTGCACCTGCAGCACGAAGGCAGAATTGCATGTGATAGAACCAAGAGTCTCAAACATTTGCCCAATCCACTATCCTGTTGTTTTCACAACATTAAAATTCCCAATTTGGAAAAGGGGGCTTCTAGGTAACAGTTTAAGAAGTGATCCATGTAATAGTCTGTGCTTTTCTGTCAGCAGCAAGAGACTGTCAGAGACAAAGCTAGTCATCACAGAATGGCAATGGATATAACAAAATGTAGATGTAGCACTGCAAACATTTTCCCAGATTCCATTTTGAGTATTTTCACAGTATCACCAAGGTTGGAAGAGACCTCAAAGACCATTGAGTCCAACCTGTCCCCACAGACCTCCTATGTATTCCTCCCCATCCTTTAGGTCAGAGCAGCAAAAAGATGCAGAAGATCTTGCCTAAGTGCCTGAGCTCCACGTTTGCTGAGTCAGTTGAAAGGTCTGTTGTTTTTAAAAATGACTCTTTTTAAGTAGAAAACAAATAAAAATACACAAGGGTACCCAAAATAGATATTCACATCCTGGACAGATTCGCACAAATATGTTTTCCCTTGCTTTTACAAACCATAAGAATCATTCAAGTTATGTTAATTCCCATGCTCTGTCTCTACAAATGAATTTTAAATGAACGAGAGCACTATTTAAGAGTGATGTTTAAAGGAAATTAAATGCACACCTTTCTAAATTCATTGCAATGCCTCAGCAAAACCTAGACTGGCAGTCACTGCAAGTGGATAGCATAGATTTGATCATATTGCATCATATTTTTAAGCTCGCTGCACTACTGCAATACTTGTCTAGGAAAATCTGTATCCGAGAGCCTGCACTATAAGCCAGTTAGCTATGCTGTAGTTAATGTTCTTAAGATATGAACCAATATAGGTAGTTTGCCACAAACTTAAGAGGCATATTATTAGTAGAAAAGACATCCTTTTCCCATCAGTAGCTAGGTTCAATGATCACAAAGCTTAGTTAGAAAAGCTCCACTATAAGCACCTAGAAAAGCTCAGTTACATGCACCTAGAATCATTTGGTGACCCAGCTTTGGTTGTGGCACCATGAAAACTGTTCAGTGTATTTAATATTTGTTATCATAAGAAGAGTCACTTTGAGCTAAAAAGCTAATTTAATTTTAAAGTCTAATTACACAGGTCTTCTTGTGACAGAATATTGAATAACAACATGAATATCAATACTGCTTCTCTGTTCACTTCTGTATATTTTGAATACCTGGTCTCAAGATGCAAAATAAACTCAGTCTATGTGAACAGCAGACCTGAGGCAGACCTTAGGTTTGCCACTGTCCTGTATGACCCTTCCTTCAGCTCTGTAGTTTTGAGTTCACTCACAAAAAGAACATACTATCAGGTATCAAAGTATTTTGGGATCAATCTAAGAGGTACTAAATAGGTAATCTAAATAAGCTCCAGAAAGGAAGCATCCAAAATATCTGAAGTTTTCTGCTTATCCCAAAATTTTGTACTAATGACACATTTAAGACCTAGAGTTCATGCAAAATCTTTAGAACTGTTACTGTGGCATTGTTTAAAAGTTGCCTGTCACCCATAGCAATACACCTTTGAGAAATTTTACATTCACCTAACACCAGTCTTGCAATCTGCCCCAGCTTACTGTACTTATCAAGCTTGTCAGACACTAAATTCCATCACTAAGAGTTTGACACCAGCCACAGAAATTATATGACTCTGTACCTCACTCCACCTTGAAATCTGATTTTATAGCACTTACTGGGCTCTCTCTATTACTGAGCCAAGGTAAATCGGGCAAAGAGAAATATGTGTATAAAATAAGCATGAGTATCAGCCAGGTCTGCCATTAAACAGAGCTCAAAACAGCTAAAATGTAAGTAGTTAAAGCCTAAGGAAACTTTTGATGTGGAAAGCAATACAAGAAGTATAAAGTCTGAGAATTCTTTAACCTCCACAGCTGTGGCCTTGAGTACAGTTCCTCTGCAGAGATTTCTTTCCCTGGAAGGGATGAATGGAGGAAAAAGTGGTGCTGAATGATTATTCTGTTTGCAAGAAAGAAAATCTGACTTCCAAATGAATAGCAGCTCAGAGAGGCTAGAGCACCAAGAGGTGGACAGTAGGAATTTGTCTCTGTCAACTTCAGTCCAAGACAGAAAAATATGACAACCACAAAAATGCTTTATGAGGGCACTTGAACAAACACTTTGGAAGTCCGTGGGGAATAATACATGGTTTCAAATTTTTGTAGACTTCAGCAAAGTCCTTGCTGGGTCTTTAATCTGTTCAACGGACTGGCCATACACTTTGAAAACGTTTCAGTCTGCTGTGGAAAGAGAGAAAACTGGAAGGCGAATTTGACAGTTGCTAAGAATCTACCCAGTAGCATTTTTTTTTAAAGGGAAAAAAAAAAAAGGGGGGGTGGGGTGGGTGTAAAAAAGCCTATTTAATTTGTAAGACAATCTGCTGTGATTCCAATATCCAATTTTTTCACCAGAGAACAATGTCTCTGCTGAGGCTCACTAGACAAGATGGAACTCATAAAATGGGAAATATGAGTACACACAGTGCCTAATAAAAGCGCAAGGATTTATGTAAGGGCATGCATAAGTAAAACACCTTCTTTAATGCTAATTGCAGTAATTCGAAATAGTTCTTTTCAAAACTGAGTTTCAGACTCAAAAATGTATGACTGACACAGGCACAGGGTCAAACAGTGTCCTGTTCCCGTTGGGACAGAAGAACATCTACTGTAACTGGCCGAGGAGGAATGAGTTTGTCGCTGTGTGAGAAGGATGACGATAAACCCCACGTTAGCCAGGCGACAGGCGCAAGTATCCCTGTGATTCTAAGGGACCCGAGGAGCGAGACCGGGGGAGGGCGTGGAGGCCGCCGGTCAGACGGCGGCGGGCGCGGCCCCGCGGCTAAAGCGGAGGAAGGAGGTCCCGGGTGCCGGAGCTCCGCCGGCTAGCCTAGCTGCGGGGGAAGGCGTGAGGCCTCCCCGGAGGCGTGCAGCCGGCGGGAACGGTCACCCGCAAGCAGGGCTACTGCCGGCGGCAAGCAGGGCTACTGCCGGCGGGCAGCCCTTTATCGTCCCGCTCCCTGGCAGGGCGCGGGCCCACGTGCTCGGCGCTTCGAGCTGCAGGCGGCAGCGGGCCGGGCCCGGCCAGGGACCAGCTGGGGCTGACCCGGGAGTCGGCTGATTGGAGAACGACCCTCTCCTTCCCCCCTCTCCCCCTCCCCACCCCCACCCCTTACACTTTTGATTTCAGAGCAGGCTGAAGGGCCCGATGGTTGCGATGCCGGACAATTAGCCAAAGCAGCGGGGGGATGCTTGCCAATAAATACCGAGATTTGAGGTTAAGCAGCTGTAAATCTGCATTAATCGTTTCAGGAATTCAGCTATTTACAAAAGCTTTTAAAGAGCAAACAAATAAGAGGAGGGAGGGGAGGAATACAGCTGTCCTTACCTTCACATTGTTTCCCTTCGCCTTTATAGCCCGGCTTGCAGATACATTTGTAGGCTTTTGGCGTGTTTTGACAAATTGCATCGATGTGACAGTCATCCGTAGCTTCTGCACATTCGTCAACATCTGGAAGCACAGAACGAAGGCAGATAAGAGGGGAGACCTGCGACATAGAAAAACCTTCAAATCCAGTTTGCTTGCCTGCCTGAAAGTGTTCCCCTGGAAATGGGAACATCTAAGTTTAGGTCACTGATGAAACCAACGTGCTACTCTTTACAAGTAACTTGTAAGCGCTGCTGCACCAAGCTAGAGGGGCTCGGTCCCCACGTTTCTGCATTGGGAAACCATTAGACATGCGAGAAATCAACATCTGCTCTGCCGGTCTGGTGCTGGAGATCTGCATCTTAGTAAAACAAGAGAGTGTTTAAACGACCTAAAAGAGGAGGAAAAAGTCCACTTGCACGTTCCAGCAAAGAGATCTTCTTGATTTAGAAAGATAGACCCTAGTTTAAATAAACTCTGCTGGTGATGGAATGAGAAAAAGAAATATTTGAACAGCAAAACCACATTAATCCTTTTTATTATTAAGAGGCTAAATAAATAAATGGACGACCATATGAAACTCGGTAAGCTAGCGGGGAGAAAAGCAACCTGCAATAAACATCATCCACACGGACTAAAACCCGTCTGAAAGAAAAGGTCCCAGCAGTGGAGCAGCCTTGCTGGTGAGCTGGACTCGGAGAAGGGGAACCCAGACTCCTTTTCTTGTTTTCAGGGTAGGAAGCTTTTACAAACACTTCAGTGACGGGCATTCGTTTGCTCCCACGGCTTTAAAGAGGATGGGGGAGGGACGAGGATGAGAGAGAGTCGAGATTTGGTAGTCGTGAAAATGTTAATGAAGTGAACATGCCGGGGGGGGGGGGGGGGGGGAGAAAAAAAGCTCTGACCTGCTCAGGGATGGGGTGTGCTGTTAACATGGGAACATGTAAAGCCGTGCTTAACCTGCCCTGACCCCTAGACGGTCCCCAGGCACCCTGTCACCCGCAGCGAAGGGCTGCGGCGAGGCCGGTGCTGCCCCGTAGAGTCCGCCGCTGTCATCCGCGGCCGTAACGCACCTCAGGTAGGTTTTTCCTCTTGCCAGAGCCACATCTGGGATTCCCGGGAGCAGACAGTTTAGCAGACGGCTAGCAACTAGGAAAGCTGCATGGAGCACAGCCCACCCCCTCTCTCTCTCACACACACCCGTCCCCACTTTATTTCTAGGAAATACCGACAAGAGAAGGGTTTTGCGGAGGGACTGGGGAGCATCCAACGAGAGACATATGCAATTAGTTTAATGCCAATTAGATTAACAGATCTTCCGAAAGGGTGCATTAAAGTGAAAACAGTTTCATTGTTAGCTGGAAATCAAAGCTAATTGTTTCAGAAGTGCTTACTATGCCATCTCCAGTGATAACAGAGGAATCCTCCAAAGTCACCGAGGACAGGAGGGAGCTATTTAGAGAGGAGAGAAGAATCAGATACTGTGGTACGGCAGAGAGCAGAGAGGTGCAGAGCAGTACGGCCCCGCGGGGCACCTCAGAGATTCCAGCCTGGGCTCTGTATTGTTTGGTTAGTTGGTTGTTTTTTTAAAGAAATAGTGGGACAGGACGCAGTGCCTTGCTATTTTCTGGAGAAAGGCTGGGCTGCTGTAATGTTTCCTTCTTTCTAGTCCAAGAGTTTATTTTAACCGCTGAGCCAGTTCACACCTAGCTATAACTGAAGTTTAGGGGGTCCGAGGGTGTTACCCAGATCAGACACAGATCCAGTCAAGCACAAAAAGAAAGGCATTTTTTGTTAGTCTGTTGGGGAGGGGGGTTGGGGGAGCGTTTGTTTGGGTGTTTGGGTTTTTTTGGGGGGGTTGTTTGGGTTTTTTTTAAGTGCTTCGGTTCATACTTTTGACTCATTAAACTGGCACCCATTTCCCATGAAGATCAGCAAAAGTGACAGCTGTACTCTTTATAATGCCGTCAAAAATTCAAACTGCACTGAACCAAAGGGCACATTTCACAGCAACAAGAGGATGCCTGGGAGTCAGGCGTGAATGCCAATGAGACAAATGAAAGGGCAAAACCAAATATGAGCCTCAGCTCTGCTCCACATCTCACAACACATTTCTTATGCTTTTAAGAACTTCCATGCTGACCTCATTCATTTTGTTGCATCTAAACTTGTATCTGAGAAAAAAGGATCTCCTGGCCCCCATCCCCAACTTCACCTTAAGTTATTTCTTCCAGCACAACTTCATACACACAGATCTTCAAGAAATTACTTCGGCCTTACAACATTCCTAGGCAGATGGGCTTCGGGGTGGGGGTGGGGAGGTGGTGTTTGTGTTGGGGGTTTTGTTTGTTTGTTTGTTTTTAAACATCGGGGCAAAGGCTTAACATCATCACTGCTATTACTCATACAGGAGCGCGGCTGTTAGAAACACCAGGGCTTTGGCTAACGGGCAGACAGGGAGAATCTGACGGTGTAAAAGCCACCGCTTCCCCTGCGGAGTCTCAAGGGTTCAGCACAGGCACATCTCTCAGGCACTGAAAGAAAAGTAACTTTTTCTTCCCCGTCGCTGCCTCCAGGCATCTCCGGACTCCGGCAGCGTCAGACACGCGAGAAAAAGCCTGTCCACCGCAATTTCCACCACCCCCGGCACTACTAGCGGCAAGAAGTGACCTCCTCCTCAACACCTTGCGTCAGGCAGAGGAGAGCGGACAAACACGAGTTCCCCCCGGGGCCGCGGCTCCGCGCTGCCCGAGCCTGAGAGGCGGCACGGCAGCAGAGCCCCCTCCCCCCGCTCCTCTTACCTGCGCCCCCGTTTCCTCCCGCCAACCTGCCGGCCCAGGCGAGAGCGAAAAGCAAACAGCAGCGCCGCGAAAAGCAAACAGTGCCCATGATAATGATGCGATCCCCGGCCCCCGGTGCCTGTCTGCGATAAGGAGCGCGCTCGGGGCCGGCCGCGCGGAGCCGCCGGCGCTGACGCCCTGACAGCGCCCCGCTGATTCGCCGGGGCTCCCGCGGCGGGGGCGGGGCCGGCGGCCGGGGCGGGGCAGGCTTAGGCCGCCCCTCACCGCCCAACCGTCCCCAGTGCCCCGCCGCCACTTGCCCCTGAACCCTGTTGCCGCCCGGGGTGGGGGCTAGGTAAAGGGGGTTAAACTCTTTCCCTGACTCAAGAGTATTGCCTGTTAGTCCGGCCGTGTGTGCGTGTCGGCGTGACGCCCGCGTCGCCCCGCAGGTAGGAAGCCCGCAGAGAGCCGTTGGCGCCGTTACCGGGCTTCGGCCCCGGCGGCGCGAGCCCCGGGCTGTGCTCCCCCTCAGGGCGCAGGGCGCGCGGGCCGACCGTTAGTGCCCGCCTCGCCCCTCGGGAGCGCGCCCCCTGGCGGCGGGGCGCGGCTCTAGCGGCCACAGCCCCGTTGCCCCTCGTAGAGGGAGGGAGAATGGCCGGGAGGAAATGGCTCCCCCCGCCCCTCCTCCGGGCTTTGAAGGCAGACAGTCCGGCGAACCCGGCCGCCCATCTCCTTGACAACCGCTGAGAGGGATTTTTTTCTTCCCTCTTCAGACTAGAAGAGAACTTTTCTTATGTCTTCCCCTTGCCTTCCCCGTGGCCTCGCCTAACTGCCACAGCTGCCGCTCCAGCTCGCCTCGTCATGGCCAGTCCTGGGGGCTTTGCTTGCCTCTCTCCAGCTAGCCACTCTGGCCAGCCTTCCCCTTGCTCTTCCCTCTCCCAGCCCTGCTGCCCTCGAGGCAGCCGTGGCTCTGCGAGCGACTCGCACGACCTTGCCCCGGGCCCAGCCTGGCTGAGATGCTCTCCCCAGCGCACCCGGGAAGCTGGGGCTGCCCCTGCCGCAAACGTCTCTGTAAGTGCCCCTGTCACCCCCACCCTGCAGGAGAAAGTGGTTTGGTTTAAACCCAAGCGTGAGAAATTTGCCCCCACAAGCAAATGTTGTGACCCTGCAGTCTTCCAGACTGGAATAGCTGGCAGCATCCCTCTGAGTGGCTTTGCGTCCCTCTGAGTGGCTTTGCGTCCCTCTGAGTGGCTTGGCATCCCTCTGAGTGGCTTTGCATCCCTCTGAGTGGCTTTGCATCCCTCTGAGTGGCTTTGCATCCCTCTGAGTGGCTTTGCGTCCCTCTGAGTGGCTTTGCATCCCTGCTGGACCTAGCCCTGGTTTGGAGGTTTTGTTTTTGCACAGAACCCCTCACTGAAAAGATTTGCCACTGTAGGTTGCTGTAACTCCTGGTTCTGCAGCCTCGTGTGACATAGAATCAATCATAGAATGGTTTAGGTTGGAAGGGACCTTGGAGGTCATCTACTCCAACCTCCCTCTCAGCTGAGACTTGGCTGCTCAAGGCCTCATCCAGCCTGACCCTGAACACCTCCAGGAAGGGGCACCCACAGCCACTCTGGGCAACCAATTTCAGAGGCTCACCACCATTGTTCTGAAGAACATCATCTAAGATCCAGTCTAAACCTATTCTCCCTCAGCTTAAAACCATTCCCTCTTGTCCTACTGATAGACACCCTTATGAAAAGTCCCTCTTCAGCTTTCCTGTAGGCTCCCTTCAGGTATTGGAATGCAGCTATGAGGTCCCCCCAGAGTCTTCTCCAGGCTGAACAACAGCAGCTTCCTCAGCCTGTCCTCACAGCAGAGATGCTCTAGTCCTTGGATCATCCTTGTGAGCCTCCTCTGGACTTACTCCAACAGTTCTGTGTTCTTATGATGGGGACACCAGAATTGGGTGCAATATTTGAAGTGGGGTCTCACAAGAGCAGAGTAAAGGGGAAGAATCATCTCCCCTGACCTGCTGGCCACAGTGCTCTTGATGCAGTCTAGGATACGATTTGCCTTCTGGGCTGCGTGAGTGCACTGCCAGCTGATGTTGAGCTTCTCATCAATCAATACCCCCAAGTCTTTATCTGCAGGGCTACTCTCAGGTCACTCTGCACCCAGCCTGTATTTGTGCCTGGGACTGGCCTGACCCAGATGCAGGACCTTGCACTTTGACTTGATGAACCTCATGCAGTTTGCAGTGGTCCACTTATCAAGCTTTCTGGATGGCATCCCCTCCCTCAAGTGAGTCCACTACACCATACAGCTTGGAGCACTCGGTCATGCAGATAATAAATACACCTCTGCTGTAGTCTGACATGTCTCTTTTTGTCAAGTTCCTCCCAAATGCATGTGTGCTTCTGTACAATATGCTTACCAAGAGAGCTGCACCATTATCTTTCAGCCTGAAGAGAAGGGAAGGAAATGTAAGAAATGTTGGGTAGTAAAAATCCACAGTGGTATCTTTCTTCTTCATACAGCAAAATAATTGGTGCATGACACAAAACCTGTTTGCATTCTGCATGTTTGCCCCCATCCTTAATCCTTTAGGGACAGGGCAGTGGTATTATTTTAATTCCAGTCCCCTCTATTCGTGTGATGTACGCTGAGATGCAACTGAGAATCCCGTGCTCCAAACTTGCCGTGGATACACTGAGCGTTTCTGCCGTGTAGGTCCCCAGAGGGCTTACCTGGTACCTTAGAGCTCCATCTAGTGAGTTTTACGGCATCCTGTAGCCATTGTTTATAAGCTCCATGATTACAGCCTCTGGTGGGTGACCTGTACCTTAGCTCCCCGTGTCCATCTCGCTGGGAAGGCTTTTCTTTTCAGATAAAAGATGAAAAAAAGATAACGATATAAAATAAGGCTAAGCGTTTTTACCCTCAAAAAAAAGGCCCAAGCTTCATAGTTGGCCTTGTCATCCCATTTAATGAAACCACACTGCAGTTTATGGCAGGATAAATCACAAGAAGTTTATTTTCCAGACAAGTTTATTTTGCATGAAGGAATTTACTGGAAATGTCTAAAAATGAATGACTGCAACTTTTTAGGAGTCCCAGATTGAAAAAACAAGCTTGCTAAAGCCACAAAATCCTCCAACTACCTTCATGACTCGCTCTTTAGCATGTATTATGTCATATTAACATCTGTGAGGTGACTCTTACAGAAATCACTGCACCTGTGCCCTTTTATCTTCCCCAATTCCATACATTTACAATCTGTACGGTAGTAACACTACCTGTATGGCACTCAGGAAAGGGAGTCACCTTGACCCAAACATCAATATCAAATATCAGTTTAGGAAGGACATCGAGAGACTTGAAGGTGTCCAGAGAAGGGCAACAAGGCTGGGGAGAGGCCTTGAGCACAGCCCTGTGAGGAGAGGCTGAGGGAGCTGGGGTTGTTTAGCCTGGAGAAGAGGAGGCTCAGGGGTGACCTCATTGCTCTCTACAACTGCCTGAAAGGAGGTTGTAGCCAGGAAGGGGTTGGTCTCTTGTCCCAGGCAACCAGCAGCAGAACAAGAGGATACAGTCTCAAGCTGTGCCAGGGGAAGTTTAGGCTGGAGGTGAGGAGAAAGTTCTTCACTGAGAGAGTCATTGGTCATTGGAATTGGCTGCCCAGGGAGGTGGTGGAGTCCCCATCCCTGGAGGTGTTCAAGAGGGGATTGGATGTGGCACTTGGTGCCGTGGTCTAGTCATGAGGTCTGTGGTGACAGGTTGGACTCAATGACCTTTGAGGTCTCTTCCAACCTTGGTGATACTGTGATCACACTATATATAAATGTCCTCATCTGCTCTGAGGGTGGCATGCAACTGAAAGCTAACAATTCTGATCAGATGTACTTCTTCCAGCAAACTCACCTTTGTGTGTGGTTTTATTTATTGGGTTGGGGGAGGAGGGTTGCTTTGTTTATTTTTTAACCCCCAGGTTCCTGAGTGACAGAACATAGGAGGAGATACACCACCACAGTCTTGAGCAAAAGAGGGCCTGAACCTTAAGTCAGAATCATCACATAAAATAAGGAATATGATCTACAGTACCAGGCTGAATATTTCCAGGAGGGTCTTTTCAGCAGTTTTCCTTGCTAGGGGAGAAGGGATCCTTGTGGACGTTCAGCTTTTCCACTTGTAGTTATGCTTCTGTGCTTGTTTTGATTGTCTAACATCATCCCTATGTCAATTGTACAGATGCTTACATGAAAAATTTAGTATTAGAAGTAATGACCAAGCAGCTTCTTCCAAGCAGAAGCTTCTCCTTAGTGGAAACTAAGAGCCAAATTTGTGACTATAAATCTGCTTTGTATAACTGCAAGGCAAGCAAGAGCTACCTACATTGAGGGTAGAGAGGGCCAAACCTGAAACTACCACCTGTGTTTAAGCTCTCTGTCAAATGTACCTGAGCTCTGCCTGAAAACCTTTGGGCAGTCTGTGGTGACACCTTGCACATGAATGGATTGTGTGAGGTTCTGATGTTCTTTCATGCCAATGTCTTTAAAGCTTTTGGGCAATGTTCTTATGAAACAGTAATAAGAGATCTGTTTTATTAGGACCCATCACATTACAGAGCAGAAGGACCATGGACACCTGCATACTGGGAAGGCCAAGGGCATAAATAAAGGAGTGGCTGCAGAGCAGTTGCTTTGCCTCCAGAACATCTTCTACCACAGGTATGCACCATTCCAAAACATACTCTTAGAAAACAGAAGATATTCAGAATTTGTGGTTTCCCAGTTTGCTGTGTATGGACACATATATACTGGGGCCAGTACTGCCACAGGAGGCAATGCATGAAGGGTACATCTCAAACAGGGCGCTTCATGTCTAAGAAGCTGGATAATGCAGGTCAGGAAGTTTTACCTAGGAGGCTGGTCACAGCAGTCACCCTCAAAATGAATGAGAGCTGCAAGAGGAATTGCACAGAAGGTTGCATGCACCACCTGCTATAAGGTTATATCAGGGGGAAGAGGACCTGTGAAGAAGTCCTTGTGGAAGGACCTGTGAAAACATGCAGCGGAGAAGAATATCTTTCTTAAACTCTTTGCCAACTCTGTTTTAGAGGGGTAGAGGCAGTCATGTGCCTTAGTTTTCACAAAAAGAGGGGCAGTGATATTCTGAAATGGTTTGGTTTTAAGAAGTAAAGGCATAAGGGAGCCAGAAGGCAAACAGCAAAGCAAAAAACCGTAAGTTTTCTGTCCCAGTACATGTTACAGAAAAAGAGGAAGGCTGGTGAGAGCACCCACCTGCTTAAACAAAACCATCCCAGCTGGCTGAAGCTAAGCCACAGTGTATTTACCTGGACTTTGCAGGAAGATGTAGGAAATGCTAAAATACCAGCATCAGATCCTATCCTGACTACACAGGGGATGAAGTGAGCAGGATCCCATTACTCATTGTCCGTGCACTAACTTTAGACCAGAGTAGGATCAACATTTTAACTTCATGTCTCCCCCACAGAAGCCTTCAAAACAGTGACTTTCTGTGAGTAGAAAGTCACTGGGCCCCTTGGTTTAAGAAGGACATCAAGACACTTGAAGGTGTCCAGAGAAGGGCAACAAGGCTGGGGAGAGGCCTTGAGCACAGCCCTGTGAGGAGAGGCTGAGGGAGCTGGGGTTGTTTAGCCTGGAGAAGAGGAGGCCCAGGGGAGACCTCATTGCCCTCTACAACTACCTGAAGGCAGATTGTAGCCAGGAAGGGGTTGCTCTCTTCTCCCAGGCAACCAGCAGCAGAACAAGAGGACACAGTCTCAAGCTGTGCCAGGGGAAGTTTAGGCTGGAGGTGAGGAGAAAGTTCTTCACTGAGAGAGTCATTGGTCATTGGAATTGGCTGCCCAGGGAGGTGGTGGAGTCCCCATCCCTGGAGGTGTTCAAGAGGGGATTGGATGACTTGGTGCCATGGTCTAGTCAAGAAGTCTGCGGTGACAGGTTGGACTGGATGATCTTTGAGGTCTCTTCCAACCTTGGTGATACTGTGGTACTGTATCCCCTTGATTGGTTAGCTGCAATCCTTACTGCACATGACCCACAGTGCATAGGCCCACTGCCATATGAACTTCAGTAACCAGTATGTTGCTAAAGAGACCTGTTAGATCAATACCTGACTTTCTTAAGTAAGACTGGCGAAACCAATGTCCACTTTAATCCTAGACAACTGGCCAACCTGAGCTGGCCGAGTAGGTTTTTAGTAGGTGCCTGTATGGAAATATAAACACATGCAATTATTTGTATTGTAATTAAATACATTTCATTAAATACATTGCAACAGATAAGCTCTGACCACTTCCCTATAAACAGAATGGTGCTTCTGAACAAAGAAGTATTTGAAGCTGGGAGATTCTTTTCCTCAATGTTTTTTGAGAGAGAGGGAAAAAATAAACTGTCTTATGATCTCTGAGGTCTTTTCCAACCTTATTGATTCTATGATTCTATGTCACAACAGGATCTTTAAAATCCTTCAACTGTTAAGAAAAGTGAGCAGATTTTTGTAATGGAAGGACAAGCTGTGTTCCTCACCTTTTCAGATCTTCAGACACTTTAACTGTTGACACTGAGCACTGCTGTGAGCACTACTGAGGGAAGGTGAGCCCAAGGAGATGAAAAAACCACCCCAAAGGTTAGACATGAGAACACAGCTGTGTGCTAAGGGCTTTACTGGGCACAGTACAAGTAAAATTCACTTCCCATCGAACTATGCAGCAATATGCAAGGAGCATGTTCTGAGTAGAGACACTCTGCACAGGACAAACACACCGGACAAACCCTGTGAAGCTGAATCATTATGGTCTGGCAGAAACCTCCAACAGGGAAGATACTGCAGAGAATGCCCAAGCTCAGATCTTTGCATCAGGCTTCTACAGCACCAACAGATCACAGAATCATAGAACAGTTGAGGTCAGAAAGGACCTCCAAAGGTCATCTAATCCAAAACTCCTGCAGTGTGCAGGGACATCCTCTGCTAGATCAGGTTGCCCAGCACCCATTCAGCCTGACCTTGAATATCTCCAAGGGTGGGGCCTCAGTTACCTCCCTGGGCAGCCTTTTCCAGTGTTCCACTACTCTTATGGTAAAGAACTTCCTCCTGATGTCCAACCTAAATCTACTCTTCTCTAATTTAAAACCATCACCCCTCATCCTATCACTGCAGGCCTTTGTAGACAGTCTCTCTCCATGCTTTTTGTGGGCTGCCATCAGGTACTGGAAAGTCATTACTAGGTCTCCCCAGAGCCTTCTCTTCTCCAAGCTGAACAAGCCCAACTCCCCCATCCTGACTTCCTAGGAGAAGTGCTCCTTCTTAAAACCAGCATGTCTATATACCCATGGTTGCTAATATTTGCAGTTCTTCTAACCTGAGTTTGCAGAAAGTTTATCAAACTGAGAGGTCAGCAAATCTTCATTCCTTCTAGCAGATTTCCCCCAACCCCCAGCAGTACATTTCAGAGTATTATTCTGAGTGCAGGCACAATTCCAGTTGCTGCCAGGTTGCTCATGGCTCACAGGCCGTGCTCATACAGACACCAACCCCTTTTGCCCATACTACCATGAAGGACTTTAGCAGTGCCTCCCTCCCTAGCACAGGGACTAAATATCCCTCCTCGAATCCCTCATACTTGAAACTTGCCACTTCTCTACAGTAAAATGCTTGTTTTACACTACCAGTAATCCTCTTTAAAGGAGCCAGGAATCAGAGTAGCCTGGTAGTCCACCTCATCCTTAAAAGAACAGCCTGCTCAGTTACGCACTTGCAGAGGCTTTTAAAATACATCATCCCATCCAAATATAGAGCAACAACTCCAGAACCATTTGGAAAACCAAATTATCATTTTCTGCTAAATGAGTTGTTCTCCCTAAGGGCTCTCCAGAGGAGCCAATGCTTTTATGCACTAAACTACCTATGACATAGCTGAAGCTCAGACTAACTCAATTTCTGACAGGCAGCTGCAGTTTCAGGTGGTGTGAAATGACAAATAAAATAGACACTTATCAAATAGAATTAAGTGCAGGATCCTCAGGAGGCCTTGATGTAGAAAGGGTAAAATTCCACTCACCTTAATCCTGCATATTATCCTGTTCAAGTGAGTGGGCATAGATGTGTGAACAAAGACAGCAGGATTTGGTATCATATGCTTATTGCAGGAAATGCACTGGGTAGATCCATTAAAAATATTGCAGTCTATCACTATTATGTCATTAGAGATGGACTGGATTATCACAAGTGTACTAAATTAGAGTGAAATCTTATGGAAGAGAACAGGATGGTGAGACTGGTTCATAAGAAAGTTCATAAAAATCAGGAAAGATGCCTATCATCACTAAGTGAAAACATAGGAACTGGAAGCTGCTGATTACTTGAGAACTCCCAGTCAAATTCTCATTGCACTTCAACTGATCATGCTTTAATTACACATCTCAAAGAGTTTGGAATAAATTTCAGTCAAATGCCCACAGTGGATTTAGAGAAAAGCAATATCAATCCTTGTCCTACCAATTTCCAAGTGGAAGTAAAGAATCCTTGGACACCAAAAAGGTCATATTAGGTATATGTAGCTATCTGCTGGATCAAGATTGCAGAAAGCTCATGCAAGATCTTGTTCAGAACCTAATTTAAACACAGAATCTCAGGTTTCTCTCTTTATACCTAGAAAGAAGCAGCTTGATCTAAATGTGTTTCTTGACCTGACAATGAACAAGGTAATATCTACCTCCTACAGCTTTCTGTGTCTTCAGATAGTATCACTAAGGCTGGAAAAGTGTGTGATTCAACATGCAAACAGGCTCTCAATTCTCATCTGCTGTTTACCTGTCCATCCATCTCAGATACTGGCTTTATTCAGCCTCCAGTTCTGCCCTCAGGTTTGCAGCAAGGGTGTGCAAACTCTACCAGACCTAAATGGCAGCATGAAGCAATACTGCAGAGTGCAGAACAGCAGTGTTATCCCTGTGAGATGCTTGTGCATGTCCTCCTTCAAACAGAGTTACCTGCCCATCACTTTTTGTTTCACCTGAAAGCCAGCCTGGGACTGCATCTATTGTGTTGGGAAGAACCTCTAACAGGAACTTTCTCTATAAGTACTAAAGTTACATAAATATTTTCACCCAAGAAATGGGCAGGATACAGCTCAAGGTTGCCTCTTATGCCAAGCTACAGGAACTGCAGAAATTTCCAGTTTGCAAGATTCAAAATTCCCAATAGTGAGGTCATTATTGTACAACTCTCTTTTGCACAGAGATGTGGATCAGTCTTGAAATAGGCCTCATAACACAGACAAGGATGTGGATCAGTCATGAAATAGGCCTCATAACACAGACAAGGATGTGGATCAGTCATGAAATAGGCCTCATAACACAGACAAGGATGTGGATCAGTCATGAAATAGGCCTCATAACACAGACAAGGATGTGGATCAGTCATGAAATAGGCCTCATAACACAGACAAGGATGTGGATCAGTCATGAAATAGGCCTCATAACACAGACAAGGATGTGGATCAGTCATGAAATAGGCCTCATAACACAGACAAGGATGTGGATCAGTCATGAAATAGGCCTCATAACACAGACAAGGATGTGGATCAGTCATGAAATAGGCCTCATAACACAGACAAGGAGAGTATTTTTTTCCCCGAGTAAAAATAAGGGAAAGAATATCCAGAGAGGGTAAATGACTTTGAGGTTTGCATGGGAAGTTTGGAAACCCAGAAACAGTCAGAGTTGGGACTTGAGAGGATTTCAGGTGTCCCCTGAGTAGAGACTCAGAGTGGCTTGACCCAGCTAATGCAAGCTCCATGCATGTTTGAAATTGGGCCACTCAAGAGGGTCCCAAACTAGGCAACTAGGCTACTGATGCCCTCGGCAAAACGTAGTCCGTATCCCTGACTCCTGCTCTTTAGTACTGCAAAACGCAGTGTGCTGTCCAACCAAGAAACACTGTGAGGTAGTTACAGACTCTACCTTATCTGTAGTCACTCAGAAACTAAAGCTCCATGTTCATTAAGTGCTGCTTTGTTTTCTAGTTTGTTCAATGGAGCTTAAGTATGTTATTTTTAGAGTAGAAATTCAGGGTGAGGCCTGGGGTTTGTAGGTAGTTATGTACCTTTCACTAAAAACATAACAAATAAAAATCAGATGATAGTTTACAGACAAAGACAGACATTACAGTTTACTCTAGTTTTCACTACAAGTAAGCCAGCAAATCTCTCATGCTGGTGCTATAGCAATAATCGTGCCAGTAGGGTTGTTTCATGTCACCAGAGCCAGAGTCCAACACGCCACAAATTAGCTCAAGCAGCAAACACAATTAAACAAAGAGAAGCAATGTGAAAGGAAATTAATACCAATAAACCCGGGAAGGTTTCTATTTCTGTGCTGGATTGGGATGCAAGCTTGACGTACACAGGCAATCTTAGATTGAGTGACAGCTTGTTTTCCCCCTGTTATTGTCCCTCCTCTCTCTTAAAAAAACCCCAACAAAACACACCAAAACCCCCAAACCAACAACAAACACACAAACAACGTTTAAAAGCAGATATTGCAGACAAAGATATCATGAGGGAGAGCACATTTTGGTTCTAAGGACACCAGTTTTAGGCCAGGGGAAGAAAACCAGGGCTCATACCAATGAAAAGCTTTAGAGAAGAAAGGCAAATCAATTAAAAATACTAGAGGGCAGACCTTGTTTAGAAAGAGAAGAGACTTTAGCAAGTTTGAAATAGCTGTGTTCCACAAAGTCCCTAATGGCAGACGTAGAATAAGTTGCAGTCACGCTTGCGAATATTCCCAGGAAAATAAGGCATCAGACAGAGCACGGATAACAGAGAGCTGTGCTTTCTCAGCCTGGGCAAACAAGCCCACGTGACTGGCTGTTTGGTGAAGCCTTTGCAAAGAAAAGCAACGTATAAAATGTAAGGTGTTGTTCTGGAGACACCTAAGCCTTCAAACTCAGCTGCTGAATTATTACTCTCATTGATCTGACATGGCACTATTTTTCACACCACACCACCCATTAGTTTTCAGTCCAGCCCAGGCACTGCAAAGACAATAGTCATAAAAAGGTTGGCAATTTGGGACCTAGAAAAAGATATGCCCGTTTTGTCAACTTACTAGGAGTAAGAACCCAAACTGCTATTGCTGAATGTATCCTTTGACTGTAACTATAATTTAAAGGCATTGTCTGATGTAATTTCTCCTTTTTTCACACAGTGATTCCAGGCCAATTATTTATCCCCCACTTCCTCCCCCCGCAGCAGTAGTGTTTTGAAGTCAGCCAATGAAACATGTTTTATTTAAGGACTATATTCCTACAGCAATGGCTTCTTCGGAGACCTAAAGGTTGCAGAGCACTTCATTAGTTCCACATAATGAAAGAATGGTGCAATTGAAGGAGGTCTCTAAGGGAGAATGGTGTGAAAATTAGAGACCTGTCTGCTCACTTGCGGGGGGAAAAAAAATTAAAAAGAGAAAAAGGGAATAAAAACCAAAAAAAAACCCAAAAAAAAAGGAAAAGGGGAAAAAAGAGAAAAAGGGGAAAGGAGAAAGGAAGGAAAATTTGTGGATTTTCTACATAAAGCACACCGTCACCATTCAGCCCCTGGAGAAAGGGTGCCTACTCAATCCTCTTACTGCTGACAATATAATAAAACCAGAGGAACTTTTTTGAAGTAGATCTGCACATTCCACATTTGGATTGAGGGGCAATGGACTGTTTAAATTGCTATTTACATTTCCAGCTGTTTTACCAGTGATTTGCCCAACTTAATAGCTCTTTAAGCTTTTAAACAAGAAAATAGCTATTCTCACGACTCAAAGAAGAAACCATGGTTATTTCAGACTGCCTCTATTGTAAAAGGCTTAGACCTCTCTGTCTTTATAGATGCCCTTCTCTTTATAGTACTTCCCTTTTCCATCTCCTCCTACTTTCTAAATCTTCTGCTATTTTTTAGTTCACTTTTTTCACTATGTACTTTGTGCACCAAAATGCATCTTTCTTGATACTACTGATTCAGGGAGAATGTTTGCAGGCAGCCACCAAGATTCCCAAGAGACACTTAAATTATCTAGAAAATGAGCTCTGTGTGTATAAACGGCTGCTAGGTACCGGGGAGTTAGCTAGTGTTAAACAAATGCTCACAAACTGTTGGAAAGTGTCTAGTTTTTGATCCACTTTCCTTTCTGGATGTGTAAAAAAATCCAACCCACCACCACCACCAAAACCCAAACCACAAAACCTAGCAGTGTGCACAGGCATAACATAAACTGTGTTTTCTGCTTATTTTTCAGGCCAAGTGGAAGAGGAGGGCAAGGGGGCAGCCCACAGATAAGAATGAGGCTAAGATGAAAGGTTAAAAAGAGGAGGCGAGAGTTAGTTCATAGTGTCTCTACAAACCACTGCAATGATTTTGTTATAATTTGAAGCCATTAGCTTGTTTAACTTGGTGCTAATAAACTGTAAAATCATGAAGAAGAAATTCAAAACCAAACCCCACCTCCTGGCTTCCCCTTGATCAAAGCTTCAATGTTTGCCTTTCATTAACTCTAAATGTCCCCTGTGTTTACAGATGATTGCAACACTAGTCAGACAGTGAGGCAAACAATCAAATCCAAACCTTGCTGAAAACGGCAGTAGCAACTCTGACTGAAATTGCTAAAATTAGTGCACTTAACTACAGAAAGTTATAGTAGTGGTTGGGGAAATGTAAGTTCTTTTCAGCTTGTACCCAAACTGAAGTACTTTGTGAGAAAGGATTTGCAAATAGTACAACGTTAAACGTCAGTGATCTTGTTTTAAGGATCGTATTGAAAAGTCACTATATCCTAAGCTAAAATTCCCAGGTTTTGTGAGGCTTGTAAAATGTGGTTGATGATCCCCAAACTGCCATATTGGCTGCTCATGAGCACATGTTTGTCCTGATCTCATGCACTGGCATGTCTCTGACAACACAGCAGTTTCACCAGGCAGGACAGCACCAAGAATCAAGGTGTATTTGAATTAGTGTGGTTATAAGAAATGTCATGATTGTAGTATCCTTTCCTTTCAAGAGCTGAGGGAAAACCCTTGCACAGCTGAGTTACTGAAAGGTGACAAAGTTGTAGAGAAAGCAGGTTTAAGGGTAAATCAGGTGTTATCTTTCCCTTCAAATTAACAAACAGACAAAAGATTATCAAACAGCACAAAAATAAAGACCCAGTAAGAGGCAGAAAGACCCCACTAACATTCCAAGTGCAGCTACACTCTATTGACTTGGAGAATCCAGAGAAATTGCATTGACTTCCAGTATTCTCCAGGAGGGTTGAAAAAGAGTGGAATTTAGCAGATCTGTTTTTCTGAAAAACTATTTCCTTAGATTTTGAAAGCTCTGACACAGCCCTGCTCTTAATGCTAAAATGAAAACAAATATACATGGTGGGGTGGGGAGAAGGTTTTGTTACATGTAATGTGACAAACGCAGCCCTGCTCAGGAGTGCTGCTGAAAACCGAGCACTCTGCCTGTATACATAGTATAAGAAAACAGGCAAATACTGAAAGAGTGGCTCTTTAGAGCAGGCAGTCATCTCTTGGCACCCAATTCTAAGAAACCTGATGCTTTCCCATTCTATAGAAGACACATTTTTGGTTATACACGAAATAACTTGTTTCTACCATGTTCCCGTTACCATTGTGCAGCAGTGAGAAGAGGAAGACTGCAAATCAGATCACGTTCTGTGCCGAGGAGCTGCTCTATCAATGCATGTGCGCCAGGTGTATTCCCCCAGCCTTGGCTTCAATTGCTAAAAATGGCACTGAGATCCATCTTTGTGGAAGTTCCCAACCAAAGAAGAAAAAAGCTACGGTGTACAGAGTGGGGGAAAAACCTTAACTTATGGCCTATGGTCTGTGCACAATAGACTAGCCACAGGAAGTCACACTCGCAGCAAAAACAAATCTTTGAAAGTGAAACTTTCCAGCACAGCCCAAGATTAACAACAGATGCACTCATAGGAGCAGCTCCACTAAAAACAATTATTTACAATAATGAAAATGAGCTCAAACACAGCTGCAGGATCAGAAACCGTTCCGGAGCTCCAGGAGCCCTGTGGCAGCAAACGCGTTTGTGTTAAATCACAGTGGCTACTTTGCCACAATAGAAGCATAATAAAAAGCCAGTGACTCAACCCAAGGGCTCTGCAGCACATGAACAGTTGCACATTTAGTGCAGCATTGAGCTGCCACAGCCACCAGAGCTCAGTAATGCCCCCTGGCAAATCTTGTTAGGCTTCTTCCTGCTCCATTAAAACCACTGGAGGTTAGGAAAGAAAGATCAGATTTATTTTGTGTTGCCTGAGGATCTGTTGCTGTACATCCCCAGGCAGAGGTTTTCTGCTTACCTATTTACTCACACAGGGAAGATTCAGGCCAGGGATTATTGTTTCTCTAAGAGCCTGCAAAATACAGATGGCTCTGGGTGCCAACAAGGTTGGAATTAATCTGACACAAGCATGTTGTTAATGTGGATTAACGGCACATTTTAGATGCCTGAGAGGCACACAGAGCAGCTCTGAAAGCAAGTACAAGACTGAGAGGTTACCTTCACCTCTGATCCTTCAATTTCATAATCTCCTTTCATCGCTAAAAAAGTACTCCCAAGGACAGCCAGGGCACAGTACATTCTACATGCTTCTCCCAGCAGGGCTGCTTCACAACCTCTTGCAGACAGCCTGCCTAAGCATTTCTAGCTGGGTCTCAACTCCAGGGGGTGGTTGGGGCCACTTACCTTCCCAGGCTTCTGCAGACCCCTCCTGGTGTGTCTGGGTTTACACACCTACAGCCTCTGTCAGAGTGCCTGAAAGTGACTGGTTTGGGGGGTGGAGGCCATTGTGCCTACACAGACTAAACAGAAACAGCAGCAGAGGTGAAGGCTGCAAGAAACTTCTAATGTTTTAATGTACATATTCCTATCTTGGAATGCTTTGGTACTGTCTTCTCCAAATGATGTTTTGAACACAGAGATTTGCAACTCCACAAATGGTGTTGCAAGCAGAAAAGTTTAGAAACAAAGGGGTTAGTCTAATCTTTATCAAAGGTTGCTGCATGTCAAGGCCTTTTGGGTATTGGGAGATAGTTTGGAGATGCGGGATTGTTGGGCAGGATGCACTCAGCTGAGCCATGTTCTCTCCTTACAGGAGATGCTCTGAGGTCTAAGCAGCTGAGGAAACTGCTTCCCCTGAGTGCTGCAGAGGACTCTCAGTATAACCCTCTGCCACTGTGAGTTTTACTGGGTCTCTAGGCATGGCCAATTTCCAGTGCTTCAGAGGAGCTAAGCAAACACTAACCCAGAGTATGTCTGGCTAATTGTATAGTGGGAGGAAAAGAAAAAACTCTTTCTTGACCCCAGTGGTTACCCAGCTAAACCCCTGAAGCACAGGCTTTCATTAAAACCATTCTCTCTATGCAAATGATGATCATGCTGAGGACTTGCTCTGCCTGTTACATACGAAGGAAAAAGCTGAATGAATGATACATTCGGGACGGATTCCTTGGCCAGAAGGGAGCATTCATGCCAGAGTCAGTTTGAAAGAATACCTTTTAGAAAGATATCCTAACTGCCTCTTAAGGACTCCAAGCGGTCAGTCATGCTGCCCTCTTCCTCTGCTGCAGTGTTCAGTTACCCTCACCGCTGTGATACTATCTGAAATAAATGTAACATTTCTCTAGCCTGAACTATTCCCTCTCACATCTGTTTCTGAAAGCCTGAAAAGAAACAATCAACTGCTTGGGTACATTGCTCTGCTAATATGCCTGCTGAAGGCAGTTTTAGAAAGAGTTCTGCCAGCCCTGAATTGCTCTATTTCAGACATTGGTGAGATTCAGAAGGTGTCAGGGGAATTCTCTCTCCATTCTCCATGGGGACGAGGCAAAAGCATGTTGGTGCTTCCTTTTTTTGTTTGTTCGTGGTTTGTTTCATTTTGGTTTGGTTTTGTTGGTTGGGTTGGTTTTCTGGTGTGTCTTTGTTTTTGGGGGTGGGGTGGGGTGTGTTTGTTGTTGTTTTCCCCTTGGATGGGAAAGCCAGACATATCAGAAGCAAAGGAGCAAAATAGTCACTGACTCCGGTGTACAAGCTATGGCACAGAACTTAGCTGCAAGGCAAATTCTTTTATCCTTACTTATGCCTCTGTCTGTCCCAGAATACATCCTGGCCAGGCACAAAAAGACTACTTGATCTCAACCTACCCTAGGAGACCCTAGGACAAATGACAAGCAGGGAGGGAAGAAACAATTAGTGCAATAGTAAGTGGGATCTAAGACAGCAGGATGTTTCACACAGCTATTGCCACTGTGATGGCTTAGAGCCCTGAGCACTAGAAAGGCACAGTCATTAATCTATTTGTAATGGATAAAACGTGGGTTCTTGCCAGCTGGAGATATTGCAACCAAGCACAGCAAAGGCCATCTTAGTCTGTGTCTTCTTGTTGCAGAAACATCCAAGGCAATAGAGAAGAGCAGTCACATCATCAGGCATTGTAGGAAAACAGTTCCTCAGCAGCTCTGGGATGTGCTCGATCAATAGTTGGAAAATACTGTTTGGCTGAGCATTGAATAGTAGCAGGTGCACCTACGATGCAGCTATTAAAGAGCCTCTTCCTCCAATCAATTCCTTATATGGATACTTCTTAGCTTACAGATGTACCAGTTTTCAAAGGCTCTGTCATGTGAGACTCCACTTGTCTAGCTGGTGCCCCCACCACAGCACTCACACAAACAAGTGCGTACCTGCGTTAGGTTAAGCGCTGTGCTTCTGGCAAAACGTGCTTCACTTGGCTGGCAGATGCGAGGAGGCAGCTTCCTGGCTGTGCCTGGTGCTCTTCCCCACGCGTCTGCCTCTGCCATTTGCTCACTCAGACAGAACAGGTACAATTTGTGCTGTTTGCGCAGTCACTCCACGCCTGCTGCCCTCCTAGGTACAACTCCTTTCAGCTGTAACTAACAGCCCCATAGCTAACAGAAAATCCAGTGGAAAATGTTTCTATGCCTGCTTCCTTGCTCATGTGTTGAAGTCAGTCTAAGCACAGCACACACAACCTTTTTAGTCCCTAAGGGCAGAAATGTAGCAAAACTAATGTTTGTTCCTTGACATTAGTCCACCCAGTATTACTTGGATACAGTATTACTGTGGAAGGTGCTATGCTGAGAGTTCAAAATGCAGGCAGACATAACAATTGCCTCCTCTCATTCTTTTTAGGAGGCCGAGAGATAGAAAGCGTAGCTGAACAAAGATACCAGGCAAAGTGAAGGCTTCATTCTTATTATGGATCACGCTGAGGAGTTGCCATGGGTTGTGTTGAATCTGCTTAAGTGTACTCAATACCATGATGTCATCGTGTCAGCTTCAAAACAAAAGTGCTGGGTGCTGGGGCTTGAAGTTCAGATTGTAACAGGAGAGGCTTCCTGTTCCCAGTTGTTGTTTCCAGTTTCCAGGTTTGGGTTGTTGGTCTTTTCCCCTGTGCTGGCTGCTGTGTGCTTGGGGGGAGAACCATTTCATTGCTGGCTTTTGCTGCTGCTTCTGCTTGTGCTGTGTTTTTCTGCAAGTAGGCTAAGGTGATTGTGCATTGTATCAGGTCATAAAATTCCATATCTCAACCCAGAGGTTTCTTTTGTGATACTTTCCCTCTCATCTGTGTCAGGGAAGGGAGGCTCATGAGAGTGGGCTGTGTTCACCTTGGACAACAGTATCATTCCGAGCTGTTTTCCTGAGTTTCCTTTTAAGAGCATTAACGTCAGTCACTGAAGATACAAAACATATCTTCCTAAACAGCCTAGCTTGCCTTCCAATGCTCTGTGCCTTACCATACCTTGTGCCTGCATGTGAAAGTCTTTCACAGTTTGATTCCCAGACTGTAAGTTCCAACTCTGTGTAAATAGGTAAAAATACTCACAATCAGATCCCTGGCACATCCTGTGATGTGAATGCAAATATATCCAGGGCTCTGGTACTCTGCAAGGACAAATCTTACATTTGCTGCATTCAAAGACCCTCAGAGGCCAGGTTTACAAACTACTCCAGTAGCTACACAGAAGGGAAGAAGCAAGACAAGGTAGGAGGTGAAGGTACAGCTCTGTCAGGCTGAGAACCAGAAGGGATGTCAGAGCTTGTGTAGCACATCTGCATCCTGACATGTTTGTGCTGTGATTTTCCAGATCAATTGGCAGCAACGTTTGCTCTTTGCTAGAATCTATCTTAGCAGGCTTACTGCAGCACATTTCCAAGGCACAACAGCTTCTTGGGGCCTGGGGATTAACATTTTGGCAGGAAGTCCCTTTATGCTGTTTGTTAGCGCTTCTGTTCCGAGGCTGGTATTTGTGCATAGTATACACGGCATTGAGACTGCATTTCTCATCACCAGTGTGTCTTCTGGTGGGAAGTTAACATATGCTATTACTCAGCAAAGGACAACATTTCATTGTAGTTCCCTTATTTAAAACAATAACTGTCTTCTGCACAGAAAACTAATAGGCCCTGTCCCCAGATGGTGTAAATTAGCGCGGCACCACTAATATCTGATTTATAACAACTGAAGATCCAGCCTTCCCCACACACCACATGATTAAACATACACTTTACTAGCCTGGAAATGTCTTGAGGGCCATGTAATTGTGTGGTAATGAACTAAGCTTTTAATTAAGTTCTCATTTTGAATTAGAATCAATAAGTCAATAAATAGCCTTACCTTGATTTGGATGATAAATATGCACAGCTGAGGCTGCACTCTGCATCCTCCCTAATTTTCAGGCTTTCCTTTCTCCTCCATATGTCAGAATCTAATGAAGGAGCTCTGAAGTACGCTCCTAATACATTATTGTCACACATGGCAATAATGTCAGTAGCGTTAAGAAACTGCCAGGTTTCCATCAGCAATCCTATTACCAAGGTTTTCTTGCATGTGTGTTTCACATTGCAGTGGCAAAGTTGGTTTTGCAAGGAACTGGCAGCCCCAGTGTGAGTTTTGTCAATATAAATAAACAAGAAAAAGGGATTTGATTCAACCTGTCAGTTCTTAGTTTAAAGTCTAATTACACAGGTCTTCTTGTGACAGAATATTGAATAACAACATGAATATCAATACTGCTTCTCTGTTCACTTCTGTATATTTTGAATACCTGGTCTCAAGATGCAAAATAAACTCAGTCTATGTGAACAGCAGACCTGAGGCAGACCTTAGGTTTGCCACTGTCCTGTATGACCCTTCCTTCAGCTCTGTAGTTTTGAGTTCACTCACAAAAAGAACATACTATCAGGTATCAAAGTATTTTGGGATCAATCTAAGAGGTACTAAATAGGTAATCTAAATAAGCTCCAGAAAGGAAGCATCCAAAATATCTGAAGTTTTCTGCTTATCCCAAAATTTTGTACTAATGACACATTTAAGACCTAGAGTTCATGCAAAATCTTTAGAACTGTTACTGTGGCATTGTTTAAAAGTTGCCTGTCACCCATAGCAATACACCTTTGAGAAATTTTACATTCACCTAACACCAGTCTTGCAATCTGCCCCAGCTTACTGTACTTATCAAGCTTGTCAGACACTAAATTCCATCACTAAGAGTTTGACACCAGCCACAGAAATTATATGACTCTGTACCTCACTCCACCTTGAAATCTGATTTTATAGCACTTACTGGGCTCTCTCTATTACTGAGCCAAGGTAAATCGGGCAAAGAGAAATATGTGTATAAAATAAGCATGAGTATCAGCCAGGTCTGCCATTAAACAGAGCTCAAAACAGCTAAAATGTAAGTAGTTAAAGCCTAAGGAAACTTTTGATGTGGAAAGCAATACAAGAAGTATAAAGTCTGAGAATTCTTTAACCTCCACAGCTGTGGCCTTGAGTACAGTTCCTCTGCAGAGATTTCTTTCCCTGGAAGGGATGAATGGAGGAAAAAGTGGTGCTGAATGATTATTCTGTTTGCAAGAAAGAAAATCTGACTTCCAAATGAATAGCAGCTCAGAGAGGCTAGAGCACCAAGAGGTGGACAGTAGGAATTTGTCTCTGTCAACTTCAGTCCAAGACAGAAAAATATGACAACCACAAAAATGCTTTATGAGGGCACTTGAACAAACACTTTGGAAGTCCGTGGGGAATAATACATGGTTTCAAATTTTTGTAGACTTCAGCAAAGTCCTTGCTGGGTCTTTAATCTGTTCAACGGACTGGCCATACACTTTGAAAACGTTTCAGTCTGCTGTGGAAAGAGAGAAAACTGGAAGGCGAATTTGACAGTTGCTAAGAATCTACCCAGTAGCATTTTTTTTTAAAGGGAAAAAAAAAAAAAGGGGGGGTGGGGTGGGTGTAAAAAAGCCTATTTAATTTGTAAGACAATCTGCTGTGATTCCAATATCCAATTTTTTCACCAGAGAACAATGTCTCTGCTGAGGCTCACTAGACAAGATGGAACTCATAAAATGGGAAATATGAGTACACACAGTGCCTAATAAAAGCGCAAGGATTTATGTAAGGGCATGCATAAGTAAAACACCTTCTTTAATGCTAATTGCAGTAATTCGAAATAGTTCTTTTCAAAACTGAGTTTCAGACTCAAAAATGTATGACTGACACAGGCACAGGGTCAAACAGTGTCCTGTTCCCGTTGGGACAGAAGAACATCTACTGTAACTGGCCGAGGAGGAATGAGTTTGTCGCTGTGTGAGAAGGATGACGATAAACCCCACGTTAGCCAGGCGACAGGCGCAAGTATCCCTGTGATTCTAAGGGACCCGAGGAGCGAGACCGGGGGAGGGCGTGGAGGCCGCCGGTCAGACGGCGGCGGGCGCGGCCCCGCGGCTAAAGCGGAGGAAGGAGGTCCCGGGTGCCGGAGCTCCGCCGGCTAGCCTAGCTGCGGGGGAAGGCGTGAGGCCTCCCCGGAGGCGTGCAGCCGGCGGGAACGGTCACCCGCAAGCAGGGCTACTGCCGGCGGCAAGCAGGGCTACTGCCGGCGGGCAGCCCTTTATCGTCCCGCTCCCTGGCAGGGCGCGGGCCCACGTGCTCGGCGCTTCGAGCTGCAGGCGGCAGCGGGCCGGGCCCGGCCAGGGACCAGCTGGGGCTGACCCGGGAGTCGGCTGATTGGAGAACGACCCTCTCCTTCCCCCCTCTCCCCCTCCCCACCCCCACCCCTTACACTTTTGATTTCAGAGCAGGCTGAAGGGCCCGATGGTTGCGATGCCGGACAATTAGCCAAAGCAGCGGGGGGATGCTTGCCAATAAATACCGAGATTTGAGGTTAAGCAGCTGTAAATCTGCATTAATCGTTTCAGGAATTCAGCTATTTACAAAAGCTTTTAAAGAGCAAACAAATAAGAGGAGGGAGGGGAGGAATACAGCTGTCCTTACCTTCACATTGTTTCCCTTCGCCTTTATAGCCCGGCTTGCAGATACATTTGTAGGCTTTTGGCGTGTTTTGACAAATTGCATCGATGTGACAGTCATCCGTAGCTTCTGCACATTCGTCAACATCTGGAAGCACAGAACGAAGGCAGATAAGAGGGGAGACCTGCGACATAGAAAAACCTTCAAATCCAGTTTGCTTGCCTGCCTGAAAGTGTTCCCCTGGAAATGGGAACATCTAAGTTTAGGTCACTGATGAAACCAACGTGCTACTCTTTACAAGTAACTTGTAAGCGCTGCTGCACCAAGCTAGAGGGGCTCGGTCCCCACGTTTCTGCATTGGGAAACCATTAGACATGCGAGAAATCAACATCTGCTCTGCCGGTCTGGTGCTGGAGATCTGCATCTTAGTAAAACAAGAGAGTGTTTAAACGACCTAAAAGAGGAGGAAAAAGTCCACTTGCACGTTCCAGCAAAGAGATCTTCTTGATTTAGAAAGATAGACCCTAGTTTAAATAAACTCTGCTGGTGATGGAATGAGAAAAAGAAATATTTGAACAGCAAAACCACATTAATCCTTTTTATTATTAAGAGGCTAAATAAATAAATGGACGACCATATGAAACTCGGTAAGCTAGCGGGGAGAAAAGCAACCTGCAATAAACATCATCCACACGGACTAAAACCCGTCTGAAAGAAAAGGTCCCAGCAGTGGAGCAGCCTTGCTGGTGAGCTGGACTCGGAGAAGGGGAACCCAGACTCCTTTTCTTGTTTTCAGGGTAGGAAGCTTTTACAAACACTTCAGTGACGGGCATTCGTTTGCTCCCACGGCTTTAAAGAGGATGGGGGAGGGACGAGGATGAGAGAGAGTCGAGATTTGGTAGTCGTGAAAATGTTAATGAAGTGAACATGCCGGGGGGGGGGGGGGGGGGGAGAAAAAAAGCTCTGACCTGCTCAGGGATGGGGTGTGCTGTTAACATGGGAACATGTAAAGCCGTGCTTAACCTGCCCTGACCCCTAGACGGTCCCCAGGCACCCTGTCACCCGCAGCGAAGGGCTGCGGCGAGGCCGGTGCTGCCCCGTAGAGTCCGCCGCTGTCATCCGCGGCCGTAACGCACCTCAGGTAGGTTTTTCCTCTTGCCAGAGCCACATCTGGGATTCCCGGGAGCAGACAGTTTAGCAGACGGCTAGCAACTAGGAAAGCTGCATGGAGCACAGCCCACCCCCTCTCTCTCTCACACACACCCGTCCCCACTTTATTTCTAGGAAATACCGACAAGAGAAGGGTTTTGCGGAGGGACTGGGGAGCATCCAACGAGAGACATATGCAATTAGTTTAATGCCAATTAGATTAACAGATCTTCCGAAAGGGTGCATTAAAGTGAAAACAGTTTCATTGTTAGCTGGAAATCAAAGCTAATTGTTTCAGAAGTGCTTACTATGCCATCTCCAGTGATAACAGAGGAATCCTCCAAAGTCACCGAGGACAGGAGGGAGCTATTTAGAGAGGAGAGAAGAATCAGATACTGTGGTACGGCAGAGAGCAGAGAGGTGCAGAGCAGTACGGCCCCGCGGGGCACCTCAGAGATTCCAGCCTGGGCTCTGTATTGTTTGGTTAGTTGGTTGTTTTTTTAAAGAAATAGTGGGACAGGACGCAGTGCCTTGCTATTTTCTGGAGAAAGGCTGGGCTGCTGTAATGTTTCCTTCTTTCTAGTCCAAGAGTTTATTTTAACCGCTGAGCCAGTTCACACCTAGCTATAACTGAAGTTTAGGGGGTCCGAGGGTGTTACCCAGATCAGACACAGATCCAGTCAAGCACAAAAAGAAAGGCATTTTTTGTTAGTCTGTTGGGGAGGGGGGTTGGGGGAGCGTTTGTTTGGGTGTTTGGGTTTTTTTGGGGGGGTTGTTTGGGTTTTTTTTAAGTGCTTCGGTTCATACTTTTGACTCATTAAACTGGCACCCATTTCCCATGAAGATCAGCAAAAGTGACAGCTGTACTCTTTATAATGCCGTCAAAAATTCAAACTGCACTGAACCAAAGGGCACATTTCACAGCAACAAGAGGATGCCTGGGAGTCAGGCGTGAATGCCAATGAGACAAATGAAAGGGCAAAACCAAATATGAGCCTCAGCTCTGCTCCACATCTCACAACACATTTCTTATGCTTTTAAGAACTTCCATGCTGACCTCATTCATTTTGTTGCATCTAAACTTGTATCTGAGAAAAAAGGATCTCCTGGCCCCCATCCCCAACTTCACCTTAAGTTATTTCTTCCAGCACAACTTCATACACACAGATCTTCAAGAAATTACTTCGGCCTTACAACATTCCTAGGCAGATGGGCTTCGGGGTGGGGGTGGGGAGGTGGTGTTTGTGTTGGGGGTTTTGTTTGTTTGTTTGTTTTTAAACATCGGGGCAAAGGCTTAACATCATCACTGCTATTACTCATACAGGAGCGCGGCTGTTAGAAACACCAGGGCTTTGGCTAACGGGCAGACAGGGAGAATCTGACGGTGTAAAAGCCACCGCTTCCCCTGCGGAGTCTCAAGGGTTCAGCACAGGCACATCTCTCAGGCACTGAAAGAAAAGTAACTTTTTCTTCCCCGTCGCTGCCTCCAGGCATCTCCGGACTCCGGCAGCGTCAGACACGCGAGAAAAAGCCTGTCCACCGCAATTTCCACCACCCCCGGCACTACTAGCGGCAAGAAGTGACCTCCTCCTCAACACCTTGCGTCAGGCAGAGGAGAGCGGACAAACACGAGTTCCCCCCGGGGCCGCGGCTCCGCGCTGCCCGAGCCTGAGAGGCGGCACGGCAGCAGAGCCCCCTCCCCCCGCTCCTCTTACCTGCGCCCCCGTTTCCTCCCGCCAACCTGCCGGCCCAGGCGAGAGCGAAAAGCAAACAGCAGCGCCGCGAAAAGCAAACAGTGCCCATGATAATGATGCGATCCCCGGCCCCCGGTGCCTGTCTGCGATAAGGAGCGCGCTCGGGGCCGGCCGCGCGGAGCCGCCGGCGCTGACGCCCTGACAGCGCCCCGCTGATTCGCCGGGGCTCCCGCGGCGGGGGCGGGGCCGGCGGCCGGGGCGGGGCAGGCTTAGGCCGCCCCTCACCGCCCAACCGTCCCCAGTGCCCCGCCGCCACTTGCCCCTGAACCCTGTTGCCGCCCGGGGTGGGGGCTAGGTAAAGGGGGTTAAACTCTTTCCCTGACTCAAGAGTATTGCCTGTTAGTCCGGCCGTGTGTGCGTGTCGGCGTGACGCCCGCGTCGCCCCGCAGGTAGGAAGCCCGCAGAGAGCCGTTGGCGCCGTTACCGGGCTTCGGCCCCGGCGGCGCGAGCCCCGGGCTGTGCTCCCCCTCAGGGCGCAGGGCGCGCGGGCCGACCGTTAGTGCCCGCCTCGCCCCTCGGGAGCGCGCCCCCTGGCGGCGGGGCGCGGCTCTAGCGGCCACAGCCCCGTTGCCCCTCGTAGAGGGAGGGAGAATGGCCGGGAGGAAATGGCTCCCCCCGCCCCTCCTCCGGGCTTTGAAGGCAGACAGTCCGGCGAACCCGGCCGCCCATCTCCTTGACAACCGCTGAGAGGGATTTTTTTCTTCCCTCTTCAGACTAGAAGAGAACTTTTCTTATGTCTTCCCCTTGCCTTCCCCGTGGCCTCGCCTAACTGCCACAGCTGCCGCTCCAGCTCGCCTCGTCATGGCCAGTCCTGGGGGCTTTGCTTGCCTCTCTCCAGCTAGCCACTCTGGCCAGCCTTCCCCTTGCTCTTCCCTCTCCCAGCCCTGCTGCCCTCGAGGCAGCCGTGGCTCTGCGAGCGACTCGCACGACCTTGCCCCGGGCCCAGCCTGGCTGAGATGCTCTCCCCAGCGCACCCGGGAAGCTGGGGCTGCCCCTGCCGCAAACGTCTCTGTAAGTGCCCCTGTCACCCCCACCCTGCAGGAGAAAGTGGTTTGGTTTAAACCCAAGCGTGAGAAATTTGCCCCCACAAGCAAATGTTGTGACCCTGCAGTCTTCCAGACTGGAATAGCTGGCAGCATCCCTCTGAGTGGCTTTGCGTCCCTCTGAGTGGCTTTGCGTCCCTCTGAGTGGCTTGGCATCCCTCTGAGTGGCTTTGCATCCCTCTGAGTGGCTTTGCATCCCTCTGAGTGGCTTTGCATCCCTCTGAGTGGCTTTGCGTCCCTCTGAGTGGCTTTGCATCCCTGCTGGACCTAGCCCTGGTTTGGAGGTTTTGTTTTTGCACAGAACCCCTCACTGAAAAGATTTGCCACTGTAGGTTGCTGTAACTCCTGGTTCTGCAGCCTCGTGTGACATAGAATCAATCATAGAATGGTTTAGGTTGGAAGGGACCTTGGAGGTCATCTACTCCAACCTCCCTCTCAGCTGAGACTTGGCTGCTCAAGGCCTCATCCAGCCTGACCCTGAACACCTCCAGGAAGGGGCACCCACAGCCACTCTGGGCAACCAATTTCAGAGGCTCACCACCATTGTTCTGAAGAACATCATCTAAGATCCAGTCTAAACCTATTCTCCCTCAGCTTAAAACCATTCCCTCTTGTCCTACTGATAGACACCCTTATGAAAAGTCCCTCTTCAGCTTTCCTGTAGGCTCCCTTCAGGTATTGGAATGCAGCTATGAGGTCCCCCCAGAGTCTTCTCCAGGCTGAACAACAGCAGCTTCCTCAGCCTGTCCTCACAGCAGAGATGCTCTAGTCCTTGGATCATCCTTGTGAGCCTCCTCTGGACTTACTCCAACAGTTCTGTGTTCTTATGATGGGGACACCAGAATTGGGTGCAATATTTGAAGTGGGGTCTCACAAGAGCAGAGTAAAGGGGAAGAATCATCTCCCCTGACCTGCTGGCCACAGTGCTCTTGATGCAGTCTAGGATACGATTTGCCTTCTGGGCTGCGTGAGTGCACTGCCAGCTGATGTTGAGCTTCTCATCAATCAATACCCCCAAGTCTTTATCTGCAGGGCTACTCTCAGGTCACTCTGCACCCAGCCTGTATTTGTGCCTGGGACTGGCCTGACCCAGATGCAGGACCTTGCACTTTGACTTGATGAACCTCATGCAGTTTGCAGTGGTCCACTTATCAAGCTTTCTGGATGGCATCCCCTCCCTCAAGTGAGTCCACTACACCATACAGCTTGGAGCACTCGGTCATGCAGATAATAAATACACCTCTGCTGTAGTCTGACATGTCTCTTTTTGTCAAGTTCCTCCCAAATGCATGTGTGCTTCTGTACAATATGCTTACCAAGAGAGCTGCACCATTATCTTTCAGCCTGAAGAGAAGGGAAGGAAATGTAAGAAATGTTGGGTAGTAAAAATCCACAGTGGTATCTTTCTTCTTCATACAGCAAAATAATTGGTGCATGACACAAAACCTGTTTGCATTCTGCATGTTTGCCCCCATCCTTAATCCTTTAGGGACAGGGCAGTGGTATTATTTTAATTCCAGTCCCCTCTATTCGTGTGATGTACGCTGAGATGCAACTGAGAATCCCGTGCTCCAAACTTGCCGTGGATACACTGAGCGTTTCTGCCGTGTAGGTCCCCAGAGGGCTTACCTGGTACCTTAGAGCTCCATCTAGTGAGTTTTACGGCATCCTGTAGCCATTGTTTATAAGCTCCATGATTACAGCCTCTGGTGGGTGACCTGTACCTTAGCTCCCCGTGTCCATCTCGCTGGGAAGGCTTTTCTTTTCAGATAAAAGATGAAAAAAAGATAACGATATAAAATAAGGCTAAGCGTTTTTACCCTCAAAAAAAAGGCCCAAGCTTCATAGTTGGCCTTGTCATCCCATTTAATGAAACCACACTGCAGTTTATGGCAGGATAAATCACAAGAAGTTTATTTTCCAGACAAGTTTATTTTGCATGAAGGAATTTACTGGAAATGTCTAAAAATGAATGACTGCAACTTTTTAGGAGTCCCAGATTGAAAAAACAAGCTTGCTAAAGCCACAAAATCCTCCAACTACCTTCATGACTCGCTCTTTAGCATGTATTATGTCATATTAACATCTGTGAGGTGACTCTTACAGAAATCACTGCACCTGTGCCCTTTTATCTTCCCCAATTCCATACATTTACAATCTGTACGGTAGTAACACTACCTGTATGGCACTCAGGAAAGGGAGTCACCTTGACCCAAACATCAATATCAAATATCAGTTTAGGAAGGACATCGAGAGACTTGAAGGTGTCCAGAGAAGGGCAACAAGGCTGGGGAGAGGCCTTGAGCACAGCCCTGTGAGGAGAGGCTGAGGGAGCTGGGGTTGTTTAGCCTGGAGAAGAGGAGGCTCAGGGGTGACCTCATTGCTCTCTACAACTGCCTGAAAGGAGGTTGTAGCCAGGAAGGGGTTGGTCTCTTGTCCCAGGCAACCAGCAGCAGAACAAGAGGATACAGTCTCAAGCTGTGCCAGGGGAAGTTTAGGCTGGAGGTGAGGAGAAAGTTCTTCACTGAGAGAGTCATTGGTCATTGGAATTGGCTGCCCAGGGAGGTGGTGGAGTCCCCATCCCTGGAGGTGTTCAAGAGGGGATTGGATGTGGCACTTGGTGCCGTGGTCTAGTCATGAGGTCTGTGGTGACAGGTTGGACTCAATGACCTTTGAGGTCTCTTCCAACCTTGGTGATACTGTGATCACACTATATATAAATGTCCTCATCTGCTCTGAGGGTGGCATGCAACTGAAAGCTAACAATTCTGATCAGATGTACTTCTTCCAGCAAACTCACCTTTGTGTGTGGTTTTATTTATTGGGTTGGGGGAGGAGGGTTGCTTTGTTTATTTTTTAACCCCCAGGTTCCTGAGTGACAGAACATAGGAGGAGATACACCACCACAGTCTTGAGCAAAAGAGGGCCTGAACCTTAAGTCAGAATCATCACATAAAATAAGGAATATGATCTACAGTACCAGGCTGAATATTTCCAGGAGGGTCTTTTCAGCAGTTTTCCTTGCTAGGGGAGAAGGGATCCTTGTGGACGTTCAGCTTTTCCACTTGTAGTTATGCTTCTGTGCTTGTTTTGATTGTCTAACATCATCCCTATGTCAATTGTACAGATGCTTACATGAAAAATTTAGTATTAGAAGTAATGACCAAGCAGCTTCTTCCAAGCAGAAGCTTCTCCTTAGTGGAAACTAAGAGCCAAATTTGTGACTATAAATCTGCTTTGTATAACTGCAAGGCAAGCAAGAGCTACCTACATTGAGGGTAGAGAGGGCCAAACCTGAAACTACCACCTGTGTTTAAGCTCTCTGTCAAATGTACCTGAGCTCTGCCTGAAAACCTTTGGGCAGTCTGTGGTGACACCTTGCACATGAATGGATTGTGTGAGGTTCTGATGTTCTTTCATGCCAATGTCTTTAAAGCTTTTGGGCAATGTTCTTATGAAACAGTAATAAGAGATCTGTTTTATTAGGACCCATCACATTACAGAGCAGAAGGACCATGGACACCTGCATACTGGGAAGGCCAAGGGCATAAATAAAGGAGTGGCTGCAGAGCAGTTGCTTTGCCTCCAGAACATCTTCTACCACAGGTATGCACCATTCCAAAACATACTCTTAGAAAACAGAAGATATTCAGAATTTGTGGTTTCCCAGTTTGCTGTGTATGGACACATATATACTGGGGCCAGTACTGCCACAGGAGGCAATGCATGAAGGGTACATCTCAAACAGGGCGCTTCATGTCTAAGAAGCTGGATAATGCAGGTCAGGAAGTTTTACCTAGGAGGCTGGTCACAGCAGTCACCCTCAAAATGAATGAGAGCTGCAAGAGGAATTGCACAGAAGGTTGCATGCACCACCTGCTATAAGGTTATATCAGGGGGAAGAGGACCTGTGAAGAAGTCCTTGTGGAAGGACCTGTGAAAACATGCAGCGGAGAAGAATATCTTTCTTAAACTCTTTGCCAACTCTGTTTTAGAGGGGTAGAGGCAGTCATGTGCCTTAGTTTTCACAAAAAGAGGGGCAGTGATATTCTGAAATGGTTTGGTTTTAAGAAGTAAAGGCATAAGGGAGCCAGAAGGCAAACAGCAAAGCAAAAAACCGTAAGTTTTCTGTCCCAGTACATGTTACAGAAAAAGAGGAAGGCTGGTGAGAGCACCCACCTGCTTAAACAAAACCATCCCAGCTGGCTGAAGCTAAGCCACAGTGTATTTACCTGGACTTTGCAGGAAGATGTAGGAAATGCTAAAATACCAGCATCAGATCCTATCCTGACTACACAGGGGATGAAGTGAGCAGGATCCCATTACTCATTGTCCGTGCACTAACTTTAGACCAGAGTAGGATCAACATTTTAACTTCATGTCTCCCCCACAGAAGCCTTCAAAACAGTGACTTTCTGTGAGTAGAAAGTCACTGGGCCCCTTGGTTTAAGAAGGACATCAAGACACTTGAAGGTGTCCAGAGAAGGGCAACAAGGCTGGGGAGAGGCCTTGAGCACAGCCCTGTGAGGAGAGGCTGAGGGAGCTGGGGTTGTTTAGCCTGGAGAAGAGGAGGCCCAGGGGAGACCTCATTGCCCTCTACAACTACCTGAAGGCAGATTGTAGCCAGGAAGGGGTTGCTCTCTTCTCCCAGGCAACCAGCAGCAGAACAAGAGGACACAGTCTCAAGCTGTGCCAGGGGAAGTTTAGGCTGGAGGTGAGGAGAAAGTTCTTCACTGAGAGAGTCATTGGTCATTGGAATTGGCTGCCCAGGGAGGTGGTGGAGTCCCCATCCCTGGAGGTGTTCAAGAGGGGATTGGATGACTTGGTGCCATGGTCTAGTCAAGAAGTCTGCGGTGACAGGTTGGACTGGATGATCTTTGAGGTCTCTTCCAACCTTGGTGATACTGTGGTACTGTATCCCCTTGATTGGTTAGCTGCAATCCTTACTGCACATGACCCACAGTGCATAGGCCCACTGCCATATGAACTTCAGTAACCAGTATGTTGCTAAAGAGACCTGTTAGATCAATACCTGACTTTCTTAAGTAAGACTGGCGAAACCAATGTCCACTTTAATCCTAGACAACTGGCCAACCTGAGCTGGCCGAGTAGGTTTTTAGTAGGTGCCTGTATGGAAATATAAACACATGCAATTATTTGTATTGTAATTAAATACATTTCATTAAATACATTGCAACAGATAAGCTCTGACCACTTCCCTATAAACAGAATGGTGCTTCTGAACAAAGAAGTATTTGAAGCTGGGAGATTCTTTTCCTCAATGTTTTTTGAGAGAGAGGGAAAAAATAAACTGTCTTATGATCTCTGAGGTCTTTTCCAACCTTATTGATTCTATGATTCTATGTCACAACAGGATCTTTAAAATCCTTCAACTGTTAAGAAAAGTGAGCAGATTTTTGTAATGGAAGGACAAGCTGTGTTCCTCACCTTTTCAGATCTTCAGACACTTTAACTGTTGACACTGAGCACTGCTGTGAGCACTACTGAGGGAAGGTGAGCCCAAGGAGATGAAAAAACCACCCCAAAGGTTAGACATGAGAACACAGCTGTGTGCTAAGGGCTTTACTGGGCACAGTACAAGTAAAATTCACTTCCCATCGAACTATGCAGCAATATGCAAGGAGCATGTTCTGAGTAGAGACACTCTGCACAGGACAAACACACCGGACAAACCCTGTGAAGCTGAATCATTATGGTCTGGCAGAAACCTCCAACAGGGAAGATACTGCAGAGAATGCCCAAGCTCAGATCTTTGCATCAGGCTTCTACAGCACCAACAGATCACAGAATCATAGAACAGTTGAGGTCAGAAAGGACCTCCAAAGGTCATCTAATCCAAAACTCCTGCAGTGTGCAGGGACATCCTCTGCTAGATCAGGTTGCCCAGCACCCATTCAGCCTGACCTTGAATATCTCCAAGGGTGGGGCCTCAGTTACCTCCCTGGGCAGCCTTTTCCAGTGTTCCACTACTCTTATGGTAAAGAACTTCCTCCTGATGTCCAACCTAAATCTACTCTTCTCTAATTTAAAACCATCACCCCTCATCCTATCACTGCAGGCCTTTGTAGACAGTCTCTCTCCATGCTTTTTGTGGGCTGCCATCAGGTACTGGAAAGTCATTACTAGGTCTCCCCAGAGCCTTCTCTTCTCCAAGCTGAACAAGCCCAACTCCCCCATCCTGACTTCCTAGGAGAAGTGCTCCTTCTTAAAACCAGCATGTCTATATACCCATGGTTGCTAATATTTGCAGTTCTTCTAACCTGAGTTTGCAGAAAGTTTATCAAACTGAGAGGTCAGCAAATCTTCATTCCTTCTAGCAGATTTCCCCCAACCCCCAGCAGTACATTTCAGAGTATTATTCTGAGTGCAGGCACAATTCCAGTTGCTGCCAGGTTGCTCATGGCTCACAGGCCGTGCTCATACAGACACCAACCCCTTTTGCCCATACTACCATGAAGGACTTTAGCAGTGCCTCCCTCCCTAGCACAGGGACTAAATATCCCTCCTCGAATCCCTCATACTTGAAACTTGCCACTTCTCTACAGTAAAATGCTTGTTTTACACTACCAGTAATCCTCTTTAAAGGAGCCAGGAATCAGAGTAGCCTGGTAGTCCACCTCATCCTTAAAAGAACAGCCTGCTCAGTTACGCACTTGCAGAGGCTTTTAAAATACATCATCCCATCCAAATATAGAGCAACAACTCCAGAACCATTTGGAAAACCAAATTATCATTTTCTGCTAAATGAGTTGTTCTCCCTAAGGGCTCTCCAGAGGAGCCAATGCTTTTATGCACTAAACTACCTATGACATAGCTGAAGCTCAGACTAACTCAATTTCTGACAGGCAGCTGCAGTTTCAGGTGGTGTGAAATGACAAATAAAATAGACACTTATCAAATAGAATTAAGTGCAGGATCCTCAGGAGGCCTTGATGTAGAAAGGGTAAAATTCCACTCACCTTAATCCTGCATATTATCCTGTTCAAGTGAGTGGGCATAGATGTGTGAACAAAGACAGCAGGATTTGGTATCATATGCTTATTGCAGGAAATGCACTGGGTAGATCCATTAAAAATATTGCAGTCTATCACTATTATGTCATTAGAGATGGACTGGATTATCACAAGTGTACTAAATTAGAGTGAAATCTTATGGAAGAGAACAGGATGGTGAGACTGGTTCATAAGAAAGTTCATAAAAATCAGGAAAGATGCCTATCATCACTAAGTGAAAACATAGGAACTGGAAGCTGCTGATTACTTGAGAACTCCCAGTCAAATTCTCATTGCACTTCAACTGATCATGCTTTAATTACACATCTCAAAGAGTTTGGAATAAATTTCAGTCAAATGCCCACAGTGGATTTAGAGAAAAGCAATATCAATCCTTGTCCTACCAATTTCCAAGTGGAAGTAAAGAATCCTTGGACACCAAAAAGGTCATATTAGGTATATGTAGCTATCTGCTGGATCAAGATTGCAGAAAGCTCATGCAAGATCTTGTTCAGAACCTAATTTAAACACAGAATCTCAGGTTTCTCTCTTTATACCTAGAAAGAAGCAGCTTGATCTAAATGTGTTTCTTGACCTGACAATGAACAAGGTAATATCTACCTCCTACAGCTTTCTGTGTCTTCAGATAGTATCACTAAGGCTGGAAAAGTGTGTGATTCAACATGCAAACAGGCTCTCAATTCTCATCTGCTGTTTACCTGTCCATCCATCTCAGATACTGGCTTTATTCAGCCTCCAGTTCTGCCCTCAGGTTTGCAGCAAGGGTGTGCAAACTCTACCAGACCTAAATGGCAGCATGAAGCAATACTGCAGAGTGCAGAACAGCAGTGTTATCCCTGTGAGATGCTTGTGCATGTCCTCCTTCAAACAGAGTTACCTGCCCATCACTTTTTGTTTCACCTGAAAGCCAGCCTGGGACTGCATCTATTGTGTTGGGAAGAACCTCTAACAGGAACTTTCTCTATAAGTACTAAAGTTACATAAATATTTTCACCCAAGAAATGGGCAGGATACAGCTCAAGGTTGCCTCTTATGCCAAGCTACAGGAACTGCAGAAATTTCCAGTTTGCAAGATTCAAAATTCCCAATAGTGAGGTCATTATTGTACAACTCTCTTTTGCACAGAGATGTGGATCAGTCTTGAAATAGGCCTCATAACACAGACAAGGATGTGGATCAGTCATGAAATAGGCCTCATAACACAGACAAGGATGTGGATCAGTCATGAAATAGGCCTCATAACACAGACAAGGATGTGGATCAGTCATGAAATAGGCCTCATAACACAGACAAGGATGTGGATCAGTCATGAAATAGGCCTCATAACACAGACAAGGATGTGGATCAGTCATGAAATAGGCCTCATAACACAGACAAGGATGTGGATCAGTCATGAAATAGGCCTCATAACACAGACAAGGATGTGGATCAGTCATGAAATAGGCCTCATAACACAGACAAGGATGTGGATCAGTCATGAAATAGGCCTCATAACACAGACAAGGAGAGTATTTTTTTCCCCGAGTAAAAATAAGGGAAAGAATATCCAGAGAGGGTAAATGACTTTGAGGTTTGCATGGGAAGTTTGGAAACCCAGAAACAGTCAGAGTTGGGACTTGAGAGGATTTCAGGTGTCCCCTGAGTAGAGACTCAGAGTGGCTTGACCCAGCTAATGCAAGCTCCATGCATGTTTGAAATTGGGCCACTCAAGAGGGTCCCAAACTAGGCAACTAGGCTACTGATGCCCTCGGCAAAACGTAGTCCGTATCCCTGACTCCTGCTCTTTAGTACTGCAAAACGCAGTGTGCTGTCCAACCAAGAAACACTGTGAGGTAGTTACAGACTCTACCTTATCTGTAGTCACTCAGAAACTAAAGCTCCATGTTCATTAAGTGCTGCTTTGTTTTCTAGTTTGTTCAATGGAGCTTAAGTATGTTATTTTTAGAGTAGAAATTCAGGGTGAGGCCTGGGGTTTGTAGGTAGTTATGTACCTTTCACTAAAAACATAACAAATAAAAATCAGATGATAGTTTACAGACAAAGACAGACATTACAGTTTACTCTAGTTTTCACTACAAGTAAGCCAGCAAATCTCTCATGCTGGTGCTATAGCAATAATCGTGCCAGTAGGGTTGTTTCATGTCACCAGAGCCAGAGTCCAACACGCCACAAATTAGCTCAAGCAGCAAACACAATTAAACAAAGAGAAGCAATGTGAAAGGAAATTAATACCAATAAACCCGGGAAGGTTTCTATTTCTGTGCTGGATTGGGATGCAAGCTTGACGTACACAGGCAATCTTAGATTGAGTGACAGCTTGTTTTCCCCCTGTTATTGTCCCTCCTCTCTCTTAAAAAAACCCCAACAAAACACACCAAAACCCCCAAACCAACAACAAACACACAAACAACGTTTAAAAGCAGATATTGCAGACAAAGATATCATGAGGGAGAGCACATTTTGGTTCTAAGGACACCAGTTTTAGGCCAGGGGAAGAAAACCAGGGCTCATACCAATGAAAAGCTTTAGAGAAGAAAGGCAAATCAATTAAAAATACTAGAGGGCAGACCTTGTTTAGAAAGAGAAGAGACTTTAGCAAGTTTGAAATAGCTGTGTTCCACAAAGTCCCTAATGGCAGACGTAGAATAAGTTGCAGTCACGCTTGCGAATATTCCCAGGAAAATAAGGCATCAGACAGAGCACGGATAACAGAGAGCTGTGCTTTCTCAGCCTGGGCAAACAAGCCCACGTGACTGGCTGTTTGGTGAAGCCTTTGCAAAGAAAAGCAACGTATAAAATGTAAGGTGTTGTTCTGGAGACACCTAAGCCTTCAAACTCAGCTGCTGAATTATTACTCTCATTGATCTGACATGGCACTATTTTTCACACCACACCACCCATTAGTTTTCAGTCCAGCCCAGGCACTGCAAAGACAATAGTCATAAAAAGGTTGGCAATTTGGGACCTAGAAAAAGATATGCCCGTTTTGTCAACTTACTAGGAGTAAGAACCCAAACTGCTATTGCTGAATGTATCCTTTGACTGTAACTATAATTTAAAGGCATTGTCTGATGTAATTTCTCCTTTTTTCACACAGTGATTCCAGGCCAATTATTTATCCCCCACTTCCTCCCCCCGCAGCAGTAGTGTTTTGAAGTCAGCCAATGAAACATGTTTTATTTAAGGACTATATTCCTACAGCAATGGCTTCTTCGGAGACCTAAAGGTTGCAGAGCACTTCATTAGTTCCACATAATGAAAGAATGGTGCAATTGAAGGAGGTCTCTAAGGGAGAATGGTGTGAAAATTAGAGACCTGTCTGCTCACTTGCGGGGGGAAAAAAAATTAAAAAGAGAAAAAGGGAATAAAAACCAAAAAAAAACCCAAAAAAAAAGGAAAAGGGGAAAAAAGAGAAAAAGGGGAAAGGAGAAAGGAAGGAAAATTTGTGGATTTTCTACATAAAGCACACCGTCACCATTCAGCCCCTGGAGAAAGGGTGCCTACTCAATCCTCTTACTGCTGACAATATAATAAAACCAGAGGAACTTTTTTGAAGTAGATCTGCACATTCCACATTTGGATTGAGGGGCAATGGACTGTTTAAATTGCTATTTACATTTCCAGCTGTTTTACCAGTGATTTGCCCAACTTAATAGCTCTTTAAGCTTTTAAACAAGAAAATAGCTATTCTCACGACTCAAAGAAGAAACCATGGTTATTTCAGACTGCCTCTATTGTAAAAGGCTTAGACCTCTCTGTCTTTATAGATGCCCTTCTCTTTATAGTACTTCCCTTTTCCATCTCCTCCTACTTTCTAAATCTTCTGCTATTTTTTAGTTCACTTTTTTCACTATGTACTTTGTGCACCAAAATGCATCTTTCTTGATACTACTGATTCAGGGAGAATGTTTGCAGGCAGCCACCAAGATTCCCAAGAGACACTTAAATTATCTAGAAAATGAGCTCTGTGTGTATAAACGGCTGCTAGGTACCGGGGAGTTAGCTAGTGTTAAACAAATGCTCACAAACTGTTGGAAAGTGTCTAGTTTTTGATCCACTTTCCTTTCTGGATGTGTAAAAAAATCCAACCCACCACCACCACCAAAACCCAAACCACAAAACCTAGCAGTGTGCACAGGCATAACATAAACTGTGTTTTCTGCTTATTTTTCAGGCCAAGTGGAAGAGGAGGGCAAGGGGGCAGCCCACAGATAAGAATGAGGCTAAGATGAAAGGTTAAAAAGAGGAGGCGAGAGTTAGTTCATAGTGTCTCTACAAACCACTGCAATGATTTTGTTATAATTTGAAGCCATTAGCTTGTTTAACTTGGTGCTAATAAACTGTAAAATCATGAAGAAGAAATTCAAAACCAAACCCCACCTCCTGGCTTCCCCTTGATCAAAGCTTCAATGTTTGCCTTTCATTAACTCTAAATGTCCCCTGTGTTTACAGATGATTGCAACACTAGTCAGACAGTGAGGCAAACAATCAAATCCAAACCTTGCTGAAAACGGCAGTAGCAACTCTGACTGAAATTGCTAAAATTAGTGCACTTAACTACAGAAAGTTATAGTAGTGGTTGGGGAAATGTAAGTTCTTTTCAGCTTGTACCCAAACTGAAGTACTTTGTGAGAAAGGATTTGCAAATAGTACAACGTTAAACGTCAGTGATCTTGTTTTAAGGATCGTATTGAAAAGTCACTATATCCTAAGCTAAAATTCCCAGGTTTTGTGAGGCTTGTAAAATGTGGTTGATGATCCCCAAACTGCCATATTGGCTGCTCATGAGCACATGTTTGTCCTGATCTCATGCACTGGCATGTCTCTGACAACACAGCAGTTTCACCAGGCAGGACAGCACCAAGAATCAAGGTGTATTTGAATTAGTGTGGTTATAAGAAATGTCATGATTGTAGTATCCTTTCCTTTCAAGAGCTGAGGGAAAACCCTTGCACAGCTGAGTTACTGAAAGGTGACAAAGTTGTAGAGAAAGCAGGTTTAAGGGTAAATCAGGTGTTATCTTTCCCTTCAAATTAACAAACAGACAAAAGATTATCAAACAGCACAAAAATAAAGACCCAGTAAGAGGCAGAAAGACCCCACTAACATTCCAAGTGCAGCTACACTCTATTGACTTGGAGAATCCAGAGAAATTGCATTGACTTCCAGTATTCTCCAGGAGGGTTGAAAAAGAGTGGAATTTAGCAGATCTGTTTTTCTGAAAAACTATTTCCTTAGATTTTGAAAGCTCTGACACAGCCCTGCTCTTAATGCTAAAATGAAAACAAATATACATGGTGGGGTGGGGAGAAGGTTTTGTTACATGTAATGTGACAAACGCAGCCCTGCTCAGGAGTGCTGCTGAAAACCGAGCACTCTGCCTGTATACATAGTATAAGAAAACAGGCAAATACTGAAAGAGTGGCTCTTTAGAGCAGGCAGTCATCTCTTGGCACCCAATTCTAAGAAACCTGATGCTTTCCCATTCTATAGAAGACACATTTTTGGTTATACACGAAATAACTTGTTTCTACCATGTTCCCGTTACCATTGTGCAGCAGTGAGAAGAGGAAGACTGCAAATCAGATCACGTTCTGTGCCGAGGAGCTGCTCTATCAATGCATGTGCGCCAGGTGTATTCCCCCAGCCTTGGCTTCAATTGCTAAAAATGGCACTGAGATCCATCTTTGTGGAAGTTCCCAACCAAAGAAGAAAAAAGCTACGGTGTACAGAGTGGGGGAAAAACCTTAACTTATGGCCTATGGTCTGTGCACAATAGACTAGCCACAGGAAGTCACACTCGCAGCAAAAACAAATCTTTGAAAGTGAAACTTTCCAGCACAGCCCAAGATTAACAACAGATGCACTCATAGGAGCAGCTCCACTAAAAACAATTATTTACAATAATGAAAATGAGCTCAAACACAGCTGCAGGATCAGAAACCGTTCCGGAGCTCCAGGAGCCCTGTGGCAGCAAACGCGTTTGTGTTAAATCACAGTGGCTACTTTGCCACAATAGAAGCATAATAAAAAGCCAGTGACTCAACCCAAGGGCTCTGCAGCACATGAACAGTTGCACATTTAGTGCAGCATTGAGCTGCCACAGCCACCAGAGCTCAGTAATGCCCCCTGGCAAATCTTGTTAGGCTTCTTCCTGCTCCATTAAAACCACTGGAGGTTAGGAAAGAAAGATCAGATTTATTTTGTGTTGCCTGAGGATCTGTTGCTGTACATCCCCAGGCAGAGGTTTTCTGCTTACCTATTTACTCACACAGGGAAGATTCAGGCCAGGGATTATTGTTTCTCTAAGAGCCTGCAAAATACAGATGGCTCTGGGTGCCAACAAGGTTGGAATTAATCTGACACAAGCATGTTGTTAATGTGGATTAACGGCACATTTTAGATGCCTGAGAGGCACACAGAGCAGCTCTGAAAGCAAGTACAAGACTGAGAGGTTACCTTCACCTCTGATCCTTCAATTTCATAATCTCCTTTCATCGCTAAAAAAGTACTCCCAAGGACAGCCAGGGCACAGTACATTCTACATGCTTCTCCCAGCAGGGCTGCTTCACAACCTCTTGCAGACAGCCTGCCTAAGCATTTCTAGCTGGGTCTCAACTCCAGGGGGTGGTTGGGGCCACTTACCTTCCCAGGCTTCTGCAGACCCCTCCTGGTGTGTCTGGGTTTACACACCTACAGCCTCTGTCAGAGTGCCTGAAAGTGACTGGTTTGGGGGGTGGAGGCCATTGTGCCTACACAGACTAAACAGAAACAGCAGCAGAGGTGAAGGCTGCAAGAAACTTCTAATGTTTTAATGTACATATTCCTATCTTGGAATGCTTTGGTACTGTCTTCTCCAAATGATGTTTTGAACACAGAGATTTGCAACTCCACAAATGGTGTTGCAAGCAGAAAAGTTTAGAAACAAAGGGGTTAGTCTAATCTTTATCAAAGGTTGCTGCATGTCAAGGCCTTTTGGGTATTGGGAGATAGTTTGGAGATGCGGGATTGTTGGGCAGGATGCACTCAGCTGAGCCATGTTCTCTCCTTACAGGAGATGCTCTGAGGTCTAAGCAGCTGAGGAAACTGCTTCCCCTGAGTGCTGCAGAGGACTCTCAGTATAACCCTCTGCCACTGTGAGTTTTACTGGGTCTCTAGGCATGGCCAATTTCCAGTGCTTCAGAGGAGCTAAGCAAACACTAACCCAGAGTATGTCTGGCTAATTGTATAGTGGGAGGAAAAGAAAAAACTCTTTCTTGACCCCAGTGGTTACCCAGCTAAACCCCTGAAGCACAGGCTTTCATTAAAACCATTCTCTCTATGCAAATGATGATCATGCTGAGGACTTGCTCTGCCTGTTACATACGAAGGAAAAAGCTGAATGAATGATACATTCGGGACGGATTCCTTGGCCAGAAGGGAGCATTCATGCCAGAGTCAGTTTGAAAGAATACCTTTTAGAAAGATATCCTAACTGCCTCTTAAGGACTCCAAGCGGTCAGTCATGCTGCCCTCTTCCTCTGCTGCAGTGTTCAGTTACCCTCACCGCTGTGATACTATCTGAAATAAATGTAACATTTCTCTAGCCTGAACTATTCCCTCTCACATCTGTTTCTGAAAGCCTGAAAAGAAACAATCAACTGCTTGGGTACATTGCTCTGCTAATATGCCTGCTGAAGGCAGTTTTAGAAAGAGTTCTGCCAGCCCTGAATTGCTCTATTTCAGACATTGGTGAGATTCAGAAGGTGTCAGGGGAATTCTCTCTCCATTCTCCATGGGGACGAGGCAAAAGCATGTTGGTGCTTCCTTTTTTTGTTTGTTCGTGGTTTGTTTCATTTTGGTTTGGTTTTGTTGGTTGGGTTGGTTTTCTGGTGTGTCTTTGTTTTTGGGGGTGGGGTGGGGTGTGTTTGTTGTTGTTTTCCCCTTGGATGGGAAAGCCAGACATATCAGAAGCAAAGGAGCAAAATAGTCACTGACTCCGGTGTACAAGCTATGGCACAGAACTTAGCTGCAAGGCAAATTCTTTTATCCTTACTTATGCCTCTGTCTGTCCCAGAATACATCCTGGCCAGGCACAAAAAGACTACTTGATCTCAACCTACCCTAGGAGACCCTAGGACAAATGACAAGCAGGGAGGGAAGAAACAATTAGTGCAATAGTAAGTGGGATCTAAGACAGCAGGATGTTTCACACAGCTATTGCCACTGTGATGGCTTAGAGCCCTGAGCACTAGAAAGGCACAGTCATTAATCTATTTGTAATGGATAAAACGTGGGTTCTTGCCAGCTGGAGATATTGCAACCAAGCACAGCAAAGGCCATCTTAGTCTGTGTCTTCTTGTTGCAGAAACATCCAAGGCAATAGAGAAGAGCAGTCACATCATCAGGCATTGTAGGAAAACAGTTCCTCAGCAGCTCTGGGATGTGCTCGATCAATAGTTGGAAAATACTGTTTGGCTGAGCATTGAATAGTAGCAGGTGCACCTACGATGCAGCTATTAAAGAGCCTCTTCCTCCAATCAATTCCTTATATGGATACTTCTTAGCTTACAGATGTACCAGTTTTCAAAGGCTCTGTCATGTGAGACTCCACTTGTCTAGCTGGTGCCCCCACCACAGCACTCACACAAACAAGTGCGTACCTGCGTTAGGTTAAGCGCTGTGCTTCTGGCAAAACGTGCTTCACTTGGCTGGCAGATGCGAGGAGGCAGCTTCCTGGCTGTGCCTGGTGCTCTTCCCCACGCGTCTGCCTCTGCCATTTGCTCACTCAGACAGAACAGGTACAATTTGTGCTGTTTGCGCAGTCACTCCACGCCTGCTGCCCTCCTAGGTACAACTCCTTTCAGCTGTAACTAACAGCCCCATAGCTAACAGAAAATCCAGTGGAAAATGTTTCTATGCCTGCTTCCTTGCTCATGTGTTGAAGTCAGTCTAAGCACAGCACACACAACCTTTTTAGTCCCTAAGGGCAGAAATGTAGCAAAACTAATGTTTGTTCCTTGACATTAGTCCACCCAGTATTACTTGGATACAGTATTACTGTGGAAGGTGCTATGCTGAGAGTTCAAAATGCAGGCAGACATAACAATTGCCTCCTCTCATTCTTTTTAGGAGGCCGAGAGATAGAAAGCGTAGCTGAACAAAGATACCAGGCAAAGTGAAGGCTTCATTCTTATTATGGATCACGCTGAGGAGTTGCCATGGGTTGTGTTGAATCTGCTTAAGTGTACTCAATACCATGATGTCATCGTGTCAGCTTCAAAACAAAAGTGCTGGGTGCTGGGGCTTGAAGTTCAGATTGTAACAGGAGAGGCTTCCTGTTCCCAGTTGTTGTTTCCAGTTTCCAGGTTTGGGTTGTTGGTCTTTTCCCCTGTGCTGGCTGCTGTGTGCTTGGGGGGAGAACCATTTCATTGCTGGCTTTTGCTGCTGCTTCTGCTTGTGCTGTGTTTTTCTGCAAGTAGGCTAAGGTGATTGTGCATTGTATCAGGTCATAAAATTCCATATCTCAACCCAGAGGTTTCTTTTGTGATACTTTCCCTCTCATCTGTGTCAGGGAAGGGAGGCTCATGAGAGTGGGCTGTGTTCACCTTGGACAACAGTATCATTCCGAGCTGTTTTCCTGAGTTTCCTTTTAAGAGCATTAACGTCAGTCACTGAAGATACAAAACATATCTTCCTAAACAGCCTAGCTTGCCTTCCAATGCTCTGTGCCTTACCATACCTTGTGCCTGCATGTGAAAGTCTTTCACAGTTTGATTCCCAGACTGTAAGTTCCAACTCTGTGTAAATAGGTAAAAATACTCACAATCAGATCCCTGGCACATCCTGTGATGTGAATGCAAATATATCCAGGGCTCTGGTACTCTGCAAGGACAAATCTTACATTTGCTGCATTCAAAGACCCTCAGAGGCCAGGTTTACAAACTACTCCAGTAGCTACACAGAAGGGAAGAAGCAAGACAAGGTAGGAGGTGAAGGTACAGCTCTGTCAGGCTGAGAACCAGAAGGGATGTCAGAGCTTGTGTAGCACATCTGCATCCTGACATGTTTGTGCTGTGATTTTCCAGATCAATTGGCAGCAACGTTTGCTCTTTGCTAGAATCTATCTTAGCAGGCTTACTGCAGCACATTTCCAAGGCACAACAGCTTCTTGGGGCCTGGGGATTAACATTTTGGCAGGAAGTCCCTTTATGCTGTTTGTTAGCGCTTCTGTTCCGAGGCTGGTATTTGTGCATAGTATACACGGCATTGAGACTGCATTTCTCATCACCAGTGTGTCTTCTGGTGGGAAGTTAACATATGCTATTACTCAGCAAAGGACAACATTTCATTGTAGTTCCCTTATTTAAAACAATAACTGTCTTCTGCACAGAAAACTAATAGGCCCTGTCCCCAGATGGTGTAAATTAGCGCGGCACCACTAATATCTGATTTATAACAACTGAAGATCCAGCCTTCCCCACACACCACATGATTAAACATACACTTTACTAGCCTGGAAATGTCTTGAGGGCCATGTAATTGTGTGGTAATGAACTAAGCTTTTAATTAAGTTCTCATTTTGAATTAGAATCAATAAGTCAATAAATAGCCTTACCTTGATTTGGATGATAAATATGCACAGCTGAGGCTGCACTCTGCATCCTCCCTAATTTTCAGGCTTTCCTTTCTCCTCCATATGTCAGAATCTAATGAAGGAGCTCTGAAGTACGCTCCTAATACATTATTGTCACACATGGCAATAATGTCAGTAGCGTTAAGAAACTGCCAGGTTTCCATCAGCAATCCTATTACCAAGGTTTTCTTGCATGTGTGTTTCACATTGCAGTGGCAAAGTTGGTTTTGCAAGGAACTGGCAGCCCCAGTGTGAGTTTTGTCAATATAAATAAACAAGAAAAAGGGATTTGATTCAACCTGTCAGTTCTTCAGGATTTCTGAAGCTATTTTTGCTAACCTCTGGCATAACATGTCCTGGATTTGAAAAAGACACTTTCATAGCAAGCTTTTAACCAAGACTAATTGCTGATTTTTGTTGGAAGGAGAGAAAAGGCAAATATGGTGGTAATGACTTATATTTTAAGTCTAGACAAGACCTTTCTGACCATCTATTCTGACCCTTTGAATAGCTAGGTCACAGAATTTCACCCAGTAATTAAGGCATCTGTCCCAGGAACTTCCAGGTTGAATTATAGCAGATCCTTAGAAAGCTATTTACCTTTCACTGGAGGGAATGTCGCAGACAAACTATATAACCTCGTTTTTGGAATGGCAGAGCAAAAGTTATTGCTTCAGACTTTGACTTTTCACTCTAACTCTGACTCACTGTGTGGTCTTAGGAACTTAATTTTTCTGATTTCTCTATTTTTTTTCCCATCTTCTGCAATGAGGAAAATAATGTTTAAGAGCCTCAGAAAAAGGGTTGCAAGATGTAATAAATTATTTGAGGAATGCTTTGAACTAGTCAGATAAAAGATGCTATTCTGTGAAAGTAAAGAAAGCTACTACCATGTATTTGGGTTTGAAAGCTGATTGCTTTTCAGAATGTGTTCTTTCTCTGCGTTTGTGTCCTGTTAACAGCTACTGCGGAACAAATCCGCTTAGGTGAGGAACTGAACCTCACAGCCCCTTGTTTGGATTATTGTAGAAAGAAATAGGGGAAAACTTGCTTTGGATATTTTCACTCAGCTTGAAATATTTCTCTCTAATAGAAAGTGTGGTTTTCATTACGAGCAGATTTTGTCTTGTCTCCACTGGGTAAAGCACCTTTCAGTGGGACTCCCCTAAGGTCTGTTATGGTTTAAAGACAGCCAGCAGCTGAGTTCACACACAGCCGCTCTCACAACTGCCCCATCCATCCCCTGCAGTGGGATGGGAAGGAGGATTGGGAGCAAATGAAAACAAACCCCTGGGTATTGAGATAAGGAGAGTTTAATGGAACAGTGCAAAAAGAGACTGGATTTTGCAGGAAGTGCAGCAAGTGAGTGTGTGTGAGAGAGAGAGAGCAAAAACCCAGAAGCAAGAGAGAGACCTGGAAACAAGCAGCACCTCATGTTGCAGGATAGTGTCCAAACTCCAAGTCCCATTCTCCTTTGCCCCAGCCAGCCCTTCTCTTCTATAGCAGCCATGATACTGTCATGGTGTTGAACACCCATTAGCTGGTTTAGCTGGCTGAATGCCAGACAGGCTCACAAAAACTGTCCCTTTCGTAGCTGTCCAAATATCTGTTAGAACATTGGGTTCTGCAGAGCAATTGCTACCCATCTGAAATGAATGGGGCTGCTGGACTCTCACTGTGGCTGGACACTGAAAAAATAGGGGGTTTCATTTTCAGAACCATAATAATAATGCTTGGCACTGGCATAAAGAATAATTCAGACTGTTATGCCTTAAAAAATACCCAGCATCATTCAATTGCAGTATCCAGGCCCTTCTTCAGCATGACTGTTACTATTATGTTCCAGCAATAATCTTTACCCTTTAGTGCTTCTGCCTACTCTGTAAACTCATCTGCTCCAAAAATAATCCTTGACACTTAAGCTAGTGACACAGAATGACCTGAACAGACCTCAGGTATCCTGCTGCTTCAAACTGACACCTTGGTGTCCCTAGGAGGTTATTATGTTTTATTGCAGCTTTCTAATTTGGAGTGCCCAAAAAGCGAGGGAGAAGTAAGGTAGCGATGACGGTAAGGTCCACAGGCTGTGGTGGTACTGCAACATGCTCAGATGAGTGAAGTTAAGTAGTTGGCCCACTGAAGGACCATCACAATTCAAACCCCAAAGATATGTTCTGGAGACATCACATCTGCACTTCTCAGCTCCTGCCCCTACACTAGTCTCTGGGACGTTTGCTGTGCATGAGAACACAGCTGGAGCATAATGACTCCAAGAGCAGAAGCTCAGTGGAGAACGTGGAAAAGAGGCTCTAAATCTTGGTCACAAAGAAGAATGCTAGACTGAAACCCAAGTCTAGAACATGCCCCAAGCTCTCAAAGTCAAAAATAGAGACCAGTCCTTGTCTTTTCTGGGTGGGCTGAGCTAACACTCCACATAAACAGTGGAGTGTATGATACAGCTCTACTAAAATCAGCCTTCACCACTAGAAACTCTGAACTCTGATCCTTTATCTACAAACAACAGAAGAGAAAGAAATGAAAAGTTGTTTGTATTTTTACTTTAACTGGAAAATCTTTAGTAAGCACAAGAAGCAGTTCATTGTCTAAGCTGCATTCAACTGGTGCTTTAAAACCACAGCAGTTCTGCCTGACTCCATCCTTCAGGGGAGTTGAGGGTCAGGATGAAAGCCGCTCATAACAATTCTGATAGTTTAAATTAGCACACATAGCATTAAAGGGCTACTATGAATGTATTAGAAGAATGTCTCCTTGAAGGAGGTATTGATGCATCCTGGTTCTGTTCAGAACATGCTACAGGAAAACCTCATGGCAGCAGAAACCAGATGACAAACGTAATTTTTCATGCAGCTGGAGATCAGGTCTTCACCAAAACGCAGATTCATGAGAGAATGATCTCCTTTCTGTGACAATTTCATATTTTTCACTGAAAAACTCAAGGCTGAAATCTTCTAAGACAAAGCCTAAAAAAGTGGCATTTCAATGGTATTCAGTCACTTGATGGGTGCTGACAATCTCCATAGAACCCAGAAAACCCCCAAACAATCAAGGCTCAGGCACTCAACATCCAGGCTAAGTATGCTCCCCTCACATTCTGCCCCCTCCATCTCTCTTGCTCTTTGCTCAATTGCTGTCAAAGGCAGTCACAATTTGAGCCACACATTGTAAGGTGCTTTGTAAAATCCTTTGTGTGCAAAAACATCTGGAGGAGAATAGATTTTCTTCTTATTGCCATCAAAACCCACAGAAAACTGAATGATCAAAGAAAATAGAATCAAAGGTAGCATGAGACCTGCTAAGTGGGCACTTGCCACAAACCCTCTGATCTCCGGTACCTTGTCACAGTACTTCATGTTCCATAAGCTTTACTTGGCCATAATGTTTATTTTGCCTATTGAAATTAATTCTGCCTGCTAAGAATAAACTGATGCAAGCTTTCCTGTGGAGGTTCTGACCTGGCTTGAGAGGTGTATCCCAGGTGTAGAAACTGGTTTAGAAACTGGTTTGGCATGGTTTTGCATTCTGAGAGGTTTAAGTTGCCTTATGACAAAACCTTCAGAGGGTGATTTCAGACATTTGTATGGCTGGCTTTGGTAGGCCTTGCTAGCTTCAGCTATGCAAAAATAACAGAGAGTAAGTTTTTGTTCACTCATAGTTTCACTGTCTTGTAGCAATGTAAAGGTGGATGTTACTAGCAGGGACTGAAAAAATCATCAGGAATGAGCTTTTAAAACTTCTGGAGCTGAGAAAAGCTTAAATTCGGGACAATATTGAACAGAGGATCAAACATTTGACATGCCACAATCTCAGCAACCACTCAGGCACGTATACCAAACTCATCCCTGGTCCCAGTGGGGGTGTGCCAAGAGGTGAATTTAAGATGCCGACACTGTTCAGTGAAACAAAGCCTAGGTGTACGAGCAAGCATCATGAAAACACTTACAATTTAAGCTCTCTTAATCTTTTCCTGTCCCTTTGGGCATCAGTGCTGACTACAAGTGCATTGAAACAGAGCTGGTCAGCAAAGACTACTATAAAAAGACAGAGGAATAAGAACCAAAAGCCATTCCTTTAAGTGAGCAATACTATTTTGTCACAACTGCATTCCAATATCTACAGTCCAGATGAGTTCTGCGTGCAAAACATTATCAGAATCGCCTTTCTCTGTGAGGTGAAGCTCATCTTCTTCACAGATAATTTAAGAGTATGAATTGCCACATTACAGTTACTCACTGCTGGCAGGCCAGCATCATTTCCCCTTAGCCTCTAGAGCTGAACAGTTTGTGAACAGGGTGATACAGACTGGGGGGCTGGTGTACAAGACTGGGGAATAAAAGAATGAGAGTAGTATTATACTGAAGGGGTGGATAGTTTTCCTGATGTACTTCCTGGCTCCACAGCTGGAGCTGGATCTATGCCTCATACTTCAGAGTATGCCAAGACCAAGCCCTTATACAAGTTCTGATACAGAGTATGACAGTGGCTTTCCTGGAGCCCCCTCTTGCATGGTAGACACAGTATTTCTGTAAGCACCAGCTTAGGCAGCTTTTGCTCTCACAGACAGGAACTGAGATTAGCCAACAGCTGCTATGCAGGCAGAACCGTGACACTAACCACCCAACATTTGCCTGTGCAGGGAAACACCCTACTGACAGGTCACAGTTTGGCCAGCACTGATGCAGAACAGAAAACTGAACTTCACTCACTTCTAGGTTACAAATCTAGGGCCATAAAGCCCACATATTCCATGTATTATACACAAATATGAATCTTACTGTGCCAGGAGATTCCCATCCCAGTAAGATTCTTTGCTGTAGTGTGTGGCATTAACCAGCATGCAGAAACCATGTTCAAACAAAGTGATGGTCACCAGCAATTACTGATGGGGGGGTATTTTTTCTTACTTTAAAATGTATTCAGGTCTGTGGGGAGGGGTCCCACACACCTTTGCACTACTGCATTGTGAAAGAACAGCTTTGGATGGCCAGCAGTAAGCGGGAATCTCCAAGTTAGCTACATGACCCTAGGTACAAAGAAACAGAGTATGGCAGCTTTGGGCTGATGCCTAGGAAAATGTTCCACAGACTGAGTAGAAAGTGATAGCAAATAAGTCAATTACCATTGGATGTACAAGGGCAAATCACGACAAGATCTAGGTAATCCCATTGGTCTGATAACTAACCTACAGTTGTACAAACTAACTCCTTTTCTTTTTGGTTTCTTTGCTCTAGCTGATACCATCTGCTGGCTTCTGCTGGCTTCCTCTCCTTGGCTGCATTTCCTCTGTTGTTGCTAAGTACTAACAAGCTACTCTCTGCTCTTCTCTCTCTCTCTTTTACCTCGTGTAGGGTGGCAGAAGGGAGCCTGGAGGTGGAAGCCCTTGGTAACCCCCTGGTTTTGTCTAGAGGGGTGCTTGTGTTGTTTATGAATTGCAAATACATGTAAATATTGTCTATTTTTGTTCCTATTCATTGCATTTCACAGTTGTAGATTGTAGTTTTGCTTGCAAATATAGCTTCATTTTCCTTCCAACTAAGCTGGTCTGGCAATTTTGTTTAGGGGGTTAATTTCAACCCACCACATATAGGAAGGTAACTGCACAGCTACCAAACCAGGCAAAACTAAGTTGATAGTCATCAGCATTTATTCTACTGTGAGAGTGCTACTAATCTCAACAGAATGCAAAGCTCCAGAGCATTTTGTCAGTGGTGTATGACAGGGATCCCTTTATACTGATACAGCCAGCTTTCCATAAAATATAAACCACCCCTGTAGACAAGCCTACTGTGAGCATGCAGGGTGTTTACAGCAGTTGGCTTGTCGTGCAGATGAAGTCTGAGCTGGAGCAGCTAAGTGTTTCGGTCTTCTGGCAGCGTGCAGGAGAAATGGAATATTAATCTTCTGAAATACCATGCCACGCCATTTACAATAATCAAGGGACCACGAAGAAGAATCCAGACTGATGTTATGCAAAATGTGCCATTTAAGAGTCTGATTTCTGTAGACTTAGAGAAATGGGTAAGAGATTCCAGACATATCTGAAGATTCCAAAGGACCAAGGAAAGAATCCATTCAATTCAACGGGAGACCAATCTGGGATTGCCTCATTTGCAGTTTACTTGACATTTGTGAAAATGTTTGGTGCCAGTGCAATAAAATTGCCCTTGCAGTATAATTAAAGCACTCAGTAATGTATTCTTGAATGAGACATTCAGTGTCTGACTAAAGGTTTTTGTCTCAAAATCACAGACATGAAACTTTTTAACCTAAATGGTACATGAGAACTGAGTAGTGACATTTGCCTGCAGAGACTGGTTGGGATCCTCTGCCTCTTCGGAGGCTCTACCATTCCAGGATGGGTTCTACCATTCCAGGATGGGTTCTACCAGTCTAGGATGGGACTCAAAATGTGCTCTGCACTATTGCAAAACTCTGCTTTAAAACCTTCAGTTCACAGTGTATTTTCTTCTGAGGGACCAGGTGACAACCTGTGACACCTCAGTCCACAATGGAAGCTTGTTAACACCATTATAAATCTTATCACTACAAAAGCAGATGACCTTTGCACATGCTGCAGCTCCCTGTGCAGTGGCTGGCTGCAGGGCTGAGCTCTAAAACAATACTAAACCATCAAACTTATGTTTATGACCTTATTTGTCACTCTAGATCAATCTGTATAACCCAACTTCGTGTTTCTGCTGATGGAATGTGCCCTCTGATTGGAGACTGAATGATAATGACATAGGTCTTATTCCACAGCCATGGCCTGTAAAAATGTCACTAACAGCAAGAAGGGAATCACAGTCTATAGCCAATAAAGGTCAAGAGCTTAGCGTGTAGCACAAGCACAGAGAGAAATGGGATGCTCCTCTCTCACTTGTTCAAGGCAGGGAAGAAAGATACCTTGCCAGCCCAGGCTGTCAGCGTGCTGCAGGTTGCCGGTGACATTCTAACGGGACTGGCTGCTGTTACCCAAAACAATGACTAGAATCATTTCCCCTTTTTTTGCTGTAATGTGGTGCTTTCAGACTCGTTTCTCAGGCCATTTGTTTGCAAACTGGTCTCTTCACCAGTGAAACTGAAAGACAAATCCGTATTGGTAAAGAAAGTACAGAATCTGTACAGTGGAAAGGGAGGGCTGTTTGGCATTGCAGGTGGAGAGGAATGCACTGCTTGAAGAATAACTGATTGCAAACCAAAGGTGACAAGACAGGCCATACAGACCATCCTCCTGACAGAGGTTGGCTGGCTGGCCTTCGCTCAAGAACATCATCCAATTCTTGACATGCCAACAGAAAAAGCACTCAGGAAGTACAACTGTTGGCTAATGGCAAACAAAAAAATGTATTTCCAAGTCATGAAACAAAGATTTCAGTGGAGTGGCACAGCCTTATTTGGTCTGCAGACTGCACCACACAGCTACAAACAAAGCAGTCCCTAAAACTTTGTGGGTGGCAGCACAAAGGAGGCACAAGAGACCCTCTGGATATATTACAGCATTATGGCACAACTCTGTTTATTAAGCCAATCTTTCATTCTCTGCTTTAAAATGTCTACAGTCACTTTCTCAACCACCTCCCTGGGCAACCCATTCGGCATTGGAACGGGTTGCCCAGGGAGGTGGTTGAGTCATCGACCCTGGAGGTGTTCAAGGGGAGATTGGACGTGGCACTTGGTGCCATGGTCTAGTCATGGGGTCTGTGGTGTCAGGTTGGACTCGATGATCCTCGAGGTCCTTTCCAACCTAAGTGATACTGTGATACTGTGATTCTCTGCCACTTCAGTTGCACAAATTGATTATGTGGACAGCTCCCAGGTTGCCCAGGGAGGTGGTGGAAGCCTCATCCCTGAATGTTTTCAAGGCCAGGCTGGATGTGGGTCTGGGCAAGCTGATCTAGTGTAGGGTGTCCCTGCCCATGACAGGGGGGTTGGAACTAGATGATCCTTGATGTCCCTTCAACCCTGCCAATTCTGTGGTTCTGTTTGCTGTACAGGAACTGCAGCCTCTTAGACATACTCTTCCATATACAAGAGCAGTGACACTTTAGTCTCTCCTCTTGTGCCTTCTTGCATACTCCCAGGTACTATTTGTAATTTCAGTGCACACCCTAAAGCCTCCTACAGAGACATCATTCACTACCTTTCAGGATGCAGTGATTTAAGTCACCAACAATGAGATTCTTCTCCCTCAGAATGTTTTTGCTGTCACACGTAGCTCCCACAAGGTTTGTGCAGATTTTTTGGGGTCATAATTCTCACAGGAAAATGAAACAATTTAAAAGCAGAAGAATAGACTGATGGTTGCTGCAGTTTGTTGCTGACCTGCTGTGAGGGTCTGTAATTAGAGCTCTAAAGACTATTCTATACTTCTCTGTGCTTCACTAGCACTGGTACAGCATTGTGTCCTGCTTCAGCACTGAAGCAGAGGTGATAATTACTTGCCCGACTCCTTTCTACCTATCCAGAGAAGATGTGCTGTTTTAAAGAAGCATACTCAGACATCATTCTTGTCTTAGGAAGTGAGTGCAGCAGTCTTCAAGATGCATGTCACCATGTGGAGAAAGTCAGGATTATTCCTGGTTGGTATAACTTGCCAGGGAATTGCAGGGTTTTAAACACAATTGAACATAATTTGGTTATGCTACAGAAAGGCAAGGAAAAAGCAAACATTTTAGACAGATGTGCTCCTTTAGTCCTGATCTTTATGCTGCCAGAATAAATAATGAAAGCAGAGGTGGCTGCAATTGGTAGTCACAGATACCTGAGATCAATAGAGCAATAAAGAATGTTTACTGCAACTCTGGGTTGATTGCTTTACTTGGTATCACAGTATCACCGTATCACCAAGCTTGGAAGAGACCTCCAGGATCATGGAGTCCAACCTGTCACCACAGACCTCATGACCAGACCATGGCACCAAGTGCCACATCCAATCCCCTCTTGAACACCTCCAGGGATGGGGACTCCACCACCTCCCTGGGCAGCACATCCCAATGGCTAACAACTCTCTCAGTGAAGAACTTTCTCCTCACCTCAAGCCTAAACTTCCCCTGGCACAGCTTGAGACTGTGTCCCCTGGTTCTGGTGCTGGTTGCCTGGGAGAAGATGTAGCCAGGACTCCTGTCCTTCTGCAAGTGCAATAATTTGGCCAGGATTCACTGGCTTTATCCATGGATAATGTTGATACATCTGATAGAATTGAAGAAAAAACACTCACAAATCTACCAGGTGCTTTCTCATTCTGCCAACACTGACAACTCTAAGTCAGTCTCAGAGGACCATTAAGTCTATTTAGAGTAAGGCATGGTACATTGTAGTAGATTATTTGGGGTTCAGCTGCAGAGCTGTGTTGTCTTCCTGGGTTTAGAAAGGGTAAGATAGCTACACATGAGATGGGGATGATGGCATTCAACAAGTCCAAGTGCCAGGTGCTGCACTTTGGCCACAGCCACCCCATGCAGAGCTACAGGCTGGAGTCAGAGTGGCTGAGAGCTGCCAAACAGAGAGGGACCTGGGGGTGCTGATTGACAGCTGCCTGAACATGAGCCAGCAGTGTGCCCAGGTGGCCAAGAGGGCCAATGGCATCCTGGCCTGCATCAGGAATAGTGTGGCCAGCAGGAGCAGGGGAGTCATTGTGCCCTGTACTCTGCATTGGTTAGGCCACACCTTGAGTCCTGTGTCCAGTTCTGGGCCCCTCAGTTTAAGAAGGACATTGAGAGACTTGAAGGTGTCCAGAGAAGGGCAACAAGGCTGGGGAGAGGCCTTGAGCACAGCCCTGTGAGGAGAGGCTGAGGGAGCTGGGGTTGCTTAGCCTGGAGCAGAGGAGGCTCAGGGGAGACCTCATTGCTCTCTACAACTACCTGAAGGGAGGTTGTAGCCAGGAGGGGGTTGGTCTCTTCTCCCAGGCAACCAGCCCCAGAACAAGAGGACACAGTCTCAAGCTGTGCCAGGGGAGGTTTAGGCTGGATGTTAGGAAGAGGTTCTTCACAGCCAGAGAGATTGGACATTGGAATGTTCTGCTCAGAGAGGTGGTGGAGTCACCATCACTGGAGGTGTTTAAGAAAAGACTGGATGAGGCACTTGGTGCCATGGTGTAGCTGATTAGATGGTGTTGGATGATAGGTTGGACTGGATGATTTCAAAGGTATCTTCCAACCTGGTCTATTCTATTCTATTCTATTCTATTCTATTCTATTCTATTCTATTCTATTCTATTCATGAGGCTGGCTTGGGCCACCTCTCCAGCCTATCCAAGTCCTCCTGGATGGCATCTCTTCCTTCCAGCACACAAGATGTGTGACCTCTGAAATTAACAGACCCTTGAATGAGTAGCAAAAGGCCTGGTGGTATCTCTAACATATGGCACTTACAAGAAGTGTTAAAGAAGGACTGATCTTGCAATTTAGTGAGCAGGAAAGTAGCTGAAGCTGCATGGTCCTAATGCTTTCAGCTCTCTGCCCACTTCCCATCTGTTTCAAAATCAGGACCCAGTAGAGAATACATGGCAGAACCAGCCCATAACAGATCACTCAGTATTACACAGTGCCTCCCCTTTGAGCTGTATCTTAGTTTGGTTGTACAGTCTTTGGGGAAGCACAGCAGATGCTGAAGCAGTAACTGAAAGGACAATGAACAGAGCTGGCAAAGCTGGTAGAAGCCTGAATATGATTGCTACTACCATTACAGCTGTACTGCTTAACTAAGCCAAGGGTAATCAGATCTCATGCTCCAGGAAGAAAGTTGAGTCCTGCACCACTTAAAGTGATGCTTACCTCAGTTCTCCTCAGTCTTCATTACTCACGCTGTGGCTAGGTAAACTTATCCAACTTCCTTTGAAACATCATGTCCTGACAGCTGCTAGGAACAGGATATGTGACCTGATAGGTATGGCAAATCCTAAATTCCTGGAAAGGCCTCCTTGGAAATGGGCAGACCTGTCAGCCTCCTTGGAAAGTGCAATTAATCCAGGGTGGAGAGCTCTTTGCCATAACGAAGATACAGACAAAAATGGTTGTGGGGTTTTTTCCTTCTTAGCATGCCTACTGCTCAAACAGTGTGGTCAAGGCACACAGCAAGTTCAGCTTTGAGCCAGAAGCTAGAAAGCACTCTGAGGGGGTGCTCCTGACTGTGATGTCTACCATAAAGTGCTGCACTAAAAAAATATCTGACATGTATCCAGGATTTATTCCCTGGAAGGATCCCAAACTGGTTTGCATGCTATATATAGGAATCTGGCATGATGACATCAGCTCCAAACACTGGAGATAAGGCAGCACAGAAGGAGAGTGTGCTGCAGAAGACTGGTAATAAATTACCTGACAACAGACATCCCTGTAGTTATGTTTCACAGTCACTAATGCATTCATCATCACAGCAACCCTGTAAGGCAATCAGTTACAAAGAGGAGGAACTAAAGGCTCAGGAAGACATGTACCCCATACCAGCAACTCTTCTTCAGGTTAGACCACGGTGTCATAGCCTCATCAAAGCCTCTGGGCAGAGGCTGAATATTGGCTACGCCCTCCTTGAGGACTGGACAAGTCCCACCCAGGTTTGGGGACTCAGTTACTCAGGCCTAGAACACTCTCAAGGTTATAATAGGACTGACAAGGTCCATTTTGGTGTCTTCACTTCAGGCTGTTGCTGCAGGAACAACGTTCTTAGAACATCTTCCTAACTGCTGTTAGGCTGTGCCCAAGCTTTGAGTTCCTGTTTACCATCAACCACAGAGATGGAGATTTCCTTTGGCTCTTCCCTAATTCTCACCATGGGGCATTTCACCCCTCTTTCAGCTCAGCTTAACAGCTCACCTTGGGAATGAAGCATCTCCAAAGCAGCAAAAGCAATGCTAGTGTGGAGCAGGAAGTTAGTGGCTTACCAGAGCTTTACAGGATCAATGGTTTTGAATTGCTTCTACCTATAGCTCTCTTTCAAAGGGACCACACAGCTCACAGCTCTGGTAATTAGTTCTGGAGCTTTGCACTCTGAGGTTAAAGTACCCTATCTCCCTCAGTTAAGACTGAAAGCCACCCTCTGATACTTTCATTGACTTAGGCCTTTTGGTTGCAGGACAGTTCTCTCTACCTGTTCCACCTGGGATTTATGTTAATAGAGACCTTCAAGATCATCGTTTCCAACCTATCATCCAACTAACCCATGGCACCAAGCACCCCATCAAGTCTCCTCCTGAACACCTCCAGTGATGGTGACTCCACCACCTCTCCAGGCAGCCCATTCCAATGGGCAATCACTCTCTCTGTGTAGAACTTCCTCCTAACCTCCAGCCTAAACCTCCCCTGGCGCAGCCTGAGACTGTGTCCTCTTGTTCTGGTGCTGGTTGCCTGGGAGAAGAGACCAACCTCTGCCTGTCTACAACTTCCCTTCAGGTAGTTGTAGAGAGCAATAAGGTCACCCCTGACTCTCCTCTTCTCCAGGCTAAGCAACCCCAGCTCCCTCAGCCTCTCCTCACAGGGCTGTGTTCCAAGCCTCTCACCAACTTCGTTGCCCTTCTCCGGACACGCTGCAGCAAGTCAACCTCCATAAAGAGAACAAGATCTTTCTTTCCTGTCTCCAGATGGCTACACAAAAAAATTACCAAACCTGTGAGAGTAGTCTAAACCTCCCAGTCCGACCAGGAATGCAGGCTTTGCCACAACTGGATCAATCAATTGATTCCTCAAGTGAAAGGAGCATGTTAACAAACGCAGTGAAAGCTTACTTGGAATTTCTCCTGTGCTGGTGAACTTCAGAGAGAGAGACTGAGACCTGTTCCAGAGCAGTGTGAAAGAAACATGCGCTGCTCCTAGCAGATAGCTCTTCTGTAGGTGAAACTGACAGTTGTACATGATGACACTGCTTGCATTTTTAAAACCCCCATGAAAGTGAAAAAAAATCTGTCCTTTCTCTGAAAGATACATCACAATTCAACCACTCCTGACTGAAGCAAAGACATCATTTAAACCTTGTCAGCTCTGCATTTCTGACTCTTCCTAGCAAGCTGCTCTGAGAATCCAGGCAGTCTACAGTGTGCCCAGGCAGCCAGGAGGGCCAATGGCATCCTGGGCTGCATCAGGAACAGTGTGGCCAGCAGGAGCAGGGAGGTCATTCTGCCCCTGTACACTGCACTGGTTAGGCCACACCTTGAGTCCTGTGTCCACATCTGGGCCCCTCAGTTTAGGAAGGAGGTTGAGCTGCTGGAATGAGTCCAGAGAAGGGCAACAAAGTTGGTGAGGGGCTTGGAACACAGCCCTGTGAGGAGAGGCTGAGGGAGCTGGGGTTGCTTAGCCTGGAAAAGAGGAGAATCAGGGGTGACCTCATTGCTCTCTATAACTACCTGAAGGGAGGTTGTAAACAGGCAGAGGTTGGTCTCTTCTCCCAGGCAGCCAGCAGCAGAACAAGAGGACACAGTCTCAGGCTGTGCCAGGGGAGGTTCAGGTTGGATGTTAGGAAGAAGTTCTACCCAGAGAGAGTGATTGCCCATTGGAATGGGCTGCCTGGGGAGGTGATGGAGTCGCCGTCATTGGAGGTGTTCAGGAGGAGACTTGACAGGGTGCTTAGTGCCATGGGTTAGTTGATTAGGTGGTGTTGGATGATAGGTTGGACACGATGATCTTGAAGGTCTCTTCCAACCTGCTCTATTCTGTTCTGTTCTGTTCTATTCTATTCTATTCTATTCTATTCTATTCTATTCTATTCTATTCTATTCTACATGGAGTTCAAGGTAGTGATACGGGTTTTGTGTGTCCTTCAATACTTGCAATGCTTCTTTTCTGTATGTTTGGGGGTTGGTTTTTTTGAGACCCAGATTTCAGGGTCATGTAATCATGCCAAAAAAAATCTCAACTTCCATTTTGAAAAAGGCAAAAAAAAGATCATTATTTTTTCAGTCCCTGTGGTTGCAAAGAAACATTCTGAAAATATGGATCATAAATTCCCAGGAATCAGAAGACAAACAAAGAGAACCTTCTGTTTGTTATTGTTGAAAATGAATGATTTGTACGCCAATCACATAATTTAGGGGGTGGGTGTCTGCTGCATGATCTTTGAATCCCTGCTTTGGAAATGCTGAACTTTATAGTGTTATTATTTCCTACCTATTTCATATTTATAGTATTGAGGCCTAAATTTCCAGGGTTCAGCAGAGTAGAATGCTTTCTTCTCATGAGGTGATAAATCCCTGGGAATAATGGAAATATTGACAGAACTTTAACTGTAATATCTCAAATGAGACACCATGTTTTCTGGTTCCTAATTAAATGCATATTTCTTTCAAAATCAGCTCTTTTATAACTTGCAAATCATTTCAATGGCAGCTCAGAGAGAAATAAGGGGAATGTTGATCTTGGCAAGCTTTATCTTGGCAAGAAAAATAGAATTCTCATCTGAAGGTAAAATTCTTCAAACCTCTTATGCAAACAACATTCATGGTGGGTAAAAGAGTTCTTTAAAAGAAGAATTGGAAAAAAAATTCGTAATTGGCCAGCTTAAGCTTGCAAACAACTTGACAGGTATTGTGCTGCCTCCCTGTGGAGACTGGGATGCCTTCTTTGGGATTGCTTTTGAAACCAGAATCAAGTGCAAGAGCACTTTTAGCTCAACCCCAGTTGCAAGAGTGTTTGTAATTACCTGTCTGGTTAGTAAGTACAAATGATGTACTGCAGAAATACAGATGGATGCTGAACGATATCAAAGTGCTCACTAGTCTGCCCACAGAAGGCAATGCACAGAAGGTACACTCTGGCATAGGTGGCTACACACTCACCAAGCTCACTCTATCTGTTGCTGGACTAGAAGCTAAGGCTGCACTCTGAGTGACCAAGGAACTGCTGTGGCATTATCATAGGATCACAGAATTGTTTCAGTTGGGAAAACCCTCTAAACTCATCGAGTCCAACCATCTACCTAACACCACCATTGCCATTAAACCACGTCCCAAAGAGCCATGTCCACATGTCTCTTCAACACCTCCAGGGATGGTGACTCCACCACCTCCCTGGGCAGTCTGTTCCAATGCCTGACCACTCTTTCCATAAATAAAGTCTTCCTCATGCCCAGGGTAAACCTCCCCTGGCACAGTTTCAGGCCATTTCCACTTGTCTTATCACCTGATACTAGGGAGAAGAGACTGAACCCCACCTCATTTCAACCTCCTTTCAGGTCTCCTCTCAGCCTCCTCTTCTCCAGATTAAACAGGTTCCAGTTCCCTCCAGTTCCTCATAAGACCTGAACAAGTTGTAGACCCTTCACCAGCTTCATTGTGCTTCTCTGGACATACTTCAGCAGCTCAGTGTCTTTCCTGTAGTGAAGGGCTCAAAACTGAACACATTATTCAAGGTGCAGCCTCACCAGTGCTGAGTACAGGGGCATGATCACTTCCCAACTCCACACTGTTCCTGATCCAGGCCAGGATGCTCTTGGCCTTCTTGGCCATCTGAGCACACTGCTGGCTCACTTTCAGGCAGCTGTCAACCAGCATCCCCAGGTTCTTTTCTGCTTGGCAAGTTTCTAGATTAAGAAGGGGGAAAAAAGGGTTTTCTACTGGTTCAGCCCCCAAGCTGCTCCCTACAATGCAGTAGGGAATGCAATGAGGCAGTAACCTGGCAGCAGTGCTGAATTAGGATAGGCTCAAACTGCTATGGAAATGTAACTTCCACTTTGGGCCTCCCCTCATGTCTGTGGGACACAGCAGTGTATATTTATTCTCTGTGCCACTCCTAGGGAAAAATTATAGAGACTAAGAAGCCTGGCCCTGCACTGATGGAGGAAGACAATACTAATGTTACAGAAGAGAGTAGCACAACCAAGAGGCTCTGGAGAAGCTTTCTGCGCAGCCGAGCTTGGTGTTACTCTGGAGTGACCAGGCACAGGACACCTGCAGGAGGAAAAGATTTACTCATTGATCCCAGATACCAGGTGAGCAAGAGATAGTGGCACCAGCAGTGGCTCCATTTTCCACATCATGTACCTGTGGAAGCCACTTTTCATAACACTTCCCCACCCCCTGCCAAATTTCTCGCTTTTCTTTTGCTTCTGTTGGAACCCTGAAAGAAAATTTTGGTTAGCAGAACTTCCACAAGACAGCAGGCACTTCAGGGAAGGGGAAAGTGATTTGAAAGCCCAAGAAAACCCATTACTACAATCCCTAGCATCACTTTTAAAAGCAAACACTTTAAAAATTATTTGCTTACATGTGTCTTTCCTACAGGAAGAAATTTTGGAGGGGATTTATTCCAGCTCTGTGCTCTCTAGACCCCTTCTTCTCAAAGAAAAGGGCACAGCACTCAAAATAGAGCATGTGGGAAGAAATGTTCTTCTCATTTTTCTCCTTCCATGGAACAAAAAGGGAAATGTAATAAAGTAAGCAAAGAGCAAAAAGCCCTCTCATTTAATTTCTTCTCACTCATTCTCCATTAATAAAAACCCCAATAATAAATTGGAACACAAGTCTTCTTTTATGTTTCAAGTAAAACAGGGAAGGCGAATCCCTTTTCCAAGGGGCAAAGATACATTATGAAGAGGAATGGTGCTTTGGTGCTTGCTGTGGCTGCACACGCCCACCCCTGTGGGCAAGGCAAAGGAATGGGCAAGTTCTTAAAAAGCAGGAACTCTGCTCCCTTTCTCCAATAAAAGAATATGGCTGAGTTCCTCTCAGATGCTCCTGGCTTTTCAAAACCTCCAAACAAGAGCTTAAAAATCCACAAAGTATTTACTTTTTAATGTATCCCTTCTGAGGCTGCATTATGATTAATGGATGAGCTAGAAGGAGATGCCATCTAATGACTGAGCGAGCCATCTCTCTAGGCTTTTGTCTGTCTACCTGCTTACTTACCACATGTCTGAGTACTGCCCAGACACAGGTGTTCTTTCAGCCTGTGGCTGTCAGATCAGACTCTGTGCTTACTTCTTTCCCCTTTTTTTCCCCTTCTTTATTTTTTTCACCCCAAGCTGATGAGTACAAGAATTGAGAGCTTGGTGGAGTAGCAGAGATTAATTCCGCTGACTGTGTGGGGTATGGGCTTCAGCAGAAATACCTGGGTGTGCATTTAGGGATTCCAGGGCTGAGGATCTGAGCAGTGCCATCCACTCTCCCAGGTCCATTGTGCAGCTCCTTGAAGAGGGCAGACGGTGAGAGGGTGCATCTGTTTCCTCAGACGAAGGGCATAAATGGCAAGGCTGCTTTTGGCAAGGCCCCATCCCCACACAGGGCAATCTGCTAGATTCGAAGCTGCTCGCTTCGGCAGCACATACACTAAAATTGGAACGACACAGAGAAGATTAGCATGGCCCCTGCGCAAGGATGACACGCAAATTCGTGAAGCGTTCCATATTTTTTTCTCTCCATCATTTTCCTCCAGTCCTGGCTCACTGGAGGGGTCCCAGGTGACTGGAAATTGGCCAACGTGGTCCCCATCCACAAGAAGGGTCGGATGGAGGAACCTGGAAACTCCAGGTCTGGCAGCCTGACCTCAGTGCCAGGGAAAGTGATGGAGCAGATTATCCTGGGGCCAATAACTGCGCACCTGAAGGATGGCCAAGGGCTCAGGTCCAGCCAGCATGGATTTAGGAAGGGCAGGTCCTGCCTGACCAACCTGATCTCCTTCTATGACCCGTCTGGTGGATGTGGGGCAGGCTGTGGATGTGGTCTACCTGGACTTCAGCAAGGCCTTTGACACCGTCCCCCACAGCAAACTGCTGACTAAGCTGTCAGCCCCTGGCTTGGACAGCAGCTCTCTGAGCTGGGTTAGGAACTGGCTGGAGGGCCGGGCCCAGAGAGTGGCAGTGAACGGTGCCACAGCCAGCTGGAGGCCAGGCACCAGTGGTGTCCCCCAGGGATCAGTGCTGGGCCCTGTCCTCTTCAACATATTCATCGATGATCTGGATGAAGGGGTAGAGTCAGTCATCAGCAAGTTTGCAGATGACACAAAGTTAGGGGCAGATGTTAGTCAGTTAGAGGGTAGAAAGGCTCTGCAGAGGGACCTCGACTGACTGGACAGATGGGCAGAGTCCAATGGGATGGCATTCAACAAGTCCAAGTGCCAGGGGCTGCACTTTGGCTATGGCAATCCCATGCAGAGCTATAGGCTGGGGTCGGAGTGCCTGAGAGCTCCCAAACAGAGAGGGACCTGGGGGTGCTGATTGACAGCCACCTGAATATGAGCCAGCAGTGTGCCCAGGTGGCCAGGAGGGCCAATAGCATCCTGGCCTGCATTGGGAATAGTGTGGCCAGCAGGAGCAGGGAGGTCATTCTGCCCCTGGACTCTGCATTTGTTAGGCCACACCTTGAGTCCTGTGTCCAGTTCTGGGCCCCTCAGTTTAAGAAGGACATTGAGAGACTTGAAGGTGTCCAGAGAAGGGCAACAAGGCTGGGGAGAGGCCTTGAGCACAGCCCTGTGAGGAGAGGCTGAGGGAGCTGGGGTTGTTTAGCCTGGAGAAGAGGAGGCTCAGGGGAGACCTCATTGCCCTCTACAACTACCTGAAGGGAGGTTGTAGCCAGGTGGGGGTTGGCCTCTTCTCCCAGGCAACCAGCACCAGAACAAGGGGACACAGTCTCAAGCTGCGCCAGGGGAGGTTTAGACTCGAGGTGAGGAGGAAGCTCTTCACCGAGCGAGTCATTCGGCATTGGAACGGGTTGCCCAGGGAGGTGGTGGAGTCATCGACCCTGGGGGCGTTCAAGGGGAGATTGGACGTGGCACTTGGTGCCATGGTCTAGGCATGGGGTCTGTGTTGATAGGTTGGACTCAATGATCCTCGAGGTCCTTTCCAACCTAAGTGATACTGTGATATTGTGATCCCAACTGCAACAGCTGAGCACAGGGACCACAGTTCAGAGGCAAACAACTGGCCCCAGCTGATGTGAGACTGTCTGAGGCAGGCAGTTTTTACAGTTAGCCTGAAAGGAACATGAAGATACCTGTTTGTGCTGCAGCTGCTGTGCAGTAGAGCTCATTTAGCTCTTTTCCTGCCTCTTAGGAGGGGAAGCATCTCTGTTTCTTTCATCACCGACATGTATGATTTAGCATGGGGACAGGCTCTCTGTTCTTCCTGGGGCAGGTGCAGAGAAGGGCAACACAGCTGGCAATGGGGGTGGAGAAGTCTGGTGAGGAAGTGCCGAGGGAAGTGGGGTTGTTTGGTCTAGAGAAAAGGAGGCGGAGGGGAGACCACCTCGCTTCCGACACTTCTCTCAAGCTAGGATGCCTCACGTTGTACCAGAGGAGGCTTACATCGGGTGTTACAAGAAATGTCTTCACTGAGAGGCTTGTTAAGTCCTGGAATGGGCTCCTCAGAGAGGTGGTTGAACTCCGTTCCCTGGAGGTTTTAAAAGGCTGCAGAGGTGCTGAGGGGCATGGCTTACATAGAGGTTGGACTCGATGATCTTAAAGGACTTTTCCAACGCAAACAATTCTATAAACCTCTCGGCCCCACCGGGTTTTGGCTAACCGGCTTTGGAGCACCGTAAGCAGAGGGTGAGAGCAAACGCTCCACAGAGAAGGCGCCTGGCAGGGGCCACTCACGGCGCGGCGGCCACTCACGGCGCGGCGGCCACTCACGGCGCGGCGGCCACTCACGGCGCGGCGGCCACTCACTGCGCGGCGGCCACTCTCGGCACCGCTCCCCGCCGGCAAGGCCGCGAACCTCCCAGGCGAAGCCGAGAGGCGATTTGCAGCAGCGCCACGAGGGGGCGTCGCCGCCCGCAGCTCTCAGGCCCTGCAGGGGCGCCCAACCTCCCCGCGCTGTGTCGCGGCTTTGGGTGAGGTTGGAGGCTTTGCCCAGCCGAACGCTACTGCGAAGCGGGGGTGGGGGTACAGCAGGAGGCTTCTCACAGCCCTCGGCTCCTCCCGCCTCTGTCCCCGCACCTCGCAGGGCGGGCGGTAGGTGAGGAGGGCGCTGCCGTTGAGATCTTCCCGTCGGAAGAGCGAGGGCGAGCCGCTCGTCTCTGCAGAGCGGCGTTAGCTGGCACAAGAGACCGAAGTTTGTACTCCGCGCAGATTTTGACTTCTTTCCCCCTCTGTTAGTGGGTCAGAGTAAACCAAGATATTTCAAGGGCCTTTCAGGAAGATCCTGAGATGTTTGGGGCACCGAAATACTTAATTGGCAAGGAAAGGCTGAGAGTGAGGGCTGCTTAGCCCGGCGGAGTCTGAGGGGGAATGCCATTGCCCGTCCGTAGCTAAAGGCTGCCAGGGGAATGGAGCCAGACACTCCCAGTGGTGTCCGGTGGCAGGACGAGGGGCAGTGAACACAAACTGGGACACAGGAGGTTCCAAGGAAACAGAAGGAAGTAATCCTTCGCTTTGAGGGTGGCAGAGCACAGAAAGAGGCTGCCCAGAGAGGTTGTGGAGTCCCCATCTCTGGAAGCCAATTCCAAACCCACCTGGACGTGTTCCGGCGTGATTTCTTGGTGCCATGGGTTAGTTGCTTAGGTGGTGTTGGATGACAGGTTGGATGTGATGATCTTGAAGGTCTCTTCCAACCTGATCTGTTCTGTCCTGTCCTATCCTATCCTATCCTATCCTATCCTATCCTATCCTATCCTATCCTATCCTATCCTATCCTATCCTATCCTATCCTATCCTATCCTATCCTATCCTATCCTATCATCTACTCTGGGTGATCCTGCTGTAGTAGGGGGATTGGACTAGGTGATCTTCAGGGGTCCCTTCTAACCCTTACCATTGCATGATTCTGTGAAATGCCTTCCAATTCCCCTCTCCCAACTAAGTATCTTGAAGAGAACAACAAATCAATTTGGAGGGAAAATGGCTTAATTAAACAAACACACCTTATTTACATATGTTTTTCCTGATTTTTACCATGGCCCCTGCTATTAGGATGAATGTATAATGCAAACACCAACCCATCGCTGTGGTATAGGAATGAAGTTCCCTTTTAGTTAAAAATAATCAAGGGCAGCTATTGTTCACTTCTGACTGAAATAGATTTTTGTTCAGATTTCAATGAAAAATAATATTTACACTTTGCTCTCAAAAAGAGAGGATTTCCATGAGTGCTGCCTGCTTGATTTGGGATCATGTAAGAGTAATAGTTAGAAAAATGGAAAGGCTGATAAGTAAAGCCTGGGAAGCAAATCCATGATTTTTGCTTAAAAAATATATTAAAATTCACTCATTAAGTATTGATTTAAATTAAATGGATTTGAATTTAATGAACAAAATTCATTTTCCCCCCAATAAATCTTAAATGGCAAACTTGGGGCCAGCCACGTCGGTGTTGCCATATCTCTGACAGTCTACCAGAGAATGTTCCTTTTTATACCAACACTGTTGAAAGTCTGCTTTGCCCTACCTCGATGAGGAAGCATGAATTCTGGTTATGGTGGAGAGAAGGGTGGAATATGGGTTTTCATGCTTGCTTTGTTTTAGCTCTGTGTAGCTTTACACCTATAGATGTGTTTGGCACACTTCAGACTGCATGGAGTTTCACTGAGATGGGCGCATTGAAAAGTCATGGCTCCTACTTCACTTCTCTGCTGGAGTTAAGCCTCTGCTTCCATGCCTTTGCAGCAAAGCATGCCTGGACCCACCCTAGCTCTAGGCAATGCCACTTTTAATGACCTCAAGCCACTCTACAGAGAGTATCACAGTATCACTAAGGTTGGAAGAGACCTCGAGGCTCATCGAGTCCAACCTGTCACCACAGACCTCATGACTAGACCATGGCACCAAGTGCCACATCCAGTCCCCTCTTGAACACCTCCAGGGATGGGGACTCCACCACCTCCTTGTGATGACTTGCAGGAGCTAGCAGCCCTTGTGAAGGGATGCTCTGATGGTGGGGAATGGCAGCAAAAGCTGGATCCATAATGTCTTTCACTGCCAGTGGCTGAAGAGGAAAAATAAAAGATCAAGGAAGAGACACAGTGCAGTGTTCACAGAGGTAGTTTCCTGCACAGGGCACCCTAGGCTGGCAGTGGGACAAAGTCCATGCAGGGTATGATGGGCAACTTTTGTTCATCACCAACTATCTCACATGGAACACTGTACTGATGGAGCTGGCCCTTAACACCTTTTGCTTTTTGTCTGTTTGCTACACTGCTCAGCAAGTTTGCAGGTATTTATAAGCACTGTTGGTTTGAAAGAGGACTGGGGACCTCTGTTTGGAAGACATTAATACATTATTTAATTTGGAAAGCATATTAAATTCCTGTTTCTGTTTATTACACTTCACTCCCCAGTGAAAGCAGTTCTGTCACTGCAGGTAAGAAAACTTCAGTATTTTCCATTTCTCAGCCTTACTAAGAAGACAAACACTAATTAGGAGGGGGATGGTTTAGTTGATTAGATGGTGTTGGGTGATAGGTTGGACTCGATGATCTCAAAGGTCTTTTCCAACCTGGTTAATTCAATTCAATCCAACACTGTCTGAGGAATAAAGAATAATAACCAAGGTGGCACTGCATCTGTTGTTAAGACACTGAAATAAAGTAAGAGTAGGCTTCCACCATCCCATTTTCTTTTACAAATGGTATGGATTTAAGGCTGATGAATCTCTTACGTGGTGTTATCACCAGCTTCTTTACATGGACTGTTGGGAGAGGGATTTCAAAGGTAGGCAGCATGTTTCAGTAGAATAAGGAACAGAGTAGGTAGCAGAGCACAACCCTGGCACTGGCTTTGCTGTGTTCCAGTCTGAGGTAAGCACAGAAGCACTACTCTCTGACTGCTCATTCCTCACCATGACTATTTTATGATAAACTCTTTGGATGCAGAGACTTCTTCCCCATGAGCAGACAGAGTGCCTAGGATGGTGGAGTTTTAATATCAGCCTAGGCTTCTATACTCTACTGTAATGCAAATAATCAATGAAAAGCCAATTGTGCCTTCACACCAAAGACAGTGCCTCAAACCCCACAATGATAAACACAAACCGATCCTCCCATTTTATCCAGGCCTCTTTTTGTCCTGCCAAAACCACAAACAAAGCAGGAAGGGGAAGGAAGGTAAAAATAACACATTTAGTCTTGCACTCCTGGTAGGGCTTTTATGACAACCACACACAGTGGATTGTTTATATTTCACTTGCCAGCTAATAACATAAACCATTCATTCCTTTCCAGCAGACCATACATTCCAACAATATTTAATGTATGTTTAATATACTGATTATTTCCTCTATCGTGTTACTAAAGGCAAATTAAATATACCTAATAATCCCTTCCAGCTCTGTAGGCCCTTTCAGCCAAAGGTCCCAAGCACGCTGCCGGTAGTTTGCCATGAATAACATCCTGCTGAGGAGCTCTCTGAATAAACTCTTTCGGTAGCTGAATCTAATTTACTTTTTGGGCTCAGTATGACCCACAGTAACACTTTTGGCTTAAAGGAAAGGGAAAACATTCCTTTTCCAGTGAAAGGAAGTGTTTTGATTGACCTAAAGTGTTTTATTTCTGAAGAATTAAAATCCAGAAAGAAGCATCCAGAGAGTTGTTGAAATCAAATGGAGGTTGCTGTTGGCCCTTGCACTGTTTAGTGGCTAGGACAGAAAATGAGTCTATTAAAACAGAGACCATAGGATGTTAGGGGTTGGAAGGGACCTTCAAAGATCTCGAAGTCCAACCTTCCTGCCAGAACAGGACCATGGAATCCAGCACAGGTCACACAGGAATGCATCCAGATGGGTCCTGAAAGTCTCCGGAGGAGACTCCACAACCTCTCTGGGCAGCCTGTTCCAGTGCTCTGCGACCCTCACAGCAAAGCAGCTCCTCCTCATGTTGAGGGGGAACCTCCTGTGCTGTAGTTTATATCCATTGCCCCTTGTGCTATCATGGGGTGCAAGTGAGCAGAACCTATCCCCTCCCTCTTGACCCCCAGCCCTCAGACATTTAGCAACATTTGTTAAATCCCCTCTGAGTCATCTTCTCTCCAGAATAAAAATGCCCAGGGCGCTCAGGCTCTCCTCACGGGGCAGGTGTTCAGTCCCTTCATCATCCTGGTGGTGCCTGCTGGTATCCAGGGAGAAAATGCACTCTTGAAGACCCCTTTTTGTTTGGTTTTGTTAAAACTTGTTATCTTGATCTGAAAAGCACACCAAGCAAAATGGTAACTATGGAAAGTTGTCATTGATTTCATTGTAAGAGCCACCATTGTGCTTTATTATGTGAAGTATTGATGGGTTTGTCCTTTTTGCATGGAGGCAAAGCAAACCATGAGCTGCAGTTGTGCATTATGAAAGAGTTATGGAAAATAGTTATTTCAAATCCCCTTCTTTCACCACCCCCATCGCTTTCCCACCACAGCTGCCCTTTCCCTGCCCCATCCTACTCCTTTTCTCCCCTTTTGCCCCTCAAACCCCAGAGCACCTTGGCTCTGTTGGAGTCTCCTCCCACCCCAGGTGTGGCCACTTGGCCCTCCCCACCCACTCCCCTTTTTAATCCCCCCCAGGAAAGACAGCAGCCCCAAGCTGAGCCCATCTGGGCTGAGGACCCTCCTCTCATCTCTGGTGAGTCCTCATGGTGCACACTGGGTGATGGTGGTGGTGATAAAAGGCCGGGGGGCCTGCTGGCCCCCCGGTTAGGTAGGCAGAGCATTGATGGTCACTCCAATATCATCCATGGGTGCTGGCTGGGCCTCCTTACTGGGGCTGAGCTCTTCTGTGTGGTATCTTGGCTGGTTGAGGGTCTCACCTCTGGCTCTGGGATGGTTGCAAAAATGGTGGTGGTGAAGCAGGAGCTGTTTAGGCAGGGTGGAGGATGGTGTAGAGGGAGCAGGAGCTGCTCTAGGAAGATGAAGAGGGATGGTGGGGGAAGGTGGGGAGGTTAAACTAGATGATGGGATCTTAGAGGTCATCCACTCCAACTTCCCTGAGCTGGGCAGGGACACCTTTCAAGTAGACTCAGCTGCTCATCCAATCTGGCCATGAATACCTCTAGGAAGGGAGCATCCCCAACCTCCCTAGGCAGCCCATTGCAGAGTCCCACCACTCTCTTATTGAAGAACTTCTTCCTAAGATCCATTCCAAACTGATTCTCTCTGTTTAAAGACATTCCCCCTTGTTCTGTCACCTTATGGAAAGTCTCTCTGCAGCCTCCCTGTAGGATCCCTTCAGGTACTGGAAGGCAACTCTCAGGTCCCCCCCACAGAGTCTTCTCCTTCCAGGCTGAACAACCCCAGCTCTCCCAGCCCATCCCCACAGCAGAAGAGCTCCAGCCCTTGGAGCACCTTTGTTAGAACATTGGGTCAGGTTCACAGCTGCCCTCACCAACTGAAAAGCAGAAGTGGGAGCGGTGCCTGCCTGATCTCGGTGTTAAATGGTGGGGGGATGTGATTCACCCACATGAACCACTTGGCTCCTGTTGAAATTCTCTGACCAACCAGAAATGGTTTGAGGCCATGAGGGAAAAGCAGCTCTAAAGCCAGAGCGCAGCAACAGTGTCTGACCCAACATGGGTGAGCGGTGCCAGGAAAGTCATCCTGGGCGTGTTGATGAGAAGACCAAGGGCAAAGGAGCTGTCCTTGGGGATGTTATGTCCTGGAAGAGGCACTAATAAGGCAGTTAAATCTGTTTTGAGTCACTGCCCCTTTCTCCTCCCTCTCTGTTACAGGGTCTGGATTGAGGTCAAGGAGCCTAATGGGCAGGTGCTGTTAGGGCTACCTGGAGGGGGTGGAAGCTGAACCTGATCCCCAGGCCTCACGTGTCAGAGAGGTGACTGCCCGTGCCAGCCGCCATGAGAGAGAGCCTGTGCAGGTTACTCGCCACAGAGGCATTGTGAATTGATGGGCAGGATGTCAGTGGCTGATGTGCCATTGGGCTGTTCCCTATGCAGAAAGGGAATTGATAGGGAAAGACCTCCTATACTTTAGCTCGTTGCTCGTCACACTCAAAGCTCGCGTGCTCGTGACTCTCACCTCTCTCCCCGTTCATTAATGGCATTCAAGGCGGTGACAAGCACCCTACTTGCTCCTCCTGATAAAGATGTACAGGGTGTGTACAGGGAGGATGGAGGGGGGCTCTGCTCAGGGAGGTCCAAGCACAGGACAAGGGGCAATGGGTGCAAGCTGGAGCAGAAGGGGTTCCATGGGAACACAAGGGAAAACTTTTCACTGTGAGGGTGACAGAGCCCTGATCGTCTCTTGAGTTAGGGCTTTCCCAGGAAAGTAGGGGCCAGGCATTGGATATATGAACTCAGTTTTGGCCCCAGACTACTTCAAGTTCAAAACACAAAGTTTAAGGGTGCACCTGAGCATTGCTTACAAGACTTTTGTTTGTTGCAACCCAAACCACTTGGCTTCTCTCCTACTTATATTTTCACCTGCTCCAGTAGTGTTGTTATTCCTCCTCTTTTCCCTCCTCCTCCTTGAAAATGTTTTTGCAGGGGAAAAGAATGTTCTGATCTTCATGCAGTTCCTTTTTGGTCAAAGTGAATCACAGCCCAAGAAGATTGTGGGACTTGTTTCAAGTCACTAGACTTGGTGTGGGTTTTAACATTGACATCAGTGGAGGTTGGATGGCATCCAGAATCATTTACTGCTGGACCTGGGACTAGACCCAGGAGTCCTCCCTTGAGGCTGCCTGCTGTGACCTCACCACAGCACAGTTGCAGTGTTAAGAGGTCTAGGTTTCATTACAGTTTCATTTAGATACTGAGAAGTATTATTAACTTCTGTGGCTGTTCTTTTATGTGGTTTAACACTGCAGGAACTAATGAAAAAAAATGAAGGCTAGTAATTAAGACAAATGTTAAAAATACCAAGGAAGCTGGAAATCAGTGCCCACCAAACACACAGAATGCAGTAACACCTGTATACAAACCCCCAGCCTTGGCAAATCTGCTGACTAAGCATCCCTTTAGTAGATTTAAACAAACATGCCTGCATCTGTACTAAAACTTACTCTCAGGTGCTACTGCTTTGTGATCTGGGTGTCCTGAAGATTCATTTATCTTCCAGTTCTAGTAGGTCCAAATCCATAATCCCAGTCCTTCTATTAATGCAGGGCATGGGAAATGCTGACAAATAATCCTACTCTGCCCCATGGAGCTCATGTGGGCACTAACTCCATAATCTCTTTTTCTCTTCTTTAACCCTGAATTTTCAATACTTCAGTCATGATTGTCCCTCTTTAGGCAGGGACAGTTCTGTAGCTCATTACATTCACAGTAAAGTAACAGAGTGTTAGGGGCTGGAACAGACCTCAAAAGATCATCGGGAGGGCCAATGGCATCCTGGGCTGCATCAGGAACAGTGTGGCCAGCAGGAGCAGGGAGGTCATTCTGCCCCTGGACTCTGCACTGGTTAGGCCACACCTTGAGTCCTGTGTCCAGTTCTGGGCCCCTCAGTTTAGGAAAGAGGTTGACTTGCTGGAATGAGTCCAGAGAAGGGCAACAAAGCTGGGGAGGGGTTTGGAGCACAGCCCTGTGAGGAGAGGCTGAGGGAGCTGGGGTTGCTTAGCCTGGAGAGGAGGAGACTCAGGGGAGACCTTATTGCTCTTTACAACTACCTGAAGGGAGGCTGTAGCCAGGTGGGGGTTGGTCTCTTCTCCCAGGCAACCAGCACCAGAACAAGAGGACACAGTCTCAGGCTGTGCCAGGGGAGGTTTAGGCTGGAGGTTAGGAGGAAATTTTACACAGAGTGATTGCCCATTGGAATGGGCTGCCTGGGGAGGTGGTGGAGTCACCATCACTGGAGGTGTTCAGGAGGAGACTTGCTGGGGTGCTTGGTGCCATGGGTTAGTTGATTGGGTGGTGTTGGATGATAGGTTGGACACAATGATCTTGAAGGTCTCTTCCAACTTATTCTATTCTATCTAGCCCAACCCCCCTGGCAGAGCAGGGTCACCTAATGCACACACTGTGAAGGTGATGATGTATGTGCTTACATCTCATACTTTTATGGGGTGCCCTTAGGAGTTTTGCTTTCTTAGTGTCATTACACTTTAGCTAACACAACAGATATCAGAAAGATGGTCTTTAAAGCAGCTGTCACTTCATCCACTTCCAAGAGACCTTTTACATCGTTCCCTGCTACAGTTCTGTGAAGTTGCAGTGTGTTGAGTTCTTGCCTTTGAAAGGATCTGTGTCAGTGAAACGAAGTGGAGATCCTTCCCACTTGGAGCTCTGTTTCACAAGCTACCAGTCATACTGCCCTGCACCAGTTTTGCTTTGTGGCTTGAGTGATGTCCAAGCTTCCATGTCTCAAGTGAATCTTTCTTAAATTTCTCTTTGTTTAGTCTTGCTCTTATGAAGTGCCCAAAGTTATTGCCACATTGATTCGAACTGTGGGGCTCCTGGAGGAGCTTAATGGAGTGCTGGAGTTGTGTGTTTGGACATGTGATTAAAGCTCCCCTATTTGTACATGAGCCTGCCCATGTATCGCCCACCGTGTGCTGAGTGCTTGCCACTGGCCAAACTGCAGGCACAGATGTGACCTCTGCCACTGGAGCCCTTTGTTCTTCTAAGAAAAACAATAAAACAGAGAAGTATCAGACTTCCCCCTCGATACACACTGCTGCAGAGCTATGTTTTCATTGCCTTGTGCTGAGTTACAGACCCCTCAAATCTACACAGTACCAGAACCTCTTGAGAGCAGTTTGTGTACCTACTGTTATGTGTAGGAGGGACACACACACTAGTTTCTTTGCAGGCCTGTTTCACAAGTCATCATCTGAACAGCAGCAGAAGACAGAGGAACACCTGATGTCATGCATAATCTTATTCATGTAAGCTTCATCAGTCAAGGGAGTCCTTGCATAAGAATGCATTGTCTAATAAAAAGGGTAGTAGATGAGGAATGACAGTGTAAGACAGTGAGAGAAGATAAACCATAAGGTCTGCAATGATAAACCAGCTTGAGATTAATATTGTGCCTACAAACATTGGAAGCTTCTTTCTAGGCTTTTGACACCAAGTTGGGTGCAGATGTTGGTCAGTTAGAGGGCAGAAGGGCTCTGCAGAGGGACCTTGACTGACTGGACAGATGGGCAGAGGCCAACAGGATGGCATTCAACAAATCCAAGTGCTGGGTGCTGCACTTTGGCCACAACAACCCCATGCAGAGCTACAGGCTGGGGTCAGAGTGGCTGAGAGCTGCCAAACAGAGAGGGACCTGGGGGTGCTGATTGACAGCTGCCTAAACATGAGCCAGCAGTGTGCCCAGGTGGCCAAGAGGGCCAATGGCATCCTGGCCTGCATTAGGAACAGTGTGGCCAGCAGGAGCAGGGAGGTCATTTTGCCCCTGGACTCTGCACTGGTTAGGCCACACCTTGAGTCCTGTGTCCAGTTCTGGGCCCCTCAGTTTAGGAAGGACATCGAGAGACTTGAAGGTGTCCAGAGAAGGGCAGCAAGGCTGGGGAGAGGCCTTGAGCACAGCCCTGTGAGGAGAGGCTGAGGGAGCTGGAGTTGCTTAGCCTGGAGAAGAGGAGGCTCAGGGGAGACCTCATTGCTCTCTACAACTACCTGAAGGGAGGTTGTAGCCAGGAAGGGGTTGGTCTCTTCTCCCAGGCAACCAGCACCAGAACAAGAGGACACAGTCTCAAGCTGTGCCAGGGGAAGTTTAGGCTGGAGGTGAGGAGAAAATTCTTCACTGAGAGAGTCATTGGTCATTGGAATGTGCTGCCCAGGGAGGTGGTGGAGTCCCCATCCCTGTCAGTGTTCAAGAGGGGATTGGATGTGGCACTTGGTGCCATGGTCTGGTCATGAAGTCTGTGGTGACAGGTTGGACTGGATGATCTTTGAGGTCTCTTCCAACCTTGGTGATACTGATACTGTGACTTATGCAATCATGTTCTTGGTGTGCACATGCACATCCCTCCTGCCCAGAGTGCTCCTAGGAGTTGTTAACAGCTTTTAACCAAATTTGCCAGAGAGCAAGGGCTCCAAAGTGAGTAAGTGAATTCTTACATTAGTGAATTCCAGTGAGCAGAACCCAGACAACTGCTCTGCAGTGTCATGTAGATTAAGGCATTTTCAGATGTCAAGTATCTTGTGTGTGAGAGTGAGTATACAAACCTCTCCACCACGAGTTTAAATCAGAGACTGCCCTTCCTTTGCCATCATAGTGAATAATGAGATGACGTCTCCACAAAGTTCCAGAGTAGTTTCAGTATTTAAAGAATGGATTGTTTCTTTTGGACACTGAATATCATTAATGGCAAAGCTCTGCACCTTACTGCAGTGCAAACGAGGATGGGATCTAATGAGAAGTGAGGCTGCAGGGCACACATCCAGCAGAGTGTTCCAGGCACACGAGTTTGGTTGAAGGAAAGACAGCAGGGAGGGAAGGTACTCCATAGTGGTTTGCAAAGGTAGGGTGTCTGCTGGGTTCAAGCTGATGGATATGTTGGCAGGCAGGCACTGAGTGCTGAAAGGTTATAATAAAGAGCTTCTGTTTGTTGTGGGAGGCTGTTGCAGGGATTTAAACTGGGGAGAGGAAGAGACTGGGCTATGAGACCAACATCCAAGGACTGTGGCTTCTGTTGCCTGAGCTTGGCTAAGTGAGGTTACTGTTACGACGACAAAGGAGAGCAGAGCGTAGCATGTGTGACAAGAGATGCAGTGCAGCCAGAATCACTGCTTCAGCGAGAGAGGAAACCAATGTCATGTTTTGAAGAAATATTTGGCAGAGTGGAGAGGAGAGGAAATGAGGTGTCAGACCACGCTTCTCAAGTTGTGAACTCCTTGGACTAGTTTGGCTCCTGTTTGCTTGTTATCCTCTCTCTGAATATAATATCACCTTCCACGTGATTAGCAAAAGCAGCTATGTCAATTCTGCTCAAAGGGGAGAAAGTCAAGCATATGGCACCCCTCTCAGAAACAGGAAGGCACTTAAGGATTCATGAATTGCCTAGAAATACTACCAAGTCTACCTTTGCTAAGGGGCTTTTACAGGAGTTTAGCTGCATGGGATGACTGCTTTGTTGAAATGTGTATGTTGGGGGTTCACCAGCCATTTAAGGAGTAGAAAAGACAAAGCTGCTTGAAAAGCATACAGAAGGTAAGCAAGAAAAACAGATGATACTGGAGGAATTATCTGTTTTGAGAAGAAAGGGAAGCTTGTGTAGAGAAAAATGAAAGGGCAGAAGTTAGAATAGAATAAACCAGGTTGGAAGAGACCTTCAAGATCATCACCACCCACACCACCTAATCAACTAACCCATGCAATCAAACACCCCATCAAGTCTCCTCCTGAACACCTCCAGTGATGGTGACTCCACCACCTCCCCAGGCAGCCCATTCCAATGGGCAATCACTCTCTCTGTGTAGAACTTCCTCCTAACCTCCAGCCTAAACCTCTCCTGGCACAGCCTGAGACTGTGTCCTCTTGTTCTGGTGCTGGCTGCCTGGGAGAAGAGACCAACCCTCATCTGGTTACAACCCCCCTTCAGGTAGTTATAGAGGCAATAAGGTCTCCCCTGAGCCTCCTCTTCTCCAGGCTGAGCAACCCCAGCTCCCTCAGCCTCTCCTCACAGGGCTGTGCTCCAAACCCCTCACCAACTTTGTTGCCCTTCTCTGCACACGCTCCAGCAAGTCAACCTCCTTCTTAAACTGAGGGGCCCAGAACTGGACCCAGGACTCAAGTTAAAGGCACATCTTTAAATTAGATGGTCAGAGAGAGATTTCCAATAACCAATTGCTGATCTCAGACCACAGGGAAATGTCAGGGAGCAAAGCTGCAGGAATACAGTCACAGCCTCGGTTGTGCGTACGTATGGGAAACTAGGATCCGGAAAAAGTATCAGGGACAGGGAAAACACCAAATGTGGCAGGCAGCCACCAAGTCAAGAAGAGGACATGAGAAGGACAGCTTCTTAAGTCTGGTAGTACAAAGACCACTTTAGTCAGAAGCAACTTTTAGAGAACTGCAATCTTTTAGAGACTGCATTAAGAAGTGGACTTAAAGCAGTCCGATTTCCACTTGGACGTGAGAGTGTGCAGTGGGGGAGAGGGATATCACATTCCACAGTTTGTAACAATGACAAAACAGTAGCAGCTGAGTTAGAAGGAGCAGGTTGGAGAACTGAGACCCTTGGGAGCACACAGCAGATTTAAAGTAGCCAGGGTTAAAGGTAAGGAAAATGCAAAGGGTTGAATATTCATTTGTTCATCCATAGATGGGGGCAGCAGTGGGGTGAAATAAATTAACACAAAGCAGGGAAAGATCAGAAATCCTCCCCTGCAAATCAAGAAGAGCAATAGGTAAAGAAGTACAAATGTGGAAGTGAGAAGACTGAAGTAATGCATGAAGCAGAAAGACATCTTGGGGTCTCATTCTGAGAGAATTTCCAGAGGAAAGATGGATTAGTCTCTGGTGTGGGAGCAGTCTGAGCAAAGTAACAAAAGACAAACTTCTCAGTGCAACTTGGACACCATGAATAGGATCTCACCTCCCTCCCTGTCACTTCTTTGCTGGAGCCATTCCTGTAAGAAACAGTACTCTTGTACCTGCCTGAGTGTCACAGCTCAGCAAAGTGAATGTGTGTATTTTCTGCTAGAGGAAATACAGTTTTCAAGAGCACAAACGTGAGTGCAGTTAGCATTCTCCCTTGTGCTGCTATAGAAATGAGGTTAGCTTTCCCACCTACACATTGTGCATTTAATGCATTGAAGACAAATCAACTCCATCAATTCTCTTGTCATAGGAAACAGTGAAAGCAACGTGCTAATGACATTGAAGCAGCAAAAATTGTATTCTAAAGGTTCCAACGTTTTTGACACACTTTCTGAGGCTCTACCATCACTGTCATAGATTCCTACTTACCAAGCCTTATAGTATCATGTTAATAATTTTTCTTGGCACCATGAACAAGAATATTCCTGCTGTGGACTTTCCTCTGTGCTTCTCCCACTTCTCCTTGTGCCAGCACTTCCCCCTCTCCCCCCTACTATCCATTTCATAGAATCAACCAGGTTGGAAAAGATCTCAGAGATCATCAAGTCCAACCTATTACCCAATACCGAGCACCTCATGACAACTAAACCACGGCTTCAAGTGCCATGTCCAGTCCTTTTTTGAACACCTCCAGGGCTGGGGACTCCACCACCTCTCTGGGCAGCACATTCCAGTGGCCAGTTACTCTTTTGCAAACAAGATGACAAATGGTGTCCGTGTGCTAAACAGAGGGGAGAAACTATTTCTGCCCAGGGAGGTGGTGGAGTCCCCATCCCTGGAGGTGTTCAGGAGGGGATTGGATGTGGCACTTGGTGCCATGGTCTAGTCCTGAGGTCTGTGGTGACAGGTTGGACTGGATGATCTTTGGGGTCTCTCCCAACCTTGGTGATACTGTGATACATCATTGTAACTGTTCTAGCAAGCAATGCCTGTGTTGTAACCCCTCTTAGCTGTTGAGTCTCAACTTTGGGCATTTCATGTTCTTTCAGTTAGGAGGTGGTTGGTCACTGTCCTGATTGGTGAAGGCCACCATTTCTGTGATTCCACCTTGTTTGCCTGAAGAGGACTCAAATAGCAGGAGACTCTCTCTGCTCACCAGTCATTTGACACAGTTCAGCTAAAAACCTCTCCTCTGCCTTTTTGTTAGGGCCATAGTCCTGATGCTTGTTAATTTTGTGTACTTCCCTTTCTCTTCCCTATTTTTATGCACATACAACAATCCCTTCAAGGGATTTGCACTGAAGGCACTGTGGCCATATACTGTATATTCCTGAACAGCTTTTGTTGTCTTTGGTCCTGGACAACGAGCGACCTTTGAACTGAGCGCCCCATCAGTTCTGTGGCAGTGTTTCATGAGGGAGCTTCACAGCTTCTTACCACTTACTAGAAGTATAATCAAGCAGCTATGATCAGATTCAAGGCAGTCCATGGCCACATCTCAGTTAACCTCACTTACCACTGCAGCTCAGGGTGGAAGGTTGACATCTATAAGCCACATCCAAAAATAAACAGAAAGAAAAGAGCCTTTATAGAAGATTCATTACAAAGTAGCTAACTCTAAGCAGCTGTATTCTATCTTTCTATTAGGATGTCTTCATGTGCTACTCCAAACCAAATGTATCTCCTGTGCACCTATCTTTGAAGTTTTCCATCCCCTGCCCAGATTCCTTCTGGGCTACTTGGAAGGACTTCTTACAACAGGCTCCTGAACAGTTTCTGTTTTGTGAATGGAAATTGCTGCTGAGGCACTCCACGTGTTGTGTCAAAAGGGAAGGGGCTTGTGACTGACACATCTTTTGCAGTTCCAAGACAGACAGGGACTCTCTCCATGTTTAGGATGAGAAAGGGAGGAGAATAGTCTCCACCCTGCAAATGCTCTCATTTGGACACAACAATTTATTTCCAAGACTCAACTTCAAATTACCTTCAACGACACCGCTTGTATTCACAGCAGTTCTACGTAGAGTCCTGCCCAAGCTTTACCCAGTCTCAGGTTTCCACTCAGATCTGGCTCAGAAAGCTGGATTTGCAGCTCAATAGAAGTTTGAGGGGACTTTTTGAATTTGATTTCAGTCCAAATCAAATCTAAGTGAGATATTTTCAGGAATTCTTCTGAACTGGAAGTTCCCCAAACCGTTCAGCTGTTCAGTGATTATCACAGCTGAAATGAGCATTGACTTCACAAAGCAGTGATAGGAACTCAAACTCCCAGTTCCAAGTAGTTCCATCTGTGATTTACTCTGCAGGGAGGACATGATAATCTCTAAAGTTTGCCAGAAACTCAGGAACTGTCTTAGATCCAATGAGATTGAACATGCCTTGAGATGTTTCTAACAAATCCTCTTTGTTTCTCGAATGCCACTGTTGCTACTGAAAAATGTCATCTGTGGCACCCACAGCCTTCATCTCTCCAGATGAGAAACAACAAGCTGCCTTTGAATCTCTCAATCAAAATGGCCATAGAAAGGGATGGGTACTCATACCCAAAAGCACCCATACCCAAAAGCAGGGGAGCACTCCTGGCTAGCCCACTAGAAGCGTTAGAGAGTTGTAGTAATACTAGTGCATGTCCCTATTTATTAGAGGTTGTCTTGAAATGTATTGCAGCAAGCATTTGATTTCTCCTTTTGGAAGTAAAAACTTCTGAATTATCTAAATATTTTTTATTCTACAGGAAATCCAGGTAGGAAGTTTCCAGCCTCCCTGCCCCCCAGCTCCTGTGAGTGTGGGGAGCACTCCCCCACATTCCTACAAGTTTAAAAGGAATACAAAATGCTAATTCCAACCTTCCATTGATGAGAAAGCTGCATGAGCTGCCAGCATCTACTCTGAATTCCTCTACCACCCCATCAAAAGTGGGTGCACTGACGTGGTAGTTATTTAATAGATTTCCTATAGTCTCTCAGATCTACAGGAACACTCTTGATTCAAAAGCTCTTCCTTGACCTGTGCACAATACACTCCCAAAATTCAACATCTAACTTGTTCTCTCTGCTACAGACTGCCTGACTTTGTGTCTGTAAGGCAGTAGACTAGTTCCTTACAGGAAAGTGAGCCAAGGGGAGTACTGGGGTCACCAAGGCAGCTGCCTTAGTAACCAGGGCCCATCTCACAGAACTCAAGGAATGTAGCAAGACAAGCCCAGAGAGGGTGGCCTGGTCCAAACAAGAATCTAAATCTCAAGACAATCCTGTGGTGATGAAGCAGGTCTAAGGCTAGGAAGTCAGCCCACAGCTCAGGTCCCAGATCAAGATAGCAAACCAACCCATGGACTGAGATCCAGAGCAAGAGGCTGCATGGCGTAGCTAGGACATCACTTCTCCTGCTGGAGGAGACTGAAGAGCCAAAGTTGAGCTTAAATGCATGAATCTGCCTGGTGGCCTGGCTAAGGCTTATGAGTTTGCCCAGGGGCCTAAGGATGCTTTCCCAAGTGATTTGTATGTTATTCTGGGGACTAATTAAAAAAACACAAACCTAGTCCTTACTTTAAGGTATCAGAAAGATATGCTTAGCAAAACAGCACCCAACAGAGGCCTTCCCCTGTCTCTTGAAAGACCCTAGCTACAGTTTTCCACATCTGCTTTGTAACTAATGCAAAGGAAGTCACACACTTTGCAAACCCTCAAGCATCCAGCACTTCTCAAGCGGTGACACTGCACTGCAGCCTTTTTCAATGCATCTAAAGTCAGCAAATAAAGCTTCATACCTACTTCCTTCTTTCTGTCTTTTATACAGCCCTTAAACCTTGATCTGTTCCATTGTAAACAGTTTTCAGTAAGGGAGAGACTGCATTCCAGGAGCTATTGCAAATAGCAGAGTGTTCTGGTATCAGATTCTGTCAAAGGGAATCACTTGGTTTCTTGGGAATCCCTGTAGCTACTGTTCCCCTGGATTTGCACTTCTGCAAGGTACAGGAAGGGATGAAACAGCTGCCTCTTTCCAAACATGTTTATTCCTCTGAACAACCAGTTCTTTGTTCCTTGCTTGTTTAGACTGGAATTTGCCAGTCCCACAATGCCAATCCTCAATGAAGCCATCTGGACAAGACACCAGCATCAGTCAATGTTGAGCCTGTGTTCATGCTTTCAGGTTACTACAAAACCATAGCACTTCAGTCATTCCACTCTGTGGCTGGAGGAATCTGGCCCTCTGTATTTTGAAACTGAAGAACCACTGCTGGTCCATGCACATCACAAGCTTCTTTCCATACAGGTAGTTGTGGACATGTACAGTAGTTTTAGTCACCAGCAGAGCATATGATAACTTCCCCCAGGGGAGTTCAGCAGTTCACTCTTAGTAAACTGTCATTCTCTCAAGTCATTTACACCCAGTATCAATATTCAGCACCTGTGTCTAATTGAAAATGGGGTTTGAAGCCCTGGTCACTTAACAGAGAAAAAGTCAGAAGAACCTTTTGATCTCTGAATCACACACAGGCTATGGAAATCAGATTCTTTTCCTACCCCTTTCATGTAAATGTTATGTAATAGGCCATTCCATGAACTTAACAACGTGAAACACAGAAGTAAACCTCCTCTGGTGGAGTCCAAATCCCACAAAACTACACACCTGGGAGTCTCTGGGGAGCTGGCTGGTGTTCAGAGATCTTAAGAGTAAAATTTCCCTCCTCACTCTTCTGTGTGCCAGACTTCAATTCTTTCCTTTTAACACAGTTCCCACTGCTTTGGGTATGGTTTCAGACCAGCAGCATTGAGCTGATCCCACCTTGTTTGTAAATACCTCTAATTTTGTTCAAAGATACTAGCATGTACCCAGGGTATTACCTAGGTATAGAGAACAGGCCAGGAGTGTTTCTGCAGCAAAGCTTCCTCTGATGGTTACTCAAATGTAGCTGCCCACTGTGAAAATCAAAGGCCATCACACTGAAATGCTGAAAACCTTACTTGGAATAAAACCATTTTTTTCTCATTCTTAGGGATAATTTCTATTGCCAGTCTTTGATTAATATTCAGTCTGGAAAACCAGATTACATTTTTATGGTGTCTGGGGAATCAGCTGGCCGAGCCCAGAGAGTGGTGGTGAATGGTGCCACAGCCAGCTGGCAGCCAGGCACCAGTGGTGTGCCCCAGGGATCAGTGCTGGGCCCTGTGCTCTTTAACATCTTCATTGATGATCTGGATGAAGGGATTGAGTTCATCACCAGTAAGTTTGCAGATGACACCGAGCTGGGGGCAGGAGTTGATCTGTTAGAGGGTGGGAGAGCTCTGCAGAGGGACCTTGCCAGGCTGGACAGATGGGCAGAGTCCAGGGGCAGGAGATTGAACACATCCAAGTGCCAGGTTGTACATATTGGCCACAGAAACCCCATGCAGTGCTGCAGGCTGGGGTCAGAGTGGCTGAGAGCGGCCAGGCAGAAAGTGACCTGGGGGTGCTGGTTGATGGTAGGCTGAACATGAGCCAGCAGTGTGCCAATGGCATCCTGGCCTGTATCAGGAATAGTGTGGCCAGCAGGAGCAGGGAAGTCATTGTGCTCCTGTACTCAGAACTGTTTGGGCCACACCTTGAGTCCTGTGTCCAGTTCTGGGCCCCTCAGTTTAGGAAAGATGTTGAGCAGCTGGAAGGTGTCCAGAGAAAGGCAGTGAGGCTGGTGTGAGGTTTGGAGCACAGCCCTGTGAGGAGAGGCTGGGAGAGCTGGGGTTGCTTAGCCTGGAGAAGAGGAGGCTCAGGGGAGACCTTACTGCTGTCTACAAGTACCTGCAGGGAGGTTGTAGCCAGGTGGGGTTGGGTTCTTCTCCCAGGCAGCCAGCACCAGAACAAGAGGACACAGTCTCCAGCTGTGCCAGGGGAGGTTAAGGCTGGATGTTAGGAAGAAGTTCTTCATAGAAAGAGTTATTGACCATCGGAATGTGCTGCCCAGGGAGGTGGTGGAGTCACCATCACTGGAGGTGTTTAGGAAGAGACCGGATGGGGTGGTCGGTGCCATGGTTCAGTTGATTAGATAGTGCTGGATGATAGGTTGGACTCGATCTCAAAGGTCTCTTCCAACCTGGTTTATTCTGTGGTATCTATTCATGGTCACTTGGAGAAAGCCTTCTAAAGTGCCCAAGGTAGGTTCTACACAGGAACCTGGAGCTGGCTTGGAACACTGTAGCCTCAACATCTGCTGAAGCAAGGAGAAAGGTATGACACTTAGCTAAGAGGTCTGTGGGGCCATTTTGCAACTGCTTGTTTAAAGCAGCAGTGTTGTGTCATAAATCTAACAGAAACCTTCATCTCCATCTCTTTGGCATCCCTTCATATTTCTACATTTTACACACATCCATTTTTCCCTTTTTGCTGTTCACTACATGTTAGCCACATCAGCATATCAAAATTCAGCCCTGCCTCAGATCTACTAAATGTGCAACATGTAAGATCTTGCTGTAAACTTTGTCTAAAAGATGGTTTCAGACAAAGATTTCTTCCTCTGGAGGACCAAACTGCATTCAGTGTTGTGGGGCAGTTTGTTGGCAGTGGCAAATTACTTACTCTACACTAACACATCTTCAGAGAGTTTGGCACAGGCTGGACTGATAGGATGCCACCTGTGAGATAACAGCCACCAAAACTGCACAAGCAGACAGGCTCATTTAGAATTTGTTTAGCCAGAGCGATCTAATAATTGTTTGAAGCTGTGTCTGCTTTGGTCATTCATCAAACATTTCTATGGTCTCCCTTATTGAGTATGGTGCCCCTTGATTTGGCCAGCTGTATAGTAGTCTTTGTTTTCCTCTGTCTGCCCTTGGTCAGAACAATCTCTTTGTATTACTGTAAATTTTCTTTGTCTTATGAGCCAACCATATTCTTTTTCATTGATAGCTTGCAAAGTGAGACAGGTTACCATGCCAGCATGCATGCCAGGCTCAGAGATGTGTTAGCAGTCAGTTCTCAGCCTCCTTAGGAGTGCTTCAGCCCCAGAGTACTGCTGCAAGGAATGACAGGTTTATGGGTAAATTCCATTGCCTTTCTGAAGGCCATCAGCCTCTTCCCTTGCCTTGGTCCAGAGAAGCAGATATAAATTCATCTGCCAACGATTTCTGTAGCCGAGAAACGTTCGGCGGTATCTGTGCATTCTACAAGCCTCCACAGTCCTCTGCAAGTGAGCTGAGGGCTCTAGTTTCTCCCTCTTCCTGACTCTTGGATGTCCTCTAACACCTACAGACTTTAATCCAAAGGCCCAGAACTTCTTCAAAGGTCAGGATAATGCCATCTCTTTCTGGTGGGCCAAGTGTGTAATTCCATTTGAGATGTATGCTCTGACCTACATCGTTTGTGCTCCTTACCCAGCTGACCCTGCCAGGGAGGTAACAGATCATTTGAGGAAGATAATCACTCCTTTTATGCTTAAACCAAAGGTGCAACACAATAGGAAACACCTGAGGCCTTTCACCAGGCAGCAACAGTGGTTACTCAAATGCTGGCTGTGTCATCTTGCCGAAGGTCAGACAGTGTGGTCACCGTAGTGCTAGGAAAGTCAGGGAAGACTTTACCCATGGTTTTCTCTAGAGAGTCGACAGACACTTCTCTTACTTCTGAATTTCCTTGTCATGATGGGTTTGTTTGACGGTATGGTGTGCTTCTCTGATTTAATTGTTATGTTATTAGGGCAAGTAAAATAAGCTGCAGCTTTTCTTTTGCTGTATTAGTGCAGTTTAATTACATTTGGGAAAGGCGAAAAGGAGAGTGGGAGCTTGCCAACATTAATGCTGTCTGTCATTCACAGCCCATTGATGACAAGGAGTTGAAAGCTTGGCAGTTCCTCTGGTAATCAGCAACCTGGCTGATGACGAATGGAAAAGATTATGTGAAATTTCATGAAAGAAGGGAAAATAGAGTTCTCCAAAGAAAGAAAATAAAACAAAACACGAATAAAGGGCAAAAACCCCCACCCCCAGCCCCCAACTTCTAAATCCAACACTAAATCCTCTTTATAATGTTTACATGAAAGGCATTACATGAAACAGTTATGATAAATGAAAAATTTCCGCTGGTAAATTGTGTCTAATGTCTGTAAAAGGAATCTCTATTCCTCAAATAGGAGCATAAATATGTCCACTTTATTGTTGAACCTGACATTCTCCCCCTGAGCTGAGGGATAGATATCAGTGGTTAAAACTAAACCTAAACACAAGCGTCTCTTTCATCGCTATAGATGGCATCTTTGTTATATTTGTAATTCAGAGCACTGAAAATCAGCTAATCTGTAGAGCTGTTCCAAATATGCAACTCCAGATCCTCCAAAATAAAAGCACTTTCTGTTTTCTTTTTTATTCATTCTACTTAATTTTGTCTTTTTAACACAGGAGACTGCAGACATTTGGTCTTGCTATTAAGTAACACCAGCAACTGCTATTCATGCATTAGTTATTTGTGGTACTCCCCCAGCCTCCAACACAGCTGCAAACTTCCAGGAAAGCTCCAGTTAAATGAAAGTGGAAACTACATCAGTGCTTAAGGAGAAATTCTACAGCAGTTGCATGGTTGTGCTGTGACCTGTGCAATGGATGATTTGTGGCATTTCTCACTTCATTAAAACACGAGTCCTCTTTGGCATCGTTGGGCTGAAGCAATGCCTGCTTGTCTGACGTTCTGTCCTGTCATTTCTCTGTAGCTGCTGGATGTACCTCCTCCGTTTCACCATTCACATCGCTGGGCTTTGGGATTCCAGACCATAGCTTTTCATTCTGCTGGTGATAGGCAAGTTCAAAGGCTCTATGGTATCTAAAGTATTACTAGACCACAGTTTTAGGACCCACACAACTGGACCATGTATAACTGTTTGCTCGGTGTGCAGCAACTGTGAGAATTCTGTCTGTTCTGTTTTGTCAAAGACAGCATCACACAAGAAAGAAACAAATGACTTTTAATCACGATGTTAAGCAGCTTGGGCAGTTTAATGCTTACCAGCAGGTAATGTTGAATATGCAGGACTGTTAACAGGTATTACTCTTTCATGCTCTTGAACAGATACATCACTATGTGGCTTCAGGCTTTTTCTCCAAAGAATTCTACAGTTCCATATTTAAAGAGGAGTTGGAGGGAACACCTCACCACAGTTGGAAGAAGGTCACTGAGGTTTAACAGAAAGAGCACATGAAACTGATTTCACAGAGCCATGGAACTAGAGAATTCATTTTGCTTGGAAGAGACCTTTAAGAGCAGGCAGACCAACTGTTAACCCAGCAGTACCAGGTCACCAGCAAACCGTGTCCCTCAGCACCACAGCTCCATGCTTTCAAACCCCTCCAGGGACGGTCACTCTACCACTGTCCTGTGCAGATTGTTCCAGGGCCTGTAAACCCTTTTGGGGAAGAAATTGTTCTTTATCACAGAACCTTAGAACCATTTGATTGAGATGTTTTGTGTTAAGAACTAGCCATGTATTTATCAGATTAAAAAAATAAAAAGCATGTAGGAGACCTCCTTGCCACTACAGAAATGACACCATAATAGTCATGCATCAGACCCCCTTTGAAATCTCTGTAGAAAAGATGCAAAATCTAGACTGAAAACCTTGTAACACCTTTTCTGTGTTAGTAGTGAAGTTCCACTGCCCAAGTATCAGGTCTCTCCCTTCTGGACAATGAAGAGGTAGGGCTTCTTTATAGACAAGCTTCCTGCATACATCATTCTCTCCATGTGGTCAATGTGCCCAGGCACAACCTCATGTATTTGTCCAGGTTCTGTGGACACACAGTAATGCATCAGAGCTCACAAACACTGACTTGCATGCTATATATTCAGGTCTCCTGGCTAAGACCACACTGAATATATAGACTGCCTGTTGCTTGCACATGAAAGCATTATGGGAGCGTAAGTCAGGCAAATTTAGGAGGCACTGACTTCAGTGCATACATAGAGCCCAGCTCTGCAGTGCATCTGCAGAGGTCTGACATGTCAAAGAAGCACAGAGGATGGGAAATGAGTAATGTAAGAGAGGACAGATTGCAGATCTCAGAGCTATAGGCAGTGGTCTACTGTTCCTGCTCCACAGTGACACTGTGCTGACAGAAGTCTGCATGAAGCCTTATCTGTAAACATCAAACTGCTCCAGAATGATAAAAAAATCATAATCCTGAAGCAGTCCACTGATTTTGAAGTACCTTAAATTACACATTAATAATTGCCAACTACTGAAAGTCAAATTAACCACAAAAACTCAGCAGAAACAAAGTGATGCAGTGTCATACAAGATTACATTCATTATCAATTCCTGTCTTCCCCAGTGGTCTTCTGAACTTCTTTTGCCCAACTGCCTTTCACTTTAGACAAGGGGATCATTTCCTCCCCTATCACTTGCAATTGGTTTTTGCTGTGCAAATAGTTTCACCTAGCACTCCTTCTTCTGTTCAGGAGGAGACCTGATGGGGTGCTTGGTGCCAAGGTTTAATTGATTAGGTGGGTTGGATTGGTTGATAGGTTGGACGCAATGATCTTGAAGGTCTCTTCCAATGTGGTTCATTCTATTCTATTATGTTCTGTTCTGGCCTATTCTATTCTAAACTAATATTTATAAAATAATAATATATAAACTCTTCCACCTTAAAGTAACAACCTTTTTGTACAACCATGAGCAACTCTTCAGGGACTCCTTGCTTCGCTATCCTAGGAATTGGATCAAAATCTCATTAAAAGTACTGTCCAAACTGGACAAGGTTATCCCATAATATTCTCCACCAAAATAAACTTCCAAAACCCAAAACCAAACCATTTTGTTGCTATTGTACCAGCACCTCTTCGATTTACACTCGGTTTTGTAGCTAACTTACATTTTTATTTGCTGTCAAGTACTGATAGGAGTTAAGATAGTAAATCAAAGCTGCTGCTTGCTGCTGAAATTTTCACAGTATCACAGTATCACAGTATCACTTAGGTTGGAAAGGACCTCGAGGATCATCGAGTCCAACCTGACACCGCAGACCCCATGACTAGACCATGGCACCAAGTGCCACGTCCAATCTCCCCTTGAACGCCTCCAGGGTCGATGACTCAACCACCTCCCCGGGCAACCCATTCCAATGCCGAATGACTCGCTCGGTGAAGAACTTCCTCCTCACCTCGAGTCTGAACCTCCCCTGGCGCAGCTTGAGACTGTGTCCCCTTGTTCTGGTGCTGGTTGCCTGGGAGAAGAGGCCAACTCCCTCCTGGCTACAACCACCCTTCAGGTAGTTGTAGAGGGCAATAAGGTCACCCCTGAGCCTCCTCTTCTCCAGGCTAAACAATCCCAGCTCCCTCAGCCTCTCCTCATAGGGCTTGTGTTCAAGGCCTCTCACCAGCCTTGTTGCCCTTCTCTGGACACGCTCAAGTGTCTCAATGTCCTTCTTAAACTGAGGAGCCCAGAACTGGACACAGTACTCAAGGTGCGGCCTAACCAGAGCAGAGTACAGGGGCACTATGACCTCCCTGCTCCTGCTGGCCACACTATTCCTAATGCAGGCCAGAATGCTATTGGCCCTCCTGGCCACCCGAGCACACTGCTGGCTCATATTCAGGTGGCTGTCGATCAGCACACCCAGGTCCCTCTCTGTCTGGGAGCTCTCCAGCCACTCCGACCCCAGCCTATAGCTCTGCATGGGATTGCCGTAGCCAAAGTGCAGCACTCGGCACTTGGACTTGTTGAAAGCCATCCCATTGGACTCTGCCCATCTGTCCAGTCGGTTGAGGTCCCTCTGCAGAGCCTTTCTACCCTCTAACTGACCAACATCTGCCCCCAACTTTGTGTCATCTGCAAACTTGCTGATGACTGACTCTACCCCTTCATCCAGATCATCAACGAATATGTTGAAGAGGACAGGGCCCAGCACTGATCCCTGGGGGACACCACTGGTGACTGGCCTCCAGCTGGATGCGGCACCGTTCACGACCACTCTCTGGGCCCGGCCCTCCAGCCAGTCCCTTACCCAGCACAGAGTGTAGTGGTCCAAGCCACGGGCTGACAGCTTAGTCAGCAGTTTGCTGTGGGGGACAGTGTCAAAGGCCTTGCTGAAGTCTAGGTAGACCACATCCACAGGCCTCCCCACATCCACCAGGCGGGTCACCTGATCATAGAACGAGATCAGGTTGGAGAGGCAGGATCTGCCCTTCCTGAATCCATGTTGGCTGGACCTGAGCCCTTGGCCATCCTTCAGGTGCGCAGTTATTGCCCCCAGGATAATCTGCTCCATCACTTTCCCTGGCACTGAGGTCAGGCTGACTGGCCTGGAGTTTCCAGGTTCCTCCATCCGACCCTTCTTGTGGATGGGGACCACGTTGGCCAGTTTCCAGTCATCTGGGACCTCACCAGTGAGCCAGGACTGGAGGAAAATGATGGAGAGTGGCCTAGCTAGCACATCCGCCAGCCTGTGATGCCATTGAACTGACTGGAGGCACTGGCTAAGCAGATAGGAAAGCAATTCTTGAGAGCTGCAGTTTCTCCTGCAGGCAGCGTGAGTATCTTAGGGAATCATAGAATGGTTTGGTTGGAAGGGACCTCCAAAGATCACCTAGTCCAACACCCCCTGCAGTGAGCAGGGACATCTTCCACTACATCAGGTTGCTCAGAGCCTTATTGAGCCTGACCTTGAATACCTCCAGAGAGGGAGCCCCAACTAACACTCCGGGCAAAGTGTTGCAGTGTTCCACCACCCTTATTGTAAAAATCCTGTCCCTAACATCCAATCTAAATCTACTCCTCTCTATTTTCCAATTGTTGCCTCTCATCCCAGCCCTACGGGCCTTTGTAAACAGCCACTGTAAGGCTGCTATTAGGTCTCTCCAGAGCCTTCTCTTCTCCAGGCTGAACCACCCCAGCTCCCTCAGCCTGTCCTCATAGCAGAGGCTTCTTTGTTTCAATTAATCCAGGTAGTTCAATTAAGAACTATTTAACTCAAATCTGAAAAATCAACCTCAGAGCAGAAAAATACTGCTTATTTTCCTCTGCCAATCTACAGCTAAACCTAGGTAGGAAAGGGTAAGTTCTGCTTCCTCCAAGACTGTGAAGAGCATGGTTCCTGGACGCTTCCGCTTTGATCCACCTTCTGCAGGTCATTATTTCATAACACTTTTCCAGATGCAAACATGCTTTGGAAATGCATCATGCATATGGAAGGTACTCTTAATGAACCATTTGAAACCACCTCATGTAAATGTTGAGTGCCAGCTTTCATACACACGGAACTCGAGACAAAGCACAAACCAGTAACTAGAAGTGTAAAGTACTAGTCACTGTTTTGTAGCGACAAAGAGTGAGAAATGAACACTCCAAATAAAATATTCTAGAGCTAAAATGCATTAATTCAATGTGTTTAGGTGCAATGTAGTCTCTTGGTTGAAGGATCAAACCAGGCAGATTTGGTCCTACTGATCAGTTGGCAATTGATGTTTACATGTTCACCGAAAAGAGCACCTCAGCATCTCGTAAGAACGAAAAGTAAACCTTAAAAAGTAAAAAGATCTAAATTAGCCACATAAAGTCTGCATGCTTGTTGTTTTAAACAGCAGATGGATTGAAGCATTTACATCCAGCCACCCCTACCCTACCTGGAACGTTTAATCAATCTTTAACTGAGAAAGAAGTAAGGACACGTTCACCAAATTTGCTGCCTGTTCTTTTTTGTTGTTGGTGGTAGGAATTTATTACTCATATTTCCCATAGGGAAATTATACAGCCCCAAGATTTCCCCAAAAAGGTGCCTGTAATTACTTTTCTAAGCTTGTATTCATGCATCTGAGTGAGTGAATTGATTGTGTGTTCCGCAGAGCCTCTAATACATCCCAAACCATTAGGCTGATCAAAAAATTTTCAAGCACATTTATATTGTAAAAACGCTGACATGTCAAAATTCAAACTTCCAAGATAAATGCGTGTTTTGCCAGGAACAGAAACTGCGCAGGAGGGTTCTCAGGTCCAATTTGCAGTTTCTGGTGCCCAGCCCAGCATCATCTCCCTCTGAATACGTAATTTGCTTGGCGAGTAGCTGAGGTTTCCCCCTCCCTGTGCAGGGGCCTGTGGTGACGTTTGGCCCCTGCTTCAGTGTGGTGCTAGGCTGAGCTGCATTGCGTTGCTGCACCCAGAACATTTCCTAATGCCTTCCATTCCGTTCTGACACCCGGCTAATGCCCAAGGAGCAATTTTGTTTCACAGAATGGGCATTTTCCAGCTCAGGGTATTTTTTAAAGGGGCTGTGTGATCAGTGGTGAACCCAACACGAGCACTGAAAGCAGATGTAACTCTGGTAATGGTTGCTCGGTCCCCAGCACGCTTCCTCGCCTGGTCGGCGAGAGGGAAGCAGGGTGCGGGAATTAAATTTATTCTTGGAAGGATTTAAAAATCTTTCATTTTGGAATGGCTGGGCGACTGTGCAGCACAGCCGTCGGTGTGCTATTTGCCTCTCCCTGATTTATGCGTTTAACTCTCCTGTTCTCTACTCATAATATCATAGGAGTGTAATATTATATATTTATGATTCTATCATGGCCTGATTTTGAAGCGAAGGGAAGCTGTGCATGCTCAGTGCCTCTGAGGAATACACCAGGCGCTGCCAGGGAAAGGGCCTTCCCCCGTGACATCCCTTAGCTCCCTGGTGCTTTACCAGTCTCTCACACCGGACTGGACCTCTGCAGCTCCCCCGACTCCTTCTCACCCACCACCTGCAGTGGAAAGTGACGCCCAGCGGCTCCCCTTAGCCCCAAGGCACTGCCCGCCGAGGGACATTTCGGCCGCGGCGGCAACGGGGGCTACTGGCATGGGGACAGCTGGGTCTGACCCCCACCGAGCCACCCGCCTAACCTTCGCCCACGCCCCTAAAAGGGGGCTCCAAGCAAACACCCCCGGTAGCCCCGAAGCCAAAGTTCCCCTTGATTCAAGGTTGGGGGCGACAGAGCGGAGCAGGGATCCTCCCCCTGCCCCCCGAAAGGCCGGCGAGAAGTTCCAGCCTCACGCCCTATACGCGCACCCAGACACCGACACAGACGGTCTCCCCGGGGGGCTGCCCCACTCAGCTCCCGGGGGGCTGCCCCACTCAGCTCCCGGCGGGCCGCTCAAGCGGGGAGGGCCGGGGGGGACACGCAGCCTCCCCGTTTCCCGCCGGAGGCGGACCCGCGCCGCCCCCTGCTGACCCCCCCAGCCCGAGGCGGGAGGACGGCAGCCCGCTTCTCCGCGGCAGCATCGGCCGGCAGCGCGTCCCGGCTCCGGCCGGGAGCCATGGGAGCGCGGCGGGCCCCGTGCTCGGCCCGGCTGCCCCTGCTGCGGCCCCAGCAGCTCGCCGCTCCGGCGGCGCGGGGCACGACCGGCTGGCGGGGCTCCCCCGGCCAGGCGAGGAGGAGGGGAGGGCCGGCAGTGGGGGATTCCTGGCCCCCCAAAGGAGGTGGGGGAGGCGGGGGAGGGGAGACGGGGGGGAGGGGAGGGGAGGGGAGGCTGGGCTCCTGGAGAAGGAGGCGATCGCTAGCACAAAATCCTGCGTCTTCAAAGCAGCCCCGGCGGGCAGAGTAAGTATTTTGGGCGAGCTCCTTCCTCGACCCCCTCTTGCCTCCGCAGGGATGGGGAGCTGGAGAGGGATGCGTACGGCCGCCCGGGGCGGGGGGGATTATGCGCAGGGCCCATTCCCCGCTGCGGGATCGGCTCAGCGCGGCGAGGTTCAAGCTGCAGTCCGCCGGCTGGGGACTGAAGAGACGAGAGGCGGGTGTGGGGCTGCCTGTATTGCTGTGCGAGGGTGTGTAATCCATTCACCCCCTTCCCCCGCTCCTCAAATCCCCCCCACCCCCCAGCTGCCCGCTCCACCTACCCACCCCCGAGCGCGTCAAGGCTTTGCTTCTCCCAACCAAGCTTCCTCGTGGCTTCTCTTTGCTCTGTAAAAAATAGATATATGTCCGAAAGCTAAAGGGGGTGAAGCTGCCGAGGGGGGTGGGGAGGAGGGCTTCTCTACGGAGCGGGAGCGAGGCGGAGGGAGAGCCGCTGCACGCCTCGCAGCTCCCTTTGCTCTGTCTCCGCCGGCGCTCGCCTGCTGCCGGGCGTGAGGAGGGTGTGTGAAGGTAAGGGCTGTCACCGTGCTCTCGGGAGAAGAGCTGCCCGTGCCCTGCCTCGCCGGGGGCTTCCCTCTCGGGCTGTGCTAGCAAAAGGAGGAGAGCGGCATCCTGCCCCACGCGTGTCCATCAGCCTCCCTCCCGCCCGCCAGCCGGCCGAGAAGTTACTTTGTTCGCAGAGTTCCCTCGAAGGCCGGGCTGCTGAGGTCGGGCGGCGACGGAGGCACCCCCTGGGCTCCCCTTACCGCTGCCCGCCCTAGCGTGCTCCTCGCATCCTCAGTGTTCAGGTGTCACCAGCCGCTACCGGAGACTTTACCGGGAGGGAAGCCTCCGAGGAAACAGCCGTGCGCGCCTTGCCTGTAACTTCCCTCTCGTGCAGCCGTGGGAAGCGGCGGTGGAAGTGGAACAACTTTGCTTTGTCGTAGCAGATGATTTTGTGACCTCTAAAGTTTTGTGCCGGGCTGAAACCGCTGGATAAGTTTGTGGTTCTGTGTTTTCTGTTTTTAGGATTCATGCTGGTATTCCTGTGGCTTGTTGCGCTGTTCCTTGGTATCCAGCACGTTCAAAGCACTGGAGCAGGAAAAGAAAGAAAAAAAGATTAGTAATGTTGAGGTAGGGATTTCATTGCTTTTAACACCTTCCTTTCTTAATATCAGCGTTTTCCATTTGCACTTTCAGATGGTAGGATGGCATACATTTATAAATGCACATACGTGACTGTGGATAGCGGAGGGGAAAGATGGGAAACAGAGAGAAAATAGATTTTAAACATTCCATTCTCTTTGGCAGAGGATCAATAGCTGAAGATTTTTGCTTATGCAATCTATACCTTGACAATATCATAATTAAGAGATCTGCTGGTAATGTACATTATCGATAGCTGTTTCAGCCTCAGTTAAGGCTCTATGAATTTCATAGGTAATTCAGACTTGTGTGAAGGAACTTTGGGCATTCTGGATAAATGGATAGCTAGGCAAGATTCTTAAACTTTGTGGCTGGCTCCTGATGAAGTGAACTCAGTTTCTCAGAAGAATATCAGCGGGTCTGCATTTTAAGTGTGTGTGTCTGAAATCTCACTGCTGAAGAAGAGTGTATCTTTTGAGAAGACCACTTCAGGAGTCATTGGATGGGAATCTGTCGAGTGCTCGTTCATAATAAACAGTTTTGTGATGCCAGGCACGGTAAATTTTCTGGTAGTGTCATACTTGGATGGGGAGGTGTGTGTGTGTGTAATCCCTGTTTTACTGGGGGATTTGGATGGAATTATTCAATGTAATGGCTATTCCATATATGATTGCTACATGAAGGGACTGCTACTAATTATTACCCATGCAATGTTAATGGTGTGTTTAAACAGTTTTGGCTTGGCTCTTTTGTTTCATTGTCTCGAGCTATCTGAGACAGACAAGTCTTAAAATCTCTTGCCTGTACGTTATTCCCTCTCTTATCTCTCTCCTTTCCATCAGTCTAAATTAAGGCAGAGTAACCACTGAGAGTGCCTGTATGTGCTTGTGTGCATTAAAATGCCCATCTTCAAGATAATCTTGGTGGATGAGAGCAAACCCCTCATGCCCTGTGTGAACATCTGCTGGGATGGTGTTAATACAATGCTTTTATTTTTTGGTGTTAGTTTTTTTTACGTGAGAAAATGTAAAGATGAAGCTGCTGCTCTGCTCTGTGTTCAAACAGGTTGTGGGTTGTTGGTTTCATTTTGTTAAATGCTAGATGCTCATTCTAGGAACTATCGGCAGGAATGTCAAGTGGACTGGAATTCTGATCTGGCATAGGCAGTCAGTTCTGACACTGATGTTTCTACTTCTTAATGGTTTACAGAATATATTGTTGTTTGTGGTCATATTTATTCAGTTCAGTTTGTTATACATAATTAGAGAAAAGCATTCAGATGATGTCCTTTCAAGAACCAAATATGATCAGATCTGCTGCCTCAGGTGCGGTGCTCCTCACCTGCAGAGTTACACGGAGAGGGCTCTTCTGTATAGAACAAGGCAGAAAAGGTTACTGGTTTTTAAGTCAGCTAGAGTTTTGCCACTAAAAATTACCAGGAAAGAGGCTAAAATCCCCTGAAACCAGGTCAGTTTTCTAGGAAGTTTCTTTTGTCAGACATATTGAAAAACCAAATGAAAGGAGCGCACTCATAATTGCAAATTGTACTGCTTCTGCCTGTCAGAAGAGTTTTCATTTCAAATGATTACTAGTTATGCTGAAAATAAATCAGTGCAGTCCATTTGATTCTTGCTGACCCTGTTTTGGGAAGACTGTGGAAGGGATGTGTAAGGTAATCTGAAGGAAGAGCCTTTTCATGTGTTCTGTTACGTTAGGATACATTAGAATGTGACTGTACGGATTGCACTCGCAGAGTGAGACTAAGTGTAGTGCTGGAAGCTTTAACTGAAATGCTCTGAGTTGAACACCAATTTGGATTTGGTGAGCGTTGTCCATAGGTAAATTTGGCTGCTGTGAGACTGAGAACAAGGTGGTCTGTAGTTATTATTTCTAATAAAATACGTGCTTCCATCCAGATTGTGGGTATTCTAGGGTATGTTTCTAGGTACAAACAAGGTTAGTGATGCTTTAAGAGAGCCCTTTGAGGTCACTGGACTGTCATCCTTTGACTTTCTCTTGCAAAGTCATCTTTTCAGGCTGCTGTTATTACAAATAAAGTAATGTGAGTGTTACACTTGGGCAAGGTTGCAGGATGACAATCCAGTGTCAGGTCTGTTGCATAAAGGAGCAGAGCTGGTATGGTAATGGCTATTCACCTGCTTCTGCCCACTTCTGGAGTGGGTCAAGCATTTCATTCTTTATGACTGCTCACTGCTTGACCTCACTGTTGGAACTGTTAGCAAGTGTGACAGTGATTTGATAAGCTGGTGGAAATTGTATGAGGATTAACAAACTAACCATCAGTTTATATATGTAGTAATGTGCAGTCATCATTAATTTGGGATTCATTACAGTCATGTGAATGCAAAATACTTTGCATTTCCCATTCAGCCACTATTTAAAATGCCATTATTTACCAGGGGAGTAACATAGGTTCATGTTGTTGGTTAAATATTGGGTATTATGTGTGACTGTGCAGAGCCATACTCATATCAGTGCAATGAGGACTTGAACTTGTCTTTTTTAACTCTGACTCAGAGGTGTAGTAGGTATAATACATTTAAATTGTAAGTATTATTTGCCCTTACTTTTTATGTATGGCAATTTATACATTACTGAAAGGAAAAATAAACCCAAAGAGGAGGCTTCCTTTAGCATCTCTCACTGTTTTGAAAGCTCCTTTTCTGTGGGATGTCCTCTTGACCTTCTAAAGTCAGTTCCTCTGACATATAGCCAGCCCAGCTTTCCCTATAGCAGGTGAGGGTCTTGCCATTCAGATGAAAACTGCAGCCAGCAGAGCAGCTGTAGAAGCAGCACACGAAGGAGAGTGATGGGTGTTGGTATTTTTGACTGGTTTTCCCCTGCCGTCTCCTGATGGACTGCTTCGCCCAAGCTCCGCTTGCCAGTTCTCGCGGTTGTGTCACTTTGCTTAACGTGCTGTATAGCTCGAGCATTCTGCATACCACTTCATTTCTTACTACCTTTTCCCTCCTTACTGACCTACCTCACCTTCTCTCTCCTTTTGCCTTTTGTGGTACTAATCTTGCTTACTTTTTCCTTATCCACAAATGAAATGGGAAGGAATGTGCTGTTCTGCCACGGCACCGATCATTTCTCTGCATTGCTGTATTATTTGTGCTCTTATATCCTTTGCTGAGTTCTGGGAGCTGTAAGCTGTCTGGGGCAGACACTCTCTGTTGCTGTGTGGTTGTACAGTGTCTAGCATAGTTAGCTGTTGGATTTCACCTGGTCTGTGGGCACCCATTGTATGTAGTAATACTAGGATCATTTTGACGTTGTGGGACAGCGTTTCTTCTTCTATGGTACAAGAGCAAAACCTTTCTTACTCAGAGCTTATCTTTAGTGCTGTTCTGAGGTATGTCTTAGTTTTGCTGATGAGTGCCTTGTCCTGGGGATCCTGCTCTGGCAGGGGTTTGGACTGGATGATCTCTGGAGGTCCCTTCCAACCTCTAAGGTACTGTCCTGATATGAGTTGGTTTTGGCAAGCGTTGAAGATGCCGTGCCTAATGCAATGGGGCTGGGGTAGATTAGAACTTAGCTACTGGCAGTGGCTAACAATCTAGTACCTTGAACAGGAGCCCAAACAAAAAAAGTCAATTTCAACACATTTCAGTGGGAACTTGAGATACTGTCAACACCAAAAAAACCTGTTGTGGTTTCACCATGCTGATCAAATGAGACAGAAGGAAAAAGAAAATCTGACGCTGTGTAGTGAGTTAATTTCACTACTTTGATATTTTCCTCCTCTTAGTGTTATTTTGCAATTCCATCCCCCTTTAATTTTCACTCCTAAGCTGTTTAGCTTTGGTTTAGCATCCTTTGTGTCACGTGAAAATTTGTCATTAGTCCAAATGAAATTTTCCAAGAGAGTTTGTCCAGCAGGCAGTGAATCAGCAGCTATGTATTGCAGTGTGCTAGCTTCCACCTGGGCTAGCCCAGCTGCCACGGAGGCCTGTCAGTGCGCTCTCAGCGTACTTGTTCTGAGTTCTGCTTCTTTTATGAGTAGCCTCTTTATCTTCAGGGAGAGCAGTGAGTTGGGAAGGCACTGTGGGGCTGGGTGCTTTGCTAGTCAGTAGGATCCATTTTAGGACTGAAGAGTAGTTTAGTTTAGTTGCCTTTGGTTCAGGACCATGCCAGGGGGCTCTTTGTGGAGGTGACTTTAAGGATAGAAGGTGCAGGTGGCCCAGGTAGGAGATGCAAGTGGTTGAAGCAACTGTTAAGTATTTTTTCCTTATGTCAGCCCTGGGGAGGATACCTGGAAAAATAAAGAGAACAAACCCTGTCTGAATATTAATGAAGTTATGCAAAGGATTTAATTGGGATGGATGCAGCTAAATGGGTAAAATGGGAAAACAACAAATTAATAGGACAATGTTCTTTATTTGCAAAGCTCTGTGTCTAAGAGGAAAACCAACAACAGGGCAGTTAAGGATTTTCGTGACTGATCTTATAATTTAACCCCAGGCCTTAACAGGAGAAGATAGACAGGTGTCAGAAATAGCATCACTCTAAATGTATTGGCATGTAGCCTGTCTTCTGCATCCAACCTTATAAGTAATGGTTTGCTGGTACTTCGGCATTTCATTCATCCTGAACTACAGCAATACATGTGCCACTTTTGTTTTCCCTTCTTGTCTATTGACAGAGGGATCAGCAACCTTTCAAGAGCCGTTAGGGTTAGATTTCTTTCTGAAACTGGACAAGCATATTGGCAGCAGAAATTCATCCACGGCCCAGGGCTGCTGCTGCACAAAGATGGAAGACCCTACAAGCTGTCTTACCGGTATGAATTTGCTCGTGTATGAAGCAGCAGTTCCTGACTCCTGCTAAACTTTGGCAGTTGCAGAGATGCTGTGTGCTACTCAACCTCTGTCCTGAGTCACCTCAGCACCTCTGCTGTACTTTGCTGACCCACAGACTAGCACTGCTGGTGGCCAACGCTGGTTTTGAATGCTTAAAGGAAGACTCCTTGAACTGTCTACTGAAATAATTATGTTAAAGATAGGGTTAAGGTGTCAACATAATTTGATGTAGTTTTGTTACCAGAGTGAATGCATTAAACCTGATGGGGTGTATTCTGTGTCCTCAGGTACCTAGGAATGACCAAACTGATCCAATTCTTCTTATTTCTACACAATTTCCATGGAAATCGGTTTGGCTAAAGTGGGTGTTGCATGCCAGTGGGACTTGAACCACTGAGGCAGAATAGAGTAGAATAGAATAGAATAGAATAGAATAGGAGTAGAATAGAATAGAATAGAATAGAGCAGGTTGGAAGAGACCTTCAAGATCATCGTGTCCAACTTATCATCCAACACCACCTGATCAACTAAACCGTGGCACCAACCACGCTATCAAGTCTCAGATTAGGAAATGAGTGTGAGGCTGGTTGCCACAAAAGGGTGAAGCAAGAGAGTACACTTCAGTTAAAAATTAGACCACACTTAAACATGTCAGGGCATACAAAATGAAATACATCACCTTTCAGTATTTATATAGTCTTATTTTCAGTAAGTAAGATTTGTTTTGAGAGAATTAAGAGATTCATCAGGTGATGTGCCCAAATTGCAGGCTGAAGTGTGGAAGCAAATCCTCCCAACCCCAATGTATTTCTGTTGGAGTATCAGGTGTTGATGATTTTCCCACACAGCCTGTAGTTTTGGCTGTTTTCCCTTACAATGAGCATCATAGTTTGGGGATTTATAGTTTGTCTTTTGTGAATGCATGCTCCTGATGTTCAGCGAGGTACTAGACTTTGAAATACTGCCAGAGATTTAGGGAACTTTTTAGAGTGAGGAATGAGTTTTGGGGCTTTTAGGTGTTTATTTAAAACTATTAATTAAATTACTCAAATGAAATTAATGAAATAAATTGGCTACGTCTGCAGGTATTTTGGGATAAATGCAGGTAGCACTGAGCCAAACCAGTGTGGTTTTCAGGAGAAAAGATTTTCAGGGGAAAGATTTGCTTTTATTTCAGCAAAATGTGTCCATTTTATCCATATTTGATGGTGTTTTCTATACTCAGGCAAGATTGTAGAATTAGAGTAGCACACTTAATCTTGTTAGGTGTCGAGTCTGTTTGTAAATCTTCAAGTGTTGCAATGTTTGATTGGAAAATACCTTGGGTATGTTGCAAAGTGAAAGTTAGAGGAGCAGACAAAGCACTGTTATTAAGTTGTGTTTGTTTTCAAAATGGAATGATTTAACAGTTGTCTTTGTAGATGAGACTTTGAGTCAGAAAATGCTGCTGCTGCTGATCCAAAATAAAAGTAACTCATCATAAATGGAATATTTAGTTGCTGTGGTTTTGGGAGCCAAGGTAGGGAAATAAGAAAAGGCAAGTTAAAATCATGGAATCATCGTTCAAAATAAGACTAGCTAAGAAGGTTTCTTAGTTGTAACTATTTTAAGCAAAGAGAGCAACACATTTCATAGGTAACTGTGGGATCTTTTGTGTTTCCTGCACTCCTATTTTGGGAGGAAACTCCACAGAAGTGGCTATAATTCCACAAGACAAACAAGTAATCTCATTTCCTACTTACTGCGGCTGTCTAATCTTTTTGTGGCAGCAGAAGCTAAGCAGCGTGTTAGTGCTCTTTATTTGTGAAGTAATGAGAGCATCATGTATAATATTTGTGTTTGAGAGCAATGGAAGCAAACTCATTTGAACAAAAAAAATTAATTTCTGTGAAGAATTTTTTTGTTCCCCTGCTGTATTTGACAGGTCATTAGAACCTGCAAAGGCAAACAATCTTTCAGGCTTTTTGTGGCATGGTGAGAAATATCTTGAGGGAATATTTGCTGTTTCATTTTTAATGCTGATTAAGGTAATTGTAGCTACAGAGAAATAAGAGGTCTTGTTTAATTTACAAAACATATTGCTCAGTGCCTTGCTGATCTGCAGTTAGTGTGTGATGTGTATCATAAGGCATTGGAACGTTCATTGATGGGTGAAAAAAGAGGTTCTAAACACTTGAGGATAGAGCTTGCTTTACTTCTGGTGGGAGTCAGTAGGATTTTGAGGCATGGTTTTGAGTTACATAGGTGGGAATAGCTCTGATTTCCAAGGAAAAGATACAGTCACAGGACTGAGTGTTATCTGCTGGGTAATAGCAAATTCAGAGACCCAGCTCTGATGTGTTTTTAAAAGACCACCCAAAGAACCCCTTTAATAAATCCTGGGTTTGATAAAACTTGTATCAGCAGAAGCTGCTGAAGAGAGCAGAGGCTGAAACATGGGATGCTGAAGATATTTTCCATGCAAGATACACCGTAGGCAAAGGGCTTGGAAAATACCATAGTAGAGCATATCCGCTCTGGTTGCCAGCTGAGCGTGGTGAGAGCCCTGCTAAAAGCCGTGGTAAAGAGACATTTGGAACGGTTTTATTCCAACTTTTAACCTTGAGACAGCTTTCTACACTTCCACATCAATATACCTACTTGTTCTGTACCGAGGAGCAGGTGGAGCAGCATACAGTGCCATCTCATGGTACTCACAGAATGGATTGCTGAGTGTGTTTGAGTTTGTTGGGTGGTTTTGAGATGAATTTGCATTACAAACCTCCCCAGCGTGTGTACATCTATTTACTGCTTAAGCCAGGACATTTTTCAGCTTGTGTGTGCATGAAGTTAGAGCTGTGTGCATGAAGTTAGAGCTGTGTGCATGAAGTCAGAGCTGTGTACATGAAGTCAGAGCTGCCTTTCAACAGTGGGCTCTGCAGCAGAGGCCTGAGGCACAAATTCAGCGACCCTCAGGTAGCTTTTTGTCTGTTAATTTCTGAATGCTGTTGGTCAGTTCTCACTGAGAGAAACTGCAAGTGCATAGAGCACTGGGTTTGGGGAAAGCTTGTGAGTGTGTATTTCACTTCAGTACGTTGTGGTTTTGCTTGTGTGTTTTTCTAACTGCGCTGGGAAGCGCTTTGGTCTCTGACAAACAGCATTCATTTAGAAGGCCTAACGATTCCATCAGTAGAAACGTGCATGATCGACCTGCAAATCTACAAGTGTCTCGGTAGCAGCTGGTTGTGCTGCCTTCACTTTTAAAGCCCTCATTTGTCAAGTGAGTCCAAACCAGTCCTGCTACAGGGAGACTCAGTGGTTTTGATTTGCCAGGACTTGAGTTTGTTTCAAAAACTGAGGAGCAGGAAGAGGAGACCGTATCCCTTTGGAGAAGCTTTCTGCAGTGTGGGTTGCCTGGCCCATCCTTCAGCACAGAAAAATGCCATTTTGGGGAGCGTTCCAGTATTCATTCCCAATGGCCGAGCTGGAGATACCAGACTGTTTCCATGGATTGGCTTCTATCTGGAATATCTGAAATGAGTATTTTAGACAGCAAAAACCTTTTGCATTTTCAGCATATTTCTCATAGTAAGTGATTGCTTTACTGCTTCCAATGTGTTTGAGTATCGATGGGCAGCCTGTAACAGCTGGGTTTTTTGAGAGAGTGAAAACAGTGACTTGTGCTGATGAAACCAATCACTAGTGGTTACAGGGATGGTACTGTGACAGTTGGGACCACTACTGCAGAATACTCCATAGCACTTTGTTGGGGCTTAAATGAAGTGTCTGCTGCCCCATGTATGACCTGAGAGCTCATGAAAAGCACTGCAGTGCAGTACAGGGGAAGTAGGGGAAGAGCTGAACCTTTAGTAAAGCTCTTGGAAGGGTTTTTGGTTAACAGCACCCAGTGTCTGTATGTGGTCTGTGTAACTGTGTGGTCTGTCACAAACTCTCACGTGCTTATTCAAGGTATTTTACTGCTGTGTCTGTCTGGCTTTGCCTGAAGAAATGCAGCTTTGCTGGTTTGGAGCTACATGGAAATGGCTGGGTTGGGTTTTAATGTTTTTGAATGTTGCATTTTCTTTCTTCACTGCCTTCACAGATCCCAGCTTGTCAGAGGCTCTGAACAAAGCTAACATCTTTGCCGCTGCTCTTAGTACTGCCAAGAGTCTCAGTGTCCTTTCTTTATGTGGTCTCACTATTATTGTGAGCAGTGGCAACTGCTCCTCTTCAGCATGCTATAACCATGTTGTGCTTCTTGGCCTCCAGATTTTCCCAGTGCAGCAAAGTTTATTGTTCTGTAGGTAGCTCCTTCACACTCTTCTGCCTTGGACACGATGATCTGGAAGGTCTCTTCCAACCTGGTCTGGTCTATTCTATTCTATTTATCATGATATTCAATATTTTATCTTGGTTTCTAATGATTGTTTTAGTGACATCTGTTTGAGCCATGTTGTTTTTAAGTCTGGGTTCCTATTGTGTGTTGCTAGAATAATCTTCAAGAAGTCTTGTTGTTCTTAGGCTGGAGATAAAGGGTAGATGGTGGAGGAAACAGTGGGGACGATGAAATGAGATATGGCGAAAGACAATGGATCTGACAGTGTACTGAAGGATGAACATAGAATAAAGCTGAATCTGTGAGTATAGAAATGAGATTAAAATAAAATGTTGGCTTGAAATGGAAAAAAAGGATAGATAGGATGCATAAAAAGACTGTGAAATTCATGTAAAAGAGGGAAGGAATTCTGTCAGCTGCACAAGAAGGCTGTGAGATGACAATACCAGGAATTTCAGGCTGGAAAAGGGAAAAACAAATTCATACAAAGATTTATTTGAGTGCCTCATCAAAGGGCTTAAACAGACACTTGGGTTCAAGCACCTGCCTTGTCCAGCAGTTCCTCAGGAGAGATGCTGCAGTACAGATAGTTTATGGCCCGATGCAAAATCTCCTGAAGATGGTGGAGCGGTGTCCATTGTACACAGTTGACTTTGGGTCAGAGCTCTGTGAATGTTTGAACAAAGGCAGGAGAAAGCAGCAGGAAAATACTGTAAAGAGAACATTTCTGCCATCAGTAAGAAGATGGCTTAGCTGACTTAATAGCTTCTTCCCAGGCTGTGATTCCAACAGCCAGGTTTGTGGTATTTATTTTAGTATTCATGTTCTTGCAGTCTTTTTTACATTTTTCTGTTTTTCTCTGGCAGACATCCTGCAGCTCTCCAAGTCTGGGGGAAGAGGATGGTTAGCATGTTGTTGCTGTGGGGATTTGAGGCTCAGTGCTCTGTGTTGTTAATGCTGGGCATATCATTTTAAAACTTGCCTGCTATAGAAGCAGACAATTATTTCCCTGCTGCATCTCGTCCCCTAGTTTGGGAAAGGCAGGCATTTCAGAATATGAAAAGAGAGAAAGTTACAATTTGGGGGACTAGTGGAAATGGAAACAGAAAGAGGGGAGTAATGGGTGTGAGGCTGGTTATCAGTCAAGCTGGAAAGAGACAGCTTGTTCTGTCGAACACCAAAACGTTAGTAGTCAGCCAAGCACTTATGCAGGAAGAAAACCCTAGACTGAAAGGTAAGCTTCAAAGACATCTGTGTATGTTTCTGAAATGAGCTTGAATTAAGCTTGCTATTGAATAATGCTTACTGATTATGTGCTGCATATCTCAGTTCTGTTCAGTGCAGGCTATTCAGATGATTGCTAGGGGTTTTTTTCTTTTATTTATTGCAGGATTTTATTTTTCACTCTTGGATGCTTTTCCTGTGGCCAGGGTTGGCACTGGGTGACTGTCACTTGTCAGAAGGCTTAGCTGTGCCTCTTTTTTTTCCCCTCTCTCTTTCCTTAACTGCTATTTCCCCTAGCTACCCAGAAAGAGGAAGCAGGGATTAGGAGTGGATTTTTGGCTACCTGCATACCTGCCCCTTTTCTGTAGGAGATTTGATGTGTAACTTGGGAGAAGTCATGAAAGAAGGACCCAGAGCGGAGGCTGACAGAAGCCATGAGCTCCTGAGAACTTAGTAAGGCCAAAGGGAGATTCTAAGTCCCTAAGGCAGTGCCTTAACTGCTTTGTAACTAAAGCTCAGTTGTGTGTAAAGTGAGAGTAATCACTGAGTGCTAAACCAAAGGCTGGGTTTTTCAGGTAGTTTGAAATCTAGGTAGAGCTGTGGAATCATAAATTATGAATCTTACAGGAGAGTATTTCTAGAGGTCACCAATTCTAATCATTTCTTTCAAACAGAAGCAGGTTCACTCAGAACAGTTTGCCCCCTGTAGAATCTTTGACCTTGCCTACTGAAAACTTCTTTACAAATGCATCATTTAATACAGGAAGCTCCTCAGGGAGGGTTCTTCACATCTGCTGTCATAATTTCTTATTTCCTAAATGCAGCAGTTTGTACTTGATTGTTCTTAGAAGGATCGTGTCTCCCTTCCACCCCTCTGCTCTGCTCCTCTGCTGCTGCTTGTTCTGCTAAACCCCAAGATTTTCTTTGTTGTGATTCTGCTGTTTCCTTACCACTCGGTTCTAGGGGCAGGCATGGAGGAATCTGCACTTTTATTCTCAGTCTGTTTTCCTGCGGGTTGTTAGTGACAGCAAGTTGTCGTCGTTTTACAGCCAGTAACAAAACTGAGCCCAATCTCTCCTTTCGATTTCCTAACAAGATTTCCCGGAACAAAAATACACCACCACTTCTTGAAACACCCTAGTAGTTAAACAGAAGACCGAGACCCAGATTTTTCCAGGCGCTGGGGTGCTTGAGTGCCACTAGAACTGAATGGGACCTAAGTACCTGTAAATAGCTTTAAAAATTTGAGTGACTATGAAGACCTCCCTCATCCATCACTCTTGGCAGCTGTCCCTTCAGAATGGAATTAAGGCACAGCAGCAAGGTCACCTAAAATGCTTGTAGTCTTCCTGCTTTCCAGAAACGGCACATAGGAAATGAATTGCTGCCTTCTAGCTTGCTTTGTCATGAAATACATCTTCTGAAGCAGATTACTTCTGTTCCCTAGGAAAAAAAAGAAAAGCCTTCACTTGCATGAAAGTAAATATTTAAGGCAAGACAACTTTTTAAAAGGGTGTAAAGTTAGACTGTAAAAATAGCCACCTTATAGCTGATAGTTAACTTTTTATTCAGTCTGGGATATAAAATTGACACTTAAATGACTTTGTGCCGTTCCTAGGGGATGCTCTTTGCATTCCAGTTGGGTCGCTTTTGCCGTTCCTCCGTCCATTTTCGGTGCTGCTGGTCTAGACTTGCGTAGCCTTCAGGGAAATTCTTATTCCCCCCAAACCCAGATGGGTTTTACTTTTTAATATTTAGTAACTTTTAATTGTGTGTCAGCCTTTGAATTGCTCTCTTTTTTCCAGTGAATCCAGGGTGTTAGGCTAGTGCTGACTGAAGAGAGAATGTGTTTGAAGGGGGCAGTGCTTCGTATCGGACAGGAGTTCCTTCAGTGATGCTATAAACCCAGGAGCAAGTGCACAGAGGGCCATTTGCTCACTTCCTTAGGATGGAAAGAACAACTTGCAATGCTTCCCCAGAATAAGTGGCTCAGATTTTCTGAAGAGTTGGTTGAGCTGATTCTTGTTTAATTAACTTGCATTTCAGTTGTGCACAGCTGTGTATTCAGTTTCGGGTTTGCTGGGGTTTTTCTGAAGGAGGATGAGGAATAAACATCCAGCAATGCACTTCAAAAACAGAAAGAAACCCCAAACTTTATTATTTGACACCCCATTCTGAATGACTGTATTGTCTTTTAGAGGTGTACTAAGTGTCTGAAATACTTGAGCAATTTGTCCTTGTGTTCTTTAGCAAGTTTCCTCCTGCTCCCCACTCCCCACCCCTCTGTTAATCAACTCGCTGAGTTTGAGAGGTTTATGAGGAGTTCCTTGAGCTACGTCTTCATCTCTCCATATCTCCCCTTCATCTCACAGTAAATAAAACAAATGCCAAACAGATTAACTGTCAAACAGTTATGCTCCATCTCTTCAATCTGCTTTTAGGTTTTTCAGAGGAGTGTGTGCTGATTAGGTAAGGAGATGTCATGGTCTTCTTCGGTCGACGTAGGAAGATAGCAGCTATGATTGCCTGAGAAAGCCGAACCCTACAGTGCAAGCATGGCTTTTGCCCAGTCACACATTATGGCAGCTAGAAGACATCAGCACAGTAGACTCATAATTGAAGTGGATGAGTACAGCTCCAACCCCACACAGGCTTTCACATTCTACAACATTAACCAGGGACGTTTTCAGCCCCCACATGTGCAAATGTAAGTATTACAGTTTTGTTATTGCTCTAGCACAGCCTTCTAAATTGTTATTGCCTTGTCGATGGTGTTCTTGATGGACCAGTCAAAAAGAGTTCAAAAACCACTGTCTAGAAAGCCTTTCTGGTAACTGTAGTGATACAAAAGCTGTCCAGTTGGAAAGTGTAAATACTTTTTAAGGGATAGAAGAGAGATCACCGGAGAAACAAGCGACGAGCAGTGCTAATGAAGTAAGAAATGCTACAAGGATGATACTCTCTGCAATCTTAACAGTGTTTGTTTGCTTCATGTGCTTGCTTACTGTTGCAAATAGCTGCTGAAAATACCAAGCCTGTATCTGTACAACACATACTGTTTTATTAGTTATATTACAACTACATGCAAGGGGAAAATCACATCAATAAATAAAATAGTGTGGGCACCCATCCGACAACTTCCATACCATTGTGCCAAAGATGCCGAGTGCTTAAAGAGTAATTAATGTGTTTGTTTCTGACTTCTTATATAATGACAACATCAGTTAAATTAAGGGCTCTAAATGATTTACTTCTAAAGTGGAGAATTATAATTACAAAATGAAACCTGCCATAAAGTTTAAAGCCAGGAGGAAGAGCAGAGCAGCAGAGCTATTACAAATAAATTAAGTGTGAAATTCCGCTGTAAAATACTTTTATAGGGAATAAAAACGTCTCTACTATTTTACTGTGTTTATTAAAGAGATCAACAGCCTTATATTTAGATCAGAAGGCTGGGTTTAATTGTTTTTTTTTTTTTTGAAGGAAACTTTTTTTCCCTTTAGGAAACCTTCATTAACATTTTGGGTATTTAATGTGATTTGATCATTTCAAACACAGGCTGTGCTTTCTGCAGTTAAGAAACTCAGCAGCTGTGACTGCTCCAATACTGTGGTTCTGTTTACTGAATGCTTATGTATATTCTTTGGCATAAGTTAGGTATTATATTGAAAGTACCTGAAGGCTAACATATATACCATGGCAGTGAGCAAACATTTTGGGGGGGGCAGTGTGTTAGCTTATAGTCTCCGTTGGGGGTGATTAGGTACTGTCGGAATGCAGACAGTAAAAGGAGGTAAGTGGTAGCACTGGTAAACATCCTTTGTTTATAGAGCTCCAAATGGCATCAAAATCCCAAGCAAACAAATGTGCATTCAGAAATACTTTCATAAACAGAAATGCAGGTTGCTTTATTTGTCAAGCCATAGCTATTTTTAGTGAATATCCAGACAGTTCCTGGGCACTCAATGTGTTTGTTCACTATTCTTAAAAGCTGAATGTTTTTTACAGGGCTAAAAAGAGGTCATTTATTCATATCCACTTGGTACTCAACAATGTGCTGCTCATACTTCTAATCAGTAATAAATCATATTACAAGAGGGCTTGGAAAATCAGCTGCATGATGGAAGTTCAGCACCTAAGCAAGTAGTTGAAAATAAACTATTCTTAGAAAATAATTCCTCAGAAGAGTTTAGCAGTCTCTCATGAATGATTAATACTGCTGAGGAAACTTGTTCAAGTAAAAATCAGGCTAAATCAATGAGAACTTCTGCTGCAGTCTGACCTACTCTCTTCTTTTTTTTGGTACAGAAATTGTAAATAATGTTTGTGAGTAGCAGCAAGATTGCTTTTGCCCTCCTACCAATGAACAGAATGGCAACAGAGAAGGGAAAGGTAGACATAAAAAGTGTAACAAAAGCACCTTATAGCCACATTATTGTTATGGGTGAAATCTTAGCCCTGCAAGTTTTGTTGTTAACTTCAGGGAGGTGAGGGCTTTGCCATGTCTTTGTGTATAGTTAAACCACCTAGATTAGTGATGGTGCAGGCAATCAGAGACACAGACCTATTAAGGTCCCGTTGAACCGCAGGAGGCTTTTTTGTGTGTGCTTTTTGCTTTTCTGAATTCATTTTGCAGCTCTCCCTGGAACCTCTGTGCAGGTTTGTGTTTCTTGTTTTGCTTCTTAGTGCCCATAGCTTGCAAACAGCCTTTGCTAGCCCCATCCTCTTAGTTTGGCACCCCTGTGCCTGTGAGATGACTGGGCTGCCACTGACAAGGAGGGTGATAAATTCTGCCAGTGTTTTCAAGCCCACCATTTTTTTTCTGGAGAGTTCCTGTCTTGCTTCTTTGTGAAACCCCTGAAATCTGGTGCATGAACTGACCTCTGGCAGTGGTTTTGCTCTGAGATGTTTTTTAACTTTGCTTTTTAATTTCTCTGCAATCTTCATACTAGTGTAAAGGAAAACAAAGGCATTTGCCCCAAAATAATCAGCAGAGCTGTATTCCTCTGCTGGCGTTGCGAGCAGTGCATGAGGTGTTGGTGCGACAGCTGCTCTGGGAATGTGTTACAAAAGAAGATAGAGCTCCAGCCCTCAGAAATTATTGCCTGTAACACAACTGAGATGCATTTGTGAAAGGTGACATATGTTTTTACCTATGTATGACCTCACTGCATATCCCTTCAACATGAAAAATCTGCATCTCATTTACTTGTGTGGGGGTTTTTTGTACTGAAGCCTTTCTCCTATGAAAACTCTCTGGCCCATTGCTTCCTATTTAAAAGCTACAGATACCTCAGCAACCATGGCAATGCTGTCCATATCTCCCCCATCCCCACTTTCCTTCAGAAAAAGCATGTGTATTATGTGCTGTGTGAGTTGCCATGGTAAGGCTGTCATTTTTTCTGTTCAGCTTCAGAGGAGCAACATGTGAAATGCATGCTTCTCCCCAGCACCCAACTTACTGCTGTGCTGAGCTTTAAAACATTTCTGAAGGAGGAGCATCTGCTTTAAAGGCAGCTCTACCATGCAAAGTGAAAAAGGGGTATTTTAGAGCAGTCCATATCCTTATGTTGTGCCATGTTGTATGCATAATTTAAAGCTGGCTGACTAATAGAACCTGTGACTCACTCTGGGAAATGCTGGGCAGGGAGAGCAATAATCAGAAATCACAGAATCACAGAAAACATCCGGTTCAAAGAGCCCTCAAAGATCATCCAGTCCAACCTTCCACCCAGCACTGAAGGGTCAACACTAAACCATAGCCCTAAGTGCCAGGTCCACATGCTGCTTAAACACCTCCAGGGTCAGTCACCCCACCACTGCCTTGGCAGACCATTCCAACATCTGAGAGCTCTCTCTGTGAAGAAATATTTCCTAGCATCCAGCCTGAGCCTCCCTTGGCACAGCTTAAAGCCATTTCCTCTGGTCCTGTTGCTTGCCACCAAGGAGAAGAGGCTGCCCCCTCCTTGCTCTAACCTCCCTTCAGGGAGTTTTAGAGAGCAATGAGGTGTGCCCTCAGCCTCCTTTTCTCTGCAGAGGAGGCTCCATATTAATTTACTGAACTGATGTTTAATTTTTGTGGCTTGAATGGCTGCAGCAGTTGCCAGGGTCAGCTCTCCCTCATTTTTATCCAAACATCCCAGTTCATTTTGTGGAGGAACTCCAGGGACTGAGTGCTCTACTCTTCACACACCTTGCACCTTATAACAGGCCTCCCTCACTAATTTGAGCACTGCCATTCACCATTCACACTACTTTGCACCCCTGCTACCTCTGCTCACCACTCATGGAGCTTGGTCTGTGGCAGGTCTCTTCCCTACAAAACTGCCTTCTTAGGATGCAGCAGTCATGCAGCTACACTGTTTGAGGTTGTGACCTCCTATGCCTAACCTGCTCCTGCATCTAACTCTTTCTTTTTCCATCTCCCTTTCTACATGTGCCTGTGGTGCTCTTGCAACACGCACCCTCCTTCATCCCTGCATGCAATGTTTGCAGCTCTTCTCTCTCAGGGTCCAAATGTTCCATTCCTTGTCAGCCAAGTCTGAAAACTTCCAGCATGTACTTGCTCACATATCCCACTACATACTGCTGGGTATTCATTAGGTATGATTTGATCCTAGCTGACTTTACTCCTTACCTCATTTTTACTGGGACTTCAGAGGACCACTACAAGATACTTGTACTAAAAGAGGCTGTTTATCCAGTACTGCTGTAAAAAGTCCAAGTATAGGGAGGACAAGCACAAAATAGCTTGTTCAAACTCCAGTTTTGTAATTATATTGTAGGAAATGCTCAGAACATCTCCTGTATTTAACAGGTTTTGTAATGTTTGCAATGTTTTTTCTTTGCTCCCTCCCTGATCCTGCGAAGTTGTTAAACCCACTTCCATTTCCCTGCCTATACAGTTCGTAGAGTTATTTGACCCGAGAAAAGATTGTGCAGTTAAAGGCTACTAGCTTATGTCTTTCAGGCAACAAAATACCTCTGGAAATTTACCCAAGTGAACAGGGATAGTATTACTAATAGCAAAGATACCTAACTTTTCCCCTGAGTTTGTTTATGAAGGTAAGCTCCTAAACTGAAGCACATCCAGCAAGGGGCAGGAGTATCACAGCACCACAGTATGACCAGGGTTGGAAGAGACCTCAAAGATCATCGAGTCCAACCTGTCACCACAGACCTCATGACTAGACCATGGCACCAAGTGCCACATCCAATCCCCTCTTGAACACCTCCAGGGATGGTGACTCCACCACCTCCCTGGGCAGCACATCCCATGAGGAATGTCTGTATTGCAAACTGCAACAGTGAACAGAACGAATTTTTATCCTTTCAAAATAAATATTGTAAAAAATAGAATAGTTTGTAACAGTTCTTTATATCTCTTTGTTTTCTAGTCAACATAAATATGTATCTCTGGCTTTTTCATTGTATTCCACCAGAAGTCCATAACAGGAGTAGTGAGTATGGCGTAGCTGCATTTGCTTCTGTGTGTTCTAACCAAATACGAATTGAGGGCAAAAAGATTGAGTTGGAAATAAGTATTCCTCACGTGGCAGGGAGGTGTTCTCTGCTTTTGTCTTCTAGACCATAAGTAAACCTCATCAGACGGGGTCAGATCTTTTTGTTTTCCCAGTTTTGAATATCAAGATTGGGCTCTGAACAATGCAGCCTCGCCCCTCTCAGCATCTGATTTAATTTAGTTATAATTAAGCCCAGAAAGTTGCCACGTTTGTCCTGACAATAGTTGGGCTTGAACGTGCATTTACTGCTGTTGTCAAGAGAGTTCTTATCTGGCCCTGCACTAACACACTGCAGCATATCTCTCAAACGTGTTAATTAAATTTTCTGGAATTGTATAACTTGCAGGGGGAAAAAAAAAGTTATAATTAGAAAAAATGCATTTAAATGTATTTATGTATCTGAACCAAATCTCCTCCCTGTGTACAGTGTAATCATGTTTGAACAATGAGACAGGATAGTACAACTCCTTTGAAAGGGGCAATGCCTTTGATTTATTTGTAGGTATTTGTTTCAGAGTTACTGCCATAGTTCAGTTCCTTTCCCTTAATCTGTTTTAAGTTAATCCTTCTACCCACCCAGCCCTGGAAATGTTGTGATGTGAACATCAAGATTTTTTTACACCTCCCATTAGTGTTAGGTTTGTTTTAATCTCTTCCATCAGACAGATCTAGAAGTCTGTGTAATCTTTTGCAAAGGTAAAAAACAGTATTAAAATTGCAGAGCAGACACTAAGAGTTACATAAGGGCTTTGTAACCTTGTTATGATGTGTTTCCTGCAGGGTTGATCCGGTGCCCCATGACGCTCCCAAACCTCCAGGATATACAAGATTTGTCTGCATTTCTGATACTCACTCAAGAACTGATCCCATCCAAATGCCATATGGAGATGTGTTAATACATGCTGGTGATTTTACTGAGCTGGGACTTCCTAGTGAAGTGAAAAAATTCAACGAGTGGCTAGGTAGGTACTGACTGCTGTGTGGATTTGAAAGGGAGTTTGTTTACCGGTTGTATCTGCCCTTTCTGCCTCCCGGTGAAAACCGTCACGCGCTCGGAAGCGACGAGCATGGATTTGACTTTTAAATCTGAATGGCAGGGAGCAGGAGTCAGTTTGTTGGGTTTGGTGGGGTTTTGGGTTTTGGTTTTTTTTTTAACAAATATTTTTGCATTTTCCCAACTGAGCAAATAAGATTTGTGAGACTATTCATCTGTTCTGCCTTCACACTCTCAAGTGTACATTAAGCAGCTTCTTGGTGTTAGCAACAATTTAAGTCAGTAGGCCTTCGATGATTTACATAAAACCTCTTACATACATTGTTATGGCTTTGCTTCCTGCAAAAAAAAGTTGTTGTGACTGAAAACATTTGTCTGTTTAACCCCGGAGGCTCGTAGATGTTTTTTTTCAACCCGAGGCTCAGCTGCACCGCGGCGATGAATTCCAAACAAAGCGAAACGTGTGCCTGTGGTTGCTGTCTTGGATGAAGCGGACCAGATGTAGATGCCTTCTGTAGGCAACTGTTGGCATTGTTAGCTGAAATCCTGTTCCACTGGGCAAGAGAGTGGTGATTTACATGTGCTTCTGCAGTGTTTTGTATATGCTAAAAAGAAAGGCAAAAGAGAAAAGAGACAGTGCGAATGGGGAAGCATGCGCCGCACCCAGGCAAAACCCCCCAGCGGCATTGTTCCTGCAGCAGGGGGGGTACCTTCGTTTGTGTGGTGGTGGGAGAAGGCCTAGCTCTCCCTCCCCCACAAAAGAAAGAAACCACAGCTAGCTCAGTCGGAGAAGCAAAGCTATATCTGCAAGCAAAAATGAAATGCAGTGGATACATACACAATATATGCAGTATTTGCAATATATACAGAAATACACAGCAAGGAAAGTAATACTGAACAGAACTCCTTCCTCCTGACAGAGGAGGGTTCCCCCCCTGTACCCCCTCTCTCCCCCCACCTCCCTTTTTTCCCAAAAAGGGCTAGGGAGAGAGAAAAGGTAATTAATAAGGATGAAATTTTGTTAGGCCTCAAAGCATGTGCAGGGATTAGTTCTTCTCTGTTCTCCAAGGCCAACTCCGGCTAGCTGCTCAGAAGCAGGCAGGCTGGAAAGGCAGAACAGACTGGGACAGAGTGAGACTCAAACTGAACTAAAACTTGAAGTTGCATTCTACCAATTTGCCAATGAAATTTGTTTAGAATATCTGAGTGTTTTCAAAATACTCAGCCAGAGTGTTCCAGCACTCTGAGAGCTCATTACCAACAAGAAAAAGGGTGAGAGGAAATGAAAGAGGTGGAGAGAGAAAGGATGCAGTTTGAGGGGAATGGATTTAAGTTTTGATGTTGATTTTCTTTCCTCTAGCTGATTTGATTTTAATTATTTTTCTAGTCTCCTTTGTTTTTGGTTTTTAGTTTGGTTGGCTTTTTGCTACCTCTTACAGCACTCCACACTGGGAAGGCACAGAGCAGACAAGTGCATGTAGGCTGGAACTGGATATTAAAAAAAGAGTCAGTACTTAGCAGTTTAAACAAATATTTACTAGCAAATTATTGTCAGCAAGGCTGATGCATGCTTATTGGATTTTAGGAACCCACTGATATTACCCTACATGAAATAATTGCATTGCTCTATGAAGATTAAGGTAGAGACAGCATGTAAAAGCAACACTTTGATAGTGCCCTCACCCCTGGCTCTGTACCCCAGTGGAACAGGCTGAAGGTAAAGCAGAAAGCAAATGTTCACCCCGTTTTATAGGTTGCTGCCATGTATTATGTACTGAAAATAGTACCTAAAGATTATACAAGCCATATGGTTATCCCTTCTAAATAATACCCATTTCATTTATGGGCTGGTGTGGGAAGGAAAGTGCTTTGGGATGCAGCTAACAAGCAAGGATGCGGTCTACATGCGTTACTTGCTGTACAGTTTTTGCCTCCCTAGTTGCCCATCTGTCTCCCTGCAGCATCAGAAATAGTGTGGCCAGCAGGGGCAGGGAAGTCATTGTGCCCCTGGACTCAGCACTGGTTAGGCCACACCTGGAGTCCTGTGTCCAGTTCTGGGCCCCTCAGTTTAGGAAGGACATCGAGACACTTGAAGGTGTCCAGAGAAGGGCAACAAGGCTGGGGAGAGGCCTTGAGCACAGCCCTGTGAGGAGAGGCTGAGGGAGCTGGGGTTGTTTAGCCTGGAGAAGAGGAGGCTCAGGGGAGACCTCATTGCTCTCTACAACTACCTGAAAGGTGGTTGTAGCCAGGAGGGGGTTGGTCTCTTCTCCCAGGCAACCAGCACCAGAACAAGAGGACACAGTCTCAAGCTGTGCCAGGGGAAGTTTAGGCTGGAGGTGAGGAGAAAGTTCTTCACAGAAAGAGTTGTTGGCCATTGGAATGTGCTGCCCCTGGAAGTCAGTGTCCCTGGAAGTGTTAAGAGGGTGTTGAACCTGGCACTTGAAGCCATGGTTTAGTTAGTCACGAGGTGTTGGGTGCCAGGTTGGACTTGATGAGCTCTGAGGGCTTTTTCAGCCTTACTGATTCTGTGATTCTGTGATGATTCCATGAAAGCTGTACAGCATTCTGAAGTCCTTAAGCTGAAATCCTCTTCAGTATGGTAGGGAGATTTACCAAGGTACTTCTGTGATGGTCTCTTCATCACTTTTATTGCAAAAGGCAGCTTCATTTTCTGGCTTTTCAGGCATGCTTCCAATTTCATGGCAGCCTGTGGTTTGGGAAGGGTGATCTTGGTGGCTTGAGTGACGATTTTGCAAGAGCACCTTTGATGTATGCAAATTCAGCAAGTTAAAGTTTGGATTTTATTTTTTTTTAGTTTCTTGGCAGTTTGGAAAAAAAAAAAATGGAAAATGTAACTTAACTTTTTAGTTTGTTCCAGAAAAGCCAAGAGAAAAATAATTAGATGCCACTAGATGAGTTCATTCAGCTGGTATTTAAAGGCTTATTCCATTTCCAAACTGTCAGCTCTGTTTCAGATTGCAGTCAATGAGTTTTCAAAATGGAAACTCTGCTTTCTTTCCATGAACAGTTTATCAACTCTTCCATACCTTTATGTTTGCCAAGTTTGTAGAGTTAAAAAACCACCCCACATCAGAAGTATTTTCTGTTTGCCATTGTGCTGTGAAAGGCTCCAGCCCCCAGCAGTTTGGGTTGTTCTAGCTAGCTGCTTCCAGTACCTGCCATGAGGTTGCAACTTCCAAAGCCCTCCCAGCCTTGGCTTGCTTTCGTGTCTTAACATTTTACTAGTTTCTTGAGAAAGTAACTGACAGACTCTGGCATGAGCCCTTACCTCCACCATCATTCTCACCAGCTGCTGGCAAATTTCCATGTCTTTTCCTTCATTCTGTAGCACAGGACTCACCTTCCCGTACAGCTACTGCGTTCTGTGTCAGATCTCTTCTGCCACCATTAGGCTGCAACTTTGTTTATGCCTTGGAATAAACACTGGGGGTCTTTGCTGGTTACACTTTGCCTTGATCTCAGTTTCCTGTTCGGCACCAGATACAGTGTTATCAAACACTGGAATAGGCTGGCAGGGGAGGAGGTCCAATCCTCATCACTGGTCATGTTTAAAAGAAGCAGAGATGTGATGCTGAGGGACACAGTTAGCCCCAGACTCGGTTGGGTTAGAGGGTGGTTGGGTTGATGATTTGAAAGGCTTTTTTCAACTGAAACCATATGCTGCTCCTGGTTTTGCAGTCTGTCTTTGTGTAGCAGTGATTCCTACCTTTTAGCTTTCTGTTCTCTCATACCTTCTTGGGTCTGGGCCACTTTGGTCTTTTGGCCTATTTCATCTTTTCAGGAGGCCTTGGATTTTATCTTTCTGCTCCACATAAAATTTCTGTGCCTGTCTGATGCAAAGTGTGCTTCACATTAGCATCATTAGCTTTCAAGAACCTTATGGTTCTATCGAGCACATGCTCAAGTGTTGTGCTAATAGAGGCATGATGACTTGCTGAGTCATACCCTAAAATATGTTCTCTTTTTTAGGCTAACTGTATGTGGGTACACAGGAAGGCCTATACCAGCTCAGGTAATAAGTCCCTCTAGCCCAGTATCGTCTTTGACTATGGCTAGAGCCAAGGTGCTCTGCGTTGTCTGCCCCTTTGTCACCTCTTTACCTTCTGGCCACTAAAGCTCTCTATTTCACTAAACCTCAGTCATTTTGGTAATTACTTGTTTTCTTCTACTTTCCTTTTCCTCAAAGCTCCCTCCCTCCTTCTGAGGAGGGATTTGAGGTTTTCCTGGTGCTGGATTGTTGCCTGCTCTATGGAGGAGCTAAAGTCCAAGCACTTTTTGACCTGCAGCTTTTATTTAATGCAGGATTTTTTTCTTCTCTGGAGTTTTTCAGCTGACATTTGAATCTGTGCAGATTGTGTGTGCTGGCACAATCTTGCATCAGAGCTCCACAACCTGGTGTGGATTGTGTGAAGAACTTTGCCTATTTTGACCTTGTCACCTACTAGTTTCATTTGGTATTTTGTAATACTGGAAGGGGTGAGTGAATAATGTCATGCTTTGTTAGAATAGAGTAGAGTAGAGTAGAATAGAATAGAATAGAATAGAATAGAATAGAATAGAATAGAATAGAATAGGCCAGGTTGGAAGAGACCTTCAAGATCATTGTGTCCAACCTATCACCCAACACCACCTAATCAACTAACCCATGGCACCAAGCACCCCAGCAAGTCTCCTCCTGAACACCTCCAGTGATGGTGACTCCATCACCTCCCCAGGCAGCCCATTCCAATGGGCAATCACTCTCTCTGTGTAGAAATTCCTCCTAACATCCAGCCTAAACCTCCCCTGGCACATCCTGAGAATGTGTCCTCTTGTTCTGGTGCTGGTTGCCTGGGAGAAGAGACCAACCTCTGCCTGTCTACAGCCTCCCTTCAGGTTGTTATGCTTAAGAGTTTATAGGCTCTTCCTGTCTTTGTCCTTAAGATGTTTTCTCAGTCTGAGGACTCTTTAGAAGTCCTTAAATGCCTTTAATCATACATGTCACACCTTGTACCTCTTTGCTCTGGGTAAACCATAGATTTCTCTCCTGGCAGGATGAAAAATCCTGGGTTCTTTTCCTTGTTTATTGTTTTCATTCTCTTTTCCTTTCTAGTGTTGTGGATTATTCTGTTCTTATTTCTTCCTGTGGCTGAACAATGAGAGGACATTTTCATAAAATTACATCCTGCATGGAGCCTTTCCTAAATGGCAGCACTGGTTCAGAACCCATTGCTCTGTAGCTATAGTTGCTATACTTTTTCCAGCACTTGAATTATTCTGCATACATTTATATTCAGTTTCATCTGTCCTCTTGTTGCTCAGTCATGCAGTATCATGATGTACTTTTGCAAATCAGATTTCTGTTTTGCTGCCCTTATTCAGGGTAGCTTAGAAAAAAAGGAGAGGGGGGAGGGGGGAAGGGATGAATAGTCAGTCTGTAGAGCTTGCCAGTGGTGCCAATCTGGCTGTTTCCCTCCAGTCTTTTCCCAAATTGGCCTTGCTCCTGTTTTTATGTTTGCACTTCTTCTTCTGTGTACCTAGATTCTTCTCTAACTGTATTTGTCTTCCAAATTTGAAAGTCCAGTTTTGGAGACTCATCAAAAATGGAAGGCTGTGAGGCCAGTGAAACTTTCTGGGGACATTATAAAGATGTATGATATGGCAGCTTTGAACTTGGGCTCAGGAGATTTTAATGGCATTCCTGTAAACAGCCAAAAGTAATTTGCAGGAATTGTTTCTAAATACATGGACCTGTTGGAGCAGGTCCAGAGGGAGGGCCATGAAAATGATCAGCTGGGTGGAAATCCTCTCCCATGAAGAAAGAGTGGGAGGATTGGAGGTGTTCAGCACGGAGAGGAGGGAACTCCTGGGGGGTTGTTTCAATATATAGAGGGCACATAACAAGGGTGGTGAAAGGTTCTTCTTGTCAGAGCCTGTACTGGCAGGACAAGGGGCAGCAGTGCCAAATGTACCTTCTTTCAGCTTAAACTGGATATTAGGAGTTTTTATTTATTCTTTTATTAAATGAAGATGGAAGCCCTGAGTGGGTTGTCCAGAGGGGTTGTGGGTGTCCCAGCATTGAAAATGTTCAGTCAGGTTGGCTTTGAGCCACCTGATCTAGTGAAAAATGCCCCTGCTCATGACTGGGGGGTTGGATGAAATGACCTTTATAGGTCCTTTCCAAACCAAACCACCCCATGATTGTATGTCACCAAGGCTAGATAAGCTGTATTATATCATAAGCTATATCAAGCTGGCTCTGCAGTGTGTAGCTATCCTTGTCCTCTGCTTTTTCAGTATTTTGGGGCTTGTTATGTATTCCCTACCTGCACATAAATCAAATGTGTTGTAGGACAGAAGCCAAGACACATGTCCTGCTTTAGTGCACTCATCAAATAATGACTCCCAACGCCATCTCTACTTTTTATCTCCCTGATTATTGGCACTGGAAATTGCCTGCTTGGCTCAGTTGCTCTTGTAATCCCCTTTGCTCAGGTCTGTACTATTGTTTCCAAGTTGTGTGTGCTTCAGGAAGGACCCACTGTCACCCTGAGCTGGAGCTTACTGTCCTGGAAATGTAACTAAATAGCTGCTCTGTGATAGAAACTGCAACACCTACTTCTATATTGCAGCTGGGAATGATCTTCTGTGCCTGGATTGGGAGGATTACTTAAAGCAGCACGTTGTGTAACAGCCATTGCTTCACTGTCTTTACTCTCTGTTTTCCAGTGTCACAGATTTTCTCTCTATTTGAATTTTGAGTTTACACTAAAGTTGAGGTAGAAAACAGAAGGTGGGCTTTGCATTGTAGTGGAAAACAGTAATTAGCTCTTCATAGCATTTCCCTGAAAAATGTTAATCTCCCCTGCATGTCAGACACCCCGGCCCAAACGTAATGCAACTGACACTGCAGGGGCTGACCTGGGCAGCTTCTGCTCAAAAGGTGACATTTCTGTTGCAGACAAAAACAGTTTGGAGTGAAGATGCCTTCCCAGCTACAGTAGCTATCACTACTAGAAACATCTGTTTGAGTGTTAGATTGTAGATCAAATCAGCACACCATCCCTACTTCAAAGTTCTTAATAAACACAAATGAACATTAAGGGTTGTGGTGGTCAATGCCCATCCTGAAAATAAAGGGGGGAGGGCTTGTGGGTGCTTTGCCCTCCCTGCAGGGCATTTCCCCCCTGGGAAGCTGAGTCTGTTCCCCTCCCCCCTCCCTGCCCAGCTAGGGTATAAAAAGCAGGGCATTGCAGTCATTAGGCCTCCTTTGGCTCCTGCCTCTCCTGGAGGAGAGCTACTGCAGCTGCCCTCCTGCTCCTCTGCCATGTGGTTGGGCCTGGTCCTTCTCCCTGCTGCCTCTGTGCCTCTTCAGAGAGACTGGTTTTGTATTCTTTTTTTTCCCCCCTCTTCCCATCCATCTTTGTTCCTTGCCCTTGTGAACCTTACCTGTTACTGTTATATATATATTGTTTAAACAAAACTCTTTACCCCTCTACTTCCAAGCTGACTCAAAATTGTTGCTTGGTGGATTTGCTCCTTCCCTTTCCCTTTTTTTCCCCTCTCTGTTGGGAGGGAGGAGGGGAGAGCAGGGGAGAGATTCTCAGCCTTGCCCCCATCTGAGATCTTAACTCCCAGTGGAGGCTCAAACCACTACCAGGCTATTCAGAAAGCCTGAAAGCCTAGGCTGAGCTTTACTTTTGCTTTAATATTCAATTTTTCAAATGAGAGTAGTTATTTTTCTTCCTCTCTTAACAGGTATTCTGTGTTTTTAGGTTCAATAGTACTCACATTTAAAATGGATTAAAATTGTGTTAAAGATGAAGGAAGATCAGCTTCAGAGCAGCAAAGGCAAATGAGAATTTCTAAATTGTAGTCCTGCCACTTTGGCCAGGGGTAATTACAGGATTTTAATGTGAATGCAGGAACCCCTTGGAAGAAGTGTTTAAGCACTAATTGTCTGCTTACTAAAGAATGGCTTTGGAAACGCAGTGAAAAACATTGGGCTGTGTAGGGATTCAGAACAGATGCCATTCTAGAAAGCCTGGGCATGTGTGACAGTAAGCCTTGGGTTTAATGCATTTCTGAAGCGTGTGATGGCTCAGACCTGTTTGGTACCGCTTGAGGCTCGGGCAGCACGGTACAGAGAAGTGCACTGCAACAGACTTCTGTAGTATTTCACAGTCTCACAGTATCACCAAGGTTGGAAGAGACCTCAAGGATCATCAAGTCCAACCTGTCACCACAGACCTCATGACTAGACCATGGCACCAAGTGCCACATCCAATCCCCTCCTGAACACCTCCAGGGATGGGGACTCCACCACTTCCCTGGGCAGCACAATGGTGAATGACTCTCTCAGTGAAGAACTTTCTCCTCACCTCCAGCCTAAACTTCCCCTGGCACAGCTTGAGACTGTGTCCTCTTGTTCTGGTGCTGGTTGCTAGAGAGAAGAGACCAACCCCTCCTGGCTACAACCACCTTTCAGGTAGTTGTAGAGAGCAATGAGGTCTCCCCTGAGCCTTCTCTTCTCCAGACTAAGCAACCCCAGCTCCCTCAGCCTCTCCTCACAGGGCTGTGCTCAGGGCCTCTCCCCAGCCTTGCTGCCCTTCTCTGGACACCTTCAAGTGTCTCAATGTCCTTCCTAAACTGAGGGGCCCAGAACTGGACACAGGACTCAAGGTGTGGCCTAACCAGTGCAGAGTCCAGGGGCAGAATGACCTCCCTGCTCCTGCTGGCCACACTGTTCCTGATGCAGGCCAGGATGCCATTGGCCTTCTTGGCCACCTGGGCACACTGCTGGCTCATGTTTAGGTGGCTGTCAATCAGCACCCCCAGGTCCCTCTCTGTTTGGCAGCTCTCCAGATCTCTAGGAGACCATTTCTCTAGGTCTGGGGAGTTAGCATGTCCTGAAGGCTTCCGAATGTTCGAGTGGCTGCTGGGCATCTCAGGGAAGATGGAAGCTGGATCCCTGTGCCTGGAGGATAACCCAGAACTGCTTTCCAGGCATGCCTCCCATGCTGGCAGGGAGAAGCTGTAGGAGCTGTAGGAGCGTTAGATGCTCAAGGATGTTTCCCTCATTCCCTCTTTACAAGCATGTGTGTGCTTTGGGGGATTCCTTGCAGTTGTTTCTTCTCCCTGGTGGAGAGTGGATTCTGAGTCTCTAGGATAGCTCACCTAACAACATCCTGTTATTCTAATAAATACTGAGATCCCTGACCCCCAAAACAAGGAAGTGAGTCTTATTCCAGACAAACAAGGGGATGTATCTTTAGCAGGGCAGGGCAGCCTGGAAATGCAGAGAGCAACCAGGGAACTGAAGGATACAGGATATGGTTCTGTGAACTGTCATTGCCTCTGGCAGAGACACTTGAAAGAACCCGAGGAATACAGGCAAACAAATTCTAGTTAGTAGTCTTCTTCATATTTGAGAGTCTCTTCATTGTTCCCCCTTGTAAAGTTGTGAAAATGATGCTTGATTCACCTACTACATGAGTGTGTTGGAGGATTAATTACTCTCAGCACAGTGCTTTGAATGCCTATTGCAGAGCACTACACACAAACATTAAACACTGTTATTAGTGCCTTGTACCTTGTATGCTGACATGGCACACAGCTCTTTGTAGTCTTCCCTTCCAGAAGGTGACAACTGGGAGGCACTTAACACACCTTTGTGGGATCTGAATCTCTGAATAGGAATCTCTGTTGATGTGCAAAGATCCACACAGAGAGTCTACAATACTGTCCTGTTACTCTCTAACGCAGTTCTCTGTCTCCTTAGCTTACGTTGTCCCCAGGTACACGTTATAAATGAAAAGCAGAATGTTCTGAAGGGCAGAAAGCTGTTGTTGAAATGTATCTCTTCAGAGAAGTCTAGTATTGAAACCTGTAACTACAGCAGGAAGTGAAAAATAAGCCAGAGAAAGCAGTGGTGCAAATGGAGCCCGTGGCTTGCCAGCCATCGGTAAGGGGGTGTGACAAAGGCAGGCAGCAGCCCGGCAAGCCTGGCAGTCACCCTGCTCTCTAGGTGTCCGGTACTGACCACTAGTGGACAGAAGGTACAGAGCTATGCAGTCTTTCGGCTTGACTCACTACCCCTGCTCTTAGTTTGCAGCAGGCATTGGGTTGGTTCTGCATAATTGCAGGGTAATTAAATAAACCAGGGTAAAAGGAAGGCACTTTCCCTTTAGAAGGGATTTTTGGCCCAGGGTTATACACGTGTGTGGGTTCAGATAAACCACAAGACACCAAAGAGCCTAAACTGGAGTAGTAGCAGGTATTTTTTAGTTTGATTTGCCTTTATGTACTTCAAGAAATCCTATTTTCCAAATGTGAGCAGTACTGTGTATGTCTGCTGGTTTCATGCTTGGTGTAATTACTGGCTTCTGCAATCCAAGAACACGTAGAGCCAGCAGGTTACAGATGACTTAGGAGGCACTGTTCATTTACAGTGTTATTCCAGATTACACACTGCACAAAAAGTATGGTAATGTGGATTTCCCAGACATCAGCCCCAGTGTTTAAACACAGAACTGTCAAAGAGATGCTAAAAAGCAATCTGAGACAGTTATACAGTCTTTTTACTCTATCACTCACTGCTGTGTTCTAAAAGGTTGAAGTGAGAGGGGGAAAAAAGCATTAAGTAGGCACTTATGTGATTGTCACTGCTTTTAATGAATGCTGAAAATTCTGCTCAGTGCTGCACCAGGAGAAAAGCACAGAACATCTGCTTGTACAAGTTTGTGTTTATCTCCATGAAGTTGCAAGCTGATAACAATTGTGTGCTGCACAGGAGGTCACTGGTTGATAGAGATGCCTAACATCAAGCAAGAGTACAAGAGGAGCCTGGAGTATAAATATCATACATCTGCTTTGAAGTTTCTTTGCCATGTTGATCTAATTTACAGAGAAGAAAACCTGCTGATAGAATGGGTTGAGCCTGTAAGCAGCCAGAGTGCTACTCTCAGCACACTCAGATGCAGCCACCTAGCAAAGAAAGGCACATCTTCAGTCCTTTGCATTGTGCAGTTTGTAGTTCAAACAGAAAATTCCCCAGCGTTTCAAGTCACTTTGTAAGAGCTATGTTCAGCATTCAAAGGACCTCCTGTAGTTTAGAAGTTGAAAAGTCATCACAGAGAATCATGGGGCAGTAAGGGTTGGAAGGGACCTCCAGAGATTATCAAGTCCAGCTCCCCTGCCAAAAGCAGGATCACCTAGGACAGGTCACACAGGAATGCATCCAGATGGGTCTCGAGAAGGAGCCTCCACAGCCTCTCTGGGCAGCCTGCTCCACTGCTCCATCACCCCTACAGGAAGAAGTTTTTCTTCATGTTGAGGTGGAACTTCCTGTGTTCCAGTTTGTATCTGTTGCCCCTTGTCCTATCACTGGGCACCACTGCAAAGAAACTAGCACCTTCTTCATGAAGCCCACCCTTCAGGCATTGCTAAATGTTAATAAGATCTCCCCAGTCTCCTCCAGACTAAGCAGTCCCAGATCTCTCAGCCTTTTCTCATCAGACAGATGCTCCAGTCACTTCATCATCCTTGTAGCCCTCTGTTGCACACTCTCTGGTATATCTTTGTCCCTCTTGAACTGGGGAGTCCAGAACTGGACACAATATTCCAGATGTGGTCTAACTAGGGCTGGCTAGATGGGGAGGAGAACCTCCTTCTACCTGCTGACCACACCCTTCTCAATGTGCCCTAGCATACCACTGGCCTTCTTGGCCATCAGGGTACATTGCTGTCCCATGGATAACTTCCTGTCCACCAGGACTCCAGGGTCCTTCTCCATGGAGCTGCTTTCCAGCAGGTCACCCCCTAATCTGTACTGGTGCATGGGATTAGTCCTCCCAAGATGCAGGACTCCACACTTACTCTTGTTGAGCCTCGTTAGGCTCCCCTTTGCCCAGCTCTCCAGTCTGTCCAGATGTTGCTGAATGGCCACACAGCCTTCTGATGTATCAGCCAATCCTCCCACACCTGCTGAGAATATACTCTGTCCCCTCATAGTATCATAGAATTGTCAGGGTGGGAAGGGACCTCAAGGATCATCTAGTTGAACCCTCCTGCCATGGGCAGGGACACCCCACACTAGATCAGGTTGCTCAGAGCTTCCCAGCTTTCCTGTAGGCCTCCCTTAGATACTGGAAGGCCACAATAAGGTCTTCTTGGAGCCTTCTCTTCTGCAGACTGAACAGCCCCAACTCCTTCAGTCTGTCCTCACAGGAGAGGTGCTCCAGCCCTCTGCTCATCCTCATGGTCCTTCTCTGAATACCTTCCAGCACATCCAGATCCTTCCTGTATTAGGGGCTCCAGAACTGGAGGCAGTACTCCAGGTGGGGTCTCACCAGAGTGGAGAAGAGGGGTGAATCACCTCCCTTGCCCTGCTGGCTATGCTTCTCTTGATGCAGCCCAGGATCTGATTGGCTTTCTGGGCTGCAAGTGCACACTGAGAGCTCCTGGTGAGCTTCTTGTCCACCAGCACCCCCAGGTCCTTTTCTTCAGGGCTGATTTCCAGCCAGTCCCTGCCCAGCCTATATCAGTGCCTGGGATTGCCTCAACCCAGCTGCAGGACCCTGCACTTGCTCTTGTTGAACCTCCTGAGGTTGGCTTGTGCCCACCTCTCCAGCCTGTCAAGGTCCCTCTGGATGGCCTCCCTTCCCTCCAGCTGTCTGCTGCACCACACAGCTTGGTGTCATCAGCAAACTTGCTGAGGGTGCACTCAGTGCCACTGTCCATGGCACCCACAAAGATGTTGAATAAGACAGGTCCCAGGACTGATCCCTGAGGGACTCCACTTGTCACTGGCCTCCACTGGGACATGGAGCCATTGACAGCCACTCTCTGGGTGTGGCCATCAAGCCAGTTCTGTATCCACTGAATGGTATCCATCAAACCCATACTTCACCAGCTTGGAGACCAGGATGTGGTGCGGGACAGTGTGGAAGGCTTTGCTCAGGTCCAGGCAAATGATGTCAGTTGTTTGGCCTTCATCTGTTAATGTGGTGACCTTATCATAGAAGGCCACCAGGTTGGTCAGGCAGGATTTGCCCTTGGTGAAGCTGTGCTGATCCAGGTTGTTGATGAAGCTGTTGAATAAGACTGGACCCAGTACTTGACTGCTGGGGAGCACCACTAGTTGTAGGTCTTCAGCTGGCTGCAGTGCCTCTACTTGAACACATGCAGCCATCACTGGGACTTGGTGGAATGAATCCTGTGACTGGAGTGTGGCTATTGATGACTACAGGCTTTCAGAAGGGACATATGAGGAAGGAAGGGTGGAGGCATTGCCCTCTGCCAGGAAGTGCACAGAGTGTAAAGAACTGTCCCTGAAAAACTGCTGTGAACAGGTGAAAGCTTATGGATAGGATTTAGAGACAAAGGTAACCACAGGAACCTTGTGGTTGGTGTCTACTACAGACCACCTGTCAAGGGAAGCTCGCTGATGAAGCCTTCCTACTCCAGCTAGATGAGGCTTCATGCTTGCAGGCTCTTGTCCTGCGAGGGGATTTCAGCTACACCAACCTCTGCTGGAAAAATACCAGAGCAAGCTGCAGGAGATCAAGGAGACTCCTGCAGTGCCTCGATGGTAGCTTCCTGAGCCAGATCCTGGACAGCCCTACCTGAGGGAATGCAATACTGGACCTGGCAGTCACAAATGCAAGTGAAGAACTCATCACTGATGTCAAAGTTGAGTGCGGCCTGGGCTGCAGCGGCTGTGCACTGGTGGAGTTTGCAGTCCTAATGGGATGCAGGACAGACAGGGAGTGTAGTCAGGACTCCTTAGGGAGTTGGAAGGACCCCATGGAGGTCCCCATGGGAAAGGATCCTCAAGGACAGGGGAGCAGAGCTGGCAGATCTTTAAGGACATTATCCTTAGAGTGCAAGAGCTCTTGATCCCTGTGTATAAGAAATTGGGCAAGGAAGTGTGAGAGGGAACTGCACAGACAGTGGAAGCAGGGACAGATACCCTGGGAGTAGCATAGGAACAGTGCCTGGCTGTGTAGAGATGAGGTCAGGAAGGCCAGGGCATGGCTGGAGCTGAACCTGGCAAGGGATACAAAGAATAACAAGAAAGGCTTCTACAGATACATCAACCAGCAAAAGAAGGTTAAAGAAAGCTTTTCCCCTCTGAGGAGTGATAATGGAGAGCTGGTGTCAACAGATGAGGAGAAGGCTGAGGTACTCAGCAACTTTCTTGCCTCACTCCTCACTGGCAGTCTTGCTCTGTCCCCCTCCTGAGCTGATGAACCACCATCAAAGAGGACCCTGGAAATTACCAACCTGTCTGTCTCTGTGCCTGGCAGATTATGAAACAGACTGTCCTGGAAGCTATCCTGGAATGCATGGAGGACAGGGAGGTGATTCCAGGTAGCCAGCATGGCTTCACCAAGGGCAAGACCTGCCTGACCGACCCAGCGGCGTTACGCGAGGGTGTAACTACATCAGCGGACAGGGGAAGAGATGTCATCTGTCTGGACTTGTGTAAAGCCTTTGACAGCCCCTGCAACATCTTTGTTTCTAAGCTGGAGAGATAGGGGTTTGACTGGTGAGCTGTCCAGTGGATGAGGAATTGTTTGGATGGTTGCATCCAAAGGAGAGTGGTCAATGGGTTGATGTCCACATGGAGACAGGTTGCACATAGTGTCCCTCAGGGGTCTGTGTTGTGACCAGTACCGTTCAGTATCTTTATCAGTGATGCAGATAGCAAGATTGAGTGCCCCCTCAGCAAATTTGCTGATGGTACCAAGCTCAGTGGTGTGGTTGACAAGACTGAAGGATGGGATGCTGCCCAGAGGGACCTGGACAGGCTGGAGATGTGGGCTTGAGGAGAATCTCCCAAGGTTCAATAAGGCAAAATACAAGGTCTTGCACCTAGGTTGGGGCAAGCCTCGATATCAATATGGGCTGGGGGCTGAAGAAATTGAGAGCAGCCCTGCAGAAAAGGACTTGGGGGTAGTGGGGGACAAGAAGCTGGACATGATCCAACAATGCACACTTGCAGCCCAGAAAACCAATCACATCCTCTGCTGCATGAAAAGAAGCGTGGCCAGCAGGTCAAGGGAGATTGATTCTGCCGCTCTGCTCTGCTCTGGTGAGATCTAACCTGGAGTACTGTGTCCAGCTTGGGAGCCCCCAGCGCAAGAGAGACATGGTCCTGCTGGTTGGGTTCAGAGGAGGGCCACAAGGATGAGCAGAGGGCTGGAGCACCTCTCCTATGAAGATAGGCTGAAAGAATTGGGGCTGTTCAGCCTAGAGAAGAGAAGGCTCTGGGGAGACCTTGTGGCAGTATTTCTATACCTGGAGAGGACTTAGACAAAGGCTGGGGAAGGACTGTTCAGAAGGTCTTTTAGCAATAGGACAAGGGGCAATGGTTTCAAACTGAAGCAGGGTAGATTTAGGTTGGGCATAAGGACTGAGTTCTTTAAAATGAGAGTGATCAAATACTGGAACAGTTTGCCCAGGGCTGTGGTTGAGGCCCTGTCCCTGGAGACATTCAAGATCAGACTTGATGTTGCCGTGGCAGCCTAACCTAGTTGGAGGTGTCCCTGCTGACTGCAGGGGGTTTGGACAAGATGACCTTGGAGGGTTCCTTCCAACCCAATGCAATCTGTGAATCTGTGAATGTGTTGGTGCAAAATCAAACAAAAGATAAGAAACTTTCTGGGGAGGGCTTGCTGTGACTGAGAAAGACTCCATGTAAGATGATAATGCCATCTGGCTATATGTAAGCCAAATATGATATCCCAGGCATTTTGATAGGGAAATAATCTGAAAGTGTAGTAAGTTAGGAGGTTAAGGGCAGAATTCCTTGTGTCACAAATTGTTCTAGAAGCAGAACCACTGCTGCTTGACTTCTTGGATTTTGTCTTGTAGACCTTCCCTGGGTTCTGTGATGTGTCACAAGATGAAGAATAAGGTTTCATTCCTCTCAGGCCTCTCCTTCAAACTTACTTTCAGGAAACTCAAGGGAATGTAATTGTCTCTGAGGTCTTCTGCTGAATGCAATAAATGTCTTTTGAATCTTTGGGGCACTTTCAGAGGGCTATTGAGACAGGCGTGCAGAAGTCTCAGGCATTACACTTACACAAGTGGGATTTTTTGTAAGAAAGAGATACACTTGGCTAAGACTAATAAATTAAGTGCAAGATAGTGTGTCTGCAGCATTTTTCTGCATGTGGGTGGAGATAACAAAGAGGAAAGGAGAGGGGAAAATGAAGCAGGAAAGATGTAGAACCACGTAGCAGAAGGAAGGGAAAACTCTCTCATCCCTTGTTAAGAGAGAAGCTGCAGGAGTGGGTGGTGGCTCACAGCCCCATTCCAGACTGGCAGAAAGGAACAGCTGCATGTGGCCTGGAAGAGGAAGCCCTGAAGCCCAGGCCTGAATTTGAGCCAGTGTGTTTCTGATGGAATTCTGCTTATGTGAACGTTTATGTTGATTCCAAATCCAAATAGGATGAAGTGGTCAGAGGTTGGTTATGGGCAAATGATGTTAATTTCTTGTGTCTTTGCTGTTATGGGAGGAAAGCCTCCCTGGTTTGAGAAAAAAAAAGAAAAAAAAAAGTGGACTTTTGCTTTTTTATTCACCCCAAACTATTGTAAACTGACAGTGTAGCTCATGTTGTGTCCTGGGTGGTGCCAGAGTTGGCACAGGAATTTCCAAAGATATCTCACAGCCTCACAGTATCACCAAGGTTGGAAGAGACCTCAAAGACCATCGAGTCCAACCTGTCACCACAGACCTCATGACTAGACCTTGGCACCAAGTGCCACATCCAATCCCCTCCTGAACACCTCCAGGGATGGGGACTCCACCACCTCCCTGGGCAGCACATTCCAATGACCAATGACTCTCTCAGTGAAGAACTTTCTCCTCACCTCCAGCCTAAACTTCCCCTGGCACAGCCTGAGACTGTGTCCTCTTGTTCTGGTGCTGGTTGCCTGGGAGAAGAGACCAACCCCTTCCTGGCTACAACCTCCTTTCATGTAGTTGTAGAGAGCAATAAGGTCTCCCCTGAGCCTCCTCTTCTCCAGGCTAAGCAACCCCAGCTCCCTCAGCCTCTCCTCACAGGGCTGTGCTCAAGGCCTCTCCCCAGCCTTGTTGCCCTTCTCTGGGCACCTTCAAGTCTCTCGATGTCCTTCCTAAACTGAGGGGCCCAGAACTGGACACAGGACTCAAGGTGTGGCCTAACCAGTGCAGAGTACAGGGGCACAATGACCTCCCTGCTCCTGCTGGCCACACTGTTCCTGATGCAGGCCAGGATGCCATTGGCCTTCTTGGCCAGCTGGGCACACTGCTGGCTCATGTTTAGGTGGCTGTCAATCAGCATCCCATTCCATCCAAGTGGTATTTTAATACCAAGAACTGTTTGGGTAAGATTTGTTTTCAACCAATCCTGGTTGTAGCTTATCTACAGGTAATAAAGATGTTGTAGCAGAAGCTTCTCAGGTGTCAGGGAGCAGGAGGATTCCTTGTCTTTGGGCAAAATCCCTTGTCGTGTTTATTCTCATCAAAATAAGAGCTCAGGAGGAAAAGGTAACTTCCCCCCAAATTCATAAGGTTTTTTTTTCCTCCCCTGTTTTAAAATACATCTTTGACTGCCATAGCATATGCTCTTACATGTGTTTCTTGGCACTCCTGAAGGGCAGATCTATTTCTTCCATGCTTGCTGCCTTAAGTTTACCGGGGAAGGAATTTTGTCCTGGGTACACGTGCAGAATTCCTGTGACAGCCATCAATTTTCTTTAATAGCTTCCTGTACACAGAGTTCCTCTATTAGTACCAGGCTTGCTACCTGCCCACCAGGAAAGCCATATGCTAGCCTCAAATGTTAATTGGCTATCAGGTACTTAGTCCTGCTCATCTGTTGAATGGATAGTTGGAGAGGCTGACACCAAAGCTGATGGCACATGCTCTCTAGTCCTGTTAAATTGCATGGCTGTCCTAGGTTTGTTCCATGGCTATCCTAGGTTTGTACCATGGCTGTCCTAGGTTTGTTCCATGGCTGTCCTAGGTTTGTTCCATGGCTGTCCTAGGTTTGTTCCATGGCTATCCTAGGTTTGTCCCATGGCTGTCCTAGGTTTGTTCCATGGCTATCCTAGGTTTGTTCCATGGCTGTCCTAGGTTTGTTCCATGGCTATCCTAGGTTTGTTCCATGGCTGTCCTAGGTTTGTTCCATTAGAATCACAACAAGAGATGGGTTTTTAATTTCCTTTAGCATTGCAGGCACTCTACAATTCTTGTTTGTTTTCCAGTATAAACTTACTGTTGTAGTTTAAGCTTTTCCTGGAGTACAAAAGCCCCAGTAGAACAGATTTAGATTGCCTCCCCTCTCCCCTTTTTCCTGGTAGGGTAAAAGCGAGTTAGGCAGGAGAAAGGGGAGGTAAAAACCCCAAAATAAACAGTCTGGAATCAATTTGGAAGTAAAAAAGGTAAGTTTAACAAAATATATATAACATTTGAGTAACAGAGGAAGTTACAAAGGTACAAGAAAAAGGGTAAATAGAAAAATACACAAACCCAGGCCCAGCTGGTGTTGGGTTCCCTTGGTGTAAAAGTGTGGCTACAGCATGGGAGCAAACCAGTGGTAATTCAGGAAGCAGGAGGGTGATGCAAGAGGCCTTTCCCTCCTGTTGCCCATCAGCTGCTTCCTTACTCCTCCATGCCTTCTCTTAAAAGCTAGATAACCCTTCCCCAGCACACTTAAGACTCTTCCTGCTGTAATAGTGAACCTGTTGGCAAAGACACTCTTGCCCTGGTTTGCCAGGGGAATGCCATCCTTATGCAGTAGTCCTTGTGCTTCAAAAACTTTGTAGAAGCCGGAGCCCTGCGTGCAGCACCAGCCACACAGCGCAGTGCTGACAGTGGGGTGCCTCCATACCGGGAGGAAAATGGATTGGCAAATGAAAACATTAGCCAGTACCTTTACTATGGCTTGTTTTCAGTGAATTTGGGAAGGGAGAAGGAGCCCACAGCAGCAAGTATGTTGTAGCCACTGCTGTCTTTGGTAGGAATCTTCTTAGCAAAATGCAGTTGTGAGAAGCAGCCACAAAAACCTGCAGAAGTGGGAGCTCAACGATCTCAGCACAGTCTGCTTTTGTTTAACAAGGGACAGGAAATGTGTCTGCTGTCTTTTCTCCTCAGCTTGTCATTAGCATGCACTAACAGGTGTGGGAATAAGCTAGTCAACCCTGAAGTGTTTGGATTAGTTCTGATTGCGAGCTGGTAGTGCAAAAAATCATAGATGGAAAAGTGGTTGTTCCAAAGCTGTGGGCACAGGCAGAAGCACAGCCATGCAACACTTACTGAACTCTAGGGGAGGTTGGTCCTAGCTAAGGACCAAGCCAGGGCTTCAAATTGTGCTGTAGTCTGTGCCTAGGTTTTGAATTCCATGTATTTGTGTTGGAAGGGCATAATGGAATAAAATAGGGGACAGTTTAAACAATAACATACAAACAATGAGGAGAAATAAGTTGTAGGTCAGAAGCAGGAAATAGTTGCTGCTTTAAGGTAGTTTTCAGGTAAATACTGATCAGATATTGCTAGTGTTTGGTGGATCTTAATAGTATAAAAGGCACTTGAAACATTCAGCATGTCTTAGGATTGTGCTGACACACCTTGTTGGACTGAAGTCCTGCTGCAGTAAGGTGGTGTTGGTCCCACTGAGGACCATGCTTCAGTGCAAAGAGGGGTTTGCCACTCGGTGTTATTGCATGTGGACTGCATTGAACATTGGTAATTATGAATCACACTAGAAGCAGGTGAGAATGTATTGTGGTTGGGTAGCTGAGGGGCTGCATCTGCAGCTGCTCAGCTGAAGTCTTACACTTCATGACAGCAGCGCCCAGCCAAGAACAGGGTTTCACAGATCTGTAGCTGAGGCTGACTGCGCTTCAAGAGCACTGGGAGTAAAAAGTGAATCATGTTATGAAGTCTTCTAAGGAACAAAATTTAAACAAAGTATTGTTAAATTAACATACAAGCAGCAAAATTAGACAAAAATGTGAGATTTGAAGGGTAAAAAGGGGTTTTGGAGACAAAGAGAATCGTGTCCAGAGAAGGGCAATGAGGCTGGGGAGAGGCCTTGAGCACAGCCCTGTGAGGAGAGGCTGAGGGAGCTGGGGTTGCTTAGCCTGGAGAAGAGGAGGCTCAGGGGAGACCTCATTGCTCTCTACAACTACCTGACAGGTGGCTGTAGCCAGGAAGGGGTTGGTCTCTTCTCCCAGGCAACCAGCACCAGAACAAGAGGACACAGTCTCAAGCTGTGCCAGGGGAGGTTTAGGCTGGAAGTGAGGAGAAAGTTCTTCACTGAGAGAGTCATTGGTCATTGGAATGTGCTGCCCAGGGAGGTGGTGGAGTCCTCATCCCTGGAGGTGTTCAAGAGGGGATTGGATGTGGCACTTGGTGCCATGGTCTAGTCATGGGTCTATGGTGACAGGTTGGACTTGATGATCCTTGAGGTCTCTTCCAACCTTGGTGATACTGTGATACTGAAATAGGTTTAGTGAGTTGCTGCCTGATATGGGAAGAAAGAGGAAAGAACCTGAGCTGCAAACTCATCAAAACCCCCCCAGTTGTTAATTGAAAAGCTGACAGAGCTGTGAGTACAGCACTGCTTCTGGCCACCACTGTAATAAATGTAATTGTGCATTTAGAATCATTTGCTGATTTGCCTAAGTAACACCCACAGACAGCAACATGACATAAATACATTAGTGGAAGCAACAACTATAACCAGCTTGTACAGGTTCTTGGCTGTTAGATGGATGGATCAGATGAGCTGGAAAAGATTTATTAAAAGGACCAGAAATGGATTTGTTAACAATAATGCAGCATAAAGGATTTCTTTATTTTCTTATTTCCCAAGAGTGTTTTAAAGCTTGTAGATACCCATACCTAGTGTAGCAGAGTATCATAGTATCAGGCAGGGTTGGAAGGGACCACAAGCATCATCCAGTTCCAACCCCCCTGCCATGGGCAGGGACACCCCACACTACATCAGGCTTGGCCAGAGCCTCATCCAGCCTGGCCTTAAACACCTCCAGGGACAGTGCCCCAACCACCTCCCTGGACAACCCATTCCAGGGCTTCACCACTCTCATGGGGAAGAACTTCCTCCTCCCCTCCAGCCTGAATCTCCCCACCTCCAGCTTCATTCCATTCCCCCTAGTCCTATCACTCCCTGAGATCCTGAGCAGTCCCTCCCCAGCCTTCCTGTAGCCCCCTTCAGATACTGGAAGGCCACAATGAGGTCAATTAGTGTAGCATGCAAGTAACTTTTAAAAAGCTTCTGTGTGTTTGTGTGCACATAACTGGAAACCTGCAGAGAGACATCTGCAAAATGTTGCATTTCAGAAGGGACAGGAAAAAAAGACAAAATTTACAGCTCAAATAATTCTTTTGGGTAAATAATTGAACCTGGAGCATTCACTGTGCAGTTGTAAACATCTGAAAAGAGTTTCTGTTAACAAATATGCTAAAGGCACATAGGTATTGAGTCTGCAGGAGAGACTGGTTTCTGTGCAATCAATTTCCTGCTACAGGTGTTACAAGCATCTGAAAGTTACCTTTCAGAGTCACCCAGATCTTTTCACTGGAGAAACACCGAGTTTAGCCCTGTCCCCTGGCCTCGGGGCCAGCGCTATTTGCTGCCTTCTTTTGCCATCACTGTTTGCATAACGCTGTTGCATTGTGTTTTTAAGTCATACTCCTGTCATCTTGTGCCACTGCATATTGGCTGCTGTTGTACACTCTCTAAATAACCTACCCCTAGAGTAGGCTTGTGGTCATCACTACAGGGCTCTGTGTTATCAATAACACTGTGCAAGGTGGGTCTCGTTTTTAGTAAACTAATTCTTTTTGCTCCCAGTCTCCTCCTCTGACTTCTTCCATTCTGATGCAAATGCAGAGCAGTGCAGAAGCAAAGCTAATGAATGTCTTTGTTTCCTTCCAAATATACTCCAAAAGTTTGCCTTTTGAGACGGGCAATGCTTGCTTTAAGGGCAGAATCCAGCTGATGACCAAGTGTGAAGTCAGGGGGAAAGTTTCTGTTGCAGTGCTGCTCTTGGGAAGAGCCCACGTGTGTGGGCATCTGTACTCTTGCCTTCAGCAGGAGGTTGTTGTAAGGTTTTTCACTAAGTAGGGGTTGTAAAATATTCTTGAACATGAGTCACTTTAAATTATAGTCCATGGATCTAAGGAAGTCACTGAGAAAATGGAGCTGGAAAATATATGGGATAGAGGCAAACTGTGAAACTTCTCTGTGGGATGTGGAATTTTGACAGCTAAACCCAATCCTTGTCTTGCCTGAAGGCTTGGTCTTAAATGTGAGGGCAAAGAGGGCAGCAGATCCCTCTGGCTGACCTGAGCTCTCAGCCTGTAAGACCTCCTCAGTACAAGCAGATAAAGACCACAGCTCTGGGAGAAGAGAGCTGACAGTTTATGAAGTGTTACAGCCAACCTTCTTTGAATCCTAATTTCTGTCAGAGAGTAATCATCACTGTCACAGTAAGTGATACTTGCAGCACAAATGGCAATTAACTAGAAGTAAATAGTGGAGCAGAAGTCTGGAGACTGGTTTTTAAGGTTGATGAGTTGAAAAGTAGTTTCAACACCTTAATGCTAAGCATGCTAAACCCTAATGTGCCATGAGAAAGTCAGAAATGTCATTGACCTGAAATCAGGTGATTACCAGGAATTACCTCATGTGTAGGAAGGACTTGCTCAGTTGTTTGGATGGCTTGAGAGTGCCTGCTTTCTTCTATCTGATGTCTCATAACACAAGCAACTTGTTTGTTTTTCACTGTTTTAGGGAGCCTGCCCTACGAATACAAGATTGTGATCGCAGGAAATCATGAGTTGACCTTTGACCAGGAATTCATGGCTGACTTAATCAAGCAGGACTTTTACTATTTCCCTTCTGTCTCTAAGCTGAAGCCAGAGAGCTATGAGAACGTACAGTCCCTTCTAACAAACTGCATCTACCTTCAAGACTCTGAAGTGACGGTGAGGGGGTTCAGAATATATGGCTCCCCTTGGTAAGCAGGTTTCTAAGCATGCATAACAAATACTGGTGATTGCTGTCCCATCAGCCAGTGCAGCTGCACTAGCTAGAATGGGCTGCATTAGGAGAAAAAGAGAAAGTTTTTGTATTTTCTTGTAATGAATCATTCCTGTGACAAAGCAATGTACTGTGGGCACTCTTGACCAAAAAGTGAGGGGGAAAGATCTTCAGGCTCTCAGCCAGGAGCAGTTCTCTCGCATAGTCCTTGTAGGGCTTCTTGTGTCAGAGAGTATCTTTCGTGTACTTAGTGTGAGAGGTTGATTTTGTTGCAGTTGGACAAGTTCCATCCTACAGGCAGTGGTTAAGTTTCATTAGTACACACAGCAGTCACTTCACACAGCAAGCTTCTTGCCTACTTCATGGATTTCACTCTACTGCATGGAGAACACGGAGAGCTCCTTGATGGTGCTGGGGACAGATGGGCTTTGGCTTCTTGATGTCCAGCTTGGACCCTTGTATGTGCTGCTTCTGTGCCTCCTACTGATGTTACATGACTCCTATGTTACTTCCACTAACAGGACTGGAAGTTTGGTCTTTTGTGAGCATTTGATAGACATCTAAAACAAGTTAAAACTTCTTTTAAAAGGCAGGTTTTTAAGGGGATCTGTTACTCTTCCTTTCAAACTCACATCAGGGTGGAGTGCAGCAAACAAGTTGTCAAACCTGATGCATACACCCCAACGTGAGCTTTCTGTGTGAATCAACTGTGAAATCGCTGGGCTTTTCTTTGTTTGGTCATTCTTTAAAGTGGAAGTTGGCATTTCCCCATTTGGTTACTTGAGATCTGTGTTCATTTACTCTCAGCTTATTATTCTACATTTGTCTACATTAAATAGCTTCCCTCTTCCATGCACCCTTCTCTCTTTCCCTCTTAGATCTTCTGATCTTTCTGGTGTTTTGTTTTGGGTTTTTGTAACCTCCCCACCTGCTGTGCTGTCGTTCATCTCCCTCTTGTATCTGCTGTGTATTCAATCAGTGCTTAGTTTACTAAAATATTAGGGAAGACATTAGATGCTATTAGTCCCAATATTAACTTTTAAGAAATGCCACTTGGCATCTCTTCCCATTTTGATGTTCAACTGTAAATACTGTAATTATGCTCTGTTTACAATATGTCTGGCAACATCATATCTTCATTGCAGTATTCGTCACCAGGCACCATATTTCCAGTGTCAGTCATCATTTTCGAGGCAGTAAAGTACCAAGAGTCTCATTGCAGTCTCAATAAAGTAAGTTAAAGCAAAATGCTTTCTAGAGTAGCACTAACTAGGGGCTAAAGGAAACTATTTGAACGTTCTGTGTATGATTAGATCTATCTATTTCTGGTGAGAAAATGTTTGTCCACCCACTGACCCATAAAGAATAGAATAGAATAGAATAGAATAGAATAGAATAGAATAGAATAGAATAGAATAGAATAGAATAGAAAGAATAGAATAGACCAGGTTGGAAGAGACCTTCAAGATCATCATGTCCAACCTATCAACCAAACCAACCCACCTAAACAACTAACCCATGGCACCAAGCACCCCATCAAGTCTCCTCCTGAACACCTCCAGTGATGGTGACTCCACCACCTCCCCAGGCAGCCCATTCCAATGGGCAATCACTCTCTCTGTGTAGAACTTCCTCCTAACCTCCAGCCTAAAATTCCCCTGGTGCAACCTGAGACTGTGTCCTCTTGTTCTGATGCTGGCTGCCTGGGAGAAGAGACCAACCTCTGCCTGTCTACAACCTCCCTTCAGGTAGTTGTAGAGAGCAATGAGATCTCCCCTGAGTCTCCTCCTCTCCAGGCTAAGCAACCCCAGCTCCCTCAGCCTCTCCTCACAGGGCTGTGCTCCAAACCCCTCACCAACTTTGTTGCCCTTCTCTGGACTCGTTCCAGCAAGTCAACCTCCTTCCTAAACTGAGGAGCCCAGAACTGGACACAGGACTCGAGGTGTGGCCTAACCAGTGCAGTGTACAGGGGCAGAATGACCTCCCTGCTCCTGCTGGCCACACTGTTCCTGATGCAGCCCAGGATGCCATTGGCCCTCCTGGCTGCCTGGGCACACTGCAGGCTCATGTTCATCCTACCATCAAACAGCACCCCCAGGTCCCTCTCTGCCTGGCTGCTCTTCAGCCACTCTGTGTGAGGTCACATCTGCTGCATGGCTCTGTGTGCCACTCCTGGAATTTTGCACAAGTTGTAGAAAGCTGTCTGGCATGACCTGTGCTTCATTGGAACAACAAAAGATTGCTTGCCACCTTTTATGCACCTTCAAGTTATATCTAAACTTCCACATGATGTGTTTCACAGTGTTGCTAACTCATCTCCCCCCCTCTAAAGGTCCTGGAGGACGAGTCTTGTAAGGGCCTTTGATGATCTTTGGTTACTCCGTATGGGAGAAAGTCTTGATGAAAGTCTTCCAGCCAGAATGTTGTGGGTTGGGTTTTTTTTTATCTTTCTTGTTGTTATGCCATGCTGAATGAAGTTTCCATGTTAATTAATGTCATGTCCAGTGCAGACAGCAGCACCAACAATAATGACAATAACAAATCACTCTTCATCCTTCTGTCAAACAGCAGATGCAGAAGTAACAGAAGTCACATCAGCCAACCCTTGAGCCTAAACCTTTAGTATCCTAAAGCAATTTTCCAGCCTTGAAAATACACATCAGGATTTTTGGATGGATTTGTTTAATTGGAGAACTCCCAACTGCAGTTTATGTTTGTTGTCCATACATTACTCTGTTTAATGAGAAGGTGAGCTGTCTGAAAGTTGAAAGGCTGAGACCCCAGATCCTGACATTTCCACTGGTGGTTACAGCCCTGCCCTGTCTTGCTTCACCCTTTATAAAAACAAGTACGAGCTGGAGATATCTCTCCATTCTCAAAGAGGTTAATCAGTAGTTGCAAATCAGTTTGAGAACACTGGGTTAAGGTCTGAGTGAATGAATGCCAGCCAGTATTCCCTTAGTATGTTTGTTTGTATCCATCTGTGTTTTAGGTATGACCTGTACACAATTCAATAGTTCTTCTGCTTAAGGTGTTTTACTTGCAGAGTAAACCATGAGAGCTTGATTGCTTTGCCTAACATGAATGTCTCTAAGGCTGTTTAAGAAGGTAGCATTTGTGTGTGGTTAGATACTCTCAATAGCACCTGAGTGTTTTGACCTCTATTATTTAATCTAGAAAGTGGTTATTTTTAATTACATAGAAGAAATGGGGCTGTTTGAAAGGTTTTTTCTCAGAAACCCATGCCCTAGCTTCTGGGCTCCAGGAGCCAAGATTTGAAGTGCTGCATTGAGCCCCTGCTCACTAACAGAAATGTCACTGTACCCTAGTATTGTCATCAAGCAGGGAGCAGCCATTATGACATGCAAGCTGCAGAGCAGCCAAGCTGCTGTTTAGGAATGTGTACTTGCCACAGTGGTAAGTGTGAGCACAGGGTATCAGCATGGATGGTGAAGGACAGGAATGTCAATCTGTTAGGTGCTTCATGAGAAAATTTGGAATACTAAGATGTTAAATGTGTCCAGAACAATCTTGGATTTCAAGGGTGGCTCTGGCCCAGGGGGCTGATGCTTTTGCCAGTGTTGGTTGCCAGCTCTGGCAGAGGAGGGCATCAGTAAGAATGCAGGGCACTTCCCTCCAACGTGCTTGCCTCTCCTGTAGCCCAGGCACTGGCACTGGGGTGTTTCTTCCTCACATAATGCCTGGACAGCAATTTTTTTTCATATAAAGCTAGGTGCAGGAAGATTGCCCTGGTTTAAGACTCAGCTGTTGGCTGATGTCCAACAGTCCATGCCTCAGAAAGGGAGAGAAGAAACCAAAAGCCTTGTGGACAGGTATAAGGAGAGTTTAATGGAGCAGTGCAATGTACCTTAGTGTATTTCACAGAAAAGCACAGCCAAAAGCAGAAGCAAGCCAGCAGCCTCCCCAGGTCCATGGCCAGAAGAGACCACCCTCCCAGCCCAGAAGCCAAAAAAGCCCCCCAAGCCAGACAGCATCTCTTGTTACAGTCCAAACTACAAGCCCCATGATACTTTGCTCCAGCCAGCATGGTCTTCCTTATGCATCAGGCATGACCTCAGTCCGGTGTTGAATACTCAACGGCTGCTTCAGCAGGCTGTCCTGAATGGTTTCCAAGCCAAAACCAGGAGAGGCAAACTCTGCTTTTATCCCAGCAAAACCCAAGACATGGCCACAGCACATTCACAGACTTGGAAGCAATCTTCTGTAGAAAATAGCCATAGCTGCTACAAATGTTAAACAAAGACTTCGGTTCCTCAATAGCAAGTTGGTGAGGGGCTTGGAGCACAGCCCTGTGAGGAGGGGCTGAGGGAGCTGGGGTTGCTTAGCCTGGAGAAGAGGAGGCTCAGGGGAGACCTCATTGCTCTCTACAGCTACCTGAAGGGAGGTTGTAGCCAGGCAGAGGTTGGTCTCTTCTCCCAGGCAGCCAGCACCAGAACAAGAGGACACAGTCTCAGGCTGTGCCAGGGGAGGTTTAGGCTGGAGGTCAGGAGGAAGTTCTACACAGAGAGAGTGATTGCCCATTGGAATGGGCTGCCTGGGGAGATGATGGAGTCACCATCACTGGAGGTGTTCAGGAGGAGACTTGATGGGGTGCTTGGTGCCATGGTTTTGTTGATTAGGTAGTGTTGGATGATAGGTTGGACAGGATGATGTTGAAGGTCTCTTCCTGCCTGGTTTATTCCAAATCCTAAATTTGCTGTAAATTGGAAGAGTTCTGATTGGAAAGTATTTTGAAACACCCTAATGTGTTCTGAACTTCTATGAGAAAAGTCAAACTGGCAGATAGAATAACCCAAACAATTCTATATGATGTATACTTTTGCCTGCTAAGCCTTGCCAAAAATGAAGCCATTTCTCCAGAGGTGTTTAATTTGTGGGGTTTTCAGCAACACATGCAGGTATGGGCCTCAGAGAGGTGTTCTCATGTTGATGCCAAAATGTGTGTGCGCCTTTATAGCTATTTTTTTACTGGCAATTGTGAATGATGGCTATAACAGGAGCAATGTATAGTGGCTTTGTTCAGCAAGCACAGTAGACCTTGTGCACTGAAAGCACCGTTTTTTGGGTGCAAATCCATTGTGTAATTGTACAATAGAGATCTTGAGCAGCGTGGAGGCACGAGTGGATTGTGTAGCCTACTCTCATTTCAGCTGTAGCTAACACTAAAACTCCTACCTGCAAAATTGTAGCTCCTTATGAGGTAATGAACTTTAATAGAAATATAATAGAAGGCTGAAAATCTGTAAGTGAAATGCTCACCAATCATTTATTAATATGGTTCCATGAATGATGTCATCAGGAGGGACAGGGACCTGATGGTGTGAGTCCAGAGGAAGGCCTTGAAAATGATCAGGGGGTTGGAACACCTCTGCTGTGAGGACAGGGAGGGAGGGAGATGGAGCCTGGAGAAGAGAAGGCTCCAGGAAGACCTAATAGCAGCCTTCCAGTATGTGGAGGGGGTCTACAGGAAGGATGGGGAGAGACTGTTTACATAGGCCTGCAGTGACAGGATGAGGGGCAAAGGCTTCAGACTAGAAAGGAGCAGATTTAGATTGGATGTTAGGAGTAAGTTCTTTACTGAGAGTGGTGGAACACTGGAACAGGTTGCCCAGGTTGCTGGCTGGGGCCCCAGCCCTGAAGATACTCAAAGTGAGGCTCGACAGGGTTCTGGGCAACTGGATTTAGTTGAGGATGCTCCTGCTTACTGCAGAGGGGGTTGGACTGGACCTTTGGATGTCCCTTCCAACCCAGACCATTCTCTGATTCTGTGATTTGCTTCCCTGCTGCACGAGGTTCCAGGAATGGACTGTGCCCTATTACATGGGTTTTCCATTGATTATTGTTTTTGTATAACTCAGTGTTTCAGCAGCTGTCCCTTTCCTTAAAGCACAGCCTAAAACTGTCACACTTGGCTTTCTGCTCTCCTGTTGCACACAGTAACTCATGATAAGACCTGATGACTAATGAATTGACCTCTCACCAAATACCAGAAGCTGTTCATGCCTGGCAGAGGTTATACTGGCTGTTCTCCCAGTGCTTGATGTTGCACCCCTGCCTTAATTGTGCAGAAAAGATGTGCAGCTGCAGCAGAGCAGGTAGTCTGTGTGTAAGCACCAGTACTGGGGAGCCTGGCAGGAATTCCAGGGGCCCTTTCTAGTCAAAGGTGGATTGTTGTGCATTAATGGCAGGGTAAGAGTACATATTGTACTGGACATAACAAGAGAAATTCAAGTGGCAGAAGGAAAACCTCTTCTTCCTAGCCACAGTCTCACAGTCTCACAGTATCACCAAGCTTGGAAGAGACCTCCAGGATCATCCAGTCCAACCTGTCACCACAGACCTCATGACTAGACCATGGCACCAAGTGCCACATCCAATCCCCTCTTCAACACCTCCAGGGATGGGGACTCCACCACCTCCCTGGGCAGCACATTCCAATGACCAATGACTCTCAGTGAAGAACTTTCTCCTCACCTCCAGCCTGAACTTCCCCTGGCACAGCTTGAGACTGTGTCCTCTTGTTCTGGTGCTGGTTGCCTGGGAGAAGAGACCAACCCCCACCTGGCTACAGTCACCTTTCAGGTAGTTGTAGAGAGCAATGAGGTCACCCCTGAGCCTCCTCTTCTCCAGGCTAAGCAACCCCAGCTCCCTCAGCCTCTCCTCACAGCCACTGATTTTCAGACTGCTTTTAAGCAGCTGTGCACAGCTGCAGGAGAAATTTTGGTCCTCCTGTTTTATCTTTTTCAGTGCTTTTTTGTTTGTTTTCTGCTATGCAGGAAGGGAAAGGACAGTCAAAGCCCTCTTCCAAACAGAAGACAATTTCATTATTCTCAATGACATATTGGCCTGGATAGCTTAAAGAGCTTGAGCATGAGGTTGCCTCCAGACTCATTATCCAGAATGGATTTTTCTTGGCTTTGATTATTGGGAGGATCTCTTCCTGTGAAGCAGAACTTCATTTTTCTTCTTGCAGAATTACAGGTTTTTTTCCTGGTGTCTTTGTATTCTTGTTTCCCCCTTCGTATAGGCCAGCTGGAGCTCTACTTCATGCATGTGTGCACGTGCACACTTTGTGCAGATAGACTGGTAAGCTCTGTGTGTAACTGGGGTAGCTTCAAGGAGCATGCAGAGGGCAAAATAAGGCAGACTTGGTTTTGTTCCACACAAACCCCAGGCCACCCAAACCCTAGGTCTGTTGTTTCAGTGCTTCCCTCCTTCATTTTGTCAAGAGCAGCTATAATAGTCTCTTTCATTCCATTCCTCACTGACCTCCATTTCCATCACTAACATAATGTAGCAAAGATTTATACAATCATTTCATGAGAGGGACGTGCTTTCATTTTGCCAATGATGAATCACCAAATGTTTACCTTCCCAGACCTTGTACAAATCTCTGCAGTCACTGAGGTGAACATCAATTAAAAGGGAGCCACATTAAAATAAAATACTGGCTTCATTTAGCATAATCTACCTCCTAAGCTGGGAGTGTGGCTTCCAGATAGAGCAGCAGCAGTGCAGCATGTTACACTGCAGGTTTCACTCACTTTAAAAGTCACAGAAAATGATAACTTCTGCCTCAGACTGACCCCTCTGATGCTGTCTTTCAAATCTGGAAAAGCTATTCAATACCCTGCACATGACTGAAATGTGTAGGCACTCCAATAGTTAGGTTATTGGGCAAAACCATACTGATCCTCCTATCTCCTCATCTTTCTGTACCCTCACTTGGTCAAGAATTAAGAACACAAATAACCAAAAGGCAGTTGCTTCTGTTCTGTTTTCCAAAGCAGTAAAATGCCTCTCTGGAAGTCTTGAACACCTCAGATGAAGTAGATTTTTGAGCAAGTGACTTGTCTTCATGTCCGTCTCTGTCAGTGCTACAGTTTTGAGTGGATGGATGTGGAAGTGCTAGCTAGGGACATTTGCAGACTGCTGGGTTTTGGTGGCTCAGAAATCTCTTTTAAATGTGGTAAATGTTCCCAGATCTGTAACCTTGCCAGTATTTGAAACTTTTTTAACTCATGAATTTGAGGCAGGTAATACAAGTGAGTCATTTAGGTGGAGTGATATGCTGATTGAAGACAATGAAAATCATGAATGGGAGTAATGGATTTCACTTGTTATTTGGAACTGAGGCACCTCAAGTTACAGAACTTCTGGGGAGGAGGTTGGTGTTTAAGCCTAGCTGATGCATTGTGAAAACCATGTGCTGTGGGTTAAGGCTGAATGCCTTTAAGAACCAGGGAGATGACAATCTTCCAAGGGACTAGATAGCCACCAGAAATGGGAAGCTGTATTATTTTATCCCATAAGCCTTGTATCTACTCTATAAGCAACCAGAACAAGAGGACACCGTCTCAAGCTGTGCCAGGGGAAGCTTAGGCTGGAGGTGAGGAGAAAGTTCTTCGCAGAGAGTCATTGGTCATTGGAATGTGCTGCCCAGGGAGGTGGTGGAGTCCCCATCCCTGGAGGTGTTCAAGAGGGGATTGGATGTGGCACTTGGTGCCATGGTCTAGTCCTGAGGTCTGTGGTGACAGGTTGGACTGGATGATCTTTGAGGTCTCTTCCAACCTTGGTGATACTGTGGTACTGTGATACTGTGATTCAGCCCTTTGTCCTGGCCCTCCTTCTGGCCTTCTCTCTTCCCTCTTGGTGCTGGATGTCTTGCAATGTGGGGGAGGCCTGCTGCCTGGTTTGGTTGGGACAAAACTAGCCTCGTAGCAGAGCCATTTGAGTGGCCTTGGGAGGGTAGGGAGGAAGAGTGGGAGGCCTGGGAGGGCATGGAAGCCTGGGTTGTTGGGGGCTTTATGGCTTGCTGAATGGGTCATAAGCTGAAATGTGAACCCAGAGCTTTTGGTGTATATGTATGTAGTGCACACAATTGTAAAGAGTATGCAAATTGCTTTCCCATTGGAACTTTCCATTGGTGGCAGTTTTAGGCTGATGCCTAGGAAAATTTCCCACAGATTGAGTAGAAAAGTGGTGGAATGTCAATAAATTACCTTTGGATGTAAAAGGGAAAATAATGATGAGGTCTAAATAACCCCAGTGGCCTGGTAACTGACATGGAGTTAGTCATATAAACTAACTCCTGCTCTTTTCAGTTTCTTCACTCTGGCAGATATTAGCTGGTGCCTTTGCTTGGCTGTTGCTGACCTGGGCTGTGTTCTTCTTGTGGCTAAGTACTAACAAGCTACCATCTGCTCTTCTTTCTCTTGTCCTGTACAGGTTGGACTTGATGATCTTTGAGGTCTCTTCCAGCCTTGGTGATTCTGTGATTCTGTACAGGGGGGAAGGGAGGGAGGAGGAAGAAGCTGTTGGTAACCCCGTGGTTTTGTCCAGGGGGGTTCTTGTGCCGTGATAAATGTCAAACACATGTACCTATTGTATATTTTGTACATACTCATTGCATTCCGTATTTCTAGAGTGTAGTTTTGCTTCTAAATATAGCTTCATTTGCTTTCATCTGAGCTGGTCTTGGCAATATTATTTTGGGGGTAATTTCAACCCACCACACCACTACTATCCAATCCATTTGAGTGGAGCACCAGAGCAATCTGTCCCGCTCTGAGCTGGGACACCGTGGCGCTGCTGTGGTTAGAATGCTGAAGATGTTTTGTTTCAGGCACTCAGTAAAACGTAGGTAAGATGTGACAGATGTGTAAGAAATATCAATGCCTTTAGAGGAGAGAAAGCAAAATCCATCATCCTGTTACAATGTATTAACTAACAGTCCGAGGCACATAGATGCAGGTTTAATTGCATGCTAGAGTGAGATTTTTATTTCCTCTCCCATACTTATCAAGAAGCCATTTTCCATTTTGGAAAGTGCTGCTTCTAAAAACACTTAAACCCATAATACACTGTAGTTTAGTTTGCAGCATATGGAAGATCATAAGAATGGGTTTTTTTTCCCCCCTGTACAATGATTTTGGTCTATTAAATTCAGCTGTGCAAGGAAGGTGGTGCAGAGAAATGTAAGATACTGAACTCCCGAAGTGTGAAAGGTTTTCTAGTGGCAGAGAGTGAGACTTAGGAGTACACCCTGGCTGTTTTAACAGGAGAAACAGATCACTGGGTGATTTTTCTTCTGTCTTTTTTTTCAGCTAATGGCACTTTGCTAGAATTGGTGCATTTCACGTGATAAACACATTTTGGAAAGCAGGAGCAGGTTTTTTGCATGATTGGGAAATGCAGGAAATCTGAGTCTCATTCAGCAGACACTAGCTGTACAGGTGCTGTTGCTCGTGTGAGCAATTGCAATGAATTCAGGAGAGGTCTTTTTAATGAGCACTTCAGTACAAATTAAGTGACTGAAATGAATTAGCAAGAATCATTAACATTGCTGGAAAAAAAGTGTGTGTGGAGTAAAGTAAAAATTTCTCCTACTCCAGGTGAGTTTTCTGTAGCCTGTTAAGGAATCGTAGTTAGTATGAAGTAATTGAAGTCTGAAATAGCTATGTAAGCAAATTAAAATGTAAACTGAAATGCACTTATTGTAGCCCCTAAAAACCATCAGAGCCAGAGCAGTGTCATAAATCCTTGTTATTGTGTACTTGTAAGAAAGTTTATTCTTCCAGTTCCCACAAGATACTGTTAAGACACAGCTGTTCAGAACAGCCTTGGCTTTTTCTTTTCTTGTTAACAGACATTCCAGAAAATGCTTTCTCTCAAATAAAGTTCCTTCCCAACATAGCCCAGGGCTGAGTAGTCTGAAATAGTTCAGTGCTAGAATAGTCACAATAGGGAAAGCCAGTAAGTCTAACACCTTTGCATGCTGTTTGTTTGCATGCGCTTGCGTATTAGGGACACAGATTAATCCTCTACCACAGTTCACGGTGACCTCTTGCAGAGTGAGCTTAACCAGCCACTGAAGCCAAAAATGCTTTGAACCCACTCTCCATTGTGTCTGTAGCAGTGTGGAGGACATTGCTCTGCCTGTATGCCCAATCTAGACGAGAAGTTAGGTTGATTTCTCATAATGCTATTGGGCAAGGCCAGATTCTCATAGTGGCTGAACACATTGTGTGGCTTTGCGGTTGTGTATGCGAGCAGGGATTTGCCTTTACTTGTTTTGTTTCAATGTTTCTGGCTTTAGTTAAATTTGAGAGCAGTCAAAAAAAGATACTGCTTTAGTTTAATTAGACTGGTAGGAAAAAATCCTTTCTGGGCAGTAATTATTAGTTGTGTGTTATTAAAAGGAAATAGTTCACATTCAGTTACTTAGCAGAAATAATTGAATCCTCTGATCCAGTAAAATAGCTCACTTTGGATTCAGCTAGTTTTTAATTTAAGACATATAGAAGGGGAGACCTGTAATCTCACTACAGGGAATTGACTTCACTTTCCTGCACTTCATAAACCACCAAGTGAAATTGCAATCCCCCACAGCAGTTTTCTCTTTATTTTTCACATTTGCTTGAAAGTTTAGTTTTATGAGACAGAGCTGAATTTCAACTTTGAAGTGCTTTTGTTGTTATTGTTGTTGTTTTGGTGCTTTTTCTTCCCCCCCCTGAAACAAAAGGACTAGCAGCTTTATCTGTAGTCTGGGCTGTATTCTCAGACAGCAGCAATTTCAGGATGCTTCAAAGATGTAAACACAGTTGGGTACTGAGATGAGGCCTTTGGCGATATTCCAAGAGACATGCAAATAGCTAACCAGTTTGGAGCAGATCTGCATGGGGCTGATTCTCAACTGGAGTAATTTGGCAGAGCTGTTCATCTCCTTTCACCTGGTGGGAATCAGCCTCCCTACTTCATGGTGGTTTTTATGTAGGCATTTTCTCTAGCTTTTTACACAGGAGACAAGTGAGTACATCAAGAAGTAGATGCTGCTTTACCTTCTGCTGTATGTGAGGAACTGTAAATAGAGCCACCATCACACATAACTGAAACACAGTTATCCCAGTTACTTCTCTTTTCCTTGACCAGATTTTAAGGGAGAAGGTAATTTAGCACTTGCTGTGAAGCTGTTGAACATCAACCCCCTTTTGTTGATTTGTTAATAAATTAGTTTCATTTAATGAAATGGCATTGGTTAATTTGAGTTACTGGAAGCATTTTCTTCCCTAGTAAGAAAGTAAATTGGAAGCAATATTACAACACAAGGGCTCTCCCTCCTGTGTGTGTCAAGTATTTGTAACTAAGTAATTTACATCTGATAAGGGATTTTTTTGGTTAGTTTGTGGGGTTTTTTTAAGGTTATCTCAGAACTCCTACCTAGGTGGACAACATCCAGGTGTTAAATCTGTATCATAGTATCAGTCAGGGTTGGAAGGGACCACAAGGATCATCTAGTTCCAACCCCCCTGCCATGGGCAGGGATGCCCCACACTAGATCAGCCTGGCCAGAGCCTCATCCAGCCTGGGCTTAAACACCTCCAGGGACAGGGCCCCAACCACCTCCCTGGACAACCCATTCCAGGGCTTCACCACTCTCATGGGGAAGAACTTCCTCCTCACTTCCAGCCTGAATCTCCCCACCTCCAGCTTCATTCCATTCCCCCTAGTCCTATCACTCCCTGAGATCCTGAGCAGTCCCTCCCCAGCCTTCCTGTAGCCCCCTTCAGATACTGGAAGGCCACAATGAGGTCACCTGGGAGCCTTCTCTTCTGCAGACTGAACAGCCCCAACTTGGCATCTTCTTGGCATAGAACATTTCTGCAGTATCTGGTTTCCACCACTGTATTGTGGGGTGACTTTAAGACTGCAGGAAAACATGAATTTGGAATTTAAGGTTGCTTGGATCTTCTTAGCTTCAGGTGGAAACATGGCATATGAAGTATCAGCATGTGCTTTTTTAAATGAGAGGTAACTTCAGCTGTTACTAACTTGAAAATGTTAAAAATAATACGCTTTATACACACATGCTGTATTAATTGTGTAGCTTTAGAAGTGTTTTCATGCTTGTTTAACTCAAAATGGCTTTGAGTTTTCTAAGGAAAAGTAGTTAAATAGCCAAAAAGTAAGGAAAGACAGAAATCTGGCAGACAGGCCATATGGCCTAATTACTCCTGGTGTTGTGAGAAGAAGAATATAAACCTGGGGAGTTACTAAAGTGAGAAGTGGCTATTGTGAGAGCCTTTTGTGTTGATTCTCAGTGCACCTATTACACATCCTACATGTTTTAGTCATAGTTCATCTAGGAGTGTCCCTCCAGGAGCTGCGTCGTAAAAAGCGCCACAAGTGTGTAGTGTCTCCGTGTGAGGGATGTTCCGTCTCCTCAGTTAGCAATGCTCTAGAGGAGCACACCAAATGCTGCCTAGTTGGACTTGTGGAAAAACATGTTTTTTTCTTCAGCTGTCTGGTCACCTGATAGTGAAGAACTGTAAAGATGCCATGCATACATGGGCCTCAAAGTATTTTTCCTTACAGACTGGCCCATCCAGTGACAATGACTCCACCACCTCCCTGGGCAGCACATGTGCTCATGGAGTCATCGTCACTGGAGGTGCACTGGATGAGGCACTTGGTGCCATGGCTTAGTTGATCAGATGGTGCTGGGTGGTAGGTTGGGCTTGATGATCTCCGAGGTCTTTTCCAACCTGGTTAATTCTGTATCCTGTAATTATCTGCATCCTGTAATTATTTGTGGCAGGTTTTACACTTCAAACAAGAGGGTGACTGTACTACAGGCAAGGGGCTGCTGGCTCTGCTCTTAACCCTTTTTCATTCTATGACTATCAGCTGTCAGTATCTGAGTCTGGGTGACCTGGCTGTACCTATATTTTTAGATGTGGAGAATCAGAGAGGCTGAGACACAAGGAACTTCAGACCTGCATGAAATCCATAAGGTGGTACTGGAAGTTCATGCAGTTCTTTGTCTGTACCCGCAGCGTTGAATCTCTTGGCTGTTTTTCCCAGCTTAGCTTTTCTGTATGGTTAGTTGATTTACTTTATAATTTCAGAAAGGATCAGATGGGATTTTATCATTGCTTCCTGGCAGAGTGAAAGGAACTGTTTGCATTTAGTGTTGGCATGTTTAAAATTCAGGGTTTCATTAATTTTTTTCTTCTTACCTGTTATCTTCCATTTCCTTGTTATGAAGATAAAGTAGATTTCATTTTATTTTTCATTGTTTTAGAACAGATTAATGTTTAGAAATGATCAGTTCCCATTAGTCACAGCTCATTCTTTCTTTTTTTTCCCCCAGTCAGAGGTGTATTGAAGGCTGCACTAAACAAAAGATGAATGATTTCATGTATTTCTCACATTGCAAATGAAATAATTACTGATAAAGGGCCCTGTTCTGATTTTTACCCTCCTTCCCTTTTGCAAAACCCAGTAATCTAACGTGATTCAGAGCTTCAAGAATGATGACTTTGATGCAAAGCAAGTAAGGGGAAAAAAACAAGAACACAACAAACTGCCCTGTGGAAGAAATGTTGTCTGTTATGGCCAGCAGACTGACAGAAGGTCTGAGTGAGTTCAATTTGCTGCTCACTACAGCCTCCCTAACTAACACTGTGCAAGCCATCTCGTGTCTTAGCACCTACAGTCGCCTCCCTTCTACTTTCTCCTTTCCAGCTGCTGAGCTGTACTCTGCGGTCTAGTGTTCAGCCCATGGGCAGCCTGGGCTCTGAGGGTGAAGCAGGAGCCTCTGCAACTTCTTATTGTTTTCCTCTACTCCTCATGCTGTGGCCTTTGAGTTGGTAGTGGCCTGTCTTGCAGTGGCTCTGCTGGGCTTAGCAAAGCCCAGCAGACCTTCATCTGAGGATTATGGGTGGGAAGTGATCATGGAGGCACATCCCTGGAGAGCCTGGAGGGTGTCCTGCATGGTGGCATGGGATGTGGAGTGAAGATGGTGAGAGTGAACCTTCTGGGAGAGTCACTTCTGTAGAGGCAGAACAAAAAGTGCTGGAGAAAGGGACTCCTGAGCATTCCTGGGCATTGTCAGTGGCACTGGGGAAATGTCCATGGTGACAATCCCAGCTGGCTCATGGTTACTGCTGGAAGAGGTTGGAACTGGGCCCTGTTCCTTTGGTGTCCTTTGTTCTGTGATCCACCTAGCAACCCCCCCGACTACATTCCCTGCTCCCTCACATAGCTTTCACCTTGCTGCAGCTTCTCTTGCTTTCCTCTGTGCCTAACTCTGCCTTTTTCATGCTGTCCTACCCAATGAGATTGCTGTTCAAAAAGGGATTGGATGTGGCACTTGAAGCCATGGTTTAGCTAGTCATGAGGTGTTGGGTGGTAGGTTGCACTTGATTATCTCTGAGGTCTTTTCCAGCCTTATTGATTCTATGATTCTGTGTTCTATGATTCTATAATCTTCTATGAGATTAACCACCATTTGCATTTGTTAGTTTTAGTACAAGGCCTTAGCTGTCATTGAAAAAGCCCTGGCTCCCACATCAGGAATGAACGAATCTAAGGTTCTGTGTCATTCAAATCTTCCTGTGCACTGCTTTTGTACCTCTTCTCTGAATTCATACCACCCCTCTCTCACATGGAAGTTGTAATATGAGACTCCTTGTGCTCTACAGAACTTCTGAAACCTGTTTTTCTTTAAATCTTGGGGATGTTCTTAAAATGCTCAGATGCCAAGATGTTGACCAATACTTTGAGAGTGCCCTGCCAGTCCTTCTTAGCACTAATGGCCTAAGAGCTACTTTCGTCCCTGCCCACTTTAGATAATCCTTCTCTTTGAATCATGGAATGATTTGGCTTGGAAAGGGGCCTTCAAGATCATCTAATAACAAACCCCCTGCCATGGGTAGGGACATCTCCCACTAGACAAGGTTGCTCAAGGCCTCATCCAACTTGGCTTTGAACACCTCCAGGACACCCTATTCCAGTATCTCACTACCCTCATTGGAAAGAATTTCTTCCTAATCTGCAGTCTAAATCTCCTCTCTTCCAGCTCAAAGCCATTGTTCCTCATCCTGTCAAAAGTCCCTCTGCAGATCTCCTGTAGTCCCTTCAGGTGCTTGAGGGCTCTTGAATGTGAGGAGGAGAAGACAGATGAGTCTATTTTCACAACTGCTTTAGGTGTTGAAACAGGCAATACACACACACACACACACACACATAAAAGTGAACTTTTATGAATCCTTACTTGCAGAGAAAGTTGAATAAAAAGCAGTAGCAATACTTGCTGGTTAGTTCCATACTGAGGGGAGGCTAAAAAGGCAGTTACAGAGATTGGATAAATTCAACTAACACAGTGATGGGAAAAGTGACAATACAGACTGAAGGACCTGAACACCAGGCAGACAAGGAACGTATTCACTGTCTCTAGTACTGTGTATCTGTGCTCACAGGACTGCAGCTACTTACAACAGGAAGGTTAAATCAAGGCCAGGAAATATTCTAAGAGCCCAACAGTGAGACTTGTTGGGTTAGGAATCAGAGTGTGTTGGAGTTTGGCCTGTGATTACTACTGCTGAATCTAACTGCTTTTATTGGTACTCCATCACCCTTCACTGGCCACTTACACCAGTATGAACTTAACCATTAATAGTCCAGTCTTCTAAATATTGAATAGAGGCAGCTCTTCCGTTGTCAGGGAAGGGAGCAGGAACGAGCAGCCTGATGTGGCCCATTCTTTTTCCCACTGAGCTTCTTTACAGCCACTGGCCAATATCTGTTTATTTTCTGATGAGGGAAAAATGTGGAGGAAGGACAATTTGTGAATCTTGGAAATGCATTTTGTTAGAAGAGGAATTCTAGTGAGAGATCTTGCCTTCCAGCTGCAAAGATTGTTTCTGTACAAAACTTTATAGCAATATGGGGGTGCCATCATCTGCACCTCGTGGGTTTCACTGCCAAGGTGTTTGCAAGGCGGTGCATCCCAATCCCTTTAATACACTAATGGCTGTTCAGTCACCTGCCACCTGTAGCTCTTCATGGGTACTGGGTTATGCAAGGGAGGTTTCCCCTGAAGTCAAAGAGAGCAATTCTGTGCCTGCTGGTGGCAAGATTTGCCTTATTCAGTGGGACAACCTAGGTGCAGCTGCTGCAGTAAACCTTGTGGTGCTGAAATTCTTCTGGTAGCTGACACCCTGCAAGCACTGTGGCAGGAATATTTCTTTCTTTGATTGCTCACTGGCTGCCTGCTGTGTTCATTTGTAGATGATGACCAAGTACTATGGAAGGTCCCCTTGAGCTGTTAAGTGTACAGAGAGGAGGAATCTGTTGTTTAAGTCTCATTGCTTGTAATAGAAAAATCCATGCACGCTGATAATTTTGCCTGGGCAAATATCCTTTTTGTCTCCCCTTTTTGTACGTCTGCTGAGCAAATGGAGATGGCTACCAGCGGTTTGAAAATTGCAAGCCTTCTATTTTCACATAAATTACAGGTCAAATCCGTGCAGTGCATCACTGCCCTGTCTGGTAAATCACATGTAAAACTAAGTTATGCCCCATTTACATGACAAAAGGACTCTTGGACGGCAGGGTAGCTCTTTCCAGTAGCAGCTGAATAAAAGAAAAACTAATAAATAATTAAGGTGGTAATGTGTTTGACCACTACTTGTGTAGTATGACTCTTTTCTGTTATTATGTTAACAGAAATGCTCCTTTCAAAGGCAGCCACAGTGCTAATGATAGCTGAGACGGGCGTGCTCGGAGGTTAAACTGGTTTAATTAGAATTGATGGGAAGGTTACTGTAAGAGTGCAGAAAGATGTTAAGGGGTTAACCTGTAAGAGATTACATTGTAGTCAGTGTTCTGTTAAAGTTTGAATTAATTTTTCCCATGGGTTTTTCACATTCTAATTTTCAACTAAATGAGACATCTGTTTCAGAAAAGGAAAATTTGCTATGGTTGTCATAGCAACTATCATTCTGTAAGAAAATTATTCCAATGGTTACTTTAGAACAGAAAGATAGAAATTCAGTACATAAAGCAACATCCAATTGCTAGGACACATTCTGATAATTCAGTCCTCTTTGTGTGGTAGATTATTTGACCTGCAAAACTTGCTCCTGTGTTTTTAACATGAGGTTAATTGCCCTGTAAACATCCACTTCCAATACATTTCCCCCCTAGAGTCTTACATGTAGACAATCATTATTCTTACCATAATAATAATACTACTGTTGGATTTCAGTAGTATGTGGAGAGACTCAGCCAGCTCACTGTAAGAGGATAAGACCTAAATCAAAGTACATTTCTGCAGTTGAGCCCTTCGCTTCAGAGATGAAATACAGCCATGATGTATGGCTTTAATTGTCAAATATCTTGCTTGGAGGTTGGGGGTTTTGTGGTGTGCTTTTTGGTTTTGGGGATTTTTTTTGAGAGCAGCAGTTTTTTGTCTTACAGAAATACATGACAGAATTGTCTTTGTAAAATGGGGAATATCATTGGCAAATGATTTTATTGTAAGAGTTCACTTTTCCTGAGCAAGCAGCAAGTCCAGAAATTCACTGCTTGACACGAAGACTTCAGCTTTGCTCTCTGGGTCCATTGTACTAGAGCAGGGATTTTTGGGTTTGTTTCCCTACTCAGAAACTTTGATGACTGTTTTGCAATAAATTTCCAGCAGAAGGGATGTGGGGATGTATAAAATCCCTGTGTGTCTACAAAGCCGGTTTTGCTTTGAGGGTGGGGGGCACTGAAGTGTATGATTTGTCTTTCTTCTCTCAGATGTAAAGCACACCAACATTCTTGGACTTCCTTCCCTCCCCCCCCCAACTCCCCCCCAAAATATTCCAGGCATTTCTTTCAATCTCAGGGCTGTCACAAAAGACAGCATGATGGCAAATCACGCAAGTTGTAACATCTCCCCTTCACAAAAGAACAGCTCCAGCATGCATAACTTACCAGCCCTGCGCTCAGGCGGCTACCAGCCGCAGTCACCACAAAGGGAGGGAAGGAGGGAGGAGGGATGGGCGGTGGGGGAGAAAGTGCTTCTTGTCTTAATAAGTGGATCATGCTTATTCATAAGGGGAAATGGGCTTTTGTAGAGAGTGGCCATGTACAGGTCAGAGCTGGTAGAGGCAGGCAGAGATGCTCGCAGCTGCGTACGGCATTCGTGGTCATTTGGATTTCGGCAGGATTAAGCTGTCTTCTGGTGAGACCTGTGACACTCGTGGATATTCCTCTTTAAAAATGCTTCATTGTATTCTTAAAATCATTATTCCCTAGGGGTCTGGCTGTTTTCTCTTGGGCAAATATTTGTCTTGCCTCTTGGCTCCATTCTGGGAGTGTGGAGTGGCCACCAGCCCTTCTGCTGGGATGCAGGCCGATTCATTGCCTCCCTTCACACCGAGGGCCTGGGGACAATCCTCACCATGCCCAGCAGCAGCAGCAGGGTGGGCAACGTGTGGGAACAAGGGACCTGCATTCACTCAATCTGTCAGTGGCTTTAGAATCATCATTTACTATGCTAACACTTTGTTTGCTTCCTATTTGCCCTTGAAAATATTTTCTGTTGGCAAGGTTTTGTTCCTGAAAATCTTGCTCTGTGCCTAAAGACAATTTGCTGAAGAGCTGAATATTTTCATCTTGGTGGGGAAAGATAATTGCTATGTTAGGTATGGGGTGCAATTCCAAGGCAGAAATGGATGGAGAGTTTAGAAACAGCCTAACTTCTCTATATTTTTATAATGCATTCCACTTCTGTAATATCTGAGCACCCTGCAGACTTCAGCTGATTGATTTTCAGGGCATTCCTGTGAGATAAAAATGCTGCCATTCCGTCAATAGTGAGCTAAATGTAAGGACAAGCTGATGGAGCTCTACAACCTGGGGTCTGGTTCTGTCTGATGGTAACATCCCTGGTAGCTTACTACACGCTAAGCCAGTAAGTAGAATCACAGAGTCATTTCGGTTGGAAGAGACCATTAAGATTATCAAGTCCAGCTGTCACCTAGCACTGCCAAGACTACCACTAAACAACGTCCCACAGTGCCACATTGCACATCTTTTAATACCTTCAGGGGTGGTGGCTCAACCTCGTCCTTGGACAGCCTGTTCCTGTGCCTAACAACCCTTTGGACAAGTTGCAACTTGAATCTGTTTCCTCTTTTCCTGTCACTTGGTATTTAGGAGACCGACCCTCACCTCACTCCAGCCTCTTTGCAGGTAGTTTTTGAGAGCAATGAAGCTTGTCCTGAGCCTCCTGAGTAGAGCATGATTTAGCACCCCAGCAGCAATGAGGCAGGAAGTCCTGTGAGCCTGCTGCTGTTCATCCTATGAAGGAAAGCTGCTGGGACTTGAGCATGTAACCAGAAAAGGTCAATTTCACATCCTTGGTAAAGAGATGAGTCCTCTTCTTAGCCAGCAACCTTAGTCTGAGCAGCCTCGCTCAGAGCAAGGTTTCTATTTCATTGACAGTGCTATTAGCATGTCTTATTCCCACACCTCCTTTACCTCCCTCATTGCAGCTTCTGGAGGCCGTGCTATATTTTTTGATCCCAGTGTACAAAGTTTTGTATTTTTCACATTATTATTATTATTATTATTATTATTATTATTATTATTATTATTATTATTATTATTATTATTATTATTATTTATTATTATTATTTCCCTCTTTTTCTTTCCTGGGACACCTTGTTATCCAGGGTATGTGATGAAGAGCTAGATGAGCGCTTAGCTGTGGGCACAGAACACCTTTCCATCAGTGATGTAGAATAGTTGAGGCTCTTTTTGCCTGTGGAAGAAAGGCAGGAACCCTGCCAAGCCCCCTTCTTCCTTTGCTTTTCCCAGGATTTTATTTTCTTCCCTTGGGTAAGCCACTTTCTCCCTTTATGTTTTAGCAGGCTCTTTATTTTTAAGCTGTTTTTAATAGGTATGTGCTTTACAGCATTCCAAAAGGGAAAGTGGAAAATATATCATCATGAAGACATGCTAATTTTTGAAATGTTAGTCAAGCATCAGTAATGGAAGAGGATGAATAATAGCTCTATGGGCATTTTCTTTTGTCTTTGCCATACATGATGTAAAGTGGAGTACAGAGAATTTGTGTGAGAGAATTCTCTTTGTCTTTTGATGCAGCGAGGGAGTGTAAAGCTTTCTTCAACAAAGTAACATCTCAAAGGGGGCTCTGGTTGATATGTATGTATTTATAAACACTAAAGCTGCAATTATCATAAACCACATTAAATCACGGCAGCCTGGTTTGTTGTTCTCCAAGTACGGATTTGGATGGGAGACATCACTCAAAAAATTACCCAAACCCCAGCCTAAAGGTAACCCCTCAGTTTTATGACCTAGAATTAGAGCATAGTCAGCAAGATGTAATTTATCACTGTGGTACCATTGCTGTGAAATAACATTTTTGTAATCAATGGGATAGCAGGAGATGGGCAAATGGTGTTCTGACTGTCAGTGTTACAGTTCCAGTGCCCCATGATGAGCTGCTCCATAAATGCATTTCTAAAAATGTAAATGCCCATCTGATAAGAAATCCTGCATATGGGAAGCCTTACTTGAAAGCAAGTCAGCACACCAGAGGACAGAAGAGAATTACGTCGTAAGAAAAGGAGCTGAAGGGATCTTCTGAAGCGCTGCTTCCAATTAGGGCAACAAAGCGGTGTAGGCGACGTCTGCGACTTTGGGGGGTGCCAAGATCTGTCTCTGTCCAGGGGGTCATAGACAAAGGACCAAATATGATGGAAGCCAATGTAAAACATGTGTACACACCTAGGTGTCTAAGACAGTTGTGCTTCTAGATGTTGTGTTGGTCCAGCATGCTAATCCATACAAGGAGATCTTGGTGTCCAGGCCTTGTAAGACTTTCTTCCCACCTTGTTAGAGGAATACTGTGAATATTTGGCTGTATGCTCCCTGCTGGAAGTGATAAGGACTGCAGGGATTTGCCACACAAGTTAACACTGTCTGTATGGAAAGAAGGTTTACTTTGCACACACAGAAGGAAATGAATGCTGTTTGTGTCTCCAAATTCCATGCCAGTGGAGAGTCAGTCTCTGTATTATAATTAGAAAACCATTATATGGAATTAGCACTGAAGACATTCTCCTCCTCTCTTGGCAGGCAACCTTGGTTTTATGGCTGGGGCTTTAATCTTCCACGAGGCCAAGCACTATTAGAGAAATGGAACCTTATTCCAGATGGAATAGATATTCTTATAACCCACGGACCACCGCTCGGTAAGAAAATCCTGCTGCTCGTAGCTGTGTATTTCAGATGACTGTGCAGGGCCTGACGGCTCCCCCGAAACGCAGAGGGTGCTCCTGACTTAAAAAAGTCCTGATTCCAGCAGCACCAGGGCTTCAGCTCAGGTTTATATTTCATGATTGCCTATGCTCAGTGGTAGGGAATTAAATAATAGCTTAGAAGTTGAAGTCTTAACGCATGAAACCTTAACAAGCTTTATAAATCAGCGAGATCTGGGTTCCTTATGCACCTATCCACTTTGCTGCTGGCAGAGTAAGTTGATTTCAAGCATGGAGCCTGCCTGCAGAGAAATGCAGGATTTGGGTCTTATTTTTTAGTGCTTGCTCCTTTGCTTGGAGTAGCCTTCCCCCTCCAAGAAGTACTCAGGAGTCTCTGTTTTTCTGACTTGGTGCATCCTGTGCCTCACAAACCCAAATGCTGCCAATTTTGGCCTGTTCTTTGGACAGCATGGTTGCATTGCCTGTCTGTAATACAATCTAGCAATATGAACAGACCAACATGCAACAGTTTTACATCTGTGGCTTAGAAATATTAGTATAGGTGATAGAAAAGCCAGGAGAGATTTCCTGTATTCCTAGGCAATAGCTGAGTTATCTGTGGTACAGAAATAATACCACCACAGAAACCAGTGTCAGGACTTAAGGCTTTTAGAATGTGTTTCAGTGTGTTTGATGCACAGCAAGCCATCTTTAATGCAGCTGTGTGTTTAACTTTCCCTTGTGCAATAAATGGACACAAAAGTGGAGCATATCCTTAACCATTTGCCACGCTGTGGATTGCATTCTGTGAAGTGGGAGCAGCTGGTTTCTTCAAACCTTTAGGTTCCCCAGTTTCTTGAAAGTAAAACTCTGTTGTCTTCCCCCTTTTCTTCTCCTTCAGAGCTTGGAGAAGAAAGTATCTAAAGGGTTGGTGTTTTGTTTACAAAGACGTGTTTGCATTCCAGGGCTCACTAATCCTGGGGGAAAGGGTTTCTCTGGAAGCAAGGGCATGTGTTTTGATATTTCACCTGAGTGGAGTCTCATGCCATGCCATAGACTGACTGACTTTAACATGGATGCCTGAAATGAATTGTTTAGCCCTTGAGATACCAGCTCCACACAAGAGTGGGAATAATTCCTGCTAAGATCCAAGAACTGATGCAGGATCTTTGATATAATTGTATCAGCCTTTTCAGCACTTAAAAAGGCATTTTTAAGACCATCTGGTCAGCTGTAAAGAAATCCAGTCTTCAGCTGATCCAAAGAATATCCCTGGGTCTAATGCTTGAAATTCAGCGTTGGAAAGTGTCAAGAGGGGTTCCCACTGCTTTGCTTCAGCCTTCTTGCTAATTTAGCCAACAGGCTCTGGGGTAAGCAGAAGGAGGAGAACCTCTAGAGAGCCCTGCAGAGATGGCACTCAGCAGACATGCTTTAATAATAAATTTAATAATAAATGGAAGAAATAAAAAGTAATGTAATAGCTGTAGTGATTCTGAGGAAGTAAGCAGCCATATCCACAGATGTGAGGGGGTAATGTAAATGTCACCATCTCTGTATTATTTATTCTCCTGTTTCAATTGTTCAGCTTCAGCTGTCTTAGAATCACAGAATGGTCTGGATTGGAGGGGACCTTCCAAGGTCATCCAGTCCAACCCCTTCTGCAGTAAGCAGGGGCATCCTCAACTAGATCAGGCTGCCCAGTGCCCTGTTGAGCCTTACCTTGAATATCTCCAGGGACGGGCCCCTAACTACTTTCCTTGGCAACCTCTTGCAGTGTTTCACTACCTCCATGGTAAGGAGCTTGTTCCTGATGTCCAAGGACTCCTTTTTAGAATTCCTGTTTCTTCCTGATGCACTGATGTGTGGCTCAGGCACAGAGCCCTCTGCTTCAGGACATCAGTTGCTGGTGTTCTGACACCGATGGCTGCAACTACGTGATGCTGCCAAAGAAATTAGCACTCTGCCTTACTTACAGAAGATGCTCATAGTGTGGCCCTGTCCACAGACAGTTTGGGAGACAGGATCCTCCTAGACCTTCCCAGCCAATTGTTTTAACCAGGAAGTTGATTCCTGTCTGATCTTGGATAGCATTACTCAAGTTGCTCCTAATGATCACAAGTAGCAATCAGTGCTCCTGAAAATTCCTCTTTTATTTTTGGTTCCCCCAATGTGGCTGCCTAAATTTTGTCCATCATCCATTTTCTGTGCTTCTTCCCCGTTCCCTTACTTCAGAAGAGTGCACGTGCTCCTTAACTAATGAATACTACATCATTAGATAGAGTCAGAATTGCCTGCATGATTCAGCTGCAGTAGCACCATCAAGAGTTAATGGACTTTGTGTTCCCAAGTCGGTTGGGCACGTAAGAAAAATCTTCCTTTTCTGTCTTAGAGCAGTGCTTTGGGATGAAACCAGGGCTGGGATTCATAGGAGGTTCACACAGGATGATAAAACAAAGGCTTAACCAGCTATTGTTGACCACTGTATTAGTAACTTGTGTATTATTGCTGAGGATATGCTCCCCAGTTCGTGCCTTACAAAATGCAGTGTTTGTGGTTATGGGACTGGTGCCAATGCTGCTTTCTCTGTCAGCACATTTGTAGCTTTTATTTACAGTACTCCTTTCTAAAGCCTTTTCCCTGATTCCTGAAGATCTGCATTCACAATTTTTGTATTTCTCTTCCCAAAGTTGACTTTTCTTTGCTCTGTTTTGAATTTAATTTCACCTTTAAGTCTTCATTTGTAGCTATCTGCTTGATTGTCTGTGACAAAGATTTATACTTCCCTGACAGCTGCAGAAACCTGTTTCAAGTAACCAAACACTGAAAAAAAAACCCCTCTAAGATGAACTCTGTTAGCTAGGTGTAATCAATTATTCTTAGTTTGTGTAGTCAGGTGTACATAATAAGCTGCAAACATACGGGAAAGCTTCAGAAGGGTGATAATGCATGTAAACAAAAACATGTTCAACATAAATAATGCTTAATTTAATGGAGAAGTTAATTTTATGGATTTTTGTTTGTGAAATTTCTGAAGTGGAAATGCTTTTGGCTTTGTGTTCACCACAGACATTTTGACAATTAACTGTTTCAAATCGTTGAAGTAACAACAAAAAAAACTGCTGGTTGTAACGTGCTTGCTCTGCAGAAAGCCTGACTGGATTCCAGAGGAGCTGTTGGCTTCACTTTGAAAGCTTAAGTGCTTACAATTTCCTGCAGTGGATTTTGAGCTGCACTGGGACCAAGAGGGGTTGGTAAAATAAGTTACCAGAACTGAGCATGGCCCTGCTCTGTAATTCAGTGGGGCTTTGTTTTTGTACCTCCCCCAAAACAGAGCCAAGCAGCACCTTCAGAGGTGTCTGGATGAATTCAGAGTCTGTGCCCCTCAATCAGGATTTCCTTTTTGACACTTAGGATAGCCATTCACAACTCATTCCTGTGAATGGGACTTGGCTCTCTGAGTAACTTCCACCATTTTTACAAAACCCCACAGCCTACTGAGCCCAGTTTTTTGAGCATCTGGCATCTAAAGAGGTTTTTCTCAATGTGTGAACCTACCCTAAAGCCCTAGCAAAGCTGAGCTTGAAAATAGCAGACCAAGATTGATCACTGCAAACCCTCTAATGCAACAACATCCTTCTTACACTGCTGCTCTGAAGGAAACGTGAAGCTCCAGCTGGCATTGAGCACCCCCCTACAGTATGTTTTTAGATGTATAAGCAAGTTAGTGTACATGTCTGTATTCATACAAATGCACTTTTAGACAATCTTCATGCAAATGAACATAGCACTGAAAAGCATCTACTGCAGGAGGGTTGAGTCTCTCTTACCTGCTGTCCATAGATACAGACTAGTGGGACTTGCTTTGCCATGAGGTGCTTAGACCAGTTTTACTTGAGGGTGCTGTTTGTAGGCACACTGTAGGTTCCTCACCTGAGTTCCTCCAGTGTAAGATTCAATGTGCTAACAACGTAGTTTTATTATTAGCAACATGGATTTCATTACCTCAGTTAAGTGTTCAGTTGAAAAAACTAAATCCCAGGACTGGATTTAAATAGCTGATTGAGATTCTTCACAGGCTCGCTTTGGACACACTGCTCTTCACAGATCAGTTATTAAAGGAAGAAGAATGGTTAAAGCATTGAGTTTTTACATTAACAGTGCAAAAATACTTTAATTGCAGGTTTGGTGGGGGTTTTGTCCTTGAAAAACAACTGGCAAGAGTCCATTTTCTTCATGTGCTTTTCCTGAAGTATTTTTCCTTCCTTCCTCTTCTGCATACCGAGGCAAACACTGTTTTTTTCCATGGCAGTTTGTCTCTGGCTGTTGAGGAGAAGCCATGAGACAGTAAATCTCAGAAATGCTATATAGCAATACAGCTTTGCAGATAACCTGTCTTCTTTTAAAGCTTTCCTTTCTCTGCCAAAGGTTTTCTAGACTGGGTTCCTAAGAAAATGCAACGGGTAGGATGTGTTGAGCTGCTGAACACAGTCCAGAGACGAATACAGCCAAGGCTTCATGTTTTTGGACATATCCATGAAGGTCAGAACACCTTTCTTGCTATATATGTTTAGAAAGCATACAGAAACATGGAACTTGTCTGGTTTAAGTAGAATTTTCAAACCTGAATGTCTGAACTGAAGCACTGCTGGAATTCAGATACTTAGCTCCACGTACAGAGCTGAAACAGGCTGATGCCCACATTCCAGTATTAGTACTTCAGCATCTTTCAGTTGCTACATCTGTAAAACAGTGAAGCCTCCCTCACAGAGAGTGCTGCTGTCAGTTTTGAAAGGAGAGCATGAGTCCAGTAGTTACAAAAAGTCACTAAATATTAGGATTGATGGGTTGTGTTTCTCAGTCCTGAATCTCTGTGACTGAAGTAATTCATCTAAGCTCTCTATGGGTCAATTTCTGTGTTTGTAAAATGGATAAGAATGCATTGAGGAGTGCTTCAAAGGCTGAATCTTCAAGACTATACAGCAAAGATTGTGTCTCCCCACCAGTGTGTATATGAAGTTGGAATCAAGAGGGATGCCACCACTGGCTTGTGAGGAAGTTCAAGATATTTATTCATGTGTTTATTTGCTTTGGTAGGGGAAAGGTTTTGTACATAGACAAAACAAAGTGGCTCTCTTGACTGACCTTTAACTGGAAAGACAGTAGTGCTCTTCACAGAAGTCTTATGCTCCACTCAAGTCAGTAACAGCAGGAGTTCATCTCCAGGCAAAAGGAAAGGCAGATGCTCTCTGCTATGGAAGAGTCTGTCCTGTTGACATATCATGACAGCAATGTGTCAAGCAGTGTCCCCACCAAAAGCAAAACAGCTACTGGGCTGTGCAGAAGTGTTTGGGTTGGAATGGGAGCATGGATTGTCAGCCGCTCAGTTCTTAGCAACATTAACTTGCTGGCAGGAAAATGTGCTCCACAACTGCCAGTTTTCTGCTTCTGGGACTGCTCCAGCCTGTGAGGTGGGATCTCTGTGGGTCTCAACAGTGTAGGATTGAAAAAATGGGGGAAAAAAATGGCATTAGCTGCTTCTGGTGTAGAACTATTAACCTCCCCAAGGAATCCCAGTCTGACTTGCTGCTGGGTGCTTTCACCACACTGTTAGACGTGACATTGCCGAGACGTGTGCTGAGCGTAAAATCGATGGAGAAGGCATTCACATCATTATTGTACAGCTCAGGGATTAAGTCTATTCTCCTTGTGCGAGAGGATGTTCATAGAGAGGACTTGCTAAAGCCTAGCTGATGTCCACAGTGGTGTTAAATCACAAAGAGCCAATATGTAGTCAGGGGGTCATGCTAACCTCTTGCTGTTAGAGAAGTCTTTGAGAGCTGGTGAATACAGTTCAAACCTACTGTCTTTTCACAAATCCTGACCCAGGTGGGTTGCAAGGGTTATAAGCAAACCATTAGTGAGCTGTGAAACTTCAGGCATGTAAATAAAATCACATGTGCTAAGACCAAGCCAACTTTGAGGGCCAACTTTGGCTCCCAAGAGAAAAGAATGGTAAATCTGGTGAGCTAATGCAGTTGGCACAGGAGCTATCAGAACATAGAAACAAGGTACTCTTCTTGTTAACTATCCTAATTCAGGGAAAACAAATGGGGAACTGCATAGCCTGTTTTGCAGTGGGATGCTAAATCTCTGCAGAGGAGAATTCCCATTGCAGCCAGCCTGTGCAGTTGAAGCAGCTCTTTGTAGAGAGAATGCATGATATGAACAGATGAGTTCTTCCCCTGACTGAGCATAGCTACATCTGCAGCAGTCATTTACTGAACAGCCAGGAGGAAAAGATGCTTAGAAGAGATGCTTCTTCCTTATTCCCCCTCTGCACTGCTGTCTCTGCCAGAAAATACCCCTGCATGTGGACTTGTTGCTGATTGACCCATAGAAGTAAAAAGCAGCATGGTAAAAGTCCTGGTCTGCCTGTTACAGCCAGTAGTTGGCTGAGATCATGGCCAAGAAAACTCTGTTGGCAGCAGGGGAGGGGTGAAAACGGTAGCATTGGAAATCTTCAAGCAAAAAGAGCACGTTAGCAAGCCAGTTCTGTTCTCTCCAAACATGTAGCAGATGAGACAGAAAGTCCCAGCAGCAATGCTAACTGTCCTCCGTGCAGTTTGTTTTACATAGAGCAATTGTTGTGTGGCAAACACCAAATGATTTAAAGAAATGTCTGTGACAGGAATCTGACAGAGTTTGCTTCCCTGCCTAGCCCCTAATTACAGTGTGGTTTTTTCCATGGGGAGTCCAGGAGGCCCTACATTATTCAAGGCATTCTAAGGAAGAGAAAATAAATTGGCTACTCTTTGCTTGTAAATTTTGCACCTATCAATGCTTCTGCAAGACATGAAATTGTACTCAGAAAGGATCCTAGCTACTTAGGATTTGAATAGATGGAACTCCATAGGATTTGAATAGGTAGAACATAACAGTGATTATGTGTCACTATTAACTTCATTCATGGTGACAGTGAATCTGAGCAGCAATGAACTCCACCAGGTGAATTCTGACTAATCACATATTTCTGATTGTTGGATGCATTTCTTCATGTGGGTTGTAATATTTCAATGCAGATTTCCAGCATGGAGCTTGTAGTGTTAATCAAGCTTATGCTTCTCTCCTGGTCGTTCATGAAAAGGTTTGTGTCTACTTTCTCATCACACCAGAGTAGTTCAAGGGCTTACTCTTCACTTTGGGAACCAGCATTTTGGTGTATTGATGCTGGCATTTTGATTGTCTGCAGATTTAGTTCTGGAATTGTTTGGTTTGGGTGTCTAACAGACATGTAGTTAAATGGCATCAGATCTAGTAAATGCTTCTTTGCCACCAGGGAGACATACAGAAGGATGCTTTCTCCAAGGGAAATGTTGTAGTGTCTTTGGGTGTCAGGGAATGCATTCATAAAGACTTCTTCTTCTCTGCCTAGGCTAGCATTTGGTGTTGTGCCATCAGATTTGGTGGAAATTGGTCAACAAGCTCAAACACACAGAGAGAAGAGGTCCCCACTAGACAAATCCCACCCAGGTGCACATGCATGCATAGTGCCCTTAGCCAAGCAGTGCTTTTCCTTCACTGGTCGCTTAGAAGATGTCCAACACAGACAGAAAAGAAGGTGCAAAGATGAAAATTGCCCAGAGTTTGCTACACTGATGACTGCAAATCATCAGAATGTTGTTTTTTCTCCAGTGCTGCAGTTCCCCAAGCCCTATCTTCTCATCCCTTCCCAAACTGAGCAAGTTCTGAGGAAAAGCCCACACCAAACAACAAAGGCGAGAAATAGCTCTCTCTGGAGGTTTGTGAGCTGGCTACCAGAGGTCATAGCAGCTAGCTAGCAAGGGTCTGTTTCTGTTTCCTTACACAGTTTGAAAGATGGCAAAAAGATGGCATTAATTCAGGAGACCTTTCTGTTTTGCATTAAAACTGTGTAATAAATGTGGCACTTCATGGCGTGTGCTGGAGGTGACTGGTGAGAGTGACCAGAGTCTGTCTTTCTCCACAGGTTACGGTGTCATGGCTGATGGAACTACTACCTATGTGAACGCATCTGTGTGCACTGTGAATTACCAGCCTCTTAACCCACCTATAGTTATTGACTTGCCTACTCCAAGGAACACATGATTACTATGAGGATTTGAAGTTGTCCCCAACACATTAGCAAATTTGTATTGCTGGCTGAGAAACCCAGTAGGGACCCATGCAACAACAAAAACCAGCAAAGAACCTTGGTTTTGCCCTGCTAGCTCTCCACAGATAAATTTTGAGTGACAGAAGTGGCTGAGGAGCGAAGACATTATCGTGCCAGAAACAGAATAAAGACTTCAACATTTCACCATTAAAATATTTGTGAAGACAACAAAGTGAATGCATTCCACAGACATCCACATATATGTATCTCCAGTAGGGGCTTTTGTATATACCATGTGTTACATTGGACTTATTAAAAGAGCAATGTTTTTCACAGGAGTGTTCCTTTGAGAGAGTTTGCAGTTTACACACAAGTGTTTAGACTAGGTTTCCCTCGATTCATGTTTCCTTGTGAGCTCTTGGTACGAGAAAAATGATGGTAAAGATGCTTTCCCTTACTTAACATGGCAAATATAAAAGGTGGTGCAGAAATGACCAGTCACAGGGGGAAAGGCGTTACTTCAAGTCCTCCAGGTCTGAGTCTTTGCATCTATTCAGAACCAGTGCAACAGAGGCCCTAATTCACTGTACTGAAATGAAGTTTTACTACATCTGGCATTACAGATGGTAAGGGAAATGGTGCATATTGCTGGCGTGCTGTAAACAGCTCAGCATTCAAGAAGGGAGACTGTGTTAAGTGCAGTATAAACTCAGGAATTTGTAACCTGGCCTTGCTCTTGGGAAAAAGAAACAAGGATGACATTTCCCTTAAAAACACAAACAAACCAAGCCACCACCACCACCACCCCAACAATGCACATGCAAACCAAACCAACCACACAAACCCAGCCCAACCAACCAAGACCCAACACAGCCAAACAACTCTGCTTTCACAGGGTGGGGTGATGTGTAATTGTATGGAAAAAGCAAAAAACTCACCCACCCAGTGTTCTGTAGTGGTATTTTAAATGAAACCCACTGGGAGTATCTGGTTAAAACCTGCTAATGGGACATGCAGCCAGTGGTGGGATTACTGGTTTGAATTTGGCCCTGGTCGGAAGGGATTAAACTTCATCGTGGTCATTGGGCAGCATTAAGGAGCCCAAGTTGAAGGGATCATCCCAAGGTGGGGTTTGGGTGTTCACTCTTGGGTAGCTGTGTAATTAGATAAGTGTGATGAGTAACAAGTACACACCAATGGGTATGGGGCAGGGGTCACCTCACAGAACCTGTCATTGCTCTTTACCCACTCATGAATGCTGCTGAGGGAGGCTCAAGACAAAGTCGTTAACTGAGTTGAAATCCATCTGTCATGCTGCATGTGAAGCCAGGCAAAGCAGGAGACATGTTAGGAAGTGGGTGAGATGGCCAGCTGCCAAGGTACTGCTCACGTGGCTTTCCTGCAGGTTAACAGAGGTGTTGAAGCTGCTGGGATTTCAGTCCCATGCTAGGCAGATTCTTGAGGATTGGTTATGAACCCACCCAGAGAAAAATGTGTTTCCAGTCTGCTCTACAAAAGTTGGGTTTCTGCCTTGAGCTAGCAAAAAATCTCTGTGCTCAGAAGGGACTCTTTGCCTAGATGGAGAGAACTGAACTGCTGTATTCTGAATGTTGATGTCCTGAATTTGGAGCTGGCAGCATCTAGGCATGAATCCCGTTCACACACCTTGGGCAGATCATTGTGCAGGGTTGTTTACAGGCCTGTGCATAGCCCACATCTGCACACATGGATTGGATAATTGTGTATGTCACTTCTTTTTTTGCCTGTAACATGGGTGTAAATGTGAGCTTCACGTGGCAGCTGTGTGTACCTGGTGTGCATACACAGCTTAATACACCTGTGTGGCAAAGCTAGGCCACGTCAGCCTCGACTCGAAGCAAGGTGGGCAGCAACATTGCATTCCGCTTGCTTGCCATGGGCAGCAGCTCGCCTGAGCCCAGTAACTAGCATGCTGTGGGCCCGCTAGACACCGCCACACCAGCAGGAAAACGGACAACTCACAAGTCTGTCATTTCGTGGAAGCTGTTGGGTGACTTGAAGCACCACATAGTCCTGAAATGAAGCCCACAATGATTGGTGATGTCTGCAGCTGGGGCTTGGGGTGAACAGTTCACAGGCACGAGAGCAGTCTGCCACAGATTCACGTGCTGCCGCTTTGGTCAAAACTCTCGGTGTAGGAATCACAGGGTCAGCTCCCAAACGAGCAAGGATTGAACTTCCTAGGTGAATATGAACTCCCACCACGACTGAGAAGATGAAGCAATAGGACATGCTTGGAATAAAAGTGTCTTGGCTCGTCACAACTCAAGTGGTTTGCTGCAAGTGTGGCAGGAAATTGGCTGTATCTGAAAAGTCTGACATGTTTACATTCGCTGGTGGCACTGAAATGTTAAGTTGGGAGGAAGAGGTCCTCTGATTAGCCTCAACACAATTTCTATGTTGGCCATAAACTGGTCTCTTAACAATGATTTTTTTTTCCCCTAAGTTATCTTCAAAATATTGTGTATTTTTATGTGGAAAGGTTACCCAAAAATCAGCTGTTACTTCTCAAGAATATCATTTAAAAGTACTCAAGGTATGAAAGCTTAAAGATTATTTAATCCTTTTGGCATAACTTGATTGTTGTTGTAATTTTTGGTCAAGCATGTTAGACAAATAAAGTCTTGGACAAAACCAACAAACAAAATAAAGAAGACCTCTTTGTGTCCCCCTCAGACACTCAGCTCCGTGTGGGAAAGACTGCCTGGCTTTTCTAAGTGCAGGAGCCAGCCTGTGGAACAGAGCCCTGAGAATGGTTAGGGGACTTGAGCATCCCGCCTGTGAAGAGAGATTGGGATGCATGGGGTTGTTCAGTCTGGAGAAGACCGATAGGGGATCTCATCAATCTGTGTAATATCTGAGGGGCAGGTGTCTAGTGGAGGCGGCCAAGCTCCTTTCAGTGGTGCACAAGGAACAAGCTTGAACATAAAAGATTTAAACTTAACGTGAGGATGAACATCTTTACAGTGAGGGTGATGGAGCAGTGAACAGGCTGCCCAGAGAGGTTGTAGAGTTTCCTTCTCTGGAGACTTTAAAACCCATCTGGATGCATTCCTGTGCAGAGTACCCTAAGTGGTCCTGCTTTGGCGGGGGGTTGGACTCGATGATTTCTGGATGTCCCTTCCAACGTCTGATGTACTGTGGTACTGTTGATTAAAGTTGTCATCATGAAGGGTTGTGGATCAGCTGGCAGAGGGGCTGGGAGAGATGGGCAGAGGTTCCCCTGCTCCATTTGCTAGCTTCAGACTTCTACAGCTCCTGTAGGAGGCACTGAGTTGAAAATTTGGCTTGCAGAGGGGGAAACAGCAGCTGCTGCCAGTCACCCAATGCATTATTTTGGTGGGGGAATATGGCAGATGCAGCTGTGAGTCAGGGCAAAACTAACAGAGCCGTGGAGCACTTGGAACTGGGATGCCATCCTTTGGGAACAGGCAGCAGTCAAGGGAAGTATGGTTTGTGGTCCAAGTCGGGGACATGAGCCTTGCAGAGTGGGAGATGTTATTGAGGCTTCTTGCCTCGAACTTGATCTACCTCTCATTGGAGAGGCCATGAAAATGAAGGTTTCCACAAATGTGGTTTTGCAGTTGTTGCCTCTTTAGGTTCAGGGATGCTCTCTCAAGTAATTTCCTGCCCCACCTCCCCGCTGCTGACCTTCACTGGTGGCTCCTGAAGCTGTGTTGCTGTGTATCTCCCGCAGCGTTTGTTCCATCACCATACACAATTGGTACCGAGGTTCGTTTCAGTTCATTTTGATGGTGAATAGGAGAGAGAGAGATCACTGCATGACAATCAAATACAAACACAGTATTATTTTTACCTCTTTCAGTCACATATGGCTGAGGATGTGAATTTTTGTCTTGGCTACAAGGAACAAGCAGGCTGGGACTTGGCACCCGTTTGAGCAGCTGCCTTTTCTCAGGCAGCCCGCACCCATTGCAGCAGCACTCCAGCCTGGGGAACTGGGTTTAGGCTTTCAGATGGTGATATTTGGTAGCCCCTGAAGTGAGAGTCTCCAAAACTATGATGGGCTTCAAGGAGGTTGCTGCAGGGAGTGAGACTGGTGGCAGCAGCATGCCAGGCTGGTCCTGTCAAGTGCTCCACCAGGAAGGAAGGAGAGAAGGCGAAACCCCCTGTCCCTGGGTGGCCTTTGGGGACAGAGCAAGTGGGAAGGTCCTCTAGCCTTGCTGGCAGGAGGCAGCCAGAAAGAATAAGAACTTAATTTGCCCTCTCCAGTTGCTGACTGCTGCCAATAGCCAAAGAAGAAGAAGGAGGAACAAGACATTCCTTAGAAGGCAATTTTTGGAATAACCTGCCCCTGGGGATCCTGGTCCCTCTCCCATTTACTCTTGTTTGTATGAGAATTTATCTCTTAAGAGCCCATATTATTGCTCACTGCTAATGTACCTCCCATACAGTAAATGTAACTGCAAATGTTCTTGCTTTCAGGTACATTCCTGTCCCTTTCTTGCAAGTCTGCCTCTGTGATTTGAGCCTTATTATGGAGCAGTGAGCTCCCCAGGTGATTATGCACAGTGCATTAGAACAACAGGATTTTGCTTATCCTTGTATGTGTGCTGCCATTCAGGTTTATTGACTGTCCCTTTGTTCTCTTTTTATGTGAGAAGTGTAAATAGGAGTACTGATATGCACCTTCCTTCTACCCTTCATTACTCTGTATACTGCCATTATGGTGCTTTTTACCCACTTCAGCTAGAAATTAAAATCATTTCAGTTCTACCTAGAGTCTATTTCAAACTCTTCCCCATCTCAGAAACACTCCCCTCCTCCTTCTGACACATCCTTTGAGAGGGGGAGAGAAGCAGTGATGCCAGAAGAGGACCTCCTTTTCCTTCCTATCTGAGTGTCTGGACACTGCTTTCTCAGCTGAGCTTAATTTCCGTTAGTTTAGGGTTTGGGGGGTAATAGTATACATGTGAAAGGCCAGGAGGAGGGCTGGGGTGAGCTGCCCATGGCCCTGGCTGGGCTTTCTCAAGAGGTGACAGCTGATCTGGATTTGCCAGATTTTCACAGTCATCACCCTCTTCCTCCCAGGGAGCCCTACCCAGGCTGTGTCCTGGAAGGATCATGTTTGTAGAATCATTAGGCTGGGAAGTCCAATTGTTTTCTCACACTCTGGCCCACTTCTGTGGCCTTGGTGGTGCCCTTGCCACCCCCAGTCAGGCTTTGCTGTTGGGGACACCTTCTCTGCTATGGGTGATGAGGAACCCCAGGGCTGATGTTGTTTCCAGGCAGAGCTGGGATTGATGTGACATTTGCTGAGTCCTCATTTTGCTTTGGGGGGGGTTTGTTTCTTGGTTAGTGCCTCACCCAGGGACCTTCTTTTCCTCTCACAAGCAGCTCTTTCACAAAGGTCTCCATCAAAACCTTTGCAAAAGTCCCTACCGATTCTACCTGAGCTAGCTCCACTCGCCAGGAGTTTGACTGACCAAACCCTTTTGAACAGATTAAAGAGGCAGGCTTTTCATGTCCACAAACTGCTTGGCTTTGTTTCCCCACCCAACTAAGTGTATTCCCCTGCTAGATCAGGATGGGCTAAAAGTGATCAGAGTCATTAACCTGCCACTGGGCCAGCGCACCACATGGCCTTGCACTACTGCCATGTGGCCTCATTCAGTGCAATCCAGGGCTGGTTAGTGGACAACTGTCTTTTGGGGATGCAAATTCCCACCACCAGTGAAGAGGCCATTTGTGATCTTCATAGCACAGCTGCTTCTTCCCTGGATTTTCCCAGGGAGAACCAGCAGCATGGTGAAGGTTGTGAGGTTGTGCTGCCAGCTCTCAGTGTGTCTTGGGGGAGAGTGAGCCAGCCATAGGAAGCAGTGACCCAGACAGCTCTAGGTCTGACATTTTGCTTGCTCTTATTACAATTCCCTTGTAATGCTTCCTGGTTTTTTGGATGAGATGAGCAGCCTGGGGAGAGCCAGATGGAAAAATGCTTGATGCTATAAACACACAGCAATGGTTTATCATAGTGCTGAACTTCCAAGTCAGGGTAGGGAAAAATGCTTGGTCACATCAGTTGAGCTATCCACTCCCCAGCAGAGTCCGGAGAGAGGTGAAGGGGAAGCATCCCTTCCACCAGCTCAGCCCCAGCTCCGTTTTCCTCAGTGTAGTTAAGAGCCTGGCTGTGGGGGCCAGGGCTGGTGCAGCTCCCTCTCCAAGTGCAAACTGGGGACATTAGAGGCTATTTGGGTTGGTGTTTTGAAATTTTCCACAGGTGGAGGCCATCAGAGCTGTAGGAAAGAGGCATGGAGGATCTTCACCTCGGCCTTCACTCAGCAAGAGCCCCCTTGTTTCTGAGGGAATGGTTGGCAATGTTGCAGTGTGTGCCCCAGGAGAAATCCTGCCTGTGGGTGTGTGGGGCTGTGAGGTCAAAGCTGGTGCTGTGAGGTAGGTGACCATCTTCACTGCTCTGCATGGCAAAGAGCCATGCAGCCCTGGTGCCATGTGCTGGGGATGTCAGAGAGCCTTCCCCTGTCGTTTTGGGTTTCCATTTCAGAGTGCTGTCCCTCCACCAAGACAAAGGGACTGGAAGAAGGGATAGTTGGGTTCCATCACAGAACCCAACCCATCACAGTACTGCACCTTGCCTCTGATCTGCTAATGGAGGGCTCTGTGCAGACAGGAAGAGGTTCATCTGTGCTGTCTGACACCCTGCCCTGGCAGGCTGCCTCTGCAGCTACAGTGGGAAATTCCACAGGCACCTGCAAACTTCACCTCCCACCATAATGACCTAGCTGAATTGTCTAGAAATAATGACCTTACACAGGATAAAGACATTTAAGTGGGCAGTCAATCTGATATTTATGTTTCTTTGCCTGTTTTACAAGACTTTTGCCTGGGGCAGCCATCCTGGCTACATCTGCTACCTGATACTTCAAAACAAGTGGAGAGCTGCTTCACATGAATGGTGTTGGCTTTCTTTTTTGACTCTCCAGCTACCACATGTGTCATCACATCAACAAAGCCAAGTGCCAGGCCCTGTGCTTGGGTCCCCAAGCAGTGCTTCAGGCTTGGGGAAGTGTGGCTGGAAAGCTGGCAGAAAGGGGCCTGGGGGTGCTATTAGACAAGCAACTGAATAGGAGCTAGCAGTGAGCCCAGGTGGCCAAGAAAGCCAATGGCATCCTGGCTGGGATTAGAAATGCTGTGTCCAGCAGGAGTAAGGAGGTGACTTCCCCCTTGTACTTAGCTCTAGGGAGGCCACACATTGAGTACTGTGGCCAGTTTTGGACACCTCAACATGAGAGAGGTGCTGGAGTGAGTACAGAGGAGGGCAACGAAGCTGGGGAAGGGCCTGGAGAATAAATCTGATGAGGATTCACTGAGGGAGCTGGGGCTGTTTGGTTTGAAAAAGAGGAGGCTGAGGGGAGACCTCATTGCCCTCTACAACTACCTGGAAGGAAGTTGTGGAGAGGTTGGTGCTGGTCTCTTCTCACAGGTGATTAGTGGTAGAACAAGAGGAAATGGCCTCAGGCTGCACCAGGGTAGGTTTAGACTGGGCATGAGGAAAAAGTTTTCCCAGCAAGAGTGGTCAGGGATTGGAATGTGCTGCCCAGGGAGGTGGCTGAGTCACCAACCCTGGGTGTGTTTAAAGCTCATTGGGATGTGGTGCTTGGGGATATGGTTTAGAGGTGAACCTTGTAGAGTAGGGTTATTGGTTGGACTTGGTGATCCTGAGGGCCTTTTCCACCCTGAATGATTCTGTGATTCTGTGATCTCTTAAATGCATAGAAAAATTTTAATTCATAGTGTGGGACTGCCAAGTGGGTTGGGTAGACCAGAGGGCAGAAGGGTGCAGCTGACTTTGCTGGTCAGGAAAGGGTCCTTCCACCCCTCCTTGAGCACAGGCCAGCGCAGCAGAGATGCCTGGCTTTCCTGCATCCTGGGCACGCTTTGTTAGAGCAGCTCCTTTCAAGTCACTAAAAAAATAATTAAGAAATCATTCACTAAAAGAATAAAAGCACAAAGAACAACAGGGGCAGGAGAGGAGCGCTTCATCCGAAGCTTACAGCTGCTGTTATCTGTTAGAAACAACAAAAGGAACTCAGAGCTGGAAGGGGGAAAGCAACAAAATGTATGAAAGCAAATTACTTGAAGGGAGCTCTCAGAAGTGATGGTGATGTTTTGTGCTCCCTCCTGGCTTCATTTCTGTTTCTGAGTGAAAAAGCAGAGTGCCCTTTAAGGAAGAATGTTGGCCTCCACATGGGTGCTATTGAGAGTGGTTGTGTTCAGCAGTTGTGCTGTTGGCCTAACAAATCAGAAGGAGCTCACAGCCCACATGCAGAGGTGGAGCAGGAAGGTGGTAGATGGCTTGGTGGTTTGTTGTTGTTATTCTGTCTGTTACTCTGTAAAAGTTCATTATGGATGCAAAAGGCAGTGAAATCTGTTGGCTCTCTGAGTGGCCTCACAGCAGCTTCTCCTTGCCTGTGTATTTGAGGATTGCAGAGCTGCTCCCACAAGAAGAGGGTTCTGATAGCAGTGAGAGTGCAAAGCTGAGCTGAGTCCATGCAAGACACTGTCAGAAGCCCAAGGGTCACTGAAACTAGAAACCAGCTTACTCTGTGAGGAGCTGAATGACCCAAGTGTGATTTCCAAGTTGTTCAGCTTGGAGCACCTCTGGCAAGTGTCCAGCCCAAGCTCCCACTCGAAGCTGAATTTTGCATATCTCCAAAGCCAGAGAGCTCAGTGCTCCTCTGGGCCTCTGTGCCAGTGTTTGACCCTCCTCATGAGTAGAAGGGAAAGCTCATGTCCCGAGTCTCCGAGGGAAGCCACTTGCGCTGCTCCCCATCCCCAGTGCTCCCCAGTCTGTGTGGCTACACAATGATGTCCTTCCTGGTAGCTGGCCCAGATCTGGCACATGGCCCCCAGGCAGCTGCCACATCCATCTGGCTGCCCCAGCTACTCCAAAACGCCAAGTGCAAGGGGAACCAAAGCAAAACCCTGCAGCCTACTGTTTTTCTCTCTGCCACTCAGTGTCTTCAGTCTGCCAGGATTTCTAAAATCAGTTTCCTGATGAACAGGACACTTCTAGGAGGGACAACATCTACTCCAGGTCTCGCCTTGATGGACAAGAACGGCTTCACAGAACATGGATGCTGAAGCAGCTTGAGGTCTCAGCAGCTATCACTTTGACTGCAACCACTGTGTGAACAGAAACCAAGGATGCAGGACAAGTCAGAGAACCCCTTTGTCCTTTGACAGAGCGATTGCCCAGAGCCACCTACCAACACATCAGTCAGAAGAAAATTCATTTATGCAGGAAAATACATGTCTGGTACTTGGGAGCCTTTTAATCAAGTTTGCCAAGGAACAGTCACAGAATTCAGAAAGACACAAACTGGTTTGAAAAAGAGCCCAACCCACCCTGGCTCTGATGGCAAAAAGAAAGCATACCAAACCTGGGAGAAAGTTGTGTGAAAGGATGACACAGAAAACAAATCACAGAATGGTCTGGGTTGGAAGGACCTCCTAAGGTCATCTAGGCCAACCCCCTCTGCAGTGAGCATGGGCATCCTCAACTACATCAGGCTGCCCAGAGCCCTATCAAGCCTCCCCTTGAATATTGCCAGAGGTGGGGCCCCATTCCCCTTCCCAGGCAACCTGTTCCAGTATCCCACTGCTCTTTTGGTAAAGACCTTTATTAGAATAAACCTTTATTAGGATAAACCAAACCAGGTTGGAAGAGACCTTCAAGATCATTGTGTCCAACCCATCAACCAATCCAACCCACCCAAACAGCTAACCCATGGCACCAAGCACCCTATCAAGTCTCCTCCTGAACACCTTCAATGACGGTGACTCCACCACCTCCCCAGGCAACCCATTCCAATGGGCAATCACTCTCTCTGTATAGAACTTCTTCCTAACCTCCAACCTGAACCTCCCCTGGCACAGCCTGAGACTGTGTCCTCTTGTTCTGGTACTGGGTGCCTGGGAGAAGAGACCATCATCAGCCTGTCTACAACCTCCCTTCAGGTAGTTGTAGAGAGCAATGAGGTCACCCCTGAGTCTCCTCTTCTCCAGGCTGAGCAACCCCAGCTCCCTCAGTCTTTCCTCATAAGACCTTGTTTCTAATATCCAATCTAAATCTCCTCTAGTGTGCAGCCATTACCCCTTGTCCTGTCCCTACAGGCCTTTGTAAAACAGTCTCTCCCCATCCTTCCTGTAGGCCACCTTCAGGTCCTGGGTGCTGCTGTTATATCTCCCTGGAGCCTCCTTTTCTTCAGGCTGAACAACCCCAGCTCCCTCAGCCTGTCCTCATAGCAGAGGTGCTCCAACCCCCCCATCATTGTCATGGCCCTCTGCTCTGTGCACAGAGAGTATCAGTGTCTTGAAATGGTAACCAAAAGACTTCAAAAGCAGATGGGAATGGGAGATGCAACAACATTATTGTTAAGAAGTTTAAGACCTTAAAATTAACATCTTTGCTTTCTGCAGACACAATGACCAGGTGGTGGTGGGGACACCACACTTTGGTGGTGACTCCTAAGCTTAGCAGCCCTGGCCTTGCATGTTAAACAGCGCTTCCAGAGTTTATTTCATCAGAACTTTGCAGCTGAGAAGTTTGCTGAGGAGCTTTTCTGAGTGCTGACAATGAATTTGCAGGCACCTTAGGACATGAGACAAACCTGAGCAGTCCAGAGAGGGCTGAAGTTGTGGCACTGTTGTTAAAGAGAGAAAGAGCATGGCCAAAGTGAGAGAGCATTAGCCTGACTTTGATCCCTATAAAACAACAGTGATGGGATTGATTGTGTAAGGCTTGAGTAATAAAGAATCAAAAGAGGCTAATAAAATTAAATGCTAATCAGGGTGGGTTTAAGTAAAATGGAGCTTCTCAAACTAATCTGATATCTTTTTATGAGATCACAAATCTGGGTGACAAATGAAATGGTGTTAAGGTAATAGCCTTCTGTAAGGCACATGACTTGGCACTGAGGCCTGATATTTTGGGGAGGAAACAGGACTGATATAATTTTGACAGGGCATACACTAAATGAATGAAACCTCACTTAACTGATGTAATTAAATGAGGAATCATCCTCAAGAGGCTATATGTTTTGTAGGGGCCTCCAGGTAATGCCTCTTGTCTTGACATGATTTAACTGGTAGATCTTGAAGGGGAAACTTGCTTCCTCCTCCCCCTAAAAGTTGTACTGAAACATTTTTATCGATGCAACAAGTCCTGCCTGCAGGGAACACTGACTAGGGTGAGCACTCTGCTCTGGATTTGTCAGAAGATGAGGTGCAGCAAATTGGTCTGCATTTCAGTATGGCCAAATATGATGTCATAGCCCTAAACACAAGGACCTGGACCAGAGTGACTTTGCCTCAGATAGAAGACCTCTAAACCAAAAAGGACTTGGCTATGGGTCTGGCTGGCAGACAGTGCCCAGTATGCCCAGGCTCTGCCACGACAAGAAGATTAAAAGGAGCAGTTGAGTGCTTGAAGCCAGCAGAAGGTCCTCCACATTTGGCACCCCTATAGCTGAAATGTGAAACCATCCCAGTTCAGACAACTCGAGCATGGTTTTGCTAGAAGTTGAAATTGACACCAGGAGGACCTGTGGAAATGGGAAAAAGCCTGGAAAATTTGCTCTGAGAAGTGAAAATCTGGGAAGCTCACCCTGTCTTGATGAAAGAGAAAGAGGTTCAGGATGGTTTCACCTGACCTTTAGGTAACTGCGGGGTGCACGAGCTGGGAGCTCATAGGATTGAGCCAGCTCTTTGCAACTGGCAATTTCAAATTCAAGGTTATAAATTTTGCCTGTGCAGTTCTGAACAATAATTAGTGATGGGAGCTCCATTAATTAAAAAAAATCAAACACCCATGTGATCAGCTCCAGCTGAACCATCTTGGGTTCTGGCTGCCGCCCTGCCTGACTTGCGGGACACCCTGCACAATGACCAGCGGTCAGGGTGCTTCCGTCCCTGTCGGCTCACTGGGATTGTGCACACCACCGGCGCTAAGAAAAACACTCCTTTATCCAGACATGTCATTTCATACCCTGGAAGGCAATTAAAATGCAAATTAAAAATGTTAATTAGAACTGTTTCGCCGTCTATTCTAAAGCACAAGATGGGAATTCTGTACAGTGTGCTGAGAAAGACGCATTGTTCCGCAGGCAAAAGCCTCCCGCCACTCCTGCTCCGCAGCGAGCAGCAAGAGCTGCTGTGTTTTGAAACCACAAAAACAAAGGACCCCAAACACACAGACTCACCAAAAAGAGGAAAAGAAAGCACTGAGGTCTGATCCTGATCTCAGATGCTGGGACAAATTCACCAAGCTCAGGGGAGCGCCGGTGTGCTGTTGATTTGATGCGATGAGAATCAAGCCCTGTGAAAACACTTACACTGGAAGAAGGTACCAAAGGACAAGCACCTCAGAATGAAATGGGCAGTACACATTTTACTGGGTTTGGCTGAGCTGGACTTAGTTCTTCCCATAGCATTTTCCTAGTGCTGTGTTGTGTAATGGTAGCTGGGTGTTAACAACACATGGCTGGTTTAGCTGCTGCTGAGCGGCGCTCACACAGCACCCAGGCTGTGCTTTGCAACGTTCCTTCTCCCAGCTGTAGGCTGAGGGATGGGCAGGATTTTGGGAGGCCACTTTGGCCAGCTGACCCAAAGTGACCAAAGGGATATTCCATACCATACATCAGCTTAGACATAAAAGCTAAGGGCAAGAAGGAAGTGTGTCTGTGTGAGTGGCACTCATAAATGGTATTTGTCCTCCAGAGCAACAGCTCCATGTATTGAAGCCCTGCTTCCTGGGAAGCAGCTGGACATCTTCTGCTGATGGGAAGTAGAGAATCATCTTTGTGTTTGCTCTTGCTTCTGCACACAGCCTTTGCTTTCACTTTTGCCCCATTAATCTCCTATCTTGACCCAAGGCTCTCCTGTTATATTTTACCTCTCCCCCAGCCATTTAAGGAGGGGAGGGACAGAGCAGCTTTGGTGGGCATCTGGCCTCCAGCCAGGGCCAAACCACCACAACTATTCTGTTTCTTTCTCCATTTTATGTAGAATTGCAGCTGGTTTATGTGTAGTGATAAAGACAGACACTAAATAATGTGAGGCTCAAAAGCACTGGATGGCAGCTTGGGGATGACCTGGTTTGAGTGAGGACTCAGGAAGGAAAGAGAAGGCTGTGCTGTGACACTCAGCCCCCATGGCTTCGGCCACACAGCACCAGAAACAATTTCCATCACGACAGCTGCTCCATAAATACCCCCTGGAAAGTCTCCTTTCTGTATTAAATGTGCAGTTGCTTCACTAAAGCTCATCCGAATGCACCCTGAAAGACAACTTTCTTCCCTTTCCTGCTCAAGCTCTGCCTACCTCGATGCTGCAATCTGGGTGTGCCCCTAGCTGTGGTGAGGCTGTGTGCAGCTGTTTGTGCAGCATGCTGCACCTGCTTGTTTGAGGCTGATGGTAGTTGTGCTATTGCCCAGACTCGGTGCCAAGCAGAATTCTGGGGAGTGGCGAGGCCATCATGTTTGCATATTTCAAGTATGGATATCATACAAAATTCTTTTCATCACTCTTTGCACAGCATGATGATGCCTCTTCCATTGCCTGGCAGCCTGTAGCAAAGCAAAATCCCAAACCAGAGCAAAATTATTTATTAGGAAATGGATTTCTTTAAATGTTTAAAATTAGTTTTTCATTTCCCCCTGCTTGGAGCACCCCTTCCTGCTCCTGGCCTGCTGCATCACATCCAGATCCAAACAGTGACTTTGCAGAGGTACAGACACTTCAGGCAGTAGTGCCTCAATCAAACAAGAAGTCTGAAGCAGTTTGATTATTTTTCTCCTGCAGCTCATCCTATTTCTAGAATTGCCTGGCAAGCTTGCTGCCAGTGTGGAAGATGGCCCACATGAATCTCTTCCTTCTTCTCCTTCTCTCCTGTCCCTTCACCTAGCCTCAGCCCACTCTCTGCCTTTCCCTACTTCTTCATCCTTTGAGAACAGAGACTATTTCTGCTCTTGCAGACTCAACACCAAGCCCTAGGACAGAAAGAGCTGGTGGAAAGTCTGCAAACCTCTTCCTTCCCTCCTCTCGCTGATTCCCGTCTTTCATTTCCCTTGTGCTGCTTCCTCACACTTCTAGCAAACAGCCTTTGTGTGGTGTCTTTCCACCCTGCTCCTAAAGCTGCCTTTTGGAGCTGCCCCCTCCCCCAAACCCAGCCTTTCTGCTGCTTTGGCACTGGCAGCAGGCTGGCCTCAGGGCAAGGATTGGAAGAGGCCAAGGAGCTCAGGTGGGCTTCGGGATGTGCTAATGAGCAGCACATGTTACTGTTGAGACTCCGTATTTACAGGGGCTTCCACAAGAGAAAAACCTGAGAAGAAAGATGGGGGAGAAAGAAAAGCCTGGAACAGACACTATCTCTTCTTCTACAGCTTGCTTCTGCATGCCATTCACTTTTCTTGCAGAGGCATATTCATGTCCTATTTTAACTGCCTGGAAGCCCTGTGATGCCGGCGGGTGTGAGCGCTCCTGCAGTGCAGGGTCGTAACGGCTGGTGCCAGTGGTGACCTGGTCCCCCTGGACAGGCTGTGGCTCTGGGGCCTTCTCCACACATTGGTGGCCAGTGTTTCTTTCTGAGCAGGCAGCAGATGTAATTTGTCTGTGGCAAGCTGGAGGCACCTGCTCACCAACCCCCTTTTAGAGGTGCCATGCACGGGCAGCTGCTTTGCTGAGGAAAACAGCAACAAGAGAAACTTGGAGGTGAAGGTGAGGAAACAAGAGGGGTCTGGTGGATGAGTGGCCTGGTGGTGATGTAAGGCTCCTGTGCAGCTGCGGATTCATTAGTGACTTGAGCTGCCTTCAATTAACTTATTCTGCTCTGGAGTGAAGGAATTGGGACTTACAACAATGTGGAAACAGTGCTGAAGGAGCCTTTCCCCTTTAGCTTTGGCAAATCTTGCCTCCAGCTCAGAAAAGGCACACAAGGAGTCGCAGGAACGGCAGCAGAGAAAGGCTGAGGCTAGATGAAGGGGCTGGCAGTGCTCTAACAGGGGGCAGGTAGTTGTCCACAACTGGATCCATGTCTGCTGTTCTCCAGGCTTTGCAGGAGAGGCTGCTGAAGGTGGACCTCTCCCCTTCATTACAGAGTATGGCTGGCCTCTCTTCATGCCTCATGGGATTCCTGACAGCATTAAGCACAGAATCATTAGGGTTGGAAAAGACCTCTAAGATCAAGTCCAACTGTCAAGTGTGATTAGCCCAGGCAAATTCTTGATGCTCATCCACTGCAAAGCCAAGTGGGAGGGCTGAGCTTGCAGCCAGAAGGCCATGCTGGGCCAGGCTCCCAGGTGTGAGGGCCAACACCTGTGCAAGACCCTAAGGGAAGGGAAGTGAGAGCCCTTCCTCTTTTCTCTCCTGAGCCCAGAAGAGATACATCTGGAGAGAAGAGACAGTGATGGCTCCCTGCAGCGTGATGGCCGGCAAAGGGCAGGGGGGAGTCTGTCACCTGCTGCTGCTGGGTTTTGGTGGCAGCAGATGCAGCCTCCCAGGGAGTGCTGGCAGAGACCTATGCTGCCAAAATCCCTCTGAGGTCTTGTGCTCCTCCTCTCCCACCCAAAGCAGCAGTCTGTGCTGCTGCCCCTGGGGAAACATAGCAAACCTGCCAGGAGTAGGAAGGGGATTGCTGTCCTCCACTCGGACATGGCACTTCTGAGACCTGCATTGATGTTTTTATTACCATAACCTCCTTGGCATTGCTGCAGCCTTCATGTACAGCAGTGGGGGACCATTCCCCTGGGATAATGCTCAGTCCCACTGATATTATCTGCCTCACACTGGAGACACAGGGGAGCTCTGCCAGCCTCTCCTGGCTGCGTGGCTGACCCTCGATTAGAAGGAGCACCTATGAAAAAAGAAGAGAAGAAAAGCCTTCTCCAGTACAGCATTTACCCACCCAGCAGCTGGGGATTTTGCTATGAACATTTACCTTGGTTATTTCCACATGCTGGCAGCTGAAATTTGCTCTGGCCTTTTTGTTTGGTTGGGTTGGGGGTTTTGTTTGTTTCTTTGGGGTTTTTCTGAGGCTGGATAAAGAGTTGGCAAGTGCCACCTCTCCCTTTAAGAACTGACTGAAAAAAACAGCAGGATTTGATTTGTTTCTGTATCGAAAATACTGTTTTTTCATCCCTTTGGAGTTGTTGGATTCGATTCTCTTGCCAGTTGAAGAAATGAAAACTCTTCTGGCAGGATGTGCCAGGAAACACAGAGAAATTCATCCCCTGCCCCCCCTGAAGATGGTGAATGCCTTGGAAATGGTGGAACAATCAACACAAGTCTTGCCTTCCTCCATGAAACATGGTAGCTGTGCTCTTTGTTAGGAAACACCACAGGGGTGTCTCGTTGTATTTGGTATGAAACTGGACCCAATTATCAAACAGGAGATGTTAAAAACCCCCACACCCAAACCCAATGAACAAACAAACAAACAGAACACCCCAAACCCACCCAGCCCAAACAAACCTAACCCAAGCAGAGACAAACAAAGCACAACCCCCCCAAACAAACCTCCCACCAAATAGCACCACCCAATTATCACTGTACAATGAGATCCACTGTTTGAAAGATAATTAAGGCTCTTCTTAGAAACTTAGGTATTTCGAATAGCCATTAATTCTTTAATTAATAGGAATGATTAATTCAGTACTTGAACTGGATGGAATAGCAACAGGCATTAAAGCAGGCATGTTGCACCTGACTGGGGAGGCAGAGAGAAGTTTCCATTAAGGAATGGATCAGGCAGAGGCTTCACACCAATTACAAGGATGAAATTAAACAAAAATAGGCTAATTGGATCTTAAATGGGGCTCACCTGGATCCCTCCTGGGCTCAGCTCGGTTACTGCAGCACAGTTACCCATTGCAGTGTGAGGTGCCCTCTGACACTGGAGCCATCCCTGTGGGGCTGGCAGGTTGTTAACAGAGGATGCACAACGGTGGCCAGGAGGGAGCAGCTAAGCTGTGCCTGTCCTCAGGCACGGGAGCAGGGAGCAGGCTGTTTGAGCCACTTGCTGGTGCATGTATGTATATCCTTAAACCCACCACTTCCTACTGATGGAACTGGAGATTTTTGTGTTGATTGTAGATGGGGGAATGTCCTTAACTAATGGTGGTTTCAGTCTCCTCTGTTAATAAAACAAGCAGCAATTTCAGGCACTCACAGATATCCATCAGCTTTGGGGGGGGAAAGTCCAGCAAGTATTTTTTATGTTACTGTTTCAAATGCATCCAACCTAACATACAATTCTTCTGTAAAGTATGCATCACAAACAAATCCTGTAAGCTATAAAGGATATAGGGAAGTCATTGTGCCCCTGGACTCTGCATTGGTTAGGCCACACCTTGAGTCCTGTGTCCAGTTCTGGGCCCCTCAGTTTAGGAAGGACATCGAGAGACTTGAAGGTGTCCAGAGAAGGGCAGCAAGGCTGGGGAGAGGCCTTGAGCACAGCCCTGTGAGGAGAGGCTGAGGGACCTGGGGTTGCTTAGCCTGGAGAAGAGGAGGCTCAGGGGAGACCTCATTGCTCTCTACAACTACCTTAAAAGTGGTTGTGGCCAGGAAGGGGTTGGTCTCTTCTCCCAGGCAACCAGCACCAGAACAAGAGGACACAGTCTCAAGCTGCACCAGGGGAAGTTTAGGCTGGAGGTGAGGAGAAAGTTCTTCACTGAGAGAGTCATTGGTCATTGGAATGTGCTGCCCAGGGAGGTGGTGGAGTCCCCATCCCTGGAGGTGTTCAAGAGGGGATTGGATGTGGCACTTGGTGCCATGGTTTAGTCATGAGGTCTGTGGTGACAGGTTGGACTGGTTGATCTTTGAGGTCTCTTCCAACCTTGGTGATACTGTGAGACTGTGATACTACAGAACATCCAACCTGAAAGCTTCGAGGGTTTATTCAAAAGGCTTCAAAATGCTTTCTGAAAAGGTCCAAGTGCTAAGAAACATTTCCTCAGAAAAAAACCACACAACACAACAAAACAAAGCAAACAAAATGTGCATTAAAGCATCCTGCCCTGGGAAGCTTTCAGATTCATTGCAATGGTTCACACATTCACTGGAAATAATTCCACAAGACCACATTCCTCTGCCCTTTCCCACTCCAAGGAATCCCCTCTCACCCCTCTGTGTGTGTATTTGTACACACAGAATTTGCTCCCTCTTTTTAAACTGTTTTTTTATGTTACTTGTTCATTTTTGTTGACTTCTGATGTCACTTGGGACAGATCAGTTCAGATGTTGAGGAGGGAAGGGAAGCCATCCAGAGGGACCTTGATAGGCTGCAGAGCTGGGCCCAAGCCAACCTCATAAAGATCTACAAGACCAAGTGCAGGGTCCTGCACCCCAAGCACCAATATAGGCTGGGCAGGGACAGGCTTGAGAGCAGCCCTGAAGAAAAGGACCTGGGGATGCTGGTGGATGAGAAGCTCAACATGAGCCAGCAGTGAGCACTTGCAGCCCAGAAAGCTAATCAGATCCTGGGCTGCACCAAGAGAAGCATAGCCAGCAGGTCAAGGGAGGTGATTCACCCTTCTACTCTGCTCTGCTGAGACCCCACCTGGAGTACTGCCTCCAGTTCTGGAGCCCCTATTACAGGAAGGATCTTGACGTGCTGGAGTGTGTGAAGAGAAGAGCTACAAGGATGATCAGAGGGCTGGGGCTCCTCTTCTATGAAGAGAGATTGAGAGATTTGTGGCCATTCAGTGTGGAGATGAGAAGGCTCCCAAGAGACCTTATGTGGCTTCCCAGTATCTACATGAGAGCTGGTGAGGGACTTTTTAGGGGGCTAGGGGGACTAGGGGGAATGGTAAAAGCAATAGAAATGGGTAGATTCAGACTGGGTGTTAGGAAGAAATTCTTCACCATGAGGGTGGTGAGACACTGAACCTGGCTGCCCAGGGAGGTGGTGGAAGCCTCATCCCTGGAGGTTTTCAAGGCTCTGAGCAACCTGATCTGGTGTGAGGTGTCCCTGCCCATGGCAGGGGGCTTGGAACTAGATGATCCTTGAGGTCCCTTCCCAACCCTAACAGTTCTGTTGTTCTGTGGCAGGACTCTTTTGTGTACTGATGAAAACTAATTCAGGAACTAGACAGTGAAATAGCTATGTATCAATTCTTCAGTGCAGGTAAGTGTTGAACTGTTTCTATCATCCCAGGAAGCAGTCTCTGATGATCCTATTATCCTTTAATTATCATGGAAGTTCATCAGTCAAACAATTCCACTTTAATTTTCTTGCCAAGATACCCCAGAAGATACTAAACCAGAGTTTTTCTGGAACAGGGAAGTCTAACCAGATGTTTTGCTTGCAATTTACTGTTTACTCTAGAAATCTGAGTATCTGAAATCTGCCAAGTGGAGGAGGCCAATCGCTTTTTGGTGGTGTGCAATGATATAGACAAGGAACAACAGCTTGTACACAGAAGATTTCACCTCAACACGAGGAGAAACTTCTTTACACTGAGGGTGATGGAGTACTGGAGCAGGCTGCCCAGAGAGGTTGTGGAGTCTCCTTCTCTGGAGACTCAAAATCCACCTGGATGCACTCCTGTGTGGACTACCCTAAGTGATCCTGCTCTGGCAGGGGGGTTGGACCAGATGATCTCTGGAGGTCCCTTCCAAACTGTAATGTGCTGTGATGCTGTGGGACTGTGATCTGCAGTATCCTTAAGGAAACACACCTCATGGCTAACGCTGGGAACGTTTCCCTGCAGTGAAGGAGCAACTGCTGACTGGAAGAGCTGCTTTTTTTCTAGGATGTGCTGAAGGGTGTAGAACAGTTCTTATCGGTGTGATGTCCCCAAACAGCTGGCACCTACTCAGATTTCAGTGGCTGGCCCATGTTAACATGCCTTTGACAATACACATATGGCACTCCAAGTGGAGGAAAGAGATGCACTGGGAAATAGGAAGGTTTCTTCTAATAAGGAAAGCTCCTGTGTTAAAAATAATACATTGGGAAAATGACAACTGAGGAAATTCAATATTATGTCTCATAAACCTTTCTCTGAAGTCAAGAGTATGTGATTAATAACATGCATAACATTAAGAAAAGACTTTCCTTTAAATGAATTGCTTTTGGAGACATCTTAGGCAACATTATTTTGACAATGCTAATTGTTGTCTTTTTTCTTTTGAGAAGAATGGATTATTCAAAATTAATTCCCTCACTGCGTAGATTTAATCCACAAGACAAGACCAGTGTCAGAATTGTAAAGCATCTTGAGCTTCCTAATGAATAGAGACCAAGAAGCCATGCTCAATTATTTAATAAATTAATAGAATGTTTAAATTATCAACCAGTCCCTGCCTTTGTCTGCAGCTCCCTGTGTTTGACCCAGTCCTGCTGTACAGATGCAGAGGGACAATCACTGGTGGATATTTCTGAAGGCAAAGTTCTACCATTGTACTCCAAAATGCTGAATAATACCTCTTCAGTTAGATCAGTCCTGTACTCATGGTGTTGGTCTGTTAGAGGGTAGGAGAGCTCTGCAGAGGGACCTCGACAGGCTGGGCAGATGGGCAGAGTCCAAGGGCATGAGATTTAATACATCTAAGTGCAGGGTACTACACATTGGCCACAGCAACCCCATGCAGTGCTACAGGCTGGGGTCAGAGTGGCTGAGAGCAGCCAGGCAGAGAGGGACCTGGGGGTGCTGGTGGGTGGTAGGCTGAACATGAGCCAGCAGTGTGGCCTGGTGGCCAAGAGGGTCAATGGCATCCTGGGCTGCATCAGGAACAGTGTGGCCAGCAGGAGCAGGGAGGTCATTCTGCCCCTGTACACTGCACTGGTCAGGCCACACCTTGAGTCCTGTGTCCAGTTCTGGGCCCCTGTGGTAGTGAGAAAGTTCAATTCTCCCCCCCCACACAAACCACAGCTAGCTCAGGTGGAGAAGCAAATGGGAAGGGCTGTATTTGCACAAGCAGAATGACATGCAATGGATATACACAAACCACACAGTATTTGCAGGAGACACAAAAATACACAGGACAGAACATTAAATCACAGAATCACAGAGCTAACCAGGGTGGAAGAGACCTCCAAGATCATCAAGTCCAACCTATCACCCAACACCATCTAATCAACTAAACCATGGCACCAAGTGCCTCATCCAGTCTTATTTTAAACACTCCCAGTGCTGGTGACTCCACCACCTCCCTGGGCAGCACATTCCAGGGGCCAAGCTCTCTTTTTGGGAAGAATTTCTTCCTAACATCCAGCCTGAACTGCAAAATTGTTTTAGAATCACAGAATCAGAGAATTGTTAGGGGGTGGAGAGGACCTCAAGGATCATCCAGTTCCAACCCCCCTGCCATGGGCAGGGACCTCTCACACTACAACAGTTTGCTCACAGCCACATCCAGCCTGGCCTTCAAAACCTCCAGGGATGAGGCTTCCACCATCTCCCTGGGCAACCTGTGCCAGTGTCTCATGACCCTCATGGGGAAGAATTTCTTCCTAACATCCAATCTCAATCTACCCATTCCTATTTTTTTCCATTCCCCCTAGTCCTATCATTACCTGACACCCTTTAATTTTCCTCACCTGCCCCATTTTTTCCCTTTTTACTCTCAAACCCCAGAGCACCTGAGCTCTATTGGAGTCTCCTCCCACCCCAAGTGTTGCCACTTGGCCCTCCCCACCCACTCCCCTATTTAATCCCCCCTAGGAAAGGCAGAAGTCTTAAGCTGAGCCCATCTGGGCTGAGGATCCTCCTCTCATCGCTGGTGAGTGCCCCTGGTGCACACTGGGTGATGGTGGTGGTGACAAAAGGCCGGGGGGCCTGCTGGCCCCCCGGTTAGGTAGGGCAATGATTGCTGACTCCTCCAGTATCATCCACGGGTGCTGGCTGGGGCTCCTGATGGGGCTGAGCTCCTCTGGGTGGTACCTTGGCTGGTGAGGGTAATGAATACTTTTGAATTTATGAGAAATAGCTTGATTGTGAAAAACCAGTTTAAAACTAACCCATAATAACCCGTGCTTGCTGTACCCTTGCTAGCTGGGAGAGCTAAAGGACAGGAACACAATGCAAAGGATTCTTTGCTGGCAACTAAATCAAAAAATGTCACCCCTCTGGGCACACAAATAGGTGGTTTGGGGGAAAATACACAGGTGGGGACTGTGCTGTGTATCCTGTTCCTTCCCACAAAGAGAGCTGAGTGTATTGAAGGGCTTCATCTCTGGGAGTTGTTAGAGCTGTGGGCAGAGATGGTGAGAGGATGCAAAGTCACTGTTTAGAATAGAACAGACCAGGTTGGAAGAGACCTTCAAGATCATCATGTCCAACCTATCAACCAATCCAACACCACCTAAACAACTAACCCATGGCACCAAGCACCCCATCAAGTCTCCTCCTGAACCCCTCCAATCCCTGAATCAGGGATTGCTTCTTGAGCTAGATTCATGAAGAGTTAGTTTTTTGGTCGTGGGTTGGCTGGAGTTTGGGGCTCTCTGACATAGCTTATATCATGCTAGCAAGCTTGAGTTGAAAGCTGTCGACACTGCTTTAACTATAAAGGGTAATCACTGCATGTCCTGGAGGAACATGACAAAGTAAAAGGAAATGCAAAGGATACTGATCTTCACTCCTTCCCCCCTGGGCCTGGTCTGCTCAGGCAGTATCTATGCAGCCAGAAAGCTGCAGTGACAGACAGGGAGCCTCAGGCATGAAGGTGATACAGACTCATTGCTACGTCTTGCTCTTCAGCCTTCATGGAGGAACAGGCAGGGATTCAGGTTTCAGCTATGTGCAGTGCCAGAGCCACACCACATCCCCACCAGCCCTGAATAAATGAAGGTTGCAAGGGCATTTCTGTGACTTGTGTAATTGAACAGGTTTATATCTACCACTCAAAAAGCCAGCTCCCTGCAGTGAGAGGAGAAGGGGGCTTCAGAAGCACACCTTAGCATTACTTATTGCAGCCCAATACTTACTTACCATGGCTGAGATAAGACCGTGTGCACCTGTATAATCACAAAATCACAGAAGGGTTGGAGGTGGAAGGGACCTGAAAGATCACCTGGTTACACCCCCCTACCATGGGCAGGGACATTTTCCACTGGACCAGGTTGCTCAAGAGCCCATCCGAGATGGCCTTAAATACTTCCCTGAAAGGGGCATCCACAGCTTTCCTGGGCAACCTGTTCCAGTGCCTCACCACCCTCACTGTGAAGAATTTCTTCCTACTATCCAGTCTAAATCTGCTCTTCTTCAGTTTAAAGCAATTCCCCTGTGTCTTATCACTGCAAGCCCTTTTTATAACTCCAGCATTCTTGGAGGCCCCTTCAGGTGCTGGAAGGCCACTACGAGGTGTCCCAAAGCCTTCTCCAGGCTGAACAGTCCCAGCTCTTGCAGCCTACCCCCATATGGGGAATGATGCTCCAGCCCTCAGACCATCTTTGCTGTCCTCCTCTGGAACTGCTTGATGTCCTTCTTGTGTCAGGGCCCCCAGGTGGGGTCTGTGGTAGTTTTAGGCTGATGTCTGGGAAATTTCCCACAGATTGTGTAGAAAGTGGTGGGATGTAAATAAATCATTGGATGCATGAGAGAAATAATGATAAGGTCTAAAGGATCCCATTGGTCTGCTAGCTAATATGAAGTTAGTTGTATAACTTAACTATTTCTCAGTTCTTTGCTCTAGCAGATACTAGCTGGTGCTTTTGCTGGGCTGTTGCTGGCCTTGGCTGCATTCTTCTTGTGGCTAAATACTAACAAACTACTCTCTGCTTTTCTCTTTTTCCCTTGCACAGGTGGCTGGAGAAGGGGAAACTATTGGCACCCCTCTGGTTTGGTCCAGGGGGGTTCTTGTGCTGTTTGTAAATTGTAAATATATGTAAATATTGTGTCTTGTACATACTCATGACATTTCTTATTTCTAGATTGTAGTTTTAATTGTAAATATAGCTTCATTTACTTCCAACTGAGATAGTCTGGGAATTGTGTTTTGGGGGTAACTTCAACCCACCACAGGGTCCCATGAGCGCAGAGCAGAAGGGAAGAATCGCCTCTCTTGTCCTGCTGGTCACACAGCCAAGGATATGGTGGGAATTGTGGGCTGTAAACACACATTGCCAGCTCATGCTGAGTCTTTCATCAGTCAAATGTATAGTTCTGGCAATAAGAAGATGTTAGCTTATCAGATCCTTCATCTCAGTTAAGTCAAAGAGTACTTCTTACATGTTTAAAATAAAAATGCCATGTGATCAGTCCCCTGAAAGCCCCCCCCTAAGTACAGGCATGTGCATGTACAGGCATGTGCTTATACCTGCATGCAGCAGCATCACAGAATCAGAATTGTCAGGATTGGAAGGGAACTCAAGGATCATCTAGCTCCAAGCCCCCTGCCATGGGCAGGGACACCCCACACTAGATCAGGTTGCTCAGAGCCTTAAAAACCTCCAGGGATGGGAATTCTACCACCTCCCTGGGCAACCTGTCCCAGTGTCTCATCACCCTCATGGTGGAGAATTTCTTCCTAACATCCAATCTGAATCTACCCCTTTCTATTTTTTTCCATTCCCCCCAGTCCTATCACTCCCTGACACCCTAAATAATCCCTCCCCAGCTTTCTTGTAGGCCCCCTTCAGATACTGGAAGGCCACATTAAGGTCTCCTTGGAGCCTTCTCTTCTCCAGACAGCACAGCTCAAACACTCTCAGTCTGCCTTCGTAGGAGAGCTGCTCCAGCCCTTTGATCATGCTTGTGGACATGCTCCAGCACAGCCAGATCCTTTCTGTAATAGGGCCTCCAGAACTGGAGGCAGTACAGGCTGGATCTCACCAGAGCTGAGCAGAGGGGGAGAATCACCTCCCTTGCCCTGCTGGCCACACTTCTCCTGATGCAGCCCAGGATCTGATTGGCTTTGCAGGCTGCAAGTGCACACTGAGAGCTCCTGGTGAGCTTCTTCTTCACCAACACCCCCAAGTCCTTTTCTTCAGGGCTGCTTTCCAGCAGGTCCCTGCCCAGCCTGGATTGGTGCTTGGGATACACTGCATAATACATCTCTGCAGCAGTCCCAGGAACTGATGCCCTATCCACGTGTTCCTGGTAAGACTTATGAACCCAGGACCAAATAGCCAGACTATTTTAAGAATGACAAAATGGATATGTTTTCCCCTTGCATTTTGGCTGTAGCAGGGAAGTTTAATTTGGATTTAAGCAAAGGGGAAAATAACCAAGTAACAACAAAGTAGGATTTCGAGGGGTGTGGAAGATTTGCATACTACGACTTCCTTCAGAGTTGTGTCTTGATTTTAAAGCCACAGGAAAGCTCAGAGCTACAGAAGGTGATTATACAGAAGCCACAAAAGCAAGTAGGTGCAAAGATTAGAAACATCACAATTCCTTCCCCCTTCCCCCCAGTTTCTGCTATATTGGCAGGATATTTCATGGCCTGTCTCTACAGCCACTTTGTGCATGGACTTCCCTTTCTCATATTTAATCTTGTGATACTAATTGCCAAGGATTCATCTATTATCTCCTTCAGCTGGAGAATTTAACTCCTTGGGAGCACGCTCTGTGTATCCAAGCTATCAGTAAATGGGACAAACTTGCTAAAATGTTGATAATTCCAAACAGCAAACACAGAAGCTGACAGTTTAAGAGCTTTCCTTGAACTAAATAAAAATCAAGCTAGAGAGAAAAAGTACGTGTGATGTGCCTTAGCATAGCCTTGTCAGCAAGCTGTGCCTCTCTTCTACACCCAGAACTCTAAGAAAAGCCCAGAAGCAGCTCTCACTTGCACTGCTCTTAATTGTCACTGAAACCATCTGGCAGCCAGGACTGGTCAGCACACATTGCACCCTTGCAGCTTTTGCTGCCACACGTGCTAGCTCCCCAAGCTGCACTGAAGAGGCAAAAGAATCCCAGTAAAACAGCCCCACACAGGCTGTTCCCTTCTCCCCACAGTACCAATATGGGGCAGAAAAGATCACAAGAGACACACAGATCTGGCTCTGACTGCCCAGAAGGGAAGGGATAGCCAACAGCATCCCAATCAAGTTGTGTAGTAGGAACAGTGCCAAATTTCAAATCTGCTCATTCAGCGAGCCTGCTACATTTTTAGGCTATTTCTGACTGTGCCTAATTAGTTTGGATATGGTTAGTAGCAGTGTTTTATAGAGAAATTACATTACCAAACTGTTTGCTGCTGCAGAACAAAAGATTACTGCTGAGGACTGAAGAGAGCACCATTAGGAATTGTCAAGTAGTCACTACCAGAAGGAAGGGTAAGGTAAAACTGTTGAAGTTTTGTGTCACAGAACTTCATTATCTTGCATAAGGTTTCCTTCATACACAAACTTTGTGCTACAGAATCCCATCACAGCACTCTGGAGTGGATAAAGCAGGAATTTTTAAGTCCCTATGATGTATTTGTCTCAAATAATATTTCTTTTATGTATTCTCTTCAGGAAAAATAATTGAAGTCTCAGTCTGTGCTCAGAGCACCTTGATACAAGACTGAAATTGCCTCATAGATCCCTTGGTCCATCCCAGTGTACAGAATCACAGAAGACTCAAATCATAGAATTGCTTCAGTGGGAAAAGTCCTTTAAGATCATGAAATCCAACCAGAGTCTAACTCTGCCAAGTCTGGTGCTAAACCATGTCCCTCAGCACCACACCTCTGCCTCTTTTGAACACTTCCACAGGTGCAGATTCGACCACCTCTCTGGGGACTCTGCTCCAGCGCTAGAGAACCCTTGCAAAAGAGAAGATTCTTCAAGCATCCAATCTAAACCTGCCCTGGTGTAACTTGAGGCCATTTCCTCTCATCTTATTGCTTGTGACTAGGGAGAAGAGTCCAAGACCCATCTTGCTCCAGCCACCTTTCAGGGAGGTGCAGAGTGAGAAGGTGTCCTCCTCCCTTTCTCCAGAGCAACCCCAGTTCTCCAGCTGCTCCTCACAAGCCCTGTTCTCCAGATCCTTCCTCAGCTTCACTGCCCTTCTCTGCAGCCCCTTGTGCACAAGTGGTATTTATGCTCATAGGTCCAAGACTAGCCAGCATCCCCCTGAAGGTGTGGCTGCTGCTGCCTTGCTGTGGCCTCACATTTCCATGTGATGAATGCTGCAGCAATATTTGTCCTGATCAGCTGGCTGGGGTCTTTCCAAAAGCTCCAACTTTAGGGAGGCTTAAGTTCCCTTCCTATTGTCCCTTCCTATGCAAATCTAGCATCCACTGACAGTAACAAAGAAGTTTCCATTTCTTTCTCTGGCAGCTGGATCACAGCATGAAGGATGCATGTAACTTGTTGTCTGGGCTTCTCAAGAAAGAATCTATAGTTAATGCAGTAATTGAGTTAACAATGGGCCAAGGCTTGGATCTGCCAGCCCTGACAAGTTGGTTGCATCTTTAATTTGCTCACTCTGTTATTTCTCATTCAGAGGCTAAACAGCTCCATGTAGAGGCAGTCAGAAAATCCAAGCATGTTCTGGGCACTGAGTGATTCAAAATACTTTGTTTTTCAGTTGTAGGTTTTGTTGTACCTGAACAATGTCAGCCTGACCTCAGTGCCAGGCAAGATCATGGAACAGTCATCCAGAGTGCAGGCACACAGCACTTACAGGATGGCCAAGGGCTCAGGCCCAGCCAGCATGGATTTAGGCAGGGCAGGTCCTGCCTGACCAACCTGATCTCCTTCTATGCTCAGGTGTCTGCCTGGTGGATGTGGGGCAGGCTGTGGATGTGGTCTGCCTGGACTGCAGCAAGGCCTTTGACGCCGTCCCCCACAGCAAACTGCTGTCTAAGTGTCAGCCCCTGGCTTGGACAGCAGCTCTCTGAGCTGGGTTAGGAACTGGCTGGAGGCTGAGCCCAGAGAGTGGTGGTGAATGGTGCCACAGCCAGCTGGCAGCCAGGCACCAGTGGTGTGCCCCAGGGATCAGTGCTGGGCCCTGTGCTCTTTAACATCTTCATTGATGATCTGGGCAAGTGAATTGAGTTCATCATCAGTAAAGTTGCTGGGGGCATGTGTGGATCTGTTAGAGGGTAGGAGAGCTCTGCAGAGGGACTTTGACAGGCTGGACAGATGGGCAGTGTTCAAGGGCATGAGATATAACATATCTAAGTGCCAGGTTCTACACATTGGCCACAGCAACCCCATGCAGAGTAACAGGCTGGAGTCAGAGTGGCTGAGAGCTGCCAGGTAGAGAGGGACCTGGGGGTGCTGGCTGATGGTAGACTGAACATGAGCCTGCAGTGTGCCCAGGTGGCCAAGAGGGCCAATGGCATCCTGGGCTGCATCAGGAACAGTGTGGCCAGCAGGAGCAGGGAAGTCATTGTGCCCCTGTACACTGCATTGGTTAGGCCACACCTTGAGTCTTGTGTCCAGTTCTGGGCCCCTCAGTTTAAGAAGGACATTGAGACTCTTGAAGGTGTCCAGAGAAGGGCAAAGAAGTTGGTGAGGGGTTTGGAACACAGCCCTGTGAGGAGAGGCTGAGGGAGCTGGGGTTGCTTAGCCTGGAGAGGAGGAGACTCAGGGGTGACCTTATCACTCTCTACAACTACCTGAAGGGAGGTTGTAGACAGGCAGAGGTTGGTCTCTTCTCCCAGGCAGCCAGCACCAGAACAAGAGGACACAGTCTCAGGCTGCACCAAGGGAGGATTAGGCTGGAGGTTAGGAGGAAGTTCTACACAGAGAGAGTGATTGCCCATTGGAATGGGCTGCCTGGGGAGGTGGTGGAGTCACCATCACTGGAGGTGTTCAGGAGGAAACTTGACAGGGTGCTTGGTGCCATGGGTTAGTTGATTAGGTGGTGTTGGATGATAGGTTGGACTTGATGATCTTGAAGGTCTCTTCCAACCTGTTTTATTCTATTCCATTCTATGCTATTCCATTCTATTCTAGAGAAGTTGATGTCTTGGAATGTTCAGGCTGAGGAGACAGGTATGGGTCCTGCACTGCATGGGTAGCTGGGAGTGGTGGGTTGAAATTGCCCTGAAAAAGAAAACTGCCAGACTAGCTCAGTGGGAGCAAATGAAGCTATATTTACAAGCAAAACTACAATCCAGAAATATGAAAAGCAATGAGTATGTACAAAATATACAATATTTACATGTATTTACAATCCATAAAGAACACAAGAACCCCCCTGGACAAAAGCAGGGGGCTACCAACAGCTTCCCCTTCTCCTCTCCCTTCCCCCTGTGCAAGCCCTATGAGGAGAGGCTGAGGGAGCTGGGGTTGTTTAGCCTGGAGAAGAGGAGGCTCAGGGGAGACCTCATTGCTCTCTACAACTACCTGAAAGGAGGTTGTAGCCAGGAAGGGGTTGGTCTCTTCTCCCAGGCAAGCAGCACCAGAACAAGAGGACACAGTCTCAGGCTGTGCCAGGGGAAGTTTAGGCTGGAGGTGAGGAGAAAGTTCTTCACCAAGAGAGTCATTGGTCATTGGAATGTGCTGCCCAGGGAGGTGGTGGAGTCCCCATCCCTGGAGGTGTTCAAGAGGGGATTGGATGTGGCACTTGGTGCCATGGTCTAGGTATGAAATCTGTGGGGACAGGTTGGACTGGATGATCCTGGAGGTCTCTTCCAACCTTGGTGATTCTGTGATACTGTGAAGGTAAGAAAGAGAGAAGAGCAGAGAGTAGCTTGTTAATACATAGCCACAACAAAGAAATGCAGCCAGGGTCAGCAAAGCCAGCAGAAGCCAACAGTATCTGCTGGAGCAAAGAAGCCAAAGAGAGGAAAAATGAGTTTACACAACTAACTCTATGTCAGTTACCAGAGCTCTGGGATTATTGAGACCTTATCATTATTTTCCCTTTTACATCCAATGGCAATTTGTTTACATTCTCCCACTTTCTACTCAATCTGGGAGAAATTTTCCTAGGCATCAGCCTAAAACTGCCACACTGGGTTAATTAAATTGCAGAGCTAGTTGCACAGTGAGTACTTGGTGGCATCATTGCAAGTTCTGAACTGGACCTCGTCAAGAAGTCTTGATACTGCAAATGTCTACCACTGCTGACGCTCACTGACTTCCAAAGCTTTCCAAACTAATCAATGAGTTCTGTAAATGCTAGTTTTACAACAACAGCAGGCCCCAATGTACCAAACATACCGAAAAAGAGAGGGAGAGGATGCCTAGGAACAGAAAGAATCCCAGGGACTACCTTACTAAAAATAAATAAATAAGCTCTCGGTTTCCCTGCGGAGGCTTGCACAAGGCTGGGGAAAAATGAAAGAAGGATTTCTGCAGGACATTTTTTAATTGAATTGGGCCCTTAGTGTGCTGTTTAAACTACTAAACCCTGTGATTAGACACAGTGATTGAGCTGCAGGATAGGAGAATAATGCTTTAACATGAGATGTAAATCAAATACATGGTGCACCTGTATTCGTACTAAGCACCATTAAGGCAGATTTCTCGTGTTATTAGGTGCACCTAAGCTACACCGCCATCTCAGGAGGCCATTAAGCCTCCTCAGTTATTGTGTTTGCATCAACAAATTATTTCACCCTCAGGGCAAAAATGAATCAGCACAAAATACATAGCAGGAAATCTTTATAGCCTTTAGAATCACAGAGCTAAAATGTATGGCTAAAGTGTATGCGGCACAGCCAGCTTAGGGAAGACAGCAGGGCAGCTGCTGATACCTGAGGCGCATGTAGCCGTGTGGCCCAACCTACAGAATAGAATAGAAATAGAAATAGAAATAGAATAGAATAGAATAGAATAGAATAGAATAGAATAGAATAGAATAGAATAGAATAATAAACCAGGTTGGAAGAGACCTTCAAGATCATCGTGTCCAACCCATCAACCAATCCAACACCACCTAAACAACTAACCCATGGCACCAAGCACCCCATCAAGTCTCCTCCTGAACACCTCCAGTGATGGGGACTCCACCACCTCCCCAGGCAGCCCATTCCAATGGGCAATCACTCTCTCTGTATAGAACTTCTTCCTAACCTCCAGCCTAAACCTCCCCTGGTGCAGAAGGGCAGGTAGCCCCCTGTCTGGGCTACTTATGGAATCATAAGGGTGAGGCTGGCTTGATTCCCTGCTGAACAGCACTTAATTCAGTAAGGAGCTGGATTGAGTCAAATGGGACTACCCATGATATGAACTACTAATCAAAGCAAGGATTATCACAGTCTGCCCTTAAACGAGCTGCACTCATTTCACGAGTGTTTCAAGAGTCATCTGTATGCCATTATTGATTTTTAATATAAATCTAATTTGAAACTTCAGATTGCTTTTGATTTGATCTTCTTAGGCAGAGAGTGAAACCCTAAAGGAAGCTAGTCATCTCTTTGATGCATGTGCCAAGCTGCAGTCGAACTTGAAAGTGCAAAGGATACATTTTGGATTTCCTTTCCATTTCCCCCCACTGGCCTGGCTGCCGTTCCATTCTGAATTGTAAATAATTGTATTTTGTGCTCCTGGTGATATTTCTCCCTTCAGACAAGGATCTCCAAGTGTGTCACAAACTTCAGCTAAAGAGAACAATAGCTATAGGTAGGAACTATTTCAGCGCTCAGCGATGTGTAGCCATTTGGGGGACTGCAGACAGTTCAGGCAAGTCCAGGAAGTTCAAGCAGAGAGAAACAGTGCCTGCTGATCAAAAGGGGGATGTCAGCTGGCAAGATATTAATTGACACCTTCTTGCAGCGTGTTTGCCATCCTTAGTCTTATGAAAAAGGTCACAGTATCAGAAATTAAGGAGTCCAGGAAGCCAAACTCCTGGAAGATATTCCTCATCCACTACTCAGCAGAGACTCCAGCTGAGCCTTGCTGTAGCAAAGAGAAAGTGGCCATCATCCAGGAAAGGGTAAGATATTTTCTGTGGAGTCCCCCAGACTATGATCATTAGAAACACAACTGTAAAGCCATACAGCTCTGAGCAGCAGCAGTGGCCAGGGGACCAGGGGTTTGGATTGGCAGCACCCAGATTGGAAGGCTCTCCTGGGGCATCTCCCTAGAGATGTATGTAGGTATATCTTTTAGAGGCCTGTCAAAATCAAAATATCTCTGGAGACACAGGGCTTGAGACTCACACAGAGGCTGCTGCTTATATAAATGAGGCTCCTCAGGCCTGCTTCTCACTGCTATTAAGGATGAGAGTTTCTAGCAATATATTTTTTTTCTTCTCTTGTCTGAGGTTGTTTAAAGTGTGATATAGCTCCTGTGTCACTTTGCTTCTTCCTGAGTGTAAAATAGACAGGATCCAGTCTAGAGGACTCTGGCTGGAGAGCCTGCCTTACTGGTTCCAAAAAAACCCCACCACAAACCACCAAACAGAACAAGGAAGAGAATCCTTTTCACAGCTCGGGAAGGTGTGCATCCTCCTGCCTCAGCAAGGCCTCAGCTGCAAGCTCATCCTGGTGCTTCTGCTCTGCAGTTCACTTTTGCTTTATAGAATCCTTGTGGTTGGGAGAGAGCTTTAAGATCATCAAGTCCAACCATTATCTTACCCTCCCAAGTCTGGTGCTAAACCATGTCCCTCAGCATCACATCTCTGCCTCTTTCAAACACCTCCAGGGATGAGGTGTTTAGGATTACCTGGTGTTGAGGTTCCACATTGAGAGCTGGAACTTGCTCTTGGTACCTCACCAGATGTGTGGCTACCAGGATCAACTGCCTAAGCCATTTTGGGGGAGTTTCCTCCTGTTTTCAAGGGGGCAGTGGAAAAGTATTTTTATTTATTTCAGTGCTTTGATCTGCAGCTTTACAGATGTGTAGTGGCACCTGATAACATGGCTCTAATTACAAGCAGGCCCTTCTCCTGTCTGCAATTTAGACCTGAAAGCCCTGGGCCAAGAACTCGGAGGATGTACCTCCAATAAGCAAAGCACTGAAACAATTGTCTGTAGTGCACTCCTGTATGAGTTAGGAGGCTCTGTGTCTTGTCTTTCAGGTTGCTGCCAAAGGGCAATGCAATCATGAGAATGAAGGTTAGAGCGCTGCTAAATAACATTGGAAATCTTTTAGTCAAAGTCCCTCAGTTTCACTATTTCCCTACTCTTTGGACCAGGTAAAATCACACTGAGCCAGCATCAGCAGAGACAAAAAAGTGCTTATTTTCATTTTAAGTTAATCAGAAGCAGGATCTTATGAAAGCCTGATCCCTCAGGTTCCCCCGGCATTAACACTGGGCTAATCAGGTGGCTTGCACTGCCAGGTTCACACTGTGGCTTCAGTCACTCAAGCAAAATTCAAGGTTACATAAACTCTGCTAACACTAATCTGGTGGAATCTCTAACTGAGAGAAGAAGCTGAGAGGTGTCTGGGAAATGTCAAATGCTTGCCCCTTTCTTTGTCCAAAGAGGGCAGGACAAAACAGCTCCTGAGAAGAAGGAATTTGCATTAGCTCCCCATGGAAATACTTATTCCATGCTGGGAAGGAGTTAATCCACTCAGAGTGGATTAACTTAAAACTGAAAATAAGAGAAACTTTTAAAATAGCAAATATCCAGATAAAGAGCTACTGAAAGAGAACTACTGTGCTTTCAATTCACACCTTCGCTATTAGCAATAACAGCTCTCTGACTTCGCCTTAGAAAGCCTGAGATTATTATAGTTCACAATCATACTCAGTGATAAGGAAGAAAATAATCTCCCCCAAATGCAGCAACAAATGTTCATAGCATCATGGTCCTAAACTGTATTCATTTCATCCGAATTCTAAGCTCCTTGCCTATACACAGCTCTGTGCCAACGCATCCTGAGCCACAGCCAATTTACTCAGTTGTACAATTCATTTGAGAAGACAAAGGGATGTAGTTTTCTTACTTGTTCTTCAGTCAGCCCCTGAAAATGAGGGTTACATATACCCCAGAACTCCTCTTTTGATAATGTATTTTGAAGAGTCATTGTCTTTAAACTCACATTCAACTGTGTTAAAACAATCAGTCGCTACTTCTTGTGTCTGTGAAAGGATGCCTCCTTCTGACAGCTCCCAAGCTGGTTTAGGCAGAATGGCTTTTTGCCCTTCCTCAGTCTAGCCAAAAAACCATACACAGGGAATCAATAATGGACCCACTGAATAAATCATAAATCGTGGTGTAGCATTCAGCCTGCTGAAGAGGGAAACATCCGTGGAGAAGGCAGTCTTTAATATCCTGCAGGCAGTAAAACCTGCTTCCAGGAATTTTGGCTTGCACCACAGAAGAGAAAAGGGGCTGTGCAAGTAGTTAAGGGGAAAAATGGACTCTCTGCAGTAAACATGATCCAACTGGTGACAGGCCAACAAAAGCACAGGATTCCAGGGCTGACCTAAACTTTTGCAAAGGTCTAAGGAGTTGGGTGATCTTACAAATAGAGCTATTCTGATAACACAGAGAAAAGGGGAAGCCAGTATTAACTGGCCCAAACATCCCAAACGTATTCTTCTCATCTGAATGGTCTTTAGCTAGCAGTAGAAATCTCTTTGAAAAGGCACTTCAGTCTTGAGATGAAAGAGGGCAATTATGTCCCTTTCCTTTCTAAACCCCAGGTATATCTATGGCAGTATTTTTCAGTCTGGTCAGCCACAGTGGGTGGATGACTGCAGCTAAACCATGCAGTTGGAGGCTGCAAAGGTACAGGATGTGTGAGGAGAAAGCAGAAAAGGGGTTGGCTAAAAGCATGTTAATGCTAATACAAGATGTGCACACCCCACCCCCCCCCCCCTTCTTCCCCCCACAGTGTATTGCATTCAAATCTAACACCAATGTATGGCTTTTAAAATCTGCCACTGGAGCTTAAACTCCCATTATGCATTCTGCAGGGTGAAAATCCACCCCTTGGGTAAATACAGCAGAAGGTCATGTGGCAGGCAGAAATAAAAAGGACAAAACACACAGTTGGTTGGGATAAACTGCAGAGTAAAGCTCTGCCAGGCTTTGATGTGGACAGACCTGAGAATGCCAAGAGCCTAACCCTGCCTGCAGAAGGCTGCATTTCATAAAGTTAAATATCAATGAAATCAATTCAACATTTACATTCTACTGCCAGAATTAGCAGTAAACTTTAGTCTTTAAAATGAAACCCTGTCTTTACTGGTAGAATTAAACTCAAGAATAGTAATAAGAAGAACTCTCAGAATTCGGGAGAGACTACTTATTTTCAGGAGTGGAAGCTGTCTTTCCTCCCACTTGCACTGTCTAAATTAAATATGTAAAATGCCTTGAAAGCAAAGTTCACACAAACACAAGTGGCAGCCAGTTTTACAATAGCTCTGGTAATAGGTCCTGGTTTTGGTTCAAAGACGTTCCTTTGCAGCATGTTATTCTCGCACTTTATACCCTCATATTCAAGCCTGTAAGCTCTGCCACCTTCTTGCTCCAAGCAATATGAAATACCAAGAAAGAAACAGATGGCTTTTGGTCCTGTGCTCCCGTTGCCTTGTCACATCTTGCATGATCATTATAACTGGAGAGGAAAGAAAATGCATTTCTTACAGAACTGCAAGAATCACAGAATGTTAGGGGCTGGGAGGGACCTTGAGGGATCATCCTGCCCACCTCCCTGTGTCAGAGCTGGATCACCTAGAGCAGACCGCATAGGAATGCATCCAGGTGAGCTTTGAATGGCTCTGAAGAGGCAGACTCCACAACCCCCATGGGCAGCCTGTTTTCCCCTCATGTTTCCATGGAACTTCCTCTGCCTCAAGAAACCTGCCTCCTAATCAGAAAAGACTTCACTATCTTCAGATGCAAATCACACTTTCCAGTGCTAACTCTTTCTTTGCATAAATTATGCATGTGGGACCAGCATCATGACTGCATGGTTAATAACAGGAGAAACAGGAAAGGTGGAACTCTGCCTGTGGATGCAGGAGCTGGTTCTGTAGTCAGGAAACAGAGACTGCCTGGCATGGTCAAGCACAGGTTGTATCTTCTTCCTGCCTAACAATACTGCATCTAAAAAGCACTGCACTGCTGCTTGCAATTATTCCAGTGCCAAACCCAGGGAAATGGTTGCTGCCCTGAGACCTCTCAAAGAGACATGCTTTGTAAGTGCAAATTTCCTCATTGATATCATTTTAAGAGCTTCCTGCTTGTTTCATGAGACCTTACACACTTTGATCTTTAAATGGTTAGAGAACCAGTAAAAACCATAAACTATTTGTCCTTCTGGCAAACCACAGATTGGAAACAAGCAAAAATAACAAACTATTGGGTTACTGCATTACAGTCAGTGTGCACCTAGGGCTCTGATATCTGCAGCTAGAATCATAGAATCCTTTGGTTGGAAAAGACATTTAAGATCCTTGAGTCCAACCCTTATCTAACTCTACCAAGTCTGGTGCTAGACCATGTCCCTTAGTAACACATCTCTGCTGCTTTTAAACACCTCCAGAGATGAATAATCACCTTTAGCTGAAATAAATTAAGTTGGAGCCCCGAATCTTGAACTCTGGACTGGGCACCTGGGTATTTGTGTGTCATCTCTGCATTTGAAAACAGTCTTATAAATGGTGGTGGTATATTTCATAGCTTTGCTGTGTCTGACTTTAACATCATGAGCAAAAACAAGCAACAGGAGTCAAGTTGCCTCAGAGCTATGCAGAGTGTGCCCTAACAGTGCTTATGGCACATGCATAGAAAAGCTTCTGATGACTAGAAAGTGATTTACTTTTCTTTTAACGACTTCCAGATATTTGCTACCATGTGTTCCACTCGTCCCATCCAACTCTGTATGCACTTCAGAAGTTAGGGACCAGGGCTGTGGAATCTGCACCTGCTTTGTAGCCACTACATAGTCTGAAAGAAGTAAATGCCCCTCACCATGGACAAATGCTACCTACTGCCCTAAGTCCAGATTACCTGACTGTCCTGCTTAGCTCTTCACAAGCTTTCTCACCCTCCCTAACAGAACCTGCCTTGGGAGGACCATGTGAATCCATTTTCACCTCCCTCTTTTGCCAAGAGGATGGGAACATTATTAGATGACTTTTCTTGCAAGCCACCTCATGCAGCTTGCTTGCTGTTCAAAGCAGGGCTGTATTTGTCTTTAGAAAGTTCCTTGCACAGCCTCATGTCCTTTTCTATATATGGCATAAGTATGCTGATTAGTAATAAAAGAAGGCTACACCACCCACACCTGCTCAGCAAAGCTCCATTCCTTCAGCTTCTTGCTGTTTCTGGGAGATTTTTCTATTAAGAGAAATTCTTCATTAGAAAGTAAATCAGTACATCAAGATAAATAACACCTTCTCTGGTCCTGTCTCCTGCCCTGTCACAAGCCTGAGCACCCTCCCTTTCAGGGGAGGGTCAGAAAGCAAAGGTCTCAGGATCCCACTTACACAAGAAGGCTCTCGTATCTTCTTCTGGAAAAAAAAAAGCAAAGCAAAGCAAAGCAAAGCAAAGCAAAGCTGTATTTTCCTCTGTGTGTGTGAGAATGACCTTTGCCAGAAGTAATCATCCTTTTGACAGTTTACACCATTTTAGAGGCTTCTGTGCTTAGCCCATGGGCCCTCCCTTTCCCTAACAACATGTATCTTTAAGTTGTTTCCATAAATGCTCTTCCCTAAAGATGTATGGAAGCAGTAGAGTCAGTTCCTGAGTGTGGCTTGGGGGTGAAATGCATTTTCTTCTGATGTTCAGATACTCAGTAATTCACCAGCCAACCTGGTTTGGCTTGCAGAGCTATACAGCACAGTATGCCTAGGTTACAGGCAGACCTGTGTCCTTATCAGGCCAGCTCTGTTAACCTGAGCACTGATTTTTCCCTGCTGGGGGCTGGAGAGGTGGTGTGCAAGAGGAGCTTGAAATAATAAACCCAGTTATAAATAAGAAGTGCAAACTCCACTGAGAGCCATTCTGTAATGTACCTTTTTTCTTTTGACCAACCGTTTGCAGCAGAGGTTCAGTTTTTGAGGTCCCATTTGCAGGGTCATGGTATCACAGAATCACAGACTGGTAGGGATTAGAAGGGTCCTCCAGAGACCATCTAGTCCAACCCCCCTGCTAAAGCAGGATAAAATACTCTTGGTGGTGTGCAGAATATGGAATGGCATACAATGGTTTGACAATAAGATTGGACACAGTGAGTTGAAGAGGGCCCACATGCCGCTCTGCACTGTCTAGAAAGAAGCCACGTTCCTCTGAATGTCATAAAATAACTTGTACTAAATAACTCGGAAATACTAAGCCTGGGTTGAACTAGATTAAGAAGCAGGAGCCCCAGTGAGGCTTCCCTGCTCCTCTGTTTCCCCACAGTGTCTAGCCAGCATACTCAATGGTCTAATAATATGTTACCTACTTTCCCTTATCCCTGCTTTCTCTTCCTCCTCTCCTCTTAGTGTATATATATAGAGAGTAAATATATAGAGAATAACAATTTGCCTTTTAAAGATAACACTAGACCCTTTTCTTCAGAACTGAGAAGGAAACAGAGGTACTGCTTGTCAGTGGGGAAAGATGTTAAACCAGATATCCTGACGCTAAGAGGGACAGCGCATTGCCATCGGGGGAGGGCACAGTACAGGAGAGCAGTGGCAAGGAAGGGGAATTTTCAAACAAGTTTTGCTCTGGATAAAGAGCAACATGGAGTTAGATCATGGTGTAGAGAAAGCTTTAATGTTTCTCAGCCCAAAGCAGATACAATACTGGAATACAGATTCAAGTATGCAGGTCCAGAATGGGTATTTCTTCTGGAGCACAGCGCTTGTCCATGAGGACAAAGCTTGTGGTGCTGCTGACTGAAGGCAGGGATAGAGCCAGCAAGCCTGCCAGTCTCTGCTGCAGGTGTAGTGAATCATGACTGATGACAGTCAGTTGTCTGATCCAATCAATGGCCCCGAACAGGAGGACCCAAAGGGTCAATAGATGATGGGAGTAAGTAATTAGTAAAGCTGTAAAACTCCTACCCTCAAGACAGGGAGAAGCACCAGCTTTGCAGGGCTGGTCCTTAGGTATTCCTGCACAACTTCACAGCAGTAAAATCAGCTGCAGCTCCCTTCTCCTGATCACAGTGCACAAGAGGTGAGTTAGTAACACTGCTGACTTTAGGAAGCAAGGTGGTGGACAGCCTGAGGATGTCACTTCCCTGTTGCACGGGGGTGGGTTGAGCTCTACAGAGGCACTGCAGAGTTGTGCTCTGTGTTTCATCACTTGCAGGCAAATCGGTGCTTGGGGAATCACAGCACAGCCACTCTCCCTTTGTGGAGCTGGCAAGCTGTGTCACTGCTGGCCCCTCTGTTAATTTGTGTCCAGTTTCCAGATCACAAAGAAGCTGGTTTGTTTGCATCTTACAGGAAGGGGAAGTGGCTTCGGCTCTGCAGACTCTCCACCAGCAAAATGCCCAACAAATCTGGAGACAGTGCGGATGGATCTGTGCTTTTCACTAGTGAATAGCAGAAACCACTCCTGGACCTCAGCCCTGGGACCTGGATCTACAGCTTTCACAGTGCCAGCCTTCAAGAACAGGTGGGAACTTGCTCTACTGGAGGGAAGCCTCTGGGTACTGGTACAAGGAGAAGCAAGACGCTCTCTCTGGCAGGAAGAGCACCACAGATGCTCAAACAAGCCTGCAGTTTTGCAGAGAAACTCAGAATGGGAAGCTAGACACAACACAAAGGGAGAATTTGGTGTGGAAACAGAGAGTCCAGGATGAAGGTGAATCAAATGCCTGAGCTGATATTGAAACAGTCTGCAAATAAGTCCTTCTACAAGGAACTCCTGGAATTCAATCTGCTTTCCACACTTCATCATTTTAGAGGAAATCACTTAAAAAAAAAGATAATCCTTTGCCACACGTCAGCAAACCTCTACTGAGCTCAGCCCCTGCCCTGAAGGAGAGGTGAGCACATTTGTCTTTTGGGTAGGTTGGATTCTCAAGCACATCTTTCATTAGGCCAGACTGCATTAGCCTCTTATTTTAATGCAGAAGAGCTCCTCTCAGGCATTATCAATCACAAGACTGGCCAAGACAAAAGCATTGTGATGCATATTCCTAGCTCTAGGTTCTGGACTTTCACAAATACCCTCAGAGAGACCACTGGTCCATTTGGCCTTCCACCTAAGGCATTGTCTTCTGTATTTTCATCCTCAGCTCTTCTGCAATTGGTTAGTAAACTCCAAACTAAGTGCCATAACTCTGGTTCTTTCTTAGCTTAATATTAAGCTACAATTATATTGCTTAAAATCATAGTATCATAGTATCAGTCAGGGTTGGAAGGGACCACAAGGATCATCTAGTTCCAACCCCCCTGCCATGGGCAGGGACACCCCACAGTAGATCAGCCTGGACAGAGCCTCATCCAGCCTGGGCTTAAACACCTCCAGGGACAGGGCCCCAACCACCTCCCTGGACAACCCATTCCAGGGCTTCACCACTCTCATGGGGAAGAACTTCCTGCTCACCTCCAGCCTGAATCTCCCCACCTCCAGCTTCATTCCATTCCCCCTAGTCCTATCACTCCCTGAGATCCTGAGCAGTCCCTCCCCAGCCTTCCTGTAGCCCCCTTCAGATACTGGAAGGCCACAATGAGGTCATCTCAGAGCCTTCTCTTCTGCAGACTGAACAGCCCCAACTCCTTCAGTCTGTCCTCACAGGAGAGGTGCTCCAGCCCTCTGCTCCTCCTCCTGGCCCTTCTCTGGACACCTTCCAGCACCTCCAGATCCCTCTTGCAATAGGGGCTCCAGAACTGGAGGCAGTACTCCAGGTGGGGTCTCCCCAGAGCTGAGCAGAGGGGGAGGATCACCTCCCTTGCCCTGCTGGCCACACTTCTCCTGATGCAGCCCAGGCTCTGGTTGGCTTTCTGGGCTGCAAGTGCACACTGAGAGCTCCTGGTGAGCTTCTCCTCCCCCAGCACCCCCAAGGCTCTCTCCTCAGGGCTGCTTTCCAGCCAGTCCCTGCCCAGCCTGGATTTGTGCCTGGGATTGCCTCGACCCAGCTGCAGGACCCTGCCCTTGGTCTTGTTGAACCTCATGAGGTTGGCTTGTGCCCACCTCTCCAGCCTGTCCAGGTCCCTCTGGATGGATCCCTTCCCTCCAGCTGTCTGCTGCACCACACAGCTTGGTGTCATCAGCAAACCTGCTGAGGGTGCACTCAGTGCCACTGTCCATGGCACCCACAAAGATGTTGAACAAGCCTGGTCCCAGGACTGATCCCTGAGGGACTCTGCTTGTCCCTGGCCTCCACTGGGACATGGAGCCATTGACAGCCACTCTTTGGGTGCGGCCATCAAGCCAGTTCCTTATCCATCCAGTGGTCACCCATCACACCCATGTGTCACCAGCCTGGAGCCCAGGATGTGGTGCGGGACAGTGTGGAAGGCTTTGCTCAGGCCCAGGGACACGACATCAGTTGCTCTCCCCTGAGCTATTGAATGTGTCAAAAAAATATATACTATACTATTTTTATATAACATAGCTCTACAGAACTGTATTTCAGTGGGCATCCTGCTCATACACCAATGCTGCAGTGTGTATTGTAGAGGTGAATCTCATCAACAAATGTCCAAGACACCAAAAGATCCCCCCAACAACAACAACAATTTAGAAATCATTTCCATTAGACCTTTTCTCCTCTCTCCTTATTCAGCTGTTTTCTAGGGGAAAAAAGTACAACTTGCAGAGCTCTCACAGTTGTGAATGTTTGCTCATGTGGCTGTAGGGTTTATTTATGAGGTGCCATTTGAGACAAAAGTCATCCCAGGCTCACACTTTACTAGGCCAGTAAATTTTCCATAGTTTAAGGATCAAGTTGCATACTTCACTTGTTAGGGTTTAATATACTTCAGTGATTAAATTGTATGGAGTAATGATTGGGTTTCCTAACGTGCCTGAATGAAGTGCATACCTCATTAATTTAGATACATATTTTGCAGGCCAAGATTGGAGCATGTTTGGCTGGAGTGACTGATTTAACAACCAGGCTTCCCTCAGAACCTGCACAGGAGCCCAGGCACACGTGCCTGCCCAGGGTGGAATGAAATTGCAGAGGCATGGGAAATTTTGGGTGGAACTCCAAGTGAAAACAGGAGATTTGAGAACATCTGGAAGCTGAACCAGCACAGTGAGCCTGGCTTGTATTTATTTTGTCTTCTCAGAAACGTTCCCTTGTGGATTAATTTGAGCTTTTAACGATGGATTTATCCCGTCTCCCCCTAACGCAGCGGAGAAAACCGCTCAAGGTGAATGCTCCACATTGAAAAGAGCAGCACTGGCTCCTGTCCTGTCATGGGCTGGTACCTCCTGAGTGATGTGGAGGTAGCTTATGTAGTGTTTCTCACAAAGCTGAAGTGGAAAGTGTTTGGGGTCACAGAGGACTGTCACAGAGACTTCATGTGAAAACGTGCCCTGGTGCAGAGCCGGATCCTGGAGCCCTGCAACTTGTCCACTTGTTAAAGAAGCTTAGCACCTACCCGGGGGGTACAAAGGTATTACAGCAAACCCTGCCCTAATGAAAGCATTCTAAAGGTAACACAAAAGCTTGCTGATGGTCAATATTACAGCACACAAATAAATTCTTGATATCACTGTTGATGATCAGAGGGCTGGAGCACCTTTGATACGAGGACAGACTCAGGGAGTTGGGGCTGTGCAGCCTGGAGAAGAGAAGGCTCCGAGGAGACCTTATTGTGGCCTTCCAGTATCTGAAGGGGGCTACAAGAAAGCTGATGAGAGGCTTTTTCAGGTGTCAGGTAATGGTAGGACTAGGGGGAATGGAAAAAAAATAGAAATGGGTAGATTCAGACTGGATGTTAGGAAGAAATTCTTCCCCATGAGGGTGGTGAGACACTGGGACAGGTTGCCCAGGGAGGTGGTGGAAGCCTCATCCCTGAAGGTTTTTAAGGCCAGGCTGGATGTGGCTGTGAGCAATGTGATCTCGTGTGAGGGGTCCCTGCCCACGGCAGGGGGGCTTGAGCAGGATGATCCTTGAAGTCCCTTCCAACCCTGACAATGATTCAGAGATTATACAAATATGTTAGATTTCAGGACATTGGTCTTTTGTGCTGATGTGACTCAGTTGAAACTTGCTGAATTCTTATCGATCATAAACATGAGCCAGCAGTGTGCCCAGGTGGCCAAGAGGGCCAATGGCATCCTGGCCTGCATCAGGAACAGTGTGGCCAGCAGGAGCAGGGAGGTCATTGTGCCCCTGGACTCTGCATTGGTTAGGCCACACCTTGAGTCCTGTGTCCAGTTCTGGGCCCCTCAGTTTAGGAAGGACATCGAGAGACTTGAAGGTGTCCAGAGAAGGGCAACAAGGCTGGGGAGAGGCCTTGAGCACAGCCCTGTGAGGAGAGGCTGAGGGAGCTGGGGTTGTTTAGCCTGGAGAAGAGGAGGCTCAGGGGAGACCTTATTGCTCTCTACAACTACCTGAAGGGAGGTTGTAGCCAGGAAGGGGTTGGTCTCTTCTCCCAGGCAACCAGCACCAGAACAAGAGGACACAGTCTCAGGCTGCGCCAGGGGAAGTTTAGGCTGGAGGTGAGGAGAAAGTTCTTCACTGAGAGAGTCATTGGTCATTGGAATGTGCTGCCCAGGGAGGTGGTGGAGTCCCCATCCCTGGAGGTGTTCAAGAGGGGATTGGATGTGGCACTTGGTGCCATGGGCTAGTCATGAGGTCTGTGGTGACAGGTTGGACTGGTTGATCTTTGAGGTCTCTTCCAACCTTGGTGAGACTGTGATAAAAGCAGGGAAGGGGGGAAGCACAGCATTTTCTAACCTGCACAGAGTGTTCCCCTGCTCTGCACTTGAGCACTCTGCCATCTATTCTATCTGTTAAGGCTGCATTTTAATGAGCTGAAAAACATAAATATTTTAAATTCCCCAACTAATTTTTTTCCCCCAAATAACTATAATTAACTGTAGTCTTGCCACTAAGGACAAAGTAACAGTTGCACTGCTATAAATATTAATGCTAAATTTACTGAGAATAAGATGCATTTAAGAAACCCTACAAAAATTGGAGTAAAGCTACACTTCTGAGAGGCACTTTGGCTGGGCTCTGCCTATTGGTACCTGACACACAGAGATAAAGTCTCTAACCTGCTGCAAAAGCCTAAAACACATTGCAAACATTTGCAACTGTTTGAGTCCTCCTCCATTTGAAACCTGTGGTCCCTCCTCCTCCTCCTCTCCTTGGTTGCTCCAGCCCTGCAATTATTTGAAGACTGACAGACTGACTTGGGACATGAAAAGGCTGAGACAGATCTCGCTGGTTTTCCAGCTTTATGACACAAGATTTAATCACTGTATAGCCCTATATGGATTTGTTTAGCACAACATTCCATTATCACCATGGCAATAAAGTGGTAGGCTTTTTATATGGTTTTCCATTGGGTGATGATTAGTATTTTTCTCATTTTATTTGTGCTTTGAGCATATACTTTTGAAAATGAAACATAGCTACTTCTTGGAACAGAAGATGCAAGTTAATACTCTTTTTTTCCCCTTTTTTTCTGTTGTCCCTTTCTTTCTTTTAGAACTGCCTTTTATCCAGCTTACAGATAATTTCTGAACTTGGCTAAGGATGTGAAAATGACCTAATTTTGGCCTTCCAGTATCTGAAGGGGCCTACAAGAAGGCTGGGGAGGGACTGCTCAGGATCTCAGGGAGTGATAGGAGTAGGGGGAATGGAATGAAGCTGGAGGTGGGGAGATTCAGGCTGGAGGTGAGGAGGAAGTTCTTCCCCATGAGAGTGGTGAAGCCCTGGAATGGGCTGGGGGGTTGGAACTAGATGATCCTGGTGGTGCCTTCCAACCCTGTCTGAGACACTATGATACTATGATACTCTGTCATTTGGGTTCCTTCACCCTCAGATGTACTTAAGCCCATTTCCTACTGGGTAAGGCAGACCAAAAGGGGAGAAGGCAGAGGAAAGGGAAGGACTGTAAAATGGAAATAGGGCAGAGATTTTTACTTACACCTTTTGATAATGTTCCCACAGTTTACAAGCATGGTAAGGATTGCTGCACTGATAAAAGGATGTGGTTAGCAACTAAAGGATCTGTTCTTGCAGTCAGCACTACGAGAACAACTCCAAGTAAGGCACCGTGGACACAAACCTCTGCCACAGAGAAACAACAACATGAAGATTCAGAGCATCAGAAGGCTATGTCCATGACTGCAGTCAGGATTTTCCCTGTGTTTGACTAAGCACTGTATTTAATTTTCCTGCTACATCAACACTGTTTTTTGTTTGGCACCAAGAAACTGATGGGCTTCCCACTCCTCTCATTTTTCTGCCCAGTCCCCTGCTGGTTCATCTAGACAAGTCAGGGACCATTTGGCATATCTGATGTCCTACATCATCCTGTTGCTGCATCTGTGGTCATGCCTTCAGCTTGCTGCATGTGCAGACCTAAATCTATAGAAGTCTTAACTTGTTAGAGCAGTTTGTGAAGAGATAAGGACTTCAGAGAGTTCAACAGAAATACATGTGAATTTTGCATGCTTAGTTGGTAAGGCACACGTCAGGCTGTATCTTCTCCAGAGATGTATTATAGCTTGGTGGCTTTTGGTACCATTGGTAGGTGGTTTATGCTTTTCAGGAAAACTTTCTGGTCTACTATAAAGTTCTCAGAATAATCTAGGTTCTTGAGAAGGTGTCTGAACTGCTTGTCTGATCACAGCATCAGAATCACCAAGGTTGGAAGAGACCTTGAGGATCATCCAGTCCAACCTGTCACCACAGACCTCATGACTAGACCATGGCACCAAGTGCCACATCCAATCCCCTCTTGCACACCTCCAGGGATGGTGGCATTTCAATAGACTCTGACACATTAGTCTAAGTCTACTTAATATACAGCACTCTTTTCACTCAGGGCTCCCAAAATTCTAGAGAGCAGTGGTTATTTTTGTTGCTCTCCTTTTCACAGAATCATAGAATCAACCAGGTTGGAAAAGACCTCAAAGATCATCAAGTCCACCACCTCCCTGGGCAGCACATCCCAATGATGAATGACTCTCTCAGTGAAGAACTTTCTCCTCACCTCCAGCCTAAACTTCCCCTGGCACAGCCTGAGACTGTGTCCTCTTGTTCTGGTGCTGGTTGCCTGGGAGAAGAGACCAACCCCTTCCTGGCTACAACCTCCCTTCAGGTAGTTGTAGAGAGCAACGAGGTCTCCCCTGAGCCTCCTCATCTCCAGGCTAAACAACCCCAGCTCCCTCAGCCTCTCCTCACAGGGCTGTGCTCAAGGGCTCTCACCAGCCTTGTTGCCCTTAACAGGTTGCTCAGGGATGTGGTTGAAGCCCTGTCCCTGAGGACATTCAACAACAGACTTGATCTGGCCCTGGACAGCCTGATCGTGTTGGAGGTGTCCCTGCTGCCTGCAGAGGGTTTGGACAAGATGACTTTTGAGGGCCCCCTCCAGCCCAATGCAGTCTGTGAATCTGCGAAAGGCTGCAGAGCCCCAGCTGACAGATGCTAGCTTCTGCAGCCACTACAGTGTGCTCACTTCTGATCATATGACTTCAGCCTGGGTTGCTACATGATCCTTTCATCTGATAAAACCACAATGCCAGCCTGCAGTAGCACATTATATCTACTTACAATAAGTGATAGCTGAGGAAACTCTGCAGGCTGCACTCACAACTTGCTGAATTCCTGTCTGTCAGCCGAAACATCTGCTGGATCACACACACTGGGGAATTTAATCTTCTGTCACATTGGAAATTCAGTGGGTTACAGAGCTGACTACAGATAGCTCCAGGTAACAGCAGTGAATGTATTTTTGCACTGCATATCAGCATGGGGAAAGATGAGCTCTTGCATATGATTTGGGCTGGGGTTTTTTTTTAACTATTTTTCCAGGGGACTTTGTTAGCAAACTACATGCATTTTTATTCAAGGATGTTTTACTGTAACAAGATTGGAATTAAGGCAAGCTTCACCTATGCAGAAGATATGTCAATATCCAAGTTATTTAGCACAAGTTATTAAGACACAATTAATAGCACTAACTGCTACACGGAAAGCTACTTCCCTCCAATGCCCTGTGACTTGTGATCACTTCATTAAAAGACAGCCTGTCTAAGGACTTCAGACCTGTCTAATAACAATAGACTAGACTAGACTAGAATAATAAGCCAGGTTGGAAGAGACCTTCAAGATCATCGTGTCCAACCCATCAACCAATCCAACCCACCTAAACATCTAAGCCTGTAGAGTTCATCATCACGAGGGGCACACCAGTACAGGCTTGCCCTGCTTTCGCTTACCCAGCACAAAACCACTCAGTTTGTGGAATTTCCTTCTGTTAAAAGACAGAGAGCCTCTGAACTACAAAATACATCAGGTGTTTTTGATACAGATCCTTTGGCTCCCTTGGAACTATTGCAGACTGACTTAGAGTTATGATCTATGGAGAGGTTTTCAATAGACATGAATAATTTCATAGCCAGGTATCAGAACTGCAGATTCTTCACAGGTATTTGTTAGGGAGACGATTCCTATGCTGCAGGGGGAGGGTTGGACTTTTTCAGTCTTGCATTTAGCCTTTTTGTTAGAATTAGGCTCAAGGCAAGTCCTAGAGTGCGAAGGCCTGCCAGAGATGGCCCCACTACACAGCTCTGCTTTCTTGTTGTTTAAAACTGAAGTACTGTAACATACTTCTGTCATCTGTTTCCACAGTAAATCACTGGGGACCAATGCCTCAGCTACCAGCCACCAGAATATCCAGTTACAATAACGTCTAATTAATGGGGAGAGACAGTAAAACAAAGAGGAAGCTTTATACAACAGGCTGGGAAAGAAATTAACTATAGACCCCATATCTGCTAGTCAGAAAAAAAAATATTCAAGAGCCCTGATTTTGCATCTTGCAGCTGCACAGCACTCCCACATACTATCTGTGTCAAGCTGGCTCCAATATTGGAGACAGTGTGTGGAAAAGGAAATAATCAACACCATTTCAGCAGAGAAATAAATTGCCAAGTGGGCATTAAAATTTTAGTAATAAAACTAAATGCATATGCTAATCTACTCTGTATCATTTAGAAAAGACTATTTTGGATCAAGAAAGGAATAATCTGCACAAAATTACAATGAATGGAGGTGTTTATCATCAAGAGGTCTTTGAGAAAGGAACAAGCAGCAGATTCCTATTAAGGTTTCAATTCAGAGGAAGTTGATCACCCAATTAAAGGTGAACTGTGAGGAGACTTTGTTGATTTGATTTCAAAGAGTCTGGTCTGGCAGGCTCTGGAGAGAACAAAACTCAGCACTGGCAGGGGTATGACCTCTGGGGGAGAACCACAGTACCCAATGTTGAAGCAGGTCCTTTGTGTTCTTCAGCCTATGTGTAAGAGATTTTTCTCCTTACTCATTAACACAGAGGATTGAAGACATAGTTTTGCATGGAAACAGCATCTGATTCTTTGACAAATGGGTGCTTTTTTGTAACCTGATTACATTTCCTTCCTATTTCTAACAGAATCTGTTTCATGCACTTGCTCTAGTAAAGGGAAAGCAAATAAATAAAACAAACTAGCAAAACATACACATACTTAAAATGTACTTTTTAATGGGTGAAGCCATTTCACTCTCATTCCCTGCAGAATCAGTGCATTACCTAAAGAGATTGCTCATGCCTATGCAGTTTTAAGGATATGGGTGTCTCTGTTAGTTCTAACACAGCTTCTTACGTGCTTCACACATAGCTACAGGCTTTGCTGGACGTGACCAAAGGGTCCATAGGAGATCATCACAGAGGCACAGAGTGACAGAACATTTGGGGGTTGGAAGGCACTTCTAGAGATTGAGTTCAACACCCCCAAGCCAGAGCAGGGTCACCCAGGGCAGGCGGCACAGGAACACATCCAGGCAGGTATTGAAGGTCTCCAGAGAAGGAGACTGCACAGCCTCTCTGGGCAGCCTGCTCCAGTGCTACATCACCCTCATAAAAGAGATGTTTCTCCTAGTTTTGATGCAGAACATCCTGTGTTCTAGCTTGTACACATTGTTTCTTGTCCTGTCACTGGGCATCATCTTCATCCTGGCACCTACCCCTCAGGTATTTATAGACATTGATAAGATCTCCTCTCAGCCTTCTCTTCTCAAGACTAACCAGCCTCGGTTCTCTCAAGTCTTTCTTCACAGGAGAGATGTTCAGGTCCTGAACTGTCCTCGTCCCTCTCCATTGGCCTCTCTCTAGCAGATCCCTGTCTCTCTTGAAGTGGGGAGCCCAAAACTGGACACAGTATTCTAGGCATGGTCTAAATCATTCAACACTGAGCAGTGGAGACTCTTCCTCCCTCCAGTTTTGTTCCCTTACCTCCAGTATCTGGGATTCCTGAGGGCTGTTCTTAGTAGGCAAAGAAGGCATTCAGTAACTCTGCCTTCTCTGCATCATCTCTCACTGCCTCTCCCATCTCATTTAATAGTGGATCTACTTTTCCTCTATTCTTCCTTCTACTATTGATGCATTGAAAGAAGCCCTCCCAGTTTTCTTTCATCTCCCTAGCCAGACTTAGTTCTAAGTCTTAGTCTAGTTGGCCATCCTTGTTGCATCTTGACATCCTCTGAGAGTATTGCTATTGTTCTCTAAACTGACCAGACCCTTTTCCCACTTACTGTGCACTACCTTCTTGTATTTGAGGTGTATTTTTCCCAGCAGCTCCTTACTTTTCATTGTAGGTCTCCTGCCTCCTATACTAGATTCTTTTTTCTCCCCTCAGGAGCATACACTTTCCTTGAGCTTAGAGGAGGTGGTGTTTCAATATTAACCAGCTCTCTTGAACCACCTACCTTCTAGAGCCCAAGTCCATGGGGTACTTTGAAGCAGATCTTTGCATAGGACAAATTTAGCCCTCTTGAAGTCCAGAGGTTTACTATTTTCCCTGCTTCTTTCCCTAAAAAGACTAAATTCTATCATAACCTTTGTAAGACAGAGCCTGCCCTGAAACATGTATTTTGCCCCTCTGGATGTAAGAAAAATCTATGACTTTGTCTTTTGATCTTGCTGCTGCTAATTAGTGTTGTGTTTCCAAACTTCCCACCAATATTCCTACACAATCTAGCTCCTTTATGAGCTTCTCTCTCACAACTAGAGGAATGTTCCTAGCAGGACACATTGCTGTGAAAATATAGCTCTATAGTTTGGGTCTACTTTATCTCTGACACTAAAGACTTCTGAGCACTGCCCAGGGAGGTGGTGGAGTCCCCATCCCTGGAGGTGTTCAGGAGGGGATTGGATGTGGCACTTGGTGCCATGGTCTAGTCATGAGGTCTGCGGTGACAGGTTGGACTCGATGATCCTCGAGGTCTCTTCCAACCTTGGTGATACTGTGATACTTCTTGCAGACATGTCTGAAGAGTCTCTTCAAAACTCCTATTTTCCTGTCCTGACAGACAACATGTTCTGCCCACCTCCTGAAATGTCCATACTGTCCTTTAGGAGTGTCCTAGTTTGACTCAACTGATTTGTTTGTTTGTTTTTCAGATCCTAACCTCCTGGGATTTTTCTGCATCTCTGATGCCCATCACTGTCTGATCCCTTAAAGTGGAATCTCTGAACGTGTCATAGCTGCTTGACTGATCTGGTATTTTAAGATCAGCTAAAAATGCCCTAAAGGGTTCCTCCTTCTTCATCCTCACATGAAACCTGTGTCTTTCAAAAGTTCAAGTTTCCTTGGGAGCACAATATTCCTTCAACTTATATTTTTTTGCAGCTGCTTGGGTTGCCCTCTCACCCTGGCTGGGATTCATGCTGTTAGAAACCTTAATAGCTCCTAGTCCTCTAATATTCCAGAAAATAGCTGTGAGCTTCCCCATGATTATTCTAGTCAGAACATGTGGGTTCCAAAGATCAATGTGAATCTTTTCAAGGTAGCTGCAATATTGCCAGTGTGTTTTGGAGCCTCTAAAAGCCCCACAGGAGCTACTGCCTTTTCTTTCCCTTTGTTTTTTCTTTCTAGGTAATTCCTTCCTCTTTTTCACATTCTGCTCCTATTAACCATGTGGTACTTGGTTTACACTCAAAGAGTGTTGGAAAGAGCACAGAAGAGGGTGAACACAGACTGCACTCAAGATGCCTTTACTGTTTTAAATCTCCATATATCTAATTACAGACTAATCAGTTTAGACTCCTTCAGCCTCCTCTTAGGTATGAGACCATGGAGATCCCACATCTGCTAATTACATCTCTGAGTTCTAACTCTTATTCTGTTCAGAAGCCTACTTTCCAGCAGGGACACAAAGCTAAAATCACCTGACAGAGGGTTTGGGGTTTTTTTGAGTGTCTCTAACGTGCCACAGCTTAAACCCCATGGCTTTACAGCAATTGCAAATGGGCAGTTGGAGGAGGGTGGGTGCTAAGGCCTAGAAAGAGACCAGGAAAGTCACACCTTGGGAGCAGGATACAGCAGCCTAAAAGCCAGAACCAGCTGACTATCTAAAGAGCAGTTTGTGATTTCAGTGAGAGATTAATCTCCTTCATCCCCAGAAGCCCATCCATCACTCTTCCTTCCATCTAGCAAGGCTGTGCTTCGAGGGTGTGATATGATCCACATTGCACCCTCATTGCAGAACAACTCTGGAACCCTTTTCAGCTGTGTGTTACCTTCCAGTGCCACTCTTCACCACCATTATCATCTTCTGCTTAAATCTCCCCAATGAAAGTAAAAGCTGAAGTCAAACCAAAACAGTTTTTGAGGTTAATCATTTGGGGGAACTGAAGTATTCAGCGGTTTTGGACCGCTAAAGGATTTCCAAGCAGTAATTATTCCATTCACAGTAGTAAATATGGGTGTGGAGAAAGTGAGGATTAACACCACAGACCAAGCTGCAGCGACCAAAAAAGCTGAATATTTTCTTGCAAATGTATTTTCCTTGGAGAGCTGGAGAACCACTGCTCAATGGCTGTTTCTGGCTTGGGGAATTTGTCCCTCTGAGTTACAACAAAAGCAAAAGGGAAAAAAAAAAATGCACAGCAGTATTTTTTGCATTGTAAGATGTCCAAAGCTTTTGTCTGCCTCACAGTGTGCAATCAGAGCACTGAAACTGTTCCAAAGCTGTTAGGGTGCAGTTCACAGCCCTTGTAGAAAGCCAGAAGAAAGGACCCAGGCTGGATGTGGCCACTGTGCCAATAAATACGAGGGGACTTAAGCGAAATCACAGGAGAGGGAGTGGGTGCTGCTCCCAGAGTGAGTCCTATCACCAGCAAACTTACTCTCCAGGCAAATTCCTCCTCCCAGTCTGAGCTTGACAGGTGATAGGAAACAGTTTTCCAACTCATTGAGAATGCAATGGGAGCTAAGACCCACGTGGATTATTACAGAATCAGAGACTCATTTAGCCTGGAAAAGACCTTGAAGACCATCAAGTCCAGGCGTTACCAAACTCTGCCAAGACTAATGCTAAACATCCTGGTTGGGCTTTGTAGACACTGCACATGTTTTCCAAGCCACAAGCAGATCTTACACTGAAATTGACAGTAGGGGGGCATGGATGGTACCTACCTGTGCTTCCTCTATCTCAGCTGTCCTATGTGGTTGTGGAACAGAAGGCTGGCACACAGCTGGATTGCTGCCTTCACAGCCACCATGCAGACGGATTTCATCCATCAGAAAAGGTCTCTGGCTTAAGACTTCTTTATGGCTTTCCAGGGTCTTACATGAATTCTGCATAGTTCAGAGGCTTAGGTTCAACTCCATTTGCACTTCTGAAACAGAAAAGCAGACAGGAACTGCTAAGACAGCACTGCTCCCACTGACCAGGAGGTGGATGAGGAAGGGTCAGAGGCAAGAAGAGAGCATCCAGTGGCACAGAAAGGTGTCAATAATCAGTAACAAGACACTTCAGACCACTGGTGATTAAACTGTGAACTCATTCCCAGATGAAGATAGAGATGCCAGAAATGTCTTAAGAACAGGGTGTCCTATAGATGTAAGCCAAGAAAACCCAGAATCTAATAAATAATTAGAAGACAGTGTTTGAAGGGGATATAAAAGTTCCAACTGCAGGCTTAACCAAACTCTGTTGTCCAGGATGAGACAAGCCTGTTGCAGGGCACAGAATCTGGCAGGTGGTTGAATCTAATTAAACTTGACCTAGTCTGTTTTCCTTGAAATGATGGTTAAGCACTCACTATAGAACCATAGAATGGTTTGAGTTAGAAGGGACATTAAACATGACCTAGTTCCACTCCCCTGCCATGGGCCTTGCTAGACCAGGTTGCTCCTGCTTGTATGAGTCCTTTGGTGTGTACTTGCCCTATGTACATACATGCACACAGAGCTGTTCTCAGAAGCAAATCATCCTTAATGGTGTGGACCTGCCAGCATGTCACACCATGACTATTTCATTTTTACACAGCATGCCTTCCCCATTGATTTAATCACTCTCCAGCTGCTTCATGATAAGTATTAGTGTCTTTGAGCCACAGTGCACCGTTTCTGCTTGCAGCACAGCAATACCTCCTTCCAGTCCAAATCTGACAGGTGACAGGAATCAGTTTTCCAGCTTGTTGAGGATGAAGTGGGGGCCAAGACTCACACTGATCATAGAATCATTTTGGTTGGAAAAATACTTTTAAGTTCACTGAGTCCAACCATTATTTAACTCTACTAAGTCTGGTTCTAAACCAGGGCCATCAGGCCACCTATCTGTGCCTGTTTTAAACACCTCCACAGACAGACATTCAACCACCTTCCCAGGGACCTTTCCAGTCTTTGAGTACCCTTTCAGTGAAGAAATTTCTTCCAATACCCAACTCAAAGTTCCCATTTCCTCTCATATTATCACTAGTTACTAGGGAGAAGAGACTGACCTCCACCTGGCAGGAGTCACCATCACTGGAGGTGGTCAGGAGGAGACTTGATGGGGTGCTTGGTGCCATGGGTTAGCTGTTTAGGTGGGTTGGATTGGTTGATGGGCTGGACACGATGATCTTGAAGGTGTCTTCCAACCTGGTTGTTTTATTATTATTATTATTATTATTATTATTATTATTATTATTATTATTATTATACATATAAAAAAGAATCAATGGGATCCATCCTAGGGTGCTGAGAGAGCTGGCAGATGAGCTGGCCAAGCTGCTCCCCATCATTTTCCTCCAGTCCCCAGGTGACTGGAAACTGGCCAATGTGGTCCCCATCAATAAGAAGGGTCGGATGGAGGAACCTGGAAACTCCAGTTCTGGGCCCCTCAGTTTAAGAAGGACATCGAGAGACTTGAAGGTGTCCAGAGAAGGGCAACAAGGCTGGGGAGAGGCCTTGAGCACAGCCCTGTGAGGAGAGGCTGAGGGAGCTGGGATTGCTTAGCCTGGAGAAGAGGAGGCTCAGGGGAGACCTCATTGCCCTCTACAACTACCTGAAGGGAGGTTGTAGCCAGGAAGGGGTTGGTCTCTTCTCTCAAGCAACCAGCACCAGAACAAGAGGACACAGTCTCAAGCTGTGCCAGGGGAGGTTTAGGCTGGAGGTGAGGAGAAAGTTCTTCACTGAGAGAGTCATTGGTCATTGGAATGTGCTGCCCAGGGAGGTGGTGGAGTCCCCATCCCTGGAGGTGTTCAAGAGGGGATTGGATGTGGCACTTGGTGCCATGGTCTGGTCATGAGGTCTGTGGTGACAGGTTGGGCTGGATGATCTTTGAGGTCTCTTCCAAGCTTGGTGATTCTCTGATTCTGTGATACTGAACAAGCCTAGTTCTCCAGCTGCTCCTTACAAGACCTGTTCTCCAGACCCTCCCTCAACTTCATTGCCCTTCTCTGGGCCCACTCCACCACCTCCATGTCCTTCTTGCAGTGAGGGCCCCAAAACTGAACCCAGTACTCAGGGTGTAGCCTCACCAGTGCTGAGTCCAGGGGAAAAATCCCTTCCCTGGTCCTGCTGGTCATGCAATTCCTGATACAAGCCAGGATGCTGTTGGCCCACTTGGCCACCTGAGTTCATGTTCAGCTGCCTGTCAATCAATGCCCCCAGGCCTTTCTCTGCTGGACATGCTTCTAGCCACTCTGTGCCAAGCCTGGCTTCACAGGGGTTTGGTGATGCAAGTGCAGGACCTGACATTTGGTCTTGTGGGCCCTTAGCCCATCAGTCCAGCCTGTTCAGGTGCCTCTGTAGAGCCTCCCTACCCTGAAGCAGATCAGCATTCCCTCCCAGCTTAGTGTCCCCTGCAGAGTGGCCGCTGGCTGGTGCAGCCATCGGAGCAGAAGAGCCCCGAACGAGACAGTTAGAGACTACATTTCACACCAGACATTTGCAAATGCATTAATAAGCAATGCCTGCAGCACAGCAGCTGCCTAACCATCCCTGCTGACTATTATGCCATTTTTCACAGGTGAAATGCTTGTTGATACCTGTGGGTGTCCTGAGTGCCGTTTCTGCCTGAGAGCTGCCGTGCAGGTGGGAGAGCTGTGATGCTGAAAGGAAAGGACAGCTTTGCCCTCGGTTGCTTCAGCCTGTTTGAGATACTGAAAACCAGAACTGAAACAGCCAGGGCAAAAAGCAGAAGTCTTAGTTTACAAGGTTCTGTCTGCATTTGGTGGTTGGGGTGTTTGTCTAACTCTTTCCCAGGCTGCCTCTTTATCTGCAAGACAAGATTTCTCTGCTTTGTTTACGAGTGTATCACCTTTACCCACAGTGCCATGGGGGAATTATCAGCCTCATCAATAACAACTTATTAGTTCCTACAACTTCCAGGCAATTTCCAAGCACAAAAGAAAGCAAGTCTATGCTCTTGGGGTTACATTTTCACATGCTTTTTGCACCTGAGGGGTGATATTCCTAAAGCCTTTCTCTTTATTTTTTTAATATAGAATGGTTCATAGAATGGGTTGGGCTGGGAGGGACCTTGAAGATCATCTGCTGCCAACCCCCCTGCCACAGGCAGGGGCACCTTGGGGTGCAGGCAGTCAGAGGTGGCACCTGCAAGAAAGAGCAGACAGGACAGGTGACCCAACAAGGGACTCCATCCTGTGGATGACATTCTCAGTACAAAGAAAAGGGATCACTGGGATCAAGCCTCTTCTTCAATGGCAAGCAGGCTGAGGACTGCTCTGTTCAGCCCCTGGGACCAATCCACATGCTCTTCAGTCCAGTTCCAGAATCAGATTCCTGTCTGCTGCAGAGTCCAGTCTGGCACTTCTGCCACAGCATCAGTGGTGACAGCAATGGCATTGCCATGAGGAGTAGGGTTCCTCAGTAGTTTGTCTCTGTTTCATCAGATTGTTCTTATTTCCATCCCAGCTGGTTTAGTTTCTTTCCCAACCCATCAGCTTCTCTCCCTTCTTGCCTTTCTCTTCACTTTGGGAAGACAGAGGAGTTCATAGAGAGCCTCTGTCACTCACCTGTGTGACCAGCCCAGCTCCCACCCCCACTGCCCTTGGCAGACTATGATGCTGATTTTACCCAGCTATAGGTGAGCTCAGCACGGGGTCAGCAGTGGTCACAGATGGCTCCCTTGCAACAGCAAATCTAATCAGGGAGTGAAAAAGAGAAGAGTGAAAACATGGTAAGCATTCAGCTGCTCTCTATCCCCACCCTGGAAATACAAGTTTTACTGGGACTGTAGTGGGGCAGAGGCTTCTCCTGCTGCCTCAGTCTGCTGGCAGGTGCAGGACTCCTGTAGCAGCAGCAGGCTAATCAGTGCTGACTCACCAGGGCATATGCTCTTCTCAGGAGCAATGACCTATTAATGCTGTGGGTGTTGATTGTGTTTGAGACAGAGACTGCTCTTGCTTGGAGACAAGATGCTTATTTCTGTCCTATGGAGCCAGGGTCCATCCTCGGCCAGGCTGCTGTTTGCTGCATCTGCAAACCAACAATTCAACTAGCTGCTGGAGGGATGTGAAACCAGCTGTGATTGCCACTTGACCACCACCCAAGGGACAGGGTAAGATGTGGGACCACAGCATCCTTCACACCTACCCAGGCCAGCTGCAAAAAAGGCCCCTGCTGAGTGTAATCAGGTAGGTCTGGGAAGGAACCTGCAGGGTGACAGAACTCGCTTTTCTCCCTCAACCTGAGCTAATAGCAGTGTTAGGGATGGAACCACAAGCTGAGAGGATACCAACAACCAGGCTCAGGAGTGCTCCAGGCACAGAGGCCAGCTGGAACATCTCTGCTGGTGAACCTTCTTAGGTGCCCATCAAGAGGAGCTGCCTGCAAACTGCCCATTAGGAACAGTCCTTGAGACATTCTTTCTTCTAAATGGTGCTGCGAGTGATCAAGAAACACATTAGCTGACACAGCCCAAAGCGTGGGGAGGACTGTTTTGGCAGCCTAGCAGCAAAGATGACTGAGTCTGGGAACACCTCTGGACATTCTGATTTGTTGGCAAAGATGCTGTCTAAAGTGAGTAATAGAAGCTGTGGGGAATACCTATAAGTGAAGCCTCAAAGTGCTCCCTGAGCTAGGCTTAGCTCCAGCAAATCAAGGGTAATAGCACAATGGACAAGCTTGGCCCAGCACCTCCTCAGAGTACTTTACATTTGCATTGTACACAGTGCTACCTTTAACTAAACACTAGAACAGGAAGTTATATTCTGAGCTCATAACTTACTTGATCTGTTTATTTCATTTCTCTTGCATGCAGAGCTTTAGTTTTCTGTTTCTGCTGCTCTTCCAGCTTTGAATGTTTCTTTAATCTACCTGGACTTCAGCAAGGCCTTTGACACTGTCCCCCACAGCAAACTCCTGGCCAAGCAGTCAGCTCGTGGCTTGGACTCTGCACTGGGCTAGGAACTGGCTGGAGGCTGAGCCCAGAGAGTGGTGGTGAATGCTGCCACAGCCAGCTGGCAGCCAGGCACCAGTGGTGTGCCCAGGGATCAGTGCTGGGCCCTGTGCTCTTTAACATCTTTATTGATGATCTGGACAAGGGGATCGAATCAGTTGAGATGCTGGAACATGTCCAGAGAAGGGCAACAAAGGTGGGGAGGGGTTTGGAACACAGCCCTGTGAGGAGAGGCTGAGGGAGCTGGGGCTGCTTAGCCTGGAGTGGAGGAGGTTCAGGGGAGACCTTATTGCTGTCTGCAGCTATCTGAAAGGAGGTTGTAGCCATGTCAGGGTTGATCTCTTCTCCCAGGCAACCAGTGACAGAACACAGGTTGAGACAGGACACAGTCTCAGGCTGCACCAGGGGAGGTTTAGGCTGGATGTTAGGAAGAAATTCTTCACAGAAAGAGAGATTGCCCATTGGAATGTGCTGCCCAGGGAGGTGGTGGAGTCACTGCCCCTGGACATGTTTAAAACAAAACTGGATGAGGCACTTGGTGCCATGGGTTAGCTGCTCAGATAGTGTTGGGTGATAGGTTGGACTTGATGATGTTGAAGATCTTTTCCAACCTGGTTAAATCTGTGATTATCTGATTTTGTTTACTGCTGTTATAGTGTCTCACTAAATGTGCAGAGCTGGCTTTCATGGTGTGTCTCCTGAGCCCTGTGTCAGTGAGGGCGAAGTCTATCCCCAGGTTCTGTAATATTTTTGGTGAGAGATCCTTGTGCATCTCTAGCATAGCTTGAAAAATAAATGCTTTTTAACAATATTCATGCATTCCTCATTGAAAGGCACTGCAGATATCCTTAAGTGACTCCACAGCTTAAATCTCACTGAATTCCTTTCCATATAGAGGTGTCATGCTGCACTGAGAATGAGTGAGTGAATTTATGTGGGACTCAAAAGATAGGGCTCAGGCATTGTCATCACAGATAGGTTGGACACAATGATCTTGAAGGTCTCTTCCAGCCTGGTCTGGTCTATCCTATCCTATCCTATCCTATCCTATCCTATCCTATCCTATCCTATCCTATCCTATCCTATCCTATCCTATCCTATCCTATCCTATCCTACCCTATCCTATCCTACACAGGTTTAGCTTCATAAACACTTCTCACTTTTTTGTAGGTGTAAACTCTTCCACAGGCCTTTTCCCCTGGAGTTCCCTCCCTCGGTAGTGCTCTGATGCATGGCAATGCCTAATTTAGCCTCAGCTTCACTCTAATTCCTTTATTTAAGTTATAGACATATCAGGCACGTAAGAGACTTCAGCCATTCCATAAAAGGAGTAGCTGATGGGAGTGAAGTTGTGCAGCAAATAACTGCATGAAAAGGATACTCTTCAGTGTGCTGTGGCATCCATAAGGAATCAGGATAGAAAGTAAAACCTAATGGAGTAGAAAAGGACGCAGGGATGAATCAGTGCTAAGAGAAATCCATCTGGTTAGTGCAGGTTGAAACCCAACCACAATACACTCAGGTTCCACGTGCTAGAAGGAGTGACCACTTTCTAAAGTAGTCATGTAAGGAGGGTAGCTTTTTGTATGATGTGCCATGCAGCTGGCACCTCTGCCATTTCAAGCACGGGGTGCAGCACAGCTCCTCTTTGCTGGAGGCAGACGAGTGTTTTCCCCCACTCCACCACAAATTACTTGCCTGCAAAAACGTTCCCTGATCTTACTTGCCATCTCTACACAGCATGAAGTTGCCTTGCTTCCTTTTGTTCTCTATCTGGCATCTGGCATTTCTTTTCTTTTGGCTAGATCACTTCTTGAAAATACTGTAAGTACATGGAGTTGTGGTGGGTTGAAGGGCTGATCCTCCCTTCCCTCCCACCATGGGCAGGGAAAAGCCCTCAGACAAACGGATTGCAGATGTGATGGAAAAGTTTAACTGGAAAAGCAGTCAATGTTTTACAGAGAACCACGAGCACAGTGACAAGAGATCCCAAAGCATACCCAAAAAGCATCCCAACAACTTCCCCCTCCCCACCTGAAGGTACACCCAAAACCCCCAGGGCTCTTTCTTCCCCCTCCTCCCCCTTCCACTGTTAGGCTAACCTCAGCTGGCCAGATCTGGGATTGCCCTTCCCCCTTTTCCTCCTGGCCTTGGGCCCCAAGAGGCCTCAAAGATGACTCCCCCCCACTACCAGATAGGGACCATCTCCATAGGAGCAGTGAGGGAAGAAAGAGGAAGTGCAGGACTCTGCAGGTGGTTTTATAAGGGAGCAGGACATTATGGGATGGAATATGCAGCTTCCCATGTCCACCCACTGGGCTGGACCCTCAGGACACCGGAGGTGTGTCTTATGTGGCAGCATCAGGGGGGGCACCCAGCCTGAACCACCACAGGAGTGCTCTGAAAAGGGGAGGCTGGTAGCACTGCCTTCAGACAGGTAGGTGATGGAGACTGTCCACACACCTCCTGGCTGGAACCCTTGTTTGCAGTTCCCACCTAAGCCAAGACACCTGGAACTGACTTTTACCCCTCACAATATGAGGTAAGTGTTTTTGTGTGTAAAGAAGATCGATGCAAACCCAGTTAATTTATCCAGTGCCCTAAGGTGCTATCCAAGGGGGGAAAAAACCCCACATTAAATTAAAGGGATCAGTAACAGCAAAGCCAAGAGGAAGTCCTAGCTTTGGACACATTGGAGACTGATGGCTCTAATTGTATTCTTGAGCTTAGTATGATCAAGTGTGGCCTCCTGTAACACAGTGTTGTGGTCTGAGGTCACCACTGTAGCAAAACAGAGGATTTCTCGTGCAGTGTCATCTATTATTCTCTGCCCTACCAAAGGCTACATCATCCTATAAAAGATGCATTATTGTAAGAGCTAATCATTTAGGGTTGTCAGACCTTGCCCAGAGCTGCTCAAATTCTTCTGGAGTGACTGGAATGCCAGATCTGAACAAGACCTTCTCCAAGCCCCTTGGCTGTATAATGCCACTTCCTCACTGTCAAATTCCTGAAAATTCTGGGATGCAAAAGAAATCACCAGTAACCAGAACTAACAAGTTTGACAAAAGGTTTGATCTCTCTGCAAGCTAAAGAATGATGGGAACTGAGAAAGAAGTGGAAAGGCATGCTCGGCTGAATCTCATCTTTTAATGTTTCCTCTTTCGTTTTTACTGCTTCCATCATTCTGCTATGGAATGCACCCAAAAAGCTGAATGGGGACTGACATCACACCTGTGGAGGTGATGGACTCTGTGTGGAAAGCTTCTTACTGATGACAAACACAGGGGAGATGAGGCCTTGAGCACAGCCCTGTGAGGAGAGGCTGAGGGAGCTGGGGTTGTTTAGCCTGGAGAAGAGGAGGCTCAGGGGGGACCTCATTGCCCTCTACGACTACCTGAAGGGAGGTTGCAGCCACGAGGAGGTTGGTCTCTTCTCCCAGGCAACCAGCACCAAAACAAGAGGACACAGTCTCAAGCTGTGCCAGGGGAAGTTTAGGCTGGAGGTGAGGAGAAAGTTCTTCACTGAGAGAATCATTCGCCGTTGGAATGTGCTGCCCAGGGAGGTGGTGGAGTCCTCATCCCTGGAGGTGTTGAAGAGGGGATTGGATGTGGCACTTGGTGCCATGGTCTGGTCATGAGGTCTGTGGTGACAGGTTGGACTTGATGATCAAGCTGCACCTACCCTGGCGCAGCTTGAGACTGTGTCCTCTTGTTCTGGTGCTGGTTGCCTGGGAGAAGAGACCAACCCCTTCCTGGCTACAACCTCCTTTCAGGTAGTTGTAGAGAGCAATGAGGTCTCCCCTGAGCCTCCTCTTCTCCAGGCTAAGCAACTCCAGCTCCCTCAGCCTCTCCTCACAGGGCTGTGCTCAAGGCCTCTCCCCAGCCTTGTTGCCCTTCTCTGGACACCTTCAAGTCTCTCAATGTCCTTCTTAAACTGAGGGCCCAGAACTGGACACAGGACTCAAGGTGTCCAGTTCTAATCAGCATTACAAAAATTGGACATTATTCAAACTGCTGATTTTAATACTTTTTTTATCACACAGTAAGCTTTCATCATTAATGAGTTGCTTTGCAAGGCTCTCTTTGAATATTTACAGAATCTGAAGACCAACATTGCATAATGTTCTGAAAATCTATTAGTGCTGCTTTTTTATTTAAAGAAAGCATTCTTCTTACCCTTGCTAGGTCATGCCATCTGGTTCTGGCTTTGATGAGAAGGTAGTAATGAGCATGATCACAAGCTTGCTCTGCATCTGTTATCATCTGGTTTGCTTGGTTGTTATGTTTCTTTTTTTCCTCCTCAGGAAAGAAAAGAAATGAAGTAAGAACTAACTATGCTCTGCATTAGGGGGGATCTTTAAACAGCTAGGTCTCATTCCCCTTTGTTGTCCTTCACAATCAGGGTGGATTTGTTTCCCAGTTTCTAAGCTGCCCATTAACGACTGCTACTCCAGGCCTCTGCAAACTTAATTCTTTAAATATTGCCTTATTTCCCCAGCTGCAGCTTAGTGAAGATGTTTTAAATTTTGTAATTCCCTATTTATTTCAAATCAATTCTCCCTCAAACTCGAGAGCCAGCATGGATCATTTATAGGCATATAAGGAAAATGTTAATTATCTCAGAAACAATTATATCCTGGAGTGACTCCAGGAAGATTATCCTTGATTTACATCAATAAGGTAAGATGAGAACTGTCTTTGTGAGTCACCAAGGCACAGCTAGGAAATCTGGGGAGTAAGACCCACATCTGCAAATTCAGTCACCATCACAGTCTCACAGTATCACCAAGGTTGGAAGAGACCTCAAAGATCATCAATCCAACCTGTTACCACTGACCTCATGACTAGACCATGGCACCAAGTGCCACATCCAATCCCCTCTTGAACACCTCCAGGGATGGGGACTCCACCACCTCCCTGGGCAGCACATTGCAACAGCTAATGACTCCCTCAGTGAAGAACTTTCTCCTCACCTCCAGCCTAAACTTCCCCTGGCACACCCTGAGACTGTGTCCTCTTGTTCTGGTGCTGGTTGCCTGGGAGAAGAGACCACCCTGCAGACCACATGAGATGCAGTAACTACATCTGACCTCCCTCTTGAATTTCTGTACCACACATGGCATGCACCATCCAGAAATTAGGTCCTGGAGAACTGTAACACTCAACCTCACCCACTTTGGATCTCCTGGGGTTCTGGGCCTTGGCCACCTTTGCTGTGGGTTCCATTTGGATTTTGAAATATGAATAACACATTAATCTATTTTAGGTGCTTGGGAACCTTCTGAGTTTTTCCTACTCCTGCTGCTTGCCAGGCTGGACAGATGGGCAGAGGCCAAGGGCAGGAGATTGAACACATCCAAGTGCCAGGTTCTGCACATTGGCCACAGCAACCCCAGGCAGTGCTACAGGCTGGGGTCAGAGTGGCTGAGAGCAGCCAGGCAGAGAGGGACCTGGGGGTACAGAGAGAGTGATTGCCCATTGGAATGGACTGCCCAGGGAGGTGGTGGAGTCACCATCACTGGAGGTGTTCAGGAGGAGACTTGACGGGGTGCTTGGTGCCATGGGTTAGTTGATTAGGTGGTGTTGGATGATAGGTTGGACATGATAATTTTGAAGGTCTCTTTCAACCTGCTCTGGTCTATTCTATTCTATTCTATTCTATTCTATTCTATTCTATTCTATTCTATTCTATTCTATTCTATTCTATTCTATTCTATTCTATTCTATTCTATTCTATTCTATTCTATTCTATTCTATTCTATTCTATTCTATTCTATTCCTAAACAACTGTCCAAAGAAAACAGTCTGAAAAATTAGTTGGGAAACTTCAAGTGCTCTTAGGGCTTCCAGACACTGTGTTTTCTTTGCTGGACTTCTGAAATAGCAATAGCATTTGAAACAAAGAAAATCTGGGGCTAAATTCAAAATGTTTCCATTTCTAGCAATGTTCAAACTGAAACAGAAATGAGAGTGGAACAATAACTGCTCTCAGACTCCAACTGTTAAAAAGACTTCAGCTTCCTTTCTTGTTTTAGACTGATGTCATTGTTTCACTCAGTTATCCAATTCAGGGGGGAAAAAAATCAAGCAGATAAATATTACTAACATCAAAGCCAACAGTAGTGATGTAAGAGGCAAATAAAAACTGGGCAATAAGCCTGTGTGTACATTATGTCTTCACTGCCACAGTGGAGATGAGTTGCTGATCAGGAGCTTTTTCAGTCCCACTGTATCTTGTCATTATTTTTATGACTTTATCTCTGTTTGCATAGTCAAACAGAGTTTCACACTGAGTTTTTGCAATGAATTTTTTAGTGCCTGGATTCTATTTATCATTGAAGTTAAGCTCAAACTTTAAGATTCTTGGCATTTTAAGCAGCATCACTTCTCAGAGGAAGGGAAACTACAGCACTATTCTCTCTGTTCTCTACACACTGCACAGTGCCTCAGTGCTTCTGTCACTTCATCTGTCCTTGTCTACACTCAGTGCCCAGGTGGCAGAAAGGTCTGGAGCATGAGGCCCCAGGCTACTGTAATGTACAGTGAAAATAATATTAGTCTCAGAACTGACAGACACTGCTCCTCAATCCAGAATGACACCTGATCCCCAAACCATGTCCTCAATACTACATGCTTGGAAGATGCAAAAGAGTTGCCCCATGCAATGGTACAGGCTTGGGAAAGAATCATAGAATCATAGACTCAATAAGGTTGGAAGAGACCTCAAAGATCATCAAGTCCAACCTGTCACCCTACACCTCATGACTACTAAACCAAGTGCCACATCCAATCCCCTCTTGAACACCTCCAGGGATGGGGACTCTACCACCTCCCTGGGCAGCATATTCCAACAGCCAACAACTCTCTCTGGGAAGAACTTTCTCTTCACCTCAAGCCTAAATTTCCCCTGGCACAGCTGGAGACTCTGTCCTCTTGTTCTGGTGCTGGTTGCCTGGGAGAAGAGACCAACCTCTGCCTGGCTACAACCTCCCTTCAGGTCATTGTAGAGAGCAATGAGGTCTCCCCTGAGCCTCCTCTTCTCCAGGCTAAGCAACCCCAGCTCCCTCAGCCTCTCCTCACAGGGCTGTGTTCCAAACCCCTTACCAACTTTGTTGCCCTTCTCTGGACTCATTCCTTCCCAAACTGAGGGGCCCAGAACTGGACACAGGACTCAAGGTGTGGCCTAACCAGTGCAGTGTACAGGGGCAGAATGACCTCCCTGCTCCTGCTGGCCACACTGTTCCCGATGCAGGCCAGGATGCCATTGGCCCTCCTGGCCTCATATCTGATACATAGCACAGTAATGTGACATAAAGAAAACAATAAACCCTATGGCCAGATTCTTTACAGCTCAGAAATGACAAAACCCAAGGCAGTATGAGTGGCATTCACCCCATTTGCAGTAGTGGCCTCAGCTGCTACAGTTTTCCCAGCACAAGTTGAGAAGATAATCTGAACTGAAGAAAGCATGAGACTGAGACAAGGTGTTTTCCCTTTGCTTTAGCTTCCTGTAGGACTTGCTTCCTTGGGGAAGGGAGGTATCAGGCTGGAGGAAGAAAAGAAGAGCCCTGTGAAAGCCACAACTTGCTGTCATACCTCCTGTCTCAGTGAGGGGAACACAAGAGCTGAAGTCAGAGTCAGAGAAAGTAATTTGTCATGTCTTTGACTGTGTGGCACAACCATTGCACGTGTGACCATCTCTCCTCAAGCAATTTTGTTCTGGCTAAGCTCTCCTCCAGTATGAACTGATGTGAGATACTTCAGAACATCTGCCATCAAAACATTTCTGACATACCAGAGCACCACCTCTGAAACTGTTTTGCCTGATGTTGTCTTCCAGCAACACTCAGTTCTGCACCACCAGCAGCTTTGTTTTGCCACAATTCACTGTGGCAGAGCCAGGATCAAGAAAGGGCTGCAGCCAGTCCTGAATGGCTAAGTTAGTTTTAGGTCATAGCAAAGCTATTTTGGTCACTGTTCCAGATCTAATTCCTTCTGCTCACTGTACATTGATAATCTAGGGGCCTAGACTAAAAGACTAAGCTTTCATAACCTCTTGAGTATTTTACAATGGAAGGGGTAACAATAATTCATACAAGATTTTTAAATCATAGAATCAGATTTAACCAGGTTGGAAAAGACCTTTAAGATCATTGAGTCCAACCTATCACCCAACACCAACTAATCAACTAAACCATGGCACCAAGTGCCTCATCCAGTCTTATTTTAAACACCTCCAGTGATGGTGACTCCACCACCTCCCTGGGCAGCACAGTCCAGGGGCCAATCTCTCATTCTGTGAAGAATTTCTTCCTAAGATTCAGCCTAAACTGCAAAATTGTTTTAGAGTCACAGAATTGTTGGGGTTGGTGGGGACCTAAAGAATCATCCAATTCCAACTGCCCTGCCATGGGCAGGGACACCTCACAGAGCCCAGAGCCACAGCCAGCCTGGCCTTAAAAACTCCCAGGGATGAGGCTTCTGTCACCTTCCTGGGCCACCTGTGTCTCACCACCCTCATGGGGAAGAATTTCTTCCTAACATCCAATCTGAATCTAACCATTTCTGTTTGTGGTTTGGGTTTTTTTATTTCTTCCCCCCATTTCTCCTAGTCCTATCACTCCCTCACACCCTAAAAGTCCCTCACCTGCCCAATTTTCCCCCTCAAACCCAGAGCACCTGGGCTTTGTCGGAGTCTCCTCCCACCCCAGGTGGGGCCACTTTGCCCTCCCCTTTCTAATCCCCCCCAGGAAGGGCAGCAGCCCTAAGCTGAGCCCCTCTGGGCTGGAGGATCCTCCTCTCATCCCTGGTGAGTGCCCCTGGTGCACACTGGGTGATGGTGGTGGTGACAACAAAGGCCGGGGGGCCTGCTGGCCCCCCGGTTGTTAGGGCCAGGACTGATGAGTGCTCTGATACCATCCACGGGTGCTGGCTGGGGCTCCTTGCTGGGGCTGAGCTCCTCTGGGTGGTACCTTGGCTGTTGAGGGTCTTGCCCCCAACTCTGTGATGGGTGCAGGAATGGTGGTGGTGGAGCAGGAGCTGTTTAGCCAGATGATATTGTGCTAATTACACTGTAATTAGTACTGTTTGTACCTGCAGGCTCCTTGAGTCTGCTCTCATCATTCCATAAATCTCTGCTTTTGTGCCTCAGTTGCAGACCATTTCTTCCCCCTCAATGCTTCTTTTCAGAAATAAGGAAGGAAAGGAGGAAAAAAAGTGATACAGCAAAAGCATCTCTGTCAAGTGCATTCACTTATCAATCAGCTCTGAGCAGGAAGCCCTCGGGGTGGAAAGGGAGAATCGCTTCTTGTGATGTCATAAAGAACAGACAGGACAAGGCTGCATCTTCCCCAGTGTGGTTCTGTTTCATGGTGGTAAATGCAGAGTAAAAAAGTTCCAGCTGGCTTGGACATCTCAGTCACACTTCTCTACAGAAAGAATCACTGCACAGGGACACTGTGACAAGTGAATCCCCATCCTTCATCCAGAAACACAGAACTAGCCAGGTTGGAAAAGACCTTTGAAATCGAGTCCAGCCCATCACCCAACATCATCTAATCAACTAAGCCATGGCACCACGTGCCTCATCCAGTCTCCTCTTAAGCACCTCCAGTGATGGTGACTCCACCACCTCCGTGGGCAGCACATTCCAAGGGCCAATTACTCTTTCTGGGAGGAATTTCTTCCCAACAACCAGCCTAAACCTCCCCTGGCACAGCTTCAGACCGTGTCCTCTTCTTCTGTACTAAAACCAAAGTGGTACCAAACAAACCCAAAACAAAACAGAAAGCCACCAGCAGCAGCCACAAAAAAACCCAACCCCAAAATGGTGACCAATTGCAAAGGGAAAGATACAGACTGACATCCTGCTACTCCTGATGGGTAAGAAAACTGCCAAGTGAAGGGCCTGTTCTAAAGCCTTACCTTCACCAACACACAAGAGCCTCTACAACTACTCAAAAAAAATCAATAAACACCTTGTTTTGCACTTTAAATCCTGCAGACACACACTTGCCCCTCCCTTTCCTCAATTCCAGTTTCTGTAGAAGCCCAGTCAAGAAAACTTGTGTTGTCTTACCACTACAGTTATAAGAAGGTCTCTTTTTCTGTAACTGCAGACCACTCTCCACTCCAGTGAGTCACAGATCACAGACTCAGAGAGTCACCAAAGTTGGAAGGGACCTCAATGATCATCAAGTCCAACCTGTCACCACAGACCTCATGACTAGACCATGGCACCAAGTGCCACATCCAATCCCCTCTTGAACACCTCCAGGGATGGGGACTGGAAAATAAAAGTTAGGAGTTTTTTTCCATTGTCTTCTGTTTCCTGAGACTTACTTCATGTTAAAAGTGGTTCACACTTCCTTTTACAACTATGAATTGTTATAGGATATGGGAAGGAAAGCTGTGATTCTCAAAACTGGCAAAAGCAAAAACTTTAAATACAGACAAAGAAATGTTGGCTGCTGATTTAAATAAAAGAAGATAAAACAAAAACAACCAAACAAAATCCCAACCAACCAACCACAAAAATACCCCAAACCAAGCCCCAAACCCTTGCATCCTTCCCTGAAGTTAATCTGCTTCAAACATCTTTTATTAGGCTCCTGAGTGAGGGTGCACACATTTTGGTGACCTGATGAATAGCTGGTGGCATTTACAAGCTTCTGAGCTTCTAACATCTAGCACTGAATGGAAAGAAACCTGAATACTCTCAGCCAGTATTCAGCTGTGCCTCTTGTCTCAGTTCTAAGAGAGAAATAATGGCAGCAGAAAATAGCAGTAACAGTGTGAAAAAAGCAAATGTGCATCTGTGAGACAAAGAAGATAGGTATAATATGGAAGTTAAAACAAGTGTTGAAGCCAAAGGCAAAACTGTCACAGACTTCAGTGGTATCAGAGTTTTACTCACAAAATCTGGACTTAAAGCATTAGTATAAAAGAGATAAGAAAGGAGTCATTACTTCCTAGCTTTAGTCTGCACTCAGGATTCCATCCTAAGAAATCAGTTCAGATCCCATCAGCTTATTTTTATGAGCTGAAAATCATGCCCCTTGCCTTGAAATCAGTGGAATTGGTGTTGGGGTAAGGCAAGTAGCTCAGGTGAGAACACGTGCTCCCAAATGGTGACTATATCCCTCTGGTATCCATTCCTCAGCACCTGTAAATCAATCAAGAGCACATAAGGGTGGGCAATACCTACACTAACAGTAACCTTGCTCTCTCACCGGGGTTCCTGTTACTCTAATAAAACTATCAATTATGTGATCTGTTTCAGCATTCTCTAGTAACAATGTCCCTTAACAGCTTTAATATTCAAAAGCAGTACTTGAAATTAAACCCCAAAGCCAGTCAATAAACAGATCACTCCACAGAGCTCCAGCTGCACTCCAGTGGCACTAGAACTAATTACTAATGGCTTACTAACTTTCTTTCCTTAAAGGACTACTTACTGTCTTCTGGGTTTTCACACAGAATAGAAGAGGTTGGTGGGCATCACTGTTAGAAATTCAGTACTGTAATTCAGGATACAACAGAATTCCAAGGCTGTGAATATGAAATTAGCAGACTTGAGCATCCCCACTATGAAGAGAGACTGAGAGCCCCGTTCAGTCTTGAGAACAGAAGGCTGAGAGGGGACTTGAGCATTGTCTATAAATATCTGAGGGGTGGGTGTCAGATGGAGGGGGCCAAGCTCTTTTCAGTGGTGCACAGTAATAAGGAACAACAGCTACAAGCTTGAACATAGAAGATTTCACCTCAGCATAAGGAGAAACTTCTTTGCAGTGAGGGTGACGGAGCACTGGAACAGGCTGCCCAGAGAGGTTGTGGAGTCTCCTTCTCTGGACACATTCAAAACCCACCTGGATGCACTCCTGTGCAAACTACCCAAGGTGATCCTGCTTTTGGCAGGGGAGTTGGACTCAATGCTCTCTGTAGGTCCCTTCCAACCTCTCACATAGTGAGCTACTGTGGTACTGTGAAACACTGGGAACAAGAATCTACTGAAGGCAGAGCAATCAGCCAGTTATTTCTTACAGTTTGTTGGTTCTAACTCTGTGTCACCTACCTGTGGACCTTTAGTTAGTTTGTGTCCCACACATTCCAGTTTCACTCTTGGCCAAATCAGGAGTCAATGAATTACAGTCAAGAGAATCATACATGTGCCAACACTCATATCACTGATCTCTTCCTAGTTCAACCAAAGGCCTTTCCTTGAAAGAGGAAAGTTTTCACATTTCACAAAAGGTTTGTTTCATACTTTGGTGCTGTTAAAATTCCTTTACCTTCCAGGACTGCCACAAAGTCCAGGTAACGCAATCCTCCATCTGGTAACCCTGACTTTTCTCTTAGCTGACTGTCATCTGTTGGCATGCCGTGATCTTCCAACACCCGTTAGAAGAGAAATAAAGTCGGTTCCACAGTGGCCTATTGCTTAATGTGCCATTTTGAATACTAAATATCTGGGTGTTCCATCCTATGGCTCAATTTGCAACTGTTCTGAAAATTGATCTCTCTCCCTTACATTTAAGCCATTTAAATGTAGATCTATTCTGTGCCACTTCAATTCTATCCAGAAAGAGACAGAGAGAGAGCAAAATTTGACTATAATTTAGAGACTGGCATTTTAAGCCAAAGCACCAAGTGACAGGCTAGGATTAAACTTCACCTGGAAAGTAAAAAGTACCAGAAGAAATTGTTAGCTCATTTAGGAGACTGGAGAAAACCTGTCATTTGTAGAATTTGCTGCTATCACTTTTCCCCACAAGCTTGCTACAGCTGCCTCCTGGACAAGAAATACACGCTGGACAGGGGAGACATCATCAATGCCCTCTGCTTCAGCCCCAGCTGCTACTGGCTCTGTGCTGCCACGGGGCCCCCCAGCAAGATCTGGGACCTGGAGGGGAAGATCATTGTGGATGAGCTGAAGCAGGAAGTGATCAGCACCAGAAGCGAGGCAGAGGCCCCACAGTGCACCTCCCTGGCCTGGTCTGCAGATGGGCAGAGCCTCTTTGCAGGCTGCACAGACAACCTGGTGCATGTCTGGCAGGTGACCATCGGCACTCGCTGAGCCCCCTGGGGGCCCCTCCTGCTCCCCCCCCCCCCCCAATAAAAGTCTTCACCAGACCCCTTGTGGGGCATTACTTTTTTATTTAAAAAGAAATAAAAATGGGGGCAGGAGTTGATCTGCTGGAGGGTAGAGAGGCTCTGCAGAGGGACCTCGACAGGCTGGACAGATGGGCAGAGGCCAAGGGCAGGAGATTGAACACATCCAAGTGCCAGGTTCTGCACATTGGCCACAACAACCCCAGGCAGTGCTACAGGCTGGGGGCAGAGTGGCTGAGAGCAGCCAGGCAGAGAGGGACCTGGGGGTGCTGGTTGATGGTAGGATGAACATGAGCCTGCAGTGTGCCCAGGCAGCCAAGAGGGCCAATGGCATCCTGGGCTGCATCAGGAACAGTGTGGCCAGCAGGAGCAGGGAGGTCATTCTGCCCCTGTACACTGCACTGGTTAGGCCACACCTTGAGTCCTGTGTCCAGTTCTGGGCCCCTCAGTTTAGGAAGGAGGTTGACTTGCTGGAAGGTGTCCAGAGAAGGGCAACAAAGTTGGTGAGGGGCTTGGAACACAGCCCTGTGAGGAGAGGCTGAGGGAGCTGGGGTTGCTTAGCCTGGAGAAGAGGAGGCTCAGGGGAGACCTCATTGCTCTCTACAACTACCTGAAGGGAGGTTGTAGACAGGCAGAGGTTGGTCTCTTCTCCCAGGCAGCCAGCACCAGAACAAGAGGACACAGTCTCAGGCTGTGCCAGGGGAGGTTTAGGCTGGAGGTTAGGAAGTTCTACACAGAGAGAGTGATTGCCCATTGGAATGGGCTGCCTGGGGAGGTGGTGGAGTCACCATCACTGGAGGTGTTCAGGAGGAGACTTGATGGGGTGCTTGGTGCCATGGGTTAGTTGATTAGGTGGTGTTGGATGATAGGTTGGATGTGATGATCTTGAAGGTCTCTTCCAACCTGGTCTATTCTATTCTATTCTATTCTATTCTATTCTATTCTATTCTATTCTATTCTATTCTATTCTATTCTATTCTATTCTATTCTATTCTTACATTAGAAAGGATTCAGGCTCCTGAACCACATCCAGCTGCAGCGAGGCAGAAGGTATGATTCCTTCTGCACTGCTGCTCTTCAAAGTAGATTTAGGGATGCATTTTAGGTAATCTATTTTGGAAAGAACTCTCTGATCTTTCTACATTCCTCCTGTGACCCCTTCATGTATTTTTGCAGACCCTCTGCCTCTGTGTCTAAGAGGTGTGGTAGTTCAGACTGGCAGCAGTTTCCCATTGCATCACTCTTACTCTTACCTGGCAGTCGACAGTGGAGGGGTCCTTGGTTTTCTTCTATTTTTCCCACCTCCTTTTCCCCTGAAATGTTGTATTTGCAGCCCCTGCTGCTGCTGAGGGTTTTCTCCAAAGCTTTTCATTTCCTTCAGCTGCTTTGTAGCTCCTGCTTTGAGTGTTTCTTTATCACTGGCCTGCATAGCTCTTGCCCTGACTTTCCCAAGTGTTTCTACAGCAATTACTGTTGCCACTGCATCTTAGTTAATTGTACAAAGAAAACCAAAAATCCATTAAATAGCTGAACAGCACAAGGAGTGTTTAAAATGTGAGAATAATGAGTAAATTATCATTCCTTTCTGTGAATGAAAAGCTTCTGGATAAGCAAGCACATTTTATGTTCAGTTGAACAAGTATTTACCATTAGTTCAAACGCTTAATAGTAGTGATAAGGAAATCTTGCTGCACAAATCCAGCTAAAGCTGGAGAATCAGTCACAACAGTGATGTTTGCAGCTACAGTCTCAACTACTGGCACTTTCATCTACAGAGAAAAAGAAACAAGAAGAAGAAGAAAGAAGGAGGGGAGAAAAAGTGATGAAACCCCCTGCACACAAGACTAAGTCATGTTACATTTTACAACTAGGTCATTTTCCTGTGCTGAATGGCTCACAAAAGGCACAGTTTCTAAGCTTTATTTACAGGAAGAAGATTGATGACAGCTTTGCAGGAAGGAGAGATTGTAATCGTTCACAGGAGGGAAGGCACAGGTACAAGCTGGGGATGTTGCCCCAGGACCCCCTGACAGAGGAATAGAATAGAATAGAATAGAATAGAATAGAATAGAATAGAATAGAATAGAATAGAATAGACCAGACCAGACCAGACCAGACCAGACCAGACCAGGTTGGAAGACACCTTCGAGATCATCGAGTCCAACCTATCATCCAACACTATCTAATCAACTAACCCATGGCACCAAGCATCCTATCAAGTCTCTTCCTAAACACCTCCAGTGATGGTGACTCCCCCACCTCCCTGGGCAGCACATTCCAATGGCAAATCTCTCTTTCTGTGAAGAGCTTCTTCCTAAAATCCAGCCTAAACCTCCCCTGGCACAGCCTGAGACTGTGTCCTCTTGTTCTGGTGCTGGTTGCCTGTGAGAAGAGACCAGCCCCCACCTGGCTACAACTTCCCTTCAGGTAGCTGTAGTTACTTTCTTCCTGATCTAGAAACATATTAAAATGTAGACAAGCCAAAGGTGCAAAGGCACAGTCTGTGTCTGCTTGCCCAGCTCCCAGGAGTGCAAGGCTGGTGCAGTTGGAGGTGCTATGCTCTCTTTGGTAAATGACTAATCTGTCTCACACCTTTGTGTGTCACAGGCAAGCAGCCAGAAGTTTTCACAGAGTCACAGATGGTAGGGGTGGGAAGACCATTTTTGGAGATCATCTAGTCCAACCCCCCTGTTAAAGCAGGTACACCTGTAGGTTGCACAGTAAGATAGCCAAGAGGGTTTGGAAAATCCCCAGAGAAGGAGACTCCACAACCTCTCTGGGCAGCCTGTTCCAGGGCTCCAGCGTCCTCGAGGTAAAGAAGTGTGTCCTTATGCTGGTAGCTCTAAAGAAAACCACAGAGAACTGGCTGTTGATAGAAGCCTGCAAAGAGTAACTGGTGATTCTTTGTCTGCATGTTTGGGTTTGATTAATTACCCTTCAGAGGAGTGTGAGAGTGCATTCTGTCCACTCTCATAATGCCACTGTAACATAATGTTGCACAAATAAACAGAGCCAATGCACTGCCAACGTGGGCAGACCAGTCTGCTTTTGTGTCTACCCATGCCACACTACGCTGTTACTAATCCATCTCTGAGGACAAGTCATTCTGCTCAGCTGTAGGCTAGCTGCCTGGCTGCTCTAAACAAAGCTGTGGATCAGAGCTTCAGTTTCAAACATGCCAGTAAGGTGGGCAATGCTGTTGGCACACCTCCCTAGCTACAGAGTCAAAACCCAGTCAAAGGAGAGCATATCACTGTAGATTGCTTTAACTTCATTGTCACCCCAGAATGCTTCACAACCTACTCACCCAAATACACTTGGAACATGTTATATTGTCTACACCATTTGAAGCAACCTAAGGTATGCAGAGTATCTATATGCAGCTGGCAGATGTGACACAGTCCTACCTCCTCCTGAAGCAGCAGCTGGAGGCCAGGAGAAGTATCCCCACAAGGCCTATAATGGTGCTAGCTACACCCTAGATTTCTAGCTAGCTGCCACCTAAAACTCCAGGAGCTCTGGGATGAAAAGCAGCTCTGGTACCAGGCCAGGGACTGATGAACATCTTGATAGAAGTACCACAGAAATTAGAGCAGGAAGAATGTAAAATTGTGGGAATTGGTTTGGTTTGGTTTAGTTGTTTGTTTACTTGGTTTTTAAAGATGCAAAGGTCTTCAAAGACCACCAGTGATGGAGAAGTGGTTTCAATGTGCATTCCACCTAAAGATATACTGCTGCTAGTCTGTCACTTCAGTTCTGGTGAGGAGCCCCTCGTAATCACTCTTACCTGCACAGAGCTCTCATCCTCATTCATTCCAGGGTAGGCTTATTCCACTCAGCACAAGACAAGGCAGAAGAGGCCTACTGGAGGGAAGTATGCCCCTGCTGAATGATCGTAATCATCATCAGCAGCAGGGCAGAGTTCCATCCAGTTGGACTCTGCTGAGGTTCTAAGCTCTAAGAACCAGCACACTTGGCTCTGGGCACTGTCACAACTTGAGGAAGACACCATCCCTAGTGTGACAGAAGAGCAATGAAACCTCATAGACTAAGTGTTCAATAGCTTCTGGTATTTTAAATGAGCTGTACCCAGACAGCAAACACAGAGAGAGAGTGCATTGGAGCTAACCTGATGGGGCTATGCAGGACATTTCCAGGGATGGAGTTCTGCTTGGGTCCTTGCTAACCCTTAACCTACTTCAGTGCCCAAAGGGCAGAGCATGCACCATTTCCAGAATGCTATTAGGCAGCAGAAAACAAAAGGCACCCAGAGAATTACTGTGAAATTCTTCACAAGTAAACCATAACTTGTACTGCTGTGGATCCTTTCAGCACTGAGCTAATACAATAAGCAAATTATTAAAGTTGGAAAACATCTTTAAGGTCATGGGCTCCAACTGTGGACCTGGCACCACCATGAGCATTCAGCCATGACCCAGATGCCTGTGTCTACATGGTCTTTTAAAGCCTTCAGAGCTGGTGACTCCAGCGGATGGCTGGGCAGCTTGCTCCAATGCCACTCTGTCATACAGAAATTTTTCCTAATATCCAATCTAAACCTCCCTTGGTGCAGCTTCACACAGACCTTGGTCTGTCCCTTGATACTGGGGATAAGGGACCAACACCCATCTCACCATAACCTCCTCTGAGGTGGTAGTAGTGGGCAGTAAGGTCGCCCCTCCACTTCCTCTTCTCCAGAGATGCTGTACCCAAATTAGGCAATCCAGCAGCAAAAGCCATCCAACATCAGATAATTACACTGGACATTTACAACATGAGCTACAGAAGGGTTCTCCTCTCCTGCTGGGGACCAGGCTGTGCCCTGAAATGTTACTAGATGCCTGAGGAAATGTCCCTAACACAATCACTGCAGGCTCCTTTGAAAGCAGGGCAAGGAAGAGAGCTCAGAGGTTGCCCCTCAGTCTCAGCTTGACTGTGAGCCACCCAGCAGTCTCAGAGTAGTTCAGAGGAAGTTGAGGCCCAGAAACATGAAAGATTTTACTAAATTAGCTTAGGTCATTCTCCCTGAAGTGCCAGCCTGTACATCTTATTGCAGTGTGCCCAGGCAGCTAAGAGGGCCAATGGCATCCTGGCCTGCATCAGGAAGAGTGTGGCCCTATGAGGAGAGGCTGAAGGAGCTGGGGTTGCTTAGCCTGGAGAAGAGGAGGCTCAGGGGAGACCTCATTGCTCTCTACAACTACCTGAAGGGAGGTTGTAGACAGGCAGAGGTTGGTCTCTTCTCCCAAGCAACCAGCAGCAGAACAAGAGGACACAGTCTCAGGCTGCACCAGGGGAAGTTTAGGCTGGAGGTTAGGAAGAAGTTCTACACAGAGAGAGTGATTGCCCGTTGGAATGGGCTGCCTGGGGAGGTGGTGGAGTCACCATCACTGGAGGTGTTCAGGAGGAGACTTGATGGGGTGCTTGGTGCCATGGGTTAGTTGATTAGGTGGTGTTGGATTTGTTGATAGGTTGGACACGATGATCTTGAAGGTCTCTTCCAACCTGGTCTATTCTTATTCTTTCTTATTCTTATTCTTCAACTACCATTTCCTGTCAGCTCTCACCATGGAACTGCAAAGAGGGTTTAAGGACTCTGAGTTAAGGCACCTTCAAAGGTGTGCCCACTCACTTCACACAAGAGATGTGCTGTTGGCTGAAGTCTCAATTCACACACTGGCAGCTGGGAATAGCTGAAGCCTTCAAGGTGTAGTATTGCTACAGGACAATTTTATGTCCATAAAACCAAGCAGAGATTCTTTCTCACGCAATAACCTGCATGAGACCTGTTCAGGTCATCAGTAGCTGGAACGGTTCTGGAAGGTGTGGCTCCAGCTGCATGAGAAGGCACATTGCTGTGACAATAAATCCCTCTCTGGGAAAGGTACAAAACTGAGGAAAACAGCAAACACTTTCCCTACCTTCTGCAAACCAGCTCTATTAATTTTCCCTTGTGGTTGCTTCCCATAGGCAAGTCTGTAGTGGTTGCTGCCTGCTGTATCACTCTGTGCTTCAGACTCTTGATTGCTTCATCAACACAGTTCTATTCTGGGCACATTTGTTAGCTTGATCTTCAATCTGCTTGATTCTAAAACTGAAGGATCGTACATGAAGACAAGGCTCTCCTTTTTTTTTTCAATGTAGTAGTAGTAGTTTCAAAATTTGATTCAGCAGTAATGACCAAGACTGCTTTAATGACAGGCAGGGAAGAAGCTTCTTTGATGCAAGCCAAAGTGATAGGTTGATCAATTGAGAGGACATATTGATTCCAAAGCCTGTATTTTGCAGACACTGCTTATGTATAGCTTGCTTCACAGGAAAACAAACAAACCAACCAAAATCCCAAACCAACCAAAACCCCAAACAAGAAAAAACCAAAACCAACAACTCCCCTGCCCCCCCCCCAACCAGAAAGAGAAAACAAACAAACAAACCTGCCCCCAGAAATTGACTGAGAGTGCCCTGAAGTGCTCTGTCTTCTGCAAATGCAGATCCTAAGGCTTCCAAATGACAGGATCAGTTTCTAATGAGCACAGGTTTCTACATCAGCTAAGGAACCACCATTATCCTTTAGTGTCTCCTCAGTTAAGGTGAGATGGCTAAGCTAACATGGAAAGTATCAATGAAACTATTTCCATTTATTTTAAAAGGAAAAAAAAAAGACCAAAAAGCTTTTATGACCTTTTCTCTCTTTCTGAGTCTTAAGTAAATCTCTTCCATGCTTCTTCCCTTTGGAGGAATGGACAGAAGACCTTTCTTTATTGGGCTCTACCACACAGAATCCTAGAATGGCAGGGGTTGGAAGAGACCTCTTGAGATCATCTCATCCAACCCCCCTGCCAAAGCAGGTTCACCTAGGGCAGGTCACACATGAATGCCCCCAGGGGGGGTTTTCAAGTCTCCAGAGAAGGAGACTCCACAACGTCTCTGGGAAGCCTGTTCCAGTGCTCCATTACCATTACAGTGCTGAAGGTTTCCCTCATGTTGGAGTGGAGCCTCCTTTGTTCCAGTTTGTATCCATTCCCCTCATGCTATCACTGGGCATCACTGAAAAAAAGACTGGCCCCATCTTCTTGCAACACTTTGTCCAGAAAGCATGTGTGTGTCTCAGTGCCCTTCCACAGAGAGCCTCTTACTGTGAGCACACATTGCTGCTCTTTGCCATAAGCACTGTTATGAATATGAATGACATGAATGAATAGACCAGGTTGGAAGAGACCTTCAAGATCATTGTGTCCAACCTATCATCCAACACCACCTAATCAACTAACCCATGGCACCAAGCACCCCAGCAAGTCTCCTCCTGAACACCTCCAGTGATGGTGACTCCACCACCTCCCCAGGCAGCCCATTCCAATGGGCAATCACTCTCTCTGTATAGAACTTCCTCCTAACCTCCAGCCTAAACCTCCCCTGGCACAGCCTGAGACTGTGTCCTCTTGTTCTGGTGCTGGCTGCCTGGGAGAAGAGACCAACCTCTGCCTGTCTACAACCTCCCTTCAGGTAGTTGTAGAGAGCAAGAAGGTCACCCCTGAGCCTCCTCTTCTCCAGGCTAAGCAACTCCAGCTCCCTCAGCCTCTCCTCACAGGGCTGTGTTCCAAGCCCCTCACCAACTTTGTTGCCCTTCTCTGGACTCCTTCCAGCAAGTCAACCTCCTTCCTAAACTGAGGGGCCCAGAACTGGACACAGGACTCAAGGTGTGGCCTAACCAATGCAGTGTACAGGGGCAGAATGACCTCCCTGCTCCTGCTGGCCACACTGTTCCTGATGCAGGCCAGGATGCCATTGGCCCTCTTGGCTGCCTGGGCACACTGCAGGCTCATGTTCAGCCTACCATCAACCAGGACCCCCAGGTCCCTCTCTGCCTGGCTGCTCTCAGCCACTCTGACCCCAGCCTGTAGCACTGCCTGGGGCTGCTGTGGCCAATGTGCAGAACCTGGCACTTGGATGTGTTCAATCTCCTGCCCTTGGCCTCTGCCCATCTGTCCAGCCTGTCGAGGTCCCTCTGCAGAGCCTCTCTACCCTCCAGCAGATCAACTCCTGCCCCCAGCTTGGTGTCATCAGCAAATTCACTGATAATGGACTCAATGCCCTCATCCAGAACATCAATAAAGATGTTAAAGAGCACAGGGCCCAGCACTGATCCCTGGGGCACACCACTGGTGACTGTTTCTCCATGTAGTCTTTGGTGTATATAGGCATTAGAGTTTTGTATCTGTTATTGGTAGTGACAAGAGCTGACAGTGGATGATGAAGAGCCCTGGGTGTTTTTGGTTAACCAGAGTCCAAGGTACCCCTTTGTGAGAATTGTCTACTCCTGGAACATGCTTTTGAATGCTACAACCTATCTCTTTCTTAGCTCCCCTGGTGCTGCATAGCCTTGTGACTGTTTTGTGCAGTTCAGCCACCTGGAGCAAGAGATCAGCGATCTGTGCCCACCTTTGGCCATTACTGACCTTTACACCTGTCTGTAGGTGTGAACCACACCATTCCCTTGCTGCAATACCATAACCTTCATCAATGAGGCATTAAAATAAATAGCAAGTTAACAGCCTTTAAAGAGAGAAAAGAAATGAAATGATAGGGTGTCTGATGCCTCACACTTACCCCTGCTTTACATCTGTTATGGATTTACAGTAACCCATGAAAAGGAAAGTTCAAACAATCATTTTTGTCCCATTTTAAAGCCCCTATTTCCATACAAGCAAAATGCAGGAGCATTCAGCAGCCTTACTTTATAGATTTATTAAGTGTGTTTTATAGCATTCTTAAACTCCAAGATAATCTTTAACACTTTAACTCTTACCCCAAAAAAAATATGCTAATGAAAAGAGTTTTGCTTTGATCTGAGCAGCACACAGGAGATTAACTCTAAGCCTCCCCAAAAGGATCAAAAGATGACAGTGACTGGTGCCTGCCTCCTGAGGGTCTTAGATGGACTCATCTGCTGAAGGCACCTGGCCTTCTGAGATATGTGTTGTCTTTCCTCAATGCCAGAGGTTGTCAGAATATCATCAACTTTACTTGCCCCATGCCACTGATTACTGTATTCTCCTGTCTATTGACACAGAGCTTGCCAGGAGTGACCCTGAGAAAATGAGAAAGGAATTACAAAGCAGGTGATGAAGGCCACAGCAACCCCATGCAGTGCTACAGGCTGGGGTCAGAGTGGCTGAGAGCAGCCAGGCAGAGAGGGACCTGGGGGTGCTGGTTGATGGTAGGCTGAACATGAGCCTGCAGTGTGCCCAGGCAGCCAAGAGGGCCAATGGCATCCTGGCCTGCATCAGGAAGAGTGTGGCCAGCAGGAGCAGGGAGGTCATTCTGCCCCTGTACACTGCACTGGTTAGGCCACACCTTGAGTCCTGTGTCCAGTTCTGGGCCCCTCAGTTTAGGAAGGAGGTTGAGCTGCTGGAATGTGTCCAGAGAAGGGCAACAAAGTTGGTGAGGGGTTTGGAACACAGCCCTGTGAGGAGAGGCTGAGGGAGCTGGGGTTGCTTAGCCTGGAGAGGAGGAGACTCAGGGGTGACCTTATTGCTCTCTACAACTACCTGAAGGGAGGTTGTAGCCAGGCAGAGGTTGGTCTCTTCTCCCAGGCAGCCAGCACCAGAACAAGAGGACACAGTCTCAGGCTGTGCCAGGGGAGGTTTAGGTTGGAGGTCAGGAGGAAGTTCTACACAGAGAGAGTGATTGCCCATTGGAATGGGCTGCCTGGGGAGGTGGTGGAGTCACCATCATTGGAGATGTTCAGGAGGAGACTTGATGGGGTGCTTGGTGCCATGGGTTAGTTGATTAGGTGGTGTTGGATGATAGGTTGGACACGATGATCTTGAAGGTCTCTTCCAACCTGGTTTATTCTTTTCTATTCTACTCAAATGTTCTTTATATCCTTCCTTCTTGCTGAAGTTCAAGACTGAGTCAAAGGATGGATGTGTCCTGGAAATAAATGAATGGTTGCTTGCAGGATGTCAGCTAAAAGAACATCTTCCCTGTCAGGTGCTTATTCTCCAAAAGCTCTCCTTACCCACCAGCTTTCTAACCTAGCAGGGAAGCCTTAGAACAGACTGAAGAGGGGAGCTGGTGTAGAAACCAGCTGAAGTGAAAGGAAGACATTAACCACAGTCACTTAGCTGAGGACCTAAGACTACTTGAAATAGGGCTGTACATTACATGTCAAGAGAAGAGATAAAGCCAGACAGAATGGATCGAGCACGCTGGCTGTCAGTGCATGGATATAAGAAATGTGGTATGAAGAAGGGGAGCTGCAAGTCCTTACAGCTCTTGGAGGATCCTGGATGCTTACAGGTTGGTAAATTAAGGCTTATTTAGAGTTTTAGTGATAAAGACCTATGAGAGTATGAGTGCCAAACTGGAAGGATGCCTACTATACATCACCAGCAGGGACAACAGGGTTTGGATTTGAAGCTCTTAGAAATACAGAGATTTTTTTTTTCTGAGGGGAAAAAGCCTGCAATAATAATTCCATAAATCACCCAGGGTAAATGAGAAGGTTGCAATTGGTGGCTTGGGGATTCCAGCACAGCACACAGGTTGCCCAGCAGTTTTGAGAATGCAAGAATGCAAAATGCAAAAAACTAGTGAAGGGAATGTTCACAGGGTGTTAGGGGTTGGAAAGGACCCCCAAAGGTCATCCAGTCCAAGCCCTGCCAGAGCAGGGCCGTGGAATCTAGTGCAGGTCACACAGGAGTGCATCCAGATGGCTCTTGAAAGTCTCCAGAGAAGGAGACTCCACAACCTCCCTGGGGAGCCTGTTCCGGTGCTCTGTGACCCTCACAGTGAAGAAGATCCCACTCATGTTGAGGTGGAACCTCCTGTGCTGTAGTTTATATCCCCAGTCCTGGGAGTTGCACCCTGTGAGTTTGAGGGATTTGTAAATTTTATCCTAATTAACACAGAGAAACTGCTGGAGGATGTGGACTAGGCAGAAATGATGGTCAAGAGACAGAGTTTACGACACCTGCGAAAGGGCTGAGGGAGAACAGTGAATGAAAGTACATTTCTGCCTTCTTACCTTCTCAAGGAACTCATGGGAAACGGGTCTAAAGAGGCAGTCTAAGCTTGAGACACAGTCTCCAGCTGTGCCAGGGAAAGTTTAGGCTGGAGGTGAGGAGAAAGTTCTTCACTGAGAGAGTTGTTAGCCATTGGAATGTGCTGCCCAGGGAGGTGGTGGAGTCCCCATCCCTGGAGGTGTTCAAGAGGGGATTGGATGTGGCACTTGGTGCCATGGGCTAGTCATGAGGTCAGTGGTGACAGGTTGGACTCGATGATCTATGAGGTCTCTTCCAACCTTGGTGATACTGTAAAGGGAAAATAACTCCAGGAGAGCTGGCAGTGCACCAGTGAAACATGCCACCACAGTACCAGAGAGAAGCACGAGTATACACTGCTGAAATCTGCAAGGCCACAGCATAGTGTGAGATTCAATATAAAACATATCAAGGGTAATGAGAACTGACTCTATAAATGCTTCAGCAACAATAGACAATCAGATCAAGAGAAAATTCATCTTTCTGTTCAAAACAGAAAGAAAGGCACCGACAAACTGCATTAAAGGGATGAAGCACATAAACCTCCTGTTTGTATTGGGCTTTGATACAGAGTCACATACAAACAGGCTGCTTGAACAGTGAAGAGTAATAGCAAATAGGGAAAGACTAAATTACAGAGCATTGCCATGCATTCATACTGATCCTTGAGGAACTGGTGAAAATTGTCTCCCAGATTCATGTAGAAAGCAAGCACACTACCTAGCTTTAAAAAGAGAGAAAGAGAAGAACTGGAATTATTGACATATTTCGAAGAAATCTGTTGCTGCTTTCAGCCAGGAATTGCAGAGCCACAAGGAGTTCAAAGCCTGTTAAGAGAATTAAGAGCCACTAGGAAGCCTTGAGACCTACTCTGTTTTCAGACAAACCTCTAGGTTGAGGCAACCCCAGGCACAAATCCAGGCTGGGCAGGGACTGGCTGGAAAGCAGCCCTGAGGAGAGAGCCTTGGGGGTGCTGGGGGAGGAGAAGCTCACCAGGAGCTCTCAGTGTGCACTTGCAGCCCAGAAAGCCAACCAGAGCCTGGGCTGCAGCAGAAGTGTGTCCAGCAGGGCAAGGGAGGTGATTCTCCCCCTCTGCTCAGCTCTGGGGAGACCCCACCTGGAGTACTGCCTCCAGTTCTGGAGCCCCTATTCCAAGAGGGATCTGGAGGTGCTGGAAGGTGTCCAGAGAAGGGCCACAAGGATGAGCAGAGGGCTGGAGCACCTCTCCTATGAGGACAGACTGAAGGAGTTGGGGCTGTTCAGTCTGGGGAAGAGAAGGCTCTGAGGTGACCTCATTGTGGCCTTCCAGTATCTGAAGGGGGCTACAGGAAGGCTGGGGAGGGACTGCTCAGGATCTCAGGCAGTGATAGGACTAGGGGGAATGGAATGAAGCTGGAGGTGGGGAGATTCAGGCTGGAGGTGAGGAGGAAGTTCTTCCCCATGAGAGTGGTGAAGCCCTGGAATGGGTTGTCCAGGGAGGTGGTTGGGGCCCTGTCCCTGGAGGTGTTTTAGCCCAGGCTGGCTGAGGCTCTGGCCAGGCTGATCTAGTGTGGGGTGTCCCTACCCATGGCAGGGGGCTTGGAACTAGCTGATCCTTGTGGTCCCTTCCAACCCTGACTGATACTATGATACTATGAAACTTGCCTCCAACCAGCACCACCTTTACCTTGAGTTCCAAGGAAAATCAGAGTAACGAGCTCACCCTTTTCATCCATATCTGTCAGCTTCCCCCCTGAATCTGGAGTCCAGCTACTGATTTCAGTCAAACTCGAGAAGGGGTAGAGTTTTTCAGATACTGTGGTTACATGTTTTGTGGAACTGACAGTCGTGAAAAGGAGAGAGACTCCTCATTCTCCTGGGTGGGAAAGCAGGGAGATGATCATTTTCATTTGCTAGCAGGCAGCCAAACAATCTGCATGTGTGCTTCTCTGGGCCAGCCACGTACTGCCTCCTGCCCTGCTCCCAGTTTGAAGTACTCACTGAGATGTTCTCTTTCTACTTTCAGGTAAGGAAGCCACAACTGCTCTCACTACCTGTGTGAGACTCCAAACTCTACTCCCTGTCCCTTCCCATCCCATTGGGTCTGGGTATCAAAGTTCTTCATTCAGGCCTGACAAACCTAACCTAAATCATCAGTTCTCAGTGCCAGATATGGATAAAGCTCCAGGTAGTGGCTCAGCAGAAGTTAGGGACAGAGCTATTTATTAGTATCATAGTATCATAGTGTCAGTCAGGGTTGGAAGGGACCACAAGGATCATCTAGTTCCAACCCTCCTGCCATGGGCAGGGACACCCCACACTAGATCAGGCTGGCCAGAGCCTCAGCCAGCCTGGGCTAAAACACCTCCAGGGACAGGGCCCCAACCACCTCCCTGCACAACCCATTCCAGGGCTTCACCACTCTCATGGGGAAGAACTTCCTCCTCACCTCCAGCCTGAATCTCCCCACCTCCAGCTTCATTCCATTCCCCCTGGTCCTATCACTCCCTGAGATCCTGAGCAGTCCCTCCCCAGGGAGGCCACTAATTCATCTTGAGTTCAGGGTGCATTATCTTATTGACAGAGCTGTATTCCATGTTGGCAAGTCATCTGCAGCTTTTGAATCTCGCCACCTCTGTTTTGACAGACTTTCAGTAGAAATGGCAGTGGACCTCAGTACTAATAATTTTGGGGAATTTCTGACAAATCTTTTGGCCTAAATAACAGAAGGGACAAAGTCAGCTTGCAGAACAGAGACAGGTTGGTTTCTTGATTGGAGCACAGGCCATACTCTGCTTTGGGGAACAGTCTTGAAATTCATCTGCAGAAACACTCTGTTCCCAACAAATATTACACAGAAGGAGCCACACAACACCCACTGTGTGACAATGAAAGAGGTAACATTAACATAAATGAGGATAACTCAAGCCACTATCTGAAAGAGAGAGACATTGATTTGATGGAAGAGCCAGATAAGGAATTGGTCCTTATCCAGCCAGTCAGCCATAGATAAGGACTGTCTGGATGGTCACACTCAAAGATTTGTGGCCAATAGCTGGAGAGCAGTGACAAGTGACATCCCTCAGCGGTGGGATTAGGCCTGAGAGTGTTTAATATGCCAGTGACACAGTGCCCTGGGTTTGCCTAGGATGGGGCTGAGTTTTAGTATTGATTTATCTGGTTTTCAAAAGAAGCTGGGAACCCTCAGCAAGTTTGCAGACAGCACCAAGCTGAGTGCTGCAGCCAACAGGATGGAAGGGAGGCTGTCCAGGGAGACCGTGATAGGTAGCCCATGCAAACATCATGAAGTGCAACGCAGCCAAGCGCAAGGTCCTGCAGCTGAAAATCCCAAGCACAAATAGAGGCTGGGCAATGAGTGGATTATGAGCAACCCTGAGGAGAAGGATGTGTGGCTGTTAGGGCATGAGAAATTGATTGTGAATCAGCCATGTGTGCTTGTAGCCCAGAAAAGCAAACTTCTGGGCTGCAGCTAATGAAGTATGGCTGGCAGGTGGAGAGAGGTCGCTCTCCCTCTCTACTTCTTTCTCATGAGACCCCACCTGGAGTACTGTGTTCAGCTCTGGTGTCCCCAGTTTAAGAAGAACTTGGACCTGCTCAAATAGATCCAGAGGAGGCACACAAAAATTATTCAGGTGAATCTCCCCTTTGAGGACAGACTGAGATGGAAAATACCTTTGAGATCATGAAGTCAAACTCTACACATCCCAGTGTCTGAGAGTCCTTCAGAAGATGGATAGCATGTCCCTCTGCTTTGCCTTTTTGCAGAGCTCGTCCAAGAGCGGTAAGTGAATTTGGGTGAGCAGGGCCCCTCTGCAGGCACTCGACCCCTTGCACTGCCAGCTCAGACACCAAACTGCCAGTTTCTCTGTGCTCATGATGGAAATACAGACTCATAGAATCATACACGAATCATACACAGAATCAAACATGGATGTCCTGGTGGGCTTACAGACCCTTTTGTAAGCACATTGCTGTAGGTTGCGTCAAGGGGGGCACCGATATTGGTATTTAGGGTCAGAGCTCAGAGCCCATTGTTTATCCCTGTGTTTGGTGTCCCTGCAATGTTTGTCCTCCTTTGAAATTCCTTTGAGATTGTGTGGTGAGGTTCTGAGAACAGAGACAACAGAAACAGGCTTTTTGAGCCATAGGAATAGACTGCCTGTTCTGATGTGTGACTGCACAGAGAAGGGAACCCCTAAAGCTGCTCCAAAAGGGGTTCAGGTGGGGACTCAGCAAACACAAGAAGGTCAGGTCTCTGAAGAGGAAACAAGTCTGAGGGGAATCTGAGACAAGACAGAAAAGGAAAAGTCATCTTCTGCCTCCAATAGTTAACTGCAAGACAAAGAAATGCCAGGACCACACCTGGCCCCAACCAACATTCCTGTTTTGCTTCCATCACCAACAGGAACAGCTGGGCCTTCACATGGCTGCACTGTCGGGTTCAGACCTGGATGCTTGATCAGCAGTTATGCTTTCCTGTTTCCAACATTTGTGCTTCCAACACTTTAAAGTGAGCTCAGATATTTCTACCTGAATCTCAGAGCTTTTGATGAATGGTTTGTGTATGTTTGCTCTCCTCATGCAGTGCTCTGAGATGACCGCAGGAGAGTACTAACCATCAGAGAAGCAGCACACATCATCTAAGTGGAAGTCTCCTTTCTATGCATACTTTTTCTTTACATTAAACAGAAAGCTGTCTGTAACAGCAGTAGCTTTTTGAAAGCTCTGTTTGCCTTTTTTCTTATCTTTGGTGGTTTTCCCTTGACCTCTGTGAGCTGATAGCCTAGCTGTAGACATTTTGGCCTGGTTTGTGCCTCTCATTTCACAGCACAGGAACATTCAAGAGAGCTGAGTCTCTTTCCCTCTCCGGACAGAGGCAGTGGGGGTGAGGGGGGATGGGAGTGGTGCATGGAGAAGGAAGAAAATAAATCAACCTTTAATTCCTTGTGAGAAATCTAATCCATACCATACACACTGCAGGGGAGGAAGTGCTAGTGGGGTGAGAGGGAAAGAGAAGAATCTCCATTTTTTTAGTAATTATAAGCTCTGCTCAGTTGAAACAAGTGTATGCCTCCAACAGAAAATGGCTGTGAACACTGCAGAGCAACAGCTGCTTTGTGATATAAGCCATAAAAGGCTTCCAAACGTCCTTAAAAATTGTTCCCTCTTTTCTCCAGACTGCATGTCATCTCACAGGAAACCATCTGGGACAAGCATGCCAGCTATTCTGCTGCAGCAGTAGTAGTATTGTCCTCGAGTGCCTTAGGATGAGCCACATCAATGCAAAAGTCCAATTACAGTAGAAGCCCCCCAAAGCAGAAGTATCATTTCAAATAAATAAGACTGATGTGGCTGAACCACTGGAATTCAAAATGTAATTCAGTCACTTCATCACCTTTTGCTCAAAACCCTGCAGCCCTTAAAGCACCCATGCTAAATCCCCAATCTGGTGATGACATTCCCAGCGCAGATGTGATAGTCTTGAGCTCAGTGTGTATGCATTTAGAGGAGTCAATTACTTCCCCCCCCTTATTATTTTAAAATACAGCCTTTTAAAATCTGGCATTTCCTACCACTTGTGAGCAGCAAATGAACAGTGCCATCCACTGTTTCTCTGCATAATCCACAACAGTTTTCCAGGGTAGTCTTAAAGAACATTTAACAGAAAAATTAATTCCACACTAAACAAAGTAATACACATATATATACACACACATATATCCTGGTTAAAAGGTGTGAGTCAAAACATACATTCAGGAGGAGACTTGATGGGGTGCTTGGTGCCATGGGTTAGTTGTTTAGGTGGGTTGGATTGGTTGATGGGTTGGACACGATGATCTTGAAGGTCTCTTCCAACCTGGTCTGGTCTATTCTATTCTGTCCTGTTCTGTTCTGTTCTGCTCTGTTCTGTTCTGTGTTTTTAAGGAGTCAGGCTAAGAACAGAATGACAACTCAATACCCATCTAGTTCTCCCAACAGGCTATCTGCTTATTGTTGAGTATAAATTCTCTCTTCATCGTATTATAAGAATTCCTTTCCTTCTTCCACGTGGCTGTGAGCTCTCTAGAACCTCACCCAGATGAATGATACTGCTAATCCAGGTGTCTTTAAAAACGCTTACTGCAGAAAGGTTAAGAAGATGGCATGAATGAGATCCTGATTTCCTGAGCTGCATGTATCAGAGAATCACAGACTGGCAGAGTTTGGAAGGGGTCTCCAAAGATCACCAACATGGCCCACAAGATCACCCACACAGCAAGACTGTACGTCCCCAAGTACTTCTGGCAACAGAATCCAAGTACCTTTGACAATAGAATCCAAACCTTCTTTTAGATGTGACTTTTAGATGCTATTCCTATACAAAAGATTCCAGACTCATCTCATCAATTGATGGTGTTGCCCATTTTCTGCACCCACGCTTTTCAACAATGCCACAGTTCAATAATGCAACTGTGCTCAGTGTACTCCATAACAGAAATCCTTATTCTGTCCACTGCCTCAGTGCTTCACTAGAACACAACCTGCTTACAGCATTTCACAGTCACAGAATGGTAAGGGTCAGAAGGGACCTCTGAAGATCATCTAGTCCAACCCCTCTGCTAGAACAGGATAACCTAGAATAAGTCACATATGAATGTGTCCAGGCAGGTTTGGAATGCCTCCAGAGACTGAGACTCTACAACATTTCTGGGCAGCCTGTTCCAGTGCTCTGCCACCCTCAGAGGAAAGAATTTTTTCCTTATGTTCCCATGGAACTTTATGTGTTCCAGCTTCTGTCCATCTCCCCTTGTCCTGTCACTGGACACCACTGAGAAGAGCCTGGTTCCATCCTCCGTTTCGTTAGACTGATCTCACAAGTCTGTGGTGGTGAGAGAAAGTTCAGTTCTCCCCCCACACACAAAGAAACCACGGCTACCTCAGTCAGAGAAGCAGAGATGGATAAAAGCTGTATTTGCAAGCAGGATGAGATGCAGTGAATACATACACAGTGTACAGTATTTACAATATATACAGAGATATACAGCAAAGAACCTAATACAGAACCAAACTCCCTCCTCCAGCCAGGAGGGTCTCCCCCCCTGTACCCTCTCTCTTCCCCCATCTCCCTTTTTTCCCAAAAAGGGTTAGAGAGAGAAAAGGTAATTATTAAGGAGGAAATTCTGTTAGCTCAAAGCATAGGCAAGAATTAGCTGTCTTACCTGTTAGCTCAAGGCTAACTCTGTCCTGCAGCTGGTGCTCAGAGAGAGACAGAAGCAGAGAGGCTGAAAAGACAGAACAGACCAACTGACTGAGACTCAAACTGAACTAAAACTTAGAGCTGCATTTTACCAACCCCCCAATGAAATTCATTTAGAATATCTGAATGTTTTCAAACCATTCAGCCAGAGTGTTCCAGCAACTGTCCCTTTCTTAAAGGCACAGCCTGAAACGGTCACACAAGTCTCACCTTGCGGCCTTTTAAAAGTAAGGCAAAATAACCACTGGCCATAGTGATGGGTAAATAAAACCTCACCAGTCTGACTTTCATTCCCTTATCTATATCCTTTTCTTACAGGGAATGCTCAGAATTTCAAGCACAGACTGTGCTCCAATCCGAAGCGAGTGTAATTCCTGGCTTTTCTTAGGGCAGAGATCTTGCATTGACAGAAATAATGCTGGAAACATTACTTAGAAAATTGCATAACTGTTGGGTTCCAGGTAATTCAAAGGATAATTACTTGTTGATGATCAATGTCCACTAATTATGTACTACACAACTGGGAGCTATAAAACTGACAGATGATGAAGGCGTACAGGTATAACACACTGCTGGGAGCGTGACTTTCATGAACTCAATGCACTGCACCCAAAGTTGTCTCTGGGACATTTACAGACAGGAAAATGCATACAGTGGGATTGGTTTACTGATCACCCTCCTGATCATTCGGATTTCAGGATCAAAGATGAGTTTCCAAAAGCCATTTCCTATTGCTGCTGCTGTGTTTGCTACTGACATGCAATGATCAGCCGGACACTGGGTTGTGAGGGTTAGGCTGGAGCTGATTTCTTTGGTTTTCCTATTATGTTTTCAAAGGCAGGAAGGAATTCCACATCTTTCTGAGAGCCCCTGGCTGCAGGCAGAGAAAACTAGAGCTCCTGAGAGAGCAGATTAGACCTGATTATAACCTTACTGAAATGTTGTTGCAATAAAATGCCTAATACAATTTCTTCTTCTTTGGACATAGATATTTTGACCTCATAGTCCCCGTGCTTGTGGCACTTTTGACTCCCCACTTTGGGGAACTTGCCTGTATTGAAAATGAGATTTCATGTTGACAATATTAAGTTTCAATTCCTAGTTCCTTACAGCAATAGCCTACCGAGGAAAGACACAACGTTAATTGGATTAATTTTGTGTTCTGCTGTGTTTGGAAACACTAAATAATGTCTTGGGTCTCCAGCACACCAGTTGTTCTTTTGTCAGAAAGGTTTATCTCACCCTTGAAATGCTGAAAATATGTCAAACTCGCAAGAATTCCCAACGTGGAATTGTTATGAAAATAACTAAGGGATTTACAAGCTGATTACACGAGGAATAGGTCACCTCTTCCACTGACCTTTTCTTCTCTGTCTGCGCAAGGCAAACCCAAACACTTAATGCCTCCAGCTACAGCCGTCACACTAAGAGACAGGAAGAAAGATATGCTATGAAAATAAATTACATTAAATCTGTTCCGACTCACACATCAAGTTACTTCATGAGTTGTTGATCTGACAAAGAGGGACAACACAGCTGTAGGATATTTCTTAGATGACTTCTGTTAATAGTGACAGTATGCTTAGGATCACAGGACTGCAAAGCCCTGTGAAAATCCTCCCAGTTTCCTGGGATTTTATCTGAAAGGATAACAACTAGGGGGAATGGAATGAAGCTGGAGGTGGGGAGATTCAGGCTGGAGGTGAGGAGGAAGTTCTTCCCCATGAGAGTGGTGAAGCCCTGGAATGGGTTGTCCAGGGAGGTGGTTGGGGCCCTGTCCCTGGAGGTGTTTAAGCCCAGGCTGGATGAGGCTGTGGCCAGGCTGATCTAGTGTGGGGTGTCCCTGCCCATGGCAGGGGGGTTGGAACTAGATGATCCTTGTGGTCCCTTCCTACCCTGACTGATTCTATGATACTAGGATATAATCAAGTGCATTAGCAATGTAGAAAGGGGGGGGGGGGGGGGGGGGGGGGGGGAGGAGGAGGAAGTGTCCCTGAAGTGAAATTATAATAGTATTGCCACATGAAAAGGTGTACTAAAATGACAAGTCTGATGTTGGAAGATGAACTTGCTGAAAATTAACTATGTTATCAATTACAACAGTAAAAGCTGCAACCAGAAGAGCAGACTCCTCTGATTGGTTCGTTCCATTATGCTATTCATGAACCATGGAATTGAAAACAAAGTTATGTTTGACTAAAACAGTTTTAGTGTGTGAATTTCAAACCAGGATGAAATATGAGGCTCAAAATCTACCCTTGAAAACATCTGTTCTCAAAAGTGGCCTCAAGAAAGTGTGTAACTTCCCTTCATAGATCTACTTCTTTAAGTTACTGAAGAGGCATGTCTACTGATTGGTAACCACACAGAACTTCTGCTGTCTGGTTCTCCCCTCCGTCCTAGGAACAAAATCCACCAGGACTGAATGACTTGCACTCAGCTTAGGACATGATTGGAAGAGGATGGCCTTGCAGAGGCTAAAATAATGGCAAGATCTGTCTGTGTTGAACCTGCTTTATGATCTGTCTGAGGCATTAGCAAGTCTAGAATAAAAGGTGGTTTTCACTTGCAAACTGAGTACACTAAAAACAAGAGGATCCGAGAAGAAACAGAAACAGGATCACATTTTGACAACAAAAAGTCTCAGTATCGTTTCAGATCTGATCAAACACTGCACTGTGCAAAATTTCAGGTGAAAGGAAAGAGGTCAAGATGCCTCTCGGGTTGACTTAGCTGACTGGGGACTCAGACTGGTTCCAGGTTCTGGTTCTGCCCATTGCTGCTTTTACAATTCCTCTGACATTGTGATTCTAACAATAATGATGAAGAGAGTTCTTGGAGAGATTTTTTTGTCCTGTTTCATTGGAACAACCTGTAATCTGCCTTTTCTATGGAATGAAACTTAGTGATGGAGCTGGCATTGCCACTCAGGGCCCAGAACAAAAAGATTCCCAGATACTCAGGCTTCCTTGCAGCTGCATTTCATCGAGAGCTGTGTACAACCCCAGCTACAGAGTCCAGAACAGACTTATTCCTCTGGACTGAATCACTCTCCCAGTGAGAAACCACAACTACCAGGGTCATGTGTGTCCACTTCTGGGGCCCTCAGTTTAGGAAAGATGTTGAGTTGCTGGAAGGTGTTCAGAGGAGGACAACAAAGCAGGGGAGGGGTTTGGAACACAGCCCTGTGAGGAGAGGCTGAGGGAGCTGGGGCTGCTTAGCCTGGAGAAGAGGAGGCTCAGGGGAGACCTTATTGATCTCTACAACTACCCAAAAGGAGGTTGTAGACAGGTAGATGTTGGTCTCTTCTCCCAGGCAGCCAGCACCAGAACAAGAGGACACAGTCTCAAGCTGCGCCAGGGGAGGTTTAGGCTGGAGGTTAGGAAGAAGTTCTATACAGAGAGAGTGATTGGCCATTGGAATGGGCTGCCTGGGGAGGTGGTGGAGTCACCATCACTGAAGGTGTTTAAGAGGAGACTTGATGGGGTGCTTGGTGCCATGGTTTAGTTGATTAGATAGTATTGGATGATAGGTTGGACTCAATGATCTCAAAGGTCTTTTCCAACCTGGTTAATTCTATCCTATCCTATCCTATCCTATCCTATCCTATCCTATCCTATCCTATCCTATCCTATCCTATCCTATCCTATCCTATCCTATCCTATCCTATCCTATCCTATCCTATCCTATCCTATCCTACTGTGCAACCTCTGGTGGCACTTCATCCCCAGGGGAAAATGTTCTGGGATGATTACCATTTCCCTTACTTGCCTTCCCTCATGCTAGCATTTAGTACATTTGGGATCCTTAGTTCAAATGACAGAAAGTGTTAGTTATCTTTGCACAGCTCTCCTGTCAAGCTAACCAGCTTCAATTAGTGAATCTCCCTTAGTGCACACATGCAGGCACCATCAGTATTTGCATTTTCCCCAGCATGCTAATTTTTCAGCTTCTAAAGTTTGCCCCAGAATTTCAGCCAGACCATTATTCTAGTCAAAACCAGCTGGCAGGGACTTGAGCTGCTGCATCAAATCTTGCTATTGTTGGATCCACCAGAGTGAAAAGCAGCCTGTTTCAGCTCCTAACATCAAAGCACTGCAAAGCACCACACACCATTCAGGGCCATTCAGTGAGACTTTCTTTTTGTGCATCTAGCATCTCTCTTGCCACTACTGCACTTCTGTATCTCTCAAACACTGTCCAGACTACCAAAGTTAAATATGGAGTTAGCCAGCTGACACACTAATAAAAACTTAAAAGAGAATTAATACTTAAAATTATTAAGAGCTTAATGAGAGGTAGATTTGCAAAGCACAGTTTAGGTTATGTCTTAGAACAATTTGGTAAGCAAGAAAGCATTGACCTGTCTCTGTCAAAGGAGATGGACAAACAGCACCGTGTTTCAGCTGCAATCTCTCTGTAATCTCAGTGGCTGGTCATACAGGAAAATATTATGACTGCAAATTCAGAAGGTGCCAGAGCTGTACCCTGGAAAATATGTGATGTGTGTGTAGTATATTGTATATAGATTTTGAACAAACAAAGGTAGAAAGAATAAAAGACAAATCAAGAAACAGTAAAGTATCAGCAAAGCAAATCTGCCACTACAGTTCCTCCTCTGCTGAACACACAAGTGTGAGCTAGTGGTTCTGCTGGAATGTTCAAAACTCTCTGGTAACCAGGAGACAGCTTCCCAGTTGATACTTCATAGAAGTGCTGAGTATGATCACACAGTATCACAGTATCACTAAGGTTGGAAGAGACCTCGAGGATGACCGAGTCCAACCTGTCACCACAGACCTCATGACTAGACCACAGATCATTCCATTGCTGGGATGAACACAAACATACCAAGGTAGATTAAACCTGCATGCAAAGCACAACTTTTTACCAAACCAAAATTCAGCATTTTGCCACAGCCATTGTGAGAGAGGCTGTGGTTAAAGAATTGAAAGTGAACACTTGCTACCGATCCATTTCCTTCAGACAAGCCTAGGAATTCATGGTAGTCAAGGTATCCAGTTGCTCTGGATCAACTACCTCCATCAATTCCTGGAAGTCCTTATCTTTCATCTGAGATACCTAGGTAAGTAAAAGATGATAAAGGTAATTTCTTGTGATCTTCCCAAGATTTAAAAAACCAGGCAATCATACATAAAAAAGAAGAAACATTCACTAAAGCAATGCTGATTCCAACATGCTGGCACTTGGTGCCATGGTCTAGTCATGAGGTCTGTGGAGACAGGTTGGACTCGATGATCCTCGAGGTCTCTTCCAACCTTGGTGCTACTGTGCTATTCTACCCTGCTACACCATCCTGACCTACAATAATTGAAAGTTCTGTAGCTGTTTCACTATGAACATACAGCAGGAATATTCACTGGATGCAAGACTAAAACAATGGGAATGAAACTACAATGACTTTCCCATGACCTTGGGAGAGGTTATTTACTTTGCTGGTAAACTGTGCCACAAGTGGATGAACACGGAAACCTGCTGTGCACAGCCCAGATGCCCAGGATTTGGCTGAGAAGGAACATCAGCCAGGACAGCCAGCAGAACCAGTTAATATTCAATGCCATGGTGATATTATATCCACTGTATAAGGGAAGGGCTGGCTGGGGCAAAGGAGGTTGGGACTTGGAGTTCAGACTGTGACCTTTGACACTTCATATTTCCGGGGCTTGCTTTCTCTTTTTCTGCTTCCAGGGCTTGGCTTGTGCTCTCTTGCTCTACTTTGCTTCTCATGGACTTGCTCACTTCCTGCAAAATCCTGTCTTTTTCTTTGCTTTGTTCCATTAAACTCTCCTTATCTCAGCCTACAGGGCTTTGTTTTTCTTTTGCTTCCAATCCTCCTTCCTGTTCCCCCAGTGTGGGGTGTGGGAGGTTTATGAGAGTGGCCATACTGAAACTCAGCTCCCTGTTGAGTCAAAACCATAACACCAGTTCACATCCAGGTCAGTTTATCAGCTGTATTTCATTCTTTACCTGATCTGGAATCAATGTTCACATGAAGCTGTGTCTGACTGAATAGTTACAGAATCACAGAATTATTGAGGCTGGAAAAGACCTCTGAGATCATCAAGTCCAGCCTATGGCCTAACACCACCACATCAGCTAAACCGTGCCACCAAGTGCCACATCCAATCTTGTCTTAAAGACTTCCAGTGATGGTGACTCCACCACCTCCTTGGGCAGTCCATTCCAGGGCCCAATCCCCTGCTGTAAGGAAGTGCTTCCTGATATCCAACCTAATCCTCCCCTGGCACAGCTCTGTACCAGGCCCTCTTGTCCGGACACTAGTTGCCTGGGATAGAGCCTGACCCCCACCTGACGACAACTTCCTTTTAGGTAGTTGCTGGATCTGAGTAAACTTGACTCAGGTGGTGAGCCAGGTTGAGTTTAACCTGTTGTTGTCATGTACCCAGCCATTGCATAAGTCATTCTGTGATACTGTGATCTGCTGCCATTCTTGACCTGGCTGCTGAGGGTGAATCAGCTCTCAGGGAGATTTTTTTCTATTCAGGGCTTGATGCCCAGTCATATTGTCATATCACAGTATCACCAAGGTGGGAAGAGACCTCAAAGATCATGGAGTCCAACCTATCACCACAGACCTCATGACTAGACCATGGCACCAAGTGCCACATCCAATCCCCTCTTGAACACCTCCAGGGATGGGGACTCCACCACCTCCCTGGGCAGCACATTCCAATGGCGAATGACTCTCTCAGTGAAGAACTTTCTCCTCACCTCCAGCCTAAAGGACACTCATGCCAATGGACACTCATTTGAACTGTAAGGTTTCACCTCAACATGAAGAGAGACTTCTTTACAGAGAGGGTGACATCACTGGAGCAGGCTGCCCAGAGAGGTTGTGGAGTCTCCTTCTCTGGAGACTTTCAAGACCCATCTGGATGCATTCCAGTGCAGACTGCCCTAGGTAATCCTGCTTCTGGCAGAGGGGTTGGACCTGATGCTCTCTGGAGGTCCCTTCCAACCTCTAGCGTACTGCAATACTGTGGTACTGTGAGACTGTGGTACTGCAATGGGCAATGAATGTTTTCATGCAACAGAATCAAGATATTGTTATTTTGCTACACTTACAGCATAGTTTTTCTCTTGGTTCCCATGGAAGTAATATCCATAACTTATGTAGCAGAGTTTTAAATATGGGCATGTACCAATTCTTTCCTGTGACTCTCTATTGCATTTTACAGTGTTAAATTTGTTCCTGATATTTTAGGGGGTTTTAATAGTGGTGTGTTGGGTTTTTTTTCATTTTCTCTAAAGAAACTTGAGGAAGGATAATGGGGGGAAAGATGAACGTGTGGAATAAAGGCTTTGGAACAATAACAGAAAAAATGAGGTGCAAATAGTTCATTCGGTGATTCAGCTTTCCTGGCTAAGCACTAGGCAAAGATCATTTTGGTCATAAAGCTCACCCTAAGAAAATTCTCTTTCCCTTTAGTCCCCCACAGAGATCCAGGGTGGCAGTAGTAATATAGAGGATGAGCAATTATTTACTTCATCAGTTGGTCTGGGAAATACTTTAAAGTTTGGCAATGAAAGTTAACAGCCTTGTGAAACTACTGTATGCGATTGGAGTTTCCTTTGGAGACAGTTGTCACCGCATGAAATCACGTGGAAGCCAAACCTGCTGATATACCTACTTCCCACAGTAAGGAAGTTAGGGAATCTGGCACTGAATAGAATAGAATAGAATAGAATAGACCAGACCAGGTTGGAAGAGACCTACAAGATCATTGTGTCCAACCTATCATCCAACACCACCTAATCAGCTAACCCATGGCACCAAGCACCCCATCAAGTCTCCTCCTGAACACCTCCAATGATGGTGACTCCACCACCTCCCCAGGCAGCACATTCCAATGGGCAATCACTCTCTCTGTGTAGAACTTCTTCCTAACATCCAACCTAAACCTCCCTGGCACAGCCTGAGACTGTGTCCTCTTGTTCTGGTGCTGGCTGCCTGGGAGAAGAGACCAACCTCCATATGTCCACAACCTCCCTTCTGGTAGTTGTAGAGAGCAATAAGGCCACCCCTGAGTCTCCTCTTCTCCAGACTAAGCAACCCCAGCTCCCTCAGCCTCTCCTCACAGGGCTGTGTTCCAAGCCCCTCACCAACTTCATTGCCATTCTCTGGACTCATTCCAGCAAGTCAACCTCCTTCCTAAACTGAGGGTCCCAGAACTGGACGCAGGGTTCGAGGTGTGGCCTAACTAGTGCAGTGTACAGGGGCAGAATGAAGCTACAAAGATAGCCTGTGCCTCACAAAACCCACCACCACCACCATGTAGTGCAGCATCACCAGGTCTTACACACAGAGTTGAATTATCAGTTATGATAAAAACAAATGATCTGCTGTTTAGAATAAACCAAACCAGGTTGGAAGAGACCTTCAAAATCATCGTGTCCAACCCATCAACCAATCCAACACCACCTAATCAACTAACTCATGGCACCAAGCACCCCATCAAGTCTCCTCCTGAACACCTCCAATGACGGCGACCTCAGACCTCAGATGATGTGGGAAAGCTAAGGTGCACTGCATCAGGATTTCTTAGGCAGACTGAATTTCATTGTTTGGCCACCTTGCAAGTTCAAATTTATTGATTCAAAATTATTTCCTTTTATTGCCAAGGTCACAGACTTTGCAGTGCTGGGTCGATGGTTGGACTTGATCTTAAAGATCTCTTCCCACCAAAACGATTCTCTGATCCTCTGAATATCTACGTCAGCCCAGCATCAGTGATGTGACTAGTGATGTACTGCTCTGTGCCAACAAAAACCCCCCATGATGATATGCATAAATATAAACCATTCTCAAATGCATTTCTTTCAGTGTGGGAGCCTCCAGATGTTGGGAAATCAATACTTCTTCCTTAGCCTTTCTTTCCACCATCTCCACTAGCTCTGCCTTTGTTAACAAGTTCATTCAGTAACGCTGCAGTTCAGTAAATGAATTAAAGTCCTGTAGCAAAGTGCCTTACTGAATCACAGTCTGAACGCTGTAAGCATCATTATTATCTACTGCAATGCATGAAACAGACTCCTTTCCCTATAAATTTTGAGGTGAAATCTTTCTTTTTGTGGTTTTATATATAAATATATATATATAGAGAGAGAGAGGAAATAGTGCAGAGCTGAAATGAACAGTTTCAATGTAATTATACTGGAAAGGAATTGCAATACATCATCTGTATAAAGCCATCTAATAAAAAAATGCCAATAGCTCCTCTGAAGAGAGGCCCAGTGCTCCTTTTACTTGTGTCAACCAGACTGAGAGCTTTAATTTTTTTAGTCTCTTATTTGCTCATTCAATTCAGAAATGCAGACAGCAGGATTTAAGGAGTGCAATATGTAGCAAATCAAGGCAATAAAGAAATTCAGCTTGTCCACCAAAGGGATGACCACACAGCCCTGTGCTTGGGACACACATATCATCACCTTCCATTAAACCTGACAGAAAGGCATTTTTGGAATCACAGAATCATTTCAGTTGGAGAAGACCCTTAAGATCACTCAGTCCAACCACTATCTAACTCTATCAAGTCTGGTGCTAAACCATGTCCCTCAGCACCACATCTCTGGCTCTTTTAAGCAGCTCCAGGGATGGGGATTTGACCACCTTCCCTGAGGAGCTTGTTCCAGTGTTTGAGAACTCTTTCAGCATTGAAGTTTCTTCTAATAGCCAATCAAAACCTCCCCTGATGCAACTTGAGGCCATTTCCTCTGCTATCATGTGCTGCTAGGAGAAGAGAGCAACACCCACCTCACTACATTATTCTTTCAGGGAGTTGTAGAGAGTGAGAAGGTCTCTCCTCAGCCTCCTTTTCTCCAGACTAAACAATCCCAGTTCCCTCAGCTGCTCCTCACAAGACCTATTCTTCAGACCCTTCACCAATTTCCTTAGCATAGTTCTGCACACTTTGAGGGCAACAGAACTAGTGAGGATTGACAATACTTATCAAAAGCTCACATACCAAAACTAAACATGAAAGGTCCACCCAAACTTCAGAAGAAGTCAGATGAAGCTACTTCTGAAACTAGCAAGCCTGCTCTGCAGCAGTAGGCTCAGCATTGTCAGTGTCACACATAAATTACAACCTCCCTGCCAGGTGACAAACTGCAAGAACAAACCTTTCACAATCACATGATAGCACTCTCTTTTCAACATCACAGAATCACAGAAAACATCTGGTTGGAAGAGACCTTAAAGTCCAACCTTTGACCCAGCACTGAAGGGTCAACACTAAACCATGTCCCTAAGTGCCAGGTCCACACACTGCTTCAACACCTCCATGGGAATGTGTATTCACTGCTAAGAAGTGGATTTGGATGTGCACTTATGGCACCTCCCTCCTTTCTCAAAATGCTGCATCTCAGACTAAGGTGTAGCCTTATCCTCCACACTTTAATGCCCATCATTAACTTGAATATAAATCATAATCAATTGGTCTTTTTCAGCATGTAGCATTAAATAGGCATTTGTGTTCTGCAGTATTAAGATATGACATTAAAAACACTGACTACATTCTTTTGAACAGCTTGGAGGTCAGGAGGAAGTTTTACACAGAGAGAGTGATTGCCCATTGGAATGGGCTGCCTGGGGAGGTGGTGGAGTCACCGTCACTGGAGGTGTTCAGGAGGAGACTTGCTGGGGTGCTTGGTGCCATGGGTTAGTTGTTTAGGTGGTGTTGGGTGATAGGTTGGACACGATGATGTTGAAGGTCTCTTCCAACCTGGTCTGGTCTATTCTATTCTATTCTATTCTATTCTATTCTATTCTATTCTATTCTATTCTATTCTATTCTATTCTATTCTATTCTATTCTATTCTAATGCTGGGAACACTCTGAAGTTTCCCTGGTGCCATGTCTCAGCATGAGAAACAGAACAGTTTAGCTCCTCTTAAGAATGGGATGCATTTAAGAACTTGAGTTAGAAGACTTCAAAATGCTACTTGAAGTCCTCGCCCCAAGGTGAGCAACCTCCTTTTAAAAGACACTAAAATAAATGTAATTAAATAATGTAGATGAAAGATTGCACTTGATCCTGAAATTCTAAATTTACCAATCTAGACTGACAATTTACATGACAAGATTACTCTGAGAGTCACTAAAAGAAATAAATGCAATATCACCTCTTCAAGGTGACAAAAATGCCAATGCTTTAGGTGATGGGAGCACCACAAGGAGAATCACAGAATCAACCAGGTTGGAAAAGACCTCAGAGATCATCAAGTCCAACCTATTACCTAACACCTCATGACTAGACCATGGCGCCAAGTGCCACATCCAATCCCTTTTTGAACACCTCCAGGGATGGGGACTCCACCTCCTCCCTGGGCAGCACATTCCAATGACCAATGACTCTCTCAGGGAAGAACTTTCTCCTCACCTCCAGCCAAACTTCCCCTGGCACAGCTTGAGACTGTGTCCTCTTGTTCTGGTGCTGGTTACCTGGGAGAAGTGACCAACCCCTTCCTGGCTACAACCTCCTTTCAGGTAGTTGTAGAGAGCAATAAGGTCTGCCCTGAGCCTCCTCTTCTCCAGGCTAAGCAACCCCAGCTCCCTCAGCCTCATATCATAAGACTTGTGTTCCAAACCCCTCCCCTGCTCTGTAACCTTTCTCTGGACACCTTCAAGTGTCTTGACCTCCTTCCTAAACTGAGGGGCCCAGAACTGGACACAGGACTCAAGGTGTGGCCTAACCAATGCAGAGTACAGGGGCACAATGACTTCCCTGCTCCTGCTGGCCACACTCTTCCTGATGCAGGCCAGGATGCCATTGGCCTTCTTGGCCACCTGGGCACACTGCTGGCTCATGTTCAGCCTACTATCCACCAGCACCCCCAGGTCCCTCTCTGCCTGGCTTCTCTCCAGCCACTCTGACCCCAGCCTGTAGCTCTGCATGGGGTTGTTGTGGCCAAAGTGCAGCATCTGGCACTTGGACTTGTTGAATGCCATCCTGTTGGACTCTGCCCACCCATCCAGCCTGTCAAGTTCCCTATGCAAAGCCCTTCTACCCTCTAAGAGAGCGACACCGGCTCCCAGCTTGGTGTCATCCACGGAATGGAAGACACAAAACTAACATCTACAGTAACAGTATTTTAAAAATAATAGTAAAACCCCCTCAGCTGATTCACACTGAATATTGCTCACTCAGGTTGTGTTCAATGCCTTTTCCCTTCTGTGTTTCAGAGCACATGGAGAATTAATCCTTTGATGTGGAAACAGCTGCATAACTCTTAATTTCTTTTTTTTTCCCTGGGCTGTGAGTTTTTAAGTAAATCACACAATATTGGAAGCTGCACAAAAGAACATCAAAGGGTGCTCCACTCAGCCTTTTATTAAACATCAATCTGATTCAACATTTGAAAGTCAGATTGGTAATGCACTCACAGGGAGTATCGTATCTCTAACTTGCATATTAGAAAGCAGGGCTGCTATGCTGGGAGTTTGGTTTCAGAATATAGAGGAGCTGGAAGGGGCCAATGGCATGACAGGCTGCAACACATTGCCAGCAACTCAAAGAAGCCACATCAGTTGGAAGAGAAAGGGAGCAGGCAGTTGGGGGCGGGCTGAGCAGTGATGTGGTGAGGAATCAGAAGCATGCTGCATGAATGTAATAAAAACTTTCAGATAAGAACATGAATGCATTTCAGTCCTGGAACAGAAGACACTCAAGTTCAAATCTGTTCCTATCTCCTGCGTAAAAAGAACAGGAAACACACTTTTATTAACTCTAAGACGTGAGGGAATGTCTTCACTTGGTTTATGTGCAATCTTCACAACACCTCAAAGCCCATGCAAAAAGTTCCCTAAGTACTTTGGCACCTTCCAAACTCCCACGTTTAGCCACTGAGAGTGAGGTCACTGGTGAGATCACTGCTCTGCTGGACTATCACCTGCAGCAACCGAGCAGGAGAGAAGCATTTGCTAAATGTCACTCTGCACATCTTAGTGTGAAAAGGAAAAATGGCACACAAGACTTTTCTCCTGTTGATCACATGAGACTGGACATTCTTCATAGCACTCCCTCTTCACAGGATTATACAATCATTGCAGTTGGAAAAGGCCTCTAAGATCCAGTCCTACCATTATCTAACTCTACCGAGTCTGGTGTCAAAACATATTCTCAAGCAACACATCTCTGGACTCAACCACCTCCCTGAGCACCCTATTCCAGGGTTCAAGAACCCTCTCAGTGAAGAGTGAAGAAGTTTGTTCAATCTAAACCTCTCATGGTGCAGCTTGAGGCCATTTGCTCTCATCCTAAGTGTCAAAGGCAGTAGGTAGGGCATTTCATTTCACAAGTAAGGAAATCAGCATTTCTGGGAGCTACCACACTTCACAACGGTGCTGGTAGGCAACAAGAGGGTGTGATAGGATACACTTGGATGCAGAGACAACCCTAAGCAGGAAGAAGACTGGGGAGAGGGAACACAGACATAGACTTGAAGATGAGCCCAGCCCAGAAGTCAAATCATATCCTGAGCTGTATCAAAAGAAGTGTGGCCAGCAGGCAATGAGGTGATTCTGCCACTGCTCTGGTGAGACATGGACTTGCTGAAGTGGTCCAGAGGAGGGCTGCAAAGATGATCAGAGGGATGGAGTGCCTCTTCCATGAAGACAGGCTTCAGCCTGAATTGGGGCTGTTCAGCATAGAGAAGAGAAGGCTGCAGGGAGACCTTTTAGCTACATTTCAGTACCTGAAGGGGACCTATGGGAAGGCTAGGGAAGGACTGTTTAGAAGGCAGCAGCAGTTTAGAAGGGTTTGTAGCAATAGGATGAGCTGCAACGGTTTTAAACTGGAGCAGGGTAGATATTAAGTTGGACCTAGGGAGGAAGTTCTTCATAACAAGAGTGGTAAACTACTGTGACAGCTTTTCCAGGGATTATCACAGTACCACAGTATCACCAAGGTTGGAAGAGACCTCAAAGATCATCCAGTCCAACCTGTCACCACAGACCTCAGGACTAGACCATGGCACCAAGTGCCACATCCAATCCCCTCTTCAACACCTCCAGGGATGGGGACTCCACCACCTCCCTGGGCAGCACATCCCAATGACCAATGACTCTCTCAGTGAAGAACTTTCTCCTCACCTCCAGCCTAAACTTCCCCTGGCACAGCTTGAGACTGTGTCCTCTTGTTCTGGTGCTGGTTGCTAGAGAGAAGGGACCAACCTCCTCCTGGCTACAACCACCTTTCAGGTAGCTGTAGAGAGCAATGAGGTCTCCCCTGAGCCTCCTCTTCTCCAGGCTAAACAACCCCAGCTCCCTCAGCCTCTCCTCACAGGGCTGTGCTCAAGGCCTCTCCCCAGCCTCATTGCCCTTCTCTGGACATGTTCAAGTGTCTCAATGTCCTTCTTGAACTGAGGAGCCCAGAACTGGACACAATACTCAGGGTGTGGTTGAGGCCCCATCCCTGGAGACGTTCAAGATCAGGCCTGATGTAGCCTTGGGCAGCCTGATGTAGTTGGAGGTGTCCTTACTGACTGCAGGGGGTTGGACAAGATGACTCTTGAGGGTTCCTTCCAACCCAATGCAATCTGTGACTCTGTAATCAGGACATAATGCTCAATCCTGAGATAACCAACAGTACCAGGCAAGATAGGGCTGCCAATAGATGAGAATTAACACATCTGGAACTCTAGCAGCTAACAGGGCTGTCCAGGGCGCTGCAGAGGCAAAACAGGCATTGGGACCTCTCTGTGCTGCTGTGCTGAGGCAGTCTGCTGCCCAAGGCAATATACCTTACTCATGCCCTGGGTGTGCCATTTTGGCTAAGAAATGAAAACACTAGGGATGACAATGGCAGATATCAGACAAATGCAACAGAGAACAGAAGCAGAGAGCAGAAACCTGCAAATGGAATGTTAGAAAACAACTCATTTTCAGGTAAAGCTGTTTCTAAGGAGTCTTGCAGGGGCTCATTTTTAGTCCTGTGCCATACATCCTTTTTATGCACATAGATAAAGCAAAATATATCTCTGGGTATGTGTATAGACAGTAAAAACAGCTCTGTCTCCCTCTGTGCATATGTGTCTATATACATATGCATGTGTATAAATAACCTGGAATATCCAAACCTTGGAAACATCAGAAGACTGAAAGACAAAAGGAATGGCAAAATGACAAACCACTGACACAGCATGACTGGGAAGAAGCTCTCTAATAAAGTCCTACAATGAGAAAGTGAGAAAATATGCCCAAATAGAAGAGGGATCTTAATGATGAGAAGCAGTTGGCCTTAAAGATTTGCAGGTCAGAGTGTGTAATCGAAGCATAAATAAATTGCCAATGTGATATAGAATAGGATAGAATAGAATAGAATAGAATAGACCAGACCAGACCAGACCAGACCAGGTTGGAAGAGACCTTCAAGATCATCGTGTCCAACCCATCGACCAATCCAACACCACCTAATCAACTAACCCATGGCACCAAGCACCCCATCAAGTCTCCTCCTGAACTCCTCCAGTGATGGTGACTCCACCACCTCCCCAGGCAGCCCATTCCAATGGGCAATCACTCTCTCTGTGTAGAACTTCCTCCTAACCTCCAACCTAAACCTCCCCTGGCGCAGCCTGAGACTGTGTCCTCTTGTTCTGGTGCTGGCTGCCTGGGAGAAGAGACCAACCTCTGCCTGTCTACAACCTCCCTTCAGGTAGCTGTAAACAGCAATAATGTCTGCCCTGAGCCTCCTCTTCTCCAGGCTAAGCAACCCCAGCTCCCTCAGCCTCTCCTCACAGGGCTTGTGCTCCAAATATCTAACCAACTTTGTTGCTCTTCTCTGGACACCTTCCAGCAAGTCAACCTCCTTCCTAAACTGAGGGGCCCAGAACTGGACACAGTACTCGAGGTGTGGCCTGACCAGTGCAGTGTACAGGGGCAGAATGACCTCCCTGCTCCTGCTGGCCACACTGTTCCTGATGCAGGCCAGGATGCCATTGGCCCTCTTGGCTGCCTGGGCACACTGCAGGCTCATGTTCAGCCTACCATCAACCAGCACCCCCAGGTCCCTCTCTGCCTGGCTGCTCTCAGCCACTCTGACCCCAGCCTGTAGCACTGTCTGGGGTTGCTGTGGCCAGTGTGCAGAACCTGGCACTTGGATGTGTTCAATCTCATGCAGGCAGTTCTTGGAACACTCAGCAGCATCTGAGAAGTTATTTATTTTTCTGCTGCTGGTGCCACTTCTAGGGAAGCACCAATTCTCATTCCTGTCATAATGTTTCATGGAAGATACAGGAAAACTAGCAGAGACTCAAAGGCAGCCTCCAGGATGATTAAAGAAGTGGGCAACAGGACTTGCAGTGAACAGGTAGGATGTCAATAATTTTTGTTTATCAGAGAGGCTGTTACAGATTATTTAGTCCCCAGCTGCACATAACTATGTTAAAGAAACTTGGGCAGCCTCTGTGTGCTGCTGTAACAAGAAACAAAAGGACAGACAACCAACACATTACTTTGAAGCACGGATGAGACATGAATGCTTATCTGCAAGAGTAATTAACTGAGACAACACCTAAAAATAATTGCTCTTACTTCATCAAGCACAAGGAATGCCTGCTTTAAAGAATGAGAAGTACCTCAGATGTATCTGCACAGCTTCTGAAAAACAGTGTCACTGGAGGAAGCTTCATCTCCTCTTGCTGGATTTACTGTGCAAGGGGGAAAAAAGACAGTCTCTGCAAGGCTTTCATGTCTCACCCTCTTTTGCTCATTATGTTCTTCTCAGAGAAGGAAGAATAAATCACCTCATTAAGACTCAGGGTTTGACAGGATTTCAAATTAAAATGTGGTTAGAGAAAGCATTGCCAAAAGATTTTTAAACTTAATTTAATCAAGCGTGACCACTGAGTGGATACACTTCTCATTATCAATAAATATGTACCCCACAGGTTACTCTCACACGCAGAAAACCTGCTTCTGACTCTTTTTTCCCTTCTTTTAATAAGAAATGTCTGCTTGTTTTCAAAGGTGCTTCCAGGATCGTGGACCTCCTCTAAAAATTCTTGCCATGCCATCTACCTTTAGGTTTTAGTTCAAACCTGCTTTCTTTTTTCTTGGAAGAGAATAAGTTTGAAGAGATTTGCTGAGAAAAACATTCTCCTTTCCAAGAAAAAAACTGAATGAGAACATCACATCATCGTTGTAAAAATCCATGTGTACAACATCCAGAATTAGAGTAAGCTTGCATAGCTTTTCTTTGCTACTGAATATGCAAACTGAGCCAACTTCTTTCCAAATGTCTGGATGTGGAAGAACCAGGCCCCAAGTGAGAATGCATCTCAGCAAATGCCCCTCACCACATGCCTGCACCTGAATGAGTCACTCTAAGCTTCCTTTATAGTCACTGGGGAGAAAGAGGCACTCTCAGGACAGGATTTATCTCATCCTGAAGCAGCCATCTAAAATTCGTTGCATGAATCCTGTCCATTGTTTCTCTCCAGTGAATATGGAATGAAGTCTAGGAGGAGCAGTTCGGGCATAGATGTTCACATTACAGATGGCTAGAATGTGACAGTATTAGTGCATCCCTTCTCATGATTTGTCCATAACAGCAGAGAAACCACTAAGGGCAGCTCTATGTTGGGGGCTTTTTGTTCTAAAATGTTATGATGATCATTGTATCCAAACTGGAAAACTTCCTGTAGTGGTTTGAGCCTTAACTGGGAGGTAAGAGCTCAGATGGGGGCAAGGCTGAGAATCTCTCCCCTGCTCCCCCCTCCTCCCTCCCAACAGAGAGGGGAAAAAAAAGGAAAGGGAAGGAGCAAATCCACCAATTAATAATTTGGAGTCAGCCTGGAAGCAGAGAGGTAAAGAGTTTTCTTTAAACAATATATAACACTAACAGGTAAGGTTCACAAGGGCAAGGAACAAGGATGGATGGGAGGGGGAAAAAAAACCTAATACAAAACCAGTCTCTCTCTGAAGAAGCACAGAGGCAGCAGGGAGAAGGATCAGGCCCAGCCACATGGCAGAGGAGCAGGAAGGCAGCTGCAGTAGCTCTCCTCCAGGAGAGGCAGGAGCCAAAGGAGAGCTAATGACTGCAATGCCCTGCTTTTTATACCCTAGCTGGGCAGGGAGGGGGGAGGGGAACAGACTCAGTTTCCCAGGGGGGAAAACGCCCTGCAGGGAGGGCAAAGCACCCACAAGCCCTCCCCCCTGCTTTGGTTTTTGTTTTCAGGATGGGCATTAACCCACCACACTTCCACAGGACTGGGAGTGCTGAACCACATTAAAAATGCTGAGAAGTTAATTAATATCATATTCCAGGAATAATCAAAATCAGTAAGGACCTGATCCCACAACCCTCCAGTCCATTGTTATGTCCCCTCTTCAGTTTCAGTGGTACTACAGAAAGCTCCAACAAGCAAGGCTGAACACACTCCTGCTTCAGATGGTGCTTTGCAGGGAATGGCATGGAATGGCATGGAATGGAATGGAATGGAATAGTAGTTTCTCAAACTCAGCCAGCAAAGCTCAACCCCAAAAGTTAACAATGACCACAGCATGCAGGCTTTTGTTGACTGCAACCTGACAGCAGAGGGGTTTTAATGGGTGGAGAGGGAGCCTGACTTTTTAGTGTGGTCCTGCTTGTTGAGTAGTACAGACACAAGCATGTCTCAGCAGCTCGAGGGCTGAGCGCTGCATGAGCAGCACAACTGTGTCAGAGCCCAGAAGAGGGGCTGCAAAGGGCCAAGCACCAAAGCCTCCAAGCAAATGAAGACAGAGGCAGTACTGGCATTCAGATTTCATGAGGGAGGCCATTTCAATCCCTGCAGGGAAGGGCTTTGCCAACTCTGCTATTGAGGGATGGGTTATTTTAAAAAGCAGTGGGAAGGACTGATACTTCATCTCTGATTATTGTCTTGGATAAATGAGTATGAAACAAACAGCATGAAATAACAGATGATCTCTGAAATTAAGGCCAGGATAACAACTGTTATTTTGAAACCCCAACTGAGATCCCTTCACACTCAAATGTCCATGGTCTACTAAATCACTCAAATCACAGTGGAGAGAGCAATTCTGTGCTGAGATTGAGCAACCAGCCAAAGCTGTGTCACTCAGAGCAACAGATCTCTCCACTTCCACCTCATTGTTCAGAAGCCCTGCAATGGCATCTCAGACTTCACAGTGCCAACTGCCAAAACCCTGGCAGCTGAAGGGAACTTAGGACGTAGTACTAATGCAGATGTGTGAAGGGCTGGCATTATTAGCCATGATTTGTGATGCCATTGATCAGTTCCCAAGTGCTAGGAGTTTCCCCCATTCTACAGATTGTGGAGCTCCTCCAGTTCTGCCTGTGGCTAACCAACACAGCTCTCTTCTCTTGCAAGTTTCACCCTGAATCAGCCCCTCAGGGAGGCCAGGGTTGAGGAGGAACTCCCCAACAGGAACTCCCCAACATAAAGTTTAATGGATTCAATCAAAGAAAGCTCCTTTTAGACAAAGTCTGTGAGAATACAAACTCAGGAAGGACTTCAGGATACTTTTGTCATTTGAAAGCAATCTGTGTTTACAACTATAACACCAGCTCTCAGATTTTAGGCTGTGCTAGAGTACAATATTTAGATGACACAGGTAGAATAACTTGAGGCACATATTCCCCTCTGGGGACCAAAAAATAACAGCAAAAAAAAACCCCCAAACTCATACTTTGTGAGTGGCAATCCAGCATTTCATCCACTGTGGTAGGTCAGCTGACTTGTTGAAGCAATAAAACTAAATTCTGCATGATTTTTGGGAGGGTGCTAATGGCTATGCCCAAGTTCAAAAGAATATAATTCCAACAGAATCGACTGCTTAGAGCTGGAACAAGATGGATACCTGGTAAAACAAAGCCATATGTCATCTCACAGGGATTCTTCAAAAAATATTACCCATTGAGGTATTTTTAACCATCAATGCCTTTGCACCTGACACTTTATATAAATAATAGTCAAAGAAATGAGGCCTAAGAGGAACAAAAATGTTCAAACTGACCTCTTCTGCTGAGCACTATCCTTGTGTTATTTACTGATATTATGTTCACCCAAACCCTGACCAGCTGAACACAATGATTTACTTCCTATCACCAATAAAAGTCAACAATTAAAACTCCTGGCAGCCGCCAGTGAAGTCTTAGAAGTTATGCCATCTGTTGGCATAGCCACTGCCCATCTATGATTTGCTCCCAGCTGCCAACAAGCATACCCTTCACTCACACCCCTCAACCTGTGGAGGGACACAACCCACAGCACAGCTCCAAAATATTCGTCTGTGGGAATGCAGAAATCCTGTGAAATTCTTTCCCTCAGTTTACACAGCTCTTTAGACAGCCTCAAGTTCACAGTGCTTTACTTCTAAGGGAAATCATTTTCAAAAGCAGAAGTGCTGGAGCTCAGAGAATTCAGCACTCAGATGAGTGATGTCCTTTGAATGAAGTACACCTCAGTGGTCTGCCTCTGAGGTAATTGATCTTGCTGCAGCAGGGACATACACCAAGAGGTAAGTGTGTGGGTAGTCTGGTCCTAAACCAGTCAAGGATGAAATCCTAGCCGAAGTCTCAGGCAAAACTGCATCAACTTCAGTGGGCCCTGAGTTTTATATCAGGAGTCCATGAGATGGAAATACCTCAGCCAATGATAAAATGCTGTCAAGTATCATTTCTGATAAGCAGCTCCCTGACACATCTCATGTCATAGTACATAAACCAGAATCTTTAACAACCTTGAAATGATGTCCCTTGCCCATCAATTACTATTATGTTTATTATCAATTACAATAAAGTTACTTCATTATTAAAAGGAGATGGCTGTGAGGATCCTTTGCAGTTGTTCCATTCACCTGGTGGGGTGTTTGAATTAATTTATCTGAGAAACAGCATCTAAGGGATCCAGCACACACAGGCTTGAACATTTCTTTTCAGAGCATCATTAAAATGTCACTCTATTTTTCAAATGCTAAAGTAAGCTCCAGCGGAAGAGTGTGTGCAGAAATCTTTCCACCATGCAACTGCTCTTAAGAGGAAGATTTACTTGAAACTAACAAGTGACATGAATGAGGGGAAAAAAACAACCCACCACAACTTATAATAGCAATTGTTTTACAAAGTAATAGCTGATCATTGTGACATCACACTGTGAATGACTGGAAGCAAATCAGGTTTGTCTGCTGGGTGCACAAAGCAATATGGCAGCTGCAGATGACACTCTCATACAGCACCTGCTGCTGTAAAACATCTATCTGCACTGAGCTCTTTACAGCTAACTGGTGCACATAAAGAGAAAAATAACACAGCTGATTCTGTTCTTCCAACAACTGAAACAGATAAACTATATACCATATAGATAAACTATATCCTGTGGAATCCTTAAGCACTAATGCATGATCTGGTTGCTGACCTCTTTATGCTGTGTAATTGAGGTGCCTTGTCCTGTCAGAAACTTGAGCAGTATTTTAGGAACAAAAAGCTGTGTAAGAGTTAAATTGTTCTTCCTTTCCCTGGGGCTGTATGGTACTGCTGCCAATAAATATAAAGTTTATTCTGGCAGTTTTCTCATAGTTTTGGGTTCAGAACACAAAAGATTAATCATAGGAGACCTCAGTCTAGATCATAGCATCATAGTATCAGTGAGGGTTGGAAGGGACCACAAGGATTATCCAGTTCCAACCCCCCTGCCATGGCCAGGGACACCCCACACTAGATCAGCCTGGCCAGAGCCTCATCCAGCCTGGGCTTAAACACCTCCAGGGACAGGGCCCCAACCACCTCCCTGGACAACCCATTCCAGGGCTTCACCACTCTCATGGGGAAGAACTTCCTCCTCACCTCCAGCCTCAATCTCCCCACCTCCAGCTTCATTCCATTCCCCCTAGTCCTATCACTCCCTGAGATCCTGAGCAGTCCCTCCCCAGCCTTCCTGTAGCCCCCTTCAGATCCTGGAAGGCCACAATGAGGTCACCTGGGAGCCTTCTCTTCTCCAGACTGAACAGCCCCAACTCCTTCAGTCTGTCCTCACAGGAGAGGTGCTCCAGCCCTCTGCTCCTCCTCGTGGCCCTTCTCTGGACACCTTCCTGCACCTCCACATCCCTCTTGCAATAGGGGCTCCAGAACTGGAGGCAGTACTCCAGGTGGGGTCTCCCCAGAGCTGAGCAGAGGGGGAGGATCACTTCCCTTGCCCTGCTGGCCACACTTCTCCTGCTGCAGCCCAGGCTCTGGTTGGCTTTCTGGGCTGCAAGTGCACACTGAGAGCTCCTGTTGAGCTTCTCCTCCCCCAGCACCCCCAAGTCTCTCTCCTCAGGGCTGCTTTCCAGATGTAACCAGAAGACACAAAAAGATGCATGCCTGTGATACTTTGACTTTAGAAAGCAAACAGGAGTTAGGAAGATAGTCAACTGCTGAAGGGATCATAACCAGGAAACTGGTTTGAAAAATGTCCTGTGGCCTAAACTCTTTCTGCTGAGATCCTTGAGGTTAGGCTGGAAAATGTTTTCAGTCCATGTACCTTCTGTACAAGAGGATTTGAGTTTTGGTTGTAGTACTACAACAATGCCAACCTAAAGTAAAATAGTGCCCTGACTTGAGTCCAGCAGCTGGCCTGGGCTCAGCCTTCACAGGAGTTTTAATCAAAACATTTGGAAGCCAACACCTCATTAGAAATATTTTTTACCTCATTTTAGTTTAAATTCAAATTTCCAGGTACAAAAATGTTTTATTATGTAGCAGAGAAGTGCTCCTTCAGTCATCTTTTGCCAGCACTGACAGCTGGAAGCACAGAGTGAAAGCTTTCAGCATTCCTTTATTCATTCACTTCAGTTTCGCTGCTTCCTTTTCATTCCTTGCCACCACAGCATATTCAGAAAGGAGAGGCTTGTAAAGTCACACTGTCACCATGAGAATATGCTGCTAATAGTGGTGATGCTGCTCTTCTAGCAAATTCACACCATCCCACACCACACTGGAATGGAGGAGTAATGCTCCCTTAATGAAATGAAATACAAATATGTAAGCAAATAGAAGTAAGACAGCAGTAACTATTCTACTAAACCCACACACCTTACTGCAATACCCTTTGAGTTTGTGCACAGCTCCTCCAGCTTTCATCTGCTTGGCCACACAGGCTGCAATATAGGCACAAGTCAAATGGCAGTTACAAAAAGTGGCAATAAAGTCATGAGGCAGCAGCACTAAAGAATATCCCCTAAGAAAAGAATATGATTCTTACTTATTCATTAGCTCTTGGCAAAGGAAAGATAAAGCCATTTATGACTGACCTCAAGTAATCCAAAGACAAAACTCACAGTATCACAGTAGCACCAAGGTTGGAAGAGAGCTCAAGAATCCATTCTGACTGACTCAATTGCTCCGACGGCTTTCTCAATGTCCTGACAGGCTGAGCACAGCTGCAATGAATGTAATTTAGAGTGGTTTGATCAGAAGGAAAAAATCAACTTCATGAAGATTTAAAAACAAGAATGCATTTTTTACAAGACCTTTTCAAACATTCTTCTCTGTGAAGTGATCAAATAGGCACGCTCTGCCCATCAGATCTTTAATTGATAAGCTCACTACAAACCAGTATTCCCAATCACACGCTCTCCAATGACAACTCAGACAAGCTTCTCAGACAATAACTCTGCCTACAAATTCAGAGCTAAAAATAGTTGGTGGGTCAGCCTTTTTGATAACATCTGTCTTCAAGTGACTTAACAACCATCCACAGCCATAGCCTAGGATCAAAGTTGCCCTTATTAAAATGGATCGTCAGCGCAGCGCATGCTGAAAGATGTTAATAGACGTGGAACGGTTAACATAGCTGTGGTGTAAACATATCACACATTTCTTTGGTTATGTTTTTAATTCATGGGCTGCTGCAAAGCAGCTCTCTGGATGTGGCTTGGCTTATGGGACTTATAAAATGCCTGAAAGTTGACTTACTGCAGGTTTTGATAAGGCTCAGGAAACAACAGGAAGAGTGGTTTGTTTTCCTGTAACGGCAGCTCACACCAGGCTGTTGAATGTGGGAAGCATCCCGGAGGCTCTTCTCCACCTGCCATTCTTTGACAAGCACCCCAGCTGCTTCTAAGCTGATTATTGTTCATTTGAAACTGCAAAAATCACAGTGTAAAGATAATGTATAGAGAGAGGCTTTAGAATACCCAGAATAAACATCAAGGGCTGGGAGGGCATGCAAGGTGAGGTGCACTCTGCTTCCAGTCGAGGCTCTCACCTCCATATCAAAGACAAACAAGATGAAAAAGGGTCACGATGGTGAACATCTCTGTAGCCCTTTTTGTCTCTCCTCTCCTGTCTTTTCAAGGCTGAGAAAGCACAGTCACATGCCTGTGTAAATGAGTTTGTAGTACAGAATGCAGTCTTGAAGCCTCTTTCCTTAGAGAGTCAGGATTTTCATGACATGAAGGGATGAGAGTGAATGTTAGAACTTTTTCTTTTCACCTTCCCATAAAGCAGATGGAACACAGTAACACTCCACTCTCACACTTCTCAACCCTCCTCAGTTAAGATCACATCTAAGGGCATGTGGAGAGGTCACTTGCCATGTCTATCCCAGCTCCACTCTCTCTTTTAAGCTTGTCACCACATAGGGAAAAAAAAAAAAGTGCTTCTACAGTAGCACTGTGCACTAATAATTTCCTTCCTGCAGGTCAGGGAATAATTGCCAGGCAATGATAAGCAGTCATTATTCAGTGCAAGTCATGACTTAGTTTGATCTGAGAGAGCGAGCTAGCAATTCACAATATGAAACACCTTAGCCATCAAGCCTCAGTGCATTCTCATTTTGTTTTAGCCTAAAGGAATCTGGAGGTCTAACACATATGCTTTTAATGCTGTGTATCTAACAAGCAAGACTGGAGCACACAAAATAAAACAGAGCTGCTGCTGCTAGCTTGCTTTAAATGCAAACAAGAAACCCTGCACGTGGAATTTATTCAGAAAAGAAGTTGGTATAATCAACTTTTCTTTTCTTTTGATGCCTGGCTCTGTTTCTCTACCTGTCAAAGTGTTCCAGAGTATTAGTGGCACTCCCTTACCTTTTCTCTACATGCCCTCTTGGTGCCCTCCAGACCACACTCTGTCACAGCATGCTCATGTGGGAAAGACTGTAGGAAAAGTTTTTCTTCTGCTTCTGCTCCTTCTCTTAGATTTTCTGGCAGATCAGTGCTGTTCAGAAGACTGATTTAGTAAAGTCCACAGTTTTGTCAGCTTCAGAGAAATAAAGCCACCTAAAGCTCTTAAAGACTGGTTTTATTAACTGGGTAAATCTTTACATATAAGCAGATTAAACCAAGCCTGAGATACGACTTGCATTTCCTTGTATTGCAGACTTGATGGATAGTTCAAAATTACTCTAGCCAGAGAGGCTACCACTAGCTCATCTGGGGTTTAAATCTATTTTTAAACCAGTGCTTGATTGGTGATTTCTTTATAACCACTCTACATGTACAAGCTCCCACCTTGCAGAGAAGGTGAGTGAAAGAGATGAAACTGGGAATCAGAGGGCAAGAGGTGAATTCAGATCACAGTAGGGATGAAGGAACACCCCACAGCCAAGGTCTCTGAATGGCTGAGGCATCCTATGGTGGAACGGGTGGGGCCCCATTAATTGGATGGATTAATTAAGGGGTTAATCACGTACAATGCTAGGTACAGCAAGTATTAGGAAGGAGGAGGAGCCCTAATTGGTAAGATTATTTCTTGATAACTTCAGTCCCCCTGATGGGAAAGAAGCCCTCTGGTTTTGGTAGTTACATTTACTTCTAGCAATGGTTTCAAAACAGTCTTTGGAAGTACTACACAAGCTTACAAACCTCTATGCAGTCAGGCCATGGCCATGTGAAATGGTGAGAAGAAAAAGTATCATTAATGTACTAAGTATTGAGTTTAAAAGAGTTTGTCTTCTGATCTGACTGCAGGCAATGTGAACTGTTGGCATTTAGGCCCTCTTAACATCAGGCCATCTGTTCAAAATTGGTTCAAAAAGAGTTCCTGCCACCCAATGGAAGACTTTTTGTCAGCACAATCATAATTCAGACATCAGGGCAGTTGGGATCTCTTCTCTAGACCAGGACAGATTTTAGCTTACTTTTTCAGGTCTTCTACAATTCTTTCCATGAAGCTCCACATTTTGCACTGTAGAAATGAAAGAGATGTTGGAAGCTAATTTCACCCTGAGGGTTGTGACACACTGGCACAGGTTGCCCAGGGAGGTGGTGAAAGCCCAGGCTGGATGTGGCTCTGAGCAACCTGCTGTAGTGTGAGGTGTCCCTGCCCATGGCAGGGGCGTTGGAACTGGCTGATCCTTGAGGTCTCTTCCAACCTTAACAATTCCATGATTCAATTCTATGGTTCTATGCTCTTTAGCCTGCTAATTATTGGTAGGTCTTTACTGGCTTTCTTCAGCAAAGGGAAGTTTAAATGCTTCTTCTTAAACAAAAATAAATGAAAGAGTAATTAGCAGTTAGCCTCACACTAATGAAACATAACAGTGCCCCAATATCATGTGTGCATGTGTGATGGGGAAAACACTTTGGTGTATACACTAAATTACATTTCAGGAGACAGAATGAGATTTTTGAGTGTACTGGAAGGGTCTCTCTCACTATCTCGAGTAACTTCTTAAACTCCCATCCCCTAGATCCTCACAGTCATACCACAGGTAAATGTGGCAGGTTTTTACTGTACACCACCTCAAACATAATCTTTTTCATCCATGTACAGGGCTAAATCTCTTCACTGCCTCCATTCATCTAACAATGCATTACCGAAACTCACTTTTACTGTGCTTGAGGAAAACAACAGCATCTTGTCCTTATCAATGACTCTTCCTTCCCTAGACAACAAGCATAAGCCAATGACTTCATTTTAAGTTCCTCCATGGCCCACATCCTCCATGTCAATCACCTTTCACCCAAGAATGCCTCCTTGTTCCATCTTGGACTGTCTGGTTCTTGCAATTTCAAACATTTTGTGTGTATTCTTATGCTGATCTGAACATCTGAGAGGACCTGCCTGTACACATTCACAAACTGACTTAATTACTAAACACTGATCCTTCTTAAACATCCTTCCTTAAGTTGATGCTACAAAGACATTCCCAACACTTCCGTAAGTTCATAGTACCACAGTATCAGTCAGGGTTGGAAGGGACCACAAGGATCATCTAGTTCCAACCCCCCTGCCATGGGCAGGGACACCCCACACTAGGTTGATGCTATGCTTAAAACTACTGTCATGCTGGCAACAAGCATCTTACTGTCACCTTGACCTCCCCAACCCTCCCAAGTTCACTGTTTTGTTACTGCCTTGGAATGGAAGTTCTTCGGTACAAACTTGGGTGACAGTGGAACAGGCTGCCCAGGTGGGCTGGGGAGTCTGCCTCTCTGGAGATCTGATGCTCTGGCAGGGGGATTGGACTAGATGATCTATGAGGTCCCTTCCAGCCCCTAGCATTCTGTGGTTCTGGGATTACCTATGAAGTGCACTATGACTGAATACTGGGTGGAAACTGAGCTACAGCATTCCACACTGCAGTACCAAATGCTTTACCTGGGTTTTTTCTCTGCCTGTAACGGTGATCTCCACTTTTGGCCTGTGCAGTGTGCCACCATGTGATGCTACAGGCAGTTTTCACATGCATTTGGTAGAATTTCCCAAGGCAGGGAGATTTGCTTTGGTTCCCTCCCTTTTGTAGCTGTACCTGCTGAGAATGAAAGGCAACCAGTGTCCTAACAAATGCAAACCAAATTCATTGAGGGAACAGAAATACTTCTATTGATGGAATTGGACACATTTCCACTCCTTTTCTGAGCACATACCTTGAGCTTCATTTGCTGCACGTTTTTCCTTTATCTGTGTCTGTACTTATGCCAAACTTCATCAGAAATTCTTTATAATCCACTACATTGGAGTGTCTAAGACAGCAATGATTCCACAGCCTAGAGATAAAGAGCCATTCCTCAGATATTCTAGATCACATTTGTAGTAAACCGAAAAAAAAACAACCAACCCACAAAATTTATGAAGCCTTCAGTATCAAAATAGGTAACAGATTAAGAGAAACAAATAAGCAGTGAATTACTTTTTCTCTATCTTCCAACCAGATTTTTCTCTGGTCTCTTTCCTCTGCCCAAGATTGTCTGCATAATATTATTCAAATCCTACACAGAGTGCATTTTCTTGGCCATCTACATGCACATGAATTTTAATACATCCACACAAGGGTATTTCTGGTAATGTAAAAATATTATTATGTACTTAAACAAATTCCAGTGCAACTTAGGATAAGTCAGATCTCAACTCTGCAGCAAGTCGCCTGGATTCTGTACAAGCAAGCTGGAGAATCTGCACTACCCTCATCTGGATTAAAAGGGAACCTCACTTGGCAGTTAGAACTCATTTCCACATGGCATTAACATCTACAGCCTGGAAATTAATCTCTGATTGCACGTGTTTACCTCTCCTGACCAGCAGTGACATCCCTGGTACGCTTGGCACCCTCAGGGCGTACCGAGGTGCTTGGAACGAGTGAGCGGTTTTCACCTTTCAGAATGGCAGTTTGTTACAGAACCAAGGACCAGTGGCAACCTCCAGTCCCCTTCAGAAAACACTGCTGTCAAACTAGAGAAGGGCAGACTTAGATTGGAAATATCAGGAAGAAGTTCTTTCCTATGAGGGTGGTGGAGCACTGGGACAGGCTGCCCAGGGGGGTCGAGGCCCTATCCCAGGAGATATTCAAGGTAAGACTCAATGAGGGCCTGGGCAGCCTGATCTTGTTGAGGATGTCCCTGCTGACTGCAGGGAGGTCGAACTGGATGACCTTTAGAGATCCCTTCCAGCCTGAACCATTCCATGAGTCTATGATTCATGCTTATGTTTTATCTTCCTAATCATGAAACCAGGAAAGATGTGGGTTTTTAAAGGAACATTAAGATTCTGTGGCGTAAAGGGGACTCATATATTGCCTGAAGCTAAAATGGTACCATTGGAACAGTTTGTGTGTCACAAGCAACTAAGCTTCTCTTCACTTCCCTTGCATTTACCACCACAATTAGTCTGCAAATACAACAAAACTTGTGTTTGATTAAAGCATGTCTGATAAAAATGCATCTAGTTAGTCCTGATTAAAGTGTTCCAAGGACTAATAGCAGAAGAATTGCTTGCATGATTCTTCATTGGAATTCATCTGTCTATTGAAGGTACAACACCATATGATGTAGTCATCTCTTAAACTCTTTCTTTAAAGGCTAAACAGGTTGTCTTCTAGCACTGAGCTCTAGAGAATTCACACCCTCCCTTGAATCATGACTACAGCTTCTTTTTTTTCCTTTCCCCAATTTTCCATCCCACTGGAAATGAGAGCACCTCCTGTGAAGCTGGGCTCTGGTTTTGGCTTTAACAAGATAGGAAAACAAAAGTCCTATTTCTGCTCATTTTCTAGCTGTCTTTGGGTTAACCCTTTGAGGGGGAGGAGGCAAGGCTTGGTGGGGCAAGTTCCATTTGCAATTTATGGAAAGAATAGAATAGAATAGAATAGAATAGAATAGAATAGAATAGAATAGAATAGAATAGAATAGAATAGAATAGAATAGAATAGAATAGAAGTAGAGTAGAGGACAATTAACCAGGTTGGAAGAGACCTTTGTGACAGGTTTGACTTGATGATCTTTGAGGTCTCTTCCACCCTTAGTGATTCTGTGATTCTGTGGAATCATCAAGTCCAACCTATCATCCAACACCATCTAATCAACTAACCCATGGCACCAAGCACCCCACTCTGTCTCTTCCTAAACACCTCCAGTGATGGTGACTCCACCACCTCCCCAGGCAGCCCATTCCAATGGGCAATCACTCTTTCTGTATAGAACTTTCTCCTCACCTCCAGCCTAAACCTCCCCTGGCACAGCCTGAGACTGTGTCCTCTTGTTCTGGTGCTGGTTGCCTGGGAGAAGAGACCAACCCCCACCTGGCTACAACCTCCCTTCATGTAGTTGTAGACAGCAATAAGGGTGACCCCTGAGTCTCCTCTTCTCCAGGCTAAGCAACCCCAGCTCCCTCAGCCTCTCCTCACAGGGCTGTGCTCCAGACCCCTCCCCAGCTTCGTTGCCTTTCTCTGGACACGCTCCAGCAACTCAACATCTTTCCTAAACTGAGGGGCCCAGAACTGGACACAGGACTCAAGGTGTGGCCTAACCAGTGCAGTGTACAGGGGCAGAATGACCTCCCTGCTCCTGCTGGTCACACTGTTCTTGATGCAGGCCAGGATGCCATTGGCCTTCTTGCCAACACTGCAGAAAACAGATTCTGAGTAGATATAAAGAGGAAATTTTTTACAATGAAAGTGGTGGTGAAACACTGAAACCTGCTGTCCTGAGAGGCAGTATGAACAGTGAACAGTGCTCTGAGGACCTTGATGTAGATGAAGATATCCCTGGTCACTTGCAGGAGTGTTGGAATAGATGACCTTTAAAAGCCTCTCCCAACACAAAGCATGTGTGACAGTTTTAGGCTGTGCCTTTAAGGAAAGGAGAGCTACAGAATACTCTAGCTGAATGTTTTGGTGTAAGAAGGAAAACAAAGCTAATTCTAACCAAATTTCATTGGTAGATCAGTAGGAATGTAGCTTTAAGGATTTTAGTCTCAAGTCAGTCTGGGCAGCTGCCTTCTTTCTTTTGTTCTTGGTGGTGCTGACCTTGGACTAATGAGATAAGAAACTAACTTTTTTTCCCCTTAACATCTACTTTGAACTAACAGAATTTCCCTTAACATCCATTTTCTCTCTTTAATCCTTTTTGGAAAAAGGGAAGAAGGGGGGAAAGGGGTTTTGGGGGCACCCTCCTCCGGAGGGAGTTTGTGTGTCACATTCTTTCCTGTGTGTTTCTGTATCTCCTGTAAATACTGTGTAGTTTGTATACATCCATTGCATGTCCTTCTGCTTGTAAAAATACAGCCCTTTCCATTTGCTTCTCCAACTGAGCTCGCTGTGGTTTGTGTGTGTGGGGGGAGAACTGAACTTTTCTCCCTACCACAGCATGCTATGGTTCTATGTTTCTAAGCACAAAGATGCTTATTTTATGTATTTTAAAGTCTGGGTTTAGTTTTCAGTTTAGTGTCTATTCCTTAAGCAACACTTCCACTCAAGTTATATGTTTAAGTTAGTACTTTTCAAACCATCAAAGCTGACAATGCACTCCCTAACTATCAAAATATGCTAATTATAAGCACAACTCTTCGTTATTTTGATGCTTCCTACTTTTGCACCCATACCAATACCTCCTAATTGTGCAACTTGCAAAAGAAACAAATGCACCCATTCTACTTTTTGTGAATCCAGCCCATTGTTCAAGGAAAATAAAACATTCTTTGCACAGAGATTTGCTCTGAAATTGCTGCCAAAGAAAATAACCTTGAGTTATTTGCTGCATAACTGCCACCTGAGTACATTAAAGGTGCCTGGGGACAGCTTCATCTTGGGCACGTGACTTTTAAGGAAAAGCTTTTCAGTTCAATGTTTAAAACTTGCTGCTACATTCCTTCCTTTTCTCTGATTTTTAAATTAAATCCAGTGAACTCATACAGGAAGAAGCTAGGTGGCTGTTGTTCCTGTGTTTTCTGTCTTTTATCTAGCAGTGAAAGTTTGCATTGCCTGGCTGGAGCCAGTGCAGAGGAGGGCAACACAGCTGGGGAAGGGCCTGGAGGATAAATCCTATGAAGAGTGACTGAAGGAGCTGGGGATGTCTAGTTTGAAAGAGAAGAGGCTGAGGGGAGACCTCATTGCCCTCTACAACTACCTGAAAGGACATTGTAGGGAGGCTGGTGCTGATCTCTCACAGGTAATTAGTGATAGAGCACGAGGGAACAGCCTCAAGCTGCAACTGGGTAGGTTCAGACTGGACACTAGGAAAAAAAAATTCACAGGAAGAGTGATCAGGTATTGGATGGGCTGTCCAGGGAGGTGTGTGAGCCACCAACCCTGGATGTGTTTAAGGGTCCTTTGGATGTGGTGATTTGGGGTATGGTTTAGGGGTGAGCCTTGTAGAGTACGGTTCTTGGTTGGACTTGGTGATCCTGAGGGTCTTTTCCAACCTGAATGTTTCTGTGATTCATTCAAGGTGTTTTGGGGATGTTAAGAAAATATGTGTGTGTGTGTGTGTGTGTATAAATATATATGTGTATATTTATCATGAGTGTTTTTCCCCACAAAACTGGTGAATGGGAGTCCTGGTATGAACCCTGGATAACTTTCCTGAACATTAGGCCTAAATGATCAAGATTGCCCAGCTATGCAAGCCTAAATCCTGGGATCTGGATCTAAGGAGAGTTATGTTTTTCAGATAATCACATAAATCATTATATGTCAGGTCCATCCAAAAAGAATTGATTTCTTCCTAGCAGAGACTGTTAGACTTTGGGGGTTTTTATTACATCCTTTTAGTGGGGTAATACAATTGCTCTGTCTGGATTTGGGCTGAAAGAAATGCTATGACTTTGTGAATCCAAAGCACATCTCTGAAAAATTGCATTTTCCCCTAACTATACAGTCAGTGTCCCCAGCACAACAGACATGTATGGGCAGTACCTTATGTCAGGATCCTGAGAGGAAAAAAACAACATCTTAATAATTACAAGACTGGTCCAAAGTCCATTGAAGTTAATTGAGACACTTGAGACTGTGTTCCAGAACAGCCCTAACAGCATTATGGGGAAAAAGCCAGGAGCCTGGAGAACAGCAGAGGCAGAGGTCCTATCAAACCAGATGCACACAGGTCCATGCCACAAAAGATAAACTGTCCAGAGAAATGTGCTAGACAATCATCTCAAACATAGCCCAGCAGCTAGTTGAGCACCCAGGGCCCTAGAATGTCCCCAGACTCACAGCTTTAAAGCTCTTCAGATATCACAGAATCTCAGAATGTTAGGGGTGGGAAGGGACCTCAAAGGATCGAGTCCAGCCTCCCTGTCAGAGCAGGATCACCTCTACCAGATCACATGGGAATGCATCAAGGCAGGTTTTGAGTATCTCCAAAAAGGGAGAAGTATACAGAAGCCTCCCCAGGAACCTGGAAAACAGAACATGTATTTCTGCTGAAATCAGCATTTTAGCCCGAGGAGGGAGCGGGCTGGGAAGCAAGGAGGACAGGTAATTCATACCAGTGAAAAAAGACTGCTACTGTTCCTTTCACCTGCCTGCTTATCGACTCTCTTAAAGCAAGCAAGCAAACAAAACACCGAAGCAGCCCAGGGTGGTTTGAGTTTTGTCAAGCACTGTAGCTGGTGACGATCTGGAGACCATTTTTGGTTCGTTCCCTTTTGCCAGTCGCTTTGCAGGGTTCCGGTTCCTCAGCACTGCCGTCTGCAGCGCAGATTTTTGGAGTGGTAAAGTGACTCACTCAGGCTCTCAGCATGTGAGAAAAATAAGTTGCTGCTTGCCCATTCTACCAGGAATTCAGAGGGATCCATGGATATACTTAAAATAGCAGAGGACATTTAGATTCTGATTTCTTGGGTTGTTCGTGCCTCTCCAGTCACTTCTGGTCCAGCCAAAACTCAGGGAACGTGACCCAAGCCACTGAGCTGGACAGTGTGCTTAGGGCAGGGTGATTAGAGAAGGCATAATTTTTGTACATTAATTAACATCCAGAGAGAGGAGCAGAGTACACTCATCTGTTTTATGTTGTCCTTGAGATTTAACTAGATCAGTGCAAAAATTATCATCACAGAAGGGAATTTGACCTATGATTTTAACCCCACTTTCAAAAGAAAGGCATTTTATTATATATAATATATATACATATTAGTTTCCTTCCTTAAACATATTATTAGCATTAATTACACAGGAACTTGTACTTTGAGAGAAGAATGCATTTTCATTTGCTCCAAGGTTTATCCATAATAGAAATTCAGGCATAATTTAGACATATTTAAGGATTCTCAAGTTGGATAGGCTTCTTCCAAAGAAATGTCTGTGATACTCCATCAGGAATAAAATAAAACAAACGTTACATTTATCTCTGCATCATTTCTGATATGTTCTTGTTTCATTCAGAGGTTACCTGGTACCATTATGTGTTCTTCAGAAGTCTTTTTCTGATAAAAAAGCTTTAAAACCCCCAAATGGGAAGGGAAGGGAAGGGAAGGGAAGGGAAGGGAAGGGAAGGGAAGGGAAGGGAAGGGAAGGGAAGGGAAGGGAAGGGAAGGGAAGGGAAGGGAAGGGAAGGGAAGGGAAGGGAAGGGAAGGGAAGGGAAGGGAAGGGAAGGGAAGGGAAGGGAAGGGAAGGGAAGGGAAGGGAAGGGAAGAGAAGAGAAGAGAAGAGAAGAGAAGAGAAGAGAAGAGAAGAGAAGAGAAGAGAAGAGAAGAGAAGAGAAGAGAAGAGAAGAGAAGAGAAGAGAAGAGAAGAGAAGAGAAGAGAAGAGAAGAGAAGAGAAGAGAAGAGAAGAGAAGAGAAGAGAAGAGAAGAGAAGAGAAGAGAAGAGAAGAGAAGAGAAGAGAAGAGAAGAGAAGAGAAGAGAAGAGAAGAGAAGAGAAGAGAAGAGAAGAGAAGAGAAGAGAAGAGACGAGACCAGGTTGGAAGAGACCTTCAAGATCATTGCGTCCAACCTATCATCCAACACCACCTAATCACAGTATCACCAAGGTTGGAAGAGACCTCGAGGATCATCAAGTCCAACCTGTCACCACAGACCTCATGACTAGACCATGGCACCAAGTGCCACATCCAATCCCCTCTTCAACACCTCCAGGGATGGGGACTCCACCACCTCCCCAGGCAGCACATTCCAATGACCAATGACTCTCTCAGTGAAGAACTTTCTCCTCACCTCCAGCCTAAACCTCCCCTGGCACAGCTTGAGACTGTGTCCTCTTGTTCTGGGGCTGGTTGCCTGGGAGAAGAGACCAACCCCTTCCTGGCTACAACCTCCCTTCAGGTAGTTGCAGAGAGCAATGAGGTCTCCCCTGAGCCTCCTCTTCTCCAGGCTAAGCAACCCCAGCTCCCTCAGCCTCTCCTCACAGGGCTGTGCTCAAGGCCTCTCCCCAGCCTTGTTGCCCTTCTCTGGACACTTTAAAGTATCTCAATGTCCTTCTTAAACTGAGGGGCCCAGAACTGGACACAGGACTCAAGGTGCAGCCTAACCAATGAAACCAAGCACCCCATCAAGTCTCCTCCTGAACGCCTCCAGTGATGGTGACTCCACTGCCTCCCCAGGCAGCACATCCCAATGGGCAATCACTCTCTCTGTGTAGAACTTCTTCCTAACCTCCAGCCTAAACCTCCTCTGGTGCAGCCTGAGACTGTGTCCTCTTGTTCTGGTGCTGGCTGCCTGGGAGAAGAGACCAACCTCTGCCTGTCTACAACCTCCCTTCAGGTAGTTGTAGAGAGCAATGAGGTCTCCCCTGAGTCTCCTCTTCTCCAGGCTAAGCAACCCCAGCTCCCTCAGCCTCTCCTCACAGGGTTGTGTTCCAAGCCCCTCACCAACTTCGTTGCCCTTCTCTGCACATGCTCCAGCAAGTCAACCTCCTTCCTAACCTGAGGGGCCCAGAACTGGACACAGGACTTTTTTCCATTCACTGCTCATGAGAAGCAGCAAAATTTGTATCGATTTGCTCCCTTCCAGCCTGCAGTGCCAAACACAAGGTTTATTGTCCAATACAGCACAAATTTGGATTTTGCATTGCCAAGAGTATTGCTTCTGTTCTATAATTCTCTGTACCAAAATATTTATTTGGTTTTGTTGATATCTAATTCTGGAAAGTATCCCAACCACAAAAAGAATGCAGAGAGTGAAAGAGTGTAGCCAGGCAATAGGAACTGGAACAAACAATAAAAATCTTGGATATTGCTAACAAGGGGGGAAAAATATCCAAACAAAAGCCCTCCAGCGCTGCAGTATCACCCTAATTCCCTTCACTTACTTTTAGGTCTCTCTCCAGCAAAGAGTATCTCCAGTGGGATTTGCTGACAAATTTCATAGACTCAAAACCCCACAGAAAGTCATTCAAAATCAGGACACTAAACAGCCTTTGGAGACAGAGCAGGTAGCATCAGATTCATATCAGTTTGAGGCAGTCTGTAGCTGATCTCCCTGTAAGTCATTGGCACCCATTTGCAAGCATTGTCATCACTTGGTTTCTTTGAAGTGCCTTGTAAGTGCCTTGTAAGCACGATTTCATGGCAACACATTGCCAAACATATTAAGGAAGCATTCCACATCCTCTTTGGATATGTACTCTCCTGTCTCATCACATTTGGGCTTTCTTATTCCCACAATCCCCACTGCAGGCAAAGCTCTGTCTACCTCACATCCCCACATCCCTTCTGTGTGAGAGCGAGCTCTGCTACAGCTTCTGTCACAGACTGTTAGGGGTGCTGGATCCATCATCTCTAAAGCACAAACAGACTCCCAGTATTAACACTTAGACACTGCTCTGTTATAGATGAGCAAAGCAGTCCAGTTTCCAAACACTGTAGGACATTAATCAAGGTTCACATCACACTTCTGGTTTTCTGTCATGTAGCTGTGCAAACCACAGCCCTTAAAGGTTGCTTCTTCTGAAGCTCCTGGTGGATCAATTGCAGGCCTGGATGACTGAGCCACTGAATCAGGCCACTCTTTGATTTCTGGCCTCACAGTGCTTGGAGGCAGCCTCTAGGCTTCCATTTTGCTGTATCACTTCACATGAAAACCATGACAAGGAAAGGGAAAGCAGAGCTCAGTACCCATGATACAGCATTGCCCTGTTCACTGCCTCAAGCTACACAGAATAGAGAGATGTGCCATGGTACCACTTAATTTAAAGCAACAGTGTGCTTCTGCTCCATAGTCAAAAAACAGTCACACAAACGACCTGCAGAACTTCAGCAGAAGCATGAAACAGCTGATTAGAGCTGCTGCCTTTTTGCCAGGCAAGACTGCACTCTGCACCTGGTTATCAGGGTCCTCTGTCCAGTGAGCAGCAATGACTCTCTGCTTTCTCCTCTCACTGATACCCTCTTGTTACATCTGTTCTGCTGAATAATATTGCAAGAGATCTTATGTATATCCTATGTCAGCCAAAGAAACTGACAGGGTCAAGGCAAAAGATGTCCTAACACCTCTTATAAGCAGAGCAAGGGTATCCTTTCCTCTTCTTACTCTGGGAAGCATCTGGTGTTCTCACTATCTCTTCTACCCACCTCTCAGAGCAGAGTAGGCACCATAACCTCCATTCAGACTCCTCAACTCTGTCCTGGTCTGAGGCCAAGAAAGTCCACCCTCAGCATTACTCTGGGAGACTTCAAGGAAGGTGAGTCCTACATTACCTCTCTAGCATCTTAAACCCCACCCTGAAAATCAAACCTTTTGGGATGAGTTCTGATGCAGGACTCATCCCTTCATAATCAATTGCCAAGATATTTATCCTTGCACACTACTGCATCCATTCAGTCAGAGCAAGGTTGAAGGCTGTAACTTGCATACACAAGGTAATCTGCCAAATTAGCCTGCTGCAAGCAGCCCCCAGACATCTGTCATTCAGAATCACAGAATTGTTAGGGTTGGAAGGGACCTCAAGGACCATCTAGTTCCAGCCCCCTGCCATGGGCAGGGACACCCCACACTACAGCAGGTTGCTCAGATCACAAAAGATTCATCATCTATTGTCCTTATTTCTCTCAGAGAAAAATCATGGCTGTTGCTTTACTTACTTTTCAAATTCTGTGTCCTTCCTCTCAAAACAGGCGCTCTCAAGAACTTTCTGCAGTGTGTGCCTCTGCATGGCTGTAGGCAAAACATCTGCAGCACCCAGCGATGTTTCTCACATTCTGTGCAAATTACAATGGACATCCTCAATGAATAAACCCCCAGCACTGACACAGCTGACAAAAAGCAGGCACTGGGAAGCTTTGCTAACATAATGCAAAATGCCATTTTACACCTCTTTGGATAGCACAGGACAACCTGCCCTGGCGCAGCAGGAAACGTTCCAAGAACGCTCCGTGAGAGAGGAGCATTTTGCATGCACTCAGTGTCTAAGGCAATTTCCCTTTCAAATGGCACTAGTAAACTTCAAAACTCTTTTAGGCAAAGCAGTGAACTTCAGATATGATTCATGTGTTCCAAACACAGGCAGAGGATGATGTTTCTTCAGTGACTGAAAAAGAGGTTTGCTGAAAACCAGGTATCAAAGATCAAGGCAGGAATGCAGTGTGTAAGTGTCCATGAGCTCCAGGACACCAGCAAATTATCTGCTCTGCAAATACTGAAGCATTCCTTTTTTCACTTTGACACACAAATAACAACAATCAAGATTCAGGGGTTGAAAGAAAATATATACATGGGACAAACTGACATCCTTCTATGATCAGGTGACTGCCTGGTGGATGTGGGGCAGGCTGTGGATGTGGTCTGCCTGGACCTCAGCAAGGCTTTTGACACTGTCCCCCACAGCAAACTCCTGGCCAAGCTGTCAGCCCATGGCTTGGACAGCAGCTCTCTGAGCTGGGTTAGGAACTGGCTGGAGGCTGAGCCCAGAGAGTGGTAGTGAATGGTGCCACAGCCAGCTGGCAGCCAGGCACTAGTGGTGTGCCCCAGGGATCAGTGCTGGGCCCTGTGCTCTTTAACATCTTCATTGATGATCTGGATGAGGGCATTGAGTCCATCAGCAGTAAATGTGCAGATGACACCAAGCTGGGGACAGGAGTTGATCTGCTGGAGGGTAGAGAGGCTCTGCAGAGGGACCTGGACAGGCTGGACAGATGGGCAGAGGCCAAGGGCAGGAGATTGAACACATCCAAGTGCCAGGTTCTGCACATTGGCCACAGCAACCCCAGGCAGAGCTACAGGCTGGGGTCAGAGTGGCTGGAGAGCAGCCAGGTAGAGGGGGACCTAGGGGTACAGAGAGAGTGATTGCCCATTGGAATGGGCTGCCCAGGGAGGTGGTGGAGTCACCATCACTGGAGGTGTTCAGGAGGAGACTTGATGGGGTGCTTGGTGCCATGGGTTAGTTGATTAGGTGGTGTTGGATTGGTTGATAGGTTGGACACGATGATCTTGAAGGTCTCTTCCAACCTATTCTATTCTATTCTATTCTATTCTATTCTATTCTATTCTATTCTATTCTATTCTATTCTATTCCAGCAATTGCAACTGTTTTCTCTGAGTCTATTAAAGATCTTAGCAACCTGGACTTCAAAGTAAACTTCCTAACTGAAAACTGACAATTAGAGTACTATTTTGTGTTCAATTGTTCAGCTAATGAGAATAAAGCCTTGTGTTTAAAAATATCACTCTTTTAAACTCCTATTTCTGGAAATGCAACTGGGGAATTGAGTCAGGCTGTGTTCTTTCTGGCTCACATAATAGCAGCAAGAATAAAGATTCTGCCACTGCTCCTTACTCACTCATTCAAATGCGGCTGCCTGAGACAGAAACAAATCCAGCTGAGCTGTGTATGCTCCACAGTGCTACCAGGAGTAAGCAGGAGGAGCATCCATGGAGGGAATCCTGATGGTGGTGAAGTCAGTAATTTGTGGGAGCCAAGATTTCATATTTTGTTTGTTTTCAGCGAAGGGGTTGGGATTCCAAGTCCAGTAATCCCACTGCAGAGCATTCAGGCAGGGTGAATCAGCCTACTTCTGGCTATAACCATCCACTCAAGTAAGAAAAGATTGCCAAAGTAATTAGCTATGAATCAGGCAGATTTGACTACTCCTTGGCAAGTCTGCCTGACAAAAAAAAGGTGGAAGAGGATGAAGTTTTTATTCATTAAGAAGTCTTTTCCTGTAGTGATAGATATAAAACTACAAAGGAAATTAAAATGCAAAGACAGAATCAGACTTCACCAGAGTAGGCCTGGATTTCTCTTCCTTGCCATGACTGGCACAACATTTCCACTACAACTCCAAGCTTTTCAGGGAGAAGGAAATATAGTGATCTGGATTCATTTCTCCCTGTGATCAGATGCAACTGAACTGCTTGACTTAATGAGTGGAACGCAGGTTTGGATGCTGTGGTGCCTGGCACCACTGGTAGATTTTTCTGCCAGCTTGATACGACCATTTGTCCTTACAGGTTAGATAAGCTGCATACCAGCTCTGTTGTCACTGACACATGCCAGCTGGCTGCTGCTCTCCAACCCAGCAGGCCCTATTTCAGCAGCATTTATGCATGTAAAGCACTTGGGGGTCCCTTGGGAGAAAATAAGACAATGAATATTTAAAATCTTATATTTCAGAGGCACAAAGGATAGCCACTGAAAACACACCCTCCACAGGCACTGCAACAGGAGGAATTTCCAGGCACTGCCTCGTGCAGCTTGCTGTGAGATGCTTTCCTGCCACAGGTCACTGACGTTCAAGTTGCTCCCCACACAAGTGTCATCATTCTTTGTCTACTAAGGCATTTTCTTCAACATCTCTGTCCCACACACATTGGAAGGTGCCACCTGTGTCAGGCAGCAGTTACTTCCCTCTCCCAGCCTTTCTGGAGCTTGTTTGATGGCTCAGATGATTTGGTAAGGGTAGGCAGGAGATCTCCAAGGAGCCTCCACGCATTTCCATTACCACTAACTCCTGAATTTCACCTATGGTAACATACAATGAGAGGAAATGGCCTCAAGTTGCACCAAGGCAGGTTTAGGTTGGATAATACAAGGAACTTCTTGACTGAAAGGGTTCTCAAAGACTGGAATAGGCTCCCCAGGGAGAGGGTTGAATCCCCACCCCTGGAGGTGCTTGAAAGAGGCAGAGATGTGGTGCTGAGGGAGATGGTTTAGCACCAGCCTTGCTAGAGTTAGATAACGGTGGGACTCAGTGATCTTTTCCAAACAAAATGATTCTATGATACATCTTCTTTCTGATGCTGAATGAGTATGAAAGAGGTTTTAGGGAATCCCTGAGACAAATTGGCCATCAGCATCATGGCTGGGAGAAAATGTGTTCTTTGCAGAGAAGGCAGCTGGCTGGCTGAGAGCAAAGTTCTGCAGCAAGGTCTGCACGCAGGCACCGCAATAGCTCGACTGGAGGGATATGCATGAAGGGGACTGGGACAGACTCTGTTTCTTCTGCAGGAAACAAAAGCTGGTTGCCTTTGACATGAGGATCAGAAGCAAACCTTGTGGTTGCTGGCCCCTCATTAGAGCCATGCAGTCACCCTAATAAACAACATATGGGAAATCTGGGGTTATTATCTGCCAAGAAAGCAAAAATAGCAAAATCTTAATGGCAGCACTAAGAAATATGCTGCAAGGAATAAGTTGGGGACAAAGTGGTAAAACATGCTGCCTCCCTCCATTCTTGTGAAAATGTGTCAAAAATGCATAAATTAGTAAAGAACAAGCCATACTACAACACCTGGCACTCTCTCTGGCAAAAGGAATAGAGCTCAGATGTACTTGGAAGGCAAGCCCTGCAACACAGGACAGCTTGGAAGATTACCACCCTACCACCCATCCCTGGAGGGACCACATATCAGATCCACAGCCTCCAGAACACCCTTCTGAAGAGTGGAGGAGGTGCACAGGAGGCAAGCTGCCCAGCACAGGGGAAGGAAGACCCTCAGCCACCCTGCCTTGAGCCACTCTGATAGCAGTCTTCAGCAGCCTCTCTGCCCATCTGCCCCCTCCCTTTGGCCAGCGCATTCATGCGGAGATGTACACTTACGCTCCCTGCCTTTAATGGTGCCCAGTTGTAACAGGCACCAAGGGAAGAAAGCAGATGATGGGGAAGATTTTAGAGGGATGGCTCTATACCTTATTGCCAAATGGAAGATTTCAATCTGCAAGGAGCTGTCAATCTGGCATGTTACATGCCCAGAGAGACGTACATCAGATTTTGTTTGTTTTGCTAAAAAACAAAGAAAGAATGGGGGGAAAAAAAGCCTGCAAAATATTCTCCTCTTGCTATAAACACATCAGTGCTCATTTTCTCTGTATTCTGCTTTGGGCCATTTTGTGTAAAATCTTTAATTAAAGTTTTTCTTTGAAATTGTCATCATCAGACCAGAAGAAAGAAAGTTAAAAACGGAAGGACACAGCTGTGCATATATGAAGTGCTATTCAGCAGCAAATGAATTGGAACAAAATAAGTATCCTAACTGTTATGCTCTTAGTTTTGGCTCTGTATTCTCAGTAGCACAGTCTAACTTGTCACTTTATATTGATTCCATCTGTTTACACTCTGAAGAGTATTGGCTTCCTACAGTGAACATTTCCTATTTACCAGCTGGTAAAGATAGGCCCAAACCAGATAGAAAAGAATTAGACTATTTTCATATCCTCATAAACATAAAATCAAAAATTAATGGGGGAGGGGAAAGAAGAATAGGAGGAGTGAGGTGGTCCCGGTGCGCGTGCGCATCGAGAGCCCTTCACAACCCACTCACGACTGCTGCAGGCTTGGACGTTTGTTCAACTGGTACACAAACCAAACCACCTCTCAGGCCTCTCTGTATTCTCCTTTGCATGAACAGCCTCATTGTAAATGTGGATCACAGCATTTCAGTAACCTTGAAAGAAACATTGGGAGCTGTTCAGTCTGGAGAAGAGAAGGCTCCCAGGTGACCTCATTGTGGCCTTCCAGTGTCTGAAGGGGACTACAGGAAGGCTGGGGAGGGACTGCTCAGGATCTCAGGGAGTGATAGGACTAGGGGGAATGGAATGAAGCTGGAGGTGGGGAGATTCAGGCTGGAGGGGAGGAGGAAGTTCTTCCCCATGAGAGTGGTGAAGCCCTGGAATGGGTTGTCCAGGGAGGTGGTTGGGCCCCTGTCCCTGGAGGTGTTTAAGCCCAGGCTGGCTGAGGCTGTGGCCAGGCTGATCTAGTGTGAGGTGTCCCTGCCCATGGCAGGGGGTTGGAACTGGATGATCCTTATGGTCCCTTCCAACCCTGACTGATACTATGATACTGTGAATTTAGCTAGTATAATATTTCTAGTGCCACCAGCCAGCTCAGAGTGAAAGACCTCCATACGAAATGGATGTGCAGAGAGACATCTTTGTAGTATCACAAACTGAGGTTTGGAGATTTTTCTCATACTTGCTGGATTCCTTTCTTAAGAAAACGATTACTGAGAGGGGCTGCCTCACGTCAGGAGACTCCTTTTGCTGTTGTGAATAAAAAATTAAAGCTGTAAGCTCAAACAATGTTTTTAACATCCAGCACCACTGTGTCCCATGAACTGGCACCTTTCTGCAGTGCTGTGTCTTTCTGCAAGCATTACTGAGAGAGCCATAGCCTGGGCCTATTTCCGGAGTCCTAGCACTCAGCTCAGTGGCACTGCAGTCTGTAAAGGAGAAGAAGGCTGATCTGGGTGCTAACAAGGTGCTCTGGGTGCTTAGAAGGCAAGCTGCTCTTCACTGAACAGGTATCTGCTGTGCCAGGACAGCGGTATGCAGCCAGGGCGACAGCAACATGCAGCCAGGGCAACATGCAGCCAGGGCAACAGCAGCATGCAGCCAGGGCAACATCAGCATGCAGTCAGGGCAACATGCAGCCAGAGCAACAGCAGCATGCAGTCAGGGCGACAGCAGCATGCAGCCAGGGCAACAGCAGCATGCAGCCAGGGCAACAGCAGCATGCAGCCAGGGCAACAGCAACATGCAGCCAGGGCAACATGCAGCCAGAGCAACAGCAGCATGCAGCCAGGGCAACAGCAGCATGCAGTCAGGGCGACAGCAGCATGCAGTCAGGGCGACAGCAGCATGCAGTCAGGGCGACAGCAACATGCAGCCAGGGCAACATGCAGCCAGAGCAACAGCAGCATGCAGCCAGGGCAACATCAGCATGCAGTCAGGGCAACATGCAGCCAGGGCAACATCAGCATGCAGTCAGGGCGACAGCAGCATGCAGCCAGGGCAACAGCAGCATGCAGCCAGGGCAACAGCAGCATGCAGCCAGGGCAACAGCAACATGCAGCCAGGGCAACATGCAGCCAGAGCAACAGCAGCATGCAGCCAGGGCAACAGCAGCATGCAGTCAGGGCGACAGCAGCATGCAGTCAGGGCGACAGCAGCATGCAGTCAGGGCGACAGCAACATGCAGCCAGGGCAACATGCAGCCAGAGCAACAGCAGCATGCAGCCAGGGCAACATGCAGCCAGAGCAACAGCAGCATGCAGCCAGGGCAACAGCAGCATGCAGTCAGGGCGACAGCAGCATGCAGTCAGGTCGACAGCAGCATGCAGTCAGGGCGACAGCAACATGCAGCCAGGGCAACATGCAGCCAGAGCAACAGCAGCATGCAGTCAGGTCGACAGCAGCATGCAGTCAGGGCGACAGCAGCATGCAGTCAGGTCGACAGCAGCATGCAGTCAGGGCGACAGCAGCATGCAGCCAGGGCAACAGCAGCATGCAGCCAGGGCAACAGCAGCATGCAGCCAGGGCGACAGCTGCTCAGGAGCATGGAAGAGATTCTAGGCTTCAGGCATGAACGTTCTGGCTCTTGTTACTCACAGGACATAAAGAAGTGCACAAATATCCCAACTGTATTGCTGCCCTTCTACCCTGAGCTCTTTCATCCAGGCACAGATCTGCTCAGCACTTGGCCCTCTTTCCCAGGCTGCTGTTTTCTCAGGAGGCAGTGCTGTGGATCTTGCAGGTTGTGCTCTTTTTCTACAATTTGCAGTTACTTTTCCTTCATAATCAGTTGTTTGGGGTTTTTGCCCTTTCCTTTAACCCTGATTTCCCAAGACAGTGGCCTTCAGGAGTAGCATCTCACTATTTTTGACTAGAAATTATGAAAGGACTTCCATAGTCAAAATGAAACCTAGACTTTTGCCCTGGCACTTGAAAGAGCCAAAATATTTTCATGGGTTAGTTTTGCTTTATTGATCAAGTCAGAATGACTGCCAAGGCAGTAAGGCTTATTTCCAGCACCAGAACAAGAGGACACAGTCTCAGGCTGCGCCAGGGGAGGTTCAGGTTGGATGTTAGGAAGAAGTTCTACACAGAGAGAGTGATTGCCCATTGGAATGGGCTGCCTGGGGAGGTGGTGGAGTCACCATCACTGGAGGTGTTCAGGAGGAGACTTGATGGGGTGCTTGGTGCCATGGGTTAGTTGATTAGGTGGTGTTGGGTTGGTTGATGGGTTGGATGCAACGATCTTGAAGGTCTCTTCCAACTTGGTCTGGTCTGGTCTGTTCTATTCTATCCTACCCTATCCTATCCTATCCTATCCTATCCTATCCTATCCTATCCTATCCTATCCTATCCTATCCTATCCTATCCTATCCTATCCTATCCTATGGTGTCATACAAGCAGGCAAGGACAGCCCTGGAATACTTGATTGTGGGTTTCTAGGTGCAGGACAGTAGAAACTCAAGCTTCCCCTATGACATCCCACGGACTTAGAAGATGCTCTGAGCAACTTGCTGATTTTCTTGGACTTGGTCATCATGCTAGTTATACTGTCTAACCCCAGGTACCTGGGGTAGGTGCTTTAACTGTGCCTTTCTGCCTAGAGAAAAAAATAACTGTTTTGTATTTCACTGAGGACATTAGCAACTTTTTACTTTCAACCTGGGGGTGTGTGTGTCTTTTGTTGTTGTTGATTTAGGTTTTGTGGTTTGTGTTTGTTTGTTTTCCTTTAACATGCAAGTAAAAATTCAACCCCCAATTAGAGTTACAAACATAAATGAGTCCTTGAGTGACAATGTGCCTCCAAACAAAAGCAGAGCAAGGTTTAGGTTAGGAATCATCACTGTGATATGTTACAGATAAATATTTAAAAGACTAAATGAGCTCTGCAGTGCATCTGAACAATTGTCTGTGTAGATCATACATTCACATATCTTGCAGTGCATCTGTAGCTGAATTGTTCCTGGTATAGATCTGTAGCAGTAACCTTGCCTTTAATTAAGGATGTTTTCTGTTAATGCACTAAAATATACATAACAGCTCTGTTTCACAACCTTGTTAAAAAAAAGCCCCAACAGAGAACCTTGCAAATTAAATACCCTTCCAATCAGGACTTGGGGAGATATTTTCAACCCAGAAATTCTATAATAAGAAGTTATTTCATCAGTTTCTTTTGTGCTAGGAAACACTTAACGTGGAAATGTAAATGTTGCTCTGCAGTCAGCTGCATGTAACCAAATGAATAACAGCTCTGGCATTAATAGAACTATGGCAAGTTATGATTGATAGGCTTTTCTACAATGAGAAAAGATTGTCTTGGATACAATCTGTCCTAGCAGCCTTGTGATATGTTAATATTTTATTCAGAGTAGAGTGAGGATATGTTCACATGTCCTACCGAGTGGAAGGGAAGCAAATGTGTTGCAAATACTGCTGCAGCCCTGAGGTGCAATAACAGCTGTGAAAGCAGGAAGATTTTATTTCCCCCTCCCAAATTAGGGGCCAAGCACAGCAGGAGGCTGGATTTTCCTTGGAATTTACATCAGGTTATGTTTAATGTATTCCTTTCTCTGTGATGAAGGATATAGCCAACAGACTGTCACAGGGCGCTCTAGAAGGCATGGAACACTCTTCTGTGGCCCTGCAAATTGTATCTCCTGTTAGACATGATATGGAACATTAGGTCAGCTTGCTGTCCTGGTTTAAGGCAGCCTGCTCTCACAAGCAAGACCCACACACACAGAAGGGAGGGAAAGAAATGCACTCCAAAACCAAAAAGCCCCTGGCTTGAGATAAAGAGTTCCATGAGATGATCTGATGCACAATTAGCCTGTTTTGTTACACGAGCCACAAGCATCTACTAGCTAAGGAATAAAATGCCAGCCCTGCTCCAGAGATTTGTTGCAAGACTGCTTGAAAGAGAAGAGTGCTTAGGTTTCTGATGCTAAAAAGAGATTTGCAGCATGGACTAGAGAGGCTTTTAAAATATTACTTAGTACTTTACCATAAAGCAACAAAACAGCAACAAAAAGCCCTAAGCACACGAGCAGGACCATAGCTTCATGATACAACAACAGGGCAACAACCTTTCCAATGCATTACTGAACTGCTGTCAGCACATCTATTTATCTGACATGAATTCACACTTGAGCATGATGTCTCTGTTATTACCCTGGGTTATTACCCTGGTCAACATACTTTCTCTGTCAGCAGAAATTAAAGCTGACTTAATGGCATTGTTTGGTGAGTGTGGCTGAAAATAACTATAGCACAAATGTTTAGATTACCACAAACCAAGAGTGCATCACAGCACTGGTGAAATACCACCACAGGGACATCTGTGCAAGAGTTTTGGTTTTGCACTGTGAACAGCTACAAATGCAAGGAAGTGACTTGATCTCCTTCTATGATCAGCTGACTGCCTGGTGCCAGGGTTCTGCACACTGGCCACAGCAACCCCAGGCAGTGCTACAGGCTGGAGTCAGAGAGGCTGGAGAGCAGCCAGGCAGAGAGGGACCTGGGGGTGCTGGTTGATGGTAGGCTGAACATGAGCCTGCAGTGTGCCCAGGCAGCCAAGAGGGTCAATGGCATCCTGGCCTGCATCAGGAACAGTGTGGCCAGCAGGAGCAGGGAGGTCATTCTGCCCCTGTACACTGCACTGGTTAGGCCACACCTCGAGTACTGTGTCCAGTTCTGGGCCCCTCAGTTTAGGAAGGAGGTTGACTTGCTGGAACCAGTCCAGAGAAGGGCAACAAAGTTGGTGAGGGACTTGGAACACAGCCCTGTGAGGAGAGGCTGAGGGAGCTGGGGTTGCTTAGCCTGGAGAAGAGGAGACTCAGGGGAGACTTTATTGCTGTCTACAACTACCTGAAGGGAGGTTGTAGCCAGGCAGAGGTTGGTCTCTTCTCCCAGGCAGCCAGCATCAGAACAAGAGGACACAGTCTCAGGCTGTGCCAGGGGAGGTTTAGGATGGAGGTCAGGAGGAAGTTCTACACAGAGAGAGTGATTGCCCATTGGAATGGGCTGCCTAGGGAGGTGGTGGAGTCACCATCACTGGAGGTGTTCAGGAGGAGACTTGATGGGGTGCTTGGTGCCATGGGTTAGTTGATTAGGTGGTGTTGGATAATAGGTTGGACACAATGATCTTGAAGGTCTCTTCCAACCTGGTCTGGTCTATTCCATTCCATTCCATTCCATTCCATTCCATTCCATTCCATTCCATTCCATTCCATTCCATTCCATTCCATTCCATTCCACTTTTGTTGGGGCTACTCTTCATAGCTCTGCACTGCTCTTGGAGGAAACCACCACAAATCTGGATCCCTGAGCAGAACAGAGACATGCCAGCTGCTCTTCTACCAGAAGTGTGAGGACTGGTAGTGTAAAATAGTTTTTCTTGAAAGATTACTTTTGTCTGGTGCCAGAAGGTACACAAAGGGATGTTAGCAGCCTGACCTTGCCCTTGGGATGGCAGAGTATCCTGTCCCAACGAGGGGGGAGTCCCAGCATCACAAAAGTCATAATGACAGTGTTCTACTCTCCTCTGTGCCCGTCCAGAGTTCTCCAGAGAATAGTGAGTGTATCTCCTCTGCCCTTTCTCCCCCAGCAGGAGTCTGAGATGCAGCTCATCAGTCATTTTTAAAGCTCTTTTAAAAAATAAAAAATACATCACCTCATTTAGCTTCTGTTTCCTAAACCTTTTGACTTTCATCAAGCAGCAGAGCAGGTCTCAGAATCGATTACCAGCCAAGCTTACTTTCACTAGCGGGTTCTGCAGGTGCCACATTCCACTCCCTGTGCATCCTTTTCTGGCTTCAGCCTTCTGAAAACCTTTGTCCAATTTTATTCACATCTGTATTTGCGGGATTAAGTCCTAGAAGCCAAGCTCCGCCAGCATTTCAGCGGCACTTTGAGCTTTAAATAGGGAAAGCAAGCGGCTCTGCCGATGCCTCCTGGCCAAACTCCTGGAACAGAGCCCCTGTGCTGCCCTCCAGTGGCGCAATGGCAGCAAGCGCTCCGGTGGCCTGCCTTGAGTTTTCCTTCCGTCCTTTGCAGACGCCCGGAGCAGTTCTCCGAAACCCAGATGGCCAACAGAGAAGATCCACTAAGCATGACCCTTGCTTTCCGCATTGTAGTGAGCTTAAAAGGAAACCAGGAGTGACATCTTATATATCCTCCATGCACACTGGAAGAAAATCCAACTGTACAAAAAGCTTCACCTTTCCTTTTTTAAACTTCATGCAATAAAGAAAAGATTAACCTTTTATGCCAGGAAATAGCCAGCATTTGTTATTTAATTAGCTTTCACTAATTAATTAGAATCTCTTAAGCTCCCCTGTCTCTCTGGGAGAAAGTGGCTTAGGTCTCTCCCTTTTTCTTTTCTTTTCCTGCTCCTCTTCGTCCTCCCGCTTCCTTTCAAAGCCCTGACCCCACTTTTGTATCCTCAGTATTCCATTCCCTCATTCTCTCTTGGTCAGAGCATTTTCTTAGCTTTGCATTTACTGGGAAAAAAGTTGGACTGGAACTACAGAACTTTTGCTGAGGCAACTCTGTTGAAGGCCAAACCCACAGGACAAACTGAAGGAAATCCCCCTGCAAAACCTCACCCTTTCTATTTCACTGAATGGAGGGGGGGTGATATGAACAACATTTAGTGCTCCACTAAGAAAGGTGCTGTGAGAGTACAGATTTGTGGGGGGTTATTTTGCTTCATTGAGGGAAAGAATCTTAATCCCAGCTCCCATACAGCTGATGTCTTGTCAACTTCATTACAGGGAGATTGCTTGCATTTGAAGCAAAGAGGAGTTCTTTACTCCTGCAGGATGGGATCCTGGAACATGATCAGTTTCCCATAACTGGGTCCCTGGGCTGAGCTGCTGTGTTTCCCTTACAGACACGTCCAGCTGAGTGGCATGTGTTCAAATCTCTATTGCAGTGAACCGGTTACAACCTCTTCCATAGGCAACTTGCATTGTTATTGTAGAGAAAAGATTGATTAGTCTTAAGGGTTCATATTTTTGCAGCAGCAGACCAGCAGTTTAGGAGACCATTCCCCTCCCTTTGGCAATCAGGTGATATTCCTACAGCAACTACAGCAATTACACACACACCAGAAGCAATGTGAGGAAAAAGCTTATCCTATTTCTATGTCACCAGCTCACATTAGCAGCTAGGTTCTGCCTTGAAAGCTAGACAACTCACAAGTGATTCATGGCTGCAATTCAGGACAGCATAGTATGGTACCTGTTGAGCGTGCTAGGACTTGTGCTAGGACTTGTGCTAGGACTTCTGGCAGTTTCCATGAACTCTGTCAGGCAGTCAAGGTAAGCAGAGTGCCTTTGCCAATATTGGAATCTGCATTTCAGTACACAAGGATAAGTGATACCAGATCTTGGGTTAGACTTCATTTGCATTATTCATTCTTTTCTCAAATGGCAAAACCAAACCTACCTTAGGGTCTTGTTCTAGTTTGGGTATTCTGCTTTACTGCTTCTCCCAGCAACCTGTCTTAGAATTAAGCAGGGGATGAGCTTAATTTCTAGCAAATTCCTCCCCCAAGAAGTTACAACCTCAGCAATCATGTAAAATAAAGAGTTCTCAACTCTCTCATATTTCACAGCTTTGTTGCCCTCCTCTGGACACCTTCCAGCAACTCAACATCTTTCCTAAACTGAGGGGCCCAGAACTGGACACAGGACTCAAGGTGTGGCCTAACCAGTGCAGTGTACAGGGGCACAATGACTTCCCTGCTCCTGCTGGCCACACTGTTCCTGATGCAGGCCAGGATGCCATTTCAGTATTCAGTATTTAGGCCATAAAGAGAAGAAAACTTCCTTAGGCACTTGCCAAATTCCATTTGGGGCAACAGAAGAGAACTGCACTGTAACATAGTCTGTTTCCCTCTCTGTTCTTTGGGTTGTATGACGAAGTGTGAAGGAATTCATAACTGATAAGATCATCACAATTCTGTCACTTTTGTGGGATATGGAAAGTCAGGAATTCCTGATCACATTTACTTATCAAACTTGGGAAGTCAGTGACTTGTATCATTTGCCTTCTTGGTTGCAAGCCAGGCAAAAGCTGCTGACATGAGAAATGTGGTGACCCAGACAGTGGTCCCAGGTAAACTGATCAGTGTCCAGGCCCCTGGCTGTGGGGAGCACCACAGCAGTGACCCTTGCAGTGACAGACTGCACAGACAATGCCTGCCTGAGAGCAGCTCAATGACCTGATCGACCTGCTGGCTGAGCTGCAAGAGGCAGTCGAAAGGCTGAGGACTATAAAGGAGTGTGAGAGGGAGATAGACTGGTGGAGCCAAACTCTACCTCCCTTGAAACACTCCCAACCAGAGCAGAGAGCTGAGGATACAGAGAGCTCTCAATCCTCTCTCCAGCTTGCTGCACAGGCTGACTTAGAGGACAGGAAAGAGTGGCAACAAATTCCGGCCGGGTGTGGTAGGCATCAGCTCAGAACCTACCCCACCTCCACAGGGGCTCTTGCAAATTGATCCACTGCTCTGCAGGGAGAATCAAATACCAGCGAGGATAAAGAGTCCCCTGACTCAGTGAAGCTGCCAATACTAAGTCAGACTAAGCCTCAAAACTGCCCCAGTAAAGAAAGAAAAAGACATGTCCACGTCACAGGGGGCTCACTTTTGCAGGGGACAGATGGCCCTGCCAGCAGACCAGACCTACCTAGGGAAGTCTGCTGCCTTCCTGGGACAAGGGCCAAGGATGTAAAAAGAAAACATCCCACCCTGCTTCAGTCTTTGGATTACTGCCCATTGCTAATATGAGATGAACTTAAACCAAGAAGTCCACAGGCAATGAAGAGAGACTTTAGGGACCTGGGAGAGATGGTTAAGGGTCTGGGAGCACAAGCAGTGTTCTCCTCTATCCCACCAATTGCAGGGACTTGGCAAAAAGAGCCATCAGATGAATTCTTGCCTTTGAGCCTGATGTCACCAGCAGATCTCATGCCATGGTGGGAAGCCCTTTGTTCTGTGTGTGAGAGCTTTTGGTGTCTGCTGGGGAGGCACAGGGACACTGGCAACAAGGGAAGGGAACAAGAGCAGGCAGCTCAGCCATCAGTGACTCTCCCACCAGCTGTTAAATTTAGCTCACATTGCTGTTGCAGGGTTTTGATGGTATTCACTTGAAGATGGTTTTGACCACATCCAGCATCTTTTCTTTGAGGTTATTGCTCTGGAACCTGCTCCCATTGAAATGTTGTGCTTGACATAAATAGGAACAGCCTCTACACGATTACAAACAGCAATGATGCAGTGCACCTCTGCCAGCACAGCGGCAAATTCAGCCTCTGCTAGAGGGGAGAGAAAGGTTGCAATCTCTCTCCTGAATTCAGCCTTTGTGACTGTCAGGGTCAGACCAACATCACAAATCTGAACTGCTTTTGTCAGTTCATCTTCTTTTTTAGCTGTCTTTTGAAGTAAGATCTGCCCAATATCCCAGCAGAATACTGTGGGATCTGGGACAGAGCTCACAGGCATAGCTGTAAAATATATCAGGCAGCACACTCCTAAGTGTGAGAAAAGCAGGGGTTTCTGAGAGTACAGCAGAAATGAGGTCCTGTCTAGAAATATGTAAGTGAGTACACTGATTTGAAAGCAACAAATAACTACACAAAGAAAAGATTCTGGGGCTTCTCTTTCTGCTACCACAGCAAAAATGGAATCTATGTTGGAATATACACTGAAGTTTGTAAGTTAATAAAACAATAAATGAAGTTACAGCTCCTAGATGTATTTCATGACAGCAGCCCTCCCACTTCAAACTACAGAGAGGATCTCTGCCTTGTAAAATGTAGAGACTTTATTCAGCCACTGAGCTTTGGGTGGAGGTGCCATGTAGTAGTGGGGTCAACATTCATTGTCTCTCTACAGAGGCTGGTAAGTACTTTAGGACGTGCCAGCCCCTTTCTCATTATAAACACAACAAGCAGTGGAGAGTGGAAATGCTTGACAGAGCAATATAGTGCCTTGCATAAGACACCTCTGCCTCTCTTTAGCCTTGAATAAGAACTAAAAAAGGACCAAAAGATTTGGCCTGATGTTACATTTGGATTCACAAAGAGACAACTTCAGCTACAGCTAGGAAAATGTAACTGCCTTCTACTTGAATGAAAGGATTTGTACACAGATCTGAGCACCGGGGCTGGTTCGTGGGATTTATGTTTATTCCAAACTTTACAATCTGCTCTCAAATAAAATGTAACTGCCTTCAGAGGATGCCTCATTTGCAAAAAGAAAGGTGGCAAAATACAGGGTTTTGTTATTTACAGCTTTGCTGCCGTTTTCTGAGAGCCAAATCTTACCTCATTTTCATCCCTTCCTTGCAATGAGACCATGCAATCACGGATGCCTTCCACATTTCATTTCAACTTTAAGCCATTCCAACATAAGAAAGCATTCGAGTTCACAGCTGGATACAGCTTCAGAAAAATGAACAGAGATGGCACACCTCACTCCTGCATTGAACCTGACCCTAAACCTAAAGCTACGTGGCAAGTAAAGGAGGCAAAATGACAAGAATCCTGACAGAGGAAGGCTCACATGAGAGCCATTACAAACCACTTGCCAGAGGAATGTCCACGTTGGGTGTCACAGTAAATTCAGACCTGATTGGAACAAACTATGAATCTTACTGCTCCAGAAAACGAGCTTCCTGTGGTAAGGGCACAGTCATTTCAACTGAGTTCCCAGAGGATGAGATGTGTATCAAATCTAGCAATGTGTTGTAATTGGCAAGAGGGATCTTGTAGTGACTTCAGAACAGACACGAGACAGTGGTCCAAAGAAGGCCTCTCTCAAGTTCCAATGGACTTCAAAGAAGGGATGAACATAAAGACCCTGTTTCTTCAAATCCAAACAGGAGGAACCAGAGCTGGCTGAGAAGAGGCATGGCTCCCTTTTCCACCCTCTCTCCACCAGAACTAGATTGATTTTGTTAATGTCCACAGAATCCAGCAAACATGTTGGGTCTGTCCCTCACAGAGGACTGCTCTCAAAGTACTTAATGTGCCCCAAACCCTAAACAGCACAAGAGCTCCTCAGCCACTGCAACTTGCCACACTGAAAGGCACCACTGAACCCTAATCAAACAGGACAGAAAGAACTAAGGACTTAGACTTCAGTACAGACCTGGGGCTGATTTAATTGAGTGCCTCCTGGTGCCACACAATGCTCAGTTTTGTATAGAACGAGGTCCTGGCATAAAAGCAGTGTTTTGAGGGGAAAGGTGCAAGACACTGAGGTCTTCTGTAGTTGTCACTGGCCCTGGGTTTAAAACAGAGTTATGGAATGCACCAGACAAGGCACAAAAAGCAGCAGTGTGGCTGGCAACAGCAACAAGAGACAAACATTAATTTCTTGACAGAAGATCTAATTTGCTGCTAAAAATAGGAATGGAGATAGTTCCTGCTGACTAGCAGTGACTAGATGAAAGGAGGCTACTCCTTCTGTGCGTGTGCTAGATACCATCTCCTGTGTCAGCACTTTTGGATATGCAGTTTAAAGCAGGAGACTAGAGTGGTAAGCTAACTCCAATGTCATGGGTAAGATCCCAGTGGCTGCCTGGCTTGGAGCCCAGGACTCTTGGAAATGCTTAGGAGACTCAGTGTTTGCCTCCCTTCCAAGCACCCCAGTGAGGACTTGCTCTGACACAAGTTCAGAAATTTGAGCCAATTAAATGTTCATTTACTGAAGCAAGACACAAAAGAGATTGGGGATTGCCAGTGATAAATTCAGTGACTGAGATGATCTCATGTGAATAAATCCTGGGTCACACCCAGCAAAGTCAGGGATGCAGACCTGTGGGACAGCTCTGATACGCAGCAGAAGCCCTAGTGAAAGTTAAGCCCTGTATTGAAGGTGACTCTCACCACGAAAGGTGTCCCTGTCATGGGTGGATGAAAAGAAGCACAGCCCATTCGTCATCCTCATCTCTGCCCTGCCCTCCCAGCAGCTGCTGCTGGTGATGCTGGCCACACTGCACCCCTGCAGTGGTGCTGGCACTGGTGCCCACACACCCCCACTGGTGCAGGGGCCCTACTGCATGCTCATGAAAGAGATGTCCCTCTTGTGGATTTTATACCCTGGCCCAGGCTTGTTTCTGCCTTCTAGGTGATGTTTAGCATGATTTGGGAGGAGAGCTGAGCAACAGTCATGTATGTTTAGCATGCACTTAATTTTCCTCGTTAGCCTAACTCAAGTTGCCTTCCTATCCCACGGTCAGCTAGACTGTCTTGCCACACCAAGTAACACAGAACGCTCTCTGGAAGCATTTTTGGCCATTACCTTGAAGGCTGTGAACATTAAAGGGCTCTAAAAATCACTCAGCCCACAACCTTTTCATTAAGAAAGCCAGCTACTTTATTAAGCAGTGCAGTTGATTAGACATTGATTAAGCCTTTTAGGCTTATGCAGGAGAAAAATGCATGTACCAGACCCCAGCTCATTACACTAATTAACTCTGGTTTATGAAGAGCTATTATTATTTTTTCACCCCAGGAAATCTGAGGCAAGCTCTGATGTGAGTATAAACAGAAGAGCTAAATAGGAAAACAGCAGTCAGAGAATATTGCACAGCAAATACAACAGCTCTGTAAGCGTGGGTCACAAAATCGCAGCACGGGAGGAGCTGGAAGGGACCCCTGAAGATCATCTGTTCCAATCCACCTGCTAGAGAAGGATCACCGAGAGTAAAGCACACAGAATGCATCCAGGCAGATTTGGAAGGCCCTCAGAGACAGAGACTCCACAGCCTCGCCAGGCAGCCTGCTCCAGTGCTCTGCCACCCTCAAAGTACAAAATTGTTTCCTCATGTTCCCATGCAACCTCCTGTGCTTCAGTTTGTGTCCACTGTCTCTTGTCCTGTCACTGGACACCACTGGGAAGAGTCTGGCTCCATCTTCCTGCTGCTCCCCCTTCAGATATTGGTAAACATTCATGAGATTGCCCCCTCAGTCTGCTCTTCTCCAGGCTAAACAGCCCCAGCTCTCTCAGCCTCTCCTCATAAGGTAGATGTTCCACTCCCTTCATCATCTCAGTCACTTCCCACTGGACTCTCTCCAGATGTACCTTATCTTTCCTGAACTGGGGAATCCAGACTTGGATGCAGAATGATGCCTTACCAGGGCAGAGTAGAGGGAAGAAGAACCTCCTTCGACCTGCTGGCTACACTCTTACTGCATCCCAGGCTGCCCCTGCCCTTGGCTGTGAGGGCACATTGTTGGCTTAGGGCACATTGTTGGCTTAGGGCACATTGTTGGCTTAGGGCACACCAGCACTACAAGGGATTTTTCCACAATTTTTCCACAGGAGCAGGGAGGTCATTGTGCCCTGTACTCTGCACTGGTTAGGCCACATCTTGAGTCCTGTGTCCAGTTCTGGGCCCCTCAGTTTAGGAAGGACATCGAGAGACTTGAAGGTGTCCAGAGAAGGGCAACAAGGCTGGGGAGAGGCCTTGAGCACAGCCCTGTGAGGAGAGGCTGAGGGAGCTGGGGTTGTTTAGCCTGGAGAAGAGGAGACTCAGGGGTGACCTCATTGCTCTCTGCAACTACCTGAAGGGAGGTTGTAGCCAGGAAGGGGTTGGTCTCTTCTCCCAGGCAACCAGCACCAGAACAAGAGGACACAGTCTCAAGCTGTGCCAGGGGAGGTTTAGGCTGGAGGTGAGGAGAAATTCTTCCCAGAGAGAGTCATTGGTCATTGGGATGTGCTGCCCAGGGAGGTGGTGGAGTCCCCATCCCTGGAGGTGTTCAAGAGGGGATTGGATGTGGCACTTGGTGCCATGGTCTAGTCATGAGGTCTGTGGTGACAGGTTGGACTGGATGATCCTCGAGGTCTCTTCCAACCTTGGTGATACTGTGAGACTGTAATACTGAAGCAAAGTAGGCATTGAGCACCTCAGCCTTTTCTGTATCCATTGTGACCAGGTCTTCATTTCCCTTCTGGAGAGGCCCCACACCTTCCCCAGCCTCCTTTTTGTTCCTCATGTACCTGAAGAAATCCTTCTGATTCCCCTTTATGTCCCTAGCCAAGTTTAATTCTCTCAGTGCTTTTGCTTTCCTAGCCTCACCCCTGGCTACTTGGCCAACCTCTTTGTAGTCTTGCCCTGTGGCCTGTTCTTGCTGCCATTGCTTATAGACTCTTTTTTGCCCAGGTAAGTCCAGGAGCACCGTGTTCATTCTTGCTGGCCACCTGACACTTTTGACTGCCTTCTTCCTTTTTGTGATGCACTGCTCCTGGGCTTGGAGGAGATGGTCCTTGAATATCGACCAGGTTCCTTAGGCCCTTCTTGCCTCCAGGGCTTTATCCCATGGCACTGTGCCAAGCAGATCTCTGAAGAGGACAAAGTCTGCTCTCTTGAGATCCAGAGCAGTGAGTCTGCTTAGCACTCTCTTTGGCATATTGGGGATCTTAAACTCTATCATTCCCTCGTCACTGCGGTCTGAATGCAGCTGGATGTGGAATGCCATCCGTTGGCCTCTGCCCACCTGTCCAGTCAGTCGAGGTCCCTCTGCAGAGCCCTTCCGCCCTCTGACCAACATCTGCTTCTAATTGGTGTCATCTGCAAATTTACTGATGACTGACTCAATCCCCTCATCCAGATCATCAATGAAGATGTTAAAGAGCACAGGACCCAGCACTGATCCCTGGGGCACACCACTGGTGCCTGGCTGCCAGCTGGCTGTGGCACCATTCACCACCACTCTCTGGGCTCAGCCTCCAGCCAGTTCCTAACCCAGCTCAGAGAGCTGCTGTCCAAGCCAGGGGCTGACAGCTTGGCCAGGAGTTTGCTGTGGGGGACAGTGTCAAAGGCCTTGCTGCAGTCCAGGTAGACCACATCCACAGCCTGCCCCACATCCACCAGGCAGTCACCTGAGCATGGAAGGAGCTCAGGTTGGAGAGGCAGGAGCTGCCCTTGGCTGGACCCGAGCCCTTGGCCATCCTTCAGGGGCGCAGTGATTGCCCCCAGGACAATCTGCTCCATCACTTTCCCTGCTCCCTGCAAGGGCTCTGGCTGCACCTCCCAAGCTCCAGAAAGCAAAGTGGGGAGTGAGAAGAGGAAGATGCGCCCGCGCTGAGCGAAGGGCAGCTGCAGGTCCGCGGGGAGGCAGCCCGGGCCATGGGGAGGCCGGCAGGTGGCGCTGCCGAGCAGCGCCCTCACGCGGGAGAAGCCCCTGGTGACTGCCAGGAGGGAGACAACTCCCAGCCTTCAACTGGCGAAAAAATGAAGACCCCAAACTGTGGGCCAGCCTCAGCTCTGTGCCTGGCCCCTGGCCGTTACGGGGGGCCCGCGGCAGGCGCAGTCCCGGGGCAGGCGCAGTCCCGTGGCAGGCGCAGTCCCGTGGCAGGCGCAGCCCCATGGCCCCTGGCGCAGCCCCGTGGCGGGCGCAGTCCCGTGGCAGGCGCAGTCCCGGGGCAGGCGCAGCCCCGTGGCAGGCGCAGTCCCGTGGCAGGTGGAGTCCCGTGGCAGCCCCAGTCTCGGGGCAGGCGCAGCCCCGTACCAGCCCCGGGGCCCCTCGCGCGGTTGCCGCAGTGACGAGCCCCGCGCGCCTGATTGGCAGCGCCAGGCCGTTGCCCTGGCAACAGCAAGGCGGAGTCCTGCTGGCTGCGCTGCTGGGGCCGTGCTGAGCCTCTCCCTGCTTTGCCAGGGTCATCCAGTCCCACCTGTCAGCACAGACCTCATGACCAGACCATGGCACCAAGTGCCACATCCAATCCCCTCTTGAACACCTCCAGGGATGGGGACTCCACCACCTCCCTGGGCAGCACATTCCAATGACCAATCACTCTCTCAGTGAAGAACTTTCTCCTCACCTCCAGCCTAAACTTCCCCTGGCACAGCTTGAGACTGTGTCCTCTTGTTCTGCTGCTGGTTGCCTGGGAGAAGAGACCAACCCCTTCCTGGCTACAACCTCCCTTCAGGTAGTTGCAGAGAGCAATGAGGTCTCCCCTGAGCCTCCTCTTCTCCAGGCTAAGCAATCCCAGCTCCCTCAGCCTCTCCTCACAGGGCTGTGCTCAAGGCCTCTCCCCAGCCTTGTTGCCCTTCTCTGGACACCTTCAAGTCTCTCAATGTCTTTCCTAAACTGAGGGGCCCAGAACTGGACACAGGACTCAAGGTGTGGCCTAACCAATGCAGAGTACAGGGCACAATGACTTCCCTGCCCCTGCTGGCCACACTATTCCTGATGCAGGCCAGGATGCCATTGGCCCTCTTGGCCACCTGGGCACACTGCAGGCTCATGTTCAGGCAGCTGTCAATCAGCACCCCCAGGTCCCTCTCTGTTTGGCAGCTCTCAGCCACTCTGACCCCAGCCTGCAGCTCTGCATGGGGTTGCTGTGGCCAAAGTGCAGCCCCTGGCACTTGGACTTGTTGAATGCCATCCTGTTGGACTCTGCCCATCTGTCCAGTCGGTCAAGGTCCCTCTGCAGAGCCCTTCTGCCCTCCAACTGACCCACATCTGCTCCCAGCTCGGTGTCATCTGCAAATTTGCTGCTGACTGACTCAACCTCCTCATCCAGATCATCCTGAGCATGACTGAAGCAGTGTGGATAAAGAATGGAACTGGTAGCCCACAGTGGGTCTTTCTCTGTGAGTTTGACTATGGAGCGGTGCCAGTCCCCAGAACTGAAAGTCTGTTGCAACATTCCCAGGATTGTCTGTTTCAGGAGGGTGAGAGCTGCCTGTTTTGGAGGCCTTGCAGTCCCAGAAGCAAACCAGAGCGGTGCTTGAATGCCCTGGGAAGAGTTAAAACCTGGAGTCGTGCAAGCCTTGGGTGGGGATTGTTCACCAGCATCCTCTTTGTTTCCCCTGTTCAAGCTTTATGTGTGTATTCAGCCCCAAATGTTTGATGGTGTGATGCATGGGCAAACATAAACCACTGACTTCCTTCCCAGTGGAGCTTGGAACCTAAACACTTTCCTTGGGCTTTGTTCTGCTCTGCCTGCTCCTGCGCGCGAGTTCTGAGAGCTCTCTCGTGTGACTCTCTCACAGAGCTGAGGAAGCAGCTGTAAGGCCTGCGAGGGCTGAAGTCTTAGCACACTGTTACACCAGCTGTGCTACTGTTATCTGCATGCAAGGGTTAAACTGTCATCTTCTGTCGAGTGCTGGCAAGGGCTGAGTGTGTGACAGAGATGGTGACAGTGGGTTTCACGTCTGTGTGGCAGTTACTTTGAATATCACTCGTACCACACACATCAAGCAAGTTGGCATATCAGTGACTGTGATTGGAATCAGTCTGAGCAGTCAGATGCCGTTGCATTACTCTTCTTTCTGCATCTTGCACGCTGTCACACGGCGCGGCTCACTGCGGCACTCACTCCTACAATATTCCTTCTCTCCATGTGGCAGTGCAGGGCTGTGTCTCCTTCTTGCTGAGGGACACAGTTCCACCTTTTGGACCACCTTTCAGAGGTGAAGCTGGGTCCATATGTGAAACAGACTGGTCCCAGGTAGAAATGGCATTCGCCTGGTTGCAGACCTCTCACGGAAGAGCTACGACAAGGGCTTGGGCACGCCAGGGCAGTACCTCTGTACAGGACAGTACGTGTCTGTGCAGCTGCAGTTCACAAATCTGCCTCTCTTCTGAAACCAGCATCCAGATTATTGTAAATCAATGTCTCAGCCTGTAAATGACAGTAGTTGAGGAGCCAGCACGCGTTTGCTGGCCATTGCTGGCAGAGAGGTAGAGTGGACAGCTGGAGCTGGTTGCATCTGAAACTCTTCTAACATGCACTGCCAGGGCCTCTCACCTGTGCACAGTGAGGACTCCAGCTAAAGTGGTTTACAGTTTTACCCATTGATGCAGTGTCAAAATCCAGAGAGATCATACAGGCACAGCTAGGCTCACCACAAGGGCTCACCACAAGGGCTCACCCAAAGAGCCTCACGGGGGGTGCTCTGCCAGCAGGGAGCACAGAGCCATCTCCTTCCTTTACTTTGACCGGTGCAGGCAGCCTCACTGTTTGTAAAATCAGTTTATGGTAACAGCTCCACTGCTAGGTGTAATAGCCACGTGCTGGCATCCTAAAGCACTGGAGATTGCCCTGTATTTGTATAAACTTGTCTCAAATTCCATGGGCAGATAGCTCCTTCCAGAAGGATGCTGGGTGTACAGCACCTATGCATGGTTCAAACCTAAGAGCTAGAAGGGGTTGTTGTTCCAGTCTGCCTGCTGAGATTGCCGTGCCTCTCCTGTCTTATAGAGGAGTGATTTATGTGTAGATAGTTCAGGGCAGGGGCATCAATGCTGAAATCAGGAAATGGACAGTTCTGGGCCCCTCAGTTTAGGAAGGACATCGAGAGACTTGAAGGTGTCCAGAGAAGGGCAACAAGGCTGGGGAGAGGCCTTGAGCACAGCCCTGTGAGGAGAGGCTGAGGGAGCTGGGGTTGTTTAGCCTGGAGAAGAGGAGGCTCAGGGGTGACCTCATTGCTCTCTGCAACTACCTGAAAGGTGGTTGTAGACAGGAAGGGGTTGGTCTCTTCTCCCTAGCAACCAGCACCAGAACAAGAGGACACAGTCTCAAGCTGCACCAGGGGAAGTTTAGGCTGGAGGTGAGGAGAAAGTTCTTCCCTGAGAGAGTCATTGGCCATTGGAATGTGCTGCCCAGGGAGGTGGTGGAGTCCCCATCCCTGGAGGTGTTCAAGAGGGGATTGGATGTGGCACTTGGTGCCATAGTCTAGTCATGAGGTCTGTGGTGACAGGTTGGACTGGATGATCTTTGAGGTCTCTCCCAACCTTGGTGATACTGTGGTGCTGTGAATAGAATCCTGGGACTGTTTCAATTGGAAGAGGCCCTTCAGATTATCTAGTCCAACCATTATCTAATTGCCAAGTCTGGTGCTGAACAGATTACCACAGAGGCTGCTACTGTCTTTGCTAAGTATCATTTTGGCCTAACTAGCTATTCCCCCTCCCCCCCCAGTCACTGGTGTCCCTCTGCAGAGTCTCAGGGGGGCAGTGGCATGTTTGTATACCTGGCTGTTTAAAAAGTGGCCTTAGAACATTTCTTGTCTTTGAGGGGTGGGGCGTAGTCATCTGCTGTAACAAAGGAGACAGGCTGATCCTGGCAACAAGAGCAGGATGCCTTGGTGTCTTCCATAAGGCAAGAAGCTTTTTAGGCAGTTGGTATTGAATATAGAATATAGAATAAACCAGGTTGGAAGAAACCTTCAAGATCATCGTGTCCAACCCATCAACCAATCCAACACCACCTAAACAACTAACCCATGGCACCAAGCACCCCAGCAAGTCTCCTCCTGAACACCTCCAGTGATGATGACTCCACCACCTCCCCAGGCAGCCCATTCCAATGGGCAATCACTCTCTCTGTGTAGAACTTCTTCCTGACCTCCAGCCTAAACCTCCCCTGATGCAGCCTGAGACTGTGTCCTCTTGTTCTGGTGCTGGCTGCCTGGGAGAAGAGACCAACCTCTGCCTGTCTACAACCTCCCTTCAGGTAGTTGTAGAGGGCAATAAGGTGTCCCCTGAGTCTCCTCCTCTCCAGGCTAAGCAACCCCAGCTCCCTCAGCCTCTCCTCACAGGGCTGTGTTCCAAACCCCTCACCCACTTCATTGCTTCTCCATCCCCAGGATCAAATGATTCAAGTAGGGTTTTGGTACTAATGAAATTTTCTTCTGACTGATCCGCAGGAGCCATGGGGAGATTTTGTCTTCCTGTGTAGCAAGAAGGAATTCTACTCCTCTCTCCTTCAGCTTGTGGTAGGTTGTTGGTTTTGGTCTCCTGCATGAGAGAGGAGTAGGACTTCCCAGCAGGGAGTGAGTTGTCTCAGAGGTGCAAGATAAAAGCGTGCGACACCTCGTGTGGATCGCACGGCGACTGTGCCATCTGCCGTAGCGCGGGAGCCGCCGAGCACCAAACTGCAGTCTGCTGGCAAGCTCTGGGCAAACCAACCTTTTCATAGTGTGTATTGAGAGGAGCTCTCTGCCACGGGATGCTGTCAATACCAGCATGAGGGAAAAGCCATGTGGAAGGCTACAGGGTTATTAAAAACCATGCTGTGAGTCCTCTGCCCTTTGTTTCTCTCACATACTATCTGTTACAGGCCGCTCTCAGAGGCCACTTACTGGGTCAGGTGGTCACTGGAGTTGATGCCATCTTTTCTGTGGCTCTTCTGTCTTAAGGTAAGAGGTAGAGGTAAGGAAGAGGATCTGTGGTTTGTACAAAAACCTGTGGGTTAGGAACTGGCTGGAGGCTGAGCCCAGAGAGTGGTGCCACAGCCAGCTGGCAGCCAGGCACTGGTGGCGTACCCCAGGGATCAGTGCTGGGCCCCATGCTCTTTAACATCTTCATTGATGATCTGGATGAGGGCATTGAGACAGTCATCAGCAAATTTGCAGATGACACCGAGCTGGGAGCAGGAGTTGATCTGCTGGAGGGCAGAAGGGCTCTGCAGAGGGACCTTGACTGACTGGACAGATGGGCAGAGTCCAACAGGATGGCATTCAACAAGTCCAAGTGCCAGGGGCTGCACTTTGGCCACAGCAACCCCATGCAGAGCTACAGGCTGGGGTCAGAGTGGCTGAGAGCTGCCAGAGAGGGACCTGGGGGTGCTGATTGACAGCTGCCTGAACATGAGCCTGCAGTGTGCCCAGGTGGCCAAGAGGGCCAATGGCATCCTGGCCTGCATCAGGAATAGTGTGGCCAGCAGGAGCAGGGAGGTCATTGTGCCCCTGTACTCTGCACTGGTTATAGTTTCATAGTTTCATAGTTTCATTCAGGGTTGGAAGGGACCACAAGGATCATCTAGTTCCAACCCCCCTGCCATGGGCAGGGACACCCCACACTAGATCAGGCTGGCCAGAGCCTCATCCAGCCTGCTCTTAAACACCCCCAGGGACGGGGCCTCGACCACCTCCCTGGACAACCCATTCCAGGGTTTCACCACTCTCATGGTGAAGAACCTCCTCCTCACATCCAGCCTGAATCTCCCCACCTCCAGCTTCATTCCATTCCCCCTAGTCCTATCACTACCTGATATCCTGAGAAGTTCTTCCCCAGCCTTCCTGTAGCCCCCTTCAGATACTGGAAGGCGACAATTAGGTCACCTCGGAGCCTTCTCTTCTGCAGACTGAACAGCCCCAACTCCTTCAGTCTGTCCTCATAGGAGAGGTGCTCCAGCCCTCTGCTCATCCTCATGGCCCTTCTCTGGACACGTTCCAGCACCTCCAGATCCCTCTTGTAATAGGGGCTCCAGAACTGGACACAGTTCTCCAGGTGGGATCTCACCAGGGCTGAGTAGAGGGGGAGGATCACCTCCCTCGACCTGCTAGCCACACTTCTCCTGATGCAGCCCAGGATCTGATTGGCTTTGCGGGCTGCAAGTGCACACTGAGAGCTCATGTTAGGCCACACCTTGAGTCCTGTGTCCAGTTCTGGGCCCCTCAGTTCAGGAAGGACATTGAGAGACTTGAAGGTGTCCAGAGAAGGGCAACAAGGCTGGGGAGAGGACTTGAGCACAGCCCTGTGAGGAGAGGCTGAGGGAGCTGGGGTTGCTTAGCCTGGAGGAGGCTCAGGGGTGACCTCATTGCTCTCTACAACTACCTGAAGGGAGGTTGTAGCCAGGAGGGAGTTGGTCTCTTTTCGCAGGCAACCAACATCAGAACAAGAGGACACAGTCTCAAGCTGTGCCAGGGGAAGTTTAGGCTGGAGGTGAGGAGAAAGTTCTTCACTGAGGGAGTCATTAGCTGTTGGAATGTGCTGCCCAGGGAGGTGGTGGAGTCCCCATCCCTGGAGGGGTTCAAGAGGGGATTGGATGTGGCACTTGGTGCCATGCTCTAGTCATGAGGTCTGTGGTGACAGGTTGGACTTGATGATCCTTGAGGTCTCTTCCAACCTTGGTGATACTGTGGTACTGCTGTGATACTGGGCCTGAGTAGGCCATCTAGGAAATGAGCAAAGCCAATGCCTGGCACACATCTTTTATTCAGTAAGCAAGCAAGCACAGGAGTGTGATGTGTAGTGCTCAATAGTCATACAGTACTAAAAATAGAAAAATAGAAATAAAATTTCACTGAAAGCATTTCCACTCACAGATATACAAAGAAAAGTGCTGTCAAGCCACATCATGCTACACCACTTGCCAGTCACTGAGCTGACAGTTAGTTTCCCAACAGAACTGCAACACTAAGAATCTGCTAGTCCTTCCTCACAGCTTTGGTGAGCCTGAATCTTTGACCAGCAAGAACGGGCCTCCTGCAGCTGAGCACCTGGAAAACGCCTACCTGTCGGTACCTAACAGAATGGCAAAGTGCTGCTGGAGTTTCAGAGTGAGAGTAGCCTGCTTCAGGCTGCCAGTGCACCTGCCAAAGGAAATAAATAAACATCTTTAAAAATTGCAAACGAACTTCAGTCCTGCTGGCAGCCCAGAGCAGTCACGGCTACCAATGACTGCGGTGCGCTCTGCATGAAGATCTGTGCAATACTCCCACCCGCTGGCGTGCTGTGAAACTGTCCTGCTGCGCTGCTGCTGAGGCCTCAGCGCCCTCTCACACTGCCATCACACAGACTTAGGTCTGGGGGGGTCCGGGAGCACAAACCGTAACCACTGCACGAACCATAACCACTGCTAAGTGCTCTTAACTCTGTAGTGGAACTAGAGGATATGCAGCACCTTATCTTCTCTTGCTGTACTTAGTGGGTGAGACTCACATCTACACAGGATGTAGGATCTACACAGGGGTCAGAGACTGATTCCTCAAGACCCTGCACCAGATGCCTTGCTTTAAACAAAGCCCCATTTGAGGGCCTGAATGGGAATCGGGGGTTCAAGAAGCTTTTGCTGAGCTAGCACAGCGCTGAGCTGCATCCACCAGGAAGACAGCTGTGTGCTGCCCCCGTGAGAGCAAGGCTGGCTCTGGGGATCAGCCACAGGCGCAGCTGTGTTCTCTAAGGCCTGTCTTGCAGAGCATGCCAGTGCATGGAGCCTACTCCTGTTATATTGGTAAGGGTGTGCAGAACCTAATGTGAGCCCCACTTTGATCAGTTACTATTTTGGAATGGGATTGATTTATACTTGAGATAAGCTGCTATAAAAATAAATGTGACGATTAACCCCTGAGATCATCCTAGCATACAGTTTTGGCCTGGTCACTTCTTTCCCTCTGGATTTCTCTTTTAATTTGCTCTATGGACATTTAGTTGGGTTCTAGTGAAAAGCTTTTATAAAACACATTAAATACTCAGTGTGGGGGCTGAAAAGGTGTACATTCTAATTGCATATATGGTACATACCTTATATGTATATAATACATTCCATAACAGCTGAATATTCTAGCACTGGCTAGGAAGTTCTTGCACGTGGACAGGTGATTAACAGACTAGAAGATAAACAGCTGTTTAGGATCAGAGATACTTGTATCTGATACGGTTTACTTGGATTGTTTTTCTTTCTTTAAACCTCATTACACATAATAGCTACAGTAGTTTGTCCAGCAGGTAATAAATGAATGCATAAAGCACTTTTAGCTATATTTGGATACCATCTGCATGCAGTTTTTATAAATAGAAGTCAAATGTGAGGTCACATTTTCCCATCTTCTGTTTATAGACTAAATCGAATTTCTCGTTCATGGACACGGTGAAGATGTCTTTCCATAGCCCAACTCGTCCTGAAACAGAGAGAAGGAGCACAAGTCAGAGAGCAACAGCACACCAAATGTCCACAATCTAAATGCTAAGGGCACCAAGTTGCTGATCAGTTTTAGCTTTCATTGACAGCTCAGCTGGGACCTAAAGCTGGTCACTGTCTTTCTTAGTTCCCTTGCTACAACCTGTGCAAAGCCTTAATACAAACCCACACACCCTGTCACCTGCAGCAGGTGAGTATCATGCAGGGCTTTGAGAGATTTTTTTGCTCTAGCCTTAACTAGACATGGATACAGGTTTGGGGTTGGGTGTACATTTAAAAGGGGCTTTCTCCTTTCTGTGCAAACTGGCTGGTTTCATAATGCCAGCAGCTAACGTTCCAGAATCACATCCCCAAATTACCGTGCCTTCAGCACACACCAGTTAGAGACCTATCCAGAAAGCCCATGGAATGCAGAATACTAAACTGATTACTGACCTCTGATCATTGAGATGTAGTATTGTCACTGCCAATGGCTAGTATTTCATGGCTCAAGTTGAGTTCAACAGATGAATTTACATTTCTCCATAGGGAGAGTATGATTTGTTAAGTGTGAGTGCCTAGATGGTGTCCAGAGAGGAGAACGAGTGCCATGCCCAGCTTTATGCCATCCACATTTTCATTTTGTACATGATGAATAGAAGCTTTTGGTAGATGGAGTATGGACACCAGAGACTTACTCTTTGTATGGAGTATTCTGCTTTACTGAGCTCAACTAGCAACATAGCCTGCTTAACCCACCGGTCAAAGGCTGCCACAGCCTTAAGCACTGGTTCAGGAAATGTATTTAAGGGGGTTTCAATTCACATTGTTGGTGAATAAACCCCCCAGGGAGGAACCAGACTGAGAGGCCAAATTCTCATTTACATTGGACATAAAAAATAGTCAAAATCCAGGCTTGTTCAACTGGAACAATTCAAGAAGATCTGGGCTAGTGCTATAAGGCAGTTCAATCATAACAGCAAGAACAAAACCACAGGCAGAGAGCTCAGGTATGCATTTGATGCATAAGAAGAATACCCACTTAATTTAATTACCATTGCTTTTATGATGCAACTCTGTAACTGAATCCAAAACTGTCCAGAGCATCTACAAATTGCATGTTAACATGATGGTACAGCTTAGGCAGCAAAGGCCCTTTTATGACATCAGGATTGTCCTGTAACTCCTGAAGGCATGAGTGTTCTGGTTTGTGTTCTGGATCCAAAGGCCAAAAGAACCTGAAACCCACTGAAAATGCACAATTTCTTGTTTTCACCAAGTTTCTCCTCTATAAAGAAGAAAAGCTGAGAAAACACTTGCAACCAAACATCTGATACTGATTGCAACTCTAACTGCATGAAGTCCAGAATGACAGCTAAAAGCCTCTGCTTCTCTTTCAATAGCAGCAATCAAACACGTCCTTCCTCTGCTTGGGAAAGATAAGCCTTTTAATCCTGAGCTCCCCTAACGACATTCACAGACAAATGACAAGTTTTATCCAGGACACACACAGCAGATTAGTTGTAACAGGGTTTTTTTGGTGTTGCCACATGAATCAATAGCTTGACAAAAAGTCACCCACCTGGTATGATTTGAATCATGCAACTGTGTAAATTATGATGTGATAAGAGTCAAATACAAGTAACATATCTAATCATTGTTCTGCTTTCACAGCAGCCCAAGGTTATCTTCAGAGTAAAGATCAATGTGCTAAAAGAAAAAAAAAATGAAGAACTAAAATAAAGCAAAATAATAAAGTAAATGTAACTCATGACAAAGTAAATATCTGAACCAAAGTACAACAAGCTCTCACGTTCCTGCCACCACTCTTTGTCACAGAAACAAACAGAGAACGACCAAAGTGCTGCTAATGAAGCTGCATTCTGGAGTAACAAAACAGTTTAAAAGGCAGAGACAGCAAACAAAAGAAATTCCAAAGAAGGACATTTGTAAGCAAAAGCACACAGTGACCAAGTGACACAACATTACATCCACTGCTGTAGCTTGTTCTCTACTGCAACATGGAGGCTTCCCGGTAACAGTTTGTCAGTGGCCTAAGTGAGAGGCTCTGCCCCTGGAGCGGGCTGGGGTTTGCAGGCTCCACTTCAGCACAACACACACTACCACCACCTATGGAGCACTGCATGCAGCAGAAGTGGGCATCACCCTCTTGGTCTGGACAGAGGCAATCCGGCCAGCAGGGACAGGCTTTGCCCTTTCTGCCCGTGGAAGGTCTGCTCTGCTTTCTGTTGTACTACAACCTCACCTTTCTTTTATGGAACAGGAAGTGGAGATTGGAGCTGCACAAAGCCAGTAAGCAGTGAGGCTGCTCCACAGATGGTGGAGGTGAAGAAGAAACCCAGGGTTTTGTGTTACATGCAAGTCAAGAGAAAACAGAGCTCTGTTGGTTGTAAAATCTTGCACTGACAGAAACATTTCCTCCTGGGCCCTCAGGATGTCTTACCAGGCTGATTATTTTTGATCTTGTCTTCAGAGCAGGTAAGCAGGTTGGTGATCAGACAGCAGGCTGTAAGATCCCACTGCCAATGAGCTGGTCTGGTGTTCCCACTCCAGTGACAAGTTGGGCTACATGATGAATTTTCAGTTTGAAGTACTAAGGGAAGGGTAGGGTAGGAGTTGACAGCAAGATTAACTATGTGCAGGCAACTACACCATTCCATGGAGACTACCAGAAATGATAGGGAATGTATTAGGTCTTTCAGTGAAACTACAAACTCCTTTGTCTTCGCTGGAATTTTACCTCAGGCCAGCAAACTTGAGGTATTTATTTCAAGGACTCCTAATAGTCATACAAGAAGTGAGCAAGGGCAAAACCAGGTGCCATATCGAATTTATGAGAGAGGACTGCCCATAGGAATGGTGTTTGCAGGTGCTGCTGTAGAAGCTGGAGTGTACAGCCCCTGGGGAATGTACTAAGGACCTTTCCATCTCAGATGTGCAAAGCCACAGGCACAAGCAAGGAGGTGCAGCAGGTGGCTTTAGAACAAGTATGGCATTCTGAAACACTTGTGCCAACACAGAAACAGGAGATGGGATCTGGTCACTTCCTCTGACGACAGTCTGAGCTGAGTAATGGGAAACTGGCATGAGGCTCTGCCAAGCAAGATGCAAAAGGACTACAGGAAAGCAGGCAACCTGCTTTCATGGGAAAGCAAAGCTGGGCTCAGACAAACCTGAGCGCTGGGAAGATTACAGTTTGAGTACAGCTGAATGCAGAGTGCTTTTTAGTGGAATGATGTCATGTCAACAGAATGCATGATAAATGAATGAAGAACTGGCTAACCCCACGGGAAGGCAGGAAGGGCTGACAATAGGCAGGCTTTTTATCAGACTGGAATGAATGTTAACCATTACAGCTGATAACATCAGCAGATAACGAGAAAGTTAGCTGAGAGAGGGGTAGTGTGGAAAGGGCTCCTACACAGACACCTAAGAACAAAGTATTGAGGTCATGCTCCCCAAGCAAGGGACAAGAACCTGCAAATTAGTTCCTCTGAAAAAGACTTTGTGGTCATGAGGAGCAACACGTGCTTGATGCTCAGTGCTGCAGCAGAAAGTACCAGTGTGGATGGAGAAACAAGGGAAAGTTCCACTTAAAACTGGAGTCAGTCCGTAGATAAAGTCACTTTATGTCTGGGTAAAGCATTTGTAAGAGTGGCATAGAAGACCTCCAGCTGTTCTGCCACAAAGCAGCCTGCAGACAATCATTTGAGGGAGAGCTACTGAGATTATGTTTACCAGAAGGAGGACTGAGAGAGGACCTGATTTCTTGAGATCATCAAAGGACAGGTGCATCAGCAGCTGAAAGGGTGCTTCAGCGTCCTAGAGAAAGACCTCACCAGAACAAACACCTAGAAGATAACATTTTAATCAGCTGAGAGAGACAAACAAAGTAGCTCTCAAGGAAACCCACAGCTCCTTGGCATTTGATGCCTTCAAAGTGCTATTCCAGACAATCTGGTGTCCTTGAACACAAGGGCTTAAGCCAGGATAAACTGCATGAAATTGAGTGGACTTGGACATGCCAAAGGCCTGAAGGAACAGTGCAGTCTTTCCTGCATTTGAATGGTTTAACCAATTGAAGTAAGCCAAAGACACCAACAGTGGTTTGCATGGTCAGTATGTTCATGCCCCAGGTGAAGGAACAGAGTGCACTGTCAGCAGCTTCACTGATGGTACAAAACTGTGAGAAGTGGCTGACACACCAGAAGGCTCTGCTGCCACCCAACAAATAGGCTTGAGAGTTGTGCAGAGCTGAACCTCATGAAGCTCTACAAGGGCAAGTCCTGTACCTGGGTTAGGGATTGACCTGCTGGAAAGCAGCTCCACAGAGAAGGATCTGGGAGGCCTGGTGGACAGTAAGGAGACCATGAGAAGTGCAGTGTGCTCCTGTGGTCAAGAGGGCCAATGGTATCCTGGGGTGCATTAAGAATGCAACCAGCAGGTGGAGGGAGGTTCTCCTCCCTCTCTATTCTGCCCTGGTGAGGCCACACCTGGAGTATGGTGTCCAGTTCACAGCTCCCCAGTTCAAGAGAGACAGGGCAATACTGCAAAAAGCCCAGCCAAGGGCCACAAAGATGATGAGGGGACTGGAACACCCATCTTACGAGGAGATGCTGAGACCTGAGGCTCTTTAGCCTGGAAAAGAGAAGGCTGAGAAGCAATCTCAAGGTTGGAGGTCAAGAGGATAGTCCTGGGCTCTTCTCAGGGGTGATAGGAGAAGGGACAACAGATACCAATGGGAATGCAGGAGGTCTTGCTTAAACATAAGGCAAAGCTCCATTATGGTGAGGCTGGTGGGGCACTGGAACAGGCTGCCCAGAGAGGTTGTAGAGTCTTTTTCTCCAGAGACTTTCAAAACCTGCCTGGATGTGTTCTCTAGGGGAACCTGCTTTGGCAGGTGGGTTGGGCTAGATGATCTCCAGAGGTCCCTCCCAACCCCTACCAGTCTGTGATTTTGTGTGTTTAATACCGTGGATGTTTCCATCCTTTTAGTCAGCTCTACACAATATTATCATTTCAAGACAAATCAGCCCCCAAACTGCACCCCCAGTTACCTCCCACCACTTTCACAGAGTATTTTGCCAGCATCAGAGCCCATCATGGAGGTGACTGATTTGTTAGCTCTTTCTTGCAATTCCCACAAGGAGTTTTACTGTGGGTTTAAACATACCCCTGCCAACAGGAAGTGCTTCTGCATTACAGCACTGATCAATTAGCTGATGACAGTGTTCCACCATGGATTCCAACTGTGCTTTGTCATAAGAAACTCCCAAGAACCTCACCAGTTGCTCAACCATTGTTGCTAGGTCCTGTAAGAGAGTATTTGGAAGAGTTGCTTTTAAATGAGCCTTTTCAAAGGAGCTTCAACAGTAAACAAAAAGAAGTTATGTCTTGAGGAGTGAGACAAATGCAAATGCAGAAGCTGCAGAATCACCAGTCTTAAAGCACTGCCACCTCCCAGTGTGGTGTAAATAAGCACATTCCAAGTCATTAGGGGAAGACAGGCCAGCAGAGAACAAGATCCACAACTAGCCAAAAGGAGGCCGAAGCCAAGGGGGTGTTGGTCTCTTCTCCCTCCTAACAAGTGATGGGACGAGGGGACATGGCCTCAAGTTGCACCAGAGGAGCTTGGCTGTTAGAAGAAACTTCTTAACTGAAAGGGTTCTCAGACACTGAACCACACACTCCCCAGGGAGGAGGCTGAGGCCCACCCCAAGAGGCATTTAACAAAGGCAGATGTGGTGCTGAAGGACAGGGTGTGGCACCAGAATCGGTAGGTATGGATGGGGAGCAGAATGAGGCCCCCAGGAGGAGATGGTTAGTGAACTGCTGCACCACTTAGACACACACAAATCTATGGGGCCAGACAACAGCCATCTGAGGGTACTGAGGGAGCTGGTGCACGGGCTCACCAAGCCACTTTCCATCACTTAGCAGCAGTCCTGCCTAGGTGGGGAGGCCCCAGCTGACTGCAGATGAGCAAATGTGATGCCCATCTACAAGGGCCAAAAGGCAGACTGGGGAACTACAAACCTGGCAGTCTGACCTCAGTGCTGGGCAAGGTCACAGAGCAGGTCATCTTGAGTGCCATTACACAGCGTGGGCAGGGCAACCCCATGATCAGGCCCAGCCAGCATGGGTTTCTGCAGGGCAGGGCCTGCTTAACGACCCTCATCTCGTTCTACAACAAGGAGGCCCAGGTAGTGGATGAGGAAAAGGCTGTGGATGTTATTTCCCTGGACTTGAGCAAAGCCTTTGATGCTGTTTCCCACAGCATCCTCCTGGAGAAATTGGCTGCTCATGGCTTGGAAGGGTGAATGCTTGGCTGAGTTAAAAGATGGCTAGATAGCCAGGCCCAAAGAGTCACCAGCTGACAGCCAGGCACTTTCAGGTAGTTGTAGAGAGCAATGAGGTCTCCCCTGAGCCTCCTCTTCTCCAGGCTAAACAACCCCAGCTCCCTCAGCCTCTCCTCACAGGGCTGTGCTCAAGGCCTCCCCAGCCTTGTTGCCCTTCCTACATCTGCCTTCATTTTCCAGTGAAATAAACATTTTGAGGCATTTTCATTGGTTCTAAAAAGTACATTGCTGGAGCAAGAAATGCAACCCAACATTCTATGTGGTATTCCCACTGAATTTCTGCTGAAAAATAAGGCAGGTTTCTTAGCCAGCATACTGATGAATAGTTACTATTCATTAGCAATAATTATGTTTACCTTATGCTTCATGAACATCCCTAACTGTTTTCAGTGCTGTGTCACAGAACACATTAACAGCCAAACAGTCAGAATAGATGCCAAATATATAGGACAAAATGCTGGTGATACATTTCTCTCTCCTCATTGATACACTGCACACAGCAAGGTACACTGCACTGGTTAGGCCACACCTCGAGTCCTGTGTCCAGTTCTGGGCCCCTCAGGTTAGGAAGGAGGTTGACTTGCTGGAAGGTGTCCAGAGAAGGGCAACGAAGTTGGTGAGGGGCTTGGAACACAGCCCTGTGAGGAGAGGCTGAGGGAGCTGGGGTTGCTTAGCCTGGAGGAGACTCAGGGGAGACCTCATTGCTCTCTACAACTACCTGAAGGGAGGTTGTAGCCAGGCAGAAGTTGGTCTCTTCTCCCAGGCAATCAGCACCAGAACAAGAGGACACAGTCTCAAGCTGTGCCAGGGGAGGTTTAGGCTGGAGGTGAGGAAGAAGTTCTACACAGAGAGAGTGATTGCCCATTGGAATGGGCTGCCTGGGGAGGTGGTGGAGTCACCATCACTGGAGGTGTTCAGGAGGAGACTTGATGGGGTGCTTGGTGCCATGGGTTAGTTGTTTAGGTGGTGTTGGGTTGGTTGAAGGGTTGGATGTGATGATCTTGAAGGTCTCTTCCAACCTGGTTTATTCTATGGTAAGGTATTTCTTTTAATGAATGCCCATGGCTGAGCACAGCAAGCACTGAGCAGTTACACATCTCTGCCCTCTCTGCAAGCAGTGTAGTGCCTGCAGATCAAGGCAGATTCTTGAGTAACTTGTTAGGCTTATGGAAGGACTGAAACTCCACAGAAGCTACTGGATGGTATCAGACATCAGGGAGGCCAAATACTGACACAGGAAGCAAATGTTGCAATTGTGAGTTTTAAACACTACAATATAAAACATAATTAAAACATCTTTTTGCTTCATCCAACCTACCTTATGCATATCTTCATACTTGAGAAAAAGGACATTGGCATCCATGTGGTGCTCCCAAAACTCCTGCACGTGCTCAAACCACGAACCATACCCTACTACAGAGATATTAGGATTGGCGTGAGGAAAAGTAACACTTTTGTTAGCAAGTCCTTCCCAAAAAGAAAAGAAAAAGGAGAAAAAGGAATTAACTGCAGCAGTGCACAGCCCCAGGAGAAGAGTGTCTGGTTTGGACCCATTGCCATGCACAACAAGCATGAAAAGAAAGAGGTTTTCCCTCCTGTTGGAATATTCAGCAGAACTAACTTACCTAAGCACAAAACCTTCAACTCAGAGTGCCGCCCTATTTCATGACAGACTCCTTGGAGCTCACTATTAACAAACACCTGACTACTGAGCACAGGTTGAACCAACACAAACATTACACAAAAGTAACTTTACAGAAGACAAATTTCCAGTGCCTCCAGCCCGTGTGAGTGCCTGCAGTTAGCATTTCGTACTGCGCAGCCTCCTTCACGAAGAAGCTAGGCCTTCTGTGGAGAGCACCTTGAAGCATCCTCTCTTGCAGACAAAGAATGGCTAGCAACCATTGTCCTCCCTTGATGGAGGAAGAAGACCTAGGAAAATGCTTCATGGTCATTCCCACAATGTAGGATGTACTGAAGAGAATATCATAGTATCAGTCAGGGTTGGAAGGGACCACAAGGATCATCTAGTTCCAACCCCCCTGCCATGGCCAGGGACACCCCACACTAGATCAGCCTGGCCAGAGCCTCAGCCAGCCTGGGCTTAAACACCTCCAGGGACAGGGCCCCAACCACCTCCCTGGACAACCCATTCCAGGGCTTCACCACTCTCATGGGGAAGAACTTCCTCCTCAGATCCAGCCTGAATCTCCCCACCTCCAGCTTCATTCCATTCCCCCTAGTCCTATCACTACCTGAGTAGTGTTACTTCCATGTATCATTACATCTTCTGCCCCCTTCAACCTAAGACCTGTTCTCTTCCGTTGCTATTTTCTGAACGCTTCCACCCAATTTCTGTAGGCACGGCAGAAAACAAGTTTAGTTTGTCACATTAGAGGTGAGGAGGAAGAGAAGTACAATGCAAGGGATGCTCCCAAAATTGATATAGCAGCACTAGTTGGGATTGGGTGTTGAGTGACCACAGTCAAGGGGTGGATGCTGTGGGATAAATGCTCAGCCTGCCATGTAACAGGAATGCAGGTTCATTTAGTGTGCTTTGGGAGAAAGGCTGAAATCCACTGAGGTGGCCTGCCAGGAAGCTGAAGGAGGAGGTCTTCTGAAGGTAACACAACCCTGTTTTGCCTAAAACTAATGAAGCAAGGCTAAACTGGCCTTCCAGTATCTGAAGGGGGCCTACAGGAAGGCTGGGGAGGGACTTCTCAGGATATCAGGGAGTGATAGGACTAGGGGGAATGGAATGAAGCTGGAGGTGGGGAGATTCAGGCTGGAGGTGAGCAGGAAGTTCTTCCCCATGAGTGGTGAAGCACTGCAATGGGTTGTCCAGGGAGGTGGTTGGGGCACTGTCCCTGGAGGTGTTTAAGCCCAGGCTGGCTGAGGCTCTGGCCAGGCTGATCTAGTGTGGGGTGTCCCTGCCCATGGCAGGGGGGTTGGAACTGGATGATCCTTGTGGTCCCTTCCAACCCTGACTGATACTATGGTACTAAACCAGTAAAAATGTGCAGCTTTTAAACAGATTTCAGTGATTATAGTGACCAAGGGCAGACCTTTGCCTAATCAACTGCAAACTGAACATTAAAGTTGGCACTTGGTGCCATGGTCTAGTCATGAGGTCTGTGGTGACAGGTTGGACTCGATGATCTTTGAGGTCTCTTCCAACCTTGGTGATTCTGTGAAAGTTGACATCTCTTAGTGTGATAATGAGCCAGATTAAGTACATGCTAAACATAACATGATGATGTTACTCAACTCTCCACCCAAGTCATGCTCAATGTCAAACTAGAAGACAGAAACAGCAGGGGTTAGGATACAAAATGCCATGAGAGGAGCACCTCTGTGGAGGCAAAGACTGCATTTAGCAGAGCCAGGGTCAGCCCATGATGGACTGTGCTCTTTTTCCTCCAACCAAGACAGGGATGCCTTTTTTGGTAAGAACTGTGCATTCAATACAGAGTTGAAATTTTTGCTGGCATTTTTATTGTCTCTTAATGCTATTGCAAAGATTTGTGTCTCCAACTTTGTCAGACGTTACCTGGGATGTATTAACTTCAAGCTGGACCCCTTGCAGTTAGTGCACTTACCACCAGCATGCACAGACTGGTTGTAGTGGTCACTTTAGTAAGTTGAGCCTATCAATTGCCAGCAGGAACAGGGAGGTGATTCTGCCCCTGTACTCTGCACTGGTTAGGCCACACCTCAAGTCCTGTGTCCACTTCTGGGCCCCTCAGTTTAGGAAGGAGGTTGAGTTGCTGGAAGGTGTCCAGAGAAGGGCAACAAGGCTGGGGAAGGGTTTGGAACACAGCTCTGTGAGGAGAGGCTGAGGGAGCTGGGGTTGCTTAGCCTGGAGAAGAGGAGGCTCAGGGGTGACCTTATTGCTCTCTACAACTACCTGCTGCATTGCTTCCACAAAATGCAAACATTTAGCTACATGCTGTATTTCCTGCATTCCAAAAGCTTTCCATTAGCACAGCTCTGGACACAGAACGTGCTGTGATGCTTTACTGACTCGGGCAGGCCGTGTAGCCTGCTGCTACAATATGAAGATATAAATAACTCCTGGGATGCCTTTATGGCAGAGTGCAGAACCTTTCTCATCTCTTAGGAGACCTTCTAATGTGTCTTTCATATGTCTAGAATTTTCTGATTGTGAGCTACTGACAAACACCCCATGCTCAGGGAATCCAAAGAGAAAGGTGAAGATAGGCTGGAACAGGAGGAGAGTATTTATCCTCCCCTGCACAAACCTGCAGGAGAAAGTAGCAAAGGATTTTAATCTCTGTTAAATACCTTCCACTGACAAGCTTTTACTGTCTGATTCCCTTCAGTATTGTGCAGCTCTTTCAGCATCAGCTCCAAATTCCACGTTGAATGGAAGCTTGCTGCACTGCATCTGGAGGTCCTGCTCTCAGAGTACAAGGTACCTGGTGAATTCTTGGCATCACATTAGGGTATCACAGAGAAGGTTTTGTGGAGAAATAGAAGACAGCAAACTAGTTTTCTCTTTCTAGCCAGAAAGTGTGGCAATCCACTGGCAAAAAGCCCAGTGGCAGGCAGTGAGCTGAAAATGCAGGGCTTGCCCTCCCTGTAAGTTTAATGAACTAGTGCAGCAGGGCTACTTGTGCACTGCACAGTGCAGGTGCATCATGAAACAGCCTTTGCTCAAAGGAGGTACTGGGTGGGCAGGTGATGAGCTGCTGTAGAGCAGGCTGTTGCAGCCTCATCACAGAGGGGTATTTTTCAGACAGTAGCCATGTGCAGCTGCCCTCTTAAAGGGGCTCCCTTCAGCTTACTGATCAGATCAGTCTCTTGGAAGTTACAGATTCTTGATGGTATCTTGCAAGGGCCAAACCTTGATTTTTTTTGGTCAAATCACAGAACCACAGAATGTGAGGGGTTGGAAGGGACTTCCAGAGATCATCAAGTGCAATCCTGCTGCCAAAGCAGAATGACCCAGGGCAGGCCACACAGGAATGCATCCAGCTGGGTTCTGAAAGCCTCCAGAGAAGGAGGCTCCACAACCTCTCTGGGCAGCCTGCTCCAGAGCTCCAGCACCCTCTGTAAAGAAGCTTCTCCTCATGCTGAGGTGGAACCTTCTGTGTTCCAGCTGTTGTGCCTTGTCCTACCACTGGGCACCACTGACAAGAGACTGGCACCTTCACCTTGATACCCACCCTGCAGATATTATAGACATTTTTAAGATCCCCTCTCAGCCTTCTCTTCTCAAGACTAAACAGCACCAGTTCTGTCTGTCTGTCTTCATAGGAGAGATGTGCAAGTCCCCCAGTCATATTCATAGCTCTGTGCTGGACTATGGCAGATCCCTGTCTCTCTTGAACTGGGGAGTGCAAAACTGGACACAGTATTCCAGGTGTGGTCTCACCAGGGCAGGGTACAGGGGAAAAAGAACCTCCCTGGACCTGCTGGACACACTTCTCTGAATAAAAATATTAAAGGAATTACCAGGGAAAAACCTGCCAACCTTGAGGAACAGAAAGACTCCTGAGCTACTACCTGGAGAACAGATCTTACAAGAAGTGGCTGAGGGAACTAGGGTTGTTCACTCTGGACAAGAGAAGACTGAGGGGGAACCTCACTGCTCTCTACAACTCCCTGAAAGGAGCTTGGAGCAAGGTGGGTGTTGGTCTCTTCTCCCTAGTAACAAGTGGTAGGATGAGAGGAAATGGCCTCCAGTTGCACCAGGGCAGGTTTAGGTTGGCTACTGGAAGAAACTTCTTCGCTGAAAGGATTCTCCAACACTGGAATAGGCTCCCCAGGGAAGTGGTTGAATCCTCATCCCTGGAGGTGTTTAGAAGACACAGAGATGTGGTGCTGTGGGACATGGTTTAGCACCATACTTGGTAGAGTTAGATGCTGGTTGGACTTGATGATCTTAAAGGTCTTTTTCAACCACAACAATTCTGTGATTCTATGCTTCCAGTGAGGACTGACTGAAATCAAGTGACCCTGGGAGTATTCACCACTTTTCACAAGGTACCTGGGACTTTGCACACTGATTTTAGAAAAGCAGGTCAGAATTATGCCTGGATGAAGCCCTGCTGAGCCCGTGGGGTCAGATAACCCTGTAGTCTTTCTAAGGCATGGTCATGACTTGTCTGGCCATATCTATGTCCATGCAGCAGTGTCTGCAGCGACTCCCTTGCTGTGTATGCAAAACAAATGCACCTTTATCCACTTCATTTCAGTACTTGCAGAACGGATGCAGAGATGAAAATAAATGTGCAGAGAGAACAGCTCCTTACACTTGTCATTCATAAACCTTCTGCAGAACTCCTGAAAGGTTCCTCTGTAGCTCATGGTCCGTAGGGAGCGGTGGAATTGGTAGTAAGACACCACCAAGTCTTTGGGGTTGCGAGCCATGTATATTACCTATGTCAAGGCGGGGGAGAGAGGGGGAAAAACATCATGTTATTGAAAGCCTCTTCCCCACCCCATTGCCCAAAGCACTTACATAAGTCTTGCCAACCTAGTTAAGCAAATAGCATTCTGATTTGATGCCACTGTTACCTTTGAATTGCCATTATGGAGGTCTGAAGGCAAAAACCTGTACGGGAGGTGGCTCTTTATGAGGCGAGGAGATGTCAGTTCCTAGAACAAACCAGAGAAGAACACTTCTTACTGTGCATTGGTTTTTGGAACTGCCACACCTGAAGGCCTTCACTGCAGGCAGTCACATTCAGAAATTCACTTCTTAAATGAGTAGGGGTCTGGGACTAGAAGTTTGGCCAGGGAGTTCTGTTTGGTTTCCAGATACCACAAGGCTGAATAATGTGTCTGGGGGTTTGTTGCTGTTTGGCTTTTTTGTTGCACTTTTTTATTTCCTCCTTTCACTGTCAAAGTACTTCCATTTCCAGGACCTTCTCAGGAAGAGTGTGACAGCTGAAGGTTCTTAGTGTCAAGCTAACCTTCTAACCTTTGTTTGCAGTGATGCTTCCTCTAAAATTCCTGGCAAAAACCCCTACCCCTAACAACTTCACTTCAGAACTTTACTCTGGTGATTCATTTCATCCTCAGAAGTAGGTCCAGACAACCCAAAGGTTGATCTGAGTGGGTGCACATCTTTCTACCAGAGTATTCTTCTGGAATTTGAGACTAACTTCTCTTATGAAACAAATCATTTTCCCACAGTTCAAAACTGCATAGTTCCACACTGGATGGGGTGGGTGGCACAGAGTATAAATGTGTAATCATAAACACATCCTCTTGCTATTGCCACCAACTATTTGCATCAAGGTAGTGCTGAGGTCTCATTGGACCAGCTGTCACCCAGATGAAAGAGTGTCCTCCATACTTTCAGACTGAAGTAGGCTGATGCTGCAGTTGTCATTGACCAGAAGCAGCTTATCTATGGCTGTGCCAGTCTTATCATAGTATCATAGTATCAGTCAGGGTTGGAAGGGACCACAAGGATCATCTAGTTCCAACCCCCCTGCCATGGGCAGGGACACCCCACACTAGATCAGGCTGGTCTTAACTAGTTCAATGTATCCAGCACTGTGGCTGTTACAGAATGGAGCCCAGCATTTTGCCTAATCATCCCAAGATATATCTAGATCAAAAGTAGTTACAGCAATGATAAGATCACACTGATATGCCAGGCCACCAGTCTCCAAGTGATTCCTAATAGTGTGGAAATCATTTCATGTGGAATATTCCAGACTCTTCAAATCACACAGACAGTCTGTGGATCCACAGATCCTGGGTCTCCTAAGGGTTCAGATGTGTAAACCCAGAGCAATGGGCCTACAGATCCATCAATCTCTGCGTTTGTAGCTCCTCTTCTGCAAAGTCAGGGAAGGAATCAAAGCTAATTTGCCTCCTTTGGTCAGCTTATGTTTACATAATCAAGGCAGGCCTGGAACTTCTATTTGGAAAACCTATTGCCAACTTATTTAGGACATGAAGAAATGTCACAAATCTTCAACAGAGTATAACAAAGCTCAGTAATTAAAATAACCTAATGATACTCTGAATCATTTCAACAAACTGAGCAAGTCCAGTGACAAAAAGGACAAGGGCACAGGGGGAAGTGATTGAAAAGGAAACCAAGGAGGAAGATAGCCAAATGCTGAAAGACATGCTTTGCAATGAATTGTACCTTGATGATGTCCAGACCGGGCTGCGGGTACTCTAGGACTGGAAGCTGTTCATCTATGTTCATCAGTCCAATCTCATCAGGATCAGCTCCCTGACTCACTAGATAGACCACTTCCTGGAGCAAGCCTGTGCCTGCAGAAACCAAACAGTGAAAAAGAACAGACTTGTATTACAGTTCTTATCTAAACAGAAGCATAGGAAGAGAGTCCTAGACATAGAAATAATGATAGCTTTTGTTCTTAACAGTCTGCTGTCAGCTAAGTCCAAAACCTGAAGGGGGCCTACAAGAAGGATGGAGAGAGACTGTTTACAAGGGCCTGTAGTAATAGGATGAGGGGCAATGGCTTCAAACTAGAGAAGACTAGATATGGATTGGATGTTAGGAACAAGTTCTGCACCATAAGAGCAGTGGAAGAGAGGAACAGGTTGCCCAGGGAGGTGGTTTGGGCCCCCCCCAGGAGATATTCACAGTGGGGCTTGGCAGGGCTCTGGGCAGTCTGACCTATTTGAGGATGCCCCTGCTTACTGCAGAGAAGGTTGGACTACATGACCCTTGGAGGCCCCTTCCAACCCAGACCCTTCTGTGATGTTTTAACACCATATGTCTGCCTGATCCTTTAGTTTTATTTTAAACACCTGAAGATCTCCTTTCCTGTCAAAGATCTGAGATCTTTCTTCAGTAATAACTTGTTTCTGTCCCCCAGTCAGTTCACTTGCAAACTGGAAAGCATTTAAAAACAATCCTCCCATTCTTCACAGAGAGAGTCATTGGCCATTGGGATGTGCTGCCCAGGGAGGTGGTGGAGTCCCCATCCCTGGAGGTGTTCAAGAGGGGATTGGATGTGGCACTTGGTGCCATGGTCTAGTCCTGAGGTCTGTGGTGACAGCTTGGACTGGATGATCTTTGAGGTCTCTTCCACCCTTGGTGACACTGTGGTACTGAATGTTGGCTGTGCACAATAGAGCAGTATCTTGTAGGATTTCCATTTTAGAAGTGAAAAAAACAAAAGAGGCAAGCAGAGCTCATCCAAGTTCACCAAGTGCTTTGGTGGCCCTGCTGGGAGCCTGCCAGTGTCCTCTCTTCTAAACCTGCACATTATGGACTGGATAAATTACTGAACACATCACTGCACAGTGAGTTAGGCACAGGCTTTAGAAGCCTCGAATGTGTACCTCTGTCCAGGCTGAGGACATTTACAAAGCACTCATTGGATCTTGTAGCCTTAATGCCTGCACTTAAGAAAATGAATAGGAATTCCCAGGAAACATGTGAACAGGGAAGTTCTTTGAAATTACCTTCAGGAATCCCTAAAGAAAAGGCAAACCAAAGCTCAGAGATATTTGACAGAAGTTACGAAGGCATGGGCCTTAGGTGAGAGAGAGGGATGGACTGAGGGGAGAGCAATGCAGTCTAGCAGGAAAAGGACCCTGCAGTTCAGACAACACTCATCTGGGCACGGGACATTCTGGAGACTGCAATAGACAGAACAATTATGTAAGAGTTGTGAGCACTATAGAAAATGAGATCTTGATTTCTTCTCTCTCATGCTGCCTAAAGGAACAACTGGCTGTTCCCAAACTCTTGACATAGTCCAAGCCCACCTCAACATCCTGTGCTCTTCGAAAGATCAGCTGTAAATCCTGGGATCATGGTTTTTGCTTCTGTCCTAACTTGAAAACAACTTGTAAATGGCAAGTAACCTGTAACACTCACTAGTTAATTCCTAACTACACACACTGACATGAATATGACATTTCCCATGGCTGCAGTGCTCCATGGAACTACTGCAATTCAGCCAGGTCTAGCGGGTGGCCACAAGGCTGAGCAGAGCGAGGTAAGGCCATGGGGACTGCACTCCCTGGCCCTCACCACCTCCTTATCTGATCAACTTCATGGGAGAATGATGAGGAACATGATGCTTCCCTGAAGTTTCAGCATACTTCTACCTTAACCTCATGGCCCTTCTGCATTTGGAAGCACAATGGAGAAGGCTTCTTCTTGCCCAGAGAACAGCTGAGTAACAAAAGGTTAGAGTCCTCCTGGTGTTGTTTATCCCCATACAGTTATTCCTTTTCCTTTCATGAACTCAGTTCAGGAAGGACATTGAGAGACTTGAACATGTCCAGAGAAGGGCAACAAGGCTGGGGAGAGGCCTTGAGCACAGCCCTGTGAGGAGAGGATGAGGGAGCTGGGGTTGATTAGCCTGGAGAAGAGGAGGCTCAGGGGAGACCTCATTGCTCTCTACAACTACCTGAAGGGAGGTTGTAGCCAGGAAGGGGTTGGTCTCTTCTCCCAGGCAACCAGCACCAGAACAAGAGGACACAGTCTCAGGCTGTGCCAGGGGAAGTTTAGGCTGGAGGTGAGGAGAAAGTTCTTCACTGAGAGAGTCATTGGTCATTGGGATGTGCTGCCCAGGGAGGTGGTGGAGTCCCCATCCCTGGAGGTGTTCAAGAGGGGATTGGATGTGGCACTTGGTGCCATGGCCTAGTCATGAGGTCTGTGGTGACAGGTTGGGCTTGATGATCTTTGAGGTCTCTTCCAACCTTGGTGATACTGTGAGACTGTGAACAAGGTTGCTGCAATAGCATTTTTCTTTGCAGGAGAAACTGGAGATACAGAGGTAAGTTATGGAGAACAAGAATGTCTCATGCCAGAGTAAATATTTAATGAGCATAAGGGCTGGGCTCACTCAAAGTCACCAAGACTGATACTGAAGTACTAGATGTATGTTATTTTATGAAATACATGGTTGGGCTCAGAAATCCACAATTAACAGCTTCACTCCAAGTATGTATTAAGTCTTTGACAGCTGTCTGTGTGGGTGATGGTAATGCAAAGGTTCTTGCTGGGGTTTTTCCAAGCTATTTTAATTTACCCACCAGTCAGGAGCAGAGGAATCTCCTGTAGCAAATAACCTCCTCACCTCTCTATCAGAATTAAAACCAACTCAAGCTAATCTACAGGTAGCCAAGTTCTTTGGGTTTAGAAATGATGGGCTAACCTAGCAACAGCCACATGGCAGATTGTAACATGGGAGGCTTCCTGTTCTGGTTGCTTTTGGGTTCCAGGTTCTGGGGTGTTGACTCTTTCCTGCAGGAAAGGAGGCAAAACAGGTGGGAGTTGGGTAGCACACAGGGTATCTGGTTTATGCTGGGGTTTTTCTTGCATTTCACTCTGCTTTTATGGGTGGAAGCTAGAGCCACTTGCTGAAATGGAGATTTTCAATGGAGTTGTGGGAATTGACTCTGATAATCCTAGTCCATCACAAAACCTGGTCAGATCCACATCCCACAGGAATGTTCTTAACAGAAGGGAAAATTATGATACTTCTTGAAGAGAAGAAACATGGAGAAAAAGAAACCCCAGCATTTATACTCCCTGGACTTCTGGTCTTGCTACCAACAATGACTCACTGTCACTTGGGGGTTACTTTCTAAGTGAAATGAAAGGATTGGGTCGCTAAGTGGAAACAGCAGCATGTATGCATATGAAGACAAGGTGTTTCTTGGAGGTCGTGAGTGGGTCTGGTGCAGCTCTGGTGTTTTCCATCATTTTCTCCTTGTGTTGCTGAATGTATGTGCATGTATGTGCATGTATGTGCATGCTTCACTTGGGATGGTACAGAAAGAAGAAACAGTCCCTGACAAACATTATTCATCTGTCAGCCTTTGGGCATGAAGCACTAGATGCAACATTCTTCAGTACCAGCAATTCAACCCTTGCTTTTTCCAGTTGCAGCAGGTCCACCTTCCATCCTGGAGGAAGACCACTGGCCCTTCTCACCTCCAAGGTCATACTGCCAGAAGAGATGTCATTCATTTATCTTTATCCAGTCCTCATTACAGTGCAGCCTGTCAGCATCTGAGTTACTTCAGAGCACTGTACCTGAGAAACACTCTTCCCTGACAAGCTCTTCTGCTTAGCAATAGAACACCTCAGGAGAAAACAAAGAGCTGCAGCTGATGGGATGGGCAACAGCTCTGATAAGGTACTGTCAGAATTTTAGGAGAGCCTTTTAAATTACCTGCATTTCTACTCTGCACAACAGCATCCCAGTCCCAGCAGTCTGAAAGCTTGCTAGTTGGGCTGCACTATGCTTTCTGCAATGCCTAGTGATGCACAGAAACCAGAACTCATTAGGAATCCTATCACACCTACACCAGCCCCTGTGACGAGTGGGAACTCACCGTTTGTGCTCATTTTCAGGGCCAACACCTCACAACAATAGCAAACTCACTTCATGGCCATACTGCCCCTGCTCATCAGGAAGTGGAGCTGCTGCAGCAGCAAGCACAAAGCACTGCAAGACAGCCAAACCCTTGGCACACCACAGCCACTCCTTTCTGCTTCTATGCACTAAATGTCTTGACGTCAGATAAGCTCACTGTAGGAGGGAGAAATATTCCTTACTGCAGCTGTTCTCTGGTTCCTCTCATTAGTTTCTGGCCACTGGCACACTCCCATGCAGCCAGCAAACCTCATAGATTTCTTCAAACTGAAATAGCAAGGACAAAACCGTAACATTTCCTGTGAAGTTTTGCTTCCCTACATGGTTTCTTATGTAGTTTGTTTTAGTTTTCTCCCTTCCATCTCAGCTAACACAGGACAAACCTGCAGCTCAGGGGTGCTTTGGTAATGCTGCTCTTATTTACCTCTTGTTTGTAAACCATATGGAAAACTAAAGAAATACCAATGTTAGTATTCTTCTAGCACTCCCAGTTAGCTGCACCTGGTTTGATTTGCCAGTGCTTGATCAAGTTTCAGACAACACAGTGCACCACACCCATTATCATTCCAGCTCTTTTAGGGCATTAGTAGATGTTCATCAAAAATTACCACTCCTAAAGCTATCAGATTGGCCTAGCAACTGTTATAAAGCAAATCCCCACACAGATGGTCTAACTGCCTGCAAGCTCCTTCTGCTTTCACCAACCTCAGTGTATATCTGCAGGTGAGCAAGTTCTCCTATGTCTTGGAATTCCAACTGGCTTAAGAATAAGGATTTTTGTTATTAGTTAGGGTTTCAATAATCAAAATAAATGTATAGACTGTGATATATGTCCCAAATCATCTGTTCCTAGAAGAGACTCAGGATTCAGAATAAAGACTGATATTGTGATGTCATATTACCAACATCACAGTGTTTCCAGTAGCCTTCAATAAGCAGAATCCTGGATTTTCAGACTGATTAATCAGTTTCTTTTCCCACTTGCAACTACTGGCTTTAAACCAAACCCAGCAGTCTAAACTCTGCTCTGTCCTTCACCAGACTTGTATCAGAGAATGCAGGCATGGGTCCATTAATGTCTGAGTCACGCTTCAAATGTGCTTCACTAGAGGCTACAAACAGCAAAACATGAAACCTGGATTCTCTTTGGTACTAAAATGTACTTTCTCTTTGGTAACAAAGTTGTCGCTGAAGTGTTTTCCTCTGTGTATTATCCACAGAATTATTGCTGCTGTGTGTCTTAAAGCCCTGCTGTAAGGAGCTGGTTATTTTCAGCTAATGCATTAGCACTCCTTTGAAAAAATGGCCTGAGTTCCAGCTCTGCCTTACATTAGCACACCAACCAGTCAATAGAGTGCAGGATCGACCACAGGACATCTCAGATCAGGCCCTGACTGCTGAGGCATCTCCACTTCCCCACAGCAAGGCAGGGGCTGCAGGACGTCTCATGCCTGAGCACCAACAGAAGCACCTTGGTGGCGAAGGCCTACTGACGCTCCTGAGCTGGAGCAACACCAGTACATAAAACACACCAGGGCCTGTCCTCTGGGACAGCCAACCTCAAATCCACAGAGGTCAATTTTCCAAAACAAGGCAGGCTGGTAAGAGCTTTCTGGGAACAGTCTCTGGCTCCCAGCTATCTCCCACTCCATGCTGAGGAGCAGCACTGCCTCGGAGAGAGCAAAACTGTCAGGGAAGATGGCAGCAAGGAAACAGCGTAGATGACAGCCTGTCTAGCATACTAGTTTACTAGCACAGCCATGGTGGAGCAGGTATCTGCATTGTCTACGTTGCCTACTTCTGAACCTATAAAACCAGAAGAAAAATACCTGAAGGTTCACATACTCCTTAACCATTGCATCTAAGCTGTGCCTATCCCCATTTGTCCTAGCACACAGACTTCCCCAAAGCAAGGGCTCTTGTTGAAGACAGTCTTTCTTCCCTGTCCCTCTCAGTAAGCCACAACATCCTTTCATGCACTGCAGCAAAGACTAAGTAGTGAATTAACAGCTCTAAGAACTGGGAGTTGGTCAAAATCTCTGGATTAAAACCAAGCCACGAGTTTGGCTTTATTTGCCTTCTGATTTGTGAGCCATGATTTGTGTTGTCATGCTTGTCTCCACAACAAGGGTTTCACCCTATCTAGGTGTCCCAGATGTTGCTATAGGCACTGTAAGACTGACAGTTGATATGGGTTGGTAACTGGTATTTCTTGGTATCAGATATTCCAAGGGAGAAGGGTTTTACTCTTCTCTTTAAGCTTCATCTGGGCTGGTAAAATGTGTCAGTGATTACAGATGTTCAGCACGCCTGCCTGCATCAGAAGTCATCAGCACTGAAACAGTTTGTGTGAAGCTACTCCAATTCATTTCACCAGATGAGTTAGCTAAAGGGCCTATTTTTGGCATCAATTCACCTAGCAAATTTTGCCTGGGACACACCAGAATGCATCCACACAAACCACCCTGCAGGTGGTACTTGAAGAGAACCACCAAGCAGCAGGTTAAGCACACTAACAGGCTGCACTAGCGCAGATACTTTTGGAAGGGGACATCTACCCTTAGATGATTTCTTTCAGTTTCTGCTCTCTGATCAAACCTGCTCCCATGGTATAAGACAGCACAACACCCATCTCTCCAGCTACAAAGTTTGAAATGTATAGTATAAGGTGTCAGAAATGTGGAAATAACAGGCAAGCCTGCGTGCTCCCCTAGCAGCTGGCAGGATGACATCCCTTTTCACCTTTCCCACGCTTATTCAGGGTTCACCAGGCCTAAAGTCAGCCCAGTCCATTCAGCTGTTACCTCTGTTCCCAGGCTCATCCCTTTGATGGGCATCCTCATGACTCAATTCCAAGGCACCACGCCTTTCATGACAATAGCGTGAGCATGTAGAATCATGCAGTCATAACAAAGGCTTGGCCAACAAGACAGTAATTCAGGGGAGAAGAGAACTTTTATTGGCTAATATATGCTACAGGGCAGATTCTATCTCAAACATCCTAAAACTGCCTGGCAAGCTTTGGCCATATAAACTGAGAACGGTACCTGCTCCCCGGGATGAGCAAAAGGTGGACTGATGGATTTCCCATCTCTCCTCCTCTCTGAAGCACACAGACATAAGAAGGTACACACCCTTACCCCAACCTTACCTCAGTGGTATCCAGCTCTCCTGTTTCTTCTGGTAGTCCTATTTTCCCAGTCTTTTAAAGCCTATATGAAAAACATACCTAAATTGCATCATCCATTACCCCAGCAGGACCTCACTTAAGCGCCAACAGAAACTTCTCCCACTGTGTCTAACTCCCCACAGGTGACACAACGCTGTACCAGGAAGAACAATGCAGGAAAGAACTTGGCTGTAATGACAAGTCATTGTTTTTCATAAAGTCACTCTCAAGGACTCCATTAGTCCATTAGCCTGAGACTGTGTCCTCTTGTTCTGGCGCTGGCTGCTTGGTCTCTTCTCCCAGGCAGCCAGCACCAGAACAAGAGGACACAGTCTCAGGCTGCGCCAGGGGAGGTTCAGGCTGGAGGTCAGGAGGAAGTTTTACACAGAGAGAGTGATTGCCCATTGGAATGGGCTGCCTGGGGAGGTGGTGGAGTCACCATCACTGGAGGTGTTCAGGAGGAGACTTGACAGGGTGCTTGGTGCCATGGGTTAGTTGATTAGGTGGTGTTGGATGATAGGTTGGACGCAATGATCTTGAAGGTCTCTTCCAACCTGGTTTAAATTCCTTGAAGAGCACAGACTGTTTCTGAAAGCAAGCACTGGTGATTCAACAGAAGCACTGACATTGATCATTGTGCACTCCAGCTATGTATGCATGGAGTAATCCAATTTTAGCAATGCCTGTAGCATGTAGTTTTTACCCTCTACCATCTCAATCTGGGCCTCACACTCAACTAGCTGAGCTTCTACTACATACTTTCAGCCCCATAATACACTTCCTCCCTCAGTACACCTTCACTCACCTCCCAGTGGCTTTCCTAAGCCTAGCAGCCCAATCTGGCTAAGATATGACAGTAATGGACCATTTCCTCTGCCATGCTGTCTTGTCTGCACACAGAGAAAAACACTTCTCTTGCCTCTGAATCTGCAATACACTACAACATTAACATCTGACACAAAGGGGCTTTCTCTTATAAGAGTCTGGTGCCTCACCTTCTTGGGTTCTTCAGGGTGTTACAGAACCTCTGAATAAGGCTGAAGTGATGAGATGCTGGGTGGTACATGTTCACTGTTCCCTCCCACTAGCATGAAAAACACATTCCTACATACTTGCATTGTTCTGTGCTCTGCTTTCATACCTAGATGCTTCATTCCATTTCAGAGCCATAATTCCTGAGTTTCTCCATAAGAATGTAGATAGTAGGTGATATCCTTTGTCCAAGAGAGTTGCTTGTCCTTACACATGAATAAATCTGCTAGGGAAGAAATACATCCACATCTCTCCAGTGGAAAATGCAGACAAAAAGATAATCTGACATACCCAAGGTCACAGAATCTCTAGCCAGAAAGTCCTATCACAGTGTACCAAACTTTGCAGCACTGACAAAGCAGCACTGGTGGAACAACACAGGGGGTAGTTTCTTCCCCTCAGTACAGGGTGTGAATCCCTAATGTACCCAAGATGATAAAAGTATTCATTTAGTCAAACATTGCATAATAAGAATGAAAAATGATGCATGCTTAATCTAATTCAGTCCAATGTTCAGGCATTTTGTTCCCTTTCATTACTACTTTCACTATGAAATGAGGATGGCTGCTGGGTTTGGCTCATTTACATTATGTTCTAATTCTGCAGTCTTTGAGGTCTTTATCATCTAGACCAGTCAACAGTGATTTCACATGTCCAGAGGAGAGATTTTACACAGGGCAAAATTTCCTTTGCCCCCACCCCCCAGCCTGCTTTCCAAAAGCATGCTGCTTGAGTTTTGCACTGCTTCAGAGCAGGACAGCAATTCTGCTCGTTTGCAAAAGACCCAGCAAAACCTATCAGGGAGAGGGAGATTCCTTCCTCTCTGCAAGCCTTTGCTCTGTCTCTAGGAACATCTCTTCACTGGTTTGATAAAAGGCTCATGAAAGAAACAGTATTAGGAGGATAACAAAACCAAGTTTTCCTGAACAGCACATTTTTCTTCTCCAGCTTTATCTCCTGGTTGAAGCACATAAGGACCTATTCAATTCTGCTGGCACCAAAATCAATTCAAATGCATCAGTGGCAAACTTAACATTGTCTTCAGTTACCTAGTATTCCATGTTTTTATCTATCACCTCTCTGCCCAGCAATATTTGAGTCAATACCAGAAGGTATTTTGAGCCATACATAAACAAAACAAAATCTAGACCCCATTCACAAAGACTTTCAAAGCAGAGGAACCCAGTGGCCCCAAATCCCAAACCCACTTGGCTACAGGTGCTGCTTTCTGCACCTAAGTGGTCCTCAGTGGAGTGAGTTTAAGCAGAGTATTTACTCCTGTAATCAGTGGAAGGAACATGACTCCAATCACCAGGAGCATGAAATCAGATTCAATTATGGGCCCTAAAGGTCAGTTTGCGAAAGGACAACTCACAAAACCTATTTCCATCACCCAAAGCAGTTTGCTGCTCTCTTTGTGCGAGATGTCTGTTCTTTCTGGCCAGCTGGTATGAGAACAGGTGCACATTCACATTGCATTACAGCCTTACAAATTATGTAGGACAAACCCAGTTACTGGGAAGGAGAAAATGCTAATACCATGTTCTGGTTGTAAGGATATTTCCTGACTTGCTTAGCCACATTCATGAAACTGCAACATAGAATAGAATAGAATAGACCAGGTTGGGAGAGACCTTCAAGATCACCGCGTCCAACCTATCATCATAGTTTTCCTATGTCACAGAGATGTGCTTCTGAGTGTGCCTAACACTGCCCCAAAAGCTAGGTATCAAAGAAGAAGCTGAAATGTATTTTGTGCAAAAAAAAACCCCAAATCACTAGATGTTTCAAACCAACTTCATGATTTCTCAAGGCATGCCTTGGGGCTAGGAATCTCATGTTCATTCTTTAAACAAAAATGTATTAAGCTCAAGGCACGAAAATCCTGCAAAGAGAACAGGACTGTAAATGGGTGACAGCAGAACCCAGCTCTTGTGCAACTGCAAAACTGAGGTTACAAAGTAATAACAGAACTCCTGGGAGGAGTTCCATATGACACATAGGAAATGAGGGCAAGTCACCTACACAAACATCCCGTGCAGGCTGGTGTGCACAGGGAGGCCATCACCAGACCTCTGCAGCTCACCGCAGCTGCCTCACGTCACTGTCTGACAGCTCCCAGCCGGGAAACTCCCACAGCCTAGGCTCATCCTTCAGCAATCTTTCAGTCTGATTCTGCCCTCACTTGTGACTGTGCAAATCAGGACTGACTGTCAGTAGTGCTGGACCTGTGTGGATCTGAGTGGTAAGAGCTGGATTCATTGTGCTTGGGCCTGGCAGTCTGTCACATCCTTCAGAGCCTATTAGCACACGTTAGCTAGTTAGACAGCAAGCCTAGCACGCATTAGCAAGGTACTAAAGAGGACTTAAAAAGCACAGCTTACCAAGCCATAGCTGGAGTATGCTTACAGGCAGGTAACAAGAGGACACAGGCACAGAGATACACTGACATAACATTAAATGGCCATGCTTCTGTGCAGACCTCTCACCTACCTCCTGATTGCTAGGGCAGGTAACTGCAGACACGTTAGCTGATGGGTTAGATGTCTACAGACAGGAAGACCCCCCTGAAGCATAGGTCATGTGCAGCTATGTAATCTCAGTCAAGCAGTAATTGTCTTTATATTGAATAATAAAGAGTATTACTGTGCAATACAATAATCCTTAAACAAGCAGCAACCAATCTTCCTGGGAAACACAACCCCTCTGACAAGAGGTTTCTACAGTCTGAGGAACCTATGAAGGGTAGGACTGCACAACATAAACAAAGCAAGATTTCACACAAAGCCCAGTCATCCAGGTCAGTTCCATGGTGGTATACCTCTTAAATCAAGACATTTTGCCAAATGTTTTTATAACAGGGTGCCACAGACAGCTAAGATGGATTGGCAGGTGAAGGTGACCAAACAAGAGATCAGTTTCAATGCCAAAGAAAACCTGTGTGTCTACATCCCCAGTGGTTCAAGCCTCCCTTTGCCTTAGGTGTAATAACTTGTGAGTGCCGGGCCTGATCAAAGAATATTCTGGATGTTGACAAGCAGAAAGCTATGAATTTTAGTGGAGAACCAAACAAGAGAAGTGGGATTTACATTACACCCTCTATATCTGGCTGCCAGGCCAGTGGCTGTGATTGTCACTGCTTTAATGGCCAATGCATCAAACAACTGCTTCCCCGTTGCAGAAGAAAGCCCTGCAGCACAGTGTCCCTGACACTGAAGGATTACCAGGGCCTGAATGGAGGGTAAAACAGTGGGATGCATGCAGTGGGAGCAGCATGCAGCATAGGAAAAGACAGGAACCCACAGTGTGTGCAGTGCACTCTAGCAACAGATGCAATGAGGAACGTGAGCACATCCTGTAAAGACAGAATCTCTTAAGTAAATAAAATCACAGACAACTCAATTTAACTTTCTGTGGCTACTTTCATATGACACCAGAGGTAAGGATTAAAGAATCTGAAAGAGGAGAACTCACTGGTTGCACACACAGGAAAGCTGTCCTTGAGGTAATGTGCAAATTTGGGGTTGGCACTTCACTAAGCCAAAGCCATCACATTAACTGCAGGCTAATGTATAGTTATAAACATCCAGGGCTGCAATGGGGATTCAAAATGCCATCTATAAACACCCACAGAACACCTCCAGGCAGGTAAATAGTAGTATCATAGTATCAGTCAGGGTTGGAAGGGACCACAAGGATCAGCTAGTTCCAACCCCCCTGCCATGGGCAGGGACACCCCACACTACATCAGCCTGGCCAGAGCCTCAGCCAGCCTGGGCTTAAACACCTCCAGGGACAGGGCCCCAACCACCTCCCTGGACAACCCATTCCAGGGCTTCACCACTCTCATGGGGAAGAACTTCCTCCTCACCTCCAGCCTGAATCTCCCCACCTCCAGCTTCATTCCATTCCCCCTAGTCCTATCACTCCCTGAGATCCTGAGCAGTCCCTCCCCAGCCTTCCTGTAGCCCCCTTCAGATACTGGAAGGCCACAATGAGGTCTCCTCAGAGCCTTCTCTTCTCCAGACTGAACAGCCCCAACTCCTTCAGTCTGTCCTCACAGGAGAGCAGCTCCAGCCCTCTGCTCATCCTTGTGGCCCTTCTCTGGACACCTTCCAGCACCTCCACATCCCTCTTGTAATAGGGGCTCCAGAACTGGACACAGTACTCCAGGTGGGGTCTCAGCAGAGCTGAGCAGAGGGGGAGAATCACCTCCCTTGCCCTGCTGGCCACACTTCTCCTGCTGCAGCCCAGGCTCTGGTTGGCTTTCTGGGCTGCAAGTGCACACTGAGAGCTCCCGGTGAGCTTCTCCTCCCCCAGCACCCCCAAGTCTCTCTCCTCAGGGCTGCTTTCCAGCCAGTCCCTGCCCAGCCTGGATTTGTGTCTGGGATTGCCTCAACCCAGATGCAGGACCCTGCCCTTGGTCTTGTTGAACCTCCTGAGGTTGGCTTGTGCCCACCTCTCCAGCCTGTCCAGGTCCCTCTGGATGGCCTCCCTTCCCTCCAGCCTGTCTGCTGCACCACACAGCTTGGGGTGCACAGGCCAGATCCAGCACTTGCTCTTCTGACCTTGCTGTCCAGCACTAAATGCATGAGTTCTGATGAACTGGCTGGACTGGTTGGTACTTGCCCAACAACTGACATTTTCCACACACAGAGAACTTCAGAAAATGGTTTGGCAAAACCCTCACCCTGGGAATAACTCACTTCCTCAAATGAGCAGCCTTGCAAAGGGCATTTCTCTGTGGGCTTTGACCCCTGCATGCAAAATGCACATTCATTCAGAAGGCATAAAAGGTGACATTAAGAGAGCTATTGCACACCACCTATGAGTAAAGCAAAGGGGCAGAGGATGTACAGCCAGGGGTTAGCACCACAGGACACAGGAAAGCATGAAGTGGGCCTGGACTCAGTACTACACTTTAGGGCCTGATTTAATCCTGCTGAACTCACTGACCTTAAAGACACCTACCCTAGTTCTTGCCATGGTGACTGAGGGAACACCGTGCAGGAATCTGCCTGTTCACTCATTCTGTAGTTTAAGTCCCTGCAGAAGAATTCTAATTTTCAGCTAGGGTACAAAAAGGCCACAGGCCATGAGAGGCTTCAAGAAGAGCTGTGGCAGAGGCACAGGTTTCCTGTGAAGACTGCATCTCTATCTTATCTGCAAAGCAATCTGTTGCCTAAGCTCCCACTATTTAATGCCATACAGAAGGTATTCCACCTTACACTGGCAGCTCCTGTCAATCCCAGCCTGGCTGTTCTACACGACAAAGTTACATGGAAGATGAAACTTCATTTCAAGAGCACTGCCACACCTGGCTTTCAATTGTGCAGCACAGATGCACACTCACATATGACATGTCTAAATGAGTCTCTGGATTCCTGCCACAAGCTTCCCCTAGTCCAGCAGCTCCCAAAGGCTGTTACCATTGATTAGATGCAGGTGTTAAGAATAATTAAAGCTATAAGGAGTCACATTATTCAGGTATCCATCAGTGGAAATCACATTAAAGCAGAGTCATTTTCCATTAGGCTTATTACATTAGTCCCAGTAAGGCCACTGCTACATTACATTTTCTACCATTACTGGACCAGCTTGTCCCTGGGTCACTCCCAATTCACTACTGTCTGTAACTACATCCAAGAACTATCTCCATTTCACAGGTTTAGAGCTGTAGCATCTAGCCTCACAGAGTCTTCAAAATGGCATACATACCACTTTACTGAAGCAGCCCTGACCCTAACAAAGCACTTGTATACTTTCTTTGCCAGACCCATCAGCATATGGTCAATAGCTGCTGATGGAGCTTTCTGCTGTTAGATGGGAGCACAGGGCTCAGTCAGAGCCAGGAGCTCTGGCCTCTTGCACACCTAGCAGACAGAACTGTTATGTACTTTGCAGTTTGAGCAGAGGGAGAGCTGGTGAAGCACTGAACAAAACAACAAAGAACAACAAAGGAGTTCCCCACTGGACCCATCTGATGCTACTGAGTGGTTCTGCCCTCAAAAACAGTCTCAACATTTTGCTCAAATGTAATTTAATAATGAAAACCAGACAAGTGGTCCAGATCATAGTAGAATCATAGCATCAGTCAGGGTTGGAAGGGACCACAAGGATCATCCAGTTCCAACCCCCCTGCCACGGGCAGGGACACCCCACACTAGATCAGCCTGGCCAGACCAACCCCCAGCTGGCTCCAACCTCCCTTCAGGGAGCTGTAGAAAGCAATGAGGTCTCCCTCAGCCTCCTCCTCTCCACACTGAACACCCCCAGCTCCCTCAGCTGCCCCTTCCCAGCCCTGTTCTGCAGACCCTTCAGCAGCTTCATTGCCCTTCTCTGGACTGACTCCAGAAGGTCTTTATTCCATATACTTTCAGAGTATTTTCTGCAGCAGCCACACTGATGCACAGTTTTGCTTTGGGATGCACAATGCTATAAATGATCCATTGAATTCTCCTAAGTTAAGAAAGCTTTTCCAAAGGAGCCCCTTCTGTCAGTTCATTCAATTCAAAGGTTGTGCCTAAGGAAAGATGAAAGAATTTCAAACAGGAGGACAAGCAACATTTATTCCTGGTTTGTCTCTTTAAGCAGGGCCTTTGTAGTCCATACTCTCTGCTAGTAAAGTGCAATGCAGTCCCAGGAGGGAATTCTGACCACCTAGCATGGAAAGGGAAAATCCAAGAGAGCTGGGGTAAGTGTGTGACGTGTCACTTGGGAGGTCTGCATGTCTTAAAGACTAACAAGACAAGCCAAAGTATTTCCCCCCAAATAATTACATATCATGCATGAAATCTGTTCTGCAAATCTCTTTTTGACTACAGCAATGAAAATACTGCTTGAAAATACTGCTTTGCTCCAGTAAACAGCAACAACTTTGTCAAGGAGAGTGAGACAGGAAGGTGACACGTTGTTAGTGCAGAGGAGCCTGGGGTTCACAGATTCATAGAATGGGTTGGGTTGGAAGGGACCTTAAAGGTATCTAGTTGCAACCCACCTGGCAGGGACACTTTCCACTAGACCAGGTTGCTCAAGAACTCATTCAACCTGACCTTGAACACCTTCAGGGAGAGGGCATACATGACCTCCCCCCGGGCAACTTCACCCAGTGTCTCACCACCCTCACTGTAAAGAATTTCTTCCTAATATCCAATCTTAATCTGCCCTCCTCAAGCTTCAATCCATTCCTTCTCATGCAATCAATACAAGCCCTTGTAGAAAGGCCCTTCCTGTCTTTCTTGGAGGCACCCTTCAGGTACTGGAAGGCTGCTGTATGGCCTCCCCAGATGATCTCTCTTCTGCAGGCTGAACAGCCCCAGCTCTTAGAGCCTATCCCCATAGGGATGGTGCTCCAGCCCTCATCCTTGTGGCTCTCCTCTGGACCCACTTCAGCAGTTCAATGTCCCTCTTATGCTGGAGGCACCAGAACTGGATGCAGTGGTCCAGGTGAGGTCTCACAAGAGCAGAGCAGAGGGAGAGAAGCAGCTCCCTCATCCTGCTGGTCACACTTCTTTTGATAAAGCCCAAGACACAGGCTGCAAGAGTACATTACTGGCTCATGTTGAGTCTTTCATCAACTGGCACCCCCAAGGCCTTTTCCCTCAGACTGCTCTCAAGACACTCCTCACCCAAGCATGTACTTGTGCTTGGAATAGCCCTGACCAGGCAACAGCACCTTGCATTTGGCCTTGCTGAACTTCATGAAGTTGGCTTGGGCCCGCCTCTCACACCTGACCAAGTCCCTCTGGATAGCATCCCTTTCCTCCAGCATGTCAACTGGACCGCACAGTCTGGTGTGATCTGCAAACCTGCTGAGGGTACATTGAGTTCCACTGCCCATACTGCTGACAAAGAGGTTAAACAGCACTGGTCCCAGTAGCGGCCCCAGAGGGATGCCACTTGTCAGTGGTCTCCAGCTGGACGTTGCCTGTCCCCAGTCAGCAGACCAGATAACGAATTCAGAAGCCCTAAATAAGGCACCAGGCTCTAAGCTGTATAGGATCAGCTAGCAAAACAAGTTCCAAGGGACTCACATTTTATGCTACCTCGAGGTGGAGCTTGCAGACACTCTCACTGAGTTCTAGAGCCCATTCCCACACAAGGACATGAGATTCCTCAAGACATAAGCATTCTCCTTCCTGGCCAAGTAAAACACTATGACACCCAATTTGATCCCAAAGCTGCTCCTCCACAATGCTGTACCTTCAGTGTTGGCATCCCAGTTATCAATCTTCCTTTTCCTTCTTTCCCAGTGAATGTTAGTAAATATTCTTGTAGCAAGCACTAACCTTTGCAAGCAGACAGCTCTCTATCGCTGGCCTCCACTAGGGTGCCAAGAGGCTTAATGTGATGTTCCTATACGAGCTGCCTTTCCACGGCCAGCTCTACAGCCATCAAAACCAAGCCATCGTCTAACGACACATTAGCTGTAACTGTGCTTGGCTGCTGGAACCTGGGGTTAGCTGAGGATATCCAACCATCTGCCCATACGAAGGTGTGCTGCTATATGAACACAAGAACACTGTAAACTCACATTAGCAAACCTGAGATATTAGAAACTGAAAAACATTTAATAGTGCTCTTGCTGCACGCTGGAAACCTAAAGGCAGTTTGAAAGAGCAATAAAGGTGCAGCTGCTCCCAACCCCAGCATTTTAAAGGCCATCTATCTACATACTGCCCCTTCCTTATCTGATGCCTGCCTCTATCAAGCTCAAGCCAGTTTTCACAGCATCACTACTGATGAAATATTAAAAAACTAAGATGTTAAGAGAGGGATTTGAAACAGCTTGAGAAATGACAACAACAGAGATGCTGCTCTGGTACACATTTGAAGAGGCACACCAAGAAACAGCCACTCAGACAGTACACAGTGAAGGAAGTCAGCAACCTACTCTACTCAAGCATCATTTTACGAGGGTCTTTACAGAGCTAACGTCTGCTGCCGCCAGTGGACTTTGAATTGGCTAGAAAGAGATCATCCTATTGTCATGAACATAGTCACTCAAGGATGCACTTAATGAGGAAGAGCCCATCTGGTTTTATCAGGTGGGTTGCAAAGCTACCACGTTGTCTGCCTCTTTGCAGGCTGCACTATATCCCCATCTGGTTAAACACTTTTGCTTGGAAATGGAGAGGAGAAGGCATCAAGAAATGCTCTGTTTTCTGCAGAACAGGTCCTATAAGGAGCAGCTGAGGGAACTAGGGTCATTCAGTTTGGTGAAGGGTGAGGGAGAGACCCTCTCACTCTAACTACCAGAAAAGAGGTTGGAGCAAGGTAGTGTCGGTCTTTTCTCCCCAGTGATGGGTGATGGGACAAGAGCAAACGGCCTCAAGTTGCAGCAGGGGAGGTTTAGGCAGGCTAGCATTAGAAAATTATTGACTGAAAGGGTTCCCAAACCCTGGACTAGGCTCCCCAGGGAGGTGGCTGGATCCCCACCCCGAGAGGTGTTTGAAAGATACAGAGATGTGGTGCTGAAGGACAAGGTTTAGCGTCAGGCTTGGCAGCTAGAGAATGGTTGGACTCGACGATCTTAAAGGTCTTTTCTAACCCAAAGGATTCTATCATTCTAAACACAGACACCCCAGCAGTGTAAAACAGCCAAAGGATGCATTTCCTGGAGAAATTCACACTTCTACTGCTAGCGAGAGCTATTTCTGGCAATAAGACAGTGTGGTGATGATGATGTACTTGGAGCACACGCTCTCCCAGGACGCTCTGGGTGGATGGCTCGGGCGCACAAACCCGAGGGCTACGGAGCAGACAGCAAACCTGCAGGTCACACCAGAAAGCCACACATAGGCTATCTGTGTTCCTGCTTCTCCACACGTAACGCTGAGCGACATCTGCCTTGCCCGGAGGAGCAGCACCTTTACCCCCCAGAAGTTGTCAGCAAGCCCCAGGCTCACCGAGGCGAGGAGCTGCAGCGGCGGCGCCTGGCGCCGGTTTCTACCTACCCCCGGTGGGTACGCCCCGGGCGGGTAAGCCCCTCCGGTGCCTGGGCCCGGGCGGACGGTGCCCTCAACCCCAAAGGTCCTCGGGGGGCGCCGCTGGGAAGCGCAGCCCCCGGCCGCGGAGGCGGGTGGCGGCAGGGCGCAGGCCTCGCCCGGGCCTCCCGGGGGCATCGCCGCCGCTGCGCACCGCCCGAGGGCCCGGGGCGGACGGGGGGACGCCGCCCGCCCCTCCCAGAGCCCACAGCCTGCGGGCTGCGGAGAGGAGCCGCTCCCGCCACCCCCCGCAGGGGCAGCCCCGGCCTGGGCGGGGGAGGGGGGCTCCGCCCGCCTACCTGATTTGGGGTAGGTGACAATCCAGACGTCGCTGTCCCTCACCGGGAAATTGGCGATCTCCTCCATCTTTCCCCGGCAGAAGGGCGGCAGCCGCACCCCATTGTACTCGAAGTACTTGCTCTCGAACTCCCCGGGCGTGCTGGGGGTCTCGGCTTCGCTCTCCGCCATGCTGCCGGCCGCCGGGGCGGGGGGGGGGGCGGTGGAGCGGACGCTCCGGCAGGCGCGAGGGCTGGCGAGCGCGCGAGCCCCGGCCCCCGGCACGCCCCGACGCACGGCGGAGGCGGGAGCGCGGGGCTCGCGCGCTGATGTCATGCGCGGCGCTGGCGCCCGGGACCGGCGGGCTGGGGGCGCGGCGCCGGAGGCAGGCACCTGCCGGCCCCGCTTCCACCTCAGCCCGCAAGGCTGCGCGGTGCTGCTGCAGAGCCGCGGCACAGACTGAGGAGGGCAGAGTGGGAGCCTGGGGGAGGGAAGAGGCTGCAGGAAAGGGCAGCTGCCTGGCCCCGGCCCTTCACTGAGCCCCGGCACAGTGCATGGAGGCGACCGCAGGATTAACGGAGTGAGTAAGGGGCACAGACTCTCCTCTCGGCGCCACAGCTGCTTTGCTCCCCGCAGCACTCAGGGTTCAGCCTGATGGGATAGAGAGGTACATTTACAAACAGAGACATTGCAATGCGCAGCTTGAAATAATACAAACAAAACCAGGAGTCAGTGAAGAGCGCAAAAGGGAGCAATGTTGGAAAACGTCTTCAAATGTTGATGGGCTGGGGCACTTTGTGCCAGCTCAGCAATTTCACCTCATCTTATTGCCTGTCATTAACAAACAGTCTTGGCATCCTTAGCACTGAAGCCTCCTCATGCATCGTTCCTCGAGTCCTGTGTCCAGTTCTGGGCCCCTCAGGTTAGGAAGGAGGTTGACTTGCTGGGAGGTGTCCAGAGAAGGGCAACAAAGTTGGTGAGGGGTTTGGAGCACAGCCCTGTGAGGAGAGGCTGAGGGAGCTGGGGCTGCTTAGCCTGGAGAAGAGGAGGCTCAGGGGTGACCTTATTGCTCTCTACAACTACCTGAAGGGAGGTTGTAGCCAGGCAGAGGTTGGTCTCTTCTCCCAGGCAACCAGCACCAGAACAAGAGGACACAGTCTCAGGCTGCACCAGGGGAGGTTTAGGCTGGAGGTTAGGAAGAAGTTTTACACAGAGAGAGTGATTGCCCATTGGGATGGGCTGCCTGGGGAGGTGGTGGAGTCACCATCACTGGAGGTGTTCAGGAGGAGACTTGATGGGGTGCTTGGTGCCATGGGTTAGTTGTTTAGGTGGTGTTGGATTGGTTGATAGGTTGGACACGATGATCTTGAAGGTCTCTTCCAACCTGGTCTGGTCTATTCTATTCTATGTGGATATTAAAGCATAGAGAGTTTGCTCCATGCCCCGTGCTTACTCAGGTCTGGCATATCTGAGACACATCAGCTTCACTGGGAGTTCAAAGACAGCTGAATGACAAAATGCCTGAAAACTGTTTGTTTGGGAATTTCCTGTAAAGAAAAGGCTGCAGCCAGTGCCCTGCACTGGGAGGCAGCTCCTCATTCACAAACAGGCTGTCTACAACAAAAACAGTGAGGCTGCTATACCATCATTCAGCCACCCAAGGATATAAGCAAATGACCTGAGAATGATCCTTTGGTTTGTTTGTAAAGCTAACTAGAAGTGAAATAGGCAGCATTAGGTGAATCACATTGGAAAGTTTAATTTCCTCTGGCAGTAGAGAAGCATTGTGGAAGGAATCAGAACCTGCAGCCTAGAAAGTGATTTTCTGCAGATTATTTTTTTCCTGTTTAAAAGAAAATTTTTAACAGTATCTCTCTCTGGACCTGGTCCCAGCCTTTTCTAGAATACTTAGGCCATTCTCCAATGTAACTGATCCCAGCCATAGCTACTTAGTGACAGTCTCAGGCTGCGCCAGGGGAGGTTAGGCTGGAGGTCAGGAGGAAGTTCTACACAGAGAGAGTGATTGCCCATTGGAATGGGCTGCCTGGGGAGGTGGTGGAGTCACCATCACTGGAGGTGTTCAGGAGGAGACTTGATGGGGTGCTTGGTGCCATGGGTTAGTTGATTAGGTGGTGTTGGATTGGTTGATGGGTTGGACGTGATGATCTTGAAGGTCTCTTCCAACCTGGTTTATCCCATTCCATAAGTGGCAAATTAGTGTCCCCATGAAGCAGCAGGAAGAAACAAGGATGTAAACAGAGCAACGCCGTAGAAATCACCGGACTCCCTTCCGGGTAAGGTTAAGAAGAATCCTGGGAAAAATTGTAAGGTCTTAGAAATAGAAAGAGGTGCAAACCTTAGGGAAATGTTATCACTTTGAGATCTGTGGAAGGAGTATTTAACTATGGAACAAGACTGTTCCTGTGCTGGCTTGGTACGTCTGTGTTTCTGTGATCTGTCACTACAAACAGCATTCACATACCTTTGAAGAGTCGGAGGGTAGCTCCTTCTCTTTGCTGTCAGATGTGCTTACTTATTAGCTGAAGATACAGTAACAAATGTCCTTTTCTTGAGATGGAGAAAGAAAATGGAGTTGCAGCTTTCAAAATCTATTTGATGAAAAAGAAACCAAGATAAACCTGACAATGTTTTGTCTGCCTTTTTATCAAGCCACTGTAACAGCAACCTGTATCAAGGCTGGAGGAGCATGTTCAACTGTTTGCACATGTTGAGGTGCCAGCTGCAGTTTAGTTTTGGACAGGCAATCTGTAAATGCTGCCATAAGTATTACATGAAGCTGATATGGTGCTATGTTGCTAACAGAATGTGATATTGTATTAACTTGGAAAGCAGCTGTGCAGTGGGTTGGTGTTTATCAAACACTGCTGCCTGTTAGCCCTTTGCATTTGTTCAGTGACACATGAACCTTCAGGAATGGCTTTTTCCAACTCAACCCAAATGCAAGCCATAGCTCTGTAAGGTTTGAGCATGTGATCATAACACAGCAATTAATCCTCCTCCTGAATGTGGTAGATGATCAAACTGTTAATTGGCATTCACCATCTTTTGTTGGTGGTGGGTTTTGGTTGTTTTGTTTTGTTTTGAACCTGTAACAAGGCATGAGTGCTCTGGCCTCATAGGCAAGGTAGTAAAGAATCTGATCCCTTTCCACCTAGGATTTCTATGTAGCCTTAACTAATTCAGTCTCCCTCTGCTTTAATTTCCACCTGTCCAAACAGTTTAAGTGCCATAATCCACCTCATAAGGCAGATAAATCTCTTGCCTCTCACTACCCAGGCACAAGATTCATGATCTTTCTAGGAGAGAAGATTGATGCAAATCATGATTTCTTTGATGTGACACCGATCAATACAGTCAGAAAGCAAGGCTTTGGATAACTCTTTGAAGTGTTCATGACTGCTACTTGTAAGAGCCAGTTGTTCAGTGTCCCGGAATAGAATAGAATAGACCAGGTTGGAAGAGACCTTCAAGATCATCGTGTCCAACCTATCATCCAACACCACCTCATCAACTAACCCATGGCACCAAGCACCCCATCAAGTCTCCTCCTGAACACCTCCAGTGATGGTGACTCCACCACCTCCCCAGGCAGCCCATTCCAATGGGCAATCACTCTCTCTGTGTAAAACTTCTTCCTAACCTCCAGCCTAAACCTCCCCTGGTGCAGCCTGAGACTGTGTCCTCTTGTTCTGGTGCTGGCTGCCTGGGAGAAGAGACCAACCTCTGCCTGTCTACAACCTCCCTTAAGGTAGTTGTAGAGAGCCATAAGGTCACCCCTGAGTCTCCTCTTCTCCAGGCTGCAAAAGACCACTCAGTGTTAAATTCAGGAGCAGTGCAAATCCCTGTGTGCCAGCTTTGAGACAGGTCTTTCCCATATAATATTCATCACAGATTCACAGTGCTCCTACAATTACACCTTAAAGCATTCCAAGTTCAGCAGACTTGGATCATGTGTACATACAGAAGTTGTGTATCATCTTTATCCTTAGCACTACACTTCCCAGAAGGCCTTACCACCAGCCTGAATGGCCAAAACGTGATCACTTTGATGACACATCATATACAGTACATGTGAAACAAGGGCAGGAACAGGGGGGGAAGAAAGCACATAACCAAAACAGTCAGGAAGCTGTGGTATCCCTTCAAAGGCAAAGTGCAAGAGGTGCACCAGTATTTTTGGTGAGTCAAAGCAAAGATCATGTATGAAGCAGATGAGCAGGAAATAAGTTAGTGTTGTGGATGGATGGCTTTGCTTTCTTGAAAGGTAAGAACTGCAGTTTTGCAACTCCCCACCGCAGATTGGGCAATGGTAATTCCAGCAGACAGGACAGTGCAGGATACATTGCATAACTTAGCTATCAACACTGTAAATGTTTCCCCAGTGGGTTGTAGATGTCTTTAGCTATCTGCATGTTTTTATCTCCATTCCATCTTCCCTTGATTTTGAGTTTTTAACAGCAGCTTCTATTCAAGCAGAGGGCACTTCTTTACTCTGGGAAAAAAATTGCAGTGTAACTAACTTTTGTAGCTGGGGGGAAAAAAATTCTAACTCAGTCTGCACTAGTTTTCATTGGAGATGTTCACAGTGTGGCCTCATAGGTGTCACTGACATCAGTAATCAAACTCCTTAACATCAAATCAACCAGTAATCAACCCCCTTAGCTGAGTTTTGCATTAATGAGCAGGCATTCCTCTGTTACAAAGCTGAACAAGTCTGGGCCCTAGGAGGTATTCCCACAAATCTAGCACGCCAGCTGAAAGTCCTAACAGATCTTTATACAGTGAAATATAGAAGTTACATCTCATGTCAGCATCTACCTATGTAGTGGTTTGAGCCTTAACTGGGAGTTAAGAGCTCAGATGGGGGCAAGGCTGAGAATCTCTCCCCTGCTCCCCCCTCCTCCCTCCCAACAGAGAGGGAAAAAAAGGAAAGGGAAGGAGCAAATCCACCAAGCAACAATTTGGAGTCAGCTTGGGAGTAGAGAGGTAGTTTTGTTTAAACAATATATATGTAACACTAACAGGTAAGGCTCACAAGGGCAAGGAACAAGGATGGATGGGAGGGGGACAAAGAAGAGGAATACAAAAGCAGTCTCTCTCTGAAGAGGCACAGAGGCAGCAGGGAGAAGGATCAGGCCCAACCACATGGCAGAGGAGCAGGAAGGCAGCTGCAGTAGCTCTCATCCAGGAGAGGCAGGAGCCAAAGGAGGCCTAATGACTGCAATGCCCTGCTTTTTATACCCTAGCTGGGCAGGGAGGGGGGAGGGGAACAGACTCAGCTTCCCAGGGGGAAAACGTCCTGCAGGGAGGGCGAATCACAGAATCAATAAGGTTGGAAAAGACCTCAGAGATCATCCAGTCCAACCAATCAACCCAACACCTCATAACAACTAAACCATGGCTTCAAGTGCCATGTCCAATCCTCTTTTGAACACCTCCAGGGATGGGGACTCCACCACCTCCCTGGGCAGCACATTCCAATGGGCAGTAAGTCCTTCTGTGAAGAACTTTCTCCTCACCTTGATCTTAAACTTCCCCTGGTGCAGCTTGAGACTGTGTCCTCTTGTTGTGGTGATGGTTGCATGGGAGAAGAGACCAACCCCCCCCGGCTACAACCTCCTTTCAGGTAGTTGTAGGGAGCAAACACAGGGAGGCTTCCTTGCTTCCAGACTGCACCTTGGCCTTCTGTGTGCATCTGAGCAACTGTCTGTGGGTTTAAAGGCTCAGAATGGTATTGGACTAGGGGCTGTGCTATGCTTTGCAATGCCTACTCTCAGGCACTTTTGTAAACCCACTCAGATACTTGATCTGCATCTCCTAGAAATTATGACAATATAAACCTGGTGTCCAGGCTTACAATGTGAAAGCAAATATTTGAAAGGGAACTACTACAGCTGTGCAGTCAATGGTACAGTGAGGACCTAGATAGCAATGAAAGGTCACAGTAAAGAAGGGAGCTGCTCAGCTGGGCTCCTGAGGATTGGCTAGAGTTGCTTTAACCATCACAGATGTTGGTCATGGTTCTAGACTGTTTACCTCAGAGGGTAATAAATATGCCATCCTAGAGATGATTTCAGAAAGGTACAGCAGAGCAGTCTCTGCTACACACTCGTTGCAAAAGTTTCCCTGCATCAATGCTGAAAAATGAATGGATGCACACAGTTGTGAGGCAGCTTTCCAGTGACCTTCTGGAAGAGGAACAGTGAGGACAAAGGGTTTAGAGAAGCTGAGGGGAAAGCATTTGAAAAAGAGAAACACTCCCTGCTACTGAAGTGAACAGGCTAGAATGTCAGGGAAGGAACAGGATGATCACAGGCAGCATAAAGGTGGTCTAGAATGTGGACATGGTTGCCAGAGGGAGGTGGAAGGATCTGGATGCTGAAATGAATGTGCCAGGTTACTTGTAAGATTGGATGGTGGCTTGACTCTGAGTCTGTTGCAGTCAGGAGGTCCCAGAAAGAAGAGACACAGAAACTGAGAGGAGTGGGAAGTGGAAGGGCACAGGAGAGGCCTAAAGGAAGGTCAGAATGGATATTTATAATACTGTGCTCCATACTAAACTGTAAATGTTGACTAGGCCTTAAAATACAGACATCAAGGAGCATGTGGTTGGAATTACATGAGCCCCGACAGCATGAGTGTGACTCCTCACATACCTACATTGGCTGTGAGCTTTAATGCTTCACTGCAGTGGTGTGTCAGTAGCAAAGGTGGTAAATGGTACAACCCTTGAGTGGGACTAGAGAGCGGCAATAACACCAGGGTCACACCTGACCCTGTCCTGTGTGGTCATGTGTGTGTGTATCACATACATATGCACTTAACTAGTCAGCTCATACCTCAGAACAGAGTTGAGTCAAGCTAGGTGTGATGGTCAAGAAAATAGTCACTCTGTCTCAGTGCTGACAATTCCTCTGTCAAGGTTTCTCCTTCATGTTCTGGCTGCATCTGAGCACATCCCCATGATGGTTGTCAAGGTTAGACTCATTCTCAAAGGTATTCCCAGAGAGTCTGATATTGTGAGTTATATCAGCCAAGCCTCAAAACATACACCTCAGAACTGTGGTGAGACAAACCTTTATCTAGGATGCTAAGCAGGTGGCTTATATGGTTCTCACATATATGCTTGCTGCTTATATTTAACTGCTGGGGCAATGATGGGGTAAGGACTAGCTTTGTTCTATGTCAGGCATTAAGTGATGACAAAATGTCTCATGTAGATGGCCTCTTTGCAAGAATGCCCTGCTCACCACATTGGAAAAGCATGGACTTGAAGGGTGGAGCACTGGCTGGGTAAGGAATTGGCTGGATGGTAACACTCAGATGAGTGGCATCCCTGAGGGGTCAGTACCGGGACCAGTGCTGTTTAACATCTTTGTTACCTTGTGTGATTTATCATGCAACTGGAGTGCTTCATTTCCATCTTCAGAGCAAGCTTTGGATGTTTTGGTGTCTGGGTACTGAATTTGTCTCCTGCACTGTTTCCTAGTCAGCCATTTGATTCCTGGGTGTGTGATGGAGAAAGAGGAATTGTAAGGTCTGTCTCCTTTTGTGTGATTGCAGGCAGTCCAGAATGACAGTCTCTGGGGGTAAATATCCTAGACATCTAGCCATTGCTGCTGATACAGCCACTCTGAGGGAGAATGGCTGCTAGATTCTAGAAGAATACTCAGCAGTGGGAAAGCACAGTGGTTGGAAAGAACTTGGAAAAGTGGAAGGAAGTGTGGTGAGAGAGGTCTTGAGGCAGATAGTTACTCAGAGCATCAAAATGTGCTTCCTACATCTCACAGCGCAGAGAGTACCAGTGGCAGCTGTGGAGCATGTTCTTGTCACTTGATGAACACAGGACAAAGTCAGTCCTCCTCACAATTATTCCAGACACTGATGCAGTAGCAGGCATAAACTCTGAGAGGGAGGGAGGTGTTTTCTCCTACAAGTGTTTGAACAACATTTCTGACTATGTAAATGGAGTGCAGACAGAACAGCTATTGGCACTTGGCAAATGACAGACTCCGCTTCCCACCTGGCTTGCTAAGGCTTCTTTGTGTGAACATCCTGATGTATTCTTCAGGACATGTCTGCTTTCTGATCCTGCCTGTTGCTCCTTGTGCAAAGAGCACTCCCTGAAGGCTTGTGTGATGCAGGAAGGGAGACTCTTCCTCTGTTCTCCCCACAGGGAGCAGGAAGAGACGTGAGCAACGCTCGTGGCATTGCCCACACGCTTTGCATAAGGCACGGGCAGAACAACCCTCAGGTATCCAGGAGTGACTGTATACACAAGGGACTGAACCTTCCCTGTCTGAAAGGTGCCACTACTGGTTCTGTGAGCAGAGCAGGATTAATTCTTGGCAGCATGAGTGCACACAGGTGTCTGTAATGGAGGTTACCAAACCACATCACTACTGTGCATTACTCCAGGCGGAGGAGCAGGCTTCTGCAGTGCCACTGCTGTGTTTGGAAATGAAGCAGTTCATCTTCCAGCTGCCAAGTCCACACCACCTGTTGCAAAATGAGGAGATCTTTTGGTTCCATACCACCTCCAGCTCCATCCTGATCCTAATCCTTATAGCCAATAAGATTCTTCAGACACGCAGTCATAGGCTGTGGTACTGTACCTGCTGATGTGTGGTGGTGCCATGGTTATTCTGGATGTATCATCAGCTGGATCATGAAAACACCCATGAATAGTTCAGATGTCTTCTGCAAATGAGTGCACTCATCTCCTGTTGGGGGACCTGTGTGGCAGGTACAGCTGCCCTGACAAACACAGAGGACTTGCTGGGAGCTGACAAAGAGCAGCCTGATGCTGTCTCTGGGCCCAGGAGCTCCCACCTTGCTTTGCTGTGCTTTGGAGGACTTAGGCCTCCAGCTAATTAGAAACTGACCACAGTGAACCCTCGACTTCAGGTATAAATGGAGTCCTGCTGTGGAGACATTTGGAGTTGGTCTTCATGCAGCAAGCAGCCTGGCAGTTGGCTCCTCTCCCCTTAGACTGGGGTATTGTCTGAGGAGCTCTCACCCCCAGTTTGGGTCTCTGTGCATACCTTGGGTGGGAGATTTTCCCTTTCTGAGTACACATTGTGGTTCATCCCTTCCTAGCCAAGGCAGTTGGTTGTGCAGCAGTAGGATCCTGACTGACATCCAGAGCTGCCATTTTATTGTGCTGGAAGGAGTGATGATTAATGCCCACAAAGCCACATTTTCAGGTGGTTGTTGCTGTCTGTTTTGTGGCTGCCTCCATGACAACCTGTAATGAGGACAGAGGTCACAATCTCTCAAGAGTGTGCCATATGTAACATGAGTTACCCAGGCTCATTAATTAGGCTGGCAAATAGCTCTGTATGTTTTTCTTACATCATGTATTATGCCTTCCTTAGCAAGCTTACCTGTTTGCTAACTACAATTTAGAGCCTTTGGGAAATAGTAACCTGCTATTAATTACCTTTATTATCATAATGTAGGTATTGAGTGCTAAGAAGGCAGAGGTACTAGGCTGGGAAAAAACCAACAACCAACAACCTCATGAGGCTGCAGTTGAAAAGATCAGTTCTGACTCTTCTCACTAGTATCTCTGGCACTGATCATATGAGTTAGAAATGTAGGCCTGGTCTTGAAAGGGAATAGAATGGAATAGAATAAACCAGGTTGGAAGAGACCTTCAAGATCATTGTGTCCAACCTATCATCCAACACCACCTAATCAACTAACCCATGGCACCAAGCACCCTGTCAAGTCTCCTCCTGAACACCTCCAGTGACGGCAACTCCACCACCTCCCCGGGCAGCCCATTCCAATGGGCAATCACTCTCTCTGTGTAGAACTTCTTCCTAACCTCCAGCCTAAACCTCCCCTGGTGCAGCCTGAGACTGTGTCCTCTTCTTCTGGTGAGTTCTGAGTCTCCTCTTCTCCAGGCTAAGCAACCCCAGCTCCCTCAGCCTCTCCTCACAGGGCTGTGTTCCAAACCCCTCCCCAGCTTTGTTGCCCTTCTCTGGACTTGTTCCAGCAAGTCAACCTCCTTGCTAAACTGAGGGGCCCAGAACTGGACACAGGACTCAAGGTGTGGCCTAACCAGTGCAGTGTACAGGGGCAGAATGACCTCCCTGCTCCTGCTGGCCACACTGTTCCTGATGCAGGCCAGGATGCCATTGGCCCTCCTGGCTGCCTGGGCACACTGCAGGCTCATGTTCAGCCTACCATCAACCAGCACCCCCAGGTCCCTCTCTGCCTGGCTGCTCTGAGCCACTCTGACCCCAGCCTGTAGCACTGCATGGGGTTGTTGTGGCCAATGTGCAGAACCTGGCACTTGGATGTGTTCAATCTCCTGCCCTTGGCCTCTGCCCATCTGTCCAGCCTGTCGAGGTCCCTCTGCAGAGCCTTTCTACCCTCCAGCAGATCAACTCCTTCCCCCAGCTTGGTGTCATCTGCAGATTTACTGAGAGAAACAATACAAACCAGATGTACCCCAGGAGAGTGTTTTGTTGTGAAGTTGAAACATGGAGATGGGAAGTAGATGTCATAGTTTCTAATCCCAGTTTTTCTCTAGCTTACTTGACATCCTCACTCAAGTTCTTAAACCCCTCCTTCTGGACTTATAAAATGTAGTGAATGTCTTTCTCTTAGTATCTTGGAGTCTTTATGGTGGATTCACTTAAAGGATCTTCCCCTGTAAGAGCCTTTTCTGAGCTCAATGTGCAAGTGTTTACCACAGGTCCAGTGTGGTGTCCTTTCTGCCACAAGCTCCCACTCCAGTACTCCCTGGAGTGTGCAGAAAATCAACAATGGCTTTGCAGGGCTATGATTCTGTTGCAAGTTTAGTGACTCTGTGACCAGATCCACAGGATGCCCAAGCATTTGATACTGTTTGCATAAGATAGGGTTTAGAGACAATTCAGTCTGTTTCTAGCAAGCCCCAGCACAGACAACTGCTGGGGAAAGAGGCTGCTGGAAAGAAGCTGTTGCCTGCTAAGTTCTGCACTGAGAGGCTTGGGAGTTTCTGACCCAGTACTGCAAGCTCTTCTGGTGATGTTCAGTATCTTGCATGGCTTGTGGCCAGTCTGAGTCTGTGTTCAGATGCCAGCTGAACTGAGCTAGGCCTCAGAGACAAGTCTCCTTTTCTCACAGATAAGCCTTTCCTGTGTTTACATTTGAAGTCACTGAATGAGGGCCTGTGCAAACAAAGATGAGATAAACAGTTGTGACTTCAAATTCCCATCACCCATCCCCTTGGACTGTGGCCTCACTGGGTCATGCAGTGGGTGAGAATGATCACCCCAGGCTTCCTCTGAATGCTGCAGACCAGAAAGGTTTTGGGGCCAGGAGGAGGGAACACTTCAGAGCTGTGTTCCAGAAGTCTTTGGCTTCTTTTCCCTGGCACTGGGTAGAGTGCTGGGAGCAGTGGCTGGCAAAGTGATGCCATTGTGATCAGTTTAGTACACAGTGGTACACACCTGCCCAACAGGTAATGCTTGTAATGACATTTTTGTTGCTTCATTCTTCAGTTCCTTAAACTCATGGTAGAGAGGTCCTCAAACTGTCTGTCTTGGATTGCACTAAGCAGTCATATCAAATCCAGCTCAGAACATAACTGGAGATGTTCTACACATAATTTAAGATGCTCTACTCAGCAAGGTATGAAATAGCAGACAGATCTCAGGATCGATTCAGCCACAGCCACTCCTCTGAAGTGGGTAGTAGAGGAGATTTCTTTGGGTGCCTATGGGAAAGCACTGCCAAGTGAGACAGAAGGTGCTCCTGAAAAAGCTATGTGCAGATGAATATAAATGACTTTCAACTGCTGTTAGTGCAGAGAAAACCCCCTGGGCAATTTAACTCCAAGCCAGTAGCTACTAAATTGGTGATGGCTGTTCTCAAAGACTGAGACAGGAGGAATACTTTCATCATGGAGGTGATTTGGAGAGAGGATTACTGCAACTGCAATTGTGCCCAGAAAGATCATGGAGCAGATCCTGCTGGAGGCACTACTGACTCAGAAGAGTAGTGGAGAGGTGATTGGGAACAGTCAGCATGGCTTCACCAAGGGCAAATCCTGCCTGACCAACCTGGTGGCCTTCTATGAGCTGGTGACAAAATTAATAGCTGAGGGCAGAGCAACTGATGTCGTTTAGCTGGAGCTGAGCAAAGCCTTCCACACTGTCCCGCACCACATCCTGGTCTCCAGGCTGGTGACACATGGCTGTGATGGGTGACCACTAGATGGATAAGGAACTGGCTTGATGGCTGCACCCAAAGAGTGGCTGTCAATGGCTCCATGTCCCAGTGGAGGCCAGGGACAAGCGGAGTCCCTCAGGGATCAGTCCTGGGACCAGGCTTGTTCAACATCTTTGTGGGGGACATGGACAGTGGCATTGAGTGCACCCTCAGCAAGTCTGCTGATGACACCAAGCTGTGTGGTGCAGCAGACAGGCTGGAGGGAAGGGAGGCCATCCAGAGGGACCTTGACAGGCTGGAGAGGTGGGCACAAGCCAACCTCAGGAGGTTCAACAAGACCAAGGGCAGGGTCCTGCATCTGGGTCGAGGCAATCCCAGACACAAATCCAGGCTGGGCAGTGACTGGCTGGAAAGTAGCCCTGAAGAGAGAGACTTGGGGGTGCTGGGGGAGGAGAAGCTCAACAGGAGCTCTCAGTGTGCACTTGCAGCCCAGAAAGCCAACCAGATCCTGGGCTGCATCAGGAGAAGTGTGGCCAGCAGGTCGAGGGAGGTGATCCTCCCCCTCTACTCAGCTCTGGTGAGACCCCACCTGGAGTACTGCCTCCAGTTCTGGAGCCCCTATTACAAGAGGGATCTGGAGGTGCTGGAAGGTGTCCAGAGAAGGGCCAGGAGGATGAGCAGAGGGCTGGAGCAGCTCTCCTGTGAGGACAGACTGAAGGAGTTGGGGCTGTTCAGTCTGGAGAAGAGAAGGCTCTGAGATGACCTCATTGTGGCCTTCCAGTATCTGAAGGGGGCTACAGGAAGGCTGGGGAGGGACTGCTCAGGATCTCAGGTAGTGATAGGACTAGGGGGAATGGAATGAAGCTGGAGGTGGGGAGATTCAGGCTGGAGGTGAGGAGGAAGTTCTTCCCCATGAGAGTGGTGAAGCCCTGGAATGGGTTGTCCAGGGAGGTGGTTGAGGCCCTGTCCCTGGAGGTGTTTAAGGCCAGGCTGGATGAGGCTCTGGGCAGGCTGATCTAGTGTGGGGTGTCCCTGCCCATGGCAGGGGGGTTGGAACTGGCTGATCCTTGTGGTCCCTTCCAACCCTGACTGATACTATGATGCTATGAATCTAAAAGCTACTGCAAGGGTCTTAGGCGCACAGGGATCTGTCAGGAGCAGAAAACCAGGAAAATATGAGGAGAGCTTCTCACTCCAGGTATCCATGCTAGTGTGCTTTGAGGAAATTTGTTCTGTAAGCCTCATACAAAGCCAGGGTGCCTTCATGTAGCAGCTGCAATGTTCACAGTGCTGTTAGGCAGTGCTGTGCAGCTGGCACTGATGTGCCAACCCCCTGTGCTTTACAACAGCCACCTTTCATTCTTGAAACAGTTACTGAGGGAAGGAAACCTCACAGGGACACTCTCTGAACTTTATCAGTGAAACTGTTCAGGTGCTTACTCTTCTTTTGCTGAGCTATAGTCTTCCAAAGCACAGCTTTGTATGTTTTGCTCAGAAGATCGAGGTGAGGGTGGTACTCTGAACTGCTTTGCTTTGTAAGGAGGCATGGGAAGGCTTCAGCCCTTTGGGCAGGAAATGCTCTTTTACAGAGTCACAGAATGCAGGGTTGGGGGTTGGAAGGGACCTCTGAAGATCATCTAGTCCAACCCCCTGCTGGAACTGGATCACCTAGAGTAAATCAGACAGGAATATATCTGGGCAGCTCTGGGATGCCTCCCGAGATGCAGAGTGCACAACCTCTCTGGGCAGCCTGTTCCAGTGCTCTGCCTCCCTCGAAGAGAAGAATTTTTTCCTTCTGTTTACATGGAACTTCCCGTGTTGCACTTTGTGTTCATTGCTCCTTGTCCTGTTGCTGGACACCACTGGGAAGAGTCTGGCTCCATCCTCCTGACATTTGCTCTTTAGATACTGCTAAGCATTAATGAGATCCCCCCTCAGTCTCGTCTTCCCCAGGCTAAACAGCCCCAGCTCTCTCAGCCTTTCCTCACAAGGCAGATGTTCCAATCCCTTATCATTTTAGTGGCTCTTTGGGCAGGTCTGCTCTGTCTTTCACACATAGCCCTAAATCCATTTTCAAGCTTCAATGTCTTATTAATAATGCAGGGCTGCATGTTCAAAAGCCATTGCTTCCTAAACTGCATGGGCATTTACACCGTGAGTCGCAGCTGGCTGGTAGAGGTTCCCCAGAGCAGGCTGTGCAGAGTAAGCACCCTGCATTATTCTGGAATTAGATTTAGAATCTAAATTAGAATTAGAATCTAATCTGGAATTAGATTTAGTTTGGAAGTGGAGTACTGACTCTAATCACTGTTTACTCTTGCCTAATGTGAACTTCACCTGAAGAAAGAGCCAGCATTTTCACAGAGTCATAAAACTCTTTTTGGTTGGAAAAGACCTTGAAGCTCATTGAGTCCAACCATGGCCATTGAAGCGTGCCTCAGAGTGCTATGTCCACACCTTTCTGGAACACCTCCAGGGATGGTGACTCCACCACTTCCCTGGGCAGCCTGTGCCAATGCCTGAGCACTCTTGCAGTAAAGACATTTTTCCTAATATCCAACCTAAACCTCCTCTGGCACAGTTTCAGGTCACCACTTCTCATTCTCTCACCTGATACTATGGAGAGGAGACCAATCCCCACCTCACTTCAGCCTCCTTTCAGGTAGTTGTAGAGAGCAATGAGGTCTCCCCTCAGCCTCCTCTTCTCCAGACTAGACAATCCAAGTTGCCTCAGTTGCTCCTTACAAGACCTGTTCTCCAGACCCTTCACCAGCTTTGTTGCCCTTCTCTGGACCCATTCCAGCACCTCGGTGTGCTTGGAGTCAGGGGCCCAAAACTGATCACGGTGTTCAAGGTGCAGCCTCACCGGTGCTGAGTACAAGGGCAAAATCACTTTCCTCCTCCTGCTGGCCACACTATTCCTGATCCAGGCCAGGATTGGCCTCCTTAGCCACCTGAGCACACTGCTGGCTCATGTTCAGCCAGCTGTCAACCAGCACCCCCAGGTCATTTTCTGCCAGGCAACTTTCCAGCCACTCAGCCCCAAGCCTGTGGCGTTGCCTCGGGTTGTTGTGACCCAAGTGCAGGATGCAGCACTTGGCTTTGTTAAACCTCACACAGCTGGCCCCAGCCTATCCATGCAGCCTGTGCAGATCCCTCTGTAGAGCCTTCCTGCACTCAAGCAGATCAACACTCCCACCTGATCTGGTGTCATTTATCACAGTATCACAGTATCACAGTATCACTTAGGTTGGAAAGGACCTCCAGGATCATCGAGTCCAACCTGACACCGCAGACCCCATGACTAGACCATGGCACCAAGTGCCACGTCCAATCTCCCCTTGAACGCCTCCAGGGTCGATGACTCAACCACCTCCCTGGGCAACCCATTCCAATGCCGAATGACTCGCTCGGTGAAGAACTTCCTCCTCACCTCGAGTCTGAACCTCCCCTGGCGCAGCTTGAGACTGTGTCCCCTTGTTCTGGTGCTGGTTGCCTCGGAGAAGAGGCCAACTCCCTCCTGGCTACAACCACCCTTCAGGTAGTTGTAGAGGGCAATAAGGTCACCCCTGAGCCTCCTCTTCTCCAGGCTAAACAACCCCAGCTCCCTCAGCCTCTCCTCACAGGGCTGTGCTCAAGGCCTCTCACCAGCCTTGTTGCCCTTCTCTGGACACGCTCAAGTGTCTCAATGTCCTTCAATGTCTTTATGAGTCATGGGAAGATGTCACGCTTTGGATGGGTGTCCCTGCTCCCCCAGAATCTGCCTGAGTCCTGCCATGGCAATGTGCACCAAGTGTGTGAGCACCCTCAGCTGCTTTACTAGGCCATCCAGGCTAGCTCAGTCACTCTTGCATAGTCAGCCAATTAAGCCTGTGTGACTTTGCATTGTGACTAGGTGACTATGTGACTCTGTGACTTTGCATTGAAGCATGTAGTGTATACTACCATTGCTCTTGTCAGCTCTGCTGTGGGACCAGTGACCTCCAGAAAGGTGAGTCAGGGAGATGAAGATGCCACAGATGTACAGCATGAACTTGTGGCCAGGTTAAATAGCATGTGCTTGGTCTTTAGGGATTCTGTTGCTTTTGGCTTGCACTGTGATCATCACTACCAGTGTCAGAACTGCCAGGTTTCGAAATCAATACTGCTTTAGTTGTAAAAAATCACGAGGAAGTATCCCCTCCTTGCCTTCCACCTGGCAATATTCCCAGTGCTAGAGAACACACCTAACAGGAGTGTAACTCCAGGAAATTTAAAACCAAACAACCACCACCACTAAAACCAAAAAAACACAGCCCCCCCAAACAAAAAACCCAACTGTTGAGTTTCGGACAACGGAATCTGCTTTGGCAGACTGAAACTGCGGTGGCTGATGGCACTGCAACTGCTGCTCTCTCTGTCAAGGGATGGTTTCCAACTGGGGGCTGTGGCTAAGGATGCCAGATGTCTTAACACTAGGGACACACTGAACATAAACTACATTGCTTGCCATCTCTCACAGGGGTGAAGCAGGCTTGGATTCAGAATAGAATAGGATAGAATAGAATAGAATAGAATAGAATAGAATAGAATAGAATAGAATAGAATAGACCAGGTTGGAAGAGACCTTCAAGATCATTATGTCCAACCCATCAACCAGTCCAACTCACCCAAACAACTAACCCATGGCACCAAGCACCCCATCAAGTCTCCTCCTGAACACCTCCAGTGATGGTGACTCCACCACCTCCCCAGGCAGCCCATTCCAATGGGCAATCACTCTCTCTGTGTAGAACTTCTTCCTAACCTCCAGCCTAAACCTCCCCTGGCACAGCCTGAGACTGTGTCCTCTTGTTCTGGTGCTGGCTGCCTGGGAGAAGAGACCAACCTCTGCCTGACTAGATTTAAATGGGTTTGTCTAAAAAAGGATAGCATATACCTGAGTAAAGAACATATGCAAGGAGAAAGCAAGCAGAGGAAAGAATGGCACTTCAGCTGTAACAGGGAGGTTTCTTCTCCCCAATTCTAGGTGCTGCATGGCTTAACCTTTTTAACTCTTGTTTAAACTCTCCTTTGTGGTGCTGCATGGGCAAAAGCCAGGCATGTGTTGTATGGGGCTGTCAGAATTCAGCAAGCATTGAGCCTGCCAGATTCTGCATATCTGGCCTGGAAGGGAGCATTACTTCTTGCACAACAAGCTCAATCCATTTCTAGTTCTCTTGCACTGGGCTTTTCTCTCACCTAATTTTGTCATTCCAGGAAACTACCAATTAATCAACCTTGCTTGACATCTCAAACATTGTTTAACACAGAATGAAATGTTTCAATAGGTTCAGGACTGCCTCTTGAACTCAGTTAAAGCAGCTGTTTTGTTTGCATTAAACTTAAGGATCCCTGTTGTGAAGCAATGACAGCACAAACAAATTTAACCCATTAAAGAACGATTTCAGACTGCTATTCTCTCACACTTCCTTTTGCTCAGTTACTCCTCCATTGCCTTCTTTTTCTTCTCCTTCCCCTGAATGAACCTCAGCTGTTCATTCTTTTTGCTTCTCTGCCAGCTTCTCAGCTGTTACTTTTGACTACTCCTGTGGCTGCCCATTCCCCTTGCAAAGCAGACCATGATGATGGAGGATAAGCTGCATTCTTCTGTAAATTCAGAGTTTTTATTAGGAGGAGGAAATAAAAGGTCTAATAGTGTTGAATGATTTTCTGGCTGGCAGAATATCAGTGAGTGAAATAGAATTTAGACAGCACCAGGGTTTTCTTTGCAAGAAATCCAGAGTGTGGAAGCAGTATGTTATGGCTTCAGTCAGGAGACCAGGTGAAGTGTGAGGACAGCTCTGGTCTCATATGATTTCTCAGAAAGGAAAAAGAAAGAATGGTGTTGGTTTCTGCAGAAGACTGATACTAAAGCCCTGGCTTCACTAAAGCTAGCAGTAGAAGCTGCCTGAACATGAGCCAGCAGTGTGCCCAGGTGGCCAAGAAGGCCAAGGGCATCCTGGCCTGCATCAGGAACAGTGTGGCCAGCAGGAGCAGGGAAGTCATTGTGCCCCTGTACTCTGCACTGGTTAGGCCACGCCTTGAGTCCTGTGTCCAGTTCTGGGCCCCTCAGTTTAAGAAGGACATTGAGAGACTTGAAGGTGTCCAGAGAAGGGCAACAAGGCTGGGGAGAGGCCTTGAGCACAGCCCTGTGAGGAGAGGCTGAGGGAGCTGGGGTTGCTTAGCCTGGAGAAGAGGAGGCTCAGGGGTGACCTCATTGCTCTCTACAACTACCTGAAGGGAGGTTGTAGCCAGGAAGGGGTTGGTCTCTTCTCCCAGGCAACCAGCACCAGAACAAGAGGACACAGTCTCAGGCTGTGCCAGGGGAAGTTTAGGCTGGAGGTGAGGAGAAAGTTCTTCACTGAGAGAGTCATTGGCCATTGGGATGTGCTGGCCAGGGAGGTGGTGGAGTCCCCATCCCTGGAGGTGTTCAGGAGGGGATTGGATGTGGCACTTGGTGCCATGGTCTAGTCCTGAGGTCTGTGGTGACAGGTTGGACTCAATGATCTTTGAGGTCTCTTCCAACCTTGGTGATACTGTGGTGCTGTGATAACAAGGAAGGGAATGGCTGCATCCCCTCAGATGGCTGTGATATCATCAGCAGGGGACACCACAGCCAACTGACAAGATTAGGAGTTGTAGGAATGTGTTTCATCAGTGCTGCTTTGTGAAAGGTTTTGAGGTCCTGAGCTGAGAGGTAGATGCTCCTTGGAAGAATTACAGAATTATAACTGTTCTCAGGTGACCCATCCCTGGTGACCTACATTAAAGTATTTTTAGCTGTGGGTTCAATAAACCTCTTAATGCCTCTTTAAGAAGGCATCCATGAAGAAGTTGTTGTTTGGGTGTGGGGTTTTGTTTGGTTGTTGTTTTTTTTCCCCCTGGGTTTTTAATTTTCCCTGGGCAGACAGGTCTGGGATTATTGATGTCAGGGGCTGGCTTGCACAGCTTACCCATTGCTAGGGGATATTCTCTATGAAGAGAATAGACTGCTTGCACCTGACAGCAGGAGAAAGTTCCATGTTTATCAATGTTTCTACTTTGAAAAGTCTTTTGGGCAGATTAATGGGGCCACAGCTGCAGCACGTGCTGGAGGAAGGCAGGAGTGCTGCCAGCATTGCAGCAACACAGCAAGGAATCTGCTGCCTGCAAAGGGCAAGGGATAAGGGCATTCAAGGTCAGGTGGAAGCACGAGTGACAGCAGCCCTAGTGCCAGGAAGATGGTAGCCCTAGTAATGTAAACCCAGCTGTTGTCACCTTCCCTTCTAGCAGTTCCTGTAGTGAGTCACCAGAAAAAGCATCTGTAGACTCCTGAGCAGGTACTGTACAGCTCCCTGGTGTCAAGAGCAGTCACTCTGCTTTGTTGCAACAGGCTTCCTAAGCCTAGAGGGCAGAGCCAAGTGTCTACAAAGCAATGTTCCCAAGGCTGATTTTTTTTCCCCTCTGAGCTTCACCTTGTCCCTCACCAGCTAGACATGTACCTAGGCCAGCTGCCTTGCTCCAGGGTGCCAGAAGCCTCTGACTTTACAGCATGCAGGTGTTAAGAGTGTCTTTAAGAAATAACCTCTCATATCTGGGTAGCAAACAGAAAGGGAAACCTTTGCTTCAGGTAAAATGAACTTGAGAGCAGCCCTGTAGGAAAGGACTTGGGGGTACTGGAAGATGAGAAGCTGGACATGAGCCAACAATGCATTTGCAGCCCAGAAGGGCAACGGCCCTCATCAAAAGGCTGAAAAATGTAAGCAGACACCAAGGTGAGAAAGTGTGTCTGCAAGCATCTGTGTATCACAGGATCACCAAGGTTGGAAGAGACCTCCAAGATCATTGAGTCCAACCTGTCACCACAGACATAGCTACATAGTTAAACCATTGATGCTGATGGTTTGTATTAGAATAACACCTCAGCTGTGATGCAGCAGCAGACCTACAACTGTAGTTTAGTGCTTATGCTGTAAGTTCTGTAGATATATAGAGATATAGAGATATATGTTATTTTTGTGGTGCAACAAAGGTAGGCAAGGCCATATGGAAGTCTTCTCTGAGTGGAGAGAGATCAATCTATGTGCCTTGAATGATGCCAGAAAGACAGCTTACTGATGATACAGGGAAAGTTTGTGTGCAGAAGCATGGTTAGCTAGCTGAACTGTGAAATGCTCCCACGACATCATGCTCAGCTTCTAGCTCTTCTTGGCAAATGTAATGAAAGGTAAAGCCTAAAGCTACCAAGTGCATTGCCTTTTTATTTTCCAGATGCTCAGAACTCGTGCTTGTGTTGAACTTGCTAACAAATGAGACTCAGAGAGGTCACCTAAAGGCAGGATTGTTTATCCCAACTGCCTGTACTCTTTCTTCCTGCTCGTCTCCCAGCTAATCTTCAGGTATATTGCTGCATGCCTGGGTGGTAGAAAAAAATGCAGTGGAGTTTCTTCTGAGCTCCTCTATAATCTCCTTCCCATCTCCCTTGTAACATCCAGAAGTGATGGGATGCTTCTGCTGTGGTGGGAACAAACCTGTTGGTGTGTTCAAAGAAAGAAAAGCTTGCTCTAGGAGAGTGAACCCTCTGCCTGGCACGTGCTGCACTCCTTACAGCTCTCCTGTGGCCTTGCTGTTTTTCCTGGGAATGAGCAGTATCAGCCTCATCTCTTGTGCAGTGAGATTGATATTATACCCTTTGAGAGGGGGCAGATAAAAAGGTTGATCTGCTATCTGTCAGGACTTTAGCATCTTATTCTGAACCTGGAAGAGGTGTGGGTAGAAATAGGGAATTTTCTTCTTCAGAGCTTGACTCCAGTGAGAATAAACTTTATTCTTTGCTTTGGCAACTGACTGAAGCAAACAAACCTTGTTTCCTCAGTTGACCAAAGTCAATATTTAGCTAGGAAAAGGGCAATCACTATATTTACCCCTACAATATAACACATTCCACATGGCAAGTCAGGGCCAGATCTAAGACTGGGAGTAAAGTTGAAGTTAAGAGTTCCTCTGAATGTACCAGCTGCGAGCTGAGAGCAGAGCCTGGTTGTTTCACAACTGACATATTACTCCACAGCCACATTCCCTACAGCCAGCCAACTTTCAGCATCTGGGGAAGAAGGGGGGGAGCAGGGAGCGTGGGGGGCTGGTGTGACACAGTGGCCTACATTGGCAAAGTAGTACAAAGAAGGGAAGAGGAGGAAGGGATTTTGTGTCTTCCCAGTACGTGGACAGGAACTTCAGGCATGAGCAGGTGAGAGTTACTGTTTCATTCACAACTTCAGATGGCTAAAAATGTAAGTGGTGTGGCCCCATGCAGTATTTCACAGAAGGCACATGTACCAATATTGGAAGTAAATCAGGGGGCATCTCTGTGTGCCTGGGCTATACAGAGAGCAGAACTGGGGGTGAGAGATACAGACCAAAACCACCCATTCCTGTCAATCTTTCATCACAGCAGAGGCAGAAACTACAGAAGACTAGCCTTCTGAAAGGACTGAAGGCAGACACAGCAGCAGTCTGGTTTTCATGGCCTGTTTGTTTGGGGATGGCAGCAGGCAGAGGAGGTTAAGGTTAGTCTCTCTCTGTGTCGGAGGCAGCTGACTGCCAGCTTTGGCTGGCACTGTGCTGTGCCCTCTCCCTTGCACACCAAAGGGAAGGAAGCAAGGGCTGCCAACAAGGCACAAGATGAGATGATTACAAATGTGCCTCAGCACCCACAGCTTTGCTGCACTGACCCTCACCTTAAGGTGAAGTTGTGCTACAAACAGAGACAATCCACTGGCTGGCACCTGCCAAAAAGGTAGTTGTTAGCTGCTCCCTGCTAAGCCAGTTCAGCTTCCTAACCCTGCAAACTATCCACTTCTGTCTTTCTGAAGGTAACTGGTTGAATTGGCTAAGCCTAGGATCAGAGAAGTGGCAGGAGAAGGAAAGGAAAATGGGGAGCATATGAACATTGAAGCAGAGGAGGAACAGAAATCAAGAGCAGGACAAGGGGCAAAGGGATGAAATGTGAGTGTAACAGAGAGCCAGGAGTCCTTGGTCTTGCAGTGGAGCAGAGCTGGGAAAGATGTCAGTACTCCTGGCCCAGAAGAACACCTACCATAAAAGCTGCATAATTAGTTACTTCAGAATAAAGAATCTTACAAATAAGGATAAGAGAGGAAGTCCCAGAGCACAGGGGGTCCCTCCACACGAGGGGACTGAGCAAATCTGACTGAAAAAAGGGATAATTATGACCAAAAAAAAAACAGCCAGTCATATGCCCTAGGAACACTTTGATACAGTTCTGGTGTGAAAACAGTGGGTGTCTGCAGGTGCCAGCAGCTGTTACCTGAGTGAAGATGCTTGACTTGAGATGGATAAAGGCCTATAGGTGGCTTTTCAGCTTGGCACTAGCCCGAGTCTGTAAGAACAAGTGGCAGTAATCCTTCATAGAGAAGCAGGATTCAGGCTGGGGTCAGAGTGGCTGAGAGCTGCCAAACAGAGGGGGACCTTGGGGTGCTGATTGACAGCTGCCTAAACAGGAGCCAGCAGTGTGCCCAGGTGGCCAAGAAGGCCAATGGCATCCTGGCCTGCATTAGGAACAGTGTGGCCAGCAGGAGCAGGGAGGTCATTCTGCCCCTGCACTCTGCATTGGTTAGGCCACACCTTGAGTCCTGTGTCCAGTTCTGGGCCCCTCAGTTTAGGAAGGACATTGAGAGACTTGAAGGTGTCCAGAGAGGGGCAACAAGGCTGGGGAGAGGCCTTGAGCACAGCCCTGTGAGGAGAGGCTGAGGGAGCTGGGGTTGATTAGCCTGGAGAAGAGGAGGCTCAGGGGAGACCTCATTGCTCTCTACAACTACCTGAAGGGAGGTTGTAGCCAGGAAGGGGTTGGTCTCTTCTCCCAGGCAACCAGCAGCAGAACAAGAGGACACAGTCTCAAGCTGTGCCAGGGGAAGTTTAGGCTGGAGGTGAGGAGAAAGTTCTTCCCAGAGAGAGTTGTTAGCCATTGGAATGTGCTGCCCAGGGAGGTGGTGGAGTCACCATCCCTGGAGGTGTTCAAGAGGGGATTGGACATGGCACAGTCATGAGGTCTGTGGTGACAGGTCCCTCTCTGCCTGGCTGCTCTCAGCCACTCTGACCCCAGCCTGTAGCACTGCCTGGGGTTCCTGTGGCCAATCTGTAGAACCTGGCACTTGGATGTGTTCAATCTCTTGCCCTTGGACTCTGCCCATCTGTCCAGCCTGTCAAGGTCCCTCTGCAGAGCCCTTCTGCCCCCCAGCAGATGAACTCCTGCCCCCAGCTTGGTGTCGTCAGCAAATTCACTGCTGATGAACTCAATCCCTTTGTCCAGATCATCAGTGAAGATGTTAACAAGCATGGGGCCCAGCACTCAACCAGCAGGTTTATAATACGACTGCAATGTCTTGCAGCAACTGAAGCTCTGGACCTGGCATTTCTTTCTCAATCCTGATAACAAGTGATAGGAAGCTGTTGATTCATAATGGCATTTAAACAACCAGTGGCACTGAAAGGCTTCTGCAATATTCTTGCTGATTGTGAACTTCTTCAGGATTCCTTGGGAATTTGGGAGCTTAACTAGTTCTTGTTTTCTGCTGTATAGATTATTATTTGTCTGATAGACAATTAGTTTGTATCTAGTGCCATCTAGATGAAAATGAAACGGTAATTAGGCCCCAAAAGGAATTAGGTATTGTTGTAGTTGCCATTTTCTTAGCTGTCTGGAAACACGTGATTCACTGGGGTAAAATTTACAGCCTAGAATTAAGGTTGTGCCTAAATTTCCTGTGCAACACTTGGGAAGGATGGTGAATTCTTCAGAATGAGATTCATAACAGCCAGAGCCTTGCAGAGTTAGTTGCCTAAAATACCTCACAGGAGGATGGTGAGCACGGATGGTTAAGGCAGTGTGAGATGCACAGCTTAGATGCTTTCCTCGTGGACCTTAAATAACCTCCTTCCTCTATAGAGAAAAAGTTGTCTGTTTCTGTTAAAGCACAGCTATAGGATGAAGAGCTTTCCCCAAGTCCTCCTCTAATTCAGTGATTAAAACTGAGGTCCTGGCTGAGGAAGGTCACTTAGGAGAATTCCTGTATCACAGCTGCTTGGCCCATAGATGAAGCTGTATCCAGCTGTGACGGTGTCAGCCACTCTACTCTAGCTGTGTTCTGGAGCAGTTGTTCCAAACTTCGGGCTCCACAAACAGGGTCTTCAGAAAAGGTCTCCCTTAACTGTCTCTTTCTTTCCTCCCAATTTTTAGGAGGCTACAGAATTAATTTAGTGTGACTGACCATAATGGGTACCAGTCAGTTGTCCAGCACCTTCAAACACAGGGATAACTTTCATGATGTCCCTCAAACCTTCCATAGAGCTGAACTCAACAGAGAAAGGTCCCTGCACACTGTGCAGCAAACGATGTACATCATCACCCTCATCTAGGCTGCCTACCCTCTCACCCCTTGTCTCTCAGGTCCCCTTGCCTGCTGTTATGTGCAGCAAGGACATTTCTTCATGGTGATAGCATCAGTGGTTCAGCAGCAGAATGGTCTCAGCTGAGAGAAGCCTCAGAAGAAAATACACATTTTCTTCTGGCAGCATAGCTCCTCCAGCCAGTCCACTGCATGTGGGTGCTTGTGTGTAAGAAAATGGATTAGACTAGACTAGACTAGAATAGACTAGATTAGAATAGAATAGAAAGAATAAACCAGTTTGGAAGAGACCTTCAAGGTCATCACACTCAACCCATCATCCATCACCACCTAATCAACTAACCCATGGCACCAAGCACCCCATCAAGCCTCCTCCTGAACACCTCCAGTGATGGTGACCCCACCACCTCCCCAGGCAGCCCATTCCAATGGGCAATCACTCTCAATGTGTAGAACTTCTTCCTAACCTCCAGGAAGAAGTGTGAGCATAGCCAAGGGTGGCAGAGGGCCGGTGGCGACTGCTTAGGTTGGTATTGTTGCCCAAAAGCTCACACTGCATGAACAGCTTTGGGCAAGTTTCTGCAGCACTCGTGCTGTCTCTGCTCCTTTGTGTTGGCATTATGTGGCTCTGTCAGCCAGCCTGTGGCTTGATTCACCATCTGTGATCTGCAAGGTGCAACTGTTTGGTATAATTTCCTTCCCTTCTCCCCCTGGAAGGGAAAAAAAAAAATCCAAGAATTTAAGATCCTTGATATTTCAAGACTCAGGAGAACCAGCCCTGCTCCAACAGGGGCTGTTATTTATGCAGAGTGTGTATGTTTATATCTCACCCACACACTCTGCTGACAGCAATCACCTCTGTGTTCAGCTCCACAGCCTCCTCTCTGGAGATTCTTCTCACGTTTTTCAGTGTTAAGAAGGGGCTAATGCATGCTAAGCATGCTTACTGATGACTGTTTTATGACAAATGTTAATTCCAAACTGTTCTCAGGGGTTACCAACTCTCTGGGGTGGTGAATGAAGAAACAGCTGTTTGTGTCCACCAGTTCTCTGCAGGATGGTAACCTCTCGAAGTAGGTGGATGTGAAATAATCATGTGTATTTCCTGGCTGCAAGAGGAAATTCACAGTGCTTCATCACTCTTGGGGAATAACCTGCCAGAGGAATAATTCCTTATGTGCATATTTATCTCTAGAATAATGCTTTAATTACTGTTGGTGTTATAATTGGGAAGACAAATGTTGAGTCTCCAGAGCACAAAACAGTATTTATTGAAGTATTTCCTTTGGTCAAGACCAAGCTTTGCTGAAATCTATCAGCATCTGTTGTGAGGTGCTAATTATTAGACCTTATGACAAGATATTAGGCCTGTGCCCCAGGGATCAGTGCTGGGCCCTGTGCTCTTTAACATCTTTATTGATGATCTGGATGAGGGCATTGAGTCCATCAGCAGTAAATTTGCAGATGACACCAAGCTGGGGGCAGGAGTTGATCTGCTGGAGGGTAGAGAGGCTCTGCAGAGGGACCTCAACAGGCTGGACAGATGGGCAGAGGCCAAGGGCAGGAGATTGAACACATCCAAGTGCCAGGTTCTACACATTGGCCACAGGAACCCCATGCAGTGCTACAGGCTGGGGTCAGAGTGGCTGAGAGCAGCCAGGCAGAGAGGGACCTGGGGGTGGTGGTTGATGGTAGGCTGAACATGAGCCTGCAGTGTGCCCAATGGCAACCTGGGCTGCATCAGGAGCAGTGTGGCCAGCAGGAGCAGGGAGATCATTCTGCCCCTGTACCCTGCACTGGTTAGGCCACACCTTGAGTCCTGTGTCCAGTTCTGGGCCCCTCAGTTTAGGAAGGAGGTTGACTTGCTGGAACGTGCCCAGAGAAGGGCAACAAAGTTGGTGAGGGGTTTGGAACACAGCCCTGTGAGGAGAGGCTGAGGGAGCTGGGGTTGCTTAGCCTGGAGAGGAGGAGACTCAGGGGTGACCTTATTGCTCTCTACAACTACCTGAAGGGGGGTTGTAAACAGGCAGAGATTGGTCTCTTCTCCCAGGCAGCCAGCACCAGAACAAGAGGACACAGTCTCAGGCTGCACCAGGGGAGGTTTAGGCTGGAGGTTAGGAAGAAGTTTTACACAGAGAGAGTGATTGCCCATTGGAATGGGCTGCCTGGGGAGGTGGTGGAGTCACCATCACTGGAGGTGTTCAGGAGGAGACTTGATGGGGTGCTTGGTGCCATGGGTTAGTTGATTAGGTGGTGTTGGATTGGTTGACAGGTTGGACACGATGATCTTGAAGGTCTCTTCCAGCCTGATCTATTCTAGTCTATTCTATTCTATTCTATTCTATTCTATTCTATTCTATTCTATTCTATTCTATTCTATTCTGATGCAACATCATTTGCCACTCAGCAGCTACCAGATACAGCAACATACATGATGTTAATAATGATATAGTTCATGTAGAAATGACACAGCTAAAGAGAGAAAACAGTAGCCCCACTGCAAACAGAAACAGAACCTACACTCTGTAAGACCAGGTGTGAAACACCTACCTCTGGTGGCTCTCTGGTTTTCTTCCCCAGTTTGTTACCCATACTCTTACTATTTAGTCTTAAAGAATAACAGATGTTTCCAAAGTAACCCCTGAAAACACCAACACAGTAAAACCCCCAGGCTGAGAGTTAGCGCTGGGCATGGGCATTGCTGTGTCTCATTTGCAGGGTATGGGATCTTTTGCAATAAATTGTTGCCACATGCAATGTTATGAAAAAATAATGATGTGAGAAGAAAAGAAATAACTAGGCCATGTTCATGGGAAATGGAATTAGGCTATTTTTTCCAAGCAATAGTTTCAAAATTATAAAGAGCAAAGGCAATGTTTGTGACACCAGACCTGAGGTGACCTTAGGAGTGATCTGCTTAACTTGGAGAACAAAAAAACACAGATCACACCAAGGAATTCAAGATATGAAAGTTCATTGCTTCCCCTACCAGAACCAGTTACACTGGTTTCCATCCACCCTCCAATATGAAATATGCAAAATGCTGGAGGGTTTTGGTCCTGCCCTGGCAGCAGGGCTGGACTCGAAGACCTCCAGAGGTCCCTTCCAACACCCAGCATCCTGTGATCCTGTGATTTCTCCTACTTATAGAACTAGAAATAAATTGACAGTGCAAGACTGTGGCCATAGGCCTCAGTCACTCTCTTCATTCCTTCAGCATGAGGTGGATAGCTCTTGATTCTTGGTGAGTGGATTGGCTAGCCCCCGTGACGCCGACTGCATGACACACGGCATGTGCTCCTTACTCTGCTGTCCTTTCAAGCAAGTTCTGTTTGAGACAGACCTATATACAAACAAGCTGGCCAAGCAAATGCACCTGATGGCCTTTGGTAGCTGACACAGTTTGTATTTTCCTTTCTGCATTTGGGTCACCTCATTGCTTCTTCCTTATTACTTGGAGCAAGCAAGAGTTGGCAGCAGTAGGACCTGGGGTGCACCTAGATTTGAGAACTTCAGTTTGAGATTCAGCAGTAGCTACAAAGAAGTTTACACATCACCAGCAGAAGTCACCAGAGCAAATGCTTCTGATAGAGCTTCCAAAATGAAGTTCCCAGTTTTCTAAGAGCATACAACTGGAAATGGGGTGTGTAAAGAGATTTTTTCAAAGCTAGCCGTACTGTCCCCGTGTTTCATCCATATGAAAGAGAAACAGTGGCCTACCTCTACAGAAGGGCCTCCTAGCAAAAGGTTTGTGAAATGAATGCTTGATTTTCATTTTTCTTTTAAAAAGATTATGGCAGAAGCCTAAAGAAACCTCCAGAGTTTGCCATCTCTCTCTAGTTTTAGAGTTTGTGTTGCTCCTTTCATGCAGATCTTCACAGATGACTTCCCCTTTCCCAAACCAAATCCTGTCAGTTCACAGTCCACAACTGCAGTTCAGAGGCCAGACCTCTTGGCTTGGTTCAAAGCACTCATTAGGGTTATGCTGTGAAGCTTGGAAGCTGCATTGTATTAGATGTGTACCAGACACCAGACTGTTAGCCCCAACCCCAACATCTTGCTCAAGCCCTAGATAAGGCCCAAGGTAAAAAGCAGGTCAGGAACTTTCACTAGAATGACCTACTTTCCTGCTCTGGCCAAAGAAACCTGAGATCAGTTAACTTGAGACCTTGGCAAGCTTCATAGGCTGTGACAGGACACGTGAAGAGGGAAAAATCCTACCAACTGCCTGGGTCTATGCTGGTTGATGCCATTGTTTTAAACAGAAATGGAAGCCAATGCTGGAATGAGAACAGTGCTTGTGCCAAGGGTAGTTGCCCTGTGAAGGCCAGTGTCATGTGTGGTGGGGGGATTTCAGTTGGTGCTGCAAATACTAAAACCAGTGAAAACTTAGGAGAATGTAAATATCCTTTCCCCAAACCCACTCCCCAGCATACAGCCCAGCAGCAGAGGTCAGGGAGGAAAGCAGTGCAGTGTGCACTTGGGGCCTTAGCACAGGGAAGGTAATGGGATTCCTTGTCCAGGTTAGGCTCAGTGCTTGTCCTTAGCTTACCTCTGTAACTCAACACAACTCCATTCCTGTCCTGTAGCTCTTGCACTTTAAAGGCTGTTTAACAGTCTTCTGACCACCAATACAGAAAGGTTTTCATTATGATCTGCCCACATAGGATGATCATACAAAAGGAGTAAAATCAGTCTGTTGTTGGTTAGAATTTCTATGACAGATGAGCAGCATCTTCAGGGGAACAAACAGGAGTTAGCTGACTAACCAGGACAGCACAGCTCATACTTTTTACCCTCTGCACACACTGAAATGAGAGGTGAACTTGCAGCATCCCATATAAGAAAGCTCAAAGGGAGTGTAAGCAGTCCCTTCATTTTGCTCTTTGAATTCTTTCAGGGAGGGGAGAACAAGGCTTTCAGCCACGAGACAAGGTTGCTTTACTCACCAAAGGCACCTAAATTGCACCAAGAGATGCTCTCTGTTTCCTCAGAAAATGTGTTTCTGGGTAAATGAAGCTTCCTGAACTTTGAGGCTGGCCTTGCTGAGTGATACTGGGACAATTTCACTGCTGTGTCCTTACCCACCTCTCTCATGAAAATGGCTACCATGGGCCATCCATCCCCTCTAAACTGCTTTATGAAAAGTGAGAGGTCAGTGATTGTTAATGAATGCCTGAAAGTAAAAAAGGTCATAGAGTAAGTTTGCTGCTTCCAAGGAGGGATTAGAAACCATCCCTAGGAGCTCATAGCCTGCTCCTTCCAGTGACAGAATTTCTCATCAGCTTTCCAAGGCTGGCCAAGATGTCAGACCTGATGACTTGCCACCTGTCCAGCAGTGCTCTTGTCACCTTCTGTTGGTGCTCCATCTTCTGTGGCTCCTTTTCCTATAAACTGTATGCCTTCAGCTAACCTGGCACCATCAGTTTCACTCTTTTACAAGAGATCTGATTTAATCTGTATCTTAGGAAAATGGCACACCTGTATTGTAATTAACGTGACAGCTAAATGAAAAGGATTAAGGGAGAAGCTTTTGGTGCTTAAGTGATGGATAGGTGGCACACCTGTTAAACTTACATGCCAGATATTGGGTTGGGTTGTTGTCTGTTCTGGTGTCCTCATCATAAGAAGGACACAGAGCTGTTGGAGCAAGTCCAGAGGAGGGCTGCAAAGGTGAGATGAGGCTGAGAGAGCTGGTGGTGTTCAGCCTGGAGAAGACTCTGGGGTTCTCTTACAGCTGCCATCAAATACCTGAAGGGACCACGAAGGAAAGCTGGAGAGGGACTTTTCATAAGGGTGTCTATCAAGACAAGAGGGAAGGAGGTTTTAAGATGAGGGAGAGTAGATTTGGACTAGATCTTAGGAAGAAGTTCTTCAGTACAAGGGTGATGAGACACTGGAATAGGTTGCCCAGGGGTTGTGGATGCCCCCTCCCTGGAGGTCTTCAAGGCCTGGTTGGATGAGGCCTTGAGCAGGCAAGTGTAGTTGAGAGGTGTCCCTGCCCACGACAGGGAGGTTGGGGTAGAAGATCTCTAGGGTCCCTTCCAACCTAAGCCATTCTACAGTTCTGTGATTCTAATGGGCCTGTCTGCAGCTAAGCTGGACATCACAATTCAGCACTGCACTAAGCACTTCTGTGAAGGCCACTGTAAATGATCATGTTACTCATTTTGTGTCAATCACTTGGTGTCCTTCAGCTTTTCTGGAAGTCTTCAAGTGCATAAAGATGCTGTAAGGAAAACTCCAAAAGCCCATCATTATCTGATGGCTGGGTTTGATGGGCCTGTCATCGGGGCACTATTGAAGCTCTGTCAGATGACATTTTTCTACACTTCAGATGGCATTTAGCTGCTTTACTTGTACTTCTGTCTGTAAAATATTAGTACAACATGAACATGGGTTGAGTTATTCAGAAAAAAAATAGTCTATTATCTTCCCTTTATAAGGCTAGTAATACCACAATGAATTGCCTTGTCTTCCAAGTTTATGGCACCATTATTGAACAGTTTCCTTGATGGCAGGTCATGAAAGATTGCTGCTAGTATGCACTAGCAGGATATGTTCCTTTGAGCCTTGGATATTCATTCAGGAATTATTCCCTGTACTCAGCAGTGCTGAGGCCACACGTTGAGTACCAGGTTCAGTTTTTGGCCCCTCCCTACAAGGAAGGCACTGAGGTCCTGGAGTGTGGCCAGAAGGGCAATGAGACTGGTGAAGGGTCTGGAGAACAGGTTTTGTGAGAAGAAGCTAAGGGAACTGGGGTTGTTTAGGCTGGAGGAAAGGAGGCAGAGCAGAGACCTCACACTCTACAACTACTTGAAGGAGGCTGGAGTGAGGTGGCTCTTGGTCTCTTCTCCCTAGTAACAAGTTTTACACAGAGAGAGTGATTGCCCATTGGAATGGGCTGCCCGGGGAGGTGGTGGAGTCACCATCACTGGAGGTGTTCAGGAGGAGACTTGACAGGGTGCTTGGTGCCATGGGTTAGCTGTTTGGGTGGTGTTGGATGATAGGTTGGACACAATGATCTTGAAGGTCTCTTCCAACCTGCTTTATTTTATTCTATTCTATTCCAAGTGATGGAAAAAGAGGAAATGGACTCAAGCAGCACCAAGGGAGGTTTAGGTTTGATATTAGAATTAGCATCTTGACTGAAAGGGGTCTCAAAGACTGGAACAGGCTCCCCAGGGAGGTGCTTGAATCCCCATTTGTGGAGGCGTTTAAAAACCGCAGAGCTGTGGTGCTGAGAGACATGGTTCAGCACCAGACTTCGTAAAGACAGCGTTTGGACTCGATGGTCCTAAAGGTTTTCTCCAGCTGAAACAGTCCTGATGCTCCTCCCGCTGCTGGCAGGCTGGCTGCGGGGGCTGTGCCGCGTCCCGCCAGCCCTCCGGGAGCAGAAGCGGCAGCAGCTCCTAGCGCTGTCTTTCTTAGCCGAAGACCAAGGGCGTTACCACAGCCCCTCTGCCAGAGCCTTACCTCACCCAGCCTGCGCCCTACGGCGCGGCTGCGGTGCGCTGGACAAGACCCGCGCTCGGGGTCAGGGAGAAGCCAGCCGCCCCTGGGCACAGAGCCGCCCCTGGGCACAGAGCCGCCCCTGGGCACAGAGCCGCCCCTGGGCACAGAGCCGCCCCTGGGGACAGAGCCGGGGGCAGGAGGGGATGGGGAACCCGCAGAGGCCGCCCAAGGCGAGCGGTCTCGGGGCGCCGAGGGGGCAGCGCCGCCGCCTATCGCGCGCCCTCCCTCTGACCGGGGTGGGGAAGGGCTTCGTCTGCAATCTGTCCTCGGGTTGGCTGAGACGCCCTTAGGCCACAGGGCCGGGCCGAGCGAAAGCACGGGATTGGCTGCTGCGCAGGCCGGTGGCGCGGGGCGCGGCCGCCGTACAAACGGGTAGGAGGGAGGCGCTGCTCGCGCTCCAGTTGCCGGGCGGCTGCGGCGGGAGCTGCGCTCTCTGTGTTCTGCCTTTCTGTCTGCCGGTGACGATGCTGGACCACGAGCGTGGCTGGAGCGTCTCGTTCGCCGGCTGCGGCTTCCTGGGTGTCTACCACATCGGCGCTGCCACCTGCCTGCAGGAGCGCGCTCCGCACGTCATCCGCGACGCCCGGCACATCTACGGTGCCTCCGCCGGCGCTCTCTGCGGAGCCGTGCTCGTCGCAGGCGGCTCTCTGGGTCAGCTGGTCCGCCCTTCGGTGGTGGTGGCGGCGTGGGGGAGTCCCATGTTCTGAGGGGAGTTGGCTGGCAGGCCGAGGGGGCCTGCGGGAGTGGGCAGGTGTGGCAGGCTGGCCGGCCGCTGTTGCCGTGGCGGCGGCGGGCGGCAGTGGCCCAGGAGGGGGCGTGTGCCTGGCGGCGCCGCAGGGTGGTGGGGAGAGCCGCGGGGCTGGCGGGGACACAGCCGCGGGGTTCCGGGGGCAGCCGCGGGGCTGGCGGGGACACAGCCGCGGGGCTGGCGGGGACACAGCCGCGGGGCTGGCGGGGACACAGCCGCGGGGCTGGCGGGGACACAGCCGCGGGGCTGGCGGGGGCAGCCGCGGGGTGGCGGGGTGGCGCGGGGTGGCGCGGGGTGGCGCGGGGTTGGGTTTGCTCTTCCCTGCGGAGCTGGCTCTCTTCGCTCGTGCTGGTTTTCTAGCCCCAGAAGGGCTATGAAGCGTTGTAGGAAATGAAATCCGAAGGGCTCTGTTCTCACCTCTCAGTAGAGCGCACAAAAGCGCTGCGTTCCTATGAGAGTGAGGTAAGAGGCAGGTGTGAAATTAGCATGTCCTTGCCTCGGATGGCTATTTAGCCGCCTCTTTGGTTCAACAAATGGTCTTGAGGCAACCTCATCTGATTTTAACGCGTATTTCAGTACTGCTCCAGGAATAGGGCCACCTCGTGTCCACCTAAGCCGTTTCTGTGCCTCCTGGCCTCGGAATTCGCTAATACCGGGTCGATGACAGCTCTCTTGCCTCTGTGCAAAGCAGAGAATTGCAGTGTTGGGAGAGCGGCAGTCAGCAGAATCCTAACAGCCTTCAAAGCAGACTAACCTTGTTGGCAGTTTGAAACGGAAATACTTGCCCTTTGTTGCGTCTCCTCTGTTACCTTCGTACATGAAGTTTCAGTTAGCTTTAACTTGCTTCCTCTAGTGCTTTATTGGGGTAAGGCTAAGAGAGTTGAGGTCAGGGCTTAGGTTAGCTTTAACATGCTTTTCCTCTTTAATCTTTGCACAGCATATATGGCATAGGTCGCTTGGGTGCATGATTAGAAACAGTGGATTGATTAATTAAAATACCTGATTTTAATTGTGATTTAAGTAATAGAGTTAATCTTGTGTTTTATTTACACTGGATGAAGGATGTTAGTTTGTAACCATGTTTCTGTTGTGTAGTAAGCGCTGATACTCTAGCATCAGGGAATCTACTGCATGCCTTCTATGTGTCAAGGGTTTGTGAGAGCCAGAGTGTGTTTATCTGGTGAATTAGACATGCAAGATACTACAACAAGCTCGGTACAAGTGAACTACCAAGTTGCTTAGGATGATGACTGCAGTCAAAAAATTGTATGGAATACCTGGAAATCTGAAAATGGTTCTCCTGTTGAAGTCTAGTTCATGACTGGACACTCATTGTTTTTGTTACTGAGTTTAGAGCTGGCTTTGGTACATTCACATTTCACCTTAATTACAGATGAAAAAGGAAAACCAGTGAGTGCTTGCTTAGAATTTGGAGAAGGTTTGGGCTTTGGTTTTAAATTTCTCAGGGAATAATTCAGTGACTAGAACAGAAGTTCTTTGTGTGTGTAAGAGAGTAATGCTGTGAAGTGCTTGTTCCTGTTGCTTAGCCACTGATCTTGATCACGTATGCTTAATTCCTCCAAAGCTTTAGCAGTAAACTTGGGCCGCTTGAACTTTACAGTTTGATTTTGCTGTAATGCCCTAACAGAATAATTAGAATAAACCTTTATTAGAATAAACCAAACCAGGTTGGAAGAGACCTTCAAGATCATCGTGTCCAACCCATCAACCAATCCAACCCACCCAAACAGCTAACCCATGGCACCAAGCACCCCAGCAAGTCTCCTTCTGAACACCTTCAATGACAGCGACTCCACCACCTCCCCGGGCAGCCCATTCCAATGGGCAATCACTCTCTCTGTGTAGAACTTCTTCCTAACATCCAACCTGAACCTCCCCTGGCGCAGCCTGAGACTGTGTCCTCTTGTTCTGGTACTGGGTGCCTGGGAGAAGAGACCATCATCCGCCTGTCTACAACCTCCCTTCAGGTAGTTGTAGAGAGTGATAAGGTCACCCCTGAGTCTCTTCTTCTCCAGGCTGAGCAACCCCAGCTCCCTCAGCCTCTCCTCAGCCTCAGCCACTTGAGTGGCTGTAAGCCCAACACCAGCCTTTCAAGCAAATCATATTTATCCACAAAGACTACTTATTTTTCATATGCAGCAAAGTTTAAGTTATGAGTCGCTGGAAATGATTTAAAGAAGCCACTTTCAATATTTGAAGTGCTTTTAGGTACAAAAATTAGTATGTGCAATCACTGCCCGGGGTGTTGAGGTGTTGTGTTTCATGGGCAAGTGTATTTCCTCTGGAACCTTTTGTTGTGTTTTAAAAGGCAACTGGGGATGTTGAAGGACGCTTCAAAACCAGCTATGCCCCTTTGGAAATTCATCAAACTAAGCCAACGTTCCCATGTTAGTTCTTTAGCTTTTGTGCTGTTAGTTTTTTGTATGTGAAAGCAGAGGGTTGTAAATAGTCCCTGAAGAAGCTTATATGCTAAGCTAGTAATTCAGTACATTTCATTAGTTCATATTGTGTGCTTCCCTTAGGGTGATACATTTTAGTACCCAGTATGTGTTACTTTTGCAGGTGTGGTCATAAGTTGTATGAAGAGTGAACAGCTTTGTTTACATTTTCTCTGGTTTACTATCCCATGTTCTTGGATAGACACAACACACAAGAAGCTTCTAAGCAGAGTAACAGTGTCTAAAATAGGTAACAGTAGATGAAATATGTAAAGTTGATTTTTGTCTTCTTCCCCCCCTGCCCCAAGACTACCTCAAATGTAGAAATTCTTAGATGTGGAATCCAACTTCGTTTTGATGGGTAATTACTTTACAAAAGGGAGCTGAAAGGGGAAGGACTCAGATCTAAATTGTCACAGGTCATCAGTTTCACAGCCCTTTAATGGGGTGTGTAAAGGCAGCTGAGATTTCCCTGACCTTTTTTTACAGTGGGAAGTAAATCACAATGGTAGTAGAGGGCACTGGTTTGCTGTACACTTTTTTCCTGTGGAAGCAGACCTCCACTGAAAATGAGTTACTGGGCTTCAGACTTAAGTAATAGCTTGAGCTTAAATGTGACAGAAAGCTGGCTGGGAAAAGACTTGGTAGAGAAGTGAGTGTGTGTATTTTGAAGATCTCTTCCATTCCTGGTCCATTCCTGGTCCATTCCTGTTCCATTCCTTTCGTTTGCTTCACACACCCAGTGCCCTGGGGCTGTTTTTAATGCCCCTAGCAAGTGAATTGGTTGCTCTGCCTTTTCAAAAAGGTACTGACTTTGCAAAAGGGAAAACACTGCATAGCAGGGCAGGGTTCTGGTAGTTCACTGTCTCAGACTTCTGAAATGTGCCTGATTTATCTCTCTAGAAAGTTTAGAGGATTGAATGTTGCTAAATGAGTTTATTAAGAGGAAGAAAGAAAGAAAAGGGGGTGGGGAGTTGATGGCTTATATCTGAGTGCATCAGAAATGGACCTGCTGGAAGTGGATACTGACCTCCTCTCGGGTTTTGGAACTACCTTCTTCACTTGCCAGCCTGTGTGTTGTGCCGCTTTTTAATTGCATGGGAACTCTGCTCTGCTAATGTAAATATTTGGCCATGAGCAGTGAGCTATGTCTAAACTGTTTGTTGCCTTCTGCGGTGGGGTCAGGCTCCTGCTATCAGCAGATGCATGGCCCGAGGCTGCATGCTGTGAGTGCGAAACGAAAACAAACACTGTGGTAAAAACGCTGTTTCCCACCTCAGGTTTGGGGTGCTTTTTAAGGGTTATTCTTCTGAGCACCGATTCTTGGTTTACTGGGCTGAGAACAAGAAAGTTTCAGATGCTGCTCATTTGAGGAGGAAAAATAACCTTTTGGTAAGTTTGGCTTAAGCAAAACTGTTTCCTGGAATGGAAACGTTTAACTTCGGCTGAAGCTTCCCTGCTTTGGAAGGACTCTCTGGAAGTTAAAACATGCCAGTTCTGAGAGAATTTTTTGGATCATCTTGTGGCATATCACACAGGTTAATAACCTGCTGCTTTGACCTTCCTCCCCACCCCCTCTCCTCAGGCAATTCCCTCGAAGTGTCCTCTGGAGGAGCATGGCATTGAAAATTCAAAGCAAGCACTGCAGGCTGCTGAGGTGCTGCTCTTAGTGTGACCAGGTGTCTGACTGGTAACATTATTTCAACACTTTGCATGAATAGTTGTGGCTTCTGTGGTGGTTGGATCTACTTCCCTGCTGATTTCATTGGTGAAAAAAGCCTTAGATGTGTTACAGATAGGTCTCCATCTCAACAGAAGCATTTTTACCTCGGTGAGGTGTTGCAGATCTCCTCTGCATTCCTTACCCTCCTGCTGTTCCTTACCATAAGCTCACATTTGATGTTGCCTTTGTAGAGTTTGTGTATAAACAAGGATAAATGATGCCCTGAAATCTTCAACTTGTTTGAAGTCCAACAAGTCTTACTAGCTGTGATGAACTTGAGTGCTCTGCTTCAGTAGACATCCTGTGAACTGTAAATCTGTGCATCATGCTCTCTAGGTATTCATGGAGGCTCAGGGGTGACCTTATTGCTCTCTACAACTACCTGAAGGGAGGTTGTAGACAAGCAGAGGTTGGTCTCTTCTCCCAGGCAGCCAGCACCAGAACAAGAGGACACAGTCTCAGGCTGTGCCAGGGGAGGTTTAGGCTGGAGGTTAGGAAGAAGTTCTACACAGAGAGAGTGATTGCCCATTGGAATGGGCTGCCTGGGGAGGTGGTGGAGTCACCATCACTGGAGGTGTTCAGGAGGAGACTTGATGGGGTGCTTGGTGCCATGGGTTAGTTGATTAGGTGGGTTGGACATGCTGATCTTGAAGGTCTCTTCCAACCTGGTCTGTTCTATTCTATGTGGAATGTCTGTGCAGATGTGTTTGTGGAAGTTAGTCATCTTTGGATTCTGGGAGGTTTTTTGTTGTTTGTTTTATTTGTTGTTTCTTAAGTGTCATATGTAAGTAAGTTAGTGGCTGAATGTTTGCCAGGACTTCTATTTGAATGCCTAAAGTGACCTTTTCTCCCCCCTCAGAAAATTCCTAAACTCTTGTTTAAAGCAGCTGTCTGTAAAAGCCCTTGGAATTCTCATGCTAGCCAGCTGGAGCTCTGGGCGTGCTTCATGACTGGAAGTTTGCAGGTTTTTTGACATATCTTCTGCTATTGAAATAAATGTGTTTTATTCTCAGCTCAAGCCTGTGCAGATGTCCTGGCATTAGCTAAAGAAGCTAGGAAGCGAAATCTTGGCCCTCTTCATCCCTCATTTAATGTGATAAAGATAATAAGAGATGGCCTGATGAGAAACCTTCCCGAGAACGCTCACCAGCTGACATCAGGCAGACTGTGTGTTTCACTCACCAGAGTGTCAGATGGCAAAAATGCATTGGTATCTCATTTCAACTCAAAAGAAGAAGTTGTCCAGGTATGTGTGTTTCTGGCAACTTTTGAGGGTTACTGTGAGCTTAAATCCATGTGATGGCATTGCTTGGATTTCTGGTTTAAGATATTGACTTTGACAGTACCTTAAAGATGAGTTCATGCTTCCTTATGCTAAATTGACTGACTTGTTGCCCCAGTGACTGTGTCTACAAACTGTTTTAGTTAATAGGTGTGAGAGCTCAGCCTTACAATGGATACATGCCCTTAAAGCCTAGTGTCTCTGATGAAGCTGTATCCTTCATGAATCAGATTTCAGGTCGTTATGCTAAAAGCAGTGGTCAAGAGACAGTCAAGAAGAGCTTTTAAACTTTTTTAGTATCACTCACAAAGCCAGTTTCATATTATCCCAGAATGCTGAGGCTGGGATGGCATTTAACAAGTCCAAGTGCCAGGTGCTGCACTTTGGCCATGGCACCCCCAGGCAGAGCTACAGGCTGGGGTCAGAGTGGCTGAGAGCTGCCAAACAGAGAGGGACCTGGGGGTGCTGATTGACAGCTGCCTAAACATGAGCCAGCAGTGTGCCCAGGTGGCCAAGAAGGCCAATGGCATCCTGGCCTGCATTAGGAACAGTGTGGGCAGCAGGAGCAGGGAAGGCATTGTGCCCCTGTACTCTGCATTGGTTAGGCCACACCTTGAGTCCTGTGTCCAGTTCTGGGCCCCTCAGTTTAGGAAGGACATCGAGAGACTTGAAGGTGTCCAGAGAAGGGCAACAAGGCTGGGGAGAGGCCTTGAGCACAGCCCTGTGAGGAGAGGCTGAGGGAGCTGGGGTTGTTTAGCCTGGCAAGAGGAGGCTCAGGGGAGACCTCATTGCCCTCTACAACTACCTGAAAGGAGGTTGTAGCCAGGAAGGGGTTGGTCTCTTCTCCCAGGCACCCAGCACCAGAACAAGAGGACACAGTCTCAAGCTGTGCCAGGGGAAGTTTAGGCTGGAGGTGAGGAGAAAGTTCTTCACTGGAGAGTTGGAATGTGCTGCCCAGGGAGGTGGTGGAGTCCCCATGCCTGGAGGTGTTCAAGAGGGGATTGGATGTGGCACTTGGTGAGGTCTGTGGTGACAGGTTGGACTGGATGATCTTTGAGGTCCCTTCCAACCTTGGTGATACTGTGTCTCACTTCTGTTACTCAGAGAATGTGTAACTTGAGTGAATGATCATAACCTTATTCCTTATCAATTAGCATCTCTTGAAATGGTCTTTTAGTGAGTCTTACAGATGCCATTTGGTTGATTTTAATTTTGTATTATGTATTTTATACATATATATATATATATAGAGAGAGAGTGTGGCTCTGTTCTAAAGAGATGGGGAATACCTTCATAGTGCTTGACAGAATGTTTGACACTGCTCAGTTTCTTGTTAGAGATGAAGTGAAATGATGATTTTGATAATAGGACAGTTGCTATTGAATTTTTGTGTCTCATGTTTCTGCAGGCTTTGATCTGCAGCTCATTTGTCCCTATTTATTGTGGCCTCATTCCCCCATCGTTTCGAGGTGTGGTAAGTCTCCGTTAAGGTCTAACGGTAATCCTCGCTCTTCCGACATCGCTCAGAGGCAGCAGGCATCTTTCTATTTGTTGTTATCCTGCTTCAAAGTAAATCCCTTCATCAGAGCTTCTAGTGCTTAGCTGTATTTTCCAACTTTTCTGGAAAGCAAGGAGACACTACATGTGTGGCAGAAGACACATTTCATCTCCACCCTGTGAAGTGCACACACAAGCTCTTAAATGTCTTGCTTGCTGATGCAGTGATTGGAGGAGGCTTCTTTAAGCTAGCAAGGATGAATATTTACTGTAAAATGTGATAGTTATTCACCTACACAAATTTACAGGAAGAGTCATATACCTTGTTAGATGGTTTGTTGTATGTCTTTGTGTTCTTTCTTTAGGTAGATTGGCCTTAAAACTGGATTGAAGTCCCATGTTCAGTTAATTGTAAATGAGGCTTTTCAAGGTCTTCTGTCACTTGTAGTCAGTGTAAGAAAGGTAGCTTTTTAAAGTCAGTGTCAGTATATTAGTCTGTGCTGTTACTTCCCAGGAACTGCTGGGTACAAAGCCTCTCAATACTTCATGGCTGTGCTGGGTTTTCACAAATCCCCTGTTAAAGGGGCAACAGCTACGGAGAAGTTGGTGTAGTTTGGGGTAGGTTTTGTGACAGGGCTGGGAGCAGGGCTGTGCTTCAAAGCAAGGCAGTAACATTCATGGTTTTTTTGTTGCAGTGTTGTGTTAACTTGAATTTGCTCTCCTCTCACCTTCTGTGTTCCTTACACAAGGAAAGGGGGAAAATGTTTATTAAGGGAAACCCCCACCCAACCTTAAAACATCGTTAACAGTGGTTGATTAGAGGCTGTTCTCAAGGCCACCTGGGAGTGCTGAAAGGGCAAGGAGACACATGAGGTGTATTTTCTTCTTCATGCTGAAATTTAAGCAAAAGTGATTAGAGCTCTATAGGATTTTGTCTTTATCTGCAGTGCTAAACATTGTGTGTCTCCTTAAACTCTCCCAGATTAAAGGTGTTATGAAAACAGGCCGTTGGACTGGCTCCAAGGTTTGGGTGGATCCAGGCTAATCTGGCTGCTCAGTCCTTGTCAGCAGACAGCAATGTTGTTTTAAAAGACTGTTCAGGTTGCAAAAATGCCCCAAGTGATGCTTTATTTGATCCAGGTTTGAGGGAAGGGGGAGGCAGGAATCATGGTTTCCTTTGGGTATTTCCAGTGATTTTTGTGCTACTTTAATGCTGAAGAAGTGTTTGTTATGTAACTTGGTAAGAGTAGCACAGCTGCACATAGAATCAATAAATCAATGAGGTTGGAAAAGACCTCAGAGGTCAGTGTGTAGGCTTTAAACACAGTAGAACATTAAGTATGTAAACTTGGGAGCATCTTTGGTGGCTTGGTGCTTTATGCATGTTTACTCTAAAACAAAGACTGAAATCTACCTACTGACAGATAGCCTTAACTGCCAGTTGTGAGCCTTTGTGTGGGGGGTGAGTTTTGTTGGGTGGCTTTTTAGTCTTCAAGCACAGCAATGGTTTTTGATTTAAAAAGAAGTTACTGGGGGGAACAGGTAGCCAGCAACTGCAAGCAATTCCACCCATTAGCTCTGTAGAAGAGTGACTCAGGTGTGTGCTTCCACCTTTTCATAACTCCAAGAGAAGGCTGCATGCTGTGGCTTCTCCTCTGCCAAAACACAAAGGACTTGGTGATTGCACACGTGCCTTGCTGGTTGCGTTACTCACCCAGAGGAAATCTGGCAGTAGCTGCGTGCTGCTGGCTCTAAAGAGCATCCAAGAAATCTGACAGGTAGGACCAGGCTGCTCTGGAGTAGGGTAGATGTATGGTTTTTTAGTGACTCTGAACTGTCCTCTTCAGAATTCCTAATCTGTTTCTCAGAATAGTCAAGGAGGGAGTGTCAGAGCAGATGACATTGGTGATCCACGTTGTTTCTGCTGGTGACACCTGCTCTGTTACCTTTACCTTTTACAAGCACCTACAGGTGATGTCTCTTAGCTGGTTAGGAAGAAGGAAAATAGAACCTCTAAGCCAGCAAAGCTGGTAATGCAGAGTGGTCTTTGGTGACTGTCAGAACAAAGTGGCCACAACTGGTCCCACTGGGAAGATGGCTAGTGTGCTTGACTGGAGGAGCTGGATTTGGCCATAGCAGCTGCTGCACCATAGACTGGTACCCCACCGTGGAACTCTTCAGTTCTGGGATGTATGAGGTGATGAGGCAGTAACATTGCACAAAAGGGGCCACTGAACCTGAAGGAGACACAAGCATAATCTGAAACAGTTTCTAAACTTGCATGCAAAGCATAACTGTAATCCATAACCATTGGCAGGGCTGCTGAAGCATCGCCCATAGTTACTCGGAGCTGCTTCGTGTCACACTATTTTTGACTGCTTTAGATCAAATTGCAATTAATAAAAGCAATTTTAAGTTACTGTTCTCCTAACTGAATCATTGAGTATCATGGAACTTGAGCTTTGAAGTGTAGAGCCATTCTTTTCTTCATATTTCCAAAGAGCTACCCTGGGAGGTCTTTGGTTGGTGCTGCCCTTTGAGGAAGAAGAGTCAGGTGTGCTACTCTTTCTCTGCATGCTGTGTGGGATTATGATCTTTAAGAAGGAGCAAGTCCACTTGAAACATACAGGAAACATTACAAATAGACTACTCTTAGACTGTCTATGGAATGATGGGTGGGAATTAAAGGCTATTTAGCCTTAGAGCATAGGCTGAGGCTGTTCTGTGGCAGGAAGGCTGCACAGGACGTCTGCTCGTCAGAAACTTTCAGCCTTTCAGACTCCTCCTTTCTGGCAATTTTTCTAGCGCTATGTGGATGGAGGCATCAGTGACAACTTACCTCACTATGAATCTAAGAATACCATCACAGTTTCACCATTTGCTGGGGAGTGTGATATCTGCCCCAAGGGTAACTCTGCCAACTTCCACGAGATGAACGTGACCAACACCAGCATTCAGTTCAGCCTGGGGAACTTCTATCGGTTAACCCAAGCGCTCTTCCCACCAGAACCGAAGGTAAGTCACTGCCATTACACCCTTCCTAGAGCACTTTCCCACAGGAAAGCCTTGTTTTGGCAGAGAGCTACAGGAATCCTAGCATTTCATCTAGTTGCACAAACTATCCTGCTGGCATTTGTTGCTATTTTTCCATAGTTTGTCTAAGTTTTCCTTATTTTTGGTCTCTCTGACTGAAAATGGGGGTCCTGCTGCTGGCCTTCAGGAGTTATTTGGCAGTTAGCACAGGATTCCATCATAAAATCAACACTGGTACATTAATAACTGTCAGTTTGTGGTCCTTTCATGTTCACCTGCTCACCAAGTGCTTCAGAACTTTGGAAGCTTCATCCTTTGGTCCCAAGTTCTCAATACTAGGTGCAGCCAAGGTGCCTTTAAACTCTGCTGAGCTCAGTTAACTGCAGATGTGATGGGGGAAGTGCTTTTGAATTGCTGCTGTGGAAGCTGAAAAAATGAAAGCAGGCTTTGCCAACTGGCTTGGGATGTAATACAGAGGAGAAGCAATGTTCCTGACTGCTGCAGATAGACTTTTTTTTTTACATTGAGGGCTTTGGGGGCACTCAGCTTTTGGGCCGTGTGTTCTACTCACCTAGGCTTTAATATTTGTTCAGGTTTTGGGCTGGTTTGGTTTTCTCTGTCTAGGAGGTGAGCTGGCATCACATCTGGTGAAAGATGTTTTTGTATGGAAGATTGAATCTGAGTGTAAGAATTGCTCAGCTGACTCCTCATAGCTTTGGAAGGTGGGAAGCACCAAGAAGGAAGGGGTTTAGCATAATCCAAGCCACCTGATTTCCTTGCTGCTTACAGCTGCTGCAATGCTAGTCAAAGAAACAAAGAGGCAATTCTTACTAACTATTAGAATGCTGTCCTTAAAAGTGTACCTGTAATAGCTGAAAGAGAAGTTCATACACATCATCACAGCAGGCATATTGACCTGAATATATTGAATTACAGAAGTTGTTCAGGTAAAATTTCCTTGAATGAATTGAGGAGGAATGGAAGAGGCTTTAAACTCTGCCAAGTGGTGAGCTTTAAGTTGAATCTCCTTTTGCTTGTCTGACTCATTCACCCTGTGCTTTTACAGGTACTAGGAGAGATCTGTGAGCAAGGATATTCTGATGCTCTTAAATTCTTGAAAGAGAATGGTATGTTACAACTGAGGATAATTATTGATGATCTGGTCTGAACCTGAGGTTTGGGCTGGGTTGGTTTGGTTTATTTTTGACAACAGAGGCAAGAGGGGGTTGTGTATAGCCGAGAAGGGGCTACATCTTTGATGGGTTTTGAAGGGATTGTGGTAAAAGTTAACTGTTCACCTCAGGTAAGTTGTGCTGGCATGGAAAAATTGAACTCTTAAGTTTGTGAAGTCAGTGGTAAGGTATTGGTAAGTGAGAGTGCCAAAGAATTCTAATGGTGGGGAAATCATATGGAGTCATTAAAGGTTGGCAAAGACCTTCAAGGTCATTGGGTTCAACCATTATCTAACTAGCAAGTCTGGTGCTGCACCAGGTCCTTTAACACCACATATCTTTGTCTTCTGAAGACCTCCAGGTGTGGGGATTCAGCCACCCCCCTGAGGAGCCTATTCCAGCATTTGAGACAGTCAAGGCTTTTCTTCTAATGGTTTAGTTGACTAGATGGTGTTAGGTAACAGGTTGGACTTGATGACCTTGGAGGTCTGTTCCAAGCTGGTTAATTCTATGATTCTGTGAAATAAAATATCCAATCTGAGCCTCCCTGTTGCAACTTGAGGCCATTTCTTCTCATCCCATCACTTGTTACTAGGAAGAAGGGACTGACCCCCTCCTTGTTCCACCTTCCTTTCAGGTAGTTGCAGGGGGTGAGAAGGTGCCCCATCAGCCTCCCTTTCTCCAGACTAAACAACTCCCCCTAGTCCCTCCTCACCAGCCCTGTCCTCCAGACCCTTCACCAGTTTTGTTGCCCTTCTCTGGACAGACTCCAGCACCTCGATGTCTTTCTGGTAGTGAGGGCTGAAAATTGAACCTAACGCTGAAGGTGTGGCCTTGAGCACTGAGTCCAGCAGGAGAATCACTTCCCAAGTCCTGTGGGCCACACATTCCTGATACAGGCCAGGATGCTGTTGGCCATCTTGGCCACCTGAGCACACTGCTGCCTCGCATTCAGCCTCCTTGTTAGTTAGCTTATATTCCTAGTTTCTTTGGTATTAATTGTGAAGGAAAGGAATAAGCTATTGTTTCTCCATCCTGTGAAACCTGTATCTTCTTATCACCTCCTCTCTGCCATCATCCAAGGGAATTTCTGTGTAAACCCTTAGTCCAGGACTGGGAGCTGGCTAACAACATAAACTCAGTCACAGAAATCCTTAGTCTGGATCAAGAAGACCTTAGGAGAAGACTTGGAATAAACTTACAGTGGTTGGAACCCAGATCACTTTAGGAAGAATTTGAAGTTGCTCTTCTCCTAGAATTCTGGCAACTTATTTCATATTTAGAAATGTTACTGTTTTGCACACTGAGACAATCAATTTAAAGACGGGAACTTGAGCTTAGCATGAAGTTAACTATGTAGTAAATATGCCTGGCCCCTGCAGTCTTTGGCTGCAGAAGCAAATTGTCACTGGGTGGGATTAGAGGAATGGAAAGTGACATTCTGTTTGTGCTCTTGGAGGTGGGCCTCAGTATTGTAATGCAGTCACAGCTTGCTGTGCTCACTGCTTATGCTCCTGACTACATGTTACGTAGTCAGGGGTTTTTGGAAGAGCTTTCTTGTCTCAAAGAACTGATGGCTCTGCTGAAGAGCTTGGCTCTTCTAGTAGCAGTATGATATATTTAATGACAGTCTTGCTTTATACCTTCTACCAGGTGATTAAAAGCACAGGCTATACAAAAAGCCTGTCATTTGTGGCTGTGGGTTCTGTTGCTGTACTGCACCTGGGAGCATGCAAACTTGCATCTGACACCAGCATCTGACATTCCTTGCAGCAATTCCTTGATGTCTATTCCCTATGTCCTCTGTGTACTGCACTATTCTCCTCCTTTATCACACTGCTGATCCTGTGATCCCTTTTGTTCTTGTTCTGTCACAGGTTTGTCTTCCTTAAAGCTTAATCAATGATAATTACAACCTTTCCCAACTCATTTATTATGCATCTCCTTTCTTGTTATTTCAGCTGTAGGAGTTAATTTTCCCCATCCATCCATAACACTTCAGAGAAGTTTTCTGCTAAACTGATTTTATAGATTCTTTTCTCATTTGTCTTTCAGGAGTAGCTGTAGGTAGGACACAGGTTCTGTTGGATGTAGGTATGGATCCTGGTCAAACTTGTTAGTCCTCATATACAAACAACTTCATAATGGTTTTCTGGAAGCTGAATAGAAACAGCCTTCTTGTGTTTCCCATGCTGTGCTCTACTAGATAAGTGCTTGTTTCTAAGGTAATTATCAGTACTATTTCTTAATTGGAAGCAGTTTTGCAAGGCAACCAATGTTGATTTAGATCTGTACTTTGGAAACATCCTTAAGAAAACACTGTAGCCTGCTTGCTTTCCTTCTCCTTGAAGTACTCACGTGATACCTGCCCAGTCAAATTTCTGGTGTTTCAGGTGTTTTCTTCCAGTTAAATATTACATCTGTTTCCCTTCTCTCTTGTAAATCACTTACTTCACTGCTTGAAAACACCTTCTGATAAGTGACTGTATGTGCCCAGTGCAGTTAATTGTTCATTTTTTCCTCTAAGAACCAATTTTAAACTAAGACCTGAAGCTGCAAAGGAGTGTTCAGAAGTGTGGTTAGACCTTTGTGGGATTATAAAAGCAAGTGTATTTGCCATTGGATAGATCTGTTCCTTCAGGATAAGCCTTTGGACAGATGCCTGTACAGTATTTGTAACCTGTGCATTCTGAAGACCCGTGGGTGGAGAGTGAGTGGAAGCTCCTGTCTCTTCCAGGTATTCTGAGTGACTCAATTTACATCCACCTGTCCTTCACCAAAAGAAACCCTCCCGAGGCTGTGCAGCACCCTGACCACATGAAGAAAAAAGTGGCAGAAAATAACAGAGCAGAAACTTTGAAAATGGCAGTACTTGATGAGCAGCTGAAGCAGAATCCATGGCCTTTGGAGAAGAGCATATTTGAGAGTCTGCCTCCTAGACTTCGTAAAGGTAGACTCTTCAGACCCTTTCCTGTAACTTCAAATGGCAAACTAGGAGTTCTTCTTCCCCTGCTTGCTTACTCTCACAATTTGCAGAAGGTGCTTTCTAGTTAATCCTTTAACTGCCTGTGAAATTAAAAGTTCAGAGTTCTTGGAATGCTTATTAAGTGTGCTTGGATTTAGCTACAGAAATAAGATTGAAGCAGGAGGAAGGAACTACTTCCAACACTGCAGAGGTGTGAATCAAATCCTCATTTAGTTGTGGATAAACTGGGTATGTGCTCAGTGGTTTTGTAAGTGTGTATTTCCAGCTAGAGGTGAACTGCAATCACAGGATGCAGACTCTGCTGTGACTGGTTATTGGGATGGCAGTCAGCTCCTCTGCTTGGCAGATTTCAATCACAGGAACACTGACAAGTAACTCAAGGCATGGTTATGTCTAGAGGAACACAGAATCCAGACACTGGTTGTCCCATCTTATTTTTAAGACAGACTTCTGGCTTTCCTGCTTTTTTAAACGAGCTGTTATAGCAGAAGTGACTTTCTTCTACTTTCTTTAACCTGTAACTTTGATCTGGTTTGGGTTTTTTAGATGCTTATGTGTATTTTCAGAATAGGAAACTTGTGATCCCAGTGACCCAGGAGAACAAAACTTGGAGGTGTGCCATTTTGTACCACTCTGTGTAACTGGAAGATGCAGAATTTGAACTCCTGACAGTTGGTCTCTTAACAAGACAGGAATGTTATCTAAAGTATTTTTACAGAGCTGATCTGTAAATGCTCTCAATTCTTTGAGGCTGTTTCCTATATTCTAAAACAGCATGGAGGAGATTTCTGGTGAGAGTTTCTTGAGCTGCATTTCTTTCACTTTTTGCCTAAGCCTTATTCAGTAACACTTCATGGCACTGACTGAAGGTTATCAAACTTGGAGCAAGTTATTTAAGCTGCTTTCAAATAGTGTAACACTTTTTAAACAATTATTCTTAAGCACTGCAGGAAGCTTGCAAAGAGCAGAATGGATTCTGTGCTCAGTTCTCGAAGCTGTTCCCAATGCGGGTGATCTCCTACCTGCTGCTCCCATACACGCTGCCAGTGGAGTCTGCTTACTCTGTGGCCCTCAGGTAAGGAACTTATAAAGAGCCATTTTGCAATTACTACACTTCTGAAAACTTACTCCTTGGGAGCTCAGTGCTGCAGGCATTCTGCCACTCTAGAAATCAAGTGGCATCTTGATTCCTTCTGTGATCAGCTGACTGCCTGCTGGATGTCGATGTAGTCTACCTGGACTTCAGCAAAGCCTTTGATGCTGTCCCTCACAGCAAACTCCTGGCCAAGCTGTCAGCCCCTGGCTTGGACAGCAGCACTCTGTGCTGGGTTAGGAACTGGTGGAGGGCTGAGCCCAGAGAGTGGTGGTGAATGGTGCCACATCCAGCTGGCAGCCAGGCACCAGTGGTGTGCCCCAGGGATCGGTGCTGGGCCCCATCCTCTTTAACATCTTTATTGATAATCTGGATGAGGGCATTGAGTCCATCACATTGAGTCCATCATCAGTAAATTTGAAGATGAAACCAAGCTGAGGGCAGGAGTTGATCTGCTGGAGGGTAGAGAGGCTCTGCAGAGGGACCTCGACAGGCTGGACAGATGGGCAGAGGCCAAGGGCAGGAGATTGAACACATCCAAGTGCCAGGTTCTGCACATTGGCCACAGCAACCCCAGGCAGAGCTACAGGCTGGGGTCAGAGTGGCTGAGAGCAGCCAGGCAGAGAGGGACCTGGGGGTGCTGGTTGATGGTAGGCTGGACATGAGCCTGCAGTGTGCCCAGGCAGCCAGGAGGGCCAGGGGCATCCTGGCCTGCATCAGGAACAGTGTGGCCAGCAGGAGCAGGGAGGTCATTCTGCCCCTGTACACTGCACTGGTTAGGCCACACCTTGAGTCCTGTGTCCAGTTCTGGGCTCTTCAGTTTAGGAAAGATGTTGAGTTGCTGGAAGGTGTCCAGAGAAGGGCACCAGAGCTGGGGAGGGGTTTGGAGCACAGCCCTGTGAGGAGAGGCTGAGGGAGCTGGGGTTGCTTAGCCTGGAGTGGTGGAGGCTCAGGGGTGACCTCATTGCTCTCTACAACTACCTGAAGGGAGATTGTAGACAGGCAGAGATTGGTCTCTTCTCCCAGGCAGCCAGCACCAGAACAAGAGGACACAGTCTCAGGCTGCACCAGGGGAGGTTTAGGCTGGAGATTAGGAAGAAGTTCTACACAGAGAGAGTGATTGCCCATTGGAATGGGCTGCCTGGGGAGGTGGTGGAGTCACCATCACTGGAGGTGTTCAGGAGGAGACTTCTTCCCCTTCTTCCCCTCAGGTGTAACTGATTTGTTAAGGATGTTGTAAAGAAAAAATACATTCCTGACCTTGTTGTGTTTCTGCCTGTTATTTGTTCTTCCCGTGTGCTTTTTGTTTCTTTCTTTTTCTCCAACCTAACTTTAATCTGACCAGAAAGCTTCCCCCATCCTGAAAGGTGTTGCAGTGACAGGGAGTTTTCACAGGCTTCCACATCACTGGTCACAAAGCATGGAATGCAGATATGGGGCAGCCTCTCAGTACAGAATCATAGATCAGAGTTGCAGGGCTCTGTGCTGCCTTTCCTAGTTTGTAGGGAAGCAGTGAGTGAGAGAGACGGAGATGTAGAGAGGTTGGGAGTGTCTGGAGACTTGGGTGGATGGGGAGAACGAAAGCAGCCTTACTTTTGGGGATGTTGGGCATGTATGTAAGGAAATAGTGCAGATTGGATCTTCTGCTGACAAAGAGGTGTGTGCTTTGGGTGTGATTGCAGGCTAGTGAACTGGTTTCCTGACATGCCCGCCGATGTTCGATGGATGCAAGAGCAGCTCTGTCAGATCGCTGGTACTGTTTATTCCCACGCAAAAACCAAGCTGTTTCCTCCAGCCAGGTAAGTTGGTGTGCTGCTGTGTGCCAGCAGTCTGTTAAAGTCCCTCTCTCTTTGTCAGAGCTTCAAGTACTAAGTTTCTTTCTTAAAACAGGATTGAATAATGTTCTCCAAGGTAATACAAACCAGTTCTCCCTGCTCTAATCCTCAGAATGGTTTCAGTGTGTTTCCTGGTGCTGCTGCTTTATAACTGATTCATGGCTGCTACGTAGAGTAGATGTAGTGGAGTTCCTTGTTGGTAGACTGATTCTTTTTAAGGTGAGTTATGGAGCAGGCATTGGACTGAGAGCAGAGAGCTTGGATTTGCTCTGCTCTGTGGTAGCTGGAGCAATGAGGAGGAAAAAGCTGCTCTGGATGTTCTGAATGGGATGCATCAGGTAGAACTGGGAAGGGTGTGAAAGGCTAGATTCTTAGGAGCCTGGGCAGGGAAGGATGAAAAGTAGATTACTATGAAGGACACTCTCTTTAAGATTGTTGGAATGAATTAACATAAGATGTGTGTGGAAAACTTTTAGGAGCCTCTGGCTCTGTGAAAGGGAAAACCCTCTGATCTGGTTGTACCCTGGTTCATTATGCTTCCCTTACCAAGCTGCTGTGAGATTTGGCCTTCCAGACTTACTTCTGTTGGACTTTGCACAGCTTGTATGGAGAAATTGGTGACAGCTGACCTCTGTGTGAATCTAAGAATACTATTGCTGGTTTCATTTTTTTTTTTCTGGGGAGTGTAGTATTTGCCCTGCAAACTCTTACCAAATGAACATGGCCAATATTGAGGTTAGATTTTCCTGCTGACATACGGACTTGCTGCTGGAACGGGCAGTTGCTCAGCTGTGTTAGAGTGGTGCTGCAAGTAGAGGAACACAGACCCCCTGAGGCCCTAAATGCTTAGAAATAGGTAGTCTCCTAATATTTGGTCTGAAAAAGCATAAAGGAGGATTTCAGCAGAGTAGGTGAAATTATTCTGATGATTTTCTCAATTCCTGGAATTGCAGGGGAAGTAGGAGGATTGGGATAGAAATTGACCCAAAAAGCTATTAGGAGTTGCCCAGAATTGTTAAATGCTTCATAAAGGCTTCCAACAGACAGTAAGTGGCACTGGAGATGTGGCACTGCACTGCCATGGGCTATGTACAGTACCCTTCTGAATTAGAATGTAAAACACCATTTTGTTTGTGCCATGAGCTCCTGAGCTTTGGCATCCCTGGCTTTAGTAACAAAATTACACAAGGAAAACAAGCCAAGGTGCAGGTTTTGCCCTGGCAGTGCTTTACACAGACTCATCAGAAAGTCAGGTTGGATATATCTGAGAACAACTGCTTGATCCTACTTCCTTCTAAGAAGATTTGCCAGGTTCTGGATTGGTGTCATGAAAGAGCTGAGTCACGTGTTCCATCCTTTTACAAGTAGTCAGAATCTACCAGTGAATGGTTCTGGCTTTAATGGATGACTTCATGAGGTTGAAGCTTGGGTTTCCTTCCCTCTCTGGAAATATGAAATGGTGCCTTGTAACATTAGGGTGTAAAGACACTGTCAATCTACAGCTTTCAGTTTTATTCAGAAGCTTTTCATTCCTGTATGCAAATAGCTTTTCTTCTCTCTCCCTGAGATCAGTTAAAGCCCTGTTTTGTACAACAGTGCTTAGCTCTGAGGCCATCTCTCTGGGCAGAAGTCTAGTTCTTGGTGTTTATTTGCTACCATCGTCTCATCAGTTATTTCATAGCACCTGCCATCCAGCTTCATTTCCCTCTCATTTTCTTCATGAGATTCCTGGCTCCTTCACACCATAAATGTGGGTATAGTTATGTTCTTGCTTTTAGCCTTCTTTAGCAGCTTCTGGATGTTGCTGGTATCCTAGCCTTGCCAGTTGTGATACTCTTCATCTGAAATGAGCATTTGGAAGACACAGTATCCCAAGACTGTCCCAGACCTAAATTCTAGAGGGGTGCTTTGGTGATTGAGTTATGATTAGCCAGAACTGTTGTTTCTCTTCCTGTGGAAAGAGAAGCTCCTGGCCCTAAAGCAGAACCTGGCAGTTGATGTGGGTTTTGCTGAATGCTTTTATGGCATTTAAGTGACCAGCTCCCACTGAAGTGATTGCACTGTCACACTTCAAAGCTTTCTGAAGCCTTCCTGAAGTGGATTCCCTCTACAGGCAGCTAAGTCCCAAGGCTTTGTGTAGAATCTTGGGTCACATTCTACAGGTGACTTTGTGGGCTTGTACTGTTTCAGCATCTGCCCAGGACTTGGTGCTGCTCTTGCAGAATGTGATCCCCCTACTTTTTTTTTCTATGCTTCCCCCCTGATGTCATCAGGTCTAGCTTGTGTTTTGGAACCAAGCTTAAATCTCATGAGAATTTGTGCTATTAACAGTTTGCAAATCCCTTTAGCAAGCTTAACCTGGTGGGTGGTATCATCTTGGGCACCTAAACTTCAGCTGCAGGAGCTGGTGTTGAAGTGTGTGTACGATAAGTTGGATTTGTGTGTGTGAGAGAGGGTGTTGCAGATTGCTTTGGCTTTTTGTCCCCATGGCAGTGCAGGAGAGGGGAGACAGCTTCAAAGAAGAGGAGGGGGGACAAAAAAAGAGTATTCATAGTGACAAATTCAGCTTCCTGTTTCTTGAGTTGGTAAAGATGAACCTGGTGGTTCAGGTGCTGGGTTAGTGTGCAGGAAAGCTGTTCCAGCTGTTTCAGGTTGGTAATAATTAGCTACTTCACTTGTAAAGACTTTTAGTGTTTGCTTATTGCTGTGATTGGTAAACCAGCAAATGGAATTCCATGAGGATAGCTGGGGGGAAATCAATACTGTTTAGCAGGGAATGAACAAACTTGGGGCTCCTCTTCTGAGCTTATCAGAGTGGCATGACTTAGTGTAAGTGTTTTTATACCTGCTACTGAGAGTAACAGGCAGTGGCAGAAGGGCCCTCTTCTAGATACAATTGTTCTGAGATCCTTTTCCTGTTCCAGATCCTCACTCACTGACTTCATTTACAATTGACTCTTCTATTCTAATGTTCTTCCTTAGATGCCTGACAGGGAATCTCCATACAAACAGCAACAAAAATGTCATTGAAACACTAAGAACACTTTCTTTTCTGAACAGGAAAGACACTTACACATCACTGGGAAAGCATCCAACTGTCCCATCTACTATGGAGTTTCGTTCTTCATACTGCCACCTCAAAGTGCCTCACTCTTCTGTGGACCTTGAAACCTGGCTCTGGGAATCTTCATGCTTCATGCACTCACCTCTGAAAAGTGCAGCTGCCAACACGCAGGAGCATTCCGACTTGAACTCCTACCCCAGTTTTCTCCCAAGCTGTGAGGAATCTGGCTTGGAGGTAGATTTTGACTCTTCCTCCGAGTCAAGTTTCCATACTGCTCCAGAGTATTAGTTTGGATCCCAAAGGTTTTCAAAATTCCCATCTGGCAGAGAAATTCACATTCTGAAGGCTTAAAAGATCACTTTGCTCATTGCCAATAAGTCTTGGAAGGTTATTTGTTTACAGCTCTCTGACAAATCTGCCTCAGGAATTCTACCGTGTTAGGGATTCTGAAAGCAGTGGCTGCTGTAGTAAGGAACAGACTACAGTCCTGTACCAGCTGATGAGTGGTAGGGATATTGGTAGTAAAGAGTCTCTCTCTGGAGACACATTTTAAACAAAGTGTAAATCCTTTAGACATTGTTAGACAAGTGTTGCTAACAGAACCTTTTTAAAAGAGGAGAATCCTTAAGGTTATGTTTTCGGGGGACTTTTATAGCACTTACATGACATTGGGCTTGTACTCCTTAAGGGGAAATACAGAAAAGCTTTCCTGGTAATTGGCCTCCAGGGTCTTTGCCTTATGTTTAAGCATAGTGTGTTGTGTTTGTGGAGAAGTGGCGTGCAGGAGATGCCACAGAAGCAGTATTACTGTAGGAGGTTGTACAGGTTCCTTGTTGCGCCTCTCCTTTAGGGCTCCTCCGCCCCTTCCAGGGAGGAAGACATAACAAATGGGATTTGTTCTCCTGAAGTGGAACCACCTACAGTTTCAGTGATTTCAGAGGGTTGGGGTTTTTTTTTTTGTACTTAATAAGGGCTTAATACTTAAGTATTGAAAAGTAGGTAAAATAGTGACTGTGATTAGCAGCAACCACTGAGTTGAGGTGGTGTTCAACTTTACATTTATGTAAACACAAGAAAAATCAATGGCTAGGAAGTGGTGAAGTGAGCTTCTAATTGCTGCCTGGTTGCTCTCAGTCATTTGTATTCACACCCCCAACATGCACCTTGAGATTTTATTCCCTCCTCTCACTTCCCTCTTACTAAAGGAGAGAAGAAGAAAAAAGGAGCCCTTCCTGTCTCAGAGAGGAAGTTTTCCAGGGCTGGCTGGTAGAAGCAGCAAACATGAAGACTTGGTGGGAGTACCAATATCCAGGGAGCTGTGTGCAAACAATAGGTTGAAAGTTAGCCAGATCACACATGGATTGAGCAAGGAGCTCTTACAAGCTATTTTCACTACAAAGGTTCTGCATGATTTTGATCAAGACGACACAGTGTGTGGATGCATACATAGGAGAAGTAAATAAATGATGGCTTTATAGTTGAGTTTGTGCATGTGTTTGGGGGCTGGCATGTGACATCTGAAAGCTGCTCATTCAAGAATGTGAATTCTGCCTGTGCAGCTCAGGGAAGAGACTGAGACACCTCCTGAAGTGTCTTGTGCAGGGAGAAGCAGTGATGAGATGACAACACTCGGGAGAGAGAACTTTGGAGTGCAAACTTCTGTGTCCGTGAATCTGTCAAATAGCAAAATGTAGCATTGCTTAACTGGACTGGCCATCAAGTAGTTCTCAGTTGTGATTTCCCTGAGCTTGAAGTGCTACATTTTACAGCTGTAAAATTGATTTTAGAACGGTGGAAGACATGGGAGAAAGTCTCAGGCTCTCCTTTCCATACTACAGAAGACTGGTGCTATTTTACCTCAACTCTCTTGTTGATCTCATCTGTGTATAGAACCTCAAATCTGTAAGGCAAGTTGGAAATGTTCCTCTTAACTACAATCAAAAGACACAAGATCTGTTTTGTATGGGCTTTGTTTATATTAACCCTTTCTGGAATTTTATAATACTCTGCAAAATGCTAAGTTTTACCACTGTGTGTTAGAATTTCAGCAGGAATGCCAAGTTTTGCTTCCTCTCTGTGGTCTGTCCTATTACCTACACTCAAACCAAGGTTAATCACCAGTGTTGTGTACAACTTCAATTCAGTTTCCCTTTTCTACAATAAAAAGACAATCCCTTCTGGTCCCAAGGCTTCTGAGTTTTCTTGAATGTATTTCAGCTCAATCAGAATGTGTGAACTTCATTGCATGTTTACAAGATGCAATGGTTGTGCAGTGAGAGAGGTGCTTGCTCGTGCTCCAGCTGCTCCTGAAAGTCTCCTTAATTTAAACCCTGTGTTCTTTGTGATCTGGTACTTGCTACTTACAACTAACTTAAAACCACATAAAGTTGTTACTGGGTTCCAGAGGAAGAATCATAGAGTCATAAAGGTTGGAAAAGTTCTCTAAGATTAACCATGTCTGCAGATTTTTGAACACTTCCAGGGATGGTGACTCCACCGCTTCCCTGGGTAGCCTGTTCTAATGCCTGACCATTCTCTCAGTAAAGAAATTCTGATTAATATCCAAACTGAACCTCCTCTGGCCCACCTTGAGGGCCTTTCCCCTCATTCCGTTACTTGTTACTAGAGAGAGGGGGTCAGGTCTCTTCTCTCTAGCAACCAGAACAAGAGGACACAGTCTCAAGCTGCACCAGGGGAAGTTTAGGCTGGAGGTGAGGAGAAAGTTCTTCACCGAGAGAGTCATTGGTCATTGGAATGTGCTGCCCAGGGAGGTGGTGGAGTCCCCATCCCTGGAGGTGTTCAAGAGGGGATTGGATGTGGCACTTGGTGCCATGGTCTAGTCATGAGGTCTGTGGTGACAGGTTGGACTTGATGATCTTTGAGGTCTCTTCCAACCTTGGTGATATTGTGAAGTGATCAGACAGACATAAAATGTCTTTACAAATGAAGATGCTACTCTATGAAACTTGACATAACAAAGAGAGGACCAGGAGGTAGCCTTGCAAGTAGCAAATTAGCAGGAAAGAGCTGGGACAGCTTGGTTTATCTCAGTAACTTCACCACATCCTTGTTGCTTATGACTAGCAAAGTCTCTGCATCCTCATCTCTGATGCTTCCTCATGTATCTTTCCTTAACTAACAGTGTCCTTCAATGACAGCAGAAATGAAGAGGAACTGTACAGAACCCAAGCTTTTGGATAGTGTGCAGGCTTAGTAGGCTTTACAGCTCCCAGGGCAGCCTAATTTTAATGAACATGCAGTGTGTGACACGGGGGTAATACCTATAAAGGGGAAAGGTAGGTGGTGGTCTGTGCATTGGGAGTACCCCAGCCACTGGGGTCACTTGTGGCTGGGAATTGAGATAAAAGAAGGCTGTGTCCTCTGGCAGTTTGAAGCACCCCACACGGATCTCGGCCATGGACTCTCTCTTTACTCCAGTAAAGTTCTACAGAACAGCCTCGGTCTGCTTTGTGAACACCACCCTCTAGCATCCTGAGTTTTCTGTGCAGAAGGCACGGGGCTCCACTTTCCTCCAGCCTCCTCTGAGAGGTGCAGAGAGCAAGGTCTCCCCGTAGCCTCCTCTACATTAAACAACCCCACTTAGGCACTCCTGGGAAGAGCTTCTCTCCAACGTTGTTGTCCTTCTGTGGACGCCTCGATGTTTCTCAGGCTTTCCTTTGTCAGAGCACATTCAGTCATTTATCACAGCGCAGGTACCCCTGCCAAACAACTGCACCAAGTAATTTCTGACATCACCTTTGATGTCAGTTTAAGATGGGGTGCAGCACACCACGGAGTTTCCTGTTGCCTGTGAGCCCAGAGGCGCTCGGTTCTGCTCACCCACTTCCAACAGGCAGCAGCGCCTGGGCTTCGGCGCACTGCTGCTGGAGGGTACCGGTGAGACGGCTCCGCTTTCGCGCCGCTCTTTTGTCCCCCCGCGTGCCCCGTTCCCGGCTCCTGCCTGCGCGTGCGCCTCTGCAGGGCTGGAGCAACAGGGGAGGGCGCGTTCCGCCCCGCCTCTTCCCGTTCCGCCGGCCAATGGGAGTCGAGGTGGGGCTGTGTGTCATGGCTGCCTCCGTGCCACGGCCTTGAGTTCCCTACAGCTGTTCAGCCCGCACGGCTCCTCGCTGCCGCTCCTTGCCGCCATGGGCACCGTGCACGCACGGGTAAGCGCCGCGCCGCGGGGCGGGGCGGCGGGAAAAGAGCCCGGCGAAGGGCGGTTCAGAGGCCCCGCCCGGCGCTCACCTCTGGACCTCTCCGGAAGGTCGCCGGGGGACCGTCCGCGACCTTCACAGCGAGCATGGGGAGGGGGACGAGCGCCGGCCGTGCTCTTCGGGCGGGTACAGCGCCGTTCACCGGGGACAGGAGATGAGCAGCGGGCCGTTCCGCCGTGCGCTGCCGTGCCCCGCCTCACTCGATGGCTCCGCGCACGCCCTGGCGGTGGCAGCCTGAGGCTGTGTTGGGCAGCCGGGCCGGCGACCCCCGGCTCGCCACGGGCAGGGCTGCGGCTCGGCTGGTGGCAGGCGCGGGGCTAGGCGCCGGGGCCGCTCTCAGCTGCCGCTATAATGAAGCACCGAAGAGCACCGCATGCAGGGCTACAGGCTGGGCTCAGAGTGGCTGAGAGCTGCCAAACAGAGAGGGACCTGGGGGTGCTGATTGACAGCCGCCTGAACATGAGCCAGCAGTGTGCCCAGGTGGCCAAGAAGGCCAATGGCATCCTGGCCTGCATCAGGAATAGTGTGGCCAGCAGGAGCAGGGAAGTCATTCTGCCCCTGTACATCCAGTAAGAGATAATAGTATCAGTCAGGGTTGGAAGGCACCACAAGGATCACCCAGTTCCAACCCCCCTGCCATGGGCAGGGACACCCCACACTAGATCAGCCTGGCCACAGCCTCAGCCAGCCTGGGCTTAAACACCTCCAGGGACAGGGCCCCAACCACCTCCCTGGACAACCCATTCCAGGGCTTCACCACTCTCATGGGGAAGAACTTCCTCCTCACCTCCAGCCTGAATCTCCCCACCTCCAGCTTCATTCCATTCCCCCTGGTCCTATCACTCCCTGTTTATACACTGCATGTTTGCATGCAAAGTAACATCCTGGAAACACTTCTGTTTTCCCTTCTTTTCATTGTTGAGCCTTTACCCTCACCTCACAAACCAAGTTTTGACACCCTGTTATTTATTTATTTATTTATTTTAGATTTGGGGTTTTAAGAAGGTAGAGTTCCTGTTTAACACAGGAAAGGTGCCTTGCAAGGGAGGTTATTCTCTGAGAAAGCATTCAGCAGGAAAGCTATTGCCATTAACAGTGGCAGCAGGCAGGCAGGTAACTAACCCCTCAGTTCACTCCTTCTCTTTTGCTTTTTTTCCCCTCAAGATCTGATGAGCACAGTGTCAAGAGCTGGAATTTATGTCCTGTGCAGACATCATAAATCACAAATGCATGTTGGTCTCTTCTCCCAGGCAGCCAGTAGCAGAACAAGAGGACACAGTCTCAGGCTGTGCCAGGGGAGGTTTAGGCTGGAGGTCAGGAGGAAGTTCTACACAGAGAGAGTGATTGCCCATTGGGATGGGCTGCCTGGGGAGGTGGTGGAGTCACCATCACTGGAGGTGTTCAGGAGGAGACTTGATGGGGTGCTTGGTGCCATGGGTTAGTTGATTAGGTGGGTTGGATTGGTTGATGGGTTGGACACAATGATCTTGAAGGTCTCTTCCAGCCTGGTTTATTCTGTGTATTCTCTGTGCTTTTGTTTGTGACTGCAGAGTTTGGAGCCCCTTCCAATGCCGGGGCCAGACTTCGGTGCCCTGGGAGAGGAAGCTGAACTGGTTGAAGTTGAACCTGAGGCCAAGCAGGAAATTCTTGAGAACAAAGATGTGAGTAGCTGAGCTGCATCCTCAGTTCTTTCATTGAGAGAAATGTCTTGCTTGCTTTTCTTAGGGACACTTTCTAAACTGTGATTTGAGATGTGAGTTACATTCAGTGCTGTGAATGTGATCTGATGTTGTCTAGTTCCTGTTCTGTTTTTCCCTGCCACAGAAGCTGTTAGTGAAATTCACCTTTCAGCCAAAAGACCTCTTTCCAGGTGCTCCTTTCCCTTCTCTTCTCATAAAAGATTGTTGCTTCTGCAGCACTGCTTAAGGGCAGTTGCTTGGTTTGCTCCCAGTCTCCTGGAGTGCACTATGAGCCAGGCCTGGGTGAAGTCCCTCCAGGTGCATGGTATTACTAAGAGAAATGCTAATTTCAGCAGGGGCCAGTAGCTTTTTTCCTTCTTAAGTACATTAGACCATGTCTGTCGTGGCCCATGGTGTGTTGAGCCATGCTATGGGGGTGAGATACCATGCACTACCTTAATCTGCTGTTGACATTTTCCTTCCTCTTGCTCTGCTCAAAGCCATCCTCACTAGTGGGCTGCTGGCAGCCTTTTTATTTAGTTCATTCTGTATATTCTGATAAGGGATTTGCAAGCAGTTTGCAGTAATGCTGGGTTGCTCTTGTCCCAGAGTTTTATTATATGGGAATGTGGGAAGCATGCTTGCACTTTGGCCACAGCAACCCCATGCAGGGCTACAGGCTGGGGTTGGAGTGGCTGAGAGCTGCCAAACAGAGAGGGACCTGGGGGTGCTGATTGACAGCTGCCTAAACATGAGCCAGCAGTGTGCCCAGGTGGCCAAGAGGGCCAATGGCATCCTGGCCTGCATCAGGAACAGTGTGGCCAGCAGGAGCAGGGAGGTCATTGTGCCCCTGGACTCTGCACTGGTTAGGCCACACCCTGAGTCCTGTGTCCAGTTCTGGGCCTCAGTTTAAGAAGGACATTGAGAGACTTGAAGGTGTCCAGAGAAGGGCAACAAGGCTGGGGAGAGGCCTTGAGCACAGCCCTGTGAGGAGAGGCTGAGGGAGCTGGGGTTGCTTAGCCTGGAGAAGAGGAGGCTCAGGGGAGACCTCATTGCCCTCTACAACTACCTGAAGGGAGGTTGTAGCCAGGAAGGGGTTGGTCTCTTGTCCCAGGCACCCAGCACCAGAACAAGAGGACACAGTCTCAAGCTGTGCCAGGGGAAGTTTAGGCTGGAGGTGAGGAGAAAGTTCTTCCCAGAGAGAGTTGTTAGCCATTGGAATGTGCTGCCCAGGGAGGTGGTGGAGTCCCCATCCCTGGAGGTGTTCAAGAGGGGATTGGATGTGGCACTTGGTGCCATGGTCTAGTCATGAGGTCTGTGGTGACAGGTGGGACTCGATGATCTTTGAGGTCTCTTCCAACCTTGGTGGTACTGTGGTACTGTGATTTGCAGGTGTGGGGGTTTGATGCCTGCCTCTGAATTACAATACAAGGAAAAGTCTGGAGAATCAGGGAGCTGCCATGGCTGCAGCCCCTTGGGACCAGCTAACTTGGAGCGTGTTGTGGCTTCCAAGACAAAACTATCTCAGGTCCTTATCTAACAAGATTTTAAATTATCTGAATGGTTTAAAGAAAATATCAACCATTGTGGGCCTGATGATCTTGAATGCATTTTCAAGTGCCCTGCTCCAGTGGCAGTGTAGTTTCAAGCAGTGCTGAAGGTGTTCAAAAGACACAGAGGTGTGGTACTGCGGGACATGGCTTAGCACCAGGCTTGGCAGAGGTAGGTAGTGGTTGGACTTACTGATCTGAAAGGTCTTTCCCAAGCAAAATGATTATATGTCTCTACAAATAGAGTTTAAATGGGTTTAGGGTTGCTTGGTTTTTCTTTCAGCTCTTTGCTTATGTGTAGCTGATACAAGGAGTAGGCAAATACAAGTACCCCCTTGTTTTGTCTTACATACCCTAATGCCTCAGTGTGATCTCTGCAGTGGTTTATTTGCCCATGCAGCAGTTAAAACCCTTCTGCTACAACCACTGTTGGCTTTGTTGTTGGAGGGTTTTCCCCTTCAGTTTTTATGTCATGAGAACAACTGCCCAAGATTTTAGATAGTCACAGAACTGTTAGGGTTGGAAGGGACCTCAAGGATCATCTAGTTCCAACCCCTCTGCCATGGACAGGGGCACCCCACACTAGATCAGGCTGCTCACATCCAGCCTGGCTGCAAAATCCTCCAGGGATGAGGCTTCTACCACCTCCCTGGGCAACCTGTGCCAGTGTCTCACCACCCTCCTGGGGAAGAATTTCTTCCTGACATCCAGTCTGAATCTACCCACTTCTATTTTTTTCCACTCCCCCCAGTCCTATCACTCCCTGACACCCTAGGAAGCCTCTCATCAGCTTTCTTGTAGCCCCCTTCAGATACTGGAAGGCCACAATGAGGTCACCTGGGAGCCTTCTCTTCTGCAGACTGAACAGCCCCAACTCCTTCAGTCTGTCCTCACAGGAGAGGTGCTCCAGCCCTCTGATCATCCTCCTGGCCCTGCTCTGGACAGAACCTCCAGATCCCTCTTGTAATAGGGGCTCCAGAACTGGAGGCAGTACTCCAGGTGGGGTCTCCCCAGAGCTGAGCAGAGGGGGAGAATCATTTACCTCAACCTGCTGGCTCTGCTTCTCCTGCTGCAGCCCAGGCTGTGATGTAGTTTGGCTGTGGTTGCCCTGGGAATGTTCAGGGCTGTTCACTTGAGCAGCAGTACTTTTTCCTAGGTGGTGACTTGGATACCCATCAGGAGATGCAAATTCAGTATTTGTGTTTAAACCTCTGTTCTGCTTAGGTGGTGGTTCAGCATGTGCACTTTGATGGACTTGGGAGGACCAAAGATGATATTATCATGTATGAAATTGCTGATGTTTTCAAGGCTAAGAATCTCATTGATGTAAGTACTGCAGAATCCTCCATGCTGGCTAACAATTCAGATGACATTTTTCCCCTTTTCCCTGTTTTGGGCTAGGCCCTTCAGACATGGGGCAGCTTGAGAAGTGGTGTGATGATTCTGATCTTCTGATCCAGAAGCCAGGCTTAAACATGAAATACTGGCAGATACTGTGGTTTTGTTTGTCCAAAGGTGTGCTGAGATGTCAGACTCTTCTCTGATACTGTTTCAGCATTAGCCTTCCCATTTGTCAATTGCTAGCTGTGTGTGGCACACTGTGGTGGTTAATGCCTGTTCTGAAAAGGAACAAAGCAGGGGGGAGGGCTTGTGGGTGCTTTGCCCTCCCTGCAGGGCATTTCCCCCCTGGGAAGCTGAGTTTGTTCCACTCCCCCCTCCCTGCCCAGCTAGGGTATAAAAAGCAGGGCATTGCAGTCATTAGCTCTCCTTTGGCTCCTGCCTCTCCTGGAGGAGAGCTACTGCAGCTGCCTTCCTGCTCCTCTGCCATGTGGTCAGGCCTGGTCCTTCTCCCTGCTGCCTCTGTGCCTCTTCAGAGAGAGACTGCTTTTGTATTCCTCTTCTTTGTCCCCCTCCCATCCATCCTTGTTCCTTGCCCTTGTGAGCCTTACCTGTTAGTGTTACATATATATTTATTTTGTTTAAAGGAAACTCTTTACCTCTCTCCTCCCAAGCTGACTCCAAATTACTGCTTGGTGGATTTGCTCCTTCCCTTTTTTTTCCCCTCTCTGTTGGGAGGGAGGAGGGGGGAGCAGGGGAGAGATTCTCAGCCTTGCCCCCATCTGAGCTCTTACCTCCCAGCTAAGGCTTACACCACCACAGACACTTTGAATTTGCCTAAGGTAAATTGGATCTCAGCAGGTTATGATTGTTGTCCATCTCCACAGTGGATCCAAGTGTGAGTGTGGCTGGGTGTCCTTGCACTCCTGGGCTGCAATAATTCTGCAGTGTGGCTGGGGATTAGACCTCAGTTTGGTCTAAGTTTAAGCAGATTCAGAGTGTTTGGGCTTTTTGCCAAAAGCATGGGCTCTGCACACAGGGAAGTAATATTTAACTACTGAAGCAGGTGAATAATTGCTTTGAGTGTTGCAAGAATTGGGAAGCAAGCTAACAAAAGGCAGGAATTGAACTGGGTACTCTGGAATTTTATTTCTTTACATGTTCAAGTGTTGCAGTGATAGTGACCTGTTTTGGAGGTGCAAAAGCTGTGAATGCTTTATGCCTTGACTGCATTTACTGCTTTGTCCTAGTTGGTTTTTGGTAAACATCAGGGCTCCAATGGACTAGATGAGCTTTGGGGGTCCCTGTCAGCCCAAGGTGTTCTCTGATCCTAAGGCTGAGCTACTTCTCTCATCCTGTAGGTGATGAGAAAATCACATGAAGCTCGTGAGAACTTGCTGCGCCTTGGGATCTTCAGGCAGGTGGATGTGCTGATTGACACCTGCCAGGGTAGGTACTGCCTCATCACTCCTCACCTGGCTCTTTGCTCTGCTGCACACAGACACATGCATGTATCACAGCATCACTACGGTTGGAAGAGACCTCAAAGATCATCCAGTCCAACCTGTCACCACAGACCTCATGACCAGACCATGGCACCAAGTGCCACATCCAATCCCCTCTTCAACACCTCCAGGGATGGGGACTCCACCACCTCCCTGGGCAGCACATTCCAACAGCTAATGACTCCCTCAGTGAAGAACTTTCTCCTCACCTCCAGCCTAAACTTCCCCTGGCACAGCTTGAGACTGTGTCCTCTTCTTCTGCTGCTGGTTGCTTGGGAGAAGAGACCAACCCCTTCCTGGCTACAACCTCCCTTCAGGTAGTTGTAGAGAGCAATGAGGTCACCCCTGAGCCTCCTCTTCTCCAGGCTAAACAACCCCAGCTCCCTCAGCCTCTCCTCACAGGGCTGTGCTCAAGGCCTCTCCCCAGCCTTGTTGCCCTTCTCTGGACACCTTCAAGTCTCTCAACCTCCTTCCTAAACTGAGGGGCCCAGAACTGGACACAGGACTCAAGGTGTGGCCTAACCAGTGCAGAGCACAGGGACACAATGACTTCCCTGCTCCTGCTGGCCACACTGTTCCTGATGCAGGCCAGGATGCCATTGGCCTTCTTGGCCACCTGGGCACACTGCTGGCTCATGTTCAGCTGGCTGTCAATCAGCACCCCCAGGTCCCTCTCTGTTTGGCAGACACCTTTATGTGTCAGAGGTGCTTGTGCTGTGCTATATATACAAGTGTATGTATCTATCCGTGTTAGTGGGGCCAGGGCCAGGCAGCAAAGCTGGTACAGGGTCTGGAGGATGGGTCTGCTGAGGAGCAGCTGAAGGAACTGGGGTTCTGTAGACTGTCAAACAAAGAGGCCAAGGGAAGACCTTGCTCTCTACAACTCCCTGATAGTGGGTTGAAGTGAGTTGGTCATTCTCCCTAGTAACAAGTGATTGCCCAGGTTGCACCAGGGTAGATTTAGATTTGCTATTAGAAGAAAATTCTTGACTGAAAGGGTTCCCAAACAGTGGAACAGTTGAATCCTTGTGCCTGTAGGTGTTTTAAGAGGGGCAGAGATGTGGTGCTGAGGGACATGATTTAGCACCAGATGTGGTAGAGGTAGATAATGGTTGAACTTGGTGACCTGGAAGGTCTCTTCCAACTGAAATGATTTGTAATGCTGTGATTGTTATGTGGAAGGTGGATTTGCATGTGTCCTTATCTAAAAAGTACATAAATACTAACTATATACTGGAAAAGATGAGGGCATTTCCCCTGCTGAAGTAATTACATAGCTCTTAAGTCAAAGCTTCAGAGGGGCACTTGAGAAAAAGCTTTAAAAAGTGTCCTGTGTTTCCCTGTGTTACACATCCCATAACTGATACAGCGTGAGAGGCTGAATGCTGTTCCTTTCAGTAGACAGAAGTTGTTACTGAGAAGGAAAGGCAGTGTAATCCCCCAGGGGATGGAATGCTGTCCCCTTTCCTCCCAGCAGCATGAGGTACCTTGGAGAGCTGCTGTAGCCAGAGCCCTGAGGGAAATGGGAGCACCCTCGGGGAGCTCTGCCATACTGACAGTGTCCTTCTTGCCGTGCCTGGGCCTCTGTAATTTCTGTTTGTTGGGATGCAGGATTTATGTGCACCTTTGGCTCTAGTGGGGGGGTAGCAAGCCAGTGTCACTGCTTCATAACTGAGATGTGTGATGCCTAAAGTCAGTCATCCTGTGGTCTAGCACATTGTGCACTCTTCCCCAAACCATGTCTCTTTCTCAAGCCCTTCTGCTTTGCCCTGTGGACTTGGCTAATGAAAAGCAACTGGTTTTCAAACAAGTCATCTTCTGTTTGTGGGGGTGTTGTGGGGGTCTTTAGAGCTAACATACATTTGTCTGTGTAGGAGATGATGCCCTTCCAAATGGTTTAGATGTGACCTTTGAGGTAACGGAGCTGAGAAGACTAACTGGAAGCTACAACACTATGGTTGGCAACAATGAAGGCAGCATGGTATGGATTATTTCTAGTAATGATGAATTGTTTTGATATCCCTCTTCCTTTCATGTTTCAAGCCCAGCAAGCCATTTGTTGATCCAAGCCAAATTACTTTCTTGCTCCAGCTTTAGTAAGGCTTTGTGAGACCTTTGTCTGGAAAGAGTCTTTCCATTAGCCAGGCTTTCATTCAGCAGAAGCCTGTTTTGAGCTAGAGCAGTGTGCTGTAGCTTCCAACCCAGTATGTTGGGGTTTTTAAGTGTTAAAAGGAACTTAAATTATTTCTTGGTAATATTTAGGACACTGTCTGCTGGGGAGAGTAGTAATCAGTTGGGCATTTAGTTTCTGTGAGGTGTATTTAAAGTGTTTTCTTCTCAAACTGCTTTGTATTTGATGGAGAAGCTGTCCTTGATTTCAAGTATTTTAGCCCAGTTGTTCTGTGGTGTAAAATGAAAGCTTTTCCAGAACCAAGCTGTGGAACTTCTTGATTCAATTAAGGATCCATCAGATTAAAATGTTGTGTGAAAAACACGTCCAAGCTGACACCAAAAGTAACAGCCATGCTGTTGTACTTGTACAACAACCTCTTCACAGAAGTGCTGGTGCAAGTAAATCGTGTTCAGGTGCTTGTCCTGCACCTGTCCTGCTTTCTCATGTGCCCAGTGCAGCTGTGCCTGGGGCTGGTAGATAAGCCAGATCAAGGGACTCATCCTTTTCTGCTTAGGGGTATTTTTAACCTGGATAAGATGCTGCATGACTTGGGCACTGGTGTTTTGCACGTGCAGGGAGGAGAGGAGCTCAGTGAGTTGAGAGCCGCACAGGCAGCTCTGCTGCCAGGAGCAGTGTCCAGAGTCCAGCTGTGGGCTGAATGAAAGCAGTGGGGAGTCTGCTTGCTGGTTGTAGTGCCTTCAGAAACTCTGAAAGCTGCTTGGGTTTCTCTTTGTACTCTTCTGTTTGGTTTTAATTTGTTACAGAGGAGTAAAACATTTGAATGACAGAAAAATGTGACTTGTAGGTGCTGGTGTTGGCAGCAGAAACTGCTGCCTTAAGAGCTGGGTGGCTTTGACATGTATTCCAGTTGCTTCAATGAGCCTGGAGATCTAATATTTCATGCTAATGGCTCTTTCTGGTTAGTTGGATAATTGCATAGTAGCTGTCATCATGGAGTTCAGGTGACTGATGTGCTTCCCACAGGTGTTAGACAAAGGCAGTCAGGACTTGGGAGCTTTTTAACATTCTTTGGAAATAGAGCACACAACAGTGGGAAGCTCTGCAGTGGCTGTGCTTGAAGGAAACCTGCTGCATCCTTGGGCAGAAGGGTTAAGAGCTACCAAAGGGATGTGAGGAATTGTGTCAGAGCTGGCAAAAGTGTTTAACTAGTTTCTGGAGAATTACTATGACTTGGGGTAGTGCCAGCAGCACTGCTTGTGAAAGTATCTCCCTACTCAAAACTAATGTAGGGAGGTGCTCTGGACTGATAATTTCCCCTTGGCTTTTGCTGTGGTTTTGATGAACTCTGCCTGGCTGGTAGTTGTTGTGATGGTCAGCTGGAAAGTGTGCAGTTACAGAGCAGCTGCTGGTTGCTGCTCGTTATGCCACATCAGGAGAAGTGTGGCTAGCAGGTCGAAGGAGGTGATCCTCCCCCTCTTCTCAGCCCTGCTGAGACCCCACCTGGAGTACTGCCTCCAGTTCTGGAGCCCCTATTACAGGAGGGATGTGGAGGTGCTGGAAGGTGTCCAGAGCAGGGCCAGGAAGATGAGCAGAGGGCTGGAGCTGCTCTGCTGTGAGGACAGACTGAAGGAGTTGGGGCTGTTCAGTCTGGAGAAGAGAAGGCTCCCAGGTGACCTCATTGTGGCCTTCCAGTATCTGAAGGGGGCTACAGGAAGGCTGGGGAGGGACTGCTCAGGATCTCAGGGAGTGATAGGACTAGGGGGAATGGCATGAAGCTGGAGGTGGGGAGATTCAGGCTGGAGGTGAGGAGGAAGTTCTTCCCCATCAGAGTGGTGAAACCCTGGAATGTGTTGTCCAGGGAGGTGGTTGGGGCCCCATCCCTGGAGGTGTTTAAGCCCAGGCTGGCTGAGGCTCTGGCCAGCCTGATCTAGTGTGGGGTGTCCCTGCCCATGGCAGGGGGGTTGGAACTGGATGATCCTTGTGGTCCCTTCCAACCCTGACTGATACTATGATTCTATGAAAGACTTACTTCCCTGGGCTTTGTGACTGGCTGAGAGATTTGGCTTGAAATAATAGCAGTACTGATGATGCAGTGAGAATGCAGATTTAGTCAGCAGCAAGAGCCATGGAGTGATTAACTGCAACCCGTGCTGTGCTGATGGCCTTTGCTGCCAGCACAGAGAGACCGCTGCAACTGAATGTGATTTTGAGAGCAGTTTGTAATGGCTTTGTTTCTCATTCTCGTGGTAGATATGCTTGTCTTCAGCATGTGATCAAGAAGCAAGGCAGCAAGCTGTATGAGATGTGAAGCTGATTGTTTGTTTAATTCATTTTCTGTAGGTGCTGGGGCTCAAATTCCCAAATCTCTTTGGGCGTGCAGAAAAGGTAACCTTCCAGTTCTCCTACGGGACAAAGGAGACTTCCTACGGCCTGTCCTTCTTCAAACCACAGCCTGGCAAGTTTGAAAGAAAGTAGGGGTTGCCTTTTTGAGTACTTCTTATCTTAATGAAGCAATGTAAAGCAATTAGTAAGGTCTTCCACGGAGAGTTCCTTTTCCTCCTGTGATGGTTTGCTAACGTGGGAGAGCTGGTTTCTGACCTGTTGTGTGATAAGTTAAACCTCCACCTACTCAAACGGTTTCACTTCAAACCTGCCAATGCTGCTGTGTTTCAGTTTTTCAGTTAACCTCTATAAAGTAACTGGGCAGTTTCCTTGGAGCTCTCTTCGTGAGACCGACAGAGGAATCTCCACAGAGTTTAATGTAAGTGTAGCACAAGCTCCATCTACGTTTGGCGCCGCTCGCAGCTGGCTGCTGCAAACGTTTGGTTGGCTGTTTTGGGCTTGAGACACTTGTTCCCAGGGCTGGCTGGTCCTCATCTGAAAGAAGTCAACAGCTTTCAAATGGCAGAGATAATATACCTTAGCCACTTGGTTAGAATTCAGCCTTACTTTGGCCACAGGAAAACACCACTGTGGGGTTTTTGTTTCCAAGTTTGTAATGCTCTGTGGTGTCACACCAGGGAAGCAGCTGGTTGTCTCCTCACTGCATCAGTTCACTTCAGGATGCTTTTTCATTTGGGTTGGATTAAGCAGTGTGCACCTGTGTGATGAAACTCTGGGCTGCAGCAGAATTAGCATTCCTCTGAACTGCAAAAGGGCTTCTCTCTGATCCAGGCAGTAAACCCAAAGAGCCTGGAGTGGTGTGTAAATGAGCTGTGGAGAGGAGGGGTTCTCAGGGAAATGCTTACTCCAGGTTTTTCAGTGGTATTTTTGTTTTCCATGTCTTTCTCAATTCTTTCTTTGTAGTTCCCAATCTGGAAGACCAACCACACGCTGAAGTGGGAGGGTGTGTGGAGAGAGCTTGGCTGCCTTGCTAGGACAGCATCCTTTTCCGTTCGAGAGGAAAGTGGACACTCTCTTAAATCTTCTCTCTCTGTAAGGCTCCTTTCCTCATCATTATTTAAACCACTTTGTTTTGAGTCATTCAATACTCACCAATGGTAGCTTTTGTCTCACTAGGTAGTGAGATTTATTGCAGACATCTTTTGCTTCTGTCATTCCCACAGTCAGGCAGGAGGTGCAGCTAGAAAACACTTTCCCAGCTGCCTGTTGCATTTTGACTGTGCTGGGGCTGGTGTGTGCTTTCTGCAGAGCCTCCCTCCCTGCCACCTCCCATCTCTTTTTCCAGAACTGTAGTCAACACAGGATCAGATGTTCTCATCCTGCAGTCACAGGATCAAAGGGGCTGTCAGAGGCTGGAAGGGACCTCTTGAGATCATGAAGTCCAAGCCCTGTGCCAGAGCAGGACCATAGAATCTATCACAGGTCACACAGGAATGAATCCAGAGGGGTCTTGAAATCTTCAGAGGAGACTCCACAGCCTCTCTGGGGAGCCTGTGCAGTGCTCTGTGACCCTCACAGTGAAAAGGTTCCTCCTCATGTTGAGGTGGAACCTCCTCTCCTGTAGTTGATATCCATTGCCCCTTGTCCTATCACAGAGTACAAGTGAGAGCCTGTCCCCTCCCTCTTGAGCCCCAGCCCCCAGGCATTTACAAACACCACCGTGCTCTTTCTGAATACATTTTTTCCCCCTACCAGTTTTTGTCCACTTGCCATCTTTAACTGCTAGATAACAAATTGCAGGAGATTTCACTTGCAGGTTGCTGTCACAAAATGGGTGATTTCTTGTGTGTGCCTTGGCTACGAGGGGTGTGTGTATGTATCTGTTTGACGTGGCTTTCAAAGTCAAACTGCGTTAGTCTGTAGGTACCTTACCCCCAGAGCCCTGGAGCTACAGCAGCCTTTGCTGGAGCTCTGGCTGTCTCCCACTGCACACAGTTTTTGCAGGAGCTTAGGTGTCTCTCTGTGGTATTCAGCAGACAGAAGAGCCTAACCATAACTGTTTGATTCTTTTCAGCATGCAATGGTTATCGATTCCCGGAACTCCTCCATTCTGCCGAGGCGAGGTGCGCTGCTCAAAATCAATCAGGTATTACTAAACCACTCTGTGCTGGGGTGGGGGTCTGTCCCTAAGTGTCTTTGAGCAAGGCTTTATTTGTCTGATTGGTGTTTGTGTTTAAACTTACTGAAGTTAGAATTTCATTTATATGTTAACTAGGAGATAGTGAGAATAGAATAGAATAGAATAGACCAGACCAGACCAGACCAGGTTGGAAGAGACCTTCAAGATGATCGTGTCCAACCTATCATCCAACACCATCTGATCAACAACACAGTACTTAAGGTGTGGCCTAACCAGTGCAGTGTACAGGGGCTGAATGACCTCCCTGCTCCTGCTGGCCACACTGTTCCTGATGCAGCCCAGGATGCCATTGGCCCTCCTGGCTGCCTGGGCACACTGCAGGCTCATGTTCAGCCTACCATCGACCAGCACCCCCAGGTCCCTCTCTGCCTGGTTGCTCTCAGCCACTCTGACCCCAGCCTGTAGCACTGCCTGGGGTTGCTGTGGCCAATGTGCAGAACCTGGCACTTGGATGTGTTCAATCTCCTGCCGTTGGCCTCTGCCCATCTGTCCAGCCTGTCGAGGTCCCTCTGCAGAGCCTCTCTACCCTCCAGCAGATCAACTCCTGCCCCCAGCTTGCTGTCAGCTGCAAATTTACTGCTGATGGACTCAATGCCCTCATCCAGGTCATCAATAAAGATGTTAAAGAGCACAGGGCCCAGCACTGATCCCTAGGGCCCAGCACTGATCCTTGGGACACACCACTGGTGCTGGCTGCCAGCTGGCTGTGGCACCATTCACCACCACTCTCTGGGCTCAGCCTCCAGCCAGTTCCTAACCCATCTCAGTGTGCTCCCATCCAAGCCAGGCGCTGATGGCTTGGCCAGAAGTTTGCTCAGTGTTTACTTTGTAAAAGGCACACAGTGTAAAGATGAAATCCTGATACCTTTTTTATGGTGGCAGGTTTTCATTTGTATGTCACTGATCAAACAGCAGAGCCATTTTATCTCACCATGAGTGTGAAATTGTTTGTTAGCTGAGTTATGTTATCCCTGACAGCATTTACCCTGTAAAGTAGTCTTTGTTTTCTCACACTGCCAGGTAAGACTACCAGGCTGTGGTCCTGTTGCTAGCTTAAGTTTATGAGTCTTACAATAAATAATTAATGAGTAGGTAAAAATAACTGCCAAGAGCATACACAGAGATCATTTTGGTCTCCTCCTGTCACTTACAGAGCTTTAAGAAAAGCTGGCTTTCTGCTGCAGGGGTTGATGCTCTAGAAGCATTCTCTTCTGCAGTGCTTTAGAAGCAGAGTGCTTTGGGATGCCTTTGGAACTAGGAGTGCTAGTGTTCCTGTAAGCAGCAGTGAACTATTCAGTTTCCAAGTGAGAAAGGTGGATATAATTGAGAGTTATTTTGACTAGCACTGGTGTAATGCAGCTGGCTGCCTGCTTCTTCAGCCCTGATTTAGTATGTATGAAGGTCTAGGTAAATACAGTAAGAGATCATAATATCAGTCAGGGTTGGAAGGGAGCACAAGGATCATCCAGTTCCAACCCCCCTGCCGTGGGCAGGGACACCCCACACTAGATCAGGCTGGCCAGAGCCTCAGCCAGCTTGGGCTTAAACACCTCCAGGGACAGGGCCCCAACCACCTCCCTGGACAACCCATTCCAGGGTTTCACCACTCTCATGGCGAAGAACTTCCTCCTCACCTCCAGCCTGAATCTCCCCACCTCCAGCTTCATTCCATTCCCCCTAGTCCTATCACTCCCTGAGATCCTGAGCAGTCCCTCCCCAGCCTTCTTGTAGCCCCCTTCAGATACTGGAAGGCCACAATGAGGTCACCTGGGAGCCTTCTCTTCTGCAGACTGAACAGCCCCAACTCCTTCAGTCTGTCCTCATAGGAGAGGAGCTCCAGCCCTCTGCTCATCCTCCTGGCCCTAGATCTCATTTTAGCTGCTGGATTTACCAGCTCCATTCTACTTTGCCATCATTTACCAGATGGCTTAGAAAGCAATGCCTTGGTTAAATACACAGAGAAGTGCAGCTCGTTCTGAGGGCCATGCCTGCTGTCTCCATTGGTTTCAAATTCAGTTGTCTCTTCATCCCATCTCCTCTGTGCAAAGAAGTACAGAAACACTGCTCCTGTAGACCTGATGAACTTTTAGAGGAAAAACCCATGTAATCCCCATAACAACTTCCCTAAACTTATGTCTTTGCAGGAGCTGGCTGGCTACACGGGTGGGGACGTGAGCTTTCTGAAAGAGGACTTCGAATTCCAGCTGAACAAGCAACTGCTCTGGGATTCGGTACAGTCTTGAGAGAGACCTTACTCACTGGTCTGAGTTAACCAATGAGGTTATTTGATCTGTGTCTTCAGGATGTTTTTCACTCAGGAAAATGTTATGGAAGTGGAAGATGGAAGGTGTAGATACCTTGATTGGGTCTTTTGAAAGTGAAATGCTCTTTATTATAGAATAGAATAGACCAGGTTGGAAGAGACCTTCAAGATCATTGCGTCCAACCTATCATCCAACACCACCTAATCAACTAACCCATGCAACCAAGCACCCTATCAAGTCTCCTCCTAAACACCTCCAGGGATGGTGACTCCACCACCTCCCTGGGCAGCCCATTCCAATGGGCAATCACTCTCTCTGTGTAGAACTTCTTCCTAACCTCCAGCCTAAACCTCCCCTGGCACAGCTTGAGACTGTGTCCTCTTGTTCTGGTGCTGGTTGCCTGGGAGAAGAGACCAACCCCTTCCTGGCTAAAACCTCCCTTCAGGTAGTTGTAGAGAGCAATGAGGTCTCCCCTGAGCCTCCTCTTCTCCAGGCTAAGCAACCCCAGCTCCCTCAGCCTCTCCTCACAGGGCTGTGTTCCAAACCCCTCACCAACTTCATTGCCCTTCTCTGGACTCGTTCCAGCAAGTCAACCTCCTTCCTAACCTGAGGGGCCCAGAACTGGACACAGTACTCAAGGTGTGGCCTAACCAGTGCAGGGTACAGGGGCAGACATTCTTGCCATGTGCAGTCACCTGAAGGGCATTTTGGAAAGAACTACTTAGAATAGAATAGAATTAACCAGGTTAGAAGAGACCTTTTGAGATCATCGAGTCCAACCTATCATCCAGCACTATCTGATCAACTAACCCATGGCACCAAGCACCCCATCAAGTTTTTTCCTAAACACCTCCAGTGATGGTGTCTCTACCACCTCCCTGGGCAGCACATTCCAGTGGCCAATCACTCTTTCTATGAAGAATTTCTTCCTAACATCCAGCACAAACCTCCCCTGGCACAGCTTGAGACTGTGTCCTCTTGTTCTGGCGCTGGTTGCCTTGTTTGATAGTGACCCATGTGAACTTTTCAGAAGCAGTGCTGGGTGTGTCTGTTCTTTGTGATCTTTGTTAACAGGGTGATTTTTGGTTTTGTTTCAGTACCTTACTGCAGTCTTTGTCCTGTCTCCTCCAGGTGGCTATGAGCAGCCTGGCTAATCTGTGTTTGGGTTTTGTTTGTCACTGTAAACTATGAACATATGACCACTGATTGTGATGACATAGCATGTCATTATTTTTGTGTGTGCAATTATTGGGGAAGAATGAGAAGACTGCAAGCTTAGCACTGCAGTGAAATCCCTGCAGCCTTTTCTGCACACTGAACAGTTTAAGTTCCAGCAGGAAAGGCACGTGGTGCCATGAGACGCTTGTGTGCCATCCCAGCTTGTTGGCAGCACTCATCACAGATCCTGTGGTGTGGACTCTCTGTTAGTCCTTGTGTTTGAAGTCACTGTGTGGTTTTGAAATAAATCATCATCACCACTTTAAGTTCTGGTTGGGTTGGCAGAGCAGTTCCTGTGCATACCAGCTCCATGTCCTTCCGAGGACGGGAAGTCCAGCTTCCTACAAGAGCCCTGAGATACTAAGCTTCAGGCAGCTGTAACAGCACAGACTTAGTGTTGAGTGGAAACAGTTGTTCTACAAAAAAATTCAACCTCTCTCAAATAATCTGTCTGGAGATGTGCACAGGGAGATGTGCAGTAAGTTCTTGTCTCCTAGCTGAATGGAGAATTGGCCTCCTAGCTGAAATAAGGCCTCTGTGAGGATTACAAATCAGAAGTCACAAAACAAAACCCAATAAAATCCCTGAACCAAAGTGAAAAAGATGAGAAGGTCTCTGTCTCTTGGCAGCTCTTGGAGAAGTGCTAAAATAACAGAGAAAAGGTAGGGTGCTGGAAGAATGTTAGCATTACAGCAGCAGTACAACTGAGAACTCAAAGCTGCTCCTGCAGGTACTCCTGCTGTAAGGATCTGTGTGGCTGCTGCTTCACCCTTTCCACTTGGAGGTGACTCAGGGCAATGTAACTTTTGGATTAGACCACTGAAGCTAACACAGGACACATAAAAGCTGTTTGCTACAACCAGTTTTATTGTATCACATTTGCACCTGGCATGTGGTAGAAAAAGAGGCAGTGCCTGCTGAGTACAACTCACCGTGCAAAGTTTTGCTGACCTTCAGCTGAGAAAAGCAGTGTGAGGTAATTCAGTGGCTTCATGGCTATGCAAAGAGGACTTTGCTCTTTCCCATGGCTGCTCATGTGACCCCACTGTGAGTGAAAGTGAAGCGTGTCTCACCACATGCTGTACATCATTTTGTGTCATATAGTCGATGAGTGTAGACTTTGGTACAGCTGGCTTTTGCCTAGGCAGTGCGTTGTGCAACCAGACAAGTGCACACTGTCTGATGAGGTCACCTCTGGTAACGGCAGGGGAGGCTTCTGGGGCACTCAGTGCAGAAGGGAGCAAGAGTGTGCTGTAAGAATTAGAGATGTTATTCATACCAGTAGAATTAGAATAGAATAGAATAGACCAGACCAGACCAGGTTGGAAGAGGCCTTTGAGATCATTGCGTCCAACCTCTCATCCAACACCACCTAATCAACTAACCCATGGCACCAAGCACCCCATCAAGTCTCCTCCTGAACACCTCCAGGGATGGTGACTCCACCACCTCCCCAGGCAGCCCATTCCAATGGGCAACCACTCTCTCTGTGTAAAACTTCCTCCTAACCTCCAGCCTGAACCTCCCCTGGCAGGGGAGGTTTTACCCCTCAGATCTCACCGTCTGGCAGCAGCACTTGGTGGTACGCAGGCAGCGAGCAAATGATGAAAGGTGTTTGTTACAGTGCTTTGGCTCCCAAGAATTGCTGTGTAGGTAATCAGCAAAGCTGTAGGTGTACTTGATGCCAATATAGTGAGTTGCAGGAGGTGGCTAATTTACAGACAAATAATAATTGGACATTTTTGGTAGCTATTTGTTGGGCTTAGCCTCCTGGGGGTTTAATTGCCAGGATTGATTTATGCCAGCAGTCTTGTCTCATTTCAAGAATTAAGACTTCCTCGTGGAAGCTAGGTGAGTGTAGCACTGCATGAGAGAAAGAGGGCAGCAGTGGTCAAGAGTTTCCTGAAAATACTTATTACAGATGGTGTGAGAGACACACAGACAGGGACACACAGACAGACACACAGACACAGGCAGATCAGCTGTAATTTTCTCACAGCTGAGTGGGAGCTCTGCCTGTTACTGAGCCACAGCATTTTCCTAACACTCATTTCAGCAAACCCAGGTAATGTGTGTTCATAAACAGCTTCTCTTTTTCCCCAAAGGTTTTCTCAGCATCACTTTGGGGTGGAATCCTGGTGCCTATTGGAGACAAGCCATCCAGTATAGCTGACAGGCAAGTTTCTCTCAATGATTCTCCATTTTGTTTGCAGTCAACCCAGATAAGACATAAAGAAAACTCTACATTGGAAGAGAAGGAGCAGCAGCAGTTGTGGTTCTGAGGAGAACAGAATGTTTCTGCTTAGCTTTAACTGCATCTAGTAGTCAGAGCCATGCTTTCTGGTTTAGATTCTCGTGTTGGGGTAGTGTAGATCCAGAATTAGCAGTGTAGTAGCTCTGCCAGCTGTGCTTGAAAAATGCTATTTACCATCTGCAGAATTTAGTGTGAGGCACAGGTAATGCTGTAAGTGCTTCTAGAAGTAAAGCCATGCTGTAACTAGGTTGGCTATTTAGACAGTTTTTACCCCCTAACACTTGTGTTCAAAGATCATTAGCAGAAACCATTTAGACATAGATTTATTTACAATAAATACTAAGTGTTAACTTCAAATTACAGTAAACAGAGATAGGCAGGATTCTGATTTTTCAGTGCTGGAGATAGAATAGAGTAGAGTAGAGTAGAATAGGTTAGAAGAGATCTTCAAGATCATTGTGTCCAACCTATCATCCAACACCACCTAATCAACTAACCCATGGCACCAAGCACCCCATCAAGTCTCCTCCTGAACACCTCCAGTGATGGTGACTCTACCACCTCCCCAGGCAGCCCATTCCAATGGGCAATCACTCTCTCTGTGTAAAACTTCCTCCTAACCTCCAGCCTAAACCTCCCCTGGTGCAGCCTGAGACTGTGTCCTCTTGTTCTGGTGCTGGCTGCCTGGGAGAAGAGACCAACCTCTGCCTGTCTACAACCTCCCTTCAGGTAGTTGTAGAGAGCAATAAGGTCTCCCCTGAGTCTCCTCTTCTCCAGTCTAAGCAACCCCAGCTCCCTCAGCCTCTCCTCACAGGGCTGTATTCCAAGCCCCTCACCAACTTTGTTGCCCTTCTCTGGACCCGTTCCAGCAAGTCAACCTCCTTCCTAAACTGAGGGGCCCAGAACTGGACACAGGATTCGAGTTGTGGCCTAAGCAGTGCAGTGTACAGGGGCAGAATGACCTCCCTGCTCCTGCTGGCCACACTGTTCCTGGTGCAGGCCCTTCTGTTTTGATCTCTGTAAGTGGTGGAAAACTGATTTTTGTGTTTAATACTTCGGTTTTATTCTTTTGGGCCAAATCCATCCAGGTTTAGATGTAGATCTAATTTCTTGTACTACTTGCACTCCTACCTTGTGCTTTCTTGTACTACTAAATCTTTTTGAAATCTGCTGCCAAGCTACCTGTAACTCTGAAAAGCCTTGTTACTAGTACAGCCAGATGTTTTCAACTACATCTGTCCAAGAGCAGCACTGGATTCAGTTTGACTGTCTTCACTAGGTTTTACCTTGGTGGACCAACAAGCGTGCGTGGATTCAGTATGTACAGCATCGGGCCCCAGAGTGAAGGTAGGAAGCTTTTAAGTCTCATCCCTCTGACAGCACAGTCAGATTCTGTCCTCAAGCTTTATGTAGCTTAAAAAGAATTGCACTTGTTCTGCATTTTGAGTCAGAGAAAACAGAGGTCTTTGATCTGTCTTGGTGTACTAGTTGGAGTAAAGCCCAGCAGTTCTTAGTTAAGCCATAAGCCCAGTTTGTAAACCAAGCCTGTGTTCAGAATTGCATACTTCCTGCATGCCCCTTGGATTAGGAAGCAACCTCAGTACGTGCCCAAAAGCTGGTCACAGCAACAGTCACATTGGATCTGTTTGATACAGAAGATGTGCAGACAATCTGCTCAACAAAGGGTGAATTCTTTGCTGCTGCCTTGCCGTTGTCAACAGATTCAGTAGGATTTAAAGCTAATTGATTGTATCAATGTTCTCATTTTTAAAAGTAAGGCAAGCATTCAGAGCTGTTGAGAAGGTATTCTCTAAGTCACAGGTAGGTGCTTGCCTCAGGCTGGTCTGGTGAGGGAATGAAATGAAAGGGCTCTTCCCTTGGGAGGCTTAGAGAACTGTGTCACTGCTACGGCCGGTGAGGTTGGAGAGGGCTAGAAGCAAATGCCTAGAGTTGTAAAGGGTAGAAGGGCAATGGCAAACCACTTCAGGATGTGTTCTTGTGCCTTCAACAACTGGTTCCTTTAGTGTATTCCACAGTGAATGTTTTTATTCCAACACTTTGCCTCAACAGGTGATTATCTGGGAGGAGAAGCCTACTGGGCTGGCGGCTTGCATCTCTATACTCCTCTCCCTTTCCGGCCAGGTCAGGGAGGGTTTGGAGACCTTTTCCGAACACATTTCTTCCTTAATGCTGGAAACCTCTGCAATCTTAACTATGGTAAGACTCAGTAGAAGGGCACAGGACACAACCTCTGCTTCTCTCTGTACATACAAGCAAAAAGGAGAGTTACTCTGTGTCTTTACCCAGAAGCACAGTGTTTGCTGCGTGTGCTTTGGCTTCTCTCACAAGCTGCTGCTATAACTCGTGTATTTGGCACACACTGGCAGTCGTTTATTTGTGTTGAGCTCTCCATAAATTCTGGCACAACTTGGAGGAAAGAGATCCAGTGAATTGGCAATGTTGACAGTCCAGTCTGGTAGTTACCATCTCTTGTCTTCCACCATTCTGAAGGGAGGTTGGAAGATGATCTTTTAGAGGGACTGTGACCTTTACTGGGATGGAGTCAGTGAAGCCTGGTGGCATTGCAGGTGTATGAGGGTGTGGTAGCTGATGGGACTCTTGGTTTTTGGTTTCTTCTTCCATTCCAATCTTCTTTGAGAGTACTTGTGTGTGACTTTCCAATATCATTTCAACCACCTTTGGGACACACTGATATGTGATGTCTGCCTCACGTGGTGGAAGAGAGGCGGCCTCCATGTAGGAGTGAGACACTTTATGCACAACTGAAAAGTAGGTTAATCAATTAAAACTATTAGAGGCCTACTAAAGATACTTAAGTCTTTAATACCCATTTCCAGATTCATGCAAGTGGGTGCCCTGTAGTGAGAAATGAAGACAGCAATCCAGCTAAAATGGTTGTGGTTTGAGTCCAAGGCACTTGGCATTTATGGGAGCTGTGGGCAGTAAATAAATAACGAATCTACAGGACGTGCCCCTAAGTAGACTGTATTCCAGCTCTGAAAATCCAGTGAGCCCTTGGCTACCCTTACAGACTGCTTTCAGGCTTCATCTTCTGCTCTTTTGCTTTCAGGTGATGGTCCCAGAGCTCACCTGCAGAAACTGGCAGAGTACATCCGATGGTCTTACGGTGCTGGGATCGTTCTCCGACTTGGAAACATTGCCAGATTAGAACTTAACTACTGCTTCCCCCTGGGAGTACAGTCTGGTGACAGGTTTGTCTCTCACTGACATTTCTTCAGTAGTAACTGGCTTAAAGATTGCTGCACTTCTATCTGACTTTGCCAGAGAGAATTGCTGCCTTTAAACTGGCATAGCACCAGCAGAATGAAGAGATCTTTCACCTCTTGGTGCTCTTCCTTCAGCTCGCTTTATTTGCGATGCTTTCACAGGAGTTCTTGGCTTAAGAATTTCCTTCTCAGGTTTCAAAGTTCATTGAACTCCAGATCAGTTGTGGAAATGTATGAATAGCTGTGTAGCAGGTTTAATTTCTGTAGGGGAAATGAGCCCTCAAACAGCTTATGGGATTTTGCTGAAGTCTTCCAAAAACAAGTGATTAGAATAGACTAGACTAGACTGGACTAGACCTGGTGGGAAGAGACCTTCAAGATCATCGTGTCCAACTTATCATCCAACACCACCTAATCAACTAACCCATGGCACCAAGCACCCCATCAAGTCTCCTCCTGAACACCTCCAATGATGGTGACTCCACCACCTCCCCAGGCAGCCCATTCCAATGGGCAATCACTCTCTCTGTATAGAACTTCTTCCTAACCTCCAGCCTAAACCTCCCCTGGCACAGCCTGAGACTGTGTCCTCTTGTTCTGGTGCTGGCTGCCTGGGAGAAGAGACCAACCTCTGCCTGTCTACAACCTCCCTTCAGGTAGTTGTAGACAGCAATGAGGTCACCCCTGAGTCTCCTCTTCTCCAGGCTAAGCAACCCCAGCTCCCTCAGCCTCTCCTCACAGGGCTGTGCTCCAAACCCCTCCCCAGCTTTGTTGCCCTTCTCTGGACACCTTCCAGCAAGTCAACATCTTTCCTAAACTGAGGGGCCCAGAACTGGACACAGGACTCAAGGTGTGGCCTAACCAGTGCTGAGTACAGGGGTAGAATGACCTCCCTGCATCTCTTGGCCACACTGTTCCTGATAGATTAATACTGAGTTCAATGTCTTTGCTTGAAAAATGAAACCAAGTTTAACCATAGATAAATTAATTTGTTAGCCACCAATTATCTTACATCCAGCAAACACTAGAGTACACAGTAAAGCTCAGGGGACATGTTCTTGCCTGTGAGTATTGTGTGAGATGCTCTATGTTTTGCCCAGGAGCTGGGTTGTGTTTCTTACTTGTCACTCATGGGAAATGTGAATGAGTAACAGCAGTGGGGGAATGAAGGGCTTTGTTTTGCAGACTCCCTGTGGCTGGCAGAGTGGCACAGTGTTTATTCAAAGCCCCCACTTTGTCAGCTGGAATTCCAACTGTGAGTTTCCAAGGGCTGCAAACCTTGGCAGTCTGGAGCTAGGGAGGTCTTACTTTCATGTAACCAGTCCCTTGTGTATCCCTTACATGACTTCTTTGTTTCTTTTCAGGATATGTGATGGTGTGCAGTTTGGAGCAGGAATTAGATTTCTATAGCTCACAAACGTTTTACCTCAGCGTATGCAGTTGTGCTCTGTCACTGGAATCAAGACTCTCAAATAGATTGATGTGGTCTAACTTTTTTCCTTCAACTATGGATACACATTGGAGTGATTTGCCTCTCAGATTCCACCAGGAACTACATTAAACAATTATGCTCTTAAGGTTTCTTGTACTCTGATTCTTGTCAACAATGGAAGGGCATTTGTAGGATTCCAGTTGCTCTTAGCTTACAGCTTTGAGTTATGATTTGTTACTTTAAATAGTAGGGATTGGTCTCAAAAATTGGCTTTTGGATCCAGTTCACATGATCTTAGTTCTCACTGGCCTGCACAGCCTTCACTCCTCCAAGAGCAGGCTGGCTGAGGCTCTGGCCAGCCTGATCTAGTGTGGGGTGTCCCTGCCCATGGCAGGGGGGTTGGAACTAGATGATCCTTGTGGTCCCTTCCAACCCTGAATGAAGCTATGAAACTAAGCACAAGTCTCACAGGTATTGGGGTGACCAAGTGTGAGTCTGGAGTGGAAATGATGTTGAAATGGCTTCTGCAGCCTGAATTGCATACTGCAAGAACTGAAGTCGGTTGTCTAGCACAAAAAATGGGTTCAGAGCTCTCAGCTCTGGGATGGTTGTGATTGTTACAGTGCTGTCAGTGAAGCCATGGATGTGGGTCTGGAAGCATCTTCTTGTTCTGCCTGCACAAAGGGAATGCCCAGCCAGGTGACCGTGTGGGAACTGCCGCCCGTGCTTGTGTGCGAGGCATGCCTCCTGGCTGACTTCTTCAGTTGTGATTCCAGCTAACAGTGAGCTCCTGCCTATTCACTGGGCATGACTTCCAGTGGGTTAAGGTGGGACTGATTCCCTGCTTTAGTCCTAACAACTTGTCTTTGAAGAGGGTTACTTTTTTTTTCCCCTTTTCTTTCTGTCAATCCTGAGTTGGCATCCTAAGAGAATCTGAACCTAGAGTCTCAACCTAGAGCCTCAACCTAGAATCACAACCTAGAATCCACTTTCCCTGCAGAGAAATGTTTAATTCTTTTTGTTATTGAGTGTTGGAAAATTTAAAATCATGACACCAAGAAAATTCTGGGAGAGTAGAACAGAAATACAGAAACAGTTATACGCCTGATGTCTTCTAAAGACACAGGTTTGGACTTACTGGCACACTACTTGACTGCTGGATAGGATAGGATTAGGATAGGATAGGATGGGATAGGATAGGATAGGATAGACCAGGTTGGAAGAGACCTTCAAGATCATCACATCCAACCTCTCATCCAACACCACCTAATCAACTAACCCGTGGCACCAAGCACCCCATCAAGTCTCCTCCTGAACAGCTCCAGTGATGGTGACTCCACCACCTCCCCGGGCAGCCCATTCCTGGACACAGGACTCAAGGTGTGGCCTAAGCAGTGCAGTGTACAGGGGCAGAATGACCTCCCTGCTCCTGCTGGCCACACTGTTCCTGATACAGGCCAGGATGCCATTGGCCTCCTGGCTGCCTGGGCACACTGCAGGCTCATGTTCAGCCTACCATCAACCTGTACCCCCTCTGCCTGGCCAGCTCCAAGGAACCAGACTGAATTCCTTTTCCCAGTCGAGTTAGCACTGAGACTCCACTCTTTTTCAAGAGACCCCAGTTTAATACATTGCTTTAGCCTTGGTACCTGTTGCTGTTGCACCCTAACTAAGCCTGTTTATGTTGGTAACTCACTTTCTGAAAGACAAAGGCTGGAAGCTGCTCTGCCTAGTTTTGCAGAGCTCCATTCCACCACAAATCTTTCCCTTCCTATAAAACTGTAGCAACAGGTTCATTGATGTTCAAAGCACCCTGTGTGAATGACAGAGGTCAGGTTCATTTCAAAGAGCCTTTCCCGGTGTGTGTATCCACCAGCTGCTGTAGCAGATACGTATCTAACAAGGAAAGAGCATGAAAAAGGCTTTGTTATGAGATAACATATGACACTATGTTAAGAATGTCAACAACTGCTGCTAGTTTTTCTCCAGCACCATCTTCACTTTGACATGGGGAAAAAAAAAAGAATGGGAATGTTTAGATACCAAAATACTGTTAGGATTTTCTCCTGGGAGGTCAAAGTTGAACCTTTTGATAAATTGGATGTATCCTGTTGCCTTAAGAACTTGTTTTGTGCATGTTGTTTGTGAAGCGCTGCTGGCAGGTCCTGCCTGACCAACCTGATCTCCTTCCATCCTCAGGTGACTGCCTGGTGGGTGTGGGGCAGGCTGTGGATGTAGTCTGCCTGGACTTCAGCAAGGCCTTTGACACCGTCCCCCACAGCAAACTCCTGGCCAAGCTGTCAGCTCGTGGCTTGGACAGCAGCACTCTGAGGTGGGTTAGGAACTGGCTGGAGGGTTGAGCCCAGAGAGTGGTGGTGAATGGTGCCACAGCCAGCTGGCAGCCAGGCACCAGTGGTGTGCCCCAGGGATCAGTGCTGGGCCCTGTGCTCTTTAACATCTTCATTGATGATCTGGATGAGGGCATTGAGTCCATCATCAGTAAATTTGCAGATGGCACTAAGCTGGGGGCAGGAGTTGATCTGCTGGAGGGTAGAGAGGCTCTGCAGAGGGACCTGGACAGGCTGGACAGATGGGCAGAGTCCAAGGGCAGGAGATTGAACACATCCAAGTGCCAGGTTCTGCACATTGGCCACAACAACCCCAGGCAGTGCTATAGGCTGGGGTCAGATACTATGATACTATTCTGTCCATCTGTCCAGCCTGTCCAGGTCCCTCTGCAGAACCTCTCTACCCTCCAGCAGATCAACTCCTGCCCCCAGCTTGGTGTTGCCTGCAAATTCACTGCTGATGGACTCAATGCCCTCATCCAGATCATCAATGAAGATGTTAAAGAGCACAGGGCCCAGCACTGATCCTTGGGGCACACCACTGGTGCCTGGCTGCCAGCTGGCTGTGGCACCATGCACCACCACTCTCTGGGCTCAGCCTCCAGCCAGTTCCTAACCCAAGGTAGTGTGCTCCTGTCCAACCAGCCTGCATGTTTGTGTGATGCTGTGAATGTCTTTAAGATTGCAACGCTCAAAGCTGTATTAAAATGTGCCTGTCCAGTCCTGCCCCTTTCTCTGAGAGCATTATCTTGGGGGGAGGGGAAGAAAGAAATTAGTGTTCATTGTCGAATGCACTTAGAGTTGCATCTGTGGAGTATTAATAGCTACTCCAAAAAATACTATAGTATCCATCATAGGATCAGGCTGCACAGCCATTATAAGTTCATGGAAGTGTGCACTGCTATTTGAAAGGATCTTCACAGCCACAGTCATGTGTTTCCTCTGCTTCCCTTCTGCTGCCACTTGCACTTGAGTTACTTCACGCTCGGTAACACCGGAAAGCTGGGCAGGGTGGTTTTGGTTTGTTGGCTTGTGTTTTTTATTCATTAGTTGCCTAAATTCTACAAGAACAGCAACAAGCAACTGGAGGTGGGGGGCAACAATAGCTCTTCATGCCAAGGGATTGTTTTGGGTCGATTCTCTCGTGAAACTACATGCTCAGAAAACTTATGCTCAGGATACAGCGTGTGGTGTTACTCTGTGTCAGGTCAGGCATGAAAATCTGTCTTGGTACAAAAGTTCTTGTGCCAAGTCACATTAATTCAATGTGGTTCTTTGTTAGGGCATGGGCTGCTGACAGGGAGATGCTCGTGAGAGCATGGCCAAAGGCTGTGCGTGACTTTAGGCACTCACTAGTCTCATTAAAGTCAATAGCACTATTTCAGGGGACTAAAGTTAAATACAGGCAGCCTGATCGAGGTGAAACTGCTTCAGCAGGTAGGTTGGACCACACAATCTTCACAGGTCCCTTCCAAGCTCTACCATTCTGTGATGTGTCCAAGCCTCGCACTATAAACTCTTCAGGATCTGCTTTTATTGTACATTCCACAAAGCCCTCACACAGTTTCGCCAGAAACTGCAAAGGGGAGCCCTCTCAAATGGCACAGGCTAAGAGTTTGCCTTCGAGCTTGCCCTGTGGCGTGGCCATGCAGCGACGCGGGGCTTTGCTTTCCTGCAGTCTTTCACCCGCTCTTTCCCCACCCCGTGGGTCTGGCCGATGCCTCGTCTGGCGGTGCATGGGGCCGCAGAGCCCCGCCAGGCTGCCGCTGCGCACACACGGCTGCGGACTGGCTCCCTTGCCGGCCATCTGAGCACAACCGGCTCTCTGCCGGTGAAGCTTCGGCGTCCGCTCGGGGGTGGCTGAGGCGCCCCAGGGCTTGGGCTCGGAGCGGCCACCGCCCCGCGGCCCCCGGCGCCGGCTCCGTGCGGCGGCCCGCCCCCGCCTCCCGCAGACTTCCAGGCCGTGGCAGGGCGCTGTGGCCGCCGGCGGTGGCTCCCAGCCCGTCCCCTGCCCTCCGTGCGGCTCCGGCTTGCCCACCCCGCCGCCTCCCGCTCCCCGCCGGCTCCCCTGCCTCTGTTCCCGGCGGGCCCGGGCGATCCGGCAGCTCCCGGGCTTTGTTCGGCTCCGCCGGCCGCCTCATCCGCAGGGCATCCTCCGACAGAGCCGATGTCTGCCGCGCCCGTCCGATCCCCGACGCTGCGGCCCCACAGGATGAAGAAAGACGAGTCGTTCCTAGGCAAGCTAGGCGGGACGCTGGCGAGGAAGAAGAAAGCCAAGGAGGGTGAGTTCGCCTGCGCGGAGCGGAGGAAGGAAAGCGCACCCAGCCGCCGTGACTGGCAGCGGCTTCCCCGTCCCGTCCCGTCCCGTCCCGTCCCGTCCCTCCGCGGGAAGCCTGCGGTCTGCGGGGCAGAGCTCCTCTTTTGTTCCCCAGGCCCCGCGCCGCCTGGGGAGGGGGCCGCCGGGAGGGCGATGTGCCTGCTTTCTGCTCCCGCAGCGGCCCCGGCGAGGAACGGGACCTCGCCCGCCCCAGCCCGGCGGGAGAGCGCTTCCTGCGCCCCGCGGGAGCCCCGGGGCCCTAGGCGAGCTTTGAGGGAGTCGGCTGGTGGCGGGGCTGCCGGGAGGTAGCTGCGCCTGGGAGCAGGTGGGAGGTGGCCATTCATTGATCTAGGATCTCCTCAGGGCCGGGAACGGGCTTGGCCACTTGGCACCACTGCTTCCCAGCTCTGCTTTTCCTATGTCCGCCTGCCCGCAGCTGGGAAGGGAACCTCAGAACCCACTTTCTGCTGTCAAATAAAGTTCTGGTGACCGAGGACACTGTGAGCATCATTTTTTCAAGCCTAGGAGTTGAGGGAGCCACGAGGGACCCCGAGCCCACTTCATCCATAGGCTTGTAAGATGGGTACTCCTCTCAGACAGTTTCTCATAGCCAGGTATGTTCAGCAAAGCCGCTTAGCCCCTGACCACAAGATACACTTGTGTGGGTAAGTGTGTGTGTAAATGGGTATGCTTTCATTGGGCTATACCAGAGTGTGTTCCTTGGGGTTGTCACTGCCAGTGCCAGCCAGGCAGGGAGCTGTCAGCCTCCCTCTTCAGTGTGGGGTGACTGGAGAAGCTTCTTCACTCTAAGCCCTAAGTGGACTGGCACCCATATCAGCGTGGCTCAGCCATCACCATGCAGCCATTCCTGGCTGGACCCGCCTGGGCACTCCATCCCTGGAGCAGCCTTCTCACATGGGGATGCATGCAGGCAGGCTGCTCACAGCAGAGGCTGTGAGGAGATAGCACTCTTTACTCTGAAGCAACATGACTGTTTTTTTTCTTCCTCCCCCCTTTGTAGATAGGAAGACAGCATCATGCTGCTAGATTTGATAAAGAAAGTTTAGCTCTGTATGTATGAAGTGTGCTGTTCTATTGAGCATTGTCTCCTCTGAGGATGATGCACTCTGTCCCCCTCTGCTTCCCTGACTCCCCAGATACTGGCTTTGTGGAGAAACTTCCCCTGCATTATCCCCAGACTGCTGCCACCTGCTAGCAGGAAATCTGATTGTCCTTGCCTGAGAGGTTTAACACAACTTTGACTATCTGGCTGATTAAAGCTGGTGTTGATTTTGTTCTAGTGCCTGAGAGGCGTGGCAGGGACATAAGTCACGCTTCAGCTTACTTTCATCTGGCTGTTGTGGTGTGGCTTACTAGCATTCTCTTTATTTTTAGTCCAAGTTTTCCCACTGGCTCTGCTGAGGAGCAGCAGAAATGGCCATGTCTTACTTGTGATCTCATTTGCTTCTGAAGGAAGGTGGTGGAGAAAAACTCATTCAAAGGTGGCCTCCAGGCTTACACAGGTTGACAGTGTCTCTCTCAAATGAGAGATTTGAGTGAGTCCTCAGGGGCTGCAAACTGGCCTAACTTGCACAGATAATGTGATAAATGGGGGGGCATCAGGATCTGCTTGCTCAGCACTGGCCTGATGCTGAGCTGTGTAGGAGCTCGTGTGGGCCTCTGCCACATCAGCAGTAAGATGGAAAAGCCAAGGACTGAGTGGCAGAGAAGCTGCTCTCCACTCCTCAGGAGGATGCTGATGGTTGTAAGAGATCTCCAGCCATGTTGTTTGCTGTGGTGGATGCTTTCCTCTGCTTGCTTCTTCCAAAGCCCTCAAGTTTCATATAGTGCACAATAAGAAACAGATACTTAGGGATGTTGCTGCTGGGACACCATCCCTGGAGGTGTTCAAGAGGGGATTGGATGTGGCACTTGGAGTCATGGTTTAGTTAGTCAGGAGGTGTTGGGTGACAGGTTGGACTTGATGATCTCTGAGGTCTTTTCCAACCTTATTGATTCTATGATTCTATTTTGGCATTGCTAGGTGATGTTTTTGAGGTAACCACTTTCACCAGGGGCCAGCCTCTCGCTTGGCTGACTTTTCCCATTCCTTTGCCTGCTCTGCTGGCTGCAGTGCCTCTTGGCAGTGGAAGGGCCTGGCTTGGTTACTGCCCTCGGTATTTAGTGGGGAACCATTACTGTGGTCATATGAAGCACAACCATCATGCTTCTGCCAGTGTGATGGGGAGGAAACTGAAGCATGTGGGGCAGCTTTATGAGTATTTCTTCCAGTGTGAGTGTGTGAAGAGAGGAAAGGCTACCTGCAGGCCTGGGGAACCACCCCTTGGATGTGACACGCTGTGGTGCTGCAGGTAGCTTTGGCCCTTTGTTGTAAGGAGAAACTGCTTATTGCCCTTTCATATCTTGCAGCTTCTTTGTGAGTTAGCTCTCAGATGTAGGCTGTCCAGACCGTGGCTGTGAAGCTGGAGGAGGCAAAGGGCTAAGCAGTGATGAGGTGGTGGGGTGGGGAGACAGACTGGTCCATGACTCGTGGTAGGATCTGGGCAGCTGCAGGAACAAATTCCAGGGATAGAAACTAAGTCTTTGTGAGTGTGAAGCAGAAAGAAATTGGAAGCTCCTCTGAGTGGAGCTCATTGAATGAGTTGATAAAACCACCTAAGAGCCATGCAATCAACTTCTTCTGTGTGCTTAGGAATCCTTCTGCCCATGGGGCATTCTCTCTCTCTCTTCAGGTGGTTTCTGCTGGGTTTCTCTGAGGGGCCCAGCAGAGGTCAGAGTGATCTTCCCTGAGTAAATAACTGCCTTCACCAACTGCTTCACAGCAGCAAATGTAAATGTTGACTGCTGATTTGCCACAACAAGAAGTCGTCCTTGCATACTCTGCCTCTACCAGCAAGCAGGCTGGCATCTTCTTTATACATACTTCTTGCTTTCACAGCCTGTCTTTTGCATCATAAATGTGGGCTTGCTGTCACTGTCTCAGCTGTATTCACCTGATGACCTTTAACCCAGTCATGGCAAGAGCTATAATCCAGTTATATCTATCCTTTCTTTTGTGTGTCTCTGTGCACAGCTTCTGAGCCACACAGCTTGATGATCCTTATGCAGGTGCTGAAGAAGTTGGCATTTGTCACCCAAGCCATTTCCTTTCTTTAATCATGAGTGGCAGCCATGCAGCAAATAACTCCAAGGTATGTCTGGCAACCCAGAACCAACTCAATAGAATTACTTTTTGGGCTAACTGCTTCCTAACAGACTGCAGTCTATTTTTGGAGAGGAAGGTGTGATAGGCTTATCAGGGCAGACACTGTGAGCTCATACCCTTGCTTCTTTACAGGAGGTTAGATAAGGCTCCCAGCTACACTGGTGATAGCCATTGTGGCAGCATTCAAAGTATTTGCTGTGGCATGTCAGTAGCTTTGCTGCTGCTCTTGCTTTAACGTGGTGGTGTGACACAGTGCTTTGGAAGTGCTGGAATGTGAGACAGGTTTGAGACCTCAGGTCAAACTGGTCAGCATTTTAAGTCCAATTCTATAGTGTGCTTACACTCTTTGAAGAAGCCTTTGAATTCCTACCTCCAACATGTGCTCTGTGCTGTTGCTCTTTGTATTAATGTTTCAGAATTGCTATGATTGAACTGATGTGTTGGGCAGATGTGGCTTAGAAGAAGCAGTAGCCACTGCTGTTCGTATGGGGAAGCCGTTTCTACCCCGGTTTCCTATGGAAGTACAGGGTGGGTGTCTCGCTGTCTGTTTGGCTCCTCCCTTCCTCTTCCTTTCCAGGAATATTTTTAACCCACAGTTTGGCTAAAAGTGCCCCTGAGAGGCAACTACTGGCCTTAGGGGTTATTAAATGGCTGTGGGTTGTGTCAAAAATAGGTCACAGATGACTACAGGAAGACCTTAGTGAAGTCCTGCAGCAGGAAAACTTGCAGATGAGCCCAACCCTTATGGGCTGCCAGAGGGCTTATATGGGAGGGACACAGCTGGAGAAAGGGCCTGGCTGTGGGTAGAACACTGCATGGAGATGAGCACTTACAGCCAGTCATGACACACATCCTTCAGAAAGTGGGGTGTGTTAGTTCTAGTGATCCTTGTGACCACCTGATTTTTACTTCCCACCCTGCCCTTCGTTAGAGTGTGTGGAAATCTGCAAGAATCCAGGTTTGCCTGGTGTTACTGTGGCATGGCTCTGTCTTGCTCTGCCTTGGATTTTCAAGAGGTGCTGTATCTGTAATGTGATTAATAATGTTCAGGAGCTCCAAAATCTGCTTTGAATCCCTCAGGAAGCTCTTGGCGTGCTGTCAGGGCCTTTAGCAGGGCACTGTCCCATAGCTTCTTCTCAGACCCTGCAAAAGGTAGTTCCACATAGTGCCAAATCAATAAACCTCTCCCCACTCCTATTGGTGAGGGCGATGCCTTTGTACTGAAGTGAAGGGGAGGGGGTTTCTGTAAGCTTTGCTCCCAGCCTGCTTGCAAAGCTTTGTTTTCTTTTCCTCATCCCACCCTGTATAACAGATCTGAGCAGCGGGTGTCAGCTGTTGTCTCCTGTACCTGTGTGTATTTATATGGCCTGTATGGAGGAGTCCTTGAAGGGAATACAGCAGAAGTAATTGCTTAGTGTTGTTTCTCAGTGACATGATTGAGGTTGGGCATAGGGCTGAGGGAACCGGTCCAGAGAAGAGCAGGGAAAGAAGGAAGGAGATGACAGTGCTGCAGGGGGTGGAATTACTGCAGCAGCAGCTGAATAATATGAAGGTTTTATGCATATCAAGGGAGGTTGAAGCATTGCTGTTGGGGTGTGTGGCTCAGTGTCACAGGGGGATGGCATGCCTGTGGAAAGTTTGCTGTTGCATTTGTCTGCGGGCACACCGCCTTGGCAGCTCGGTGGATGCTCATCAGTAGATGGCAAGAGGGAGATGGCAGCAGGTGCCTCTCTTCCTCAGGGAGAAAGGGTGGAGGGTGGGGAGGTGAAGTGACTTGTTCAAAGCCATCTGGCAAGGCAGTGACAAAGCTCTGGAAGGAAACTGTATCTCTACAACTACCTGAAGGGAGGTTGTAGACAGGCAGAGGTTGGTCTCTTCTCCCAGGCAGCCAGCACCAGAACAAGAGGACACAGTCTCAGGCTGCGCCAGGGGAGGTTTAGGCTGGAGGTTAGGAGGAAGTTCTACACAGAGAGAGTGATTGCCCATTGGAATGGGCTGCCTGGGGAGGTGGTGGAGTCACCATCACTGGAGGTGTTCAGGAGGAGACTTGATGGGGTGCTTGGTGCCATGGGTTAGTTGATTAGGTGGTGTTGGGTTGGTTGATGGGTTGGCTGTGATGATCTTGAAGGTCTCTTCCAACCTGGTCTATTCTATTCTATCTTGGGTGCCTTGATCCTTAGGCAAAGGTGCTGCATAATCTGCCCACTTCCCACAGCTCTACATGTGCTAAGACCCACCCATGAGTTGTTCAAGTGGGACTGCTCATCTTGCTTGATCCACTTTGGTTTCTGGAGGGGAGAACATGGGGAAATAAGATCAACAGCAGAATTAAATTGGAGGAAACAGTTTCTGTATCATTCCTTTGAAACTGATGGGGCTGCTTGTGCAGGTCATCCCTCTCTGAAGGGAAAAGTCCTTCAAAACCAACTCTGCTTCATTGCTTCTGCATTGGTGAGTATACCTCAGGTCTGTAAGGCATCCCCTTGGCTGCAATGAGATAGGAGAGTTGGTTAGAAAATGGTTCTCAACTTTCCTTTGAATATGATGTGCTCAAAGTAGTTAAACTCTCTTGTTAGTGCTGTTAGTTGATCTCCAGGGGGGTGTCTGTGTAAACAAACTGCAAGCAAACCAAACCTCTCTGGCTCTGCATGCTGCACCTTTGCTGCAGCTATTGCCTGGTGGCTGCTTAAGAATGCCAGCAGAGATACTTAGCTTTAAAATGATGCTGAAAGATGCCTGTTAAATAGATCCTATAACCATGCACAGCTGTAAGGGCTCCTGAAGACCCTCTTCACTCACTTGGAGGGCATCACTCCTGTTGGTGGTATTATTCATCCTCCTTTTTCTTAAAAATGCTAATGCAAGGATTTGGGAAGAGGCTTCCTTTTCTCATTGGAGTCTGCCCTTGCTTAAAACCAACTGTTCAGTGATACCTGCTTTCATTTTTCCTAAATGCTTTATTAATGCTAACAGCTTGGGAGAGACTTGCAGCCCAGAAAGCCAACTAGATCCTGGGCTGCAGCAGAAGTGTGGCCAGCAGGGCAAGGGAGGTGATTCTCCCCCTCTGCTCAGCCCTGGGGAGACCCCACCTGGAGTACTGCCTCCAGTTCTGGAGCCCCTATGACAAGAGGAATATGGAGGTGCTGGAAGGTGTCCAGAGAAGGGCCACAAGGATGAGCAGAGGGCTGGAGCACCTCTCCTGTGAGGACAGACTGAAGGAGTTGGGGCTGTTCAGTCTGGAGAAGAGAAGGCTCCAAGGTGACCTCATTGTGGCCTTCCAGTATCTGAAGGGGGCTACAGGAAGGCTGGGGAGGGACTGCTCAGGATCTCAGGGAGTGATAGGACTAGGGGGAATGGAATGAAGCTGGAGGTGGGGAGATTCAGGCTGGAGGGGAGGAGGAAGTTCTTCCCCATGAGAGTGGTGAAGCCCTGGAATGGGTTGTCCAGGGAGGTGGTTGGGGCCCTGTCCCTGGAGGTGTTTAAGGCCAGGCTGGCTGAGGCTCTGGCCAGGCTGATCTAGTGTGGGGTGTCCCTGCCCATGGCAGGGGGGTTGGAACTAGCTGATCCTTGTGGTCCCTTCCAACCCTGACTGATACTATGATACTATAACATTTCCAGAAGCAGGCATCTGGCTGTTTCTGTTTGGAGGAGTGTGTGGGTGAGCCCTGGAGACTTTCATGTGTGGAGGGCTGCATGTGGAGCTGATAGGAATGGAACGAGCTGTGGAGGCATGACTTCAGGCAAAGGCTGTGCAGGTGCTCTCTGCTGGATGATGTGAAGGTCCCACTGGTGGGTCTGTGCAGACAGATCAGCCTGTGCTCTATGATGTGTTATCATAAATGCTTTAATCTTGACTTCAGTGTGTGGTGGGTTGAAATTTCCCCCTCCCCCCAGCATTAGATTTGCCAGACCAGCTCAGTTGGAAGTGAATGAAAACTACCACACAGTGCTTGGGCTTTTAAGAGTTGTGGCAGTTAGGTTTCTTTACTAATACAAATGCACCTCACTGACTTGCATGTCAGCAATGCAGGAGCACAGATGTAGTGATGTATTTAGGCACAACAGTGCCAAATGTCTTTCTGTGTACTCCAAGAACAGTTCCAGGCCAGCTGATCTGAAGACAGATGAAGCTGGGGGAGTGCTCTAATGGACTGCTTTGAGCTTTGGATCATACTTTGCTGTTGGGAGGTTTTGGAGATTAGCTGGCAAGCTGCTTCTGTTGTGAAAGCATGTCAGAGCAACGTGCTGCTGAGGGATGCAGGGTTATGTGGCCTGTGGCAAGGCCAGTGCAAGGCAGAGGCTACTGGCTGCAGGCTGAGGTGCTTCAACAGCTACAGCTGGGAGGGAAATTTGGTGTGTGCATCTTAAGCATACAAGTGCCATGGACACAGCTGATGATAACAAAGTTAGTAGCTGTGGAAGTGCCAGTGGAGCTGGTACTCCAGAGCTGCTCTGAGAGATCTGGGGGCCCAATTACTGTTAGTTTTCAAAGGAAGCCAAGTGTGCAAATTTCTTTGGCACCATCAGAAATCTTAGCCTGAAAGTATGCACCTGAGGGGGTTGTCCCTGTCAGAGCTCCTGGGACGTGATGGACTTGGCAGGCTCATATGTCCCAGACACTGACATGTACCTTAAGGAGTTTTATGCTTCCCCCATAACGTCACAGAGTCACAGAACAGTTTCAGCTGGAAAAGTCCTTCCAGATCAAGTCCAACCATTATGTAGCTCTACCAAGTCTGGTGCTACACCATGTCCCTCAGCACCACATCTCTTTGTCTTTTAACCCCCTCCAGGGATGGGTATTTAACCACCACTCTGGAGGGTCTAGTCCAATTTTTGAGAACCCTTTCTGTCAAAGAGTGTCTTCTAATATCCAGTCCAAACCTTTCCCAGTGCAGCATGAGGCCATTTCCTCTTGTTGTAGGGAGAAGAGACCAACTGTCACCTCAGTCCAACCTCCTCTTAGTTGTAGAGAGTGAGAAGGTCTCCCCTCAGCCTCCCTTTCTCCAGAGTAAACAACCCCAGTTCCCTCAGCCACTCCTCATAAAACCTGTTCCCCAGAGCCTTCAGCTTCCTTGCCCTTCTCTGGACCCACTGCAGTAGCTCCATGTCTTTCAGTAGTGAGGGCCCCAAAATGAATCCCTGTACTCAAGGAGTGGTTTCACCAGTGCTGAGTGCAGGGGCATGATGGTGTCCCTGGCCCTGCTGGTCACACTCTTCCTGATACAAGCTGGGATGTTGTTGGTCTTCTTGGCCACTTGAGCACACAGAGGCTTATGTTCAGCCAGGTGTTGGTCAACACCCCTGGCTCTTTCTCTGCCAGGCAGCTCTCCAGCCACTCTTCCCTAAGCCTTGAGTGTTGCATGGGGTTGTTGTGACCCAAGTGCAGGACTTGGCACTTGGCTTTGTTGAATTGCCTGCAGCTGGCTGCAGTTCATTGATCCAGCCTGCCTAGGTCCCTCTGCAGAGCTTTCCTACCTTCAAGCATACCAGCACTTCCTAGCTTAGTGTCATCTGCACACTTACTGCAGGTGCACTCAATCCTCTTGTCCAGGTCATTGCTAAAGACATTAAAGGGAACTGGCCCCAGTCCTGGGCCTGTTTGTGATCCTTGCCACCCTTGCTCACACTGTTGATCCAGGAGGCTCTGTGCCTGCCTTCTCAGCACTGCAGTCTTGTTCCCTTTTCAGCATTTTCACAGAATCAGCCAGGTTGGAAGAGACCTCAGGTCCAACTGATCACCCAGCCCTAACTCATCAACTAGACCATGGCACCAAGTGCCTCATCCAGTCTCTTCTTAAACACCTCCAGGGATGTACACCTCACCACCTCTCTGGGCAGCCTGTTCCAATGGGCAGTCTCTCTTTCTGTGAAGAACTTCTTTCTAAGATCAAGCCTAAACTTCCCCCTGTGCAGCTTGAGACTGTGTCCTCTTGTTCTGTTGCTTGTTGCCTAGGAGAAGAGACCAAGCCCATCATGGCTACAACCACCTCTCAGTCCATGTTCTTATGCTTGTGGGCATAAGTCTTCACTGCAGCAGCAGGCAAAGGGCCAGCTCTCAAGCCCCCTCACTGTCATTTTAGGAGATATTAAGGCCACCAGGAAAGAATGGAGGGAAGCCTTTTTTACCAAAGGCTTCTCTTTGTGCTGATGTGAAAGTATAACTCTTCCCCCACATGCTGACTTCTGCTCATTATATCAGCCATGACAGCAAACTTTCAGGTTCTTTGACCTAATGGGATCTGGGTATTTTTATTGCAGAAGCCAGCTGCCTGAAGCTCAAACCAGGTGGCTCCAGCATGAGATGCAGCCAGTACTATTAGCTGTGTGTTACTGATGGCAAGGACTCTGTTCTGGTCAGCTGTCAAGTTGCCCACATGGCCTCCTCTGCACAACCCTCTGACTGACCTCCTCTGCACGGTGACTGTGGTTGTTGCTTATGCTTTCTCTTGCCTGCTCTGTGAGGTGTGTTATATATGTGAGTTATCACTGATGAAGCTTGTTTTTTTTCCTCAGGGCCCAGCAAAATCAGCTGATGAAGCTGGCAGAGTTGTTTAACTTGCAAAGCATGTGGATCTGCAGCAGGTTTTCCCTGGGGTCTGCATGGACTGGTCCTTGCTTTATGACCCAGCCCGGTGGCTGTGGTGCCCCTGCCTCTGGTTGTTGTCGTGTGCTGCAAGGGTGCTTCTCACTCTGGGCTGAGGGGTGGAGGCAGTTGTGGTATTTGTTGTGGTGGGGCAGAGGGAAGTGGAAGGGAGGGAGGTGAAGGGTGAGAAAGGGGAAAGCCTCTGCTTTTCAGGGGCTCTTCCAGGTGCCATTGGGAGGAGCAGCACTGGCTCCTGGGACCTCTGCTGCAGGACAGGCTGTGCAGTGGTGGGGCATGCCATCCCCACCCTCACAGGAGTGGCTGTCTTCAGGTGATCTACACCAACAGTGCTAGTGTGGGTGCCAGTGACTCCCATGTTTCTCTGGGCCTGAGCTGAACTCAGAGGAGAAGTGGGAACAGGAACCTCTGTGTTGTACAACGAGCTGCTCACGGCCAAGTGATTTCTCCAGGGTGAAGTCTGCTCTGTTCAGGTGTAAATTTCCTAATTTGTACTCTTCTGTTGACTAAGTAGAAAGCTGCAACCCCAGATCCATGACTTCTGTGGTGTAAGTCTGCTTTAGCTGGAAAAATATTGTGGCTAACATGCATAGTTCTGGGGTTCTGTAATTGGAATCTGATGAAGTCTTGCTCTGGAAAACAGATGTGGAGATAACACACACCTGGCAGCGTGCACTGGCTGAGAGCAGTGACTGCCTGAACCTCTGTTTCCTCCTCTTGGAGGAACAGATATCTGCACAGTGAAGCTTCTGATTGTAAGTCCTGTACACATGGTTCATTTCCTTGCACCCACTGCAGAGCCTTCTCCAGAGCCCTCAGGCTGGGAGGAGAGGCTGTGGGGTGGGATTCTGGTTTTGACTTTGCTAGTGGCGAGCAACAGCCTCCTTGGGAATTCAGTTTTGCCTCTCAGTGATTATCTCCCAAGGTTACAAAGGCTTCATAATAGTCCCCAAGGCCCTTCTGGTGGCCAGATCTACACTCTTAACAAATCTCTTTTCACTGTGTGCTGCACCTTGGCTACAAAACATGTAGGCTGTTCTGGTTTCTGGAATTGCAGCTTCTTCTTTAGTACTTCTGTCAGCGTGTGGCTGAACCCTAGTGATATCCCCTGAAAAAAGCAAGAGTGCATTTTCCATGGTAGCTGCCACATGGCCTTACTGCTGGGTCTGAATTAGCTGAAATGGTTGCACACACCATTTATCTGGAGTAAGGAAGGAGGCTGTGAGGGCTGGATGTGGAGGAGAGCTATTCTGAGGTCTGTATAGAGGCTTTTTGCTGAGTTTAACCAGCAGAATGTGTCATCCTCAGAAAGTGTCTTTCCCCTGTGCCTGCTTGGCAGATGTGTGTGTGTGTTATTAAACAGATGCAGACACTCCTGTCATTTTAAAACAGAGTAGTGTTGCTTGCTCTCTGACTTTCCTAGCCCAGCAGATGGATTTGGAGGCTTTGCAGAACTGAGGAGATTTTCTTCAGAAATGGTAGAAGAGGACAAAGTCTGAGGGCATCCAAGCTTGTGTTTTCTGCTTAGGATTGGAGTTGTAAAGTTTGCCCTTGAAGGGCTGTCACTGGCTGCCCTCTCTGTGGCTCCCACTATTGTTCCAGTGAATTGGCTTCACTGGAAAATTAGGCAGGCTGCAGGAATGCTATCACTGCAGGGACATCCTGGATCTGTACTGAATTTGGTCTGGCAGGGACCTTGGCTCTCTGGGGCCAGTTCTGTTTAATATCAATGATTTGGATGGGAGGGTTGAGTGCACCCTCAGCAGTTCTGCAGACAACACTAAAGTGAGCAAGCATGCTGATCTGCTGGAGGGTAGGAAGACACTGCAGAGAGATCTGGGCAGGTTAGATCAATGAGCTAAGGCCAATGGAATGAGGTTTAGCAAGACTAACTGCTGGGTCCTGCACTCTGGTCACAACAACCCCAAACAACACTTATAGGCCTGGGGAGGAGTGGATAGAAAGCAGCCTGGCGGAAAAGGGCCTGGGGGAGCTGGTAGACAGCTGGCTGAACATGAGGCAGCAGTATGCTAAGGTGGCCAAGAAGGCCAATGGCTTCCTGGCCTGTGCCAAAACCTGTGTGTCCAGCAGGGCTAGGGCAGTGATTGTGTCCCTGTACTTGGCCCTGCTGAAGCCACAGCTACTGTGTTCAGTTCTGGGCACCACAGCATAAGAAAGACATTGAGGTCCCAGAGTGTGTCCAGAGAAGAGCAATGAAGCTGGTGAGGAGTTTGCAGGGCATGTTGTATGAAGAGTGGCTGAGGGAACTGGGGTTGTTTAGTCTAGAGAAGAGAAAGCTAAGGGTAGATCTTACTGCCCTCGACAACTACCTGAAAGGAGGTTGTAGTGAGGCTGGTGCTAGTCCCCTCCCAAATAACTAGTGATAGCACCAGAGGAAATGGGTGCAAGGTGTGCCAGGCAAGGTTTAGATTGGATACTAGGGAAAATGTCTTTGTTTGGAAGAGTGGTGAGGAGTTGGAACTGGCTGCCCAGGGTGGTGGTGGAGTTGCCATCCCTGGAGGTGTCAGAGAAGCTTGTAGATGTGGTGCTTCAGGATAGTTTCATGGTAGATGGGTTACAAGTGGACTCGACGATCTTCCAGCCGTAACGATTCTGCGGCTACCTGTGGCACTGCCCCTGTGTTGTGTGATCTGTGTCTTGTGGTCTGCCCTGGGGTGTGTCCTCTTCAACATCTTCATCAATGACCTGGATGAGGTGATGAAGTGCCTGTTCATACAGTTTGCAGATGCACTAACCTGGGTGACCAGCTGATAGACTTGAGGGCAGGGCTGTTGTTCAGGGAGCTATACACAAGGCAGGAGAACTGAGCTGACAGGAACACTCTGAAATCCAGTGAGAGCAAGGAAAAAGTCCTGCACTTCAGACAGAAGAGCCTCTTGCAATGCTCTGGGCTGGAGATTGCCTTCCTGGTGGGCAGCACTGCTGGAAAGGCCCAGGGGGCCCTTGGTGGGAAGTGAGGCGCCCATGGGCCAGGAGTGTGCCAATGCTGTGAAGAAAACCAACCATACCCAGGACTGTATTAACAGAAGCACAGCAGCAGAGTGAGCAAAGTCATTATCCCACTCTACTCAACACTTAGATCCCATCTGATACACTGAGTCCCATTCCCCAATACAGGAAAGGCATGGCTAACCTGGGGTACCTTCAGCAGTAGGCCAGGTCTCTGCAATGAATGCTGAGGGAGCTGAACTTCTTCACTCTCTGGAAGAGACTGCTTCATGGACATCTTGAAAAAACAGCAGGAGATGATTGGGAAGATGGAGCCAAGTTCTGCACTGTTGTGCACAGCAGAGTAGAAAGGCAGCTCCAGAGAGTTCCAGCCTGTCTTCTCTTGTGAGGTCTGTAGTGCAGTCCTTACCACTGAAGTGCTTCTCTCGGCATGTTCCTCTGGTGCTCAAAGCAACAACTGAAATATTTTTTCACACATTACTTCTCTGGAAACCATTGAGAGAACTTCTTTACACTTTGCAGCATCTACTTGTACAAGGAGACAGTTCAGTGCACTGCTTTAGTGTCTTGGATGCAGGTAGGATGCCGGAAAGAAAGAGCTAGGCATGAGCAGCCTCAGTCTATGGTACTCTGAGAGCTGTGTGTGGAGTGTTCAGGTTCAAGCTTCTAGTCTGGAGTGCTGCCTGTCCCTCCACTGGTCCTGTGCTCTGCTGAGCTGCAAGCTAGCAAATTAACTGAAGAGCAGCAAACCCTCACCATGTGTGTTGCAAACAGGGTTTGCTTTCCAGGGTTTTCCTTGGCTGTCGGGGTGACGTGTGGGCACCTCCGGCAATTAGGCACGTGCAGTGCTTGTGGTTTGCAGCCTCATTTATCTCCGCTTACTCTTCCTGCAGAATCATGTTACACAAGCTAAATGTTGCTTTTTTGGACTTGCAAGTCATAGCTGTAGCTTCATTTGCATTTGTGTGGAGTTTGTTTGTTGAACTTTGGAGCTGTGCCTGGAGAGGACGGAGCCTTTCTGCTGTGTCTTGTGCTCACCTGCCATCCCTGCTTCAGAAGTGAGTTTATTGCTCTCTACTTCTCTTGACACCTTAAGAAGACCAGGCAACAGCAGATGTTTTGGTATTTGCACAGCAGACTGCTTCTGGTGGTGGTTGTTGACCTTGTCATGCCTTTGGGAAGTGGTGGTGGGGAGGAAAGGAACGGGAAAGCAGTGAGCTGGGGCAGGTAAAACTGCTTGGGCAGTTACCTAAGGGGCTTCCATTCAAATACACACAAATGAAGTGTCAAACCATGAGGAGGAGGTGGAAAGAAGCTGGGGGAGGGATGGAAACCAGTTCAGTTGTAAAACATGCTACCACAGGCCTCAGCAGTGACTTTTTTGATGTGATGAGTTCTGCCTGGCAGAGCTTGCACAGGAAGGTTTGTGTGTGGGATCAGAGCTTGTAGGAGGCAGGAAACTGAACTACTTCTCCCAGATTTCTTCATGGTGCAGAAGAGAAGAATTGTGTGAATGAACTAAGTATCTCTATTCCAGGGTGATGCTATTAGCTCTGCTTCTGACAGCTCCTGCTGTCTCTCCCTTGATTTGCTTTGGCTGTATGCATCAAACACCTTAAGCAGTGAGGTGATTCTGCTTTCTGGAGCTGGTTTTGGTTAAAGAAGTCTTGTTGGTGCTCGGTGCCAAACCAAACCTCCCCTCGTGCAACTTGAGGCCATTTTCTCTCATCCTCTCACTTGTTACCAGGGAGAAGAGACCAGCCACTGCCTTGCTCCAGCCTCCTCTCACGTGGTTGTAGGGATTGCTTGTGTCCAGTTCCCTCAGCCACTTCTCACCAGACCCTTTCTCCAGACCCTTCACCACAGTTGTTGCCTTTCTCTGGACCCAGTCCAGCATCTCAATGTCTTTCTTGTAGTGAGGGCCCCAAAACTGAACCCAGGATGCCTACAGGGCTATGACATTGGGCATCCCTGAGATGTGGTGGGATGGATCCTGTGACTGGAGGGTGGGAATGGATAGATACAAGCTCTTTAGGAAAGACAAGCAGCTCTGGAAGGGAGCAGGAAGAGCTGCCACAGTCATGCCCAGCCTCCAGGTGGTGTGCCCCCTGACTCTCATTGTGGAAGGCAGCTAAGCAGCATTTGTTGCAGCTGTGGCTTGCCTCCTGCTGATATGATGGCTCTGTGTTGGTACTGTGGGCTCATCTTGGCTTTTATCACTGTCTGTTTATGGCCAGGCAGCTGTGGGTTGGCTCTGGCTGTGCTGGTTGCTATCATTGCCAGATTAATACCAGAGCAAGGATCTGTCTGTCCTGTTCAGTCATTCCAGCAGTGTAACAGCATGGTTAGCTGGCCTTGCTTTGCTGGCTGTTGTGTGGCCCATGGCTGTTCTGAGTGCCTTGTCTGCCTACTGAGGTGTGTAAATAATTGCCTTTCTCATCACAGTGCTGCTTTAAATGCAGTCTGTTGATACAATGCCTTTGTGTGGATTTGATCAAGTCTTGGATCTGCCTGGGATTATTAATTCTCTATTATAATTTAGGAGGCTCTGTCTTTCTCCTGGAGTCTCTACCAAAAGGTCCTGGAGCCTTTGGTAAATGTTCAGCAGTTACTAAGGCAGTAGCAGAGCTATGAGTTGTGTGTGTGGCTTGTCTGCACAGGCAGAGTCTCACCATATCAGCATGCACTGGGTTTGGGGCTGGTTTTGAAGCCTTGCAATGCAACAGTTTCTCTTGGAAAATGCCAGGGGTTTGTAAAGTCCTTTTTGTTCAGTGCTCCTGGAAGGCTTGCAGTTTTGAAAGCAATTCTGTGTGTGAAAGAGCTGTAGGTGTCAGGTGAAGAGTCTGCATGTCTTGGTCTGCCTATACACATAGCCTGGAGAAGAGGAGGCTCAGGGGAGACCTCATTGCTCTCTACAACTACCTGAAGGGAGGTTGTAGCCAGGCAACCAGCACCAGAACAAGGGGACACAGCCTCAAGCTGTGCCAGGGGAATTTTAGGCTGGAGATGAGGAGAAAGTTCTTCACTGAGAGAGTCATTGGTCATTGGGATGTGCTGCCCAGGGAGGTGGTGGAGTCCCCATCCCTGGAGGTGTTCAAGAGGGGATTGGATGTGGCACCTGGTGCCATGGTCTAGTCATGAGGTCTGTGGTGACAGGTTGGACTCGATGATCTTTGAGGTCTCTTCCAACCTTGGTGATACTGTGATAGGCAGAGCAGCAGGTTAGGAGACAGAAACTGCAGGGTCTTTCCCACCAGGGACTTGTTGCCTTCAGGTGTGACACCTCCTGAGGCAGGGGGGAGCTTCAGCAGCCATTTGATCTTTTATAGCAGGCCTGGCTGCATCATCAGGGGGATTTGTCCTGGCCACACCTCACCTGAGGTGTGAGTGACTGAAGGTTGTGTCACTGGTGTCTTTCCTTCAGGAGTGGTCGGGTGTTGGAGCAGGCTGCCCAGGGAGGTGGTGGAGTCACCATCCCTGGAGATGTTCCAGAAGCATGAGGGCATGGCACTTTGGGGCATGATTTGGTGGCCATGGTGGTCTTGGGTTGATGGCTGGACTGGATGATCTTTGGGGTCTTTTGCAGCCAGAACAATTCTACCATTCTGTGCTCTGAAGGGAGCAGAAATATTCTTGAATACGGACTTTCTGGGTTTAATGTTTCCCCCCTGTGATTATCTCAACTCTTGGGATATGAATTCCAGGCAGGTGAGTCAGTGTCTTGGAAAGTGCAGCTAGTCATGGTTTTGTCCTTGGGAAGAGCAAGGAAACTTGGGAAGCAGTAAGACATTGGAAGCAGGAAGAGAGCTTCCTGTGCCGCTGAAGTTACGTGGTCGTCGCACGCTTCCCGTCTCTGTGCGGCTCCGACCGAAGAGGATGACAAAGTCACTTAAGCAAGTCATCTGTACTGGAGCCAAAGGTAACAAAGCAGTCTAGTAGCTCCCAAAGTTAGGCTTTAATCACCAAATAAAGCACCATCATGCAGAAGTAGTGGTTGGGTGATGCGGAGTAGCCAGCTTGGCGCTTGTTGAACGCAAAGGAACGCACTGTATCCAGAGCCCCCTGATCAGTGTCACAGCAGCTGCTGCTTTCTGACCTGTGGCATTCAGCCTTGCACTCAGAATCCACTAGAGCTAAAATTAAGTAGCATTTGCCATCTGTTTTTGTAAGAGGCAGAGGCTTGCAGTCCATTTTTTAATAAGACAGTGGATAGTAAAGACTTCAGAGGTGAACTCTGCTGTTGTTGACGCGTTTGAGAATGACACTACAAGTGTGAAGAGCGAAGGCAGAAAGGATCAAACTGCTGATGTCAGCTTGCTCGTTCTTCTGAAAGAGATAAAGCAGGGGCATCTCTTTTTTACAGCACTCCTGATGACTTTAAAAGCCCTTTCCTGGCTTGTGAGAAATACTTGGCAGCCCTGGTAGCACTTCCAACCTTCCACAGCTAATTGCCTCTGCTCTGTGCAGTTTTCTCTCATGCAGCAAGACAGACTCCCTGTCTTAGAGATGCAGGGCTGCACAGCCTGTGTGTACACAGTCCATTCCTTGTATTAGTGTGTTTGCAAGGCCAGCACGGCTTCCAGTGCAACTAAATCATGTTGACTGCTGATGCTGCCAGAAGGCTGTTCAAGCATCAGAGAGCTGCTTTCCTGGGGATTGCCAGAGAAGTCACTTTTTCTCATGAATTGAAGTTTCTGGTTGAGAGAAATCCTCAGGTTTTGCCTGAATACCTTGGCCACTTGCCCATCCTTTGGTACATTTAGAATTTGCTGCTGCTGGCCAAAGGGGTCTTGAAGTGGTTCAGAGGAAAAGGAGCAAGGGGTGCAAGCTGGAGCATAGGAGGTTCCATGTAAATATCACAGTGTCACAGTATCACCAAGGTTGGAAGAGGCCTTGAGGATCATCGAGTCCAACCTGGCACCACAGACCTCAGGACTAGACCATGGCACCAAGTGCCACATCCAATCCCCTCTTGAACACCTCCAGGGATGGGGACTCCACCACCTCCCTGGGCAGCACATTCCAATGACCAATGACTCTCTCAGTGAAGAACTTTCTCCTCACCTCCAGCCTAAACTTCCCCTGGTGCAGCTTGAGACTGTGTCCTCTTGTTCTGGTGCTGGTTGCCTGGGAGAAGAGACCAACCCCTTCCTGGCTACAACCTCCCTTCAGGTAGTTGTAGAGAGCAATGAGGTCTCCCCTGAGCCTCCTCTTCTCCAGGAAAAACTTTCACTGTGAGGGTGACAGAATGCTGGAGCAGGCTGCCCAGAGAGCTTGTGGAGTCTTCTTCTCTGGAGGCATTCAAAACCCTGCTGGATGTGTTCCAGTGTGACCTATTTTGGGTGATCCTGCTTTGGCAGAGGGGGGTTGGCCTGGGTGATTTTTTGAGTTCCCTTCTAACCCCTGATGTTATGTGCTTCTGTGACTAGCGCTGCCTGTTAGTTCAGGATCTGCTCAGACAGTAGATGTTCAGCTAGAAGGGAGGGAGGCTTTAGCAGGTATCTATCAGAAATCATAGCTAATTCTGCCAGAAACCTTTCCAAGGCATCACCTTTCTGTGCCTGTGGTGACACCTGACTAGTCTGGTGTAAATTCACAGCTGAATCCTTTAGACCATCAGCTAGTTTTCCATCCAGGCTGTAACCATTCAGCACAGTCTGGGTCATAGGAAGAGGTGGGGGCAGACATTTTTTGGTAGGCGGGAGAGCATTCCCTGGATGTTGGTGCTGCTTGTATGAGGGAGACCTTTGCCCTGGCATGGCATGGAGTGCCAGCAGGAGCAAACAAAACAGCCTGGGGCAAGAGATACAGGAAAGCTCCTGATGGAGATCAGCCTGGACTAAGTGATACTACTCCAGCCTGTCCTCAATTTCCTGCCCCATCCTGTCTTCCCCTGCCCTGCTGCAGGTTTCCTCTGACCAATCTATGAAATTCAATGATCAGGCTTTGGAGAAAGGTACTTTATACAGACTTAGAGAGCAAAGGACAATGCCAGCCCAACAGAGGAAGCTGTTGCCTATGGGTAAGGGAAAGTGAAGAGAAGAGTACCTTCTGTGAATGGGCAGACTGAGGGAGAGCAGGCAAGGAGCAGTAATACCTTGTGTGGGGCCTGCTGTGACTGGTAATCTGTTGCACAAGCACAGCTCTGCTCTACTGGTGAGATGCTGCCTCGCCTGCCTGGCTCATGAGGTGTAAGGAGCTGTGATAAACCTCACAGCAAAGCTTCTTTTGCCCATACAAAGTCGAGGAGGCTGATATTTGACAAGCAATTACCAGCCATCCATTCTTGCAGTCCCTTTGGGGTTGGGAGAGCATGGCTAACGCCGGGGTGCTCCATGCTGGCTCCTTGACCTGTCCTCTGCCCTTGCTCCTGGGTGGGTTCTCTGCTCTTGTGGTTTGGGGGTGGTTGGTTGGGTTTTTTTTTAGTATGTTCGGCATTGTGGCTTGGTTTCCTTTTCCTGGCTGTGTTTGCTCTGCAGTGATAAGTGACTACTGCAGAGTAGCAAGCAGGGAAAAAGTCCTCAGCAGATTTCCAATGCAACATGAAAGGGTCCTGGAGCGCAGCAGGAGTTGGAAATACCCTGGCAAATTTAGGTCCCTGAGTGCAACTGCTTCTCTGCGTGCTGGCTGTTGCTGTGTGAGCCTCTGTGCTCCTGGGGCGTGCTGTCGAGGTGTGGAACCCAACTGTGCTTTGCTCAGAGGGTGGAGATGACTTTCTCAGGAAGCTCCTTGCAGAGAAAACACTCTCTTTGTGGCACCTGCCCTTAGGTGGCCAGCAGCAGGACAAGGGAGGCACTTGGCTTCCTTCAGAAGTAGCAGGGATAGGGAGGGATTGCTGACTGGGAGTCCGTAGCCAAGTGCTGTGTCCTCCCTCCCCCTCCACCTAGCAGCTGGGAGGCTATCTTAGTACCTCCTCCTGAGTCACCATGCCTGAATTAACATAGGTTTGGCAGTCCCTAGGTGGCAACCCCTCATGCAGTTGCCGCTGCCCCTTCATCATGCAGACAGTGCCTGCAGTTCGCCTGTGAGCCGTGTGGGCTGCCGGGGCTGGGATGGCAGGGCTGCTGTGTAAGAGGCGCAAAAAAGGAGGTAGGAAACACTGTGTTTGTAGCAAGAATCTCTCTAAGCTGGTTGCCTAGGACCTGGTGTACAGGCTGTCTGTAAGCAGGGCTTTCCTTGGGCAGCTGCATTTCGGTTCTGCTGCCATAACCCTGCTTTGCTGGTAGCTGTAGCTCACGACGCTCTGCTCTGTGGTATCTGGCCCAGCCCCGCTGGATCTGGAGGCAAATTGTAAGGGTTTATATGTGGCTCTTCATGCTGTGAGGCTTGGGGGCTTAATGCACAAATTGGTATTAATGCTTTCTTTCAGTTTAGCAGATTGCTCAAAACTAAGGTATTTGTGTTAGGAAGAGTGGAGACCATTCCTAGCTTTAAAAAGAAAGGCAAGTGTCTCATCTTGATTCAGCTGTTGGTGATACAACTGCTTTAAGAGTATCCTGGCTTGAAATGTATGCATGAGTTTGCTTCCCTAGCACACACTGGAGGCAGGGCTATACATTCCCTGCCCAGAGAAGCTGGGTGGCTGTCTTCTGCATTTGCAGAGCCTTGAGAACAGCAATGCCTGAACCTCATTGAATGCTCGGAGTTTCCAGAGTCACAGCAGTGCTGTGAGAATGAAGAGAGAGCTGCACCTAGAAACAAGGCTGGCACATCTAAAAGAAGTTTGATTGAAGTTGAAGGTGAACATTTAGAGTGCTAGCAGGACTTTAAAAACCCAGTTTCCACATAACTCTTCTTGTCCCTTCTGGTGGCTGTATGCCTGTTGGCATCACAGGGTAGGAGCATTGTGTTCTGTTTGCAGCTGAGGATGCTGCTCTCTCCCTTTGTAGAGCATGCACAAAGCAAGCAAGCCATGCTTACTGCTGGCAGCCCCCCCTTTCCCCAGGCTTTGTGCCATGTTTTCTCTAACCAGCTGCTCCTAGTGTGCTTTGTCAACCATAAGGTCTCAAAGTATGAGCCTGGTGTCTGTTGCTTGGAGAACATAAGAATAGCAATTAACAAGTGAGGGTTTCAGTCGTGTTCAAGGTCATGCCAAGAAGAAGAATTGACTCATGTTTGGGGACTGCAGTCAAAAAAGTGTGGTAACTTGTTTGAAGTACCCCTTTCAGGTATCCATGAGAGAAGGAATGGGCATTATAGAGTATTATCCTTCCCTGTCCTCCCCTGGAGCAGCAGGATCTCTGTGTTTTCCCCTTCAATCAAGCAAGACAAAAGCCAATACCTGCTAGAGGGTTTTGTAACCTTTGCAGAGTGTGTGCAAACAGTGTGCCTGTGGTTTGATTTTTCCAGTGGGAAAGGGGAACAGGCACTGCTCTTGAAGGAAGTGCTTCTTGGGATACTGTGACTATTTATTAACTGTTCCTCCTTTTCTTGCCCCAGAAAAGTTTGTCCAGCAGACCTTCTTTGTTTGGAAGTCCTTGGTTTTCCCTGAGAAGACTATGGCACTTGGAGTGCTTCCAGAGGACACTGGAACACCACAAATGCTGCCAAAAGCCATCTTAGACCATGCCAGCACAGAACTGTCAGTGAATAGATGGGGCTGTTGTAGTGTCTTTGTTTCTGCTGTTTCAGATGCTCTTATTTCCATAGCCTGCCTTACAATAGATAATCAGTAGCTGAGTTTAGGAGGAGATGTGGCCTTGGAGAATGTTAAAGCATTATTACATTGCCACTGCTTTTCTCACTGTCAAGCTGTGTGAAGTTACTAAAGAGCTGTTCAGTACTTGACCTCAAGTTCAGTTCCTGTGGCAGGATATCAAGAAGCATTTTAATAGCCATTTTATTGCTGAAGGGTGCTTTCCCAAAGGAGAGCTCTAGGTTACAGACAAGAGCGTGAAATCACAAATGCCAGATTGGTGTTCTCCTCATCAGACTCTGTTCTCAGCTGTTGGCAATGCTAGAACTGAACACATTTTCATCTTTCTATGGTGTGGCTCCCTGTGACTCTCTGAGGCTTGCTTTAAGACCAGCAGCAGGTTGCAGCTCCTGGAGCTCTGCAGCTGGAAGAGGTGGTGGTGGTGCTACCCGAAAAGGAGCTTGTTTATGCAGTGTGCTGTCTGCTCTAGGTCTGGGCCATCCTGCACTCTGATGTTGCTCCTACCACAGAATTGTGGGGTCTTTTGGAAATGTTTTCAGCTAGTTGCTAGCCCAGTTTGATCAGAAGCTATACAAAGGTGTTACTTGGATTTTATTTTCCATTGTGGCTGCAGTTCTTACTCCATAAGCAGTGGGCCTCTTTTGACATGGACCTACCAGCTGTTTTCTCATTTTCTGAAAACAAACCCCTGCGTATCTGCAAACTTTGCATTGATTACAGTCTTTCTTTTTTTCCCTCCCTATTCAGTGAGTGACCTCCAAGAAGAGGGCAAAAATGCTATCAATGCACCAATGAACCCAAGCACTGTGGACATCCATCCAGAAGACACACTATTAGGTAAAGTATTTGTGCTACAGACTTCAACTAAGTGATTATTAATGAAGGTGGCCACTGTGACCCCCCATATCCTTTGCTTTACTGCTGATCATAGAGTGCTCAGTTGAAACTGAGAGAATTTGGCATGAGAATTGAGAACTGTTGCATGTCACACAGAGGGTACAAATCAGAAGGGACAAAAATGGCATTTAAAGAACGGCATCAACTATGCAGATACCTAAACCAGACAGGCTATGGGAAACTGACTTGTTCATGAATTGAGAGGGAGCTGGAGTTCATCTGTCATCATCCTAAAGGGAGATAGGAAGTTGAAGCTTTCAAAGAAATAGATAAAAAATACTGCTGAATCTATCCACAAAAGATTTACTTCAGTTCCATTAAGCCATTGGCCAAGTGCATCTCAGACATCCTTCTTTGACAGGGAAGTGTTGTCGTCTCTGTGTGTCGACAGTGTCATAGAATCAGTCAGGCTTGGAAGGGACCACAAGGATCAGCTAGTTCCAACCCCCCTGCCATGGGCAGGGACACCCCACACTAGATCAGCCTGGCCAGAGCCTCAGCCAGCCTGGGCTTAAACATCTCCAGGGACAGGGCCCCAACCACCTCCCTGGACAACCCATTCCAGGGCTTCACCACTCTCATGGGGAAGAACTTCCTCCTCACCTCCAGCCTGAATCTCCCCACCTCCAGCTTCATTCCATTCCCCCTAGTCCTATCACTGCCTGAGATCCTGAGCAGTCCCTCCCCAGCCTTCCTGTAGCCCCCTTCAGATACTGGAAGGCCACAATGAGGTCACCTCGGAGCCTTCTCTTCTCCAGACTGAACAGCCCCAACTCCTTCAGTCTGTCCTCACAGGAGAGGTGCTCCAGCCCTCTGATCATCCTTGTGGCCCTTCTCTGGACACCTTCCAGCACCTCCACATCCCTCTTGGAATAGGGGCTCCAGAACCGGAGGCAGTACTCCAGGTGGGGTCTCCCCAGAGCTGAGCACAGGCTGCTGGCCACACTTCTCCTGATGCAGCCCAGGCTCTGGTTGGCTTTGTGGGCTGCAAGTGCACACTGAGAGCTCCTGTTGAGCTTCTCCCCCAGCACCCCCAAGTCTCTCTCCTCAGGGCTGCTTTCCAGCCAGTCCCTGCCCAGCCTGGATTTGTGCCTGGGATTGCCTCGACCCAGCTGCAGGACCCTGCCCTTGGTCTTGCTGAACCTCCTGAGGTTGGCTTGTGCCCACCTCTCCAGCCTGTCCAGGTCCCTCTGGATGGCCTCCCTTCCCTCCAGCTGTCTGCTGCACCACACAGCTTGGTGTCATCAGCAAACTTGCTGAGGGTGCACTCAGTGCCACTGTCCATGTCACCCACAAAGATATTGAACAAGCCTGGTCCCAGGGCTGATCCCTGAGGGACTCTGCTTGTCATAGGGAAGTGAAGTGCAAAAGGGCCAAGTCACAGAAAGCCTGTGGCAGAAATCTGTGTTGTGGCTCCCATGGAACCCTTAGACTGCCTTTCCTCAATGCATGTACTACACTGCAGTGCTACAGCTTCACTGCCACAGGTTCAACTGCTACAAGTTCACCACTCACTGCAGTGCAGGTTTGGTGAAAAGTGGCTGAAAAGCTGCCCAGTAGAGAAAGACCTGGGGGTGCTGACTGACAGCCTGCATGGACTGAAATGGCCAAGAAGGCCAACAGCATCCTGGCCTGTATCCAGAGTAGTGTGAACAGCAGAACTAGGGAAGTGATCATGCCCCTGTACTCAGCACTGCTGAGGCACTACCTGGAGTACTGGGATGAGTTTTGGGGCACTCACTACAAGAAAGACCTTGAGGTGTGGGAACCTGGCCAGAGAAGGGCAATGAAGCTGGTGGAGGGGCTGGAGGACTTCTGAGGAGTGAGTGAGGGAACTGGGCTTGTTTCATCTGGAGAAGAGGAGGCTGGAAGGAGACCTTCTCACAGGAGTGTCCCCAGGTGATTGCTTCTGGGTACCACTAAAAGTATGTATGAGTTTAGAAGACGTAGGACCACTCCTGAAGGCCATCAGTGAGCCTTAAGCAGTGTTCTGTGGAGAGGTGTTTACAATCATGGGTCGAATCTTGTTCAGGGTTTCAGTTAGCAGCAGTTTGGGTGTGTAGTGGGTGTCACTTCCTTCTGACTAGATTGCCTGACTCATCCTAGGCAGTAATGAGGAAGTAAAGAGTTAAGAGCAGCACAGAAATTCATGTATTTGGTAGTTTGTGGACGTTTGTCAAGTGTGTTCAGACAGCAGAGTCTTGGGTTTTGTTGTGAAGATTGGGGAGCCTGGACAGCGCTGAACCCAAACGCCCAGAGGAAGTCTAAGACAAGCAGTTAGATGGTAGAGTCCTCCATGCAGTGTGGCAATAGCCTGACCAACAGTCACACCAAACCCCCTCCTTTGTTGTCATGCTGGAAAGAACTGAGAAATCAGTAGGAAAACAGGATTCTGTAGGGCCTGTCAAGATGCAACTGAGGAGAAATCCGTGGGGTTTAGTTGGAAGGAATTTCCTCAGGTAGCTGTTAGCTGCCACCCATCCTTGTGTGCCTGCTCTGTAGTAGCCAAGGTTTGCTCTCCAATGAAAGGAACAAATCTAACCAAGATCACAGCTACCACTTGGCTGCTAAAGGAGCTAAACTGAAGGGTACAGGGAGAGAGATAGGCTACCTGGAAGCAAGCACCAGTACTTGGAATGTGAGGCTTGCTCCAGCTGCTTCCTGAATCCCAGTGTCCATACCTATGGTAGCAGGTACACATGTGAGGGTGGTTCTCCCCAGGGCTGTCAGATTGTTAGTCTTACTGAGCTTAAGTTGGTTTGCTACCAACACTTCTGTAGCAAATCATCCCTTCTAAAGGTTAATCTTATTCATGCTTGTTGTGGTTGTCCTGCTGGCTGTTGACAAACACTCTCCATCTCTCTTCATCTCCTAGCAAAAGAGGAAATAGAAGACACTGCACCTGAGAGATCTAGTTTGTATTTTTCCCCCATGCACAAATACAGCTTGGAGTAGTTTTCATTCTCCAGCTTAACCAGAGCTTAAGGAATTAATGGACTCAGGGCTGCATGCATGGTCAAACTTCAGGGAGCCAGGGAGTGGAGGCACAAGCTGTCAGCCCGAGTCTCAGCAGCTGCGCTGAGCGTAGTGCCATCAGCTTGCTCTACTCCTGAAGATGGTGTAATGTGGGACAGATATTTTCAAACAGAAAGGAAATACAAATGGAGGAGAGGGAGAAAGGTAGTTTACTGCACTTCATGGCATGTTGATATTAACATGCCTCACAGGGTACAGAGGGCAGTGATTTTCCTGAGGTATTCTGCACATGGCAGGGTCTGAGCTGGGGATGGTCAGTGGAAACCATCTTCTTTTAGGGAAGTTAAGGTTCCATTGTCTTCCTCTGTGTGTCTAAATCTGACTGACACTTTGATCATCAGATAGTTCCTTGCTGATGACTCTACACTGTCATTTCTTGATCAGCTGACGGGCCGGTTCATGGTTAGGAATGGCTGCAGGATTTCAGCAGTGTGCATTTAAAGTGGATCTCACTAAAGTTTCCCATTTTACTTGGACAGAGGAGAATGAGGAACGCACTATGATTGATCCCAACTCAAAAGAGGACCCCAAGTTCAAGGAACTGATCAAGGTAGGAAACTGCTGTTACGTCCTTCAAACCTTTAACTAGTGAGATGGAGTCTACAAGAGAACTGCTGAGGAGTCATTTGTTACTGAAGTATGTGTGAAAACAAAGCTCAACAAGGTAAGGCTGGAAGCAACACTGAGAGAAGCAAGCAAATCCTAGAAGTCAGAGTTCTCTTGGTAGTTCTGGAGTAAAGTTCCATTGTTCATTTATAGTCTTGCTGAACAGAATGAAGAATCACATTATTCAGAGGCTGAGCCAAAGTGGACTGAGTTAGGGTTTGTTACAAACTAGCTAGGATGTGTTTCAGCCTCTAGAACTTCCTAACCAAAGGGCATTTGGGTTGGACATAGTCCATATTTTATACAGTGTGCCTCGCTAAACAGATGTCTGAGTTTTAGAACAGCAGTCTCTGGTTTTGTTTGTTGCAAAGACTGTGAGCCTGTGAGTTCTGGGCTCCTCAGTTTAGGAAGGAGGTTGACTTGCTGCACTGTGTCCAGAGAAGGGCAACAAAGTTGGTGAGGGGTTTGAACACAGCCCTGTGAGGAGAGGCTGAGGGAGCTGGGGTTGCTCAGCCTGGAGAAGAGGAGACTCAGGGGTGACCTTATTGCTCTCTACAACTACCTGAAGGGAGGTTGTAGACAGGCAGAGGTTGGTCTCTTCTCCCAGGCAGCCAGCACCAGAACAAGAGGACACAGTCTCAGGCTGTGCCAGGGGAGATTTAGGCTGGAGGTTAGGAGGAAGTTTTACACAGAGAGAGTGATTGCCCATTGGAATGGGCTGCCCGAGGAGGTGGTGGAGTCACCGTCACTGGAGGTGTTCAGGAGGAGGCTTGCTAGGGTGCTTGGTGCCATGGGTTAGTTGATTAGGTGGTGTTGGATGATAGGCTGGACATGATGATCTTGCAAACTGGACTGTGGTTTCTTTGCTGTTGGAGCAGCAGGATTAGCATGAGCAATTCAACTGAAGCAGAGTCGTTGCAGTGAAAAAACCAGAACCACTCTGTGGTGCAGGAAACTGGATCCTGAGATTGGAATTACTTTTAAATTGTGAATTTTGCTGTTGAATTTGATATGAGTTGGTGAGTCTTCCCTGGATGTCCTGTTGAGAGTGATTGCCCATTGGAATGGGCTGCCCGAGGAGGTGGTGGAGTCACCATCACTGGAGGTGTTCAGGAGGAGACTTGATGGGGTGCTTGGTGCCATGGGTTAGTTGATTAGGTGGTGCTGGATGATGGGTTGGATACGATGATCTTGAGGGTCTCTTCCAACCTGCTCTGTTCTGTTCTGTTCTATTCTATTCTATTCTATTCTATTCTATTCTATTCTATTCTATTCTATTCTATTCTATTCTATTCTATTCTATTCTATCAAGATTATATTTCCCAGTTTAGAAGTTTGGAAGCCTTCAGGGGGAAGGAAAACCGAGGCTAGAGCAGCACTCGAGAACACGAGTGAGTGCTTACTGTATGCTGCAGGATCAGACTTCAGCTCACTGCTTCAATTCACACTTGCATGAAGAGAGCAACTTAATGCCAGCTGCACTGGAGAGGCTGGTGCAGGGAAGAGCATGTAACTGGAGATTAATTCTTTGAGATCATCCTCAAAGGAAAGATGTGTCCTGTGGAGTGCCTACTTGAAAATGATGTCATTTAGAGAGTTGCTAATCGTTTGGATGCATCTCAGCAGTTGAGAGCTTTCACAGAGATTCAGCTAGGGAAATATTTATCACTCTGTTGGGGTGAATCTGTAAGGCTTGGAGCTGTGTTGGCAAAACCAGGGTTTGGTAGTGCCAAAAAATGAACAATTTATTCCTTGTTTTCTGTGGTTAATGACATTTTCCAAGAGCCCCAGGGATGGGTGAGAATTAGCTGTGGTAAGTGCTGTACAGAGCAGCCAGCAGAAGAGAGTGCTTGTTCCACAGAATTTCAACTGCAAGGTCTCCACTGACTGGTGAGTGAGGAGATTAATAGATGGAGGTTTTTTAGTTCAAAGTGGTGCTTTCTCTTCTCCCCTTAGAGAGGAATGTGTCAATAGCAGCAGCAGAGCCTTTTGCAATCTGGCAGTATGACTTAGTTTCACTCCTGCCAACCCAAATCTCTTTCAACACCAGTTAGACTTGCCAATGCCACCATTGATTTTGAGTGTTTCTGTTCTGTACTCACATGCAGTTGGGTAAGTGGTTCTCAGTGCAAAGCAGCAGCAGAGATACCTGATACTGACACTGATTTATCCTCTCTTTGTCTCCACAAAATGTTGTTTTAGTTTCTGCTAGCCTCACGCCATAGAAACTACAAGCACAGTGCATTGACCAGCCAGAGCTTGTGTGAGTGTTTGGAAGTGATTTTGACAGAGCCATTGTAACTCTGGAGATGCACTGGAGACACAGGTTGCATAGTGTTGTGGCAACACAGAGACACCCACAGGAAAAAAGCCCCACCAAGCCTAAAATGAGCCTAATTCCTCACTCTTGCTCAAGGGAAGACACAGTGCATCCTGTTGTCGAAGGCTGCTTAGGTTGGGTGCTGAAATAACCACTGTAAATCCTCCTGTACCTATGAAATTTGTCAGGAGCCAGAATGATGCCTGAAAGCATTGTTTGTTATCACCACCCATGGCATTCTAAAAACAGTTGGCCATAACATTAGGATGCATTCAATTCAGTTCCCTTTGCAGCCAGCAGCCTTTCTTCTGCTCACTTCATTTGCTCTGCTGTGTAATCAAGCACAGTTGGCTAGATGGCTGAGCAGCACCATCACTAAAGCTGAAAATTCAGGCAGGGAGTGAGAGATGAGTTTTATTTATATATATATGTAGAAATGAATAGAATAGAATAGAATAGTTGGATGAGACCTTCAAGATCATCGCATCCAACCCATCAACCAATCCAACCCACCTAATCAACTAACCCATGGCACCAAGCACCCCATCAAGTCTCCTCCTGAACACCTCCAATGATGGTGCCTCAAAAGCATCTGCTCCTGCTATCTGAAAGATATGGTTTTCTTTTTATTCCTTGCCCAGTGTTTGCCAAATGACAAGAGCAAAGCTAACTTAAAGTATGTGTTTGAATTTGCTGACTGTACCTTCGAGGGCATAGTGCTGCAATACCCCCTGTTCAATTAGGACCCCAGGTGCCACAGGGTAGCCAATATGGCACCCAGCTGGGCTGCTCAAGACAAAGTGCAACTGTCAGTTCATTTTCAGTGCAAACCATGAAGGTGTTGCAGGAGGGGCCCATGAAGCAGGGGGAGGAGATGGAGAAGCTGTATGACCCTCCTGCCTAACAAACGGTGCTAGATGGCTGTGAGAATGTGGAAGAAGTTGGCAGCATGTGTTAGAACAGTGGTGGTAGCTGTACCTGCACAGCAGAGGCCATATCATAGAGGGAATGGCCTGAGTGATGGATAAGATCCCTGCATTCCCAGCAGAGCAATGGGTCAGTAGTACTGGTGCAGAGCACATCCTTTGCCAGCTCTGCAGCCTGTCCAAGTCTCACTGATCAGAAGTGTCTGTAAAGAATCCACAACTTTATATTCCTTTTTTTCTAATTGTTGAGTTTTGGAGCAAGGCTTACTGCTTTGGGTCACTCTGATAGCTGGATTTGGCATGTCTGCAATGGGCAACACTCTTGCCTCTTGTGGAGACAAGCATTTAGCAGGATTTACTGTGGCTTCCCCTCACAGAATTGTATTGCTTTTGAGAAAGTAATTCAATTTTTCAAGTAACAAACTGGAGGAAAGCACTACTGCCAACTCCAGTGGGCAAGGCTGTTTCTTCCTGTAACTGCTTGGAAATTATTGTCTTTGGCACCTGGAAAACTTAACTCAGTTCCTTTTCTTTTTGAAAGGTTCTTTGTGTTCATTGCAGGTGATCGAGTGATTGCACTAGTTACAGTGGTCAGCATGTAGAGACTAATGGGTATGTGTAGAATGCTTATCTGGCCACCAAAATGTTAATGGCAGACTTCTGTATGCTGCAATAGCTTGAGATAAAATGCCTTGTCCTGTTGGCAATGGCAGAAATCTAGCCAGTGAGTCTGTTCAGCTTCTGTTAGTAGGAGCATTTCACTCTTTGAACCTCTTTTTTCTGGCACACCACTCACACCTCTTCAGGGTAGACAACGTGGTGGGAGCGTGGGCACACGTGTTGTCATCTTTTGGCAGGTCTGCTCTTCACATAAAACAGGTAAGACTTGAGCTTTGGGACCTGGAGAACACAGATATTGGCAAAGATTAATGTTGCAGAGCTGCTGCTGGCTACTTGCTTTAGAATTGTTGTGATAAGGAAACATTTTAATGAGGAAAAATGGAGGTAACTCTAACTGCAGTGCTGCAAGACCTGAACTAAAGACAGTAGAGCAAAAGCATGTCTTTGTTACTTCTCTGTAACTTGGCAATGCATAAATATAGTGACTCTTGCTCTGCTCTCTTCCTTATCACTGCCTTGATTGGGAGGATAAAGTATCAGCTGGTTTTAGACATTTGCCTTCTTTTTCCAGGTTCTAATTGACTGGATTAATGATGTGCTGGTGGAGGAAAGAATCATTGTCAAACAACTTGAAGAAGACCTTTATGATGGGCAGGTGCTGCAAAAGCTGCTAGGTGAGTTCATGCAAGAGAAGGCAGCCCCAGAGACTGGAAGGGGCCCAAAGCTGCAGACAGCAGCAGATCTGTGCAGTAAGCCACTCTCCCACTAAGGATGCAAATTGTTTCACCGATAGCTCCAGTGTCAGATTCTCCATCTGCTCTTCTCAGGCTGCCTGCTAAAAGGGGAGGAAATCTAGATGATTCCTACCTATCTGTTTCATGGACTAAGTATAGTCTAGACAGCTGAAATATGTGGCAGAAAAAAAAGATGAAGAAATTTATGTTTACAGCAGAAGCCTTTTGGTCAAAAATGTTGTCTGTGTTGGTTGCTTCTGAGAGCTTCTGGCCTGGGAGCTTTGTTCTAAAGCCCTGACAGAATTGTGTTTAGGGGAAAAAGAAAAGGAGAATGCACAGCAGCAGTCACATCCCCATAATGTGCACTTATGTGTGAGTGGTTCATTAAAGGATGCACTCAGTTAAGCAAATGACATTTTGCAGCCCCCTTACATCTTGGCAGTGTGTGTTCAGTGGAGAAAACCTTACGATGCTGCAGTGATTTATGGAGTGCTTTTAGCAAACAAAGAGACTTGAAGCTTCAAGTGGCTTTGTAAAGGCACAGTTTCTTGGGGGCAGAGAGTCAGGCTGCTCTCAGTTTACTTATGACATGTTTCCAAGAGTGAGCTGGGCTGTGGGATGTACATGTCAGAGCAGGGCTAGAGGACTTAGTGGTGCTAACTCCACTGATGCTGCTTACTGAGTTGCTTTTTCATGCCCTTTAAACAGCAGGTCTGCAGCATTTTGGTTACAGCAATTAACTTTGTGTGCAATTAAAACTCCTCAAAAATAGCTCAAGGAGTAAGAGAAGAGTGCTTTTACTGCTGCTTGGTTAAACTGCAGTGGGGACCCTCTAGGCATGGTGGGGAGCAGAGGTGTAGGATTCATTTTAGCTGGGCAGTATTTGAATGCAGCTGTATTTCATAGCAGATAGACACTTCTGCTTCAGCAGCTGGTGGTGCACTTCACAGCAGCTGTTTCTTGTGGGTATCACTGCTTCTTATGCTCCCTGTGGAGGCCATGCTTCCACCCTCAGACCTGCATGCATTTAGCAAGTGCTTAGTTACGAATCCAGCCAGCCAGCCAGCTGGCCTTAGGAAAGGTGGGCATGTGCACCCTGCAGCCTGAGACCTCAAATGGATTGACTTTTCCTCATTTTCTTCCTATTTGTCTCTGACTGGAGAGCAAAAGATTCTCCCCCAACCTAAATCTATCACAGCTCAGCCCCAGTCTGATGTTGTTCTTCAGTGGTGCCTTGGTTTCTTCAGCAAGAGCAAGACTTACTGTGCTGAATCCATCCATCTTCATGCTGTCTCTTCATGCCAGAGGCAAAGAATGTCATGCCTGTGGTGGTGTTCCTGATCACACTATCACAGTCTCACAGTATCACCAAGGTTGGAAGAGACCTCGAGGATCATCGAGTCCAACCTGTCAACACAGACCTCATGACTAGACCATGGCACCAAGTGCCACATCCAATCCCCTCTTGAACACCTCCAGGGATGGGGACTCCACCACCTCCCTGGGCAGCACATTCCAATGACCAATGACTCTCTCAGTGAAGAACTTTCTCCTCACCTCCAGCCTAAACTTCCCCTGGCACAGCTTGAGACTGTGTCCTCTTGTTCTGGTGCTGGCTGCCTGGGAGAATAGACAAACCCCTTCCTGGCTACAACCACCTTTCAGGTAGTTGTAGAGAGCAATGAGGTCTCCCCTGAGCCTCCTCTTCTCCAGGCTAAGCAGCCCCAGCTCCCTCAGCCTCTCCTCACAGGGCTGTGTTCCAAACCCCTCACCAACTTTGTTGCCCTTCTCTGGACACACTCCAGCAAGTCAACCTCCTTCCTAAACTGAGGGGCCCAGAACTGGACACAGGACTCAAGGTGTGGCCTTGCAGTGTATAGGGGCAGAATGACCTCCCTGCTCCTGCTGGCCATACTGTTCCTGATGCAGGCCAGGATGCCATTGGCCCTCTTGGCTGCCTGGGCACACTGCAGGCTCATGTTCAGCCTACCATCGACCAGCACCCCCAGGTCCCTCTCTGCCTGGCCACTCTCAGCCACTCTGACCCCAGCCTGTAGCACTGCCTGGGGTTGCTGTGGCCAATGTGCAGAACCTGGCAGAACTTGTTATAAGAATACTCCATTAAACCTGTGCAGTCCATTAAACCCTGTGGCTGTGTTGTGCCAATATGCAACAGTGAAAGACAATGGGAAGTACAATAAATATCAGCACTAAATTGATGCCTGTTACATATTGTGACTCTGGATTGCTAAGCACATTCTGCCAGACCTCATTAGTTTTCTCTCACAGGTTTTGGAATTGACACACTTGGATTAAAGGTTTGCTTTCAGCTATTTTGCATCCTAAGGAAAATTATTCTCTTGGAAAGTTTCTAGCAGAGTCCAGCTCTGCCCTGCTCTGTGCTCACTACTCCCATTCAAGCCTTTGTTCAGCCCAACACTGCCTGTTCTTTTTGTTCTTTTTCTCCAATACAGAAAAGCTGGCTGACCGTAAGCTGAATGTGGCAGAAGTGACCCAGTCTGAAATTGGGCAGAAACAGAAGTTGCAGACAGTCCTGGAAGCTGTCCATGATCTACTCCGACCCCACGGCTGGACGATCAAGTGGAATGTTGACTGTAAGGGCTCTGTTGTGCTGTCTGACTCAGCCTCCTGGGCAAGGAGGACATGGCAGTCAATAGGTTAAGCAGATGCTTTCTGTTGCAATGAGTTTTTTAACATCACAGAAAACATCTGGTTGGAAAGATCTGAAAGATCATCCAGTCCAACCTTTGACCTAGCACGGAAGGGTCAACACTAAACCATGTCCCTAAGTGCCAGGTCCACACGTTGCTTGAACACCTCCAGGGTCGGTGACACTGACACTGCCCTGGGCAGACCATTCCAATGTTTGAGAATCCTCTCTGGGAAGAAATATTTCCTAGCATCCAGCCTGAATCTCCCCTGGTGCAGCTTGAAAACATTTCCTCTGGTCCTATTGCTTGCCACCAAGGAGAAGAGGCTGCCCTCTCCATTCTCCAACCTCCCATCAGGGAGTTGTAGGGAGTAATGAGGTCTCCCTTCAGCCTTCTCCAGACTGAGCACCCCCAGCTTCCTCAGCCCCTCCTCACAGGCCATGTGCTCCAGGCCCTTCACCAGCCTCATTGCTCTTCTCTGGACACACTCCAGAACTTTGATGTCCTTCCTGTAGTGAGGGGCCCAGAACTGAACACAATGCTCAAGGTGTGGCCTCACCATTTCTGAGTCTCTGCTGTCCCTGCTGGCTCATGTTCAGTCAGCTATGAACCAGAACCCCCAGGTCCCTCTCCTGAGATGCAGCTTTCCAGCCACACATCCCCAGGTCTGTAGCTTACCATGGAGTTGTTGTGAGTCAGGTGGAGGACCTAGCACTTGGCCTTGTTAAACTTCATGCAATTAACCTTGGCCCATTGATCTAACCTGTCCAGGTCCTGCTGCAAATCCTCCCTACCCTCGAGCAGATCAGCACAGCCACCCAGCTTGGTGTCATTACTTATTTGTGTAGAGCATTACCACATCCACATATGGATTGTAACTGCTGTCTTCTTCTGTGGTCTTTAAGATCTACATGGCTGTGCAAGGGATAATTGAAGCTATTTGTTCCTTTAAGGATATGCTTTTATTAGGAAGTTTTGGTTCACTTTCTGAATTTGAATCCCCACAGATAGGAACAGGGTGTTAGCCAGTCAGTTCTGGAGGGTGATCTAATCCTTCAGACCAGCACAGTGAGCATAAAAGGATATTCTCCAGTTCAGTGGAAGGCAAGTGATTGAGTCTGCTTGTCTTCATAGGTTAGAGAGGGAGCCTAACTGCTTGGACTCTTAAGTTAGGCATGTCACTTAAGGAGAGGCTTGGTTCTAGTCTTTGCTGCCTGTAAAATTATATTGCAGGCCTTGGTGGTCACCAAAGGCATTTTTCATTGTCTTTCTGCTGCCTTTTCCCAGAGATGTCTGTTTAAGGTAGGGCCTCAGTAGTTTTTCAATTGCTTCATTTTCCTTCTTTCTTGCAGCAATCCATGGCAAAAATCTGATCTCCATTCTTCACCTTCTGGTAGCTCTGGCAATGCACTTCCGGGCTCCCATCCGACTGCCTGAACACGTGTCTGTGCAAGTGGTGGTTGTGCGGGTGAGTATGAGCTCAGCACAGTCGGTCTGCTGTTCTGGTTTTGCAGTCCTGGGCTGCTTCCATCCATTGCACTTCAGTCTCTTCTCATTTAGAAAACTCTTGTCCAAGCTGCTTCATTAATCCAAGCCCTAGGAATGCATTTATTGATGTGCCTCAGTGTGACTCCCAAGAACATCCTATCTGTAATATGTGTGGGACCACTGTCTGCTATTGCAGCATCCAGCTGAAAACGTGGTGGGATGTTGTGGAGGAGAGAGTTGTATCTCTGATCTCTTGAACTTTAGGAAACAGTATGTGCCATGCCTTTTTTTGCAGGGAAGACATTGAAACACAAGCAGCACAGGAAAGAGTGTCAGCACGTAGAGTCTCCCTAGTCGGGGGAGACTGTTACTGATGTTGTTTTTCTTCAGTGGCTGATTGTATAGACTTAGACATGTTGTTTTCCTTGGCATGCTGAGAGACTTCCATCATTTCTTTCACAGCATTGTGTTTTAGTTAGCTTTCCTTAGATATGGAGAAGATGTCTGACCTGAGGAACCTCCTGCCCTAGACACTGCTGTAGTTATTCCTTTCTGTGCTTGGTGCTGACCGCTTCCTTTCGCTCTGCAAAGACTGTTGGAGCAGATGTGCTCTTGTCTTCTATCTCTTCTTCTATCCCAGATGAAACCCTGTGGCAGTACAGTCTGTAGCATGCAAGCCCAGCTTTTCTCAGCAGCTGTTGAAACAGCAGCCAGAGCTCTTCCAGCCAGCACTGATCAGGCCGTGAGTGCTGTGGTGCTCAGTGCCATTGTTGCAAGGCAAGCTCAGCTGCTGGCAGCAGGTTGTGGAAGTGCTTTCTGTTTGTGTCATTTACTCTTAGAGCTGTCAGGCTGCAGTGGGTTTCTTTTAAAGAATGAAGAAGATGAAGTGATCTCAGGCTCTGTTTTGGCAGTGTGGATCTCTTCAGAAGATGAGATTGCATAGTGGTTGATAAAGCAAGCCTCATTATGTTTTACATTTAACTAATGGCATTTCCAGGCTCCCTGCCTGAATGCTCTGGAGGCACAGGGTATGATGTAAAGGAACAACTCTTGGCTCAGAGTAAATGGATGCATAATCTTTAAGAGGTGATTTTGAACTGCTTTTAGGCTTCTGTATTTGCTTCATTTAAATAATGATGGGTTAGGTATAAAGTAACATGAAGGGTGATAGGAGACTGCTTGGGTTTTGTTTAATTTCTTCTGAATGTCTTGGAAAGGTAAGGAGGAAAATGTAAACATAAGAGAGTCAACAGGCCTCTGACCCCCTGATGATAGAACTTTCCTCCTGTCCAGCACAGCAAAGTGGCTTCTGTAACTGGTAAATTGGGAAAAAACTTTAGGCAGAGAGATAAAGCCTCCCTTTCCTTGTGCTTATTTCAAGCTTCAGGACCCTTCACCTCTAGCAGAGATGGAAGGCTGTGAAGAAAATGTTTTCACATCTTTGCCTGATGAAGGGAGAGAGGAGATAGCTACTGACAGCATCTGGTTCACCAGAGTCACTGCATGTGGAGCTAGATAAGGCTGAGGTGAAGGCAGAATGAGGTATAGGCTGACAGAACCTAGGGAAAGAAAGGGAAAGGAAGAGCTCCTGTGTCCCCATTAATTTAAGCTTGAAAGGCTGTGAGACCTAAAGCCTGGAGTCCTGGACATGGTAATGGCAGTGTCTGTCTGTGAGCCTACCTCAGCTGGCCCCACACAACAGGTCTTAAGTCTGACCCTGCTGTCCCACTGCTAGAAGAAGCTTGAAGCCCTGAAGAGTTTGTTTAAATGGAAAGCAAGGCACAGAACAAACTGAGTAACGTTTCTGCTAGAACAACAACTTTTGCTTTGTAGTTTGGGAGTTGAAGTTTTGTAGTTCAGCATCCATAATCAATCCACAAATACAACTGGTGGTGTAACACAGATCCCTTGAAATGGACTTTGTTTAGCCTTTGTTGTACTAATGACACACAGAAGAGTGGTAATGACATTAATATTATTCCCAATAATTAAGAAGATCATTGTAACAATTATGATTTATTGCTGAATGATCTCTCCTTACAGATCCAAATGGTCACTAGGGTTTTGTCAGCCTAGACCACAGCTGCTCTGTGAGAGTTTGGATTTCAATGTCTCCCCCTGCTTGAATATGCATTTAAAGGAGGAGTTAATCAACAGTTCGTTAAGTGACTTCTTTGTAAGAGTCTACAACTACCTGAAGGGAGGTTGTAGCCAGGTGGGGCTTGGTCTCTTCTCCCAGGCAAGCAGCGACAGAACAAGAGGACACAGTCTCAAGCTGTGCCAGGGGAGGTTTAAGCTGGATGTTAGGAAGAAATTCTTTACAGAAAGAGAGATGGGCCATTGGAATGGGCTGCCTTGGGAGGTGGTGGAGTCCCCATCACTGGAGGTGTTTAAGAAGAGCCTGGATGAGGCACTTGGTGCCATGGTTTAGTTGATTAGATGGTGTTGGGTGATAGGTTGGACTTGATGATCTCAAAGGTCTTTTCCAACCTGGTTAATTCTATCTATCTCACAGGCATCCTTTGCAGAACTGGCCCCACAGCTAGAAAACCTTGCAAGATGCTGTGGAAGTATTGTGCAAGAAAACAGCCACACTGAAATTCTCAGAGCTAATGAAGCCTCACTTTCACTGCTGACTTAAGGTTATCATTATCAGCCTTGTTGAGCCATCCTCACGCTGTGCAGATGCATGTGGTGCTTCATGCCCAAAGGGCTGTGCTTACACTGTGAAAATAAGAAAAGTCATAGAATCACCAAGGTTGGAAGAGACCTCAAAGATCATCAAGTCCAACCTGTCACCACAGACCTCATGACTAGACCATGGCACCAAGTGCTGCGTCCAATCCCCTCTTGAACACCTCCAGGGATGGGGACTCCACCACCTCCCTGGGCAGCACACCCCAATGACCAATGACTCTCTCAGTGAAGAACTTTCTCCTCACCTCCAGCCTAAACTTCCCCTGGCACAGCCTGAGACTGTGTCCTCTTGTTCTGGTGCTGGTTGCCTGGGAGAAGAGACCAACCCCTTCCTGGCTACAACCTCCCTTCAGGTAGTTGTAGAGAGCAATGAGGTCTCCCCTGAGCCTCCTCTTCTCCAGGCTAAACAACCCCAGCTGCCTCAGCCTCTCCTCACAGGGCTGTGCTCAAGGCCTCTCCCCAGCCTTGTTGCCCTTTGCTCAAAACCCACAGGCATTTTAGAGAGGCCTTTCTAGGTGGGAGGAGGCTTTACTTCTCTGTCAGTATTGCTTAGAGCATCTACAGGACTCACCCAGCGTAGCTACTCCAGGTGCTAAGCTGAGAGTCCAAGATGATGCACAGTTTAATGCTGGTGTCACTCAGCATGTGCCTCTTGTTCCAGCTCTCCTCACTGAAGGCAGGGGAGAGAGAAACTTGGTGGTTTCAATGCATGGTCTCAGTGGGAACTGAAAGTCCTGGATATTTGGAATGTAAACTTGCAGGACAAAGCAATGCCCTGCCTGGGGAAACCAAACCGAGTGTGAACCAGCACAGCAGCTGTTTTTAGGGCTCACTATGCTGCTTATTCTTACAGGGCTCAGGAGCTGCCATCTTTTGCACTTAGCTTTCCTCATCCTAATGCTTTTTGTTGCAGCATGTACCACCTTGGTACTGCTGGGAGATCTGAGGTATTTTCACAGTAATTCCCTTGCAGTTTGAATTGCAGGCTGAAAGGTCAGAGGCACGACACAGTGAAGAGCAAACGTGTCTGGTGGCAGTGGCGTAAGGACTCAAAGTTTTATCCGGGAATGACATTTGCTTTTGGATAGCAAGGCCAGGGGATCTGAGCCTGCTGTGTGAGCAGCATGCTCAGCTGCTTGGAAGGGGCTTAGCAGAAATGCTGCTGTTTCCACTTCTTGGGAAGTCAGGCATTGGGAGATGTTATGCACTAGTCACCACTGACTGAGCTTTTGTTCAAGGTTCATAGGATCTTCTCCTTGGAGTACCTGATGCTTGGAAGGTCCATAACCTGTGTTAATTACAGTAGAGATGTGGTGGGGTGGAATAAAGACAACATTGCTTTGTATGCAAGAAAACTTTGCCCTGTCAGATGCTGCTTCATTTTTCCATCCATGCTGTCATCCTGGCTTGTTTCCCCAAACCTTCTGGTACTATTCCCATGGCTCCCTCATGGGAGCAGGAGGAGTTGTATGCATGGCAGGGAAGTGAGAGGCTGTGAAGACGTGGCCAGCTGGCAGCATCCAGCACAGGGCCCAGCTCAGGCATGGAGCTGTGAGAGCACAGCAGTGGGAGGCTGGCTCCTACTGTGCTGTCAGCCAGGTTCCCTGGGTGGTGGCTTGAGAAAGCAATGCTGCCTTCATTTGTTGAGTAGGGCAGGGGAAGGGCAGTTCTTCTTTGTACTGGTGTCTAGATTTCAGCTTTTATTTCCTGGATTGCTCCTGGGGAAGGATGTGTTTCACTTCAAATCTGTCCTCCCTAAGAAGTTCTTGTTTGGGGTTCAGCTGGTGAAAAATTAATGCAATGTCCTATGTGCATGGAGCTTGTGCCTGACAGGTGTGGTTTCCCTGCTTATCTGAGCTAGCAGCTTTATTAACCCTGCCATGAATCATTCTGACAGGTCTGAATCCTAGGTGGCTGCTGAGATTTGAGCCACTTGTGTCAGCTTTTTAAGCATAGATCAGGAAGCACAGAAATCCTCCCATTCAGTTACAAAGTTATATCCCATAGTTTGGGAAGGCACCCATAGAGATGGTAAGAAAGTTTTTGACTCAGGAGAAAACTCTTCCTGCCTCTGAGAGGCACATGCTATGTCTCCAAAACTGTAGAGAGGCTCAGGGACATTTGATCCTGCCAGTGTCAGGAGGCTGTGTCTTCAAAGCCCTGAGAAGGCTGTTATAAAGCTGTGTTCAGGCTGAATCTCACTGCATGCTATCTCTGTTTGGTAAGGGACTCCTTTTTCACGCAGAAAATGATCCCAAGCAGAGGAAATCTGTTAGCAGGAAAGCACTAGTTTTTGTGAACTCAGCAGTTGGGTGTTTTATGCTCCCTGCATTTCCTTGGTGGATGTCTTCCTCGGACTGGTGGCCTCCGTAGGTGCTAGGAGAGCTCCAGGAGAGCTGCCCTCATGCCAACAAAGCTTTGCTGGCACACCAGAGCCCTGGTCTGGGGCAGCCATTCGTGTTAGTTCAGCTCCAGATCTCTCCAGAGAGACCAGCTGCCAATTGTGTAAAACTGTTGGTTGACACCAGGAGATGAATGGGTGCCCTTGGGGAATTTAAGCTGGGGATGACAAACTCTCTCTGATTTGGCTTCCAGTGTGATGTTGGCTCTGGTCTGAGGAGCAGAATTGTTAGTGGGTTTGTTGGCTACAAATCTCCCTCTCTCTCTCTCTCTCTCTCTATATATATATATATATATCTACACACACACACACACATCTCCATATTACAAACATCCACTTGGCTGTCAGCCTGATAAATGCCACTGTGATGGGAGGGAGCCCTCCTGTGTCGGCTGCTTCACCTCTAGCTCTACAAAACTCTGTGAGCAAGCTTTATCCAGTTTTCTCCTCTGGGATTCTGAGAGATGCTGAATGCTAGAGAGCCCCTAATGAGCTTCTCCTTTACCACTGCCTTCTCAGTTTCTAACTCCACCTTCCTTTGCAGAAACGCGAAGGCCTCCTTCAGACCACTCACATTACGGAGGAGCTGACGACTACAACAGAGTAAGCACAGAACAATTCAGCTTGGGAATATGTCTGTGTGCATGATGTGAGACAACTTACAAAGGGGAGAGACTGTAATCTTCCCCCAGCCCCTGCTAAATTTAACAGAAACCCTGAATGTGGCAGTTAATAGACACACATAGAAATACCTTGATCTCTGCAAATGTGTTGTGAGAGAGAAAATCGTGGTCTTGAGGGTCTGGAGTTACAGAAGCTTTCAGCTCTTCATTGGAAGTGATCTTTGTGGGCCTTTGTGGTTCTTTTTTTGGTCCCTTTCATTCTGGAGGGGAAACTAATTTCTGCCTAGTGCTGTTGCCTGTCAAGTGAAGGCACAATGTAGGTATTTGGGGGGAAGAAGCTGTCAGCCAAGCTGTCAGCCCACGGCTTGGACAGAAGCACACTGCGATGGGTTAGGAACTGGCTGGAGGCTGAGCCCAGAGAGTGGTGGTGAATGGTGCCACAGCCAGCTGGCAGCCAGGCACCAGTGGTGTGCCCCAGGGATCAGTGCTGGGCCCTGTGCTCTTTAACATCTTCACTGATGATCTGGATGAGGGCATTGAGTCCATCATCAGTGAATTTGCTGATGACACCAAGCTGGGGGCAGGAGTTGATCTGCTGGAGGGTAGAGAGGCTCTGCAGAGGGACCTCAACAGGCTGGACAGATGAACATGAGCCTGCAGTGTGCCCAGGCAGTCAAGAGGGCCAATGGCATCCTGGCCTGCATCAGGAACAGTGTGGCCAGCAGGAGCAGGGAGGTCATTCTGCCCCTGTACACTGCACTGGTTAGGCCACACCTCGAGTCCTGTGTCCAGTTCTGGGCCCCTCAGTTTAGGAAGGAGGTTGACTTGCTGGAACGAGTCCAGAGAAGGGCAACAAAATTGGTGAGGGGCTTGGAACACAGCCCTGTGAGGAGAGACTGAGGGAGCTGGGGTTGCTTAGCCTGGAGAGGAGGAGACTCAGGGGAGACCTCATTGCTCTCTACAACTCCCTGAAGGGAGGTTGTAGACAGGCAGAGGTTGGTCTCTTCTCCCAGGCAACCAGCACCTGAACAAGAGGACACAGCCTCAGGCTGCGCCAGGGGAGGTTTAGGCTGGAGGTTAGGAGGAAGTTCTGTACAGAGAGAGTGATTGCCCATTGGAATGGGCTGCCTGGGGAGGTGGTGGAGTCACCATCCCTGGAGGTGTTCAGGAGGAGACTTGATGGGGTGCTTGGTGCCATGGGTTAGTTGATTAGGTGGTGTTGGATGATAGGTTGGACACGATGATCTTGAAGGTCTCTTCCAACCTGGTCTGGTCTGGTCTGGTCTGGTCTATTCTATTCTATTCTATTCCATGAAACATGGAGCTTTGAAATACTTTTCCTTGTTAAAATTGCCAGGAGAGATTATCACTTGTCTTTTGTAGTACCTCAGGACTAGAGCTCAGCACAAACAAATGAATGAACCTCTTCCCTCTCTGGGTTTTGTAACAGATCACTCTGCTGTATGTGTTTGCAAGCCTTTTTCTAATGAGAAGGCTAGACATGCACTTTGGCTGCAAATAAAAGCTGAGATTTTCCTTTGCAACTCATCTACAAGGGGCTTACACGAGCCCTCCTCCAGTTCATCAGTGTATTGGCTCCCTGTAACGTTGGCCCAGCTTTTCGTGCCTCTGAAGATAAATGAAGCACCATGTGGCTAGCTCAGTGGGGGAGATCTTTCAGATGGAAACGCTCACAAATGAGATCACAACATCTCTGCACAGACATTAAAGATCTCCTAGTGGGTTTGGTAGGATGAGAGCTCTGCCTGAGGTTTGTGGGCCAAAATTCCTCCCCTCACTCCTCTGCTCTTGCACTATGCCTGTCCTCTCCTTCACATGTGGTTTGTGAGATGTGATCTGTGGAGTGGGGTTTAGAGATTTGTTAGCAAGAGCCATATTTCCAGATCTGCATGTGTGTTCAGACACATACTTCATTAAATCATTTAATACTACACAGTATTAAGAAATTCACTGTTTAATGTTTGTGTAGCTACAGAAAATGCTCAGCAGAGTTCAACATTCATTGAATATTGTCAGATGCCTCTGTGCAAAGCAGAGCCTGACTCTCAGCTGATCAGCATCTGTGTATGTCTGGTGATGCCACTAGCTGTGTGTCTAATTCATTTGTGGCAGTTTTATGTACATAATATCCAGATATGATGTGTGTTTTCTTTCTTGAGAGAAAACAGATTACATTGAGGCAGACAGATAGACAGATAGGTAGATGGATGGATGGATAGATAGATAGATGTCCTTGCTGAGCTGTGTAGTATCTGATGGGACCTGTACTGTCTAATAGTTTTACCAATGCTATAGACAGTGGGATCAAGGGCACCATCATTCAGTTAGCAGATGACACCAAGCTGAGTGGTGCTGTGGATACACCAGAGGGACAGGATATCATCCAGAGGAACCTGGACAAGGTGGAGAAGTGGAGCCAGGTGTACCTCATGAGGTTCAAGAAAAGCAAGAGCAAGGTTCTGCAACTGGGGCAGAACAATGCTCACTATCAATACAGACTGAGGGATGAGGTGATAGAACACAGCCCTGTGGAAAGGGACTTGGGGGTGCTGATGGATGAGAAGCTGGACATGAGCAGACAGTGTGAGCTTGCAGCCCAGAAGGCAAATCACATCCTAGGCTGCATGAAAAGATGTGCTGCCCAGCAGATCTGGAGAGGTGATTCTGCACTCTGCTCTGGTGAGACCTCACTTGGAGTATTGTGTCCAGCTCTGGAGCCCTCAGTATAGGAAGGACATGGACATAGAGAGGGTCCAGAGGAAGGCCACAAAAATGATCAGGGGATTGGAGCACCTCTGCTACAAAGACAGGCCGAGGGAACTGGGATTGTTCAGCCTGGAGAAGAGGAGTCTCCAGGGAGACCTAATAGCAGCCTTCCAGTACCTGAAGGGGCTTACAAGAAGGGTGGAGAGAGTCTGCTTACAAAGGCTTGCAGTGACAGGATGAGGGGCAGTGGCTTACAAACTAGAGAAGAGTAGGTTTAGATTGGATGTTAGGAACAAGTTCTTTACAATGAGGGTAGTGGAACACTGGAACAGGTTGCCCAGGGAGGTGGTTGAGGCTCCATCCCTGAAGATATTCAAGGTGAGGCTCAACAGGGCTCTGGGCAACCTGATCTAGTTGAGGATGCTCCTGCTTACTGCAGAGGGGGTTGGACTGGATGACCTTTGGAGGTCCCTTCCAACCCAGACCACTCTCTGACTATGTGTGTAAACTGTACATAGAAGTGCATTTGTTCATTCACCCTTCATCATTAAAATAGTTATGGGTAAGACATCATACTTATGTGTACAATGTAAGTACAAACCCATTCATTTCTAATGTATCTCCCTGACATCACTGGTGGTCTGCTGGGGACACTCTGCAGCATGCTGGGTCTGATCTATCAGCTCAGGCCCCTGACCTGGTGGGAGTGGTTAGCCCTCAGCGTCTTGTAGGACAAGGCCTGGGGAGCTCAGGGTCTTGCCATTGCTCATGAACTAATGCAATGTTTTTGCATCTTCTCCCTTGCAGGATGATGATGGGAAGATTTGGTAAGTAAAGCAGCTGTCTGTGAAACTTCTTGTTGTGCCAGGCAAAGGCATCTGGTCTGGTTTCCATCAGCTGATGAAGACAATGGATTGAGCACTTCTGTGAGGGTGGGATGCATTGCAGGGGCAGATTTTGCTACTCCACAGAGCTGTGGAGCATAATGAGTGGAACCAGCTCCTCCTTCTGCTCTGTGGACTGCTTGCCATTGATTTGTTTTAATTACCATGTAAAGAATAGCAAAAAACCCAACACAGGGCAGTATTTCCTAGTGCTGTTGTTAGTGGCTTTTAAGTAAAAACCTCTGTAAGCCCCAGCCACAAGAATAACACCTGCTTTGTACCGTGACCGTTTAGCTTCTGTGGAAGCGCATCCATGGCAATTCCTGGAGTTAATGTCTATGGTACGAGACCTGAGAAAGCTCTGCCTATCTGCCCACTTTCCAGCACCAGTCAACCCTCTCTAATTCTTCAGCATGAAGTATCTTGTCTCTTCTGTGCTGACTAGATTTTGGATCTTGTCAATCACAGGTCTTCTAAAGAAAGATTTGTTGCAGCTGAGAGACTTCTCTCTTTGCGTTCAGTTTTGTTAGTGACACGAAGTCGCTTCTCACCAAAGAGGTGTGGGGTCCTGTAAGGGACTGTCTGTGATGAAGAACAAGCCATTTGGCTTCTGGGATCCCCAGTTAAAATGTGTGCACCCTAACATCTCTCCTTTTGCAGAGCATCTATATTAGTGATTAATGATACTTGGAGAAGAAGGTGCTGAGTAACATCAGATACCAAAGACATTTGGACAGTAAATGTGCTTTGCCTATTGAACTATAAAAATATGTTCTGTGAGTGAAAAGAATTCAAACCTGGAAAACCTGCCAGATTCCAGCACTTTCTATGGCCTTTGTTTTTAAACCAGCTCATTATTTAAGTTAGGATTTATGTTTCATTTCCATTTTTCCTCCACCTGCCTGTGTTTCATAGTTTCATAGTTTCAGTCAGGCTTGGAAGGGACCACAAGGATCATCCAGTTCCAACCCCCCTGCCATGGGCAGGGACACCCCACACTAGATCAGCCTGGCCACAGCCTCAGCCAGCCTGGGCTTAAACACCCCCAGGGACGGGGCCTCAACCACCTCCCTGGACAACCCATTCCAGGGCTTCACCACTCTCATGGGGAAGAACTTCCTCCTCACCTCCAGCCTCAATCTCCCCACCTCCAGCTTCATTCCATTCCCCCTAGTCCTATCACTGCCTGAGATCCTGAGCAGTCCCTCCCCAGCCTTCCTGTAGCCCCCTTCAGATCCTGGAAGGCCACAATTAGGTCACCTCAGAGCCTTCTCTTCTCCAGACTGAACAGCCTCAACTCCTTCAGTCTGTCCTCATAGGAGAGGTGCTCCAGCCCTCTGCTCATCCTTGTGGCCCTTCTCTGGACACCTGTGTACCTGTCATGCGGGGCATGAGAAGGAAATCAATGAATGTTGTATTCATTTCCAGTTGCCTCTAGGTTTCCCAGGGCAGCTCACTCTGGCATTTAGACAGACACCAAATTAAGATGATAACTTCTAGCTTGTTGTGCAGCTTTCTGAGAGCAACCTTTAAGCTTTGGAAGCATAAGCTGCTTCCCATACTTAGCTGTTGGAGGCATATTGATTTTGTTTTGCTTTTGTCCGCCCCCAATCCAGAGCGCGATGCCTTTGACACTCTTTTTGACCACGCTCCAGACAAACTCAGCATCGTCAAGAAGGTAAAACATTGTAATTCAGGTTTGAGTTTCTATGTTACCTTTTTTTCTTTTTCCTCCCCCTTATGCTTTGGAGAGAGATCCAAAAAGATCCAAAAGAGGATTCTGAAACAGTGACAGTGGTGTTTATCCCCCAAAGATTGCTTGTTTCAAAGCTGGATGATACCTGGACTCATTATCTTCGGTCAGGCTGCTCTCATTGCTCAGGTTTACTGGCCAAGGCTTTTCTAGGTAGTGCTGCTAGAGGCAATAAAAATGATGCAGGCTATAAAAAACTGCTCTGGCAGTATTTGAGCACCTGGTGGTAGTGACCCCTTTGCTAGGCTCTGGCTGCCAGGGTTGTGTGTGTCATCAGCCCCATTCTCCCTAAGAGACACTTGCTGTTTGGTTTTCAGTTCATTCCTGTACTAAAGATGATTGTCCCCAACTGGAAGATGTTTTCCACAGTGCCCTGAAATGTGATTCACCTGTAAACAGGTTTGCTAAATATCATAGAATTGTTTCACTTGGAAAAGACCTTTAAGATCATCACATCCAACCGTCCACCCAACACCACCATGCCTGCTAAGCCATGTCGCAGTGTGCCATGTCTACACACTTTCTGAGCCCCTCCAGCGATGGTGACTCCACAGCCTCCCTGGGCAGCCTGTTCCAATGCCTGACCACTCTTGCAGGGAAGACTTTTTTCCTAGTAATCCAACCTAAACCTCCCTTGGTGCAACTTGAGGCCATTTTCTCTCATTCTATCACTTGATATTAGGGAGAAAAGACCAACCCCCACCTGGCTACAACTTCCTTTGAGGAAGTTGTAGAGAGCAAGGAGGTCTCCCCTCAGCCTTGCCTTCTCTTCTCTTCTCTTCTCTTCTCTTCTCTTCTCTTCTCTTCTCTTCTCTTCTCTTCTCTTCTCTTCTCTTCTCTTCTCTTCTCTTCTCTTCTCTTCTCTTCTCTTCTCTTCTCTTCTCTTCTCTTCTCTTCTCTTCTCTTCTCTTCTCTTCTCTTCTCTTCTCTTCTCTTCTCTTCTCTTCTCTTCTCTTCTCTTCTCTTCTCTTCTCTTCTCTTTTCACTCTGTCTATCTATCTATCTATCTATCTATCTATCTATCTATCTATCTATCTATCTATCTATCTATCAGAACAACCCCAGTTCCCTCAGCTGCTCCTCACAAGACTTTTGCTCCAGACACTTTACCAGTTTTGCTGCCCTTCTCTGCACTTGCTCCAGGACCTCAGTGTCTTTCTTGTACTGAGGGACCCCAAACTGAACACAGTACTCAAGGTGTGGGCGTTCCTAATCCTGCTGTTCATGTGATTTGTTACCCCAGCCAGGATGCCGTTGTCCTTCTTGGCCACCTGAGTACACTGCTGGCTCATGTTTATGTAAAGCTCTTACGGAAGAGTTGCTTTGGTCAGAGAGCTCTTCTAGTTAACACTAATTCATATGGCCTCTGGTCTCTCCTCCAAGGCTGTGCATCGTTGCAAAGCACATCTGCAAACATATTCTTGACACTGCTCTTTGTGCTAGCCATAGTGGAGGGGTAAAGTAGCTGTTGATTTCTGACAGCTTTTTAGTTTTAGAGAGCACATAAAGAAGAGACTCCAACTGTTCCATCAGCTAGTTCCACCAGGGCTGTTAAGCTCTTTAGTAGAGCAGTGGTATGTGAAGATCAGTGCTGTGATTTGCCCTTTCTCTTTGTGTGAAACAGAGGATGTATGCATTTAAAATAATGCTTTGAAGTTTCTGGAAGGCTTTTTCTCGCCAGGCTGAAGCATCTTCTGGAAGAGTGTTTTGAAAGCTGATAAAGAATGAAGATAACTCTGTCCATGCAATCGAAGGGTTAACACTGGCCCTTTTGAAGATGTTGTAGGCAGGTTGGCAGGTCTCTGTGCTTTGATGTATGAGCATGTATCTGGCTCATAGCAACAGGATCTTATGTGCCTGCTTTGTGGGGAGACAGAAATGCCAGACTTGGTTTGTATCCTGCCTGTAATTTGCTATTGCTATGCGCACATCACCCAGGAACCCAGGTGCGTGCAGGGCGGTGTTGGCATCTTCTCTTGGGAGGCTCAGCACAGTGCTGTAGATGCCTTGCTGCCAGGCAGTGCATCTTCTCTAGCAGCCTGAAGAGAGTAGCGTGGACAATCAGTGCACCTACTGCTTGCTTCGTCTTCATCAAGAACCTACAGGAGACCCAATGTCATCGCAGCTTTTAGCCGTGGCGCTGGAGGCTTTATGTGCGAGTGAGCTGCGTGTTACAGCACCCTCTGCTGGCTGCTGGCACGTGGTGCAAGGAAATGACTGCAGCTACCTTGTTCTCGGGTTTAGGTGCCTGTTTGCACAGGAACAAACAGCACACCTGCAGGTTCAGTAGAGCATCTTAACATTGGATGTTAACCCTTTCACACCCACACTGACTGGCGTGTCTAACATGGCTGATTCTCCTGTTTTCTAGTCTCTGATCACCTTCGTGAACAAGCACTTGAACAAACTGAATTTGGAAGTAACAGAGTTAGAAACCCAGGTAGGAGACTTTGGGGGGTTTGTATGTAATATTTGACTGTGAATTCCAAATCTAGGCCCTCACTTCATAGACCTTGTGATGGAATTGTTTCTGTTTGGGCACATTAATTGATGGCTTAAGGCCTCTGTCTTTGAAGTAACAATGACATTCACTGATGCTTCCTTTCTTTGTTCCTTCCTTACTCTGTGTTGCTGTTGATTTGTATTATAATGTGAGGTTCTTGGGTCCTATTAAAGGCTGTAGAACATGGGTGGATTTCAGGGCAGCCTGTCTCTTGGATGAAAGGAGTGCTGCAAAGCAGCTGGTGCAGTTATGGGTGGATGATGGGTTGTGTTTTTTCTAGCTGTGGTGATTCATGGTGAACTGGTGTGAGCTGTCTGCAATTCTTGGGAGGAGTGCAGACTGCAGCATGCAGTTCACTGTAGAGATATCAGTGTGAGCTTTGATCACATCAGAGTGGGACTGGAAACAATTTTGCTGCTGCAGCAAAGGCCTTCATATCCTCCTCTTTACCTTGCTGTCTTGTGAGCACATGCACTGTGCTTGCTTTTCAGCAGTGTGGATTAATGACTTGGAACTCCTATGCTGTAGTGGCTTGACTGCCAGTAGCATCCAGGTTAGTTTGTTTAAAGCTAGTGGAGGTGACTGTCAACAACCACTGTCTCCTGTGGAGTTCCCTCTTTCTAGAGCACAGCTGGGTACTGAATATGCTTAGAAACCTTAAGTGAGTGTGAATTTCAGTGTCAGCGGGGTAGTTCTGCCTTTACAGGTAAAATGAAGCCGTTTTCAGGGATGGGCTTGGCTAAGCAGAAGCAGAGAGTGTTGCCAGAGTTTGCTGAACTGGGGAGAGATGGTTATCTTACTCACCCACTTATAAAACAAGCACAACATCTAGAGAATTAACTCAGGAATATCATAGTATCATAGTATCATTCAGGGTTGGAAGGGACCACAAGGATCATCTAGTTCCAACCCCCCTGCCATGGGCAAGGATACCCCACACTAGATCAGGCTGGACAGAGCCAGTACTTGATTTGAGCCCAAGCTGCTGTTAGTTTAATACCAGTCATTCACTGCTATTTTATAGATTTGCTGAAGTAAATGGGTGGCTAAATCTGATGTGTTGTAAGGAATTGCTGCTTACTGCCTTGGAAGTCCCCAGCAATGTATTTTCTCAAAGGTTAGAGGGTATGACATAGGCCATATGAGGCTCACACAGTACCCCCCTTAGCCAGGAGCAGTTGTCCTGTCTGCAAGCAATACTGGATGGTATTGCTGAAAGCATTTAGGATATGATTTAGTATTTAGTGAAAGGGTCAGCAATCTATTTTGACTTGAAAATAACCCTTCTTTTGTGAAGTTAAACTTCCTACCTGTGAGAGGGGTGACTTAATTTCAAGTTCTGATTCAGGGCAGAGATTTGAATGGCCAACACTCACAACTTAAAAGGAATGTTGATTGACATGACCAGGTACTGTAGTAGTGACACTGGGAGTGTGCAATGTGCAAACACTTTCCCCAGGAAGCGGGGTTCTGTTTTCTGGTCTCTTGGCTTGTTTGTTCATGTTGGTGGTTGTGGGGTTTTTTCACATCAAAAAAGTTTTGATAAATACTGTGGCAAAGGTGATGTTTCCTCCAGCTAGCAAAATTGAACATGAGGAAAGGCAAGAACACAGAGAGATAGTCTGACCTCAGCCCAGAGTATTCAGTATCCTAGTGAATAGATAGCTGGCTGGAGATAAAGATTTTGTTTTCAGCCCTCACCTGTTCAGACCAAATAATCTGCACAGCTACAGAGCAGACATTGTAAACAACTTACAGGTGAATTGCTCTTAATGTCTTCTGCTTAGAACTATTTACTCTCTGTAGGCAATTTAGTCATTGGCTTATGATCTTGCATGGGTTAATGCCATAGCAGTAACTGATGGGCTTCCTTGTTCTGCTCAGGAAGTGAGAGCAGGGGAAATAATGCTTCCAGATGTAGGGAGAAGGCTTTGTATCCTCTGGTTTTCTTAGAGAACTGATATTAAAGCAGTTGTATCAACAGGCTCTTAAGAAAAGACTGATTCACTGATGGATGCAATGGCATAGGTGAATCCAAGGAACAGATGATGCAAAGCCCTAAATAGTTGTTGACACTGCTGTCAGTTCCTTCCTATGCCTGAAAAGAGCGGTCTCTGCCTCCTGAACCATCTTACCCTTCTGTACTAGCAAAAAGCACTGGTAGAAATCAAGGCACATAATTTGGGCCAAGCCTTCTTTGTTCTGCTTGTTTATGAATGCTGATTTGAAAGCAGATGCTTTCACCCAGGCATGTCAGCAGCCTTTCTGTTTAGTTTGCAGATGGTGTTTACTTGGTTTTGCTCATGGGTCTCCTTGAGGACTATTTTGTTCCACTTCACAACTTCTACTTAACACCTGAAAGTTTTGATCAAAAGGTAGGTAGAAACCCTATATTCCTTTTTGCTTTGTTATCACATGTTCCCCAGTCATTGTGCTCCTTCTCTTTGTGCCCAGTAAATTGGAACCTGGTATGTTCTTCTCTTCAGGAGCTTTAGCTTTAGCTTTAGCAAAGATGTGACACCTGATAGTTAATGTGACTAAAGTTACTTGTGAAATGGATGGGTAAATTTACCACAGTTAAGGAAGAAAAATATTTGGTTGCCAGCATCATATGAGACTTAAAGTTCACAAATGTCTGGAATTAATAAACCAGTGGTAGGTGGTGTGTACTGTATGCTTCACAGAGTCACAGAAACACTCAGGTTGGAAAAGACCCTCAGGATCACTGAGTCCAACTGATAACCCTACTCTACAAAGCTCACCCCTAAACCATATCCCCAAGCACTACATTCAAATGATCTTTAAACACATCCAGGGTTGGTGACTCACACACCTCCCAGGGCAGCACATTCCAATGCCTGACCACTCCTCCTGTGAAATTTTTTGTCCTAACATCCAGTCTAAACCTACCCTTGTGCAGCTCAAGGCCATTCCCTCTTGTTCTATCACTTACTACCTGTGAGAGATCAGCACCAGCTTCTCTACCATGTCCTTTCAGGTAGTTGTAGAGGGCAATGAGGTCTCCCCTCAGCCTCCTCTTTTCCAGACTAAACAGCCCCAGCTCCTTCAGTCACTTTCATACGATTTATTCTCCAGGCCCTTCCTCAGCTTTGTTGCCCTCCTCTGCACTGGCTCCAGCACCTCCACATCTCTCTTGTATTGAGGTGCCCCAAAGTGGACACAATACTCAAGGTGTGGCCTCACCAGAGCTGAGTGAGGACAATGAGGACAAGGGGACAATCACCTCCCTGCTCCTGCTGGACACAGCACTTCTAATCCAAGCTAAGATGCCACTGGCATTCTTGGCCACCTGGGCACACTGCTGGCTCATATTCAGTTGCTTGTCGATTAGAACCGCCAGGTCCCTTCCTGCCAGACAGCTTTCCAGCCACACTTCCCCAAGCCTATAGCACTGCTTGGGGTTGTTGTGACCCAAATGCAGGTCCTGGCAATTGGCCTTGTTGAAGCACATCCCATTAACATTGGCTCATTGATCCAATCTATCCAAGTCCCTCTGTAGAGCCTCCCTACCATCATGCGGGTCAACACTCCACCTAACTTGGTGTCAGCTGGGCCATCAGTAAATGTGCTGATGACACCAAGCTGGGGGCAGGAGTTGATCTGCTGGAGAGTAGAGAGGCTCTGCAGAGGGACCTCGACAGGCTGGACAGATGGGCAGAGTCCAAGGGCAGGAGATTGAACACATCCAAGTGCCAGGTTCTGCACATTGGCCACAGCAACCCCAGGCAGTGCTACAGGCTGGGGTCAGAGTGGCTGAGAGCAGCCAGGTAGAGAGGGACCTGGGGGTGCTGGTTGATGGTAGGCTGAACATGAGCCTGCAGTGTGCCCAGGTGCCCAGGAGGGCCAATGGCATCCTGGTCTGCATCAGGAACAGTGTGGCCAGCAGGAGGTTTAGGCTGGATGTTAGGAGGAAGTTTTACACAGAGAGAGTGATTGCCCATTGGAATGGGCTGCCTGGGGAGGTGGTGGAGTCACCGTCACTGGAGGTGTTCAGGAGGAGACTTGATGGGGTGCTTGGTGCCATGGGTTAGTTGATTAGGTGGTGTTGGATGATAGGTTGGACATGATGATCTTGAAGGTTTCTTCCAACCTGGTTTATTCTATTCTATTCTATTCTATTCTAAGAATAACTAGTTGTGTCTTTAAAATGATTGGCTTTGTCACAACGGATGAGGCTGAGCAAGTAACTAGAGATTGACAGAGTCCTGTGCAGTAAGCCCCAATGGGGGAGCCTTGTATGTGTAATTCTGATTTTCTAGATGAGTAGCTTTAATTAAATCTCTTCCCCTTGCTATGTGTCTCCAGAACTGTCATTTGCAGTAACAAAAATGCACAGATTTCATAATGCAAATTGCCTTGCTCAAATTTTAGTAAGCATGGATGAGAAAGATGCTGTGCAGATCTCTGTACACCATAAGGTTTGCTTCTCGAAGGAGGGATTAAAAGACACCCAGTTTCTTGCATTTTTCCTTTCGGTTCATTTTCTTTCTTTTGGCTTTATGTTCCTCTGTGATCCTTGGTGGTTTGTTCAGGAAGCTTCTTCTGTACAGTGGTACTTAGCTTGTTTTACAGATCTGCTGCATGAGGAAGTCTGGGAACTAGCACCATCAAGCATTGTCTGAAGCATTTGCTTCATTAGAGAAACTTAGTTTGACTTTTATCTCTGTTTTCAAGTAGAGGCAGCCAGGGCACTGAGGGACTAAGGGAGTAGGACAAGGTCATGCAGCCTGGCTCCTGAATAGGAATAGAATAGAATAGAATAGAATAGAATAGAATAGAATAGAATAGAATAGAATAGAATAGACCAGACCAGACCAGACCAGACCAGGTTGGAAGAGACTTTCAAGATCATTGCATCCAACCTATCAACCAATCCAACCCACCTAATCAATTAAACCATGGCACCAAGCACCCCATAATGTTGAGATGCTGTCTGATATGCAGCTGAGGATAATGCATGCAAGACTAATGTTGTTGGCAAACAATTCCATTTAGTGATCTTGTTTCTTACAGACCCATATATACTTTCTCATCTCTGCTCAGTTATCTCACTTCTGTTACATTCCTTGTGCTCTGGATGGCAAGTGATCTCTTGCCATGTAGTGTTAAACTCTGCTCTGGGGTACAGGCAGGAAGAACTCAACAAGTGCAACTCTGTTGTGGTTGTTCCTGGGAACTCTCTGCCTCTGCCACAGAGACCGAGATCAGTGCTTAACAGAGTTTCTTGGTTCCTGTGGTACCTACTCACATTTATACATTTTAACCTGGGAAATCTCAAATTACCTCCTCTGTATCAAAAAGTGAATATTTGCCCTACAAAGATACAACCCTCAGTGTCTTAGTCCCTGATATGTACCTTCTGCCCACACTTAAACACCTTCATGTTTAATATTGATTCAAATAGAAAGATCATTCTCTGTGTCAAGTGCAGAGAGAATAAAGCAGTGATACAGTCTGGCTGGAGGGGTTTTAATGCCTGTCTAACACTTTGCCTCTTTCAGGTCCATAATGTTTCCTTTGCTTTTGAGCTGATGCAAGATGGGGGACTGAAGAAGCCCAAAGCTCGCCCTGAAGGTATGGACACGCTGCTAGGGATAAAAAGAGGAATTCAAACTTTATGACTGCTAAATGAGCAACTTTCATGCCTGATGTTCCAAGCTACATGTGTTAGAGGCTTCTGCAGAATAAAGAAAAAGGAAAAGGAGCCCCCAAGAAATGTTCAGTCTGACTTAAAATGAGACAAAGTGGTGATAATAAATAGAGTAAAAAGCAGTGGAGGTAGTTATGGTGAGGGGAAAGGGCAGAAGCCAATACTAAATGCATGTGTGTATCCTGTCAGTGCTGCTCTTTTGAATTTGGGGGTGAAAAGTCCTTCTGAGGGATTCAGTGAAACAAGACTGACTTGGGAAAGTGAATGTGTCCTGAGTGTTGGAGCTGAGTCGGTGGATGTAAGAGGAGGGCAAGGAACCTGGTGAAATGCAAATGCCCAGTCAGGAGTGGCAGTGTTTGGAGCAGAAGAGCTGAGCAGAGTGCAGTAGCAGACTGGGACAGCTGTGTAAACCTGTTCTGAGAGACAAAAGCTCTCAAAAAAACTAGGGGAAGACTTCTCCAGTTGAAAGCTTGTCCTTGTCTTTTGTGGGTTTATTTTATTTCCATTGCTTAATTGGCTGATCTAAAAGAGTGGATTTCCTTCCCACGAGGGAATCCTCACACTAGCACCAGTGGAGCAGATCTTTTATTTGCTCTGGATAAGGTGTGTGCATTTGGTAGGCAGCAGAATATGCTTAAGTGTATTATTGATTGAAAATGTAATTATAAATAGAAGTTAGAGAGTCTGGAGAAGAGGAGGCTGAGGGGATACTTCCTCACTCTCTACAGCTGCCTGGATGGAGGTTGGAGCGAGGAGGAGGCAGCCTTTTCTCCTTGGTGGCAAGCGACAGGAGTAGAGGAAATGGTTTCAAGCTGCTCCAGGGGAGGTTCAGGCTTAAGATGTGAGGAGATACTTTATCACAGAAAGGGTCCTTAGACATTGGAATGGTCTGCCCAGGGCAGTGGTGGAGTCAGCATCCCTGGAAGTGTTTAAGCAGCATGTGGACTTGGCACTTAGGGACATGGTTTAGTGTTGACCCAAAGTGCTGGGCTGAAGGTTGGACTGGATGATCTCGGAGGTCTCTTCCAACCAGATGTTTTCTGTGATTATGTCATTCTGGGATGGATGTGGAATTTCCACTACAGGAGGATTTACAAAGGGCAAAACCCAAACCCAAAGCATGCAATGTTAACCATATGTTTTAATTCAGCCACTGGTTGGTTCGTGCTTAATGCAGGATTTCCAAGACACAGCTCTCTAAGGACTGTGTTGCACATGAGGTCAGGCTGTGTCACCACAGGAGCTCCTTCTGACCCTAAATTTTCACAGCAGTGCAGTGCCACATGGAAGAACAGGGTCCAGTGCTTTCTTTGGAGTTGGGGACTCCTATGGAACACCTGCCTTATGAGGAAAGGCTGAGAGCTGGGGCTGTTCAGCCTGGAGAAGAGGAGACTGCTGAGGGATCTCATTAATGCTTAGCAGTATCTGAAGGGGGAGTGTCAGGTTGATAGAGCCCAGTGCTGTCCAGTGGCAGGACACAAAGAGGAACACAGGAGCTTCCACATAAACATAAGGGAAAAGTTCTTGCCTTTGAGGATGGCAAACCACTGGAACAGGCTGCCCAGAGAGGTTGTGGACTCTCCATCTCTGGAAGCATTCCAGGCCTGAGGAAAAGAAAACTAATTGGGTGGAATGGGGCAAGGACACACTACAAATCCCTGGCCACTACAAACCTAAGTGTCTGGGCCAGGTTTTTGGCATTTAATTGTTTATCCAACCAGCATCATGGGTCAAATGTGCTGGCAGTTCTCTCTTCTCCAGGTGTTTGCCTTGATTTCCCAGCTTTAGAAACGTATGGCTGTTGCAAGGTCTTGGTTCCCAGGGCTGAATTTACACTGGAAATGCATCTGGGGGTTTAAAATGTACTGGGTCTTAGGAGATAAGCTGGGTCTCTGAAGAGGAACTAATGCTGATTCTGGGTGTTACCTTACTGGGAATGCTGTGGTGGGAAGCAACTTTCTATGATACCTGGAAAAATTAGCAGCTTGTGTTTCAGTTACCCAGGCAAGATAGCTGTTTTTTCAGGGAGTTAGAATAGAATAGAAGAGAATAAACCAGGTTGGAAGAGACCTTCAAGATCATCGTGTCCAACCCATCAACCAATCCAACACCACCTAATCAACTAACCCATGGCACCAAGCACCCCATCAAGTCTCCTCCTGAACACCTCCAGTGATGGTGACTCCACCACCTCCCTGGGCAGCCCATTCCAATGGGCAATCACTCTCTCTGTGTAAAACTTCCTCCTGACCTCCAACCTGAGCCTCCCCTGGCACAGCCCGAGACTGTGTCCTCTTGTTCTGGTGCTGGTTGCCTGGGAGAAGAGACCAACCTCTGCCTGTCTACAACCTCCCTTCAGGTAGTTGTAGAGAGCAATGAGGTCTCCCCTGAGCCTCCTCTTCTCCAGGCTAAGCTACCCCAGCTCCCTCAGCCTCTCCTCACAGGGCTGTGTTTCAAGCTCCTCACCAGCTTTGTTGCCCTTCTCTGGACACACTTTCTTTGGGGCAGGAGGAAAAAACACCAAATGCTAAGTGAAATATGTAAAATTATACAGGAAAAGGGAATAGAAAGAAAAGCTTGAGAGGTTATTGAAAAGAATAGATAAAGTGTGGGGGTTAGGATGCTATCCTATCCAGTACCGGGTGGGAAAGAAGGGTGGAGAGGTCCTAGCAATGATTCTTCAACACAGGCAGCAAATGTTTACCTTGGATCTCACATTCATTGTGCTTCAGCTGGTAACTGATGTCTCCCTAGTTCTTTGAAGGATTTCATTATCTGCCCTTCCTTACTTCTAATTCCATATATATTATTTACTATGGTCTTTGTGCTTCCTCTTCCTCCTCCTTTCTTACAGCATTATTTTCAGCTATTTTACTTCTTCAGCCTTCCCTGTGCTGTGCTCCCCCCCATAGCTCCTGGATGACATGTCTGTGGTGTTTCCTGGCATTTTAGTATAGTGATAGGTTGGGAGGCACTGGCAGAAAAGAGTTGGGGTTTTGTTGTTAACTATTTCAGACCTGTTCCCTGGCCTAGGAGGGTAAGAAGGGTTATTAGATCATAGAAACCTTTGACTCTGCTAGGAGATTTCAGGCTTTGTTTATTTGCAGGCTGTAACATTGCAGACTTGTGAATGTGTGAGGTTCAGCATCTCACATGATGTATGTGGCTGTTTCCTGCTTCTCTGGCCAGTCAAGTCAGTGGAAGCATTTCCCCAAGTCTTTATCCCAGCTCTCAGACAAAGGTAGCCTTTCTCTGTAACCAGTTTAAGATGAGGAAGGGAATTACCTTTCTTCTTCTTTTCTTTCTCTTTTTTCCATTGAAGCTAGCTGTGGCTGTGTTATCTTGAAGGTGGCTTGGAGTACATCACATGGGACATTTCAGGAGCTTGGCTTGGGGAGATCAGGGCTCTGGAGATTTTTGTTGCTGATCTCACTGGTGCAGGCACGTGGGGACTTTTGCTCCTTTGAAGACAAACAAAGGAGAATGAAAAGCAAATTAAGGATTTCTCCTTTCCTCCCACAGATGTTGTCAACTTGGATCTGAAGTCTACTCTCAGGGTTCTATACAACCTCTTCACAAAGTACAAGAATGTTGAATGATCCTGGAAGCTGCTGAGGTCTTCATTCTTCCAACCTCCTTAGGCAGAAATCACAACGAACTCCCTCTGCATGCTCCCATTGTGCCTTATGCTATACTCATGCATTCTTTCTGCAGCTGTGGTCTCTCTATAGCTGTGTGCCTGACATTCCCTCTGAAAGTAACACAAGTGTATGCTCTAGGTCACTTGAAAATGATGTAGGCATTTCACACTTTTACCCAAAGATATTGTTGGCTCTGTTGTTTGTGATGATCAACAAATGTTCTTTTGATAAAGGAAATATACCACTAACCCCTCACCCACTGAGCAGGGCAAACGTGAGACCTTCCTCATGGCTGGAGAGTCTTCAGTCCTACACTTCACTTTCTTTTGCATACTCCTTGGTTGCAACTGGTATGTGGTGATTTTCCCATCTTAATTGTCAGCAATGGAAAGCCAGCACTGAAATGTGTTTGGAAGGGGACCCTTTTCTGTTAAAAATAAGGGTTTGTCTCTGCTGCTGGGGGAGTGGGGATGGGGGGGATTACAGGCACTGTCTGAAGCTAATGGCCAGAGCTTCAGCTTTTGTGTTAATCTTGTGCCACTCAGTGTTATTGCCATTCACTGCTCCCACAGAATATGCCTGGCAATGGGATCAGCAGCTGATCTTTTTGGTGTCCACTTTTTGATTCATCTCCTGTCTAGGAGAAATGTGTTTGCTAGAGCCACTGTCACCTGTCAATCATAGAGCTTCAGTCAGGTCAGTCAGGAACTGGTTAGACGGGCACAGGCTGGAATCCCAGTCCCTGGAGGTAAGAGAGAAAGTCTGGAGAATGGAAAACTCTCCCTTGGTCAGTGAGGACTGTGCCAGAAATCCCTTGGGCAGCAGTCTGTGGACAAACATTGCAGAGGGAAAATACATTTTGCATTCCTTGCTGCCTTGCTGTCCAGCCAGGTCTCTCTTCCTGTAGGTGCTGCTCTTCTTGTTAACCAGATTGACAGTAGGGTGGGTTTAGCTGAACTGGAGCTTCATCCTGATCAATCCAGTTTCCAGGAAGAGCAATGTAGGTAAAGCTGCCTTAAACTCCTGCTCTTCTATCCTCTCTGTTGCCCATGTGTGATACTTTCTCCTCTCAAAAAGATAAGTCAAAGTGAACATTTTTATTCAAGGACTCTTTGTGATGCTGGAGTTTTAGATCTGTTCCCAGGGAGGCAGTGGGATAGATCTGAATGCTCTTGAGCTCATCTGGAAAGCTGAATGCTCTGCAGCATTACAGCACCCACATTTGTCAGTGCTTAAGGAGCATCTGTCTTTTCCAGGGCACAGCACTTGCCTTTCAGATGCATCTGCTCAGCATACTGACTTGCAGTGAGCTTTATTAACACAGAAGCAGCACAGCTACTCCTCAGCTGCATCCTGTTTCTGAAGATGAAAACCCAACAGTGGCAGATTTTTGGAGCTCAGTTTAAACCTCCTGGGACTGTTGAGCCCTCTTCCTCCCAGCCCAGTGCTTTCAGTATTAATGTCTTTTTTAAAGAGGATTTTTCTACTCTTTTTAACAGTCTTTACTCTGGCTTTCTAACGACTTCAAACCAGCCTTACAGAGAAAATTCTGGACTTGTCATAGCCTTTGTGACAAGAGTTGTGTACTGTAAGCAAACTGAAATGCAATGCTCTGTTTGCTAAAGATCCCAGCAAGAGTGTTATGCATGCTCTGTGGCAGTTGTGCTATTTATTCCAATAAAGAAAGAAATAAATGTCAATCACTTGGCTTCCTACCTTTGGCTTTTTTCTTCTTCTTTTTGTTGCAGGTCCATGGGAAGAGCTCTTGAAAGGTGAGCTTCAGCTCTCTTCTTCAGCAAGGGTCCTGGGTAGATGATGAGCAAAGCAGCAATCTCTGACTTCTGGAGCTCGGTACAGGTGATAGGGTTGTGTGAGCAGACACCAATGAGTGATTTCATCATCCACTTCTTCTTTGGTGCTGCTCAGCTACTGGACCTGGTCAAGGTGTTTAATTCTTTTCCACAAAAATTAACTGAATTCCACTCTCTGACAATGTTTGAAGACTTAGAGCCCAGTTCCTCCACAGACAGAGGGGAGGGAAGCCTGGCATGCCAAAGCCAGTCCCATATGTGTCTTCAGAGGACTTGGGAAGCCAGAGGCCCAAGTAAATCCAGAGTGATATTGAAATCACACAGAGTCATAGAATGTCATAGGGGTCAGAGTGGCTGGAGAGTTGCCAAACAAAGAGGGACCTGGGGGTGCTGATTGACAGCCACCTAAACATGAGCCAACAGTGTGCCCAGGAGGCTAAGAAGGCCAATGGCATCCTGGCCTGCATCAGGAACAGTGTGGCCAGCAGGAGCAGGGAAGACATTGTGCCCCTGGACTCTGCATTGATTAGGCCACACCTTGAGTCCTGTGTCCAGTTCTGGGCCTCAGTTTAGAAGGACACTGAGACACTTGAAGGTGTCCAGAGAAGGGCAACAAGGCTGGGGAGAGGCCTTGAGCACAGCCCTGGGAGGAGAGGCTGAGGGAGCTGGGGTTGTTTAGCCTGGAGAAGAGGAGGCTCAGGGGAGACCTTCTTGCTCTCTGCAACTCCCTGAAGGGAGGTTGTAGCCAGGAAGGGGTTGGTCTCTTCTCCCAGGCACCCAGCACCAGAACAAGAGGACACAGTCTCAAGCTGTGCCAGGGGAAGTTTAGGCTGGAGGTGAGGAGAAAGTTCTTCACTGAGAGAATCATTGGTCATTGGGATGTGCTGCCCAGGGAGGTGGTGGAGTCCCCATCCCTGGAGGTGTTCAAGAGGGGATTGGATGTGGCACTTGGTGCCATGGTCTAGTCCTGAGGTCTGTGGTGACAGGTTGGACTGGATGATCTTTGAGGTCTCTTCCAAGCTTGGTGATACTGTGACACTGTGATGGTAGGGGTTGGAAGGCACCTCCAGAGATCAAGTCCAACCTACCTGCTTGTGCAGGCTCTCCTAAAATCATGTTGCATAGGAATGTGTCCAGGCAAGCTTTGGAATTCTTCAGAGAAGGAGGATGTGCATTTTCTCTCTGTAGCCTCTTTCAGTGCTCTGGCATCCTCAGTGTGGAGAAGTTTGTCCTTATGTTTAAACAAAACCTCCTGTGTTCAAGTTTGCATCTGTTGCTCCTCCTTTTATCACTGAGCACTGAAAAGAGCCCAGCCCCATCCTCTTGACCCCTGCTCTTTAGATGCCTACGTGCTTCCCTGTGCTCTGTTGTGGAGAGAGCATCCAGTGGCTCTCCAGTAAAGCAAGGCTGTGTGGAGAAGCAGGAAGATGCACTACCAGAACATGTTATTGATGGGAGTGCTGTTGATTCCTTGAATTGTTTCTCAGTGGCTATTTTTATGTGAGGGCCAGGGGGGTGTGTGTGCATGGGATGTGCTTTGGGAATGCACAAAGACTCTGGCAGGAAGGGATGCACACAAGCATGGAATAAATGCACCTCTGACAGAGTTTGCTGGTGCTGTCCTACTGAAGCACAGAATGTCAGGGGCTGTAAGGGCCCCAGAATGATCATCCAGTCCAACCCCTGCCAGAGCAGCATCACCTACAGTAGATCACACAGGAATGCATCCAGGCAGGTTTTGAGTATCTCCAGAGAGGGGGCCTCCACAACCCCCCTGGGCAGCCTGTTCCAGGGCTCTGTCACCCCCACAGGGAAAAAGATTTTCCTCATGTTTCCACAGAACTTCCTGTGCTTCACCTTCCCCCCATTGCCCTTTGTCCTGTCATTAGGCATCACCTGAAAGAGCCTGGCTCCATCCTCTTGGCACTCACCCTTTACACATTTATAAACATGAATGAGGTCACCCCTTAGTCTCCTCCAAGCTGAAGAGCCCCAGCAACCTCAGGCTCTTCTCACAAAGGAAATGTTCCACTCCCTTCATCATTTTTGTGGCTCTGTGCTGGACTCTTTCAAGCAGTTCCCTGAGGCCCTTCCTGAACTGAGAGGCCCAGAACTGGACACAATATTCCAGATGTGGCCTCACCAGAGCAGAGGGGGAGGAGAGCCTCTCTCCACCTGCTGACCACACCCCTCCTAATGCACCCCATAATGGCATTGGCCTTCTTGACCACAAGAGCACATGGCTGGCTCATGGTCAACCTTCCATCCGCTAGGACCCCCAGGTCCTTTTCACCTTCACTGATCTTTGCTGATTGGGCAGGGACTGGCTGGAAAGAAGTCCTGAGGAGAGAGACTTGGGGGTGCTGGGGGAGGAGAAGCTCACCAGGAGCTCTCAGTGTGCACTTGCAGCCCAGAAAGCCAACCAGATCCTGGGCTGCATCAGGAGAAGTGTGGCCAGCAGGGCAAGGGAGGTGATTCTCCCCCTCTGCTCAGCTCTGGGGAGACCCCACCTGGAGTACTGCCTCCAGTTCTGGAGCCCCTATTACAAGAGGGATCTGGAGGTGCTGGAAGGTGTCCAGAGAAGGGCCACAAGGATGATCAGAGGGCTGGAGCACCTCTCCTGTGAGGACAGACTGAAGGAGTTGGGGCTGTTCAGTCTGGAGAAGAGAAGGCTCCCAGGTGACCTCATTGTGGCCTTCCAGTATCTGAAGGGGGCTACAGGAAGGCTGGGGAGGGACTGCTCAGGATCTCAGGGAGTGATAGGACTAGGGGGAATGGAATGAAGCTGGAGGTGGGGAGATTCAGGCTGGAGGTGAGGAGGAAGTTCTTCCCCATGAGAGTGGTGAAGCCCTGGAATGGGTTGTCCAGGGAGGTGGTCGGGGCCCTGTCCCTGGAGGTGTTTAAGGCCAGGCTGGCTGAGGCTCTGGCCAGGCTGATCTAGTGTGGGGTGTCCCTGCCCATGGCAGGGGGGTTGGAACTGGCTGATCCTTGTGGTCCCTTCCAACCCTGACTGAGACTATGATGCTGTGATCTCCAGCAGGTCCGTCCCCAGCCTGTACTAATCCATGGGGTTGTTCTTTCCCAGGTGCAAGACATTACACTTGCCCTGTTGAACTTCATTAAGTTTATCCCTGCTCAGCTCTCCAGCCAGAGAACTGGAAACTTAGCACAGTGGTGACAACCTCAGTTTCTGTAGAAAAAAAAGATGCTTTTCCATCACATATATTTCAGTCTTGTGCTTTTGTCACTGACAGCCTTGGAAAGCCTTGAGAGCCCATAAATGAGGCTTTCAGGAAAGAGGTCTTTTGATCTGCCAGTTAAGTAGAGAGAGACCTAGTAATTACAGATGTTTTTTCCAGCATTTCATTCTTCCTGCTCCTTCTGCCTGCTGAGATGAAGCTGGATTTGTCCCAAGTTCCCAGACCTTCCTGCTTGGGTCTTTGCTCATTTGATGTGTTGTGCTTGTTACCTGCTCAGGAAATACAGTGAAGTTTACCCTTGGATTCAAAATTTGGGAATAAGTTCTCAATTGCTAATAAACCATCACAGATGGACATCTGCTTTCAAACCACTGCCCTTCATCCCTGTCCTGGTTTTGCTGGGCCAGAATGCCAGGACAAGGCCAGCCATAGGCTGCATGCCATTATCAGATCTGAGTCAGCCAGGACAGCTGGCTTGGGTTGGCTGACAGGTGTAGCCCAGACCATGAAGAGAGAGTTTGCTATGGAGAGGGGAGCCTCTTGGTGGGGTTTCTCCTCAGTTTGCTCCTCTTCCCTTTCCTGGACTTGAGGATTGCCTTCCTGAATATTTTGACTGCTGCACTTCTGCTGAGCTGAGTATGGATTTGTATCTCTTGCACTGACACAGATACCAGCTTGGCTGTTTGCATTAAATCAGTTTTCATTTCAAGATGTGGGTCTTCTCTCCTTTTCCTGATCTCCCTTCTCTGCTGGGGAGGCATCACTGGATGATAGAGCCACTGCTAGAGCTTACTCCCCACCACAGTCCCATTTAGCTCATGCTTAACTATCTGTTCTTGTCTGTTGCATGGACCTTGAGCACAGCGGTTGGTCCCCTAAGAGTGTTAAACCAGAGCAGCCTAATGAGTGTCACTGCCTACTGCCTCATTCAGAGACTACACAGAGGCCTGCAGAGTTGCTTTGGCTTTCTGGAGGAGCCAATGAATGTACCTGAAGGGAATGTTCAGGTAAAGTGGTTGGTGTAGGGAACTTTCCCTCTCCAATCAATGATAGAAAAGGCAGGGAGGAGCAGCAATACTGCCTAGTGGAGACAGCTCCTGGTCTGGGTGAGTTATTTTGGGTCCTGGTAGCTCTAGCTCTCTAAGGACAAAGGAATTTATCTTCTGCCTAGGTTTTTCCTTATAGTAAGTATGAAGCCACAAGGATGATCAGAGGGCTGGAGCACCTCTCCTATGAGGACAGACTGAAGGAATTGGGGCTGTTCAGTCTGCAGAAGAGAAGGCTCCCAGGTGACCTCATTGTGGCCTTCCAGTATCTGAAGGGGGCTACAGGAAGGCTGGAGAAGGACTTCTCAGGATCTCAGGTAGTGATAGGACTAGGGGGAATGGAATGAAGCTGGAGGTGGGGAGATTCAGGCTAGATGTGAGGAGGAAGTTCTTCCCCATGAGAGTGGTGAAGCCCTGGAATGGGTTGTCCAGGGAGGTGGTCGAGGCCCCGTCCCTGGGGGTGTTTAAGGCCAGGCTGGCTGAGGCTCTGGCCAGGCTGATCTAGTGTGGGGTGTCCCTGCCCATGGCAGGGGGGTTGGAACTGGATGATGCTTGTGGTCCCTTCCAACCCTGACTGATACTATGATACTACTATGACACTAAGAGTAGTGCTGATCAGCTTTAGCAAATGCTCAAGTGATGATGACTGAGAGGTGTAATGGAGCATGATGATTGCACCTGTTGGCTGTTATGTGCAAGGAAAAACTGCCCTGTGCTGCCCCAGGAGCACGCTAGCAGGCAGTTCTGCCATGCAGTGCCGTGGAAGGGCCAGCACGTGTTGCAGGAGTTGTGGAGGTGCACGTTTCCTGGCTTTGTGGCTCTGTTTACCTTAGTCCCCAGCAGGGAGCAGGCAGAGAGGCGATGAGGCTCCGGATGCGGCCGTGCTTTCGCTTTTGAGCGCAGGCAGCAGCGCATGGCACAGCTTCCCTCGGCCGTACTGCGGGGGCTTGGCACCAGCCCACAGGGCAGCCTGCAGCTTCGGTGCAGGGGCACAGCCTGGAGAGCCCGTCTCCTCTCCCTGCAGATTGCATCATACCTGCTGTGAGAAGCTCCTGGGTGAGCTGCTGGAGGAGTACTGCAGGAGGGAACTGTAAGTCTGGGGCCAGGAGCTCTTTGGGCTCCTTAGAGATTCTTTTTTTTTTTGCCCCTTCCATTTGTTATTTATTTATTTTTTAAGCTGCAAGGCTTTCTGTGTCACATGGACTGCTCCTGCTAAGATGACATCTCTTCTGATGCCCAGGAACAAGCACAGCTCTCGAAAAGTCTGGTGCTCAACAAGGAAGTAAAAGTAAGTTTGAAACTGGGCACACAGTGTGTATTTTTTACATGGGTTGTGTTTCTCTCTGGCTTTCTGAAGGCAGAAATATTACTGTTCATCTTAGCACTTCTCATGAGGCTTTCTCTCCTCCTTTGTGAGATTCACTTGACAGCTTTTGCTGGGACAATGCCTGCCCAGGCAGGAGCAGGGGCTTTCTTTTCAAGCAGAAAATAAGACATTAGGAATGGTTTGGTATCGTTGGTAAGTGCCTTGTGTGTATTCTGCAGCAGGTGAAGTACCAGAAACCGCTGGCAGCTCATTGGTGCTTTACACTGGGGCTGCTTGGGAGCCAGAATGTGTGAAGGCTGCTGGAGGAGAAGTGAGCTGCTCTGACCCACCTAGAGAATTAGTTGTTTTCTTGGTAGTGTGGCGTTGCAATGCTGCGATCGTCTCGCTCTCGACCTGGGACACGCTCGCTTGGTGGCTGCCTCAGCAGGTGACAGAGGAGAAATAAAACATTACTTGGGTTGGGAAAAGGCAGTCCTGTACTGTTTGTGACCTTGTCTCAGGAACAGAGGATGAAGGATGGAATTACAGCATTTCATTTGAATAGCCAATAACTGAACCTCAGTCTTACTTAGAAATGCCATTGTGAAACGCATTCAAGCTGCTGTCTCCTGCAACGAGCTCTCCAGGCACTGACAAATAATACAGGCAGGAGCATGGAAGCTGGGAAAAACAGCCTGTGAGTCACAGCTCTGAACAGCAGATTTGGGAGGTGGGCTGCAGAGGCTGAATGAGGCAAACATGGAAGCTTGCATGCCAGAACCAAATTCTTCCTAGCTTCCTGTTTCTCATTAAGCACCTAACCCCACAACTGAGTCCCGACCCAGCTGTCTTCCTCTTTGTTGTTCCTGCAGTGTGTTATCCTTTGAAATGAAATGCTGGTGTCTAGTGTCAAGCCTCACAAATAGTGAACTTGTCACATGAAAACCTGCTTGTGAATACTAATTACTAGTAATAAGCAACGAGTCTATGAAAAGCCAAGGAGCTGCACCTCTCAGGTTCTGAGGGGTGGGAAATCAAGTTGAGTAAATGTGAAGTGAACAATGAGAGGGGTGGGGGGATGCCTGACTCTAGCTCTCCCGATGGGCACTTAGCAGAGCACTGCTATTGAGGAATAAGATCTTGGGGATGTAATAGGTCTGTTCAACTGTTGACTTGGTGCTAAACAGTGATCTAAAAAAGCAAATTATCTTAGGAATGGGCAGCAGCACAGCAAATGATGAGAGGCTGCAGTGTGCCTTCCTGCAGGTCTGCTTCCCAGCACCTAAGAAAACTGTATGATAGCACTGGGAGAGAGTTCAGAAAGCAGCAGAGTGGTCTCCCTGGGAAGGACAAGTGAGATGCAAGTTGTGTTTCTTCAGTTTTGGAGAGAGATGACTGTTGAGGGTGTAGGGTAGTTACAGAGTAGTAACAGCGATGCGAGTAGTGTGAATCAGCTGCTGTCTTTGCATTGTGCATAGCGGGGATGCCTCAGGAGAAGGTGCTGCTTGGCAGGGCTGAGCAGCAACAGGAGGGGCTGCTTCAGGCAGGGGGATGCCATGCTCTTCATCTCTGCACTGCTGAGTGCTGGGGCTTACACATATTCGAGGGGCAAAGGAGAAGTTCTTGGAAAGTAAATGTGTTGACAGCTCCTAATTAGCAGGATGCCAGTTTCAATTTAGGAAGGCTGAGGTGCAGGCTCTTGGAAGTGTTTTAGAGAGGTATCTGAACTTGCTTGCTCTGTTCTGGATTACTTGTTTGTTTGGTTGTGTCTCTCCTAAGGTTCTGCTTTTGGGTACTGTAAGGGATTGGAGAGCAGGCAAGGTGTCTTGCAGGCTATAGCGATTTTAACACTCAGAGTAGGGCCCACAGGACTGAGGCCTGAGAATAGGAACTTAGGCTGTTGCAAACTCTGCATTTCAGGCCTTTTCTTACAGAATTCCAAAGTTTAGACTGCCTTGTGGTGCTTAGGTTCCTTCTCCAAACAAACAGCAGGGCTGAGGCAGGCAGCACACATGGCTTTGATGTGTATCTCTTACTTGACCTAGTTCCATAAGGGAGTACTGCAGAGAAGCTGAGTTGGTGCAAGTTGTGGTTCACATGGACAGTTACAGTAGACTGATGAGCAGGACTTTGTGAGCCATAACAGCTACCAGAAACCTTAGTTCACAACTAAGCTGTCCTTGGGTTGCTCTGTGTTAACTGGCTTTTCTCTCTGTTCATGTCATCTGGGAAGCCTCATCTTCGATAGTTCAGTTATCCTTTGAGTGCTGAATGACTCAGTTTCTCCTATCCTATTTTTAACAAGCCCCTTTAAGAGACAGCATTTGGTTTTGCAGCCACCATAATGAAACCAGTTCTGCATGACCTGTTCCTCTTGTTTTACCAGACTGATGTGCAAAAGCATCCAACTGCTATTTTTATACCAATTCTCTTGGCCTGGCAGAATGCTCAGATCATGGGTTTCTAGCCATACAGTAGCTTCCAACTGGCCCTGTTTCTTGCCCATGCTGCATGTGTTCATGTGGGGGCACTTCAGCTGGGCAGTTATCTGCATCATTTTCTTAGCAGAGCTCCCCTGGATTCCCTTGAGGTATTTGCAGTGTGCCCAGGTGGCCAAGAAGGCCAATGGCATCCTGGCCTGCATTAGGAACAGTGTGGCCAGCAGGAGCAGGGAAGTCATTGTGCCCCGGTACTCTGCACTGGTTAGGCTGCGCCTTGAGTCCTGTGTCCAGTTCTGGGCCCCTCAGTTCAGGAAGGACATTGAGAGACTTGAAGGTGTCCAGAGTAGGGCAACAAGGCTGGGGAGAGGCCTTGAGCACAGCCCTGTGAGGAGAGGCTGAGGGAGCTGGGGTTGTTTAGCCTGGAGAAGAGGAGGCTCAGGGGAGACCTCATTGCTCTCTACAACTACCTGGTCGATCAGGTCATTGAGCTGCTCTCAGGCAGGCATTGTCTGTGCAGTCTGTCACTGCAAGGGTCACTGCTGTGGTGCTCCCCACAGCCAGGGGCCTGGACACTGATCAGTTTACCTGGGACCACTGTCTGGGTCACCACATTTCTTGTGTCAGCAGCTTTTGCCTGGCTTGCAACCATATTTCTTCCAACCTATGTGACTAACTGGCATACTTCCACCACATGCCCAGATGACTCACCCACCCCACCTTGTTTGACCTTGATTGGTTGCTGAGGACATTTAAATAGTCTGCTGAGGCTGCAGTTCCACCCCCACGTCACCCCCTCTCTCGAGCAGCCAGCTCGATGCAGGGGTTGCTCTGCTGGCCATGTGTAACCCAGCTGCAGGTGAACAAAATCCCATGCAGCACACCAAGCCTTGCCACTCTGCTGAGCTGCCACAGGGATGCAGAGGCTGATCTCTGCAATCTCCAAGTGCTGTTCCCCTGAGTGGATGCTTGCTGCTGTTCCTGAGGATATCAAAGCCACGTGGATGTGGTATGTAGGGACATGGTTTAATGGAGGACTTGGTAGTGTTTGCACTTGGGCTTGGTGGCCTTAAGGGCATTTTTCAACCTAAAAGATTCTGTAATACAGTTAGTAAATGTGGTGGTTTTAGGCTGTGCCTGGAAAACTTTCCACAGATCTTGAACAGAAAGTGATAGAATGTAAATAAGTTGCCATTGGATGCAGAAGGGGAAAATGATAGGCTCTAAAGAATCCCATTGGGCTGATACCTACCAGAGTGAGTTTTGCACACTAACTTGGCTTCCTCACTCTGGCAGGTACTGACTGGTGCTCCTGCTGACCTTGGCTGGGCTCTTCCTTGTGGTTAAGTACTAAAAGCAAATCTCTGCTCTTTCTTTTGTCTCATGTGCAGGGGGTAGGAAGGGAGCAGGGAGGGGGAAGCTATTGGTATTGTCCAGGGGGAAGGTTGTGCTCTTTATAAAGTGTAAATATTGCACATTGGGTACCTATTCATTGTGCTTTGTATTTTAGATGTAGCTTGGCTGGTAAACATAGCTTCATCTCCTTTCAGCTGAGCTGCTCTGGCAGTTTTTTGTTGGGGGGTGAATTCCAACCAAGCATAGTAAAACAGGCTGTTCAGATTCTACTGGCTATGACTTCCTCTTGAGTTGCAGTCTTTGCCAAGCTAAGGTTTCCTTTTCTGTTTTCTTGTGGATGTGACTGAAATTTTTTTATGCAAACATGAAGCTTTCAAAAAATGAGCATTTAAAACTGAACATTGCCTACCATGTAAGCTGCTTGGAAAGCATGGCTCTGTCTTTTGTGTTGTCTGTGTAGGCAGCATGGCACAGCCTTACTTTGCCATAGCCATGGCTAAAAACATCAGACTTCTCCCCACTCGCACTGTGATGTGAGTCACAGATTCTTAGAGTGGGAAGGTATCATTGCCAACCTCTTATTTGTAGGTAGCTGCTGATGATAGAGAGGAACTTCATCTGGAGGTACAGACAGGGATTTGATGGAGTCCAGAAGAGGGCCCCACAAATGGTCAGGGGGTTGGAGCACTTCAGGCTGGGGGAGTTGGGGTTGTTCAGCCTGGAGAAGAAGCTCCAGGGAGATCTAATAACAGCCTTCCAGTACCTGAAGGGGGCCTACAAGAAGGATGAAGAGAGGCTGCTTACAAAAGCATAGGATGAGGAGCAATGGTTTCAAATTAGATTTAGATTGGATGTCAGGGACAAGCTCTTTCCCATGAGGGTGGTGGAACACTGGAACAGGTTGCCTGTGGAGGTGATTGAGGCCCCATCCCTGGAGATACTCAAGGGAGGCTCAATAGAGCTCTGGGCAACCTGATCTAGTGGAGTATGCCCCTGCTTACTGCAGAGGATGTTGGAGCAGATGACCAGCAGGTCTAGGGAGGTGGTTCTCCCCCTCTGCTTTGCCCTGGTGAGACCACACCTGGAATACTGTGTGCAGTTTTGGGCTCCCCAGTTCAAGAGAGACAGGGACCTCCTGGAGAGAATCCAGCAAAGAGCCATGAGGATGATTAGGGGATTTCAGCAGTTCCCTTATCAAGAGAGACTGAGAGCCCTGGCACTAATTAGTCTTGAGAAGAGAACACTGAGAGGGGATCTCATCAGTGTGCATAAATCTCTGAGGGGTGGGTGTCAAGTGGAGGGGGGCAGCCTCATCTTGGTGGTGCACAACTACCCTGGGTGATCCTGCTTTGGCAGGGGGGTTGGACCTGATGATTTCTGGAGGTCCCTTCCAACCTCTAATGTACTGTGATACCTTGGGAGTTCGCTTCCAACCCAGACTATTCCATGGCTATGTAGCCTCTCCACTCAGGTCTGACAACCCCATTCCTTTCTCTAATATCTGCTGTCCTCTAACACAGCCACTTAGCTCTGTTGGAAAACTCCACCCATACTTTTGGGGGGTTTGATGAGGTAGATTGTGTACTGTCATTCTGCTGTCACTTGAAGACATCTGGATTGGGAAAGAAAGTCATTCTCCAATATGTGTTTAAAATGAAACAGTCACATCTGCCATTTAGTTTAATCCTACATGAAGATGGTGTTGTCTACCCCAAAATAAGCCTTTGTTTCCCAGCAGCTGCATGAGCTGGCCTGATAAAGGGCACAGCTTAGATTGATAAATACATCTCAGTAATTTAACTTGGTTTAATGCTGCTTAAGTATTGGTCACTAGTCTAGCAGCAATCTATTGATACCTTGGAAACTGAGGCTGTGTCACTTGAAGTAGGGTCCCCCTAATCCAGATAAAACAGAATGAGATGGGTTTAAGGCCAGTTTTAGTACTTCAGGGCTTTTTTCCCTATGTTTTGGCAATTAACAGAAAACAAAGGAAAGTTCTCTATATCTTTTTTGTTTAGGTACATCTGAATGTTCACATTTCATTTTGATAGGCAATCCATACCTCATGAAACAGTAGCTGAAAAAACCCCAGTCCATTTGTTTGCTTTGTTTTCCTCACAGTTGTGATCTTCACATGCCTTTGCTCATGTTCCTTTCCCATATATATATATTTATTGTTTTGTTTTTCAGTAGTTTACCAGGAGTGAGAACAGACAATGGACCCAGACTTCTTAAATGCATTTATACAGCCTCCTGAAGTCAATGAATTCCTAGCTGAGAATGTCATCGCTCAAGGTATGGGCTGTATCAGCCAGGAGAGAAAAAGGTCCGAAGAATGACCTGAAGAACCAAGCAGAAGATGTGCTCTGTATGTAATTGTGCACTTCTCTGCAGTGGTCCCACGATTGTAGCAGCAGTGAGGAAGCTTTGGGAGTGCAATTTGGCTGCTGGCTCTCTAGAGACAGATGACGAAGCAACACAAACTCTAGCTGGTTCTTTAGCTGGAATTCAAATGTCATACACATTTGTTTGCCTCTCTCATTAATTATCCATCCAGATCTTATGCTGCAATGTAATTCACATCAGCTAATTTTAACAGCAGTCTTAGTACCCTGTTAGACCATTTTCTCACTCATAAGGAAGCAATTATATGAAGAAAAGTGTTTCTGCATATGGGAATGGGTGATACTGAGTATTAGTGAGATGATAGCAGATTCCACAGCAAATGTCCATTAGTCACACCTAATATTTGTGATGTATCTTCTTTGCTTCCTTTCATAGGTGAGAAGAAGAAATTCATAAAACCAACCTCAAGCAAAAACCCCAAATTGGAAGAATTAAAGCTGGTACTGCTGCTTTTACTGGATTGCTTAAGCCTCTCCTCAGGTTGCTTTAACTTGTTGAATAATGCTCAGCCCTGCAAATCACCAAACTCTTTGGCTCCAGTCCTCCACTCTACAGATCAGGACAAACTCTGCTTTGGTACTTGGGCTCCACACAAGCAAGCAAGAGCTTTTGCTTCAGCACAGTGCCAGGGTGGCTAGAGCCATACAGGATCAAGCTTCAAATGCCTGCACCACCCAAGAGTGGTCACTGCTGTGTGTTAAAGTATCACAGTATCACCAAGGTTGGAAGAGACCTCAAAGATCATTGAGTCCAACCTGTCACCACAGACCTCATGACTAGACCATGGCACCAAGTGCCACATCCAGTCCCCTCTTGAACACCTCCAGGGATGGGGACTCCACCACCTCCCTGGGCAGCACATTCCAATGACCAAGGACTCTCTCAGTGAAGAACTTTCTCCTCACCTCCAGCCTAAACTTCCCCTGGCACAGCTTGAGACTGTGTCCCCTTGTTCTGGTGCTGGTTGCCTGGGAGAAGAGACCAACCCCCTCCTGGCTATAACCACCTTTCAGGTAGCTGTAGAGAGCAATGAGGTCACCCCTGAGCCTCCTCTTCTCCAGGCTAAGCAACCCCAGCTCCCTCAGCCTCTCCTCACAGGGCTGTGCTCAAGGCCTCTCCCCAGCCTTGTTGCCCTTCTCTGGACACCTTCAAGTCTCTCAATGTCCTTCCTAAACTGAGGGGCCCAGAACTGAACACAGGACTCAAGGTGCAGCCTAACCAGTGCAGAGTACCAGGGCACAATGGCTTAAAAATTGAGTTTCTTCTTACGTGACACCTCTCCTAACTTGGGACATATGTGTGAGCCACACCAGAAGTACCCAGGTCCTACTTCATTGTAGTTGTCTGTTTGAGGTAACTTTGAAGGAAGAATCCTATTTCATGGTTTTATGTCCAAGTAATTTTGAAAGCCCCCCCTGTGTGCTCACTCACTGCATTTCTCTGCTGGCATAGGCCAGGGAAAGCCTGGAATGGTGACATTTCCAGGAAGAAAAGTGGCATGCAAGAAGAGACCAGCACTTCTTGCATTATGGAGAGAGTAAAGTTGCTGTAAATATAACACAAGCCCTCTTAGCCTCTGTGCTGGTGTGTGCATTGTGTGGCATTTCTGTAGTGCATTCCCTTGACTTTTCATGCACACTTGACCACAGAGATTTAATTGTTTTTGGTCAGGCTTTCACACTGCTTTGGTACAAAGGAGAGAATCTGCAAGGTGGTGGTGCTGCAAGAAGCAATGATGCTGTCTACAGAGACACTGAGTTTATTCTTTCCAGACTGTCAAAAGTGAAGAGCTTTTCTCAGTTTATGAAGGTTTCTGTCAGGTTCAGTGCTTACTCCAGCTCCTTTCAATCTCTTCAAACAATGTTTTTTGCCATCTAATTTCCTCAGATCATGAGGAGGTGGAAATTGGGCTCCAAGGGTCCCCTGCATGCCCATTAACCTAAAGACGTCATAGTTCCTCTAGAGAAGAGGCTGGGGTGGAGGGGGGTCAGGGCGGCATTATCAAAGGAGAAGTAAGGAAAACAAAGAAGCTTGCTTGGGAGGCAGAATCTGTTCCACTGCATTTTCATTTTCAGGTGACTTTGGGAAACCAAGGAATCTGAAATGTATTGCTGTACTTACTCAAACATCAGTTGCATGTCAGGATAGGAAATGGTTACCTTTAGGGGCCCATAGCAAACATCTTGAAGTATTAATTTTCTCCTTTCCCTCTATACATTGGGATGTGCTGCCCAGGGAGGGTTAAACAAGAGGACACAGTCTCAAGCTGTGCCAGGGGAAGTTTAGGCTGGAGGTGAGGAGAAAGTTCTTCACTGAGAGAGTCATTGGTCATTGGGATGTGCTGCCCAGGGAGGTGGTGGAGTCCCCATCCCTGGAGGTGTTCAAGAGGGGATGGCACTTGGTGCCATGGTCTAGTCATGAGGTCTGTGGTGACAGGTTGGACTGGATGATCCTTGAGGTCTCTTCCAACCCTGGTCATACTGTGCTACTCATTTTCAGACACAGTGCTCTGCTGTGCAGCTGAGCAGGGCCCTGACCACAGGACAGAATGCAGAGTTGTGAGCTGCAGGCTGGGGTTGTTTAGAGCCCAGAGAGCAAACAAGGGACCTTCTACATCTGTGCTCAGCGGAATTCTTTGTGGCACCATTAGGTCTGGGCTACTGCTTTATCACTCTCACATCTAAAGCACTGCCAGATCTTGACTTCCCAGCACTAGCTGAGGAGCACAGCTTTCTGCCCCAGAAACCTTTTACTTCTTAGCTGTGGAAGTATATTACAAACACCTTGACAGACTCTTAGTTTGGGCAAGTGCTGGTGCCAGGCCATCTTGTTCCTTGGGGTGGTTTTGAGCATCTCAGAGATTATTTATTATTATGTTTTTTCTTCCCCAAATTTCTTTTTACATTTTTGCTGGTGTTGGGTAACTTAGAGGGACCTGCTATTAATTTGTCCCTGCAAGTGAGAAGGATATTATCCACACAAGAAACTCCAGAGGCTCACTTGTAGCAATGCAAGCAATACTCATCCCTCTTTTAAAGGTTCTTTGTAGCAGCCAGCTGGGGCTACTGCTTTCCAGGTCTGTTTCAGCAGTTCATCTTCTGTTTCTGTCCTCATATGTGGGTGAAACACATGCTTGGGAAAGTGAGGAGGAGCAAGTTTGGTCACCTGTGTAGGAGCACAGTGGTTGAGAAAACGCCTGCAGGGCCAAGGGATGTAACTGGGAATGTGGTTCCTTTCCAGCTGTAGCCAGGCTTTGGCTTCCTGAGCAATTTCCCTTTGCAAAGGCAGGAAGGATATTGGAAAGGGCGGCAGCCACCTCAGAAAGCCAAACAAACAGAATGCTGTGCTGTTTTGTTTTGCTCTCCTCCCAGAAAAGGTATCTGGGACAGATTAGGAGGAAATTGCAGAATGAAGATGAGAGCAAAACTAGGAGAGGAGGGGGAGGAGTGCTGGGAACATGGATTCCTAGGAGAAACAACCAATACATTCTTAAAAGGTTTTGTTTGACCACTGAATTTGTGTGAACTCTGTGATGGTTAACAGAAGCAGGGGTTTGGAAGTCTACTCTGAAGCCTTTTCCGTTGTGGCAGTGGGCACAGAGTCTCTCTGCATGTATAACTGTTTCTACAAAAGTCAGAGAAATGTTGCATGAGACATCCATCTCACTTCACAGCTCGGGAGAATATTTCATTTCCCTTGAGAAAAACAACCAAAGAGCACACGGAGGGAAGTGGAGGCAGAGAACAGCCCAAGGTGTGAGATAAGGGACTGAAGAGTGAGGCGCAATGCAATAGAGCACTGAGCGCTCTACTGTGGAAAGGGGATAGAGTGTAATTGCAGCAGGAATGTCATGAGTGGCTGCTTTGTTTTCTCTGCAGTTATTGATTGACTGGATCAACACAACTCTGAAAGAGGAGCACATAGTAGTCAAAAGTCTGGAAGAAGATCTGTATGATGGACTTGTACTTCATCATCTTCTGGGTAAGCTGCTGCTTTGAGTGTATCTCACAAACACATCATGGAGGAGCTTCCAGATCACAGTCTCACCAAGGTTGGAAGAGACCTCAAAGATCATCAAGTCCAACCTGTCACCACAGACCTCATGACCAGACCATGGCACCAAGTGCCACATCCAATCCCCTCTTGAACACCTCCAGGGATGGGGACTCCACCACCTCCCTGGGCAGCACATTCCAATGACCAATGATTCTCTCAGTGAAGAACTTTCTCCTCACCTCCAGCCTAAACTTCCCCTGGCACAGCTTGAGACTGTGTCCTCTTGTTCTGGTGCTGGGTGCCTGGGAGAAGAGACCAACCCCTTCCTGGCTACAACCTCCCTTCAGGTAGTTGCAGAGAGCAATGAGGTCACCCCTGAGCCTCCTCTTCTCCAGGCTAAACAACCCCAGCTCCCTCAGCCTCTCCTCACAGGGCTGTGCTCAAGGCCTCTCCCCAGCCTTGTTGCCCTTCTCTGGACACCTTCAAGTGTCTCGATGTCCTTCCTAAACTGAGGGGCCCAGAACTGGACACAGGACTCAAGGTGTGGCCTAACCAATGCAGAGTCCAGGGGCACAATGACTTCCCTGCTCCTGCAGATGATAGAATAAACCTCATGGATCACAGTAGCTGTGAGCTGCTGGAGCCTTGCTTCCTGCTAGAAGAGAAAGCTGTGAGCCGTCTGTGACAGCTGTCATTCTGAACAGAGGCATGATGATCTACTAGGGGTTTTATAAGATTCTTCTAAGAAAGTGTTTTTGGCTGATGGTTAACATAATAGCAAGGTGAACTCTGAGGTGTGAAATTACAGGCCTCTAAAGCACTAGCCTGGAACTGATGAAAATCTAGTGAAGTGCTTGTATAAAGATGTTGCCTCATGGACAAGCCTGTTGATCTGGTTTTATTTCTCCATCTCTCCTGTCCCTACTTATTTTTTTCTTTTCCCTTTCACTTTCTTTGGGGATGTCTTCCAGATGGTAACTTTTTCACCAAGGCTGAAGGCAGCACTGTGAACAGGATTGGCTTATATTTGTGGTTGACTTGCCTAAGAAATGAGCCGGGGTTTGTTCTGTATGTGTGAGTTTGAGCTTTGTACCCACAGAAAAGATTCTCTTGTTGGGTTCCTGCAGCTTACAGCAGAAGAAGGAGGGACGTGGATTGCTAGGGTTGGGGGATGATGCTGCAGGGGATGTCTTGAGTCCTTTCCCTTTTGCAGAGCTTCACTGATTTTACTGAGGCTTTCAGAGCGCTCAAGGTGTCCGGGCTTGTGGAAGCTGTTAAGCGGTATTGAACGTTTAAAGCAAGGCTTTGAGCTTTGCTGTCACGTTGTGGTTCTGATTTGGTTTTAATTTTTTTCCTGTGGTGGTGCTCAAACACCTCCATCTTCTTCCTGTCAAAAGAAAACCTAGGGTCTCTCAAGCTGGATGTTGACGAGATCGCGTTGACGGAAAGAAAGCAGCGGCAGAAGCTCTCTGTGATTCTGGAAGCTGTGGCAAAGAGTTTGCAACTAGAAGAAAGCCAGCTGAAGTGGAGTGTGGAATGTAGGTGCAGAAAGAGAATGTGGAGGAAACTATCTGTCATGGGGCCTCCTCTGCTGTAAGGCTGCTACGAGGCAAAAAGGTGCCAGAAATGTAACCGAGCAGCCTGTTTTCAGGCTTGGATCAGAAGTGAGATGGGAATATCTGATCCTGACTGGTTGTGCAAGCTGCACTGTGTAAATATGTGTCTTGGGCACCACTTAACAGTTCTTAGCATCTGTCTGTGTCTCACAGAAGGGACTTGCAAAGTGTGGCTTTGCTGAACTGTGGAAATATAGAAACCCCAATCAGACGTCCCACCTCTGTTATGGCCCTGCATGACTTCAAGGTTCTCCTCCGCACAGGGAGAATTCGTGTTATTAGAGAAAGGTTTCCTTGTTTTGCACATTAAAGATTGTTTTCTTTTTTCATGTGGCATAGCTATCTTGACAAAGGACCTGCTGAGCACATTGCATCTTCTGGTTGCAATAGCAAAGCACTTCGACCCCAACCTGCCCATGCCTTCAGGTGTTCAAGTGGAAACAATCACCATTGAGGTAACTGTAATTTCAGCATTTGTTGTATGTGCTTAGAATGAGGGAGCAATGTCTGCTCAGCTGTGAAAGGGATGCTTGGATTTCCTGTGAACTGTGACTTTTAATTTCTGAGTTTGCTGGGCTTGACTGCTGCTTGTGCACAGTTCAGATGTTGTGTCTTTGAAAGGGTAGAAAAACTCTGCTGAGTTTTCTTCATCACACAAAAAAGGGAACGGTCCCAACTGGAAACAGCTGTTGATCTTCGCAAAGAGGCAGAGAGACGTTCTGCTTGTACTGGCTGAGTGTTAAAATAGAAGCCTTCTGGGGATTTATTTCTTTAGGGGAAGGGATTTTTTACCTCTCCTCCTTTGGGGTCCCATTTTGGTGAGCCGAGATCTGTGTGCTTTCTTCCTCTTTGGCTTTCTCCGGTGCTTCAGGACGATAGCAAATGTCTCGGCTTGGGATACATTGCAAAGGTTAGCGCTGCTGTGTTTACAGTTTTAACAGAGGGTTTGCAATTCAGTGCTGTGGGGAGTCCAGCATGTGGTCTGTGTGGCATGAGCTAACTTGGAGGATCATAACTGGAACTGAAACAAGGCATGCCCTTGAGCTGTGTGTGTCACATCAGGAGGTTTAAAAGTGCCATGGAGAGACAGCTTGGCTTTGGTTCTGCAATGGTAGCCGTTGTGGTTCCCTCCCAGCTGAGAACTTCAGCAGGAGTGGTTTCTCTGGTACCTAATGGAAGTCCATGCTGTGCCTTGTTGCCTATGGTCAGTGACAACCCAGACCTGAAGAAAGCAGCCCTCATTCTAGTGTCTAGTCCATGTGGCTGTGAGTGCCTCGGCTGCACAGAACTTGGAGGCATTATCTATGAAACCCCAGCACTGGATAAAGCTGTTAACCCTGGGAAAGAAGAGAGGCAAAGGATATGATGGGGCTGGGGTAGTGAACTGAATCCCTGTAGGAGAAATCAATGCCCCTCATGGGAATGGTAATCATTAGGTGAAAAGTGAGAAAAACCCATGAAGGCATAGCTTGGAGACAGGGTCAAAGGCAGGAAGGGGGAAATGTTCAGGCAGCCCAAAGGAGACCAGAGGAGGCCTGGTCTCTTTGCAAAATGTGACTTCAGGAAGGACTTGCCATTTTTTGCTGCCTGAAAGCAGACAGTGGCAAACAGTGAGGACTTTTCTTTGGTGAGAGATGCTTGGCAGGTGCCTGAATAAAGCAGCAGGCATACCAAGCTCTGCTGTTTCTTTGGACTGCAAGCTGGGTTGAAGCGCTAGGAGGCTTTTTGATGTTTTGTGGCGTGCTATAGAATCATTTCAGCTGGAAAAGTGCTTTAAGGTGGAGTGCAAACATTAACCCAACACCACCATGTCCCAAAGCACTCCAGAAATAGCAAGAATTGTCCATCTATATCTAAGCAGCCCACAAAACCTAAGCCCTCTGCAGGGAGATTGATGAAGGGTGGCAGAGCATGGCGTGAGGTGGTTATAAGCAGAGGTGACCATCTCCAGCACTGTAAAACTGAAGGCTTCTTAATGCACTGAGGTGTGCAAGGAAATTGTTGCCTGCCCAGAGCAGCCTGATGCTTTCTCATCAGGTCTCCAGGTGAACATGCCAGCCTCTGAACTTCACCAGCTGAAGGGATTCTCTGCTTTTTCATTTGACTTCCTCTGATGGGGGCAGTTGGTAACTTCTGGCTGAAGCAGGAAGAAAGCAGAAGGGAGCAGCAGCATCTCCGAGCACCTGTGCTAATTGTGTGGGACTCCTTGAAAAAGTGCCCTTTGCTATTCATATTAAGGCAACAAATAAGCAATGCAAAACCTTTTAATGCTTAGAGATTGATTTTATTGTGGGTTTTTTTGGGTAACAGAACCAAAAATACTTCCTGTGTTTTCAACAGAACACCTCCAGAGGACTGAAGACAGCAAATGCGGTGGAATGCATCACAGAAAACAAGTGAGAGGGGTTATAGCTGGGGTTTGCACTGTCAATCACAAAGGAAATGCTGTGGGTGTTTTCTGCCTTAGAAAAAGTAGCTGGGGTCATGATGATGACAAAAACCATAAAGCTCAGGCATGCATATGCATGACAACTGGGTGTTGGTGTCTTTGTTTTGGTTTGGTTTTTTTCCCCTCTTCAAAGAGTAACCTAATGATAGGTGCAGAGTCCTTCATCTGGGAAGGAATAACAAACTGCACCAGTACAGGCTGGGAGGTGATCTGCTAGAGAGCAGCCCTGTGGAGAAGGAACCTGGGAGTCCTGGTGGATAACAAGATATCCATGGGTCAGCAATGTGCCCTTGTGGGCAAGAGGGCCAGTGGGATCCTGGGGTGCACTGAGGAGTGTGTCCAGCAGGTCGAGGGAGGTTCTCCTTCCCCTCTGCTCTGCCCTGGTGAGACCTCACCTGGAATATTGCATTCAGTTTTGGGCTCCCCAGTTCAAGAGGGGCAGGAATCTACTTAAGAGAGTCCAAAGGAGAGCTACCAGGATGATTAAGGGACTGGAGCACTGCCCTGTGAGAGGAGGCTGAGAGCCCTGGGGCTTTCCAGTCTGGAGAAGAAAAGACTGAGAGGGGATGTAATAAATGTTTGTAAATATCTGAGGGCTGGGGGTCAAGAGGGAGGGGACAGGCTCTGCTCAGTTGCACCCTGTGATAGGACAAGGGGCAATGGGTATAATCTACAGCACAGGAGGTTCCACCTCAACATCAGGAGGAACTCCTTCACTGTGAGTTTCACAGAGCACTGGAACAGGCTGCCCAGAGAGGTTGTGGAGTCTCCTTCTCTGGAGACTTTCAAGAGCCATCTCACTGCATTCTCACTGTGCTAGATTCTATGGTCCTGCCCTGGGAGGGGGGTTGAACTCATTGATCTCTGTGGAGGTCTCTTCCAACCCCTAACATCCTGTGATTATGGGATAATGCCCTGCTTTACTTTTTATATACTGATTGTTTGCCATTGCTGTGGAATGCAACAGCAAATATGATGTTAAAAATTGAGTACTGTAAATGTGCCTTTCCCAGACTAAACTGGAAGCTTTCCAGAGTCACCCTGGTTTAAATCTACTTTCATTTCTCTTGTGTCATAACAAAGAGTCGTGAGGCAGTTCTGTTCTTATTTTACTGTGAAGGAAAGGTTTGACCTTGCTGAGTTTGTGATATACTGCAATGATTATAAAGGAGGTAAGTAGTAGGATGCCATTTATATACTGAGAAAATATGGACATCATTTCAGAAACTAGAAAGTCATTTTCCTACTCTCATCTTTTATACATTAGAGTGTCTTCAAACTCTAATATCATGAGCAGCTTATTGGAAGAGGATATTGTGAACTGTGCTTATAAAATAGAATAGAATAGACCAGGTTGGAAGAGACCTTCAAGATCATTGTGTCCAACCTATCAACCAATCCAACACCACCTAATCAACTAACCCATGGCACTAAGCACCCCATCCAGTCTCCTTCTGAACACCTCCAGTGATGGTGACTCCACCACCTCCCCAGGCAGCCCATTCCAATGGGCAATCACTCTCTCTGTGTAGAACTTCCTCCTAACCTCCAGCCTGAACCTCCCCTGGCGCAGCCTGAGACTGTGTCCTCTTGTTCTGGTGCTGGCTGCCTGGGAGAAGAGACCAACCTCTGCCTGTCTACAACCTCCCTTCAGGTAGTTGTAGAGAGCAATAAGGTCTCCCCTGAGCCTCCTCTTCTCCAGGCTAAGCAACCCCAGCTCCCTCAGCCTCTCCTCACAGGGCTGTGTTCCAAACCCCTCACCAACTTCATTGCCCTTCTCTGGACACCTTCCAGCAAGTCAACCTCCTTCCTAAACTGAGGGGCCCAGAACTGGACACAGGACTCAAGGTATGGCCTAACCATGTCCATTGGTCTGTGGGGCAGTTAAACTCTCATCTATACAATTCTGGGAGCTTATGCAGATACACACAGTACCTAAAAAAATCTCTCCTGAAAAGTTACTCTGACACACAGCTAATGGTGCTTTGTGCCTTGTCTCCTGCTCTACGAGATAGCTGGTGCCCCAGATAAGCTCTGCTTAGGAATAAGATTAGTTCTACTGAATGCTTTTTCTAATTCTTGCTTTTTATTGCACTTTTAGGAAGAATTCAGGAGCTCAGTCAGGTAAGTACTGCCTTGGCCAAGTGCAGTGTCTCGCTATTACACCCCACACTCTAATCCATTTCTACCTCCTGATAAAATCTGTGTGCTCCCACTAGAAGTAAAGGAGATTCATGCCTTTCTCTTACTGTTCTTCTCCAAGTGTACTCTGCTGATGTCTGTTCATATCAGCACAATGGGGTTTGGAAATTGGCTGGTGACTTTGTCCATGGATTGCAGCCAGCAGATGGGAGGTGAAACAAGAAATGAAGCATTGGGTTGATGAACTAACAGAGAAAACCTGATAGGGGACAAATGGCCTCAAGGAATAGAATAGAATAGAATAGAATAGACCAGACCAGACCAGGTTGGAAGAGACCTTCAAGATCATTGTGTCCAACCTATCATCCAACATCACCTAATCAACTAAACCATACAACCAAGCACCCTATCAAGTCTCTTCCTGAACACCTCCCATGATGGTGACTCCATCACCTCCCTGGGCAGCACATTCCAGTGACCAATGACTCTCTCAGTGAAGAACTTTCTCCTCACCTCCAGCCTAAACCTCCCCTGGCACAACTTGAGACTGTGTCCTCTTGTTCTGGTGCTGCTTGCCTGGGAGAAGAGACCAACCTCTGCCTGTCTACAACCTCCCTTCAGGTAGTTGTAGAGAGCAATAAGGTCTCCCCTGAGCCTCCTCTTCTCCAGGCTAAGCAACCCCAGCTCCCTCAGCCTCTCCTCACAGGGCTGTGTTCCAAGCCCCTCACCAACTTTGTTGCCCTTCTCTGGACACACTCCAGCAATCAACCTCCTTCCTAAACTGAGGGGCCCAGTACAAGGGGAGGTTTAGGTAGGCTACTCGAAGAAAATTCTTCCTTGAAAAGCTTCTGAAAGACTGAAAAAGGCTCCCAGAGAGGTGGTCGAATCCCCTCCCTGGAGGTGTTTAAATGATGCAGAGATGTGGTGCTGAGGGCTGTGGTTTAGTGCCAGACATGGCAGAGTTAGATAACGGTTGGACTCCGTCTTTGAAGATCTTTGCTAACTGAAAAAATTCTGTCTTGGATTTGCACATTGACCTCATTCACTGTTGGGACTATTTGTGAGCATAATGGCTTGAGAACTGAGCTTTTTGTTGATGCCAGAGTTTCTGAAGCCTGGTTGGCACTCGATTAGGGATGGCAGCTCAGTGTAAACAGTGTCCCCAGAGTTTTTACCCTTGGTGCTTGTACGGTGTGAAACATGTCCACCTCCAGAAGAGGGTACTCTAGGATGTGAGACTGTCATGGGTTTCAGATTGCTCCTCAGTGATTTATTTGATAGATTCACCTTTTCCTTTTCCTAGCTTTCCTTTTCCTTGTCTCCTGTGACAGTCCCTTGGTGGGGAGAATGAGTAACCAGTGAAAACCCTTTCACAGTGGAGCCTTCCGAGAGGAATCTTCCACAAGCAAAGCTACCTTTTGCTTTCCTGCACTATAAAAATCAGTTCCCTATTTAGTTGTGCTGCTTTGTTCCTTCTTGAATCAGAGCAGTCTTGTGGCTGGGATAGTGAGGTGATGTAGTCTGCTCTCACTAATCCTGTGCTGAGAATGACCGGACTGATGAGGGGGCTGGAGGGAAAGTCATGTGAGGAAAGGCTGAGGGAGCTGGGGTTGTTCAGCCTGGAGAAGAGGAGACCTAAAAGGAAGTTGCAGTCAGGTGGGGGTCAGGCTCTTCTTGCAGGCATCCAGTGACAGGACAAGAGGGCGTGGTACCAATCTGTGCTGGGGAGGTTTAGGTTAGGTATTAGGAAGCACTTCCTCACAGCAAGGCTGATTAGGCTCTGGGATGGACTGCCCAGGGAAGTGGTGGAGTTGCCATCACTGGAGTTGCCTCTGCCTTTAAGACAAGGTTGGATGTGGCACTTGGTGGCATGGTTTAGCTGATGTCACGGTGTTGGGTCATAGGCTGGATCTCAGAGATCTTTTTCAGCCTCAATAATTCCATGATTCTGAAAATAAAGGCAAGGGTGGGCATTTGCAGAGGGAATCTCATTTCCTTGGAAGTCTCTGCACTCGTGCTAGCTCTCTGGCCCTGGCTGGCTGCCTGCCTTTAAGCTGGCTGGCAGCACCAGTTGCTGTTGAGGTCTGTGAATTTTCAGAGGAAGGACAGTGTTGCCAAACCCAAATACACTCTGTGGATTTTTGTATGGGAGGGGGACTGGTTTCCTGCAAATTTGATGTAGCTGACACTTCTGTTGGGGGAGAGCAGTAAAGTGTAGAGCTCTTCTCTGATTACCATACATTGTAGGTTAAGGATTAACTGTTATGCCATAGAGATGGAACTCCCCTGAGGGGGTGGGAGGTCCCCAGAGGGAGGCATCAGATGTTGTGTGATGTTATTCCATTCCTCTTCCTGTGTTATCCCTATATAAAGAGCAGACCTTCTGGCCAGGTCTCTCTTGGCTCTGGGCGTTTTGGCTCTTAGCTGCTGCGTTCTCTTCCGGCTGTGTGGGAGGGAGGCTGGCTGGCAGGAAGCTGGTTTTTGCTGCCTCACGAGGCCTGCCTGGTTGTATACATCCTTTCCCCTCAATATCTTTTGTACTTTGTTTACTTTTGTAAATATGACTTCTATTTGACTTCCAGTTGTGCACGAGTGTTGCTATTGACTCCTCTGGGGTAAATCCTGCCTTCTGTCCTGAGCCGGAGGCTCAACCCAGGACACAATATTTTAGCTCAGAGGTTCAAGGTTAAAAAGCATAGCTGAGAAGAGGCAGACTGGAGAGATGTGAAACTTGGCCACTGCTCATTCTGGTGGCAGCATGAATCTTGAGAGCCTCTGCAGGCAAAAATCTCTGAGGTGAATGAAGTAAATTGTTTTCTCTGATGTAGTCAGGCTGAAGGGAAGCTTCTCCCTCTGTCCTCTGATAAATAGAAAATCAGAATTTTCCCCCATCTCCCTCTGCCTTTTTTCCTCCTTGGTTTGTAAGGTATGAGCAACTTTATCCTTCTGGGGCGACTCTGATCTGACAGTCCTTCCAAATACTAATTAATGTTGTTTTGATACAGAGGATGATGCCTTCGATGAATTATTCAGCCGTGCTCCAGAGAAACTGGATGCTGTAAAAAAGGTAATTTACTTTTCTGACACACACCCAAATGTGGAAAGTAAAGCAATTTGTGACTTCACTGAAAAAAAAAATCAATATTTTCTTCCACCCTCTCCTCCTCTTCTGTTTTCTTTAGGTGTTTTTGCACTTCGTCAACCAGCACATTGGAAAATTAGGATTAAATCTGAAGGACATCGAATCCCAGGTAGCCTGCTCTGAGCTGCACGTTAACCATGCTTGGCCAGCCACTTGAGCATTTCACTTCACCAGTAGGGTTCCTCCTTTTTGTTGTAGCCATTTGAAACTTGGCACAGCAACCATTATTTTTAGCTTCAGATTGTTGGGAACAGACAATTGTGGTGAGCTTTGCTATTTTCTGCCAGAACAGACACTGAGGCTGGGTGAAGTTCCAGTGGTCCATGTTGTGATGACATTGAGGAGAAATGTGGATTGGGGCCAAGTATGGTCCTGGTTTTCCCTTTCTCCTGCTTGTTAGAATAGAATAGAATAGAATAGACCAGACCAGGTTGGAAGAGACCTTCAAGATCATCGCGTCCAACCTATCAGCCAATCCAACCCACCTAAACAACTAACCCATGGCACCAAGCACCCCATCAAGTCTCCTCCTGAACACCTCCAGTGCTGGTGACTCCACCACCTCCCCAGGCAGCCCATTCCAATGGGCAATCACTCTCTCTGTATAGAACTTCTTCCTAACCTCCAGCATAAACCTCCCCTGGCGCAGCCTGAGACTGTGTCCTCTTGTTCTGGTGCTGGCTGCCTGGGAGAAGAGGCCAACCTCTGCCTGTCTACATCATCCTTTTAGGTAGTTGTAGAGAGCAATAAGGTCACCCCTGAGTCTCCTCCTCTCCAGGCCTTTAAGCAACCCCAGCTCCTTCAGCCTCTCCTCATAGGGCTTGTGTTCCAAGCCCCTCACCAACTTTGTTGCCCTTCTCTGGACTCATTCCATCAAGTTAGCTATTAGCAATTAACTATTCCTGGCCACAGTTAACTGTTCCTAGCAGAAGACATCAAGGCTGAAAGGCCCATCCAGGAACATTTGTGCAACTGGAAAGCTCACTCCCATGCTTCACACCTTTTGGTAGGGTTTGCAGCCTCACCTACAACTGAGTGTGCATTTTACCCCAGGTAATTATGCTTGTCATTGCAATTTTATACAGTGACCAGTCCTACTGCAGAACTGGGCTGCTAGTGTGTGTGGTGTCAGACCTGCAGCAACACATCTTAATTAGCATCCCTGTTAAGAGATGATTCCAGCTGCCCCTAGTGCTCTGATCCTTGAGACCTGGCTAGAATGTAAGGGGATTAATCTCTTCCTTCATTTACCCTTCACTTCATGCAACAGGTATCAGATTAGTCTCTGACTTTGTATTGACTGCTGCCCTCATAATGCTACAGGAAGTAATTTTCAGAGCCTGCCCACCTCCTTTGGATGCTCGTTCCACTGGGATAGAAATAAAGATGTTTCATAGTTTCATAGTTTCATTCAGGGTTGGAAGGGACCACAAGGATCATCTAGTTCCAACCCCCCTGCCACGGGCAGGGACACCCCACACTAGATCAGGCTGGCCAGAGCCTCATCCAGCCTGCTCTTAAACACCCCCAGGAACGGGGCCTCGACCACCTCCCTGGACAACCCATTCCAGGGTTTCACCACTATAGTTCTGACAATTCAACCAAAGGCCAAGTTGACTGCTGGTGCTTAGAGATTTATAATTCTGGATTTGCTTCATGGTGGGAAGGTCAAATTTTCATTATATTTCAAAGTTCCAAAATCCTCTGGATGCTGAGCTCCTTTAGTGCTCATGAAATTGCACAAGAAGCTCTTCTTATTAGGCACCTCAAGATCACCTCCCTGGGCATCAGTGAAGAGAGGCACCAGGCTCTCCTCCATCATCCTCCTCCACTGCCAGTGTCTGTGGGGAGAGTGGACAGCTGCTTGCATGGAGCCAGGGAACTGCAACATCCTTCCCACACCTCTCTCAAGGGTGAATGAGTGGTGGGAAATGAGCCTGGGGACATCCCTTGTGCCTTTTTAGTCCGTGCCTCTGCAAACCTGCACACAGAAATGAGCCCACTGCTCTCGCTTTGCTCCAGGCATTCAAAACCTCTGTGCTGTGACAGTCCCTGTGATTTATGCTGGGAGGATGAAAAGCAGAGCTGTGCTCCAGTGCTCTTCTAGGTTTCACCAGTTGGCAGCTGAGAGAAAGGAAGTTCTGCAAGTGTTTTGTCATAAATCTCAGGCATTAGGCACAACTCTCTTTTATTCATAGGCATGTGTTTGCTGTTTGTGGTCGTCTGAAGTTTCTTCCTATCTGCAGCTGTGTGCTTTAATAGCTGTCCTTTCACGAGGCCATATTTTCTCTAACATGAACTTGGGAGTCCTGTGTAATTAAATACAGAGTTCACTGTAAAAAAAGTTTGAGGGACTTGAGTCATTGGGCTGTCTGCTTGCCAGAGTGCCACTAAAGTTCTTTTATCACTAGAATAGCATTTCTTGGAGTATCTCACTGAAAGCCAACATCATAAATAATACACAGATTGTTCTTCCTCTAGTTTGCAGATGGTGTTATCTTACTTCTGTTAATTGGACAACTGGAGGGTTACTTTCTGAATTTAAGGGATTTCTTCCTGACTCCAGCCAGCACTGTGGAGATGGTAGGTTGTTGTTTAATTGCTTTGAGCTTGAGGCTTCCAACGTCTTCCATATGCCAGTGAAGAGCTCTGCCTCTTGCTTTAACTGCTGCTGTGTATGAAGTCAGCCATGTGTGTGCACGGTGTTTACAGGGTAGTGGTTTGGGGCAGTACAAATGCAGGTACTTGATGTTAAAATATCCTGGAACAGGTTGGTGTCGTCTTCAAATGTGTTCCCTCAAGGGAGGCAAGCTATTATTGCTTGCATTTATTTGACAGATACGTGCCTCTGAAGCCTTCTAGTGAAATGCAGAGGCTCTGTGTGATGAGGAATCAATATGCAATCTCTTACAAGGCTGTCCTGCAAGCCACATTTTTAAGTGGCTGACACCTCTTACACAGCAGAACTGGATCCCTATCGGTTTCCTTATGCTGTCCTAAAAATATACCTCCATCAAGACATGACCAGGACGTTTTGAAGACTCCTTCTGTGCTCAGGAGGCTCTTGAGAATTTGCATCTTTCCCTTCCCTAAGGCTGTAATCTACACATCCAGACTTACTTGGCTCCTTTATTTCAACCTCTGCCAGGCAGATTTCATCTGTTCTTCAAAAGGAAAAGGTAGCATCAGCCCCGAGGTAGTGCATGCTGGGCTGCCTGTGTAAATGCCTCCTCCACAGATCTAAGACATTGAAATATTTTAGCTATTTTCAAATTCTCCCTGGCATGGGTAGGGAGTTTTCATTTGGGTCAGCTGCAGCTGTGGCTACATTTCACCTTCAGATTTTTGAAGGTAAAAAGTGGCAGGTTTTTGTTTGGTGGCTGTTTTCCCTTTCCCCCTTTCCCCCTTTCCCCCTTTCCCCCTTTCCCCCTTTCCCCCTTTCCCCCTTTCCCCCTTTCCCCCTTTCCCCCTTTCCCCCTTTCCCCCTTTCCCCCTTTCCCCCTTTCCCCCTTTCCCCCTTCCCCCCTTCCCCCCTTCCCCCCTTCCCCCCTTCCCCCCTTCCCCCCTTCCCCCCTTTCCCTTCCCTACAGGTGAAGCTTTCATTTCATTCCCAACCTCCCTGCAGCTAATCTCCTAACCTCCCTGGACAACATTTCTTTGTAATGAAAATTCTCTCAGCTGCCATGCTAATTACTAGATGCTCTTGTGGAGCTTTTCATCCACCCAAACTATCACAATCACAATTGTCTGAGATGTGGGTTCAAGTCTTGTCAAAAGTTCTCTGCTGTCACTTGATGACCCTTTAAGGTATTAGGAGAATTCAGAGTCCCAATCTAGGAACAAGGGAAATATATTTTGAAGGGTTGAATCAAACAAAATCAAAGCATTTCCTATGAATTGTTTTTCTTGCCTTTCTCCTTCTCCCCTCAGTTTTAAAATTGTTTGCTCTGGTCCATTGACTTGGAAATGAATGTTCAATATTTCCATTGTGTTTATTCAGAGGAAGTGTTTGGGTTTTTTTTAATGTAAAATTTGATAGACAACCTTTACCTTTTTGCACCAGCCCTGTTCAAGGCTCACAGATCACTTGAAGAAATTATTGCCCCTACAGTTCAGGTACAAATCAGAGCTCAGACTTTCCACTTCTTACCCTGTACATGCTGGTCACTGGCCTCAGAGAAGGATATAATGGGTTTGGAGCCTGGTTCAGTGCAGTTCCCTGCATCCTAGTAATTTCATCTTAGCAAGGTTGCTTCCAAGTGCTGGACTGACTGTTGGGGAGTTTGCCAAAGTGGTATTTACCATTTGTTTCTCCTGTGATACTCATCTCAAGATGAAAAGTGGGATGACAATGCAACCTGAAATATTGAGTCACCCTAGTTTGACTGTCATTTGTACATAAAATATGTCTTCCAGTTCCCCTGTGCTTTCTAACTCCCTGTCACTTTAGACATTAATTGGTATAATAAAGCATAAGAACACAGTCTGTGAGGCATGTTATTATTTGTGTTATGGAAAGGGTGCTGTTAGGATCAGTGTGTTGCATCAACTTTCATTGATGCTGAAACCCGGTGTGTCAGAGCTGGTACACAGACTTAATGAAGCACAAGGAGAGGAAGTTGGGATGGAAACAGTGACACTGAAGTGGAAATAGGAACAAGAAATAGAGAGGGCAGGAGTCTGCGTTAGAGGAGCACCGGGGGTGAGTAAAGCAGGAGCAGAAGTTTGGGATGTGACCCACCCAGCAGCTCAAGGTGACAGCACTGCATATGGATGGGTTGACAAGTAACTGTAAAGAAAGCCCCGCTGTGGGCACTCATGTTGAGAAGGACATGTACTTTGAGACAAGGAATGTAGTCACCAAATAGATCAAGCTGAAATTAGAGGTGAACTTTGTGCAGACAGGAGATGAAAAATATGGAGGGTCCTTGGTAGATTTGTATGAGCTTAAGGTCTCCTGGCTGCCAAAGGAAGAAAACAAGCCTGAATCCAAACTGTCAGTCTCAGTTAATCATAAACCAGAGAACTAGGTAAAAGATGAACCTGTTGCTTTACTTTGGAGCACACAGCTCTTGCTTAGCTTACCTATGGAGGATTCCTGTGCTTACTGTCAGAAGACAACAGGGGATAGCGTGGCAGCAGTTCTGATGTACCTCTGAAAGCATAAATTGCTCAGTAGCCAAAGGAATGCATGAAGAGACAATCTGAAGTTTGTCTAGACCTAGTCACTTCATTGGAGGAAGGGAGATTGCTAATTGCTAGCCAAGTAAACCACTACCCTTCTGCTGTTAGAAGCTAATAATGACATCACAGAAGAGTGTCATTGAAAGGGACCTCTAAAGATCATAGAATCATAGATCATCTAGTTCCACTCCCCTGCTAGAGCAGGATCACCTAGAGTAAACCATCCAGGAATTCATCCAGGTGGGTTTGGGATGCCTGCAGGGATGGAGACTACAGCCCCTCTGGCAGCCTGTTCCATTGCTCTACCACCCTCAAATAATGTGTAACTACAGCATATGTGTGTGGTACTGCTTTGATGTGGGGAATGTAGAGAGAAACAGTGAGGAAAAATCAGAAAAAAGCCCCAGCCCTTCAGCCTTCATTCATACATGTGTGCTTAATTTAGCAGCAGTAATATAGCCTGGGGGGAAAAGGCTCCTGGGAGACCTTATAGTGCTCTTCCAGTACCGGGAGGGGGCCCACAAGAAAGCCAGGGAGGGACTTTTAACAAGGGCTTGTAGGACAAGAGGGAATGGATTGAAGCTTGAGGAGGGCAGATTTAGACTAGATATTAGGAAGAAATTCTTTATGGTGAGGATGGTGAGACACTGGAACAGGTTGCCCAAGGATGCACCCTCCCTGGAGGTACTTAAGACCAGGTTGGATGAGGCCTTGAGCGATCTGGTCTAGTGGAAGCTGTTCCTGCCAATGCTGGGGGAGTCGGACCTCGAGGATCTTTAAGATCCCTCCCAACCCAAACCATTCTGTGAATATTAAAGGTATTATCACTTCTGTTATTGTCTACAAACATTTTTGTGTGTTAAAGCATGAAATTCCAGCTCCCAAGTAGAGCTGATTGAAAGGTTTCTGATCTTTGCAATTCTGAATTAAATAGAGAGAACTTTTCCCGTTTGTGTTTTGGTTTGTTTGGGGTTTTTTAATGGGTTCCAAATGTGGTGAGCAAATATGGAAACAAATTCCTTGCATCTATTAGATCCAGTTATGAGTCCAGCCTGTTTTCCCTGTGGAAACCTCTATTACCACAAGACTTTCACATGCAAGGTCTGGTTTTAAATACATGGATTCTTCTGCTCACCTCATGGGAGAGGTGGTGTTGGGAGATGGAGTTTTTTGCATCCAATTTTATATGATAATTGGTAGAAATTCTGAAAAGCACTCCATCAAGACTGAGGAGAGGAATATGAGTATATGTTATATGAATCAGTATCTTCAGCCACTAGAGAAATACTTTGCAACATCTTCAGGCCACTGTACTGTTGGGTGAAAAATATATCCTGCTGTATTGCTCAATCTCTCTCTCATCAACAGCTTCACAACGTTAACCTTGCATTGGACTTGCTGGCAGATGGAGGTCTTCTGGACTTCCCTGTGAACTCTGAAGGTGAGTCATGACATGAAACTTGTCTGGAATAGAATGGCTAACATCCTGGCTTAGCAAATAGTGGAGTAATTCAAGTAGGCTCTGCAGTGTGACAGTGACACGTTTAATAACACAGTTGCCTTATAGCTGCTCAGTTAGAATGAACAGTGACAAAGCTGAGAATTATTTTCAGCAACGTTTCTATGCTGCAAGTGTTGTATTGTTATAATCTTAGCCACTTTACAATAAACTTCAGCTTTATAAGTAGTTGGTATTTGTTAAAGATTTCAAACAGTGGCGACTCCAGGAGAACTTCCAGCAGCTGAACTGGAAGGAAAGCTGTTCCCCTATCTCATAAACAGTTTTAACACTTTAAGACCAAGGTTGTTTAGTGTGGGAAGACATCTTGCAGAATGTGTTCTGAAAAGCAGAAGCACTGCAACCCAGAAGAGTTGGTGGGTCAGTGTCCTGAATGTAAACTATAGAGTTTTGAAGTTGCTCTTCTGCCTCCTTCAGACCTGAGAGCTGAACGTTGATCTCCTGCACCCAAGCGAATGCTCTCCTTGCCGAGTCAATGTACATTCGTGTTCCTCTCTTGCATGTGTTTAGTCCATAACCCATGGCATCATATGAGAGGCAAGGACACAGTTTAGGACTTTGGTTTTTCTTTGTTTTCTTTTTCTACCGAGGCTTTGATGATGTTGGCACGATGGGCATGCACGAGCTGTGGGGTGTTGCCATGCTACACAGAGCTAGAAGCTTGGGAAGCTAGTTATGCTCACTTTGAAAAGAATAATCTCCGTGCTGAGAGCCACCTTTTGTAAGAAAGGAGTTAAAACCATTCTGTCTCTCCTTTCCTCTGGCTATTCTGCACTGCCTCAGACACAGAGCTGATCAGTGTAGGGAATATTGGTGCCAGCATCCACAGGTCCTTTAGGTTCACCAGGATAATCCTCAGATAGTGATTGAATTCAGTATGATTTAGGGGCACTAAACACAGCTACACTATTTAGAGAGTTCAAGGATCTAATTTACTACTACTTAATTGGTAGTCTTTCTTGCAGTGATTTACAGCACTGTAAGAACAACAGTAAACCTTCTAAATCAGTTAGCCTCTCTTATTGCAGTTATTAAATACAAGGGCAGTTTGTTTAGCCAAGAGCACAGAAGCTAAAACCTGAATGAAAAAAAGCCCCAAGCCAAAGAAATGAAAAGCATCCAAGAGCAGCATGATGCACTGGAAACATTACAACAGCCACCACCAAAAGAATTAAAAACATAATAAAAGTGAGTAATTTCCAACATGATTCCTGCCACAGAAGAACCATTACAAAGTAAATCTGTAATAGACCTATCAACTGATCTGATCTGTTCCCTGCTAGTGCATAGTTATTTCTTGCTATGTGTTATGTATCCAGACTCCCAGCAAGCACCCATTTCCCCCCTTTTCCTTAATTTAATAAGCACATAATTTACTAGCTCTGTAGTTGCTGTGTTGCTTCTTGTTAGACTGTCTAAGTTCACCTTGTAACTGGGGAAGGAGGTGGGGGATTGTCTTTGGCAGCTGCAGTGTCTTTCTGTTCCAGTGATTGCTCACCCTTCCTGTCTGCTTTTGTTGTTTCTTCTGGGTCTTACAGATATTGTGAAGGGAGACCTGAAGTCTACCATGCGGATCCTCTACTGCTTGTATTCCAAATACAAGACCAAAGAAACATGAAGAGCAAGGCAGAGATCCTGGGCCTGGTTTTATTTTGGTTTTGCCTCTTATTTTTAATTTTATATGTTTTTGTTTAAATGATGCTCTGACTTTTCAGTTTCCAGCTGTTTGCCACTGTTTGTGTGCACAAACTGGTTTGACACTTGCTGTGTTCCGTGCTGTATACAAGTATGTATCCCTGTGAAATTTCACATGCACCACCTGAGTCACACAGTGTACTGTGTCATTCTGTGGCTGGAGCTCTTGCTCCAGCTCTGTCTCTTGTTCTCTCTGAGCCTCCCTAATGCTGCAGTGAAGTACAATGCTTTTTTTCATCTGCACTGTGGATTATTTGCTTCTGGAGATTAAGTTGGAAGCTGCTTTTGCAACCACTCCACTTCCCTGCTTCTGATTCACACTGGAAACTAGAGAGGTGAAGGACCCACCACAGCACCTTTGGGAAGATTGTGGACATGCTTGAAGGTCAAGTTCAAAACCTTTTGGGCACAGTGGCCAGCTGTTGTCATGCAAGCATATGTGGACTGGTCATCAAATGAATAGATAACTGAAATGGAACCTGAGCTTATCAGCTGTTTGTTAGAAGTTTCACAAGTTGCCTGCTCAGCTGTGGAAAAGGGATCCAGAATAACAATGCTGATGTGAGACTGTGCAGTAGTAGAGGACTCTCCTGCATAGCCATGGGAAGTTGCTGTTATTTCCTTGCTAAGCTAATGCCAAACTATGGCCAGCTTCAGCCTGTTCAGCTCTAGTATAATGTCTGTCTGATAAGAATGGTGATTCCTGTGTCAAGCATGTTGTAAGAGTAACTAACACTGCTGTGCTTTCTCTCTGGTAAGAGGTAGGTAGATCCTGACTTCTGCAGCTGGTAGTAGAGGCCATCATGGGCAGCAGTAGTGAAACTCTCAGCTTCTGTCACTTCTGACAGCATGCTTGTGCTATGGGGACTCTCAAAAGCCTCTAAGACTTCTTGCTGAATTTGTCTGACAACTGTCCCAGGCAGCCCAGCAACTCCCTCTGGATGTGGTGAGGCTAGCTGCACTTTATGTAAGCTGTCACTCTTGGTCTTTCACAGGGGTTTAAAATCAGAATGCCTTCAAAGCCTCCACTTGACCTGAGAACTCTGTCATCTTTGTGTTGCAGAAAGCTTGAGATGTCATTTTTAGAAGAGATGTTTTAAAATATTTTGCCTTTTTTTTTGAGTCCTGTACCTGGGAAGGAATAACACCATGCACCAGTATGGGTCAGGGGTTGACCTGCTGGAGAGCAGCTCCCTGAAGAAGGACCTTGGAATCCTGGTGTCCATGGGACGGCAATGTGCCTGTGTGGTCATAAAGGCTAGTAGTATCCTGGGGTGCATTCAGAGGAGTGTGTCTAGCGGGCTGTGAGAAGTTCTTCTCTCCTTCTGCTCTGGTGAGACCGGGTCTGGAGTATTATGTCCAGTCTTGGGCTCCCCAGCTCAAAGAGGGACAGGAAAACACTAGAGAGAGGCCAGCATAGGCCTATGAGGATGATAATGGCAATAGAACATCTCTTGTATGAGGAAAGGCTGAGAGACCTGGGACAACTGAGAGGGGATTGTATTAGTGTTTACAAATGTGAAGGGTGGGTGTCAAGAAGAAGGTGCTAGTCTTCTTTTCAGTGGTGCCCTGTGATAGGACAAGGGGTAACAGGCACAAACTGAAACACAGGAAGTTCCACCTCAGCATAAGGAAAAAGTTCTTTACTGTCAGGGTGATGGAGCACTGGAACAGGCTGCCCAGAGAAGCTTTGGATTATACTTCTCTGGTGGTTTGCAAAACCTGCCTGGATGTGTTCCTGTTTGGCTTGCCCTAAGTGATCCTGTGGATTGTACTAGATGATCTCCAAAGGTCCCTTCCAACCCCTAGCATTCTGTGATTCTATGACTTAACTTTCTGTCATCAGTGACTTCAACATTTGGTCTCCAGTCTGATCTGTGTGCCATGCTCTGTTTCCAAGAGAGAACATGGAGTCTGTTTATCTTTTACATAACCAGCACATGGTGCAAGAAGTTCTGAGGCAGAGAAGAGTCCTACTGCTGCTCCTGTTGTTTCCTTTGTCTCAAAAACACGTGGTGCAGAGTCTACAGGCAACAGCTGGGATGTGGAACAGGGCTGAAGTGTTTCTAGCTCCTGCTTGCTATCATCTTTCTCTTCTCCTGCCTTTCCAAATGACCCAGCCTTATGACTAGAAAGCTGTCTTTCCAGAGGTGGAATGGCAAGGACCTGTGTGGAGAGAAGTGTGGGTGGAAGGGGCAGAGTTACCACAACCACTCCCAGGCAAGTGGCAGATGCACAGAGGTTTTGTTGATGGGATCAAAGGACTGTCACAGGGACTGCCTGTGAAGCCTGGGAAAGCAAACTGGGAATCTGTCCCTGCTGTCAAACCCCACTTCTCAGGAGCTACCTCTTCTGGGATTACATTGCTGTCTTCTTTATGCCCATGTGTGGATACAGACCTCCAGCAAAGCTGGAACTTTGCTGCTGTGCCTCATTGGGAACTGGACAGATGGAAAAGGCTGGCAGCCCCCAAATGCACTTGACAGGTGGGAGCAGCACCTATGTGTTGGAGCCCATTCTGGATGACTATCCTTTTCTTTCCTCATTCCTTTTCCCCTTTTCTTCTTTTTCTATGGATTCTTTTCTGTTGCTTCTTGCAGGGAAATATCCTCTCAGTAGCTTCCAAAAGTCTCTTTGGCAATTAGGCTTTCAAACCATGAAAACAGCTGATTCAAATTCTTCCTCTCCATCAGACCAAAGGGCATGGGTGGTTTTCTGTCTGTGTGACCAGATCTTGCTGTTCTTCCTGTTTCAGGCTTCTGAAGTTTCCCCCCAGAATGAAAGCAATGGATATCTTTTTAAGCAAATTAAATACATTTGATTTTTTGTGGTGTTGTCAATTAATACCTTAACAAGCAATGGTTGAAAGTGTTACTTTTGGGCAAAGAAGGTAGTGTACATGAGCCCTGCTGCTTGCTGTGGGGATGGATGGGTTCCCTGTGCTACTTGAAGTTGTCTAGGATGGTGACAAGGTGAGCCAGGACACAGATCAGCTAGGGAGAAGTGAGTTTAGAGACTAGAATTAATGAAATCAAGTGGGGGGCAGTGTAGACTGGGAGGTCCCTGTACTCCTGGTGTCTCCATCAGTCAGTTGTAGGCTCTGGAAATGGAAAAAACCCTCACAACCAAGCATCTCTGTTTCTTTGGCATTTTGATTTGGACAAAGCACCTCAGGGCACCTTTGCTGTTGGCTTTTCCCTTTGGAGCCTCCAGATTTCTAAGCCTTCCCCCTCCATGTCATTCCATTACAACTGGAATTCCCTGAGCCATCCTGCTCTGGCTACTGGCAGGAATTGCAATCTTTAAGGACTTAGCCACAGATGTCCTTTCTCATGCTGTATTTACTAAATGTCACAAATATTGCCATCAGGTCAGTAAAATAACATGAGATAAATGTTAGAGGAACGAGAATGGCATCCTGGCTTGTACATGAAATGGGGTGGCAAGCAGGACCAGGGAGGTGAGTATCCCTCTTCACTGGTGAGGCCACACCTTGAGGGTTGTGTTCAGGTTTGGGCACCTTAGTTCACGGAAGATGTTTAGGTGCTGGAACATGCCCAGAGAGGAGCAACTAGGCTGGTGAAGGGCCTAGAGAACAAGTGTCACGAGGAGTGGCTGAGGGAACTGGAGTTGTTTAGTCCTGAAGAAAAGGAGGCTGAGGAGGAGACCTTCTTGCTCTCCACAGCTATCTGAAGGGAGGTTGGAGAGGGGTGGGTGTTGGTCTCTTCTCCCAGGTAACTAGTGATAGCACAAGAAGGAATGGCCTCAAGCTGTGCCAGGGAAGGTGTAGGCTGGCCATTCACTGAAAGGGTTGTCAGGCATTGGAACAGGCTGCCTAGGGAGGTGGTTGAGTCATCATCCCTGGAGGTGTTTTAGAGCTGTGTAGATGTGGTGCCTGGGGATAAGGTTTAGTGGCAGACTTGGGAGAGTAGGGCTAATGGTTGGAGGCAACAATCCTGAAGGTCTTTTCCAGCCTGAATGATTCTATGGAAAGGGAATGGCTTAGTCAAAACCAGATGAATCTTGTCTGTAGAACAGTGGCTGGATGTTTGGATGGGAACTAGCTACTTTTGGGTTCTAAAAGCTTGTTGTCCTGAAATGCTGGGGAACAGCAGTTCAGGTGTTGATGGTGTCCCCTGCACTTGTGTTCTGGGTGCCCATTTAGGGCTTGATTTCCTGTGGAGAGCTGCAGTCTGTGCTGGGCTTGTTCTCAAGCCATAGGAGCTCCATGGCAGCTGTGTGGTTGTGTTTCTTTTGGGTGATGGAGGCAGACTCTAACTGTTGTGGGCACAACCCCAATGGAAAGTTGGAATCCATAGGCTGAAACGCCAGTGGTGCAATGCAAATGCGGTACTTTCCCCATCTCCTTCCACCTTGTCTGCACTCCATTCTGCTTTCTGCCTTTCTTTATTTTTCTGTCTATAACACACTTTTCCCAGTGGAGAAGCATTTTCCTTTAATGAAAACTGTGAAGCACCACATTCAGTTATCACTTCCATGCAAGGGCAGCCTACGTCTTAGGGACTGAAACTGAAGGGCCTGCTTTTGGTGTAATGTGTAGTGGGACGATGGGGTCTGGGTGGTTCCTGGGCTTGGATGTCTCTCAGGACCACCTGTCAGATCATGACAGCTCGACCCTAGGTGAGAGAACATAATGTGTTTTAAAGCCTGTAAATATTAACCAGAGTTTTAGGAACCAAAAGCCAGGAAAAATAAAATGTATAGGAGTGAAAAAAGCCTCAAGTTTCAAAGTAGCTCTGGTTGTGGATGATTTTGCAAGAAAGGCTGTTGGAAGCATATGATATGACCCTGAATGCATCTGAAGGAAGCAGTTCTGTTGTGAAATAGAATATAGTTTAGGCAGGTTGGACCACATTATGTGCTGATACTGTCATAATAATATAAAGAAGCTGGAGTGGCATCAGATCTATGTATTTTGTCAGGTTCCTCTACAGCCACACCAACTAAAATGACACAAAAATATGAGTCAGCCTCAATTTACAGAATCCTCCTAGCATCTGTCTTTGCCATGCATTCTTTCCCCTGCATATTTCAGTACTTTGGCATCCTGACTCCTTGTTCTCCCAGCCTCAATTTTCCTCCCTCTTGTGCCCCCTTTGTGACGCTGGCCCAGGTGGCCAAACAGCTGCCCTTCTGCAGTGCCAGCTCCTCCTCCCTGTGCTCAGAGCTGTTGGGCTGTCACTGAGAATCTTCTAGAGAAGTTATATTTGCAATGCAAAAAAGCTGTGAAAAAATCTGGAGACACCAGCTGGATACTGTGTGTAGAGGTTTAAAACGTTTCTCAGCAGTACGCCAGAAGAATTCCTTTCTCCTTCCTCCAACATACAAAAGGGGGAAAAAAAGAAGATAAAGTGCTGTTTTGAGTGACCCAGGATGTTAGGGATGCAGAAGTGTGTGCAGATCACAGTAATGAGGTAATTTGCTGTTCTTGTTTCACCTCGTGAGGCAAGGCAGGCAGGACACGGCTGTCTCCCTCTATGCAGACAGCTTCCCTGGATGTGTTCTTTGGCAGGAGAATGTTGAGCAGGGAGGTTCTGAAAATGTCTGGGTGTTTGAGAACTCCAGCAGATTAGACTCCTCTGATGCAGTTGTTGTGCACTGGGGTGCTTTTGTGGGCTGGAGTGGGGTTTCTGGATGCCAGTTGGTAGGGGTGGGAATGCACCTGCTGCTGAGCTGCTGTGTGCAGTGGTGTGAATTGGGGATGTCTGAGGTTTGCAGTAGGCAGGTAGGATTAGGCAGACTTCAGGTTTGCTCTACATGCACTCTGCAGGTTTTATGCACATAAAGAACACTGTCAGGATGCTGGCCTTTCTCAATAGCAGTGTGGCAGAAGGCTGGGCATCTAAGGCAGAGCTTGGAGGCTGTTTGGGGGACAATTACAGCACAGAGAAGAGAAACACAGCTCTCACACCAAGACTCTTCCAAATCACATACCTTAGGTAAGAGAAATTAAAGCATGTAACTTCTGTGTGCAAGTATCTGTAAAGCTTCCATCCTACAGTAGTGTTAGGGAGCTCGAAAAGCCCCAGGTCTGACCCTGGTGCTTAGTCCTTAAAGTTACTCCTGAGTTCAGCAGCAAGACCTATTCTGAGAAGACACTTTCTTTTCTTTTTGTTTTTCTTCCTGACACTGAGTCTGTCTGGAAGGGCAATGAAGTATGTGGGGATGTGGTCTAGTCATGAGGTCTGTGGTGACAGGTTGGACTCGATGATCTCTGAGGTCTCTTCCAACCTTGGTGATACTGTGACAGGGATTTTCTGAGATCTTGAACAGGAAGCCAAAAGGGCAAGAGCTGCTGGTATCATTTCTTATTGGGGATCCCCACTCTAGAAATGTTGACTGTGGCTCACTGCTAAGTTTAGAACATGTAAAGCATGTACTGTGCACTTTATACAGAGCAGATGGCACAGCAGGCTTTACTGGTTGGAGTGTGTCAAATAACAGATTGCCTAGAAAAGTTTGCTTGCCTGTAGCAGACAATTTAATTCGGCTCATAGCATGGTATTGAAGTTCATTGGGCATCTCTGCAAATGTAGGCAGCTAACACATTTGATGTCATCTGCTGTGCCAAAAGTTTCTTAAATAATGATAAAAAAAGGTGTTAGAAATTGTATCCCTGCTTGTTCTTCTGAGCGGAGGTGGGGAAAGGAGCCTTGAAAAAACCAGTCTGGAATTCATGGGCTTGATTCATAGTCTAAAGCTACAGCCCCCTTCCACTTGGTACAGATTTACCATTTCATTCTCTTTCTAATATACTTTTTGAACTAATTTCTCCCCTTTGTTTTGAAATGGGAGAGACAGGAAAGTCTCAGAGTTTATTGGGAGAAAACAAAACATCCCTACACACTTTTGACGTCTACGTGGAACAGCCTCTTAGGGTGGTTCCAGACAAGGCTCAGGGGTGACCTCATTGCTCTCTACAACTACCTGAAAGGTGGTTGTAGCCAGGAAGGGGTTGGTCTCTTCTCCCAGGCACCCAGCACCAGAACAAGAGGACACAGTCTCAAGCTGCCCCAGGGGAAGTTTAGGCTGGAGGTGAGGAGAACGTTCTTCACTGAGAGAGTCATTGGTCATTGGGATGTGCTGCCCAGGGAGGTGGTGGAGTCACCGTCACTGGAGGTGTTGAAGAGGGGATTGGATGTGGCACTTGGTGCCATGGTCTAGTCATGAGGTCTGTGGTGACAGGTTGGACTCGATGATCTTTGAGGTCTCTTCCAACCTTGGTGATTCTGTGATGATCAGCCAGATTCAGTACAATGAAGTAGAGTTTAATCTTAACAATAAGAACTAAGCGTACCCAAACAGGGATGTTAAACTACATCTGGATCATAGTAACCATAATCCTATTGTGAAGGGTTAGCAAGGATTAGCTTCTTCAGATCTCTCTCTCTATGGCACTGCATATTTTTTTCATCTCTGAAACAATTTCTTGGAAATATCACAGACAAAAACGCTTAGTTGAGGTTGCTGTCACCTGGACTGATCTGGTATGCTCAGCAAGCAGGTCAAGCCTTCTACATTTGAGTTGCTCTTGCAGTGCTTTTTAGCTCTGAGGAAGGGCTGACGATGTAAAACTATTGTCAAACTACTTGCATGCTGAGCATCCCAAAGACCATGTTGCAGGATGGTGTTCACAGGTGATATCTGAGGGAGCTTAAAGTACTGCAGACTGGGGTTGTATGTGCTTCCAGGGGGTGGTAATGTCTTTATAATGGTACTTTTTTAAAGACAAGGGCCATATCTATAACTGTGAATCCCTGTGCCTGCTTCACATTTCATTCCCTTGTGTAACACCTTACATGTGAAATCTGTTTACCAAGGCGTGTCTTCTGTGAACTCATCTGTGCCAAGCTCAGAGGGCAAATGTCAGCAATGTTACTGAGTTCCTCAGTGTGAGCCCTACATCTCATGGTTTTGCCTCTGCAGAGTGCTAGTCCAGTCACCACCGTGCCCAAAGTGGTGCTCAGCAGTGTGTCAGATGCTGCTAGTTGTAGGTGCAAGGTAAGACTTGTGGACAAGGGCTGGGGGGAGGAGGTGCGCTGGCATCCTCACTATACACAATTCCTACAAGCCTTTGGGTTTTTCAAGGCACAGATGACAGCAGGTCCCTCCCCACAAATCCTGCTTGCTGATGGATGATGCTGTTGCCATCTGGCTTGCTTTTACTATGACTTTGTTATTAATCATGTTTTGCCACTTTGCTCCAGCTCAGCCTGCCTGTCCTTTGTCATTATCACCAGGGGTCTGCCGGTGCATCCAGTGGGGTGAGGGGACTGTAAGTTTCTGTTCCTCTTTGCCACAGATATTGCTGTCTCTTAGGGATTCCAGGGTGAGGGAATCCTGCCTGGAGTCTACAGCTCTGTGGGTGAGGGAAGGTGGTGTCTGTGAGGCTGTAACACGTGAGGTATGGCAAAAGCCCCATGACAGATATGAGTCAAGGCAGGAAAGCGAGGTGAGCGGACTTAGAAGTTCAAGACATCGCAGAGGAAGGAGGGTAAAAGGGCATAGGTAGCCTGAAAGAGGAAGAGACTTCTCTGGGGAGGGGGAAGCTGGAAGGTTCATGAGGAAGTTTTGAATTTTCTCAGCAGTGTCACACTTCTTCATGTCTGACTTTCCAAAGAGATCATGACCGCAGGAGGCCACAGGCAAGAAATCTGCCCAAACCTTGACCCAGCAGAAGCAAGCTGTGTGCCTAAGAACTTTGAAGTTTGGGTCCCTTAGAGGACTGGGTTTAGTGACCAGCAGGTTGAGTACAGTTGGATTTAATATCAGCTTATACTAGCTACTAAGGTCCTAATCCTGTGTTGCTTCTTCTGGTGCAGAGCCTGAGAAAGGTGTTCTCAGACCTGAGTCTTTATGGGGCCCTACCAGCAAAGCTGGAACTTACACAGTGTGCTGCTGCTGATGTCGTTTGGGGAAAGGATGGTGAGCAACCAGCACTTCTGAAGAAATTGTTTGATGGGCCAGTAACTGAGAATGTAAAAATCCATCACAAGCCACTTCACTGAGCATGCTGGAAAGTGCTCTGCTCTCTAACTTCTCACTTCCTTGCTCCTGCTGAGTTTATTCCTGCAGAAACTGGATGTGAAATGTTTCCAGCACATAATAGGCAGCTTTGCACAGGGAAATGACCACACAGTACTGGAGGCAGAAGAGAAGAAAATCTCTCAGGTGAGGAGGAGGAAAAGGAGTGTGTGCTGGGGCAGGCAATAGAATAGAATAGACCAGGTTGGAAGAGACCTTCAAGATCATCACATCCAACCCGTCAACCAATCCAACACCACCCAACCAACTAACCCATGGCACCAAGCACCCCATCAAGTCTCCTCCTGAACACCTCCAGCGATGGTGACCCCACCACCTCCTTGGGCAGCCCATTCCAATGGGCAATCTCTTACCTTCCCTTCTCTCCCCCCTGCCCAGAAGAAGCGTTGACACTGCCCAAAGCTTGTGCATTCTGGGTCCCATGGATGGTTTTCTTCAAGGCACCCAGCAGTGACTGAGCTGTGAATCCCATGGGAGCTGAGTCGAATTAGAGCATTTCAGAACACCGTTTGCAAAATATGTAGTCTGCCATTCATGGGATGTTGCCTGGATGCCTTCCAGAGCATCTCCCAGCCCAGGCAGGAGTCTTGCTGAGTGCTTGTGAGAGTAACAGACTCCACTCGTGGGATGCAGATGGAAGGAAGGGTGAGATGCGTGTGGGTACTTGAGGTGCTGCAGGCAGAGCTATGGAGGTGCAGGTTGGAAGCGATCCCACCTCCTGCTCACACTGTGGCTCTGCAACAAAATTATCATCATCTTGGTGGCTCTAGAAAACCCTGGCCTGGAGCCAGTCCAATCAAGAAATGCTCCTTTGCAATCCTGGTAGCAGTGTGAAAGGTTCACTTCAATTTTGCTCATAAGCTATTTATGATTAGCTGCAGACCTTTGTGGTGGCTTTTCAGCAGCAGCCTTTTTGCATGTTTAGTCACATTTGCATGCAGCTAAGGGGAGTTGAGCCTGAACATGGATCTTTCCTTATTACTTTCCACTATCTTGGATTTCCTCTCATCCAAGCACAGAGGCAAATCCAGCATCAGTGGTTTAAGAGTTAGTTGTCTACTGAGGAGCTAGAGCAGTTAGTGTATGGAAATTCTGCTCACATTATCTCTGGGGAAGCAGCTGTGGCCAGCCAGTCCATCCTGAGGAAGGGGGCTGCTTGTTAACTGAATCAAACACAGCAAAATCCATCAGCAAATAGCCTGACTTAGTGTACTGTAAAATTAACTAATCGGTGGAGGTATGCTCCTCTCCCAGTTTATTCTTTCTGTGATTTCAGTGAGTTTAATTTCACGTTTATCTTTCTGTGGGGATGTGTGTCAGTGATTGCTTTGGCTTGCTGCCCCCTGCAGAGGATTTAACAAACAAAAAGGAAGGTGCTTTGCATGCTGCATTGGTTTCACAGCAAGGAAAGTTGGTGTTTCTGGATGAGGTGATCCTCATTCCCTGCTGGGAAGTGATGGTGGGGAAGTGCCCCGTGCAAGCAGGTACAGTTGGAGGCGGTCTGTTCAGGCAAGCATGCTCTCACAGCCCCTGGCTGGGGCCAGCCATCGCTCCTTCAGGGAACACAGTGACTGGGAAGATGCTACTGCTCGGGAGGTCCCTGTGGGCCCAGCTGTGGGTGGGGATGTGGAAAGAAGAGGGGTGCTGGAGAGGTGTGAATATGGTTAACATGTCACTCAGGCTCTGTGCTGCCCAAATCCTTGTTTGATTTTGACTGGGATGGACTGCTGTGGCTTCCTGACTCGGGAACTAATTAATGGTGGCATTTGGGAGCCCTCCTGCCCCTGTTTCCTAACCACCTGCCTCCCTGAGCAGCCATCATCATCTTCCTTGTGTCAGCAGGCTCACTTCTGACCAGGCATATGTTTGTGAAGGTGTGTGGTTAACATTGTTTGGTCTGCTGGTAGGGAAGATGCCAGGACCAGCCCACTGCTTCACAACATCCCACCTACACTGAGGAGCAGCTCTTGCTGCTCTGAGCACCTGGTGTAAAATGCCTGCAACTCTCTCCACCTCTGAAATGGCTCTGGTTTTCTCCTTGCTTGACCTTTAAATGCATTTTATCTCTGTCTTTTCCAAAAGTCTTTACCTTTAGCACACAGGATGGTGTTTGGTTTGATTTGCAGCAAGTGGCTGTGAGGCTCAGATGCACCCTGAGGCTCGGCTGGACTGAAGGCATCTACTAGAAAGCTATTGGCATATCCCAGGAGCACAGTGAACATGGAGACATTTCAGTACATAAGCAACCCCTCCTGGACAGAGCTGCTATGCATCTGCACATGGAGCACACTCCACAGAGCCTGGGGGGTTCCTGTGGGCAGGATGGGAGTTTTCCTGCTACACAGAGTGGGAGACATCCACCACCTCTGGAGTCTTGATGAGTGCACAGAGAAACAGGTCAGATAACTTCTCTTTCGCTGGGTCTGTAGTGTCAGACACTGTGTATAGAGGGTGTGTGGAAAGCAACTCTGTGGAAAAAGACCTGGGAGTCCTGGTGGACAACAAGACACCCATGAGCCAGCAATGTGCTCTGGTGGCCAAGAAGGATAATGGCATCAAGAAGAGTATAGCAATCAGTCAAGGGAGGTTATCCTTTCCTTCTGTTCTGCCCTGGTGAGACCTTATCTGGAGTGCTGTGTCCCTTTTTGGGCTCCCCAGTTGAAGAAGGACAAGGAGCTGACTGAGACAATACAGCAAAGGGCTATGAAGTTGATTAGGGGACAAGAACTTATGAAGAAAGGCTGAGGAACTTGGGGCTTCTTAGCCTGGAAGAGAGAAGACTGATGGGGGATCTTATCCATGCTTAAATGGTGGGTGTCAGGAGGATGGGCTTGTTCTTCATTTCAGTGATGCCCAGTGACAGGACAAGAGGTAATTAATGGGCACAAACTTGAACATGCAAAGTTCCATCTAAACATGAGGAATAGGCTGCCCAGAGAGGTGGTGGAGGAGTCTTCATCTCTAGAGTCATTCAAAGTTTGCCTGGACACAGTACTGTGCAGCCTGCTCCAGGTGAGCTTTCTCTGGCAGGGAGCTTGCACTAGATGATCTCAAGAGGCACCTTCAAACCCTGCATCACTTGAATAAGAGTGAAAGGTGTGTCTGGTAGTTATCAAATGATGGTTTCCTACTATCCCTCAGTGCTATCAATGATGCTCTCTATCCATCTCTAGAAGGACTCCCTTTTGAATGTAGTTAAGAAGGAAGATGTGCTAAAGCATAACTTTAGATGCCTCAAACGCTTCACATCTATGCTATGGGAATTCCTCTAACTTGCTGGCATGCACTCAGTTGTGACCCAGAGAAACTCCTAATTCCACAATGATGTCTTAACAGGGACAAACCTTTGGAGTGCTTTATGAATCTGCTGTCTTATAGAATTAAGTATTTATGAACATGCTGCAGAGATAATATCTTGGTTTAGCTTCTGATCCTGATCCAATTTTGCATAGAAATGGCTTGTGAGGAGGAATGACTCAGCTCTGGGGAGACCCCACCTGGAGTACTGCCTCCAGTTCTGGAGCCCCTATTGCAAGAGGGATCTGGAGGTGCTGGAACGTGTCCAGAGCAGGGCCACAAGGATGAGCAGAGGGCTGGAGCACCTCTCCTGTGAGGGCAGACTGAAGGAGTTGGGGCTGTTCGGTCTGGAGGAGAAGGCTCTGAGGTGACCTCATTGTGGCCTTCCAGTATCTGAAGGGGGCTACAGGAAGGCTGGGGAGGGACTGCTCAGGATCTCAGGGAGTGATAGGAGTAGGGGGAATGGAATGAAGCTGGAGGTGGGGAGATTCAGGCTAGATGTGAGGAGGAAGTTCTTCCCCATGAGAGTGGTGAAGCCCTGGAATGGGTTGTGCAGGGAGGTGGTTGGGGCCCTGTCCCTGGAGGTGTTTAAGCCCAGGCTGGCTGAGGCTGTGGCCAGGCTGATCTAGTGTGGGGTGTCCCTGCCCATGGCAGGGGGGTTGGAACTGGATGATCCTTGTGGTCCCTTCCAACCCTGACTGAGACTATGATACTACTATGATAGTATGATACTAAGAATAGTGCTGATCAGGTTGGACTTGATGATCTCAAAGGTATTTTCCAACCTGGTCTGGTCTGGTCTGGTCTGGTCTGGTCTATTCTATTCTATTCTATTCTATTCTATTCTATTCTATTCTATTCTATTCTATTCTATTCTATTCTATTCTATTGAATTTAACCCTTATGTATGGATTCTTCCCTTCTCCTGGGAAACCCTGGTAAGAGCTTGGTGTCCATGAGTTTTACAATTAAACTTGCTATCATCTCAGTATGAAATGGTGTTTTCATTTAAAAACTGACATGTATGCAAGGACTTTAAACAAGTCTGCAAAACACCCTGATAGAAAATGAAATAGGTTGTTTCTCCCTGAAAGAAAGGGTGCAGATTGACTGGACATGCTGGTGTTTTGGTTTTTTTCCTCTCTATTGAAGAATATTGAGTATCCCTGTTGGATAAACCAAAGAATATTGATCTACAGATAGAAAACCATGCTCTGATCACCCAGATATAATAATGATAATTGATACTGATCATAATATAGTAGTAATAGTAATAAACAACCAGCAACCATTCCTTTCCCAGGTCTGTTCCTCTCTGTTCCTTGGCCATGTAAAGCCAGCTTGTCACAGGTGATCACTGACTGTGTGCTCATCTGACACGCTGCTTTCTGGCTTTGCACTAGGCTGAGCACAGCTGGAGTCAGAGGCTATTCTGTGCATATTGATCTTTGTGTTTGTTCACCAGCTAGAGGCTTTTATTTAAAATGATCATTGCCAATAGTACCCTGGAGACCCTGTATGAAAGCTAATTGCTCTGTTTTCAGAAGAAACTGTGACCAGTGGGGAGCAAAAAGAGCTGGGAGCAGTGGCAGCAGAAGCAAGAGGGCTGTCCATGCAAGGTCTGCTGCATATGGAGATCCTCAGAGGCACCCTGTGGAAAACCTGCATGGGATCAGATATTTAAAGGCTGCCCCTTTGTGTATATGTGTAAGAGAGGTGAATTCAGACCTCTATGCCTTCAGTTTTACACATCCCAGCTGCTGCCTGCTTCTATGACTTTCATGATGCTCTTATTAGTACATAGTGTGTATCATCTGCAGTTATGGAAAAGACAATGGATCTGTTTCCTTTGTGCAGCCTCAGGGCAGAGCTGTGGGTCCAGCACAGAGATCCCCAGGGATAATGATGCAGTAGTAATGAAAGGTAGCATCTGTGGGTTGTGAAACAAAACCAGTGAGGGATGAGGTTTGCCCACTGGTAAACAGTGAGCCTGGGACTTCCAGCCCTCACCTCTGCCATTACTTTCCACTCATCCCTCTTTTGGTCCATCTCAGCCTTCCTAATGGCACTCTCACTCCTACCTAGCCCACCCCAGGCTCCCCATCCCAAATATCACATTCAGGATCTACACAGCTTGGCTTTGCTCCATCAACAGGTGCAAAACCTTCCTGAGGTGGGAACATGCTTTGTAGCACCAAGCAGGGAGTACATGCACTGGCTGCTCAGCCCTGACAACTCCACAAGCTGTGATGAGGCAGAGCTTTGGAAATTGTTTAGCCCTCCCATCATAGTTATTCTACTGACAGCAAGAACAATACATGAAGAGGCATTTACTGCCCTGTTCAAGCTGCTACCCTAACACAGAAAGCTGCTCAGCAGAGACAAACACATTTCCCATTCACAAGCCCATATTTTTGGAATGAAGGGAATTATCTTCTCAAGCTTTTCATTTGAAAAAAACCCACAACCCCCCCCCCAACCCTCCTTTAAGGACAACACAGAGTATTCATCTGGATGGCTAATACCAGACACAGTTCTCTGAGAACTCTAAGGAGGCAAAGATAAGCAATTTCAATAATGGTTGGTATTATCAGCCCTGCCTCCCAGAGAATTGAATGCATAATGTGAGAGCGCAGCACCATTGTTCAGCTGCTGCTGAAACACAGGAGAGACTACTGTTATTATGTGTTTGAATTATGGGGCAGGAAGATTAATGATGTGCAAATTAGCAGCATTCTGCTGCAGGTAATTTGTGCTTTCATTTGCCTCCATCCGCCTTGAACGCCAACATCCTCTTATGTTTATAAAGTTCAAATGATATATTAAATACTAGATTAGGGGTTGACTCATAGGATTTTCCATGCTGAAATGCATCTAATACCGAGAAAGTTTTTGCTTCTGTGAACCTCTGCTGCCCCTTTGTCCAGAGTTCCTGTCAGTTAGCATTCCCCATGTGCAGCTCTTACGGACATGGCAGAGCTTGGTGGCTAGCCAGCGTTCTTTAGCTTGCAGTTAGAGACAAGCTATGAGCACTCTCTGCAGGCTGCTCTGCCTTCTTGGTAATCCTCACCGTAGCATTATCATCTCTTGCTATGTTTGCTTCATTCCTTAGGGCAATAGATTATTTTCATGGTGGTTTTTTTTGCCTGGAACATAGATAATTGCTGCTTTGACTGTCACAATGCAGCATTCTGCTGGCAGGTATTTTTTCGCCTTGTAATGCAGCTGGGAAGCATCAGTGGTTTCCTCCTTCCTTCTCCTCTGTGTTGTCTGGTGCAATTAAGCATTTTCTCATTAATCTCACTGTGTTTTTGGGATTTCTTTTTTAATGTCAGGGCAAATAGTCTGTGTCTGCATACAGTGGTTGAAAGTTCCTGGAGCTTTGATTCTGGCTTTCCTGGAAGAAATGTCTTGCTCTCTGAAAAGAATAATGAATTTCCCTGGCATAAGGATTACTCAGTTGGGTTAAGGCTAGCAGAATATGCTGCTTCATGCTTTTGTACTTTTAAAACAAATAGTATTAGTTACCTGCTGCTCATGATGCATCTCCTAAGGAAAAAAATTGCTGTAGATGTTACTGTGTTTTCCTCAGATCTGATCTTTTCCTTTTGAAGTCTTTTTCTTCCTATCCTGTTCTGCTCTCTGTGGCCAGGTTTACCTGGGGTACTGATGGTGGACAGCTCCTTGTTGTCACTTGCATTGCTTTGAGTCTGCTACATAGAATAGAATAGGATAGAATAGAATAGAATAGAATAGAATAGAATAGAATAGAATAGAATAGAATAGAATAGAATAGAATGGACCAGGTTGAAAAACACCTTTGAGATTATCAAGTCCAACCTGTCATGCAACACCACCTAATCAACTAACCCATGGCACCAAGCACCCCATCCAGTCTCTTCCTAAACACCTCCAGTGATGGTGACTCCACCACCTCCCCAGGCAGCCCATTCCAATGGCCAATCTCTCTTTCCATGAAGAACTTATCCACCTAATATCCAGCCTAAACCTCCCCTGGCACAGCTTGAGACTGTGTCCTCTTGTTCTGGTGCTGGTTGCTTGGGAGAAGAGACCAACTCCCACCTGGCTGCAACCTCCCTTCAGGTAGTTGTAAAGAGCAATAAGGTCTCCCCTGAGCCTCCTCTTCTCCAGGCTAAGCAACCCCAGCTCCCTCAGCCTCTCCTCACAGGACTGTGCTCCAAACCCCTCCCCAGCTTTGTTGCCCTTCTCTGGACACATACTCAACCACTTTCCCAGAGGAATCAATTTGTTTTCTTACCCCTCAGAGTTGTGTGATAACTCTTTTAGTTTCCTTTGCCTCTGCAGTCTCTGATCCTAATACTAAGATCTCTCATACACATCTGTGCCTGGCCACTCACACCACGCTTGGGTTTGTGCCATCTAAAACTCTGTCCCTGCCTGATTTAAAATGTCAGAGTTAAAGTAAGTTTTCAATGAACTATGGCAAGAGTGGAAGTGTTAAAATGCTGTCCTAAAACGTGCTTTGGCCATCCCTTCAATGATTTGAGATAATGTCTTTTAAAAGTCCCTCACCAAGTTTAAAAGCTTCCTTCACCCCAGATGTCTGTGGGTAGTGCAGCTTTTAAAAGGTCTTGGAGTCGCTTAAATATCACACTACCAAGAGATAATGAAGGAGAAGGAGCAGGAGCACATATCCTGGTATTTCTTTCATGCTCTGGAAAGAAGGCTGTCACTAAAGCAGGACAGTTTTAGCTTGAGGAAATATGGAAAACATTTACAGCAATTTTTAAATGAAAGTGAATTCAAATTCCATACAGGGAGAATCTACCTGAGACCCTAAATCAGAGGTGATTGTGAACTTAGTACTTTTGAAAGGAAAAGCAAAAACATTCATAATTTTCTGCCCTAGGCATAGTTAGTTCCCTGCTAGGCTGTTGGCAAATGATCTGCTAAAGGAGGACATTTTTGCCAGTAGAAAGAACTACTGTGGCCAGAAATGTTTAGAAAGGGGAAACATAGAATAGAATAGAATAGAATAGAATAGAATAGAATAGAATAGAATAGAATAGAATAGAATAGACCAGGTTGGAAGAGACCTTCAAGATCATCATGTCCAACCTATCATCCAACAGCACCTGATCAACTAACCCATGCAACCAAAAACCCTGTCAAGTCTCCTCCTGAACACCTCCAGTGATGGTGACTCCACCACCTCCCCAGGCAGCCCATTCCAATGGGCAATCACTCTCTCTGTGAAGAACTTCTTCCTAACCTCCAGCCTTAACTTCCCCTGGCACAGCCTGAGACTGTGTCCTCTTGTTCTGGTGCTGGGTGCCTGGGAGAAGAGACCAACCTCTGCCTGTCTACAGCCTCCCTTCAGGTAGTTGTAGAGAGCAATAAGGTCACCCCTGAATCTCCTCTCCTCCAGGCTAAGCAACCCCAGCTCCCTCAGCCTCTCCTCACAGGGCTGTGCTCAAGGCCTCTCCCCAGCCTTGTTGCCCTTCTCTGGACACCTTCAAGTCTCTCGATGTCCTTTCTAAATTGAGGGGCCCAGAACTGGACACAGGACTCGAGGTGCGATCCCAGCAGATGTCAGGCAGGTTGAAGTCACCCATGAGAACAAGGTCAGGCAATCTTGAGACAGCCTTAAGCTGCCTATAGAATGCTTCATCAACATCTTCCTCCTGGTTGGGTGGTCTATAACAGACTCCAACCAGGATGTCAGCCCTGTTGGCCTTCCCTCTAATTCTCACCCACAGGCACTCAACCTGATCAGCCCTGATCTCCAGCTCAATGGCATCTAGTGCCTCCCTGATGTACAGGGCCACCCCTCCACCCCTTCTTCCTTGCCTGTCTCTCCTGAAGAGCCTGTAGCCATCAATTGCAGCACTCCAGTCATGTGAGTCGTCCCACCACGTCTCTGTGATGGCAACTACATCATAACTTTCCTGCTGCAGCAAGGCTTCCAGCTCCTCTTGTTTGTTGCCCACACTTCATGCATTAGTGTACATGCACTTCAGCTGGGCTGCTGGTTTCACCTCTGACTCCAGCTTCTCACCCCCAGACTCCTGCCTGGGGGAACTGGTTTCAGCCCCTTCCCCCTTTGAATCTAGTTTAAAGCCCTGTCGATGAGACCTGCCAATTCCCTTCCCAGGATCTTTTTCCCCTTGAGGGAGAGGCCATTCTCATCCACTCTGATCTTTCCCCTCCTCTGGGACAGATGTGCTCCATCTGTTGCCAGCTGACCTGGTGCAGTAGAAAGTTGCATCCACCTGGGTTCATGCCCTTACAAGGTATTTGATAATCCCTTTACAAGGATGGGGCCTAAATCAGAGGAAGGAAAAAAGAAAAGTTGGTATCTCAAATCAGATGAGAAAACATTGCAGTAACATGCTTCCAGGTCGCTGTGAATCATTTAGGTCAGTCTGATGGCATATTGAAATGTGTTCTATGAGTTGTTAATTGCCAGTTTAGAATCTCATTTGCAATGTGCTGTCGTGATCTGAACTACCCTTTGTGTCTTGGTGTCTGTTTATCTTAAAGAGTGGTTATAACATGCTGCAGCTGCTCTTGTGGTTTGAAAGGGTGTGGGATAATGACTGAAAATGTATGCATCCTCTGAATGCTTGAGCAAAGTGTAAAGTGTCTTTAAAGCCACTTGCAAAGAAATGAGTTAAAATTCCAACATGCACATCTCCTTCAGTCATCTGCTGGACACACTTTGTTTCCTTTGGTTTTCTTAAGCAGTTGGATGCCTGAGCCTAGTAAGCTGAAAGTAAGCAGTGGATACCTGGCAGCCAGGAGACACCTGGAGAATTTAACATGTCTTGTTTCTTTTGGTTGCAGTCTGTACTCTGCACTGGTTAGGCCACACCTCGAGTCCTGTGTCCAGTTCTGGGCCCCTCAGTTTAGGAAGGAGGTTGACTTGCTGGAACGAGTCCAGAGAAGGGCAACAAAGCTGGGGAGGGGTTTGGAACACAGCCCTGTGAGGAGAGGCTGAGGGAGCTGGGGTTGCTTAGCCTGGAGAAGAGGAGGCTCAGGGGAGACCTCATTGCTCTCTACATCTACCTGAAGGGAGGTTGTAGACAGGTGGAGGTTGGTCTCTTCTCCCAGGGAACCAGCACCAGAACAAGAGGACACAGTCTCAAGCTGTGCCAGGGGCAGTTTAGGCTGGAGGTGAGGAGAAAGTTCTTCACTGAGAGAATCATTGGCCATTGGAATGTGCTGCCCAGGGAGGTGGTGGAGTCCCCATCCCTGGAGGTGTTCAAGAGGGGACTGGATGTGGCACTTGGTGCCATGGTTTAGTAGTCATGAGGTGTTGGGTGACAGGTTGGACTTGATGAGCTTTGAGGTCTCTTCCAACCTTTGTGATTCTGTGATTCTATGTTAGCTCCCTTTAATGAGCTCTAGATGCTGTCAGGGTGTGGAGCCGTGTTTCCCTACCAGAGGTGTGTTTGTTTGCAACCCCAAAGTGAGTTGGTGTACCTCTGCATGCAGATGGAGTTGTTACACTTCCAGGCAGTGTCTTGGTGGCACACACAACTATTAGTTAACCTGTGTGAATTAAAACTCAGACTGATAAGATTCTAACCTGTGTCTCATGGCTGCTAAGCAACTGATGCTTTCATCTCATGCAAATTAACACTAATTAACATAGGCACACTCTTCCTGCCAGCACACATTCAGATATCATTCAGGACAAACAAGCCAAACACATTTATTGTCATTTTAATTTAAATATATTGTAGAAACCTCAAACTATTCCCTGAGAACATGAGTTCCTACAATTTAACATGGAGCTTTTTTCCCTAAAATGAAATATAAGGTAGCAGCCATCCTGCTGCAAGCCCTCCCACAGTACCACAGGAATTCTCTTCCAAAACATCCTCTTGCATTTGGTTTGCAGGAAGTCAGAAAATATCTGCACTGCTGTATCTTCTTCTTAACTTCCTTTCTAACGGCAGTACAAACGGGCAGGAGCTTGCCTGGGGTGGTGATAGTGCTTCTGTTTTAGAGATAATGCAGCATTGGCTGGGTGATGCCCTCAGACACCTAAAAGCACTTAATGAACAGTAATGTTCAATTTCATGCTGTCACAGCCTTAGGAACTGCCTGCTCCTTTCACAGCTCTGCGTGGGCACTTTGAAGAGCTGAAGCTGAGAAGGGTCCCAAGAGGAACTGTGCCCCTGACAAGCTTCTCTTGGTGTCTGGAGGGGACTTGTGGCTTTAGAGGTGTCCTTCCAGCCAGCACTGTAAGCAGGAGTTTTAGGTGTGAGATGTTTCTGTGACATCCTGGCTCACTCTTCCATTTGCAAAAGCCACTGCACACATGCTGTGAAGCCCTGGAATGGGTTGTCCAGGGAGGTGGTTGGGGCCCCATCCCTGGAGGTGTTTAAGCCCAGGCTGGCTGAGGCTCTGGCCAGGCTGATCTAGTGTGGGGTGTCCCTGCCCATGGCAGGGGGGTTGGAACTAGATGATCCTTGTGGTCCCTTCCAACCCTGGCTGATACTATGCTGCTGGTGCCTGTTGGATGAGAACAGCTTCCATCGCTGTGCTGCTGTACAGCTTGAGGGGGTGTTTGGAAGAACTGCAGTACCAGTATTTCTTCATACAGGAACTCAGCAGAGCTGGGACTTCTTTGTGTATGTTCTTGTGCATAATTTCTTTCAGTGCCAAATCACAGACACTTTGCATGGAATCACAGAATCACTGCAGGCCACACAGGAACACATCCAGGTGGGTTCTGAAAGCCTTCAGAGAAGGAGACTCCATGACTTCTCTGGGCAGCCTGTTCCAGTGCTGTCACCCTCACTGTAACAAAGTTTTCTCCTTGTGTTGAGGTGCTCCAGTCTCTCAGTCATCTTTGTGGCACACTGTTGGACTCTCCAGTAGTTCACTGTCCCTCTTGAACTGGGCAGCTGAGAACTGGACATAATACTCCAGGTGTGGCCTCACCAGGGGAGCGTAGAGGGGGAGGACAATTTCCCTCAAATTGCTGCCCCCACTCTCCTTAACAAACCCTTTTTGTCCCTGAGCTCGCAGGAGCAAATCCTCTCTTTTCAGCTGTATATATCACCAAGAGTCTGTTAACAGCCTGCAGCTGGTGGTCTTCACCTGTAGGTGGTATTTTGGTGTGTATTTAGGTGCATGAGTTTTTGCTCTGCAGAAAATTGTAGCCTGAGTCACGTTAATAAACCCAACAAGTTTCAGCGAGGCATTCCTTCGCTCTGCTCTCCTAAGCTATTTTTATCCTCATCTATAGGTACACACAGCTGAAAACAAGATGCTCTATGGAGCTATGCTGTGAACATCAGACTGCTGTTTCAGGTAACAGAAGAAAATGATTGAGGGCTGTCATTTGTAATGCAGAGAGAGGATCATGAAGCAGGATGCAGCCAGGCAGTTGGTGGCATTTCGTGTCTGTGAGGAACGGTGGCTTCCAGATCCCAGCTTCTGCCAAACTCTGAGTTCACCATGACTGAAATGAGATGAAAGATCTTTATGTAGGTGTGTAAGCATTTCTATTGTGTATGAGTATGGTCTTCATACCCTTATGTTCCCTTGATACCCATGCTTTTTGGAGGGCATTATTTAGCCCTTCTGCTGCCACTTTGAGAATTAAATAACTGTCCATCCATTTTCCCATATACATTTCAAGACCAATGTTTGTTGACTGCAAGAAGCAGGAGCTCTGAGCACTGGTTCCTTACAAGGCAAGGGCAATGTTGACAGTAAGGTCTATTTTTATCTACTCTTTTTTTGGTGGTTTTTTCTTGCAGTCTGCAGCCACCTTCTGACTTCCCTGGCAGTAGGTGGAAAGTTGGAGGGTCTTGGTGCTTCCATGCTGGGTGCCATGGAAAGCTAGGTGTTGGCACAGGGTTGCTGTTACAAAGACAGCAGTTGGCACTAACAAGTGAGGCACAATCCTGAGAAAAATTGTCTGGAGGCTTAAGGCACCTTAGATACTCTCACTACTGGGGCTCTGTTGGCAAAGCCTGCCTCCCAGAATGAGACAAGAGAAAACTGTCTTGGTTTTACCCAGGGTGGAACCCTTGTATCTGTTTAATCAAGACACTCAGCCTCATGCAGCATGAAGTGATGGTTTGTCATTTAATGCTAAGGCAGTGCTGTACCAAGGTTGAGCTTTGAGATTGTCCTGGCTCTGTTGCAGTCTGCAGATTATCAGCAGAGGCTGACCGAGGTTGGCAGCTGAATTCTCTGAGTCCTGAATGAATTCAGTGCAATGAAACCTCTCTGCTTCCTCACTCAGGTGACCTGTTTCCAAAAGGCAACACCGAGCTCAGTGGGAGTCTCTGTAAGTGGCTCTTCATCATTGTGAGTTGGGGAGCTGCAAACCAGACCTCATAGATAAGCAACTGTATCCCAGCTAATGGTGCATTTCCAGGGGGAGCTGTGCCCTACATTCTCCAGACGAGGTTGCACTTGAGAGCATTCCTTCCTGATGACCTACGAATATGTGTTGCACCAGGGGAGGTTCAAATTGGACATTAGAGAAAAGGTTTGTGGAGCACTGGAACAGGCTGTCCAGGGGAGTGATTGGGTTGACTCACCACCCCTGGAGGTATTTAAAAGAGATGTACAGATGTGGTGCTGAGAGATGTGGTTTAGTGGTAGCTTAGAAGTGTTAGGTTTAGAGTTGGATTCAATAACGTTAAAGGTCTCTTCCAACCTAATCAATTCTGCAACTCTATAAACCATTGCTCTTTCTCTATGACTTAGTGTTTAACACATGCTGGATTTTTAAAAGGAATATGTGTTGTGGCTTTGGGGTTGTTTTGTTTGCCTGGTTTATTGAACTTTGTTTGGTTTGTTGTTGTTGTTGTTGGGTTGTTGGGTATTTCTCCCATAAAAGTAAGCAGTGCTGCCAAATATTGGCATATGGCAGCTGCATGTGTGACTGGAACAGCTTTAATCTCTTTCAGTGTAATGATTTTAAGAAACTTGTATAGATATGACCCAAAGAAATGAACTTCTCCTATATGATCTCCTTTTGTTGTAGGACCATAGTGTATTAGAATAGAATAGAATAGAATAGAATAGAATAGAATAGAATAGAATAGAATAGAATAGACTAGACCAGGTTGGAAGAGACCTTCAAGATTGTCATGTCCAACCCATCAACCAACCCAACACCACCTAAACAACTAACCCATGGCACCAAGCACCCCAGCAAGTCTCCTCCTGAACACCTCCAGTGATGGTGACTCCACCACCTCCCCAGGCAGCCCATTCCAATGGGCAATCACTCTCTCTGTGTAGAGCTTCTTCTTCCTAACATCCAGCCTAAACCTCCCCTGGTGCAGCCTGAGACTGTGTCCTCTTGTTCTGCTGCTGGCTGCCTGGGAGAAGAGACCAACCTCTGCCTGTCTACAGCCTCCCTTCAGGTAGCTGTAAACAGCAATAAGGTCTCCCCTGAGCCTCCTCTTCTCCAGGCTAAGCAACCCCAGCTCCCTCAGCCTCTCCTCACAGGGCTGTATTCCAGACCCCTCACCAACTTTGTTGCTCTTCTCTGGACACCTTCCAGCAAGTCAACCTCCTTCCTAAACTGAGGGGCCCAGAACTGGACACAGGACTCGAGGTGTGGCCTAACCAGTGCAGTGTACAGGGGCAGAATGACCTCCCTGCTCCTGCTGGCCACACTGTTCCTGATGCAGGCCAGGATGCCATTGGCCCTCTTGGCTGCCTGGGCACACTGCAGGCTCATGTTCAGCCTACCATCAACCAGCACTCCCAGGTCCCTCTCTACCTGGCTGCTCTCAGCCACTCTGACCCCAGCCTGTAGCACTGCCTGGGGTTGTTGTGGCCAATGTGCAGCACCTGGCACTTGGATGTGTTCAATCTCCTGCCCTTGGCCTCTGCCCATCTGTCCAGCCTGTCGAGGTCCCTCTGCAGAGCCTCTCTACCCTCCAGCAGATCAACTCCTGCCCCCAGCTTGGTGTCATCTGCAAATTTACTGATGATGGACTCAATGCCCTCATCCAGATCATCAATAAAGTACAAACAGAATTAAATGGGTTTTTGTTTCTGAATGCAAAGCATGGGAAAAGCCTTTTGGTAAAGTTATAAATACAGTGCTTTGGCTTTTTCTGACTGGTCAAGTGCAGAGGATGAAAAATGATTGATGAGACAGTATGCTGGTGAGCGTTTGTACTTGCTGTGCACAGGCATGTCGTGTGCTGCTGCAGAGTTCACTGCATTGCATGGCCTCCAAGAAGCTTTTATGTGCCCAAGGATACTCATGCATGGATTTCCATATTTTTCTCTCCCTCCTGTATATGTAATGAGCAGAGCAGATCTTCGCTCCTGAGAGAAAGATATTTATGCACATTTCAGTGCTATGAGCTGAGCTATTTCTTGTTGAGGAATGTGAGGAGTGTTGAAGTCTTCCTGGGAACAGGTGGCTGAAAAATTAAGAAATGAAACTCCAGATGAATTGGAGCTAATCAACTGATTGTATCTCTGATCAGCACAAATTATCTGGCCCTGTGATTTTCCGTTGCTAGGTAGCTAGTTGATGACATTCCTGAAACTATAGGTATAGCGTGATGAATGAATCTTGGACTGATGTGTGTGCATGTAATCAGTGACACTTGGAAAAGCCTCTGATTTCTTGGCCTAAGGAGAGAATGCATGCAGGCACAAACAATTGCTTGTCTCTAAGGAAAGGTTTGAAGTTTATAAAAGATGTCTTGCAGTGCCAAAGATGCATTTCTTCCCAGAGCCACTGCAATTTATCAGCAAGACTGTGCAGTGGAGTCAGTGGATGCCCAAAATACTTGTGTAACACTCAGCAGTGTTGTGTAATTTCACTGCTAGGGGGATCCACCAGGATACAAATGAGCCTTAAAGGCTGGTGCACAGATGCAAGGGGGAAAGCAGTCTGGGTATGTTGATGTGATGTTGTCCTGAAGAAAACCGGAGTGAGGGGGCAACAAGATGTGTTGAAAGAAAATGTGCTAATTTAACTTCATTTGTTGCTTTTGTAATTACTTTCATTTGTTTATCCATTTGCTTAGTGATATAGGCAGGAAAAGTAAGAATGCATTAATGGAATTTGCTGCTGGCACAAAGTTTGGAGTTATTTATCTGCCTGTGGATGGTGGAGAAACAGGCAGCAGGATGGAAAAGAGCTGTTTGCAGTAGTAGAGGAGTACTGGTTGCACTAATAGAGGAGTAATGGGAAAAGCAATGAGTGTTTGTTAGCTGTACATGTACTCTGGCTGAAAATTAGAAGGTATCCTGCTGTCAGAAACCCAAGATTTGGAAGTGATCCTCCTGTAAGCATAGTGGAGGAAAAACTATTGTTGAGAGAGATCTTGGTCAGCTACAAAAGTGTTTATACCGTTGCCTGGCAGCGATATCCTTAATGATGCTGGAGACAGTTCCAGCTTCCTCCATGCCTGTCTTCCCTAGTTATATTCTCTCAGCTCCCCATGAAACTACACAGTACTGTGCTTTCAAGAATAAACACAAGCAGGAAAGCTGGATTCTCCTTTGCAAGCCTGTAACAGAGTAAGCCAAGAGTAAATAACAGGCTTAGGGAATGTAGATGTCAAACCCTCTCTCTATACAACATGTCTTAAGTTGTTTGTATCGAGAGATGTGTTATTAGCCAAGATAATGAAAATGTTTTGCTAGAGTGGCAGGGGCATTGGCAAGGCCAAATACTGGAATAACTTCTGAAAAAAATCATGATATCATCCTTCAAGCTATGTGTGGTATCATGGAATCTCAGGGCTTCCTCAGTAAAGCAATTCTTCCAAACTTTAAACCACAAAGTAATGTTAGGACTTATGCTAAAGGACATCATTATTGTCACGGCCAAAAAGCAATCCAGAAGCTTGCACTCCTGTGCCCTATGCTCACTCTCAGGGAAAGCCCTTTTAGTAAGGAGAGACAGGCATCATTACTCCTACTATTGATTAAAAGAGGCAGGTTTTTGTGCCCTGCATTTATTTGACTAGTTATTATCTTTTATCAGTGCTCTGTCATTAATAAGGAAAAACATGAAGCCCTTATTGCTTGTCTAACACATTCTGAAGGGACTGAGGCCTACAGGATTGAAGCAAAACACTAATGCAATATACAATATATCCCTGGTTGAACTGGGACAGAAGCAAAATTTGGTGTTTTGTTGATTTGAAGATCAAAGGACTGATAAATGAGCTTGGGCAAGTTGAAAGACCTGTGTAGAACAAGAAGAGAAAATCAGAAGGAAAAACAGTTAGAAGTTTGTATTGTATCATATCCTCTGATAATTTGTCACAGCACACTGAAGGCCACTGTAACATACAGTATCTGTTATTCTTTGCATGATCCAAGTGATATCTGCTATGACAAATATTGATGAAACCAATTTTTGAAGTTAATATCCTGGCTAGAGCCGAGGGAGGAAGAAGGTTCTTGGCTCAGGGACTGTGTTGAGTGGCTTTGGTTTAGGTGGAGCAGAAATGTCTAAGAAATGAACAAACCCTTGGCTACTCTGAGGTAGAGACATCAGGGCTAAAATCAGAATAGCTAGGAAAAGGTAGAAAGCATCCAAATGCTAGGGAAGACGTCTTGAGCTGGGCAGCAGTGCTCCCACTTCATCACTGCTCACCAAAACCACTTAATCAGCCTTTTCAGGTTTACCAGCAGAGGCTAGCTGCTCGCCAGAATCTGATGTTACTGAAGCTCCTTGGCAGCCTGGCCCAGTCCATAGCTTATTTCTAGACCTTGTTTTTAATTATTATTTTCTTTTCCCCCACCAGAACCCCACAGGTCTCTACAAATTCAATGTTTTGCTCCTTCAACAGGAGAGGATATGGGGCTAGAGCTTTTAGCAATTTCTGTACATCTCAGCTTTCTAAACCAGCAGCTTGTGTTAGATTTCCTTCTTCATTTCTCATCCTTAATGGTACAGCCAGGGATGAGGAAATCCTTTGCATTGTGACACCAGCATTTTATAACATTAGCCAAAATGCTCTCCTGTAGCAATTGTTCCAACACTACTCCTATTTTTTGTCTGAGCTGTATCTGCAGGTTATGGCCATTTGTTAGTCTAAATAGGACATTCTTCTTACATGGATATACTGATTAAAGTATGCCAGGGCTGACTGAATATGCTTTGAGCCCTCTGAAGGAGCCCAGAGCTTTTACAGCTGCTTGGAAAACAATGTCACAGACTTTCTGTAAGAAAAAAGAAAACTTCAGTAGTTCAGCTCAGAACAGAGATTTTGTGGGGGTGTGATAGAGGAAGTGTGATCCAACCTGCCAATGTTCAACGTTCTGCTCCATGTGGAATGAGTGCCTGCTTCAGTCTGTGTCACTGAGGCTATGACAGGGCAAACCCTGCAGAGTACCTAGCCCTCTGCAGACGAGAAGGAGCAAAAGGTTGCCCGTGAGCCCTTAGCACAGATCTGAAAGGAAAAATGCAGGTTTAGGTTTAAAGTGATATTTTAATTAACATTAACACTCAAGAAGTATTGCCAGCTAACTTTTGCTTTTGAAAGTACAGAGGGTTTTGCATAATGAAGTGTTGGGGCAAGTGTCCTGTGTGATATAACCTAGAGATGACAAGCTTTAGTTGAGAACAAGGTCAAAAAGCTCTAGCTGATGTTGAGCTGGGTGGAAACATCTCCCACTGCTTGTAAGCAGCAAGGAAATTTCCTCTCAACACTGGTGGACATCACCAGCCTCTTGTTTCCACCAACTCAGTGGATTATCTTATCATGTGCCCAACTGGTCATCCATCACTATTCACACTATAACCAAAAAAGCCAAAACCCCCAACACAAACAAGGAAAACCCACAACCACCCTGAGACCACTGAGGTTAACCTGCAGTTAACTCAGACCACTGACAGCTAGGGCAGTTTATTACCTCCGAGCCTGAATGAAGTAAGAGGGATCTCAAAGCAGATTGGTTCTGCTGCTGCTGCTGCCAGCAGGGGAATTACTCTGTGCTATGCACCAGGTAGGCAGAAGGCTTGCTTACTCCTTTAAAGTGAGCTTGGATCACTCTGTAGAGTGCTGCACCTTACAGGACAAATACATGCCACCTGCCTGCCTTTCCCTCTCTACTTAACCACAGATTATTTTATTAATACTCACTGTTTTGACTATGAGGTCATCGAGGGAAGAACAGGCTCTGGTGAAAGGACCAGAAGCATCTGAAAACGTCTGGGCACTGAAGCAGTGTGGCTGTACAGGCTGGTTGCAGGAGCTGTAGCAGGGGATAACCTGTGTGAAGGTCCCTGCATGGTAATAGAGTTTCACTGCAAATAGTCAGACTGCACCATAGAATAGAATAGAATAGAATAGAATAGAATAGAATAGAATAGAATAGAATAGAATAGAATAGACCAGGTTGGAAGAGACCTTCAAGATCATCGTGTCCAACCTATCATCCAACACCACCTAATCAACTAACCCATGGCACCAAGTACCCCATCAAGTCTCCTCCTGAACACCTCCAGTGATGGTGACTCCACCACCTCCCCAGGCAGTCCATTCCAATGGGCAATCACTCTCTCTGTGTAAAACCTCCTCCTGACCTTGCTGAAGTCCAGGTAAACTACATCCACAGGCCTCCCCACATCCACCAGGTGGGTCACCTGCTCGTAGAAGGAGATCAGGTTGGTCAGGCAGGACCTGCCCTTCCTAAATCCATGCTGGCTGAGCCTGATCCCTTGGCCATCCTGTAAGTGCCGTGTTATTGCACTCAGGATGACCTGTTCCATGATTGTTGCAGCCTCTTGATTCATTGTGTCATAGCTGGCAGATGTAGCTTTGCTCGAGTGAGATCATAACCTCAGTGCTTGTGTAATTCTGCTGGAACATAACAGGAATGAAGGGCTTTTGCTGCCATTGGGCTGGGCTTCTCGCTGGTTTAAGATGCAGGGTGGCTCCATGCTCACCAAAACCTTATTGCTTTAAACTGACTGGACATCCTCTATGTGGGTTGGCTTGGTTGGTTTGGTTGTTTTTCAAAATGTAAACTTATTTTCTCATCAAAGATTTTGGGTTTTGTTTTAGCTGTTCTGTGAAGATGAGCATGGCATTTCAAGCCCAGCTGCATTGGCTATTACTGAACCTAAAGCATTCCCTGCCACCCACACTCAGACACACCTTTCCTGCTTCCTTGGGCATTATTTCATCCAATTAGCACATGCTGGGCAATGCAAGCCCTTGAGACAGGATCAAGGACTGTGAAGTAAATATCTTCATTTGAGTCCTAGATGAGCTCTTGGAGCACCAAGACCAATAGCCCTGCCCACTTGGAGTACTGCCTCCAGTTCTGGAGCCCCTATTCCAAGAGGGATGTGGAGGTGATGGAAGGTGTCCAGAGAAGGGCCAGGAGGATGAGCAGAGGGCTGGAGCTCCTCTCCTATGAGGACAGACTGAAGGAGTTGGGGCTGTTCAGTCTGGAGAAGAGAAGGCTCCGAGGTGACCTAATTGTGGCCTTCCAGTATCTGAAGGGGGCTACAGGAAGGCTGGGGAGGGACTGCTCAGGATCTCAGGTAGTGATAGGACTAGGGGGAATGGAATGAAGCTGGAGGTGGGGAGGAAGTTCTTCCCCATGAGAGTGGTGAAGCCCTGGAATGGGTTGTCCAGGGAGGTGGTTGGGGCCCTGTCCCTGGGGGTGTTTAAGCCCAGGCTGGATGAGGCTCTGGGCAGGCTGATCTAGTGTGGGGTGTCCCTGGCCATGGCAGGGGGGTTGGAACTGGATGATCCTTGTGGTCCCTTCTAACCTTAATGATACTATGATACTATGTGGTCTCAGTCCTGATTAGATCCTGCTTTGCTTTGTCATCTCGTTTACAGTGGCATTTTCCTTAGGAGGAAGAAGAGATCCAGGAGCAGTTTTTCCATCAGTTCTCATTTGGAAAAGGTAGGCCTGGATACAGATATCTTCAAAATTAAGGCCAGGAGATCTGCTTTCTGCTCCCAGTTCCCAGGTTGGCTATTCATTGCTGAACTCAGCCCAGTTACACATTCTGACTTCTTTTTTTCCTTCTTTTTTTTTCTTCCTTTTTTTTTCTTCCCTTTTTGTCCTCTTCCCCCCCCCCCTTCCCCCCCCCTCCCCCTTTTTCTTTACACCATTTAATGTTGTGTCATTCTTCTGCTTTATTTTGCAGTGAAAGAGCTGAAACACTGATACTCCCCAAGTCATGGCTTTTAAAGTGATTTTAATTCCCACTATGGCTGGGCTGTTTCTCTTCAGCTCAGCTGAAAAATGGCACTGTGAACTGGTTGGAAACATGTGTTCCCTAAGTCTAATAATTCAGTTCAAAATCACCTTGCAGGCAGCATAATGGATTGCTAGCAGAATGTAATCTTTAATTAATATCTTCTCTGACTTCATAAAGCCCAACTGTGGCTTTGGTTTTTCTAAATCATCTTTATTTAAAACACAGCATCCCTTTGGATGAAATTAATGTTCCTACTAAGAAGACAGTTTTGGAGCTCAGCAGGGGAGCAGGGGGAAATGAAAACAAGGAAGGACTGAGATCAGTGTTTGGGTTTTGTTGTCTTTGGGGTTTGTTTGTTTGGGTTGTTGGTTTGTTTCTGGGGTTTTATTTATTTATCATCAGTAAATTTGCAGATGGCACCAAGCTGGGGGCAGGAGTTGATCTGCTGGAGGGCAGAGAGGCTCTGCAGAGGGACCTTGACAGGATGGACAGATGGGCAGAGTCCAAGGGCAGGAGATTGAACACATCCAAGTGCCAGGTTCTGCACATTGGCCACAACAACCCCATGCAGAGCTACAGGCTGGGGTCAGAGTGGCTGAGAGCTGCCAAACAGAGAGGGACCTGGGGGTGCTGATTGACAGCTGCCTGAACATGAGCCAGCAGTGTGCCCAGGGGGCCAAGAAGGCCAATGGCATCCTGGCCTGCATTAGGAACAGTGTGGCCAGCAGGAGCAGGGAAGTCATTCTGCCCCTGTACTCTGCACTGGTTAGGCCACACCTTGAGTACTGTGTCCAGTTCTGGGCCCCTCAGTTTAGGAAGGACATTGAGAGACTTGAAGGTGCCCAGAGAAGGGCAACAAGGCTGGGGAGAGGCCTTGAGCACAGCCCTGTGAGGAGAGGCTGAGGGAGCTGGGGTTGTTTAGCCTGGAGAAGAGGAGGCTCAGGGGAGACCTTATTGCTCTCTACAACTACCTGAAAGGTGGTTGTAGCCAGGAAGGGGTTGGTCTCTTCTCTCTAGCAACCAGCACCAGAACAAGAGGACACAGTCTCAAGCTGCACCAGGGGAAGTTTAGGCTGGAGGTGAGGCAGACGCTCTTCACCAAGAGAGTCATTTGTCATTGGGATGTGCTGCCCAGGGAGGTGGTGGAGTCACCATCTCTGGAGGTGTTCAAGAGGGGATTGGATGTGGCACTTGGTGCCATGGTCTAGTCATGCGGTCTGTGATGACAGGTTGGACTTGATGATCTTTGAGGTCTCCTCCAACCTTGGTGATACTGTGATAGCAACTTTAAAAAGAGGTGGAAAATCCTTCAAGGAACATCTGCCTTACTTTGAGCTGCAGTGAGTAATGCTGTTTGTTTTGCCCCTCGTTCTGAATGGATATATCCTGTTGGAGAATTTCAGGGAAACATTGCAGGCTTTATTTAAGGAGTGGATGTGCTTATTTAAGACTTTCCTGAGCTTTTGAGAATTTACATTGTGCTAATTTTTTGTTGGGGAAAATATTAGCTCCTCTTTTCATTTATTTCCCCAGGTGAATGTCAAGATTCCCTTGAAATGATGCGAGTCTAAGACATGGCATTTAGCAAAGGCAGCAGATGTTACTTGAGCGCTACATGAAGGTGCAGGTTTACTCCATCTCACAACAGATGGCTGAGACCCAGAGCCCTTTCTCATAGCTCTGTTGCATTTTGTTTCTTCTGAGGGGCTGACCATCATCACAGCAGCCATTACTCGACACCTTTTTACATTGCAGCGGGAACTGTCTCGGGTGCTGGAGGCAGGTTACAACAGCAGCCTGGGCTGCAGTATAGGCTGGAGTGTGTAGAGCTGACTAGTCCCACTTTAACTCCTGAATAGTTGAGGTAGACAGAATCACAGACTGGTGGGAGTTGGAAAGGACCTCTGAAGATCACCTAGGCCAACAGCCCTGCTAGAGCAGGATCACAGAGTAAATCAGACAGCAATAAATACAGGCAAGTTTGGAATGCCTCAAGATGTGGAGACCCCACAGACTCTCTGGGCAGCCTGTTCCAGTGCTCTGCTATCCTCAAAGGGAAAAATTCTTTCCCTTCCTATGTTCCAGTTTGTGTCCATTGCCCTGCTACTGGACGTTACTAAGAAGAGTCTGGCTCCATCCTGTTGGCACTCACCCATGCTGAAAGCAAGGAAAAACTCTTTTGTTGCCATTCACAAGGCACAGTTTTCCCTGAAGGCTTAAGCAACACAGCTGAGGAAGGTAACTCATGGACTTCCATTTTTTAGAATAAACCTTTATTTAGAATAAACCAAACCAGGTTGGAAGAGACCTTCAAGATCATCGTGTCCAACCCATCAACCCGTCCAACCCACCCAAACAGCTAACCCATGGCACCAAGCACCCCATCAAGTCTCCTCCTGAACACCTCCAATGACGGCGACTCCACCACCTCCCCGGGCAGCCCATTCCATAGCGCAATCACTCTTTCTGTATAGAACTTCTTCCTAACACCCAACCTGAACCTCCCCTGGCACAGCCTGAGACTGTGTCCTCTTGTTCTGGTACTGGGTGCCTGGGAGAAGAGACCATCATCCGCCTGTCTACAACCTCCCTTCAGGTAGTTGTAGAGGGTGATAAGGTCACCCCTGAGTCTCCTCCATCAAACACTTGGTGTTGCTTGCCCACTAGACAATGCCTGCAGGTTGTTCTTATTTTGGAGCTGTAAAGGTACTGTCCCCAGTTTCTTGCCTGTTCTGGGAAAGATGCTTCAGTCCTGACAGATCTTCTGACAAGGGCTCTGCAGGGGCACATGTTTTAGTGCTGTTTAGATGCTTGGCCTCAGCCTCCCTTTCTGGAGCTGATGATGTTGACTGCAGTTGTAGGGAACAGAATTGTTTATGAAGTGGTACTTAGCTGCATAGTAATCCTTGAGTGTCAGTGCTCAAACCTCCAACAGATTAATTTTGGACTAAATAGCATACTGTTTGTTTGTGAATAAAGTTCCCAGTCTAATTTCTGTTGCTAGAGCTGAGTTGAGCTTGTGTGTTGGTGAACTTCTCTGTCTGAGGCTGGAGAAGAACAGGAAAAAATATGTCTGGAACATACTTTATGTGACAAAACTGGCCTGAGAAAGCTGTGGCTGAACAGAACTGTCATTGACTCAAACATCCTGGAGGTTATTTTTCTTATGACATAACATAATTATAGGAATTATAAATGGAGAGCAACTATTGAAGTAATTCTGTCCCTTCATGAGAACACAGTGCTCCTACAGCACCCAGCCAGCTCATGTTACTTTGCTAAAATTAATCCTCAACCTCATCTAACCCTTCTGAATAATCATTAGATGAACCACATTTAGCTCTCTAGTGGTTTTGAAAAGTTAGCTGTATTAGTTAGGTGAAACCACTTAAGAGGTTTTTGGGCGGTTGGGGGTGGTGATGGCAAAGGTCTTGGGCTCTACTCTGCTCTTGTGAGACCCCACTTGGTGTACTGTGTCCATCTCTGGAGCTCCCAACACAAGAAGGAAATGGATCTGTTGGAGAGTCTCTAGAGGAGGGCCACAAAGATGGTCAGGAGGTTGGAGCAACTCTCGTCTGAGGACAGGCTGAGGGAGCTGCCCAGGGAGGAATGGGCTGCCCGGGGAGGTGGTGGAGTCGCCATCATTGGAGGTGTTCAGGAGGAGACTTGATGGGGTGCTTGGTGCCATGGGTTAGCTGTTTGGGTGGGTTGGATTGGTTGATGGGTTGGACACAATGATCTTGAAGGTCTCTTCCAACCTGTTTTGGTTTATTCTAATAAAGAGTTTATTCTAATAAAAGCTGGGTCTGCTCAGCCTGGAGAAGGCTCCAGGGACACCTTGTAACAATCTTTCAGTGCCTGAATAGGGCCTGCTGGAAAGCTGAAGAGGGATGTTTTAGAAGTGCATGTGGTGACAGGACAAGGAAAGATGGTTTTAAACTGAAGCAGGGTAAATTTAGGTGGTGAGATGAGAATGGGTTGCTCAGAGAAGTTGTGGGTGCCTCATCCCTGGAAGTGTTTCAGATCAGGCTGAATGAGGCTTTGAGCAGCTTGGTCTAGTGAAGATGTCCCTGCCCATTGCAGGGGAGTTAGAACTGGATGACCTTTAAGGTCCCTTCCGACTCAAGCCATTCTGTGAGTCTATGATATGTAGTCTCTAGTATTTAAGTTCTGTCATGGCAGTGGCATTTGAAAGCAGACAAACTCTGCAAGAAGCTTTTAGGGAATGGGTACAAGGATTAGATGGAGAACACCCTTTCTGACTTCTGGAACTATACATCTCCTTTAAAAGATCTTCTATTTCTCTTTCTCATGCTGCAGAAAACTCTGACTTGCTGTTTTCCCAGCTGAGATCTGAAGCATTGTTGCACCCTTTGTGCCACTTTTTTGCTTTCCTTCCTATGATCAGATGAGAATAACCAGAATAGCTTTGCCATTTTATCTGAAAGCTGCAAGACTTACAAGAAACTTCTCGAGATCAGCCCATCAAGGCAACACAACTTCAAATTTCTCTTAGTCCTTGGAATAAGATGGTGCTCAAAACCTGCAAAAATAAGACATCCACACCTCACTGCATGTATTAGTGTCATGAATGTGCCTGGGGAAATTCAATCTGCTTATGATCATTGCAAGACCAGAAGGCAAGTAAAGCATGCTAAACAACAGTAACTGAGCTCTAAGATGTGTCACCACCTCTGAAAGGCTTCTTGTGAATTTCCCCAACCATTTCCAGTTAAAACAACTTGTGCTGTTTCACCTATTTGCATTCACATCAACTACTTATTGTTTGTGAGAGAATGCCCACTAGATTTTGGAATGGAGTCACTGAATATTTATATCAACTTACCTGGGAAGAGTAATGTCTCACTGGCCTTTGTTCTTCCTGAGCTTGAAAGGGGCTCCTGCTGCCTGTTCCACTAAAAAAACCCCAAACCATCCTGAAGTGCATTCATGCAGGCAGTGAAGCCTCAAGGGCAGCAAGGTCAGTAGGTTAAAGTGGAAGAACAGTGCTGTGGTCAAAGTATGAGCTCTGCCACGAATCACCCAAGTAATTATTTGGGTAGAGCACCTAATATGTGATGTGACTGCCTAGACCTAGGGTCCTGGTGCCACTTGTGATATCTCTATTAATCATTTGGCTCCTGAAGGCAGATACAACTAAGATGGCAGGATTTCAGAGAGGCATCTCTTTGTGGGAGGGTGGCAGATGAGAACTAGGTGTGGCATCTGATTGGACAAAAAATCATGCAGGCTATGTCAGTAGCTGAATGTCACCCTTTTGGGGCAAAAAGGGGGAATTAGCAATGTCCAGAGTACTGGTGGCCCAGCATAGCTCTTGGGCACTTATATCCCATGGGGCATTCAAATCCCTGGGCGGGCACACAGCAGTGCAGAAGGACATGGAAGTGGTCTCAAAATTTACCGAATACAATAGACCAAGTTGGAAGAGACCTTCAAGATCATTGTGTCCAACCTATCATCCAACACCACCTAATCAACTAAACCATGGCACCAAGCACCCTATCAAGTCTCCTCCTGAACACCTCCAGTGATGGTGACTCCACCACCTCCCTGGGCAGCCCATTCCAATGGGCAATCACTCTCTCCGTGAAGAACCTTCTCCTCACCTCCAGCCTAAACTTCCCCTGGTGCAGCTTGAGACTGTGTCCTCTTGTTCTGCTGTTGGGTGCCTGGGAGAAGAGACCAACCCCTTCCTGGCTACAACCTCCTTTCAGGTAGTTGTAGAGAGCAATGAGGTCTCCCCTGAGCCACCTCTTCTCCAGGCTAAGCAACCCCAGCTCCCTCAGCCTCTCCTCACAGGGCTATGCTCAAGGCCTCTCCCCAGCCTTGTTGCCCTTCTCTGGACACCTTCAAGTCTCTCAATGTCCTTCTTAAACTGAGGGGCCCAGAACTGGACACAGGACTCAAGGTGTGGCCTAACCAATGCAGAGTCCAGGGGCACTATGACCTCCCTGCTCCTGCTGGCCACACTGTTCCTGATGCAGGCCAGGATGCCATTGGCCTTCTTGGCCCCCTGGGCACACTGCTGGCTCATGTTTAGGCAGCTGTCAATCAGCACCCCCAGGTCCCTCTCTGTTTGGGAGCTCTCAGCCACTCTGACCCCAGCCTGTAGCTCTGCATGGGGTTGTTGTGGCCAAAGTGCAGCACCTGGCACTTGGACTTGTTGAATGCCATCCTGTTGGACTCTGCCCATCTGTCCAGTCAGTCGAGGTCCCTCTGGAGAGCCTTTCTACCCTCTAACTGATCAACATCTGCTCCCAACTTGCCATGGCCAAAGTGCAGCACCTGGCACTTGGACTTGTTAAATGCCATCCCAAAATAATTATAATTATAAGAAGAATAAATAGCTTATAAAGCTACCCCTGAAAGCATTGCTTTTAGATAGCCATCTCAATTTTCACGAGTGCTCTTCATCCCAGGCGTAGGCAAAGGAGAAGATGTGTAGGAAAAGGTATTATAGGTATTTCTTAAATTAGAGTCTAATTTCCTGATTTATTGAAGTACCAATTAAAAAATTTTGCCAACTGCCTTAGCACCAGATTTTCAAATCACTTTTCTATTGCCACCTTCACCATAGATTATTATTTAGCACAAACTGCCATTACAGAGCAATGTGAATGTCATTCTTCCACCATTTGCTTTTAACAGCCACTGCTTCTAATGCAGGTGGCAGCCATACGGCAGAATCTTTTTATATGGAGCTTAATTTCTCATTTGTGGCTGCTTCTGTGTGTCTAGCTCAGTGTCAGACAAAAGAAAACAAGGGCTGTATGGCAAAACCTCAGTGAATGTGAAGCTCCACCAGCTTTCAGCCTGTCTCACCTGAAGAGTGGTACCTGTGGAGCCGACGGCGCAACATCCGGCTCATCTGCACGTGGAATGCAAAGCTGTGTCTCTGAGCTGTCAACACTTTGGTGCCAGGCTTGCCTGGCTGCTGAGCTTTGTGGTTTGCTGCTCCTGATCAGCTTGCCCCTGAGGATTCTGTCTTTCAGCGGAGAGGATAGGAAGAACAGATATTTGGGAGAAGTGAGCCCTGAGGAGACGATAGTGACAGCTTAGGGGCAGCTTACTTCCTCTCAGTTTACCTTCATGGCAGCTGATGGCTAATTAGCAAGTTCTCTTGGTTTGTCTGCTGGTTCTTGTTGCTTTCGTACTCACTCTCCTAGCTGTCTTTTAAAACATGCCATTCTTCATGTTGTGTGTCCATATGCCCAGGCTAAACCGAGCTAGGATGGCTGAGCTAATCTCCTTGTCTCCTCTTGCAAAGATGCTCCACAGGGCACATCCAGCAGTAACGGTCTGGATTTCCCTGCATGTGTAGTACTTTTTGTGGGAGGGAAGGTGATAACCTAAAAAAGCTTGCTAAAGAGGTGGCTTATGAAATATTAAGCCTCTCAGTACAGAAGAGGTCCATTTTTCATTGTTTTTTATGAAGCTTTTGTTTAACTTAAAGAGTGATGATTAGGAGGGTGAGTGGTTAGTTCTAGCTCAACACCATTCTTAGCAAACAGGCATGATGCACGTACCTTCAGATGAGAGGAAGACTGATGGGAGTCCTGAAGAAGTGGGTGATGTTTTAATGAAGTGTGAGAGGCTGGATGAATAACACTTAGGAACTGATAAAAAGATTTTTTGTTCTAAAGTTGGAGAGAACAAAGCAATGGGTAATGAGAGGTGGCTCTGAGTGTGTCGCTTTACCAGAGGCTGATCCAGCTGACTCTGCTAAAAAACCATCCATGGAATAGGGAAATGTTAGTATTCTCTTTCAAGGCTCCATGGTTTTGGCTTGGGATGGAGATGGTTTGCTTTATAGCAGCTTGTATCATGCTGTGTTTTGGATTTGTAATGAAAAGAGTGTTGATATCAAAAAGATGTTTTTATTATTCCTGAGCAGTGCTAGCAGCATCTTCAAAGCCTCTTCTGCTTCTCACATCGCCCCACCTGTGATTGTTTAGCCTGGAGAAGAGGAGGCTCAGGGGAGACCTCATTGCTCTCTACAACTACCTGAAAGGTGGTTGTAGCCAGGAAGGGGTTGGTCTCTTCTCCCAGGCAACCAGCACCAGAACAAGAGGACACAGTCTCAAGCTGTGCCAGGGGAAGTTTAGGCTGGAGGTGAGGAGAAAATTCTTCACTGAGAGAGTCATTGGTCATTGGGATGTGCTGCCCAGGGAGGTGGTGGAGTCCCCATCCCTGGAGGTGTTGAAGAGGGGATTGGATGTGGCACTTGGTGCCATGGTCTAGTCCTGAGGTCTGTGGTGACAGGTTGGACTCGATGATCCTCGAGGTCTCTTCCAACCTTGGTGAGGTGCTGTGTGATTGCACTCAAGATGACCTGTTCCAGAATCTTGCCTGGCACCGAGATTAACACTTCAAAATGTGGGTGAGTTTTGTTAACCTGTTTTCTTTTTCCCCAGTTTCCAACTTCTGATCTTCTTACAACTGAATCAAGCAACCCATGATGTTAATCTGCTGGGTTAATCAGATTATCTCAGGTACAAGTTTCTCCTCTAGAATTGAAATAAATTCCTACAGGGAAGGGGCTGAGCCTCCATCTTGGGATGCCAGTGCAGCTGTGACTGCACCACAGCAGGTACTCCTTCTTTGTTATGAGTATGGCAAAGCCTGGGTCCAAAGACCTGTTGAAAATTCAGGTTGAGTTCTGTGGGTTAAGGCTTGGGCTCTCCTTAATTCATCTCCCAGATTTTAAAGCAACAAGCTCTTTTCCTGACATGTCAGCTAGCACAGTGGCTGCACTTCTTGTTGTTATGTGGTGGGGGTTTATTATTTTCCTTTGTTTTTCTCTGGTAGCAGTTGTGGAATACATCCAGCTGGGATGGGTTTCTGAATAAAAGATCCGTCTAAATAATGGCCAAAAGAGGATGCTTTGATGTGGAACAGTTAGCACTGCAGACCCAGGCTTAGATTGATCCAAAGATCTAAAAGGTAACCTTTGTTCAGAGTCCCTTTGCTCTCAGAATAATACCAGTCATGGTAATACACAGCAAAGTTTATGATTTCCCAGAGGAGAGTTGTATTGATCTATATAGAAGCTTTCCATAGACACAAATTCAAAACAAGGGCCCAAGAAAGGATAAAGGCTTGTCAAGCTGTTGCTGAAACCCAGAACAGAAGCAATTAATTCTTCATGAACAGTTAACTTTGAGGAGTTGAGGTGACTGTGTTCCACAGCCAGCTTAGCATAATAACCGTGTCCAGTTCTGGGCCCCTCAGGTTAGGAAGGAGGTTGACTTGCTGCAAGGTATCCAGAGAAGAGCAACAAAGTTGGTGAGGGGCTTGGAACACAGCCCTGTGAGGAGAGGCTGAGGGAGCTGGGGCTGCTTAGCCTGGAGAAGAGGAGGATCAGGGGTGACCTTATTGCTCTCTACAGCTACCTGAAGGGAGGCTGTAGACAAGCAGAGGTTGGTCTCTTCTCCCAGGCAGCCAGCACCAGAACAAGAGGACACAGTCCCAAGCTGTGCCAGGGAAAGTTTAGGCTGGAGGTTACGAAGAAGTTCTTCACAGCCCATTGGAATGTGCTGCCCAGGGAGGTGGTGGAGTCACCATCACTGGAGGTGTTTAGGGGGAGCCTGGATGAGGCACTTGGTGCCATGGTTTAGTTGATTAGATGGTGTTGGGTGACAGGTTGGACTTGATGATCTCGAAGGTCTTTTTCAACCTGGTTAATTCTATTCTATTCTACGTTTGAAGCAAGCCATTTTCTTTCCTCAAGTGAAGAGGAAGTGACTTGAAGTACAATATGAAACAAAACACAGCAATGGCTCCGCAACCAACACTTCACACAATAGAACAGTGCAGTAAAGCAATGCTAACACTAGTCCACTGCTGCCATGAAAATCCTCATATCCAAAGGCTCTCTGTTCTCCTGCATATCATGTAACTTCATAAAAGTTTTATGGATGGAAATATAGAAGCAGGTGTCCATGGAAAGACTGGCAAACAGCACTATATTCTAAGTTGTAGGAGTACAGAGAGCAATGGAAAATGTGGCATAAGGACATCTAAACCTGAGGCTGCGAAGAACCACCATCATTGGAGGTGTTCAGGAGGAGATTTGATGGGGTGCTTGGTGCCATGGGTTAGTTGAGGTGGGCTGGATTAGTTGATAGGTTGGATGCGATGATCTTGATGGTCTCTTCCAACCTGGTCTGGTCTGGTCTGGTCTATTCTATTCTATGCTATCCTATCCTATCCTATCCTATCCTATCCTATCCTATCCTATCCTATCCTATCCTATCCTATCCTATCCTATCCTATCCTATCCTATCCTATCCTATCCTATCCTATCCTATCCTATCCTATCCTATCCTATCCTATTATTCTATCCTATTATTCTATTCTATTCTATTCTATTCTATTCTATTCTATTCTATTCTATTCTATTCTATTCTATTCTATTCTATTCTCTAACTGTATGCTGTGGGCTTTTCCACGAAGCCAGCTGAATCTGGAAGGCTGGTCCCATAGTTCTAGTCCAGCTCTACAAACACTGTAAGCACATTTAATACATGTAAATTAAATTATTGAGCTGATGCATGTGGGGGGTGGGGTCAGAAGTGGCCAAGCAGTGCTACATTTCATTTAGGGAGATGAGGTTTTGAAGTGAAGTTAACTCAGAGATGCTGGCATTGCTGCTTATGAAGGCAGAGCAGATATGTCGGGCATGCAATGTAAGCTGGGGACAACCAGCTGGCTGCTGAGGACCCTTTGCTTTGAGCTGGTGATGGTCACAAGACCTCATTTTGATACTTTCCTGTTTTAACTGGACTGGAAGATGCTCTAGGTTTTGGTTAGTATTTGGTTTTGAGAATTTAGAATAAATCTTTATTTAGAATCTTTATTTGGAATAAATCAAACCAGGTTGGAAGAGACCTTTAAGATCATCATGTCCAACCCATCAACCAATCCAACCCACCCAAACAGCTAACCCATGGCACCAAGCACCCCATCAAGTCTCCTCCTGAACACCTCCAATGACAGCGACTCCACCACCTCCCCAGGCAGCCCATTCCAATGGGCAATCACTCTCTCTGTGTAGAACTTCTTCCTAACATCCAACCTGAAATTACACACAAAATGGGTGGGAAAGCTGTGAGATCCCAGGAGAGCCCTCTTTTGTGATGATTAAGGTGAATAAAATTTGAGGTGCTCTGTCTCTCTTTTCTTTCAGCTCCCCAAGTAGAGCTGCACTTCATTGTGTGACGTGAGGCCAAGTAGCAAATTCTTCCTTTCAGAAAGGAGGGAAGGTATTTCTTTCTAAACAGTGATATACTTCTTCATAAATAAATATGGTTGGGGCTAGAATAATCCCTTTGATCATGAGCTGCAGCTTGTCCATTACCCATATTACTTCATATTTCATCTTTTCTCATCTAGTTTCTTTTCCTTTTGATCTTGCTCTTTTATTTCTGCCAGTTGTGCTATGTGAGAAGAATAAGTAAACTTGAGGTCTGAATTGGCACTGGCAAGACACATCTCTCTAGCTGGTAAATTACTCATGTTGGATGTCTTGGAAGTTTAATCGGGATGCAAAAGCTTAGCAGTTGTGTTGGACAGTAAAACGAGAGGTTTGTCTGGCATCCATCTGGCACTGTCTGCGGAGCATTCCTCTTGCACTTGGCTCTTCACCAGCTGGTGTGCTCTAGTGCAGAACAGGCACACAAATATGCAAACCCCAAGCTCTCAGAAACAAATCCCAGGGAAGACTGGGGAACTCTGTGACCTTTTTCCCCTCTCAGTATCTCTGGAAGTCTGAAGCCTGCAGTGTTTAGTTTCCTTTAACTTAGAAGTTAGGAAAAAAAGCTTGAATGTGCTCCTTGTGAAAACAAAAGGAGGTCAAAGCTGTGGAGATTCCAGTTCCTCCACACTGATTCTGCAGACAGACCCATTTTGTAGGAAGAGCTTTCATGGAGAGAATAAAAGGAGTTGGGAGGCACATAAACCCTGCTTACCTCAGTGCCTTTGTGCATGGCCATCTCTCTGAAGCCTTTTCAAGGCTTTTTCTTTACTGGGTCTTGGGTTTCTGGGTGAGCCTTAGCCCATTTCTACAAACCAGTGCCCACACTGGCATTGACTGTTCTGTCCTCTGGTACTTTGGCAGAGAGCAACATGAGGAGAGCACAGTCCCACTCACCTTTGACTCAGCAACTAACTGAAGCACAGAAACCCTGAGCACACTATGGTATGTGATATGACAGAGACTTTGGAGAGCTTAAAGAGCTCTTCATGACTGGGCTTGATGATCTGTCTTTTTTTCTTGTTTGGTTGGCTGCTTTTTTTCCTTTTTAAAAACATTCCAATTTCTCCTTCCTATTTGTGCTCCTCTCTCCACCCTTTCAGATGGTACAGCAAGAAGGACAAGAGGACACTTCTCTGCATTTCAGAGGCACCGCAGTGCTTGGGCACGTTGTTGTACATTCCAGGGGATTCCCAAACTTCTCATTGCAACATATTGGTGATACTGTGATACTGTTACTATCTTCATTGATGAGCTGGATGAGGGGATTGAGTCAGTCATCAGCAAATTTGCAGATGACACCAAGTTAGGAGCAGATGTTGATCAGTTAGAGGGTAGAAAGGCTCTGCAGAGGGACCTCGACAGACTGGACAGATGGGCAGAGTCCAACAGGATGGCATTCAACAAGTCCAAGTGCCAGGTGCTGCACTTTGGCCACAGCAACCCCATGCAGAGCTACAGGCTGGGGTCAGAGTGGCTGAGAGCTGCCAAACAGAGAGGGACCTGGGGGTGCTGATTGACAGCTGCCTAAACATGAGCCAGCAGTGTGCCCAGGGGGCCAAGAAGGCCAATGGCATCCTGGCCTGCATCAGGAACAGTGTGGCCAGCAGGAGCAGGGAAGTCATTGTGCCCCTGTACTCTGCATTGGTTAAGCCACACCTTGAGTACTGTGTCTGGTTCTGGGCCCCACAGTTTAGGAAGGACATTGAGAGACTTGAAGGTGTCCAGAGAAGGGCAACAAGGCTGGGGAGAGGCCTTGAGCATAGCCCTGTGAGGAGAGGCTGAGGAAGCTGGGGTTGTTTAGCCTGGAGAAGAGGAGGCTCAGGGGTGACCTCATTGCTCTCTGCAACTGCCTGAAAGGTGGTTGTAGCCAGGAAGGGGTTGGTCTCTTCTCCCAGGCAACCAGCACCAGAACAAGAGGACACAGTCTCAAGCTGTGCCAGGGGAAGTTTAGGCTGGAGGTGAGGAGAAAGTTCTTCACTGAGAGAGTCATTGGTCATTGGAATGTGCTGCCCAGGGAGGTGGTGGAGTCCCCATCCCTGGAGGTGTTGAAGAGGGGATTGGATGTGGCACTTGGTGCCATGGTCTGGTCATGAGGTCTGTGGTGACAGGTTGGACTGGATGATCCTCGAGGTCTCTTCCAACCTTGGTGATACTGTGACACTGTACTGTGATACTGTTAATATTGTAGGAATTAATGCTGTGTTTTCTCACATCTCTTGAAAGACATAAAGGCACAAATCTACTGAGAACTCCTGAAATTTTGATCATGAGATTTAATTCATTCAGTAGTAGGTTGCTTTTTTCTCTCCCACCCCTCCTTTTGAAGTCTCATCCTCTAGAGGCAAGTGACTACTTGAGAGATTCATTTTTCATTTACTTAAAAGAGGTTTTCAGCTCTCATAATCATGGGCAGATGTTTAAAAAACAAACTAAAAAAACCCCAACCCCCAAGTGTGAACTAAAGCACCCAGGAAGTGAAGGAGCTTAAAATAACTGAGCATTGTCAGGTTAGCAGTAATTGCTTTTAAGTGGAATCCCCTGACCAGCTAGATTTATCTCTTGTATTTGGCTGCAGAGTGCCACAGGCTGTCTGCCAGTAGTTGTCTGCATGAGAAAAGCCCTTTCCCTGAGAAAAGCAATCTTTGCTGGTGTGATTTCAAGCCTCATCAGTCCTCTGCTAACCTAATTTTTAATTCATCTTGTCCTTACTTATTCACAGGAATAAGTTGTGCTCCACATTATATTGCTGTTATGCTGCTAATGTATTTTCCCCCTTTGTGTGACAGATTTGCCCAAGGCAGACAGAAGGCTTTGGATGCATAGGTACTGCATAGGGTACATATGTGATCCTTGAGGAGTCCATATCAAGCTGTGTATTCCTTAAATCCCTGGTTCACATCTTCAGTCCATGGTGCCTTGAAGTGTCCTGCTTATTTCTTTCAGCTTTCAAGCCAGTGTGATGAGAGTTGGGGACACACAGGCACCATTCCCCCCCCTCCTTTTTATGTCTGTGACTGGGTAAAGATTAGGTCTTGCACTGCTGATTCCCATCCCCTCTATTAGCTGTAAAGAACCTTTCTCCTTTCCACACCCCCTACCCCCCACCCAGTGAGGTCTAATTCCATGACACAGAGCAACAAACCCTTTCCAGGTGAATATGTGAGTAAGGCCAATGGGCATCCTTGGGTGCCTTAAGAAGAGTGTGGCCAGCAGGTTAAGGGAGGTTCTCTCCACCTCTAGTCTGCCCTGGTGAGGCTTCAACTGGAATGTTGCATCCAGTTCTGGGCTCCCCAGTTCAAGAAGGTTGGGGACTAATGGAAGAGCTCATCGGAGAGCCACTAGAATGATGAGGAGACTGGAATGTCTACCACATGAGGAGAGACAGAGAGCTGGAGGTGTTTAGCCTGGAGGAGACTGAGGCAGGTTTTCACTCATGCCCATCAATATCTAAAGGGCAAGTGTCACCAGGATGGAGCCAGACTCTTCTCAGTGGTGTCTAGTGACAGGATAAAGGGCAATGGGCATAAACTGAAACACAAAAGGCTCCACATACACACAGGGAAAAAATTCTTCCCTTGGAAAGAGGCAGAGCACTGGAGCAGGCTGACCAAAGAGGCTGTGGGGTCTCCATCTCTGTAGGTGTTCGAAACCACCCTGGATGTGTTTCTGTGTGAGGTACTCTGGGGGATTGTGCTGTAGTCGGGGCGATTAGACTAGACGATCTGTACGAGTCCCTTCCAACCCTGCCAGTTCTGTGGTGCTGAACGTGTTGATTTTGTTACAATTTGAAATAGACCATGTTTTCCTTTTAACCCCCAGACCATCACAACTCCTAGCTAGATAGGATCTTTTTCCTCCCTGCCTAATGGCAGTTGACCTCAGTCAGAGCGGTCTGTGGGGAGCCCTCGCTGTGCTACTCGGTGAGGAAGGCAGAAGGACTTACGGGCAGAGCAGGCAGGGAGCACTCTGCTCTCAGTGTTGGCCTTGCAGGCAGCTGTCAGTGAGTGATGGTCTTGGCATGAGGCTGTGAGTCACTGTGAAGCATCAGCCTGCTGACATGAGTCACTCAAAAGGATGGTGGGGTCCAGGGAGAAGGTTTAATGGAGGGATGCCTGTGCCTTTTTGCAGTGTGTTTAAGGAGTGGGTTGGATCTTTTTATCAGGCAGTGGCTTAACATATGTGAACAGACTAATTTATTATCTTTGGTTTTTTCCTGGTTGACAGAGTGTCCTGGTCCTCTCCCTTTGGGAGGTAACACTCAGTGTGCATTGTGCTGAAAGGACTTTGTTTTACTGGGCTCATTTAAATGCAGAAATCATCCTTTGAAGCGCCTGCTGTGAGCTTCTCCCGCCTGCACCTGGCCCTTTGTCTCCTGCCAGTGGCGGTGGTGGAGGAAATCTCTTGTAATGTTGGTTGTAAGGACGTGTTGGGGAAATCCTGATGGTCATGATAGCTGCAGGTGACACTGAGGAAGCAGTGGTGTGCAGCCAGGCCAACTCTGAAACTCTCCAGATGTATTTATTTGAGGTGGTCCAAGAGCTCTTATGGGAAGCCTTGGAGAAGTTTTCTCACTGGCGCTTGGTCTTTAGTGAGATTTTTGTCTTCAAAGTCCATGCAAGGCTTAGTTTTAGGTAACTTGTTCCAACTTTTGTGCCTTTGAAAAAGGTGATGCATAACCTGCCCTTTCTCACAAGTATTTCAGCTATGCAACTGTCTCTCTTCACTGCAATAATGATTTAAGGGCAACAAAGTTGGTGAGGGGCTTAGAACACAAGCCCCATGAGGACAGACTGATGGAGCTGGGGTTGCTTAGCTTGGAGAAGAGGAGACTCAGGGGTGACCTTATTGCTCTCTACAACTACCTTAAGGGAGGTTGTAGACAGGCAGAGGTTGGTCTCTTCTCCCAGGCAGCCAGCACCAGAACAAGAGGACACAGTCTTGGGCTGTGCCAGGGGAGGTTTAAACTGGAGGTTAGGAAGAAATTCTATACAGAGAGAGTGATTGCCCATTGGAATGGGCTGCCTGGGGAGGTGGTGGAGTCACCTTCACTTGAGGTGTTTAGGAAGAGACTGGATAGGGTGCTTGGTGCCATGGGTTAGTTAATTAGGTGGTGTTGGATTGGTTGATAGGCTTGACGCGATGATCTTGAAGGTCTCTTCCAACCTGGCCTATTCTATTCTATTCTATTCTATTCTATTCTATTCTATTCTATTCTATTCTATTCTATTCTATTCTATTCTATTCTATTCTATTCTATTCTGTTAACTTTACACCACACCGTAATGTGTCAGTTTTTCTAGGAGGAGGTTGTGGGAGGACAGTGTTAAAAGCCTTGGAGAAGTCCAGCTGGACAATGTCACCTGCTCACCCTGCATGACTGAGCAAGTTACTTTGTCAAAGAAGGCAATCAGGTTTTTCAAGGATGATTTGCCCCTGGTGAATCCATGCTGGCTTTTCCCAATTACATGCTTCAGCTGACTTGTGGCAGTCCCTGGGAGGATTTGTTCCATAACCTGTTCAGGGATTGAAGTGAGGCTAATGGATCTGTATTGGGTTCTCCTTGGAACTCTTCTTGTAGATGGGGGTGACATCAGACTTCTTCCAGTCTTCAGGGATGTCTCCTGATCTCTGTGACTGGTCATAGATCACGGAGACTCACCTTGCAACAACATCAGTTGCTGGATGGTAGAATACTGGGCAGTGGGACCATGATCTCCCTGGGAAGAAATAAGCTAAGCATCCCTTCTGATCACAGCTGGAGCCCTGAGAGGGTAATAAATGACTTACCATTGCCCTGAAATAACAATAAGGACACCATGCAGATCAGCTGTATCTTCTAAAACACCCAGAAAGATCGCATGTGTCCTCCACCAGCACTAGGGATTTGCATGCCCTTGCTGCACCCTATTCGCTTTATTCTGTTTCCACTGTAATGCAATCAGACTCCATCAAGCTTGCACAAAGTAAATGCTAGAGGTAAGCCATGCTTCAGCCCTTCCATCCCATCCACTGTGCAAGCCCAGATTACCTGGAGCATTCATAAACTCTCAGAGCACGGACTGCCATAGTCATGTATGTTAATGCTAGCTACAGGGCAATTAATTAAATACAACTCAAAGCTTGACACATTTCTGCACATATTGACATTTTCATGCAGATGCAGTGCACTTGGAAAACATCAGCTCCCCTCTAAACAGCATTTCATTTATACAGGGGAAAAAAAAGAAAGGATAAAATAAACAACAAAAACATTTCCTTTCTTACTTCCAGCTTCCCACCATCTTATCAAAAGGGAAATGCAAGCAAACAAAGCACAAAGGAGACAAATACAGCAAAATGGAGGTTAATAAAGCAAACTCCCTGGACTGAAATGCATCTCAGACAGCAGATAAGTGGAATCTAAACAGAGCTTGTCTCAGACTCCCAGAGAACAGTGCTGGCAGAGCCTTGGGTTGGTCACCTCACTTGTGGCCAGTGCACAAGGAAGAGCCAAGCCTACCCCATAGCTGCCAGCCCATGCCGACTCCTGGCCTGGGAAAAGCCTTTGTCCTCCCAGGTTGGCTACACTCACCTAGCCCAGTACACACAGCCCAGGGGCTTTCTTCTGAGCCAGTGGGGATCATTCAGAAAGTCATGAGACTCTTGAATGTGTTCAGAGAAGGCCAACAAGGCTGGTGAAGGGTTTGGAGCACAGCCCTGTGAGGAGAGGCTGAGGGAGCTGGGGTTGCTTATCCTGGAGAAGAGGAGGCTCAGGGGAGACCTCATTGCTCTCTACAACTACCTGAAGGGAGGTTGTAGCCAGGAAGGGGTTGGTCTCTTCTCTCAAGCAACCAGCACTAGAACAAGAGGACACAGTCTCAAGCTGTGCCAGGGGAAGTTTAGGCTGGAGGTGAGGAGAAAGTTCTTCACAGAAAGAGTTGTTAGCCATTGGAATGTGCTGCCCAGGGAGGTGGAGGAGTCAATGTCCCTGGAGGTGTTCAAAAAGGGATTGGATGTGGCACTTGGTGCCATGGTTTAGTAGTAATGATGTTTTGGGTGACAGGTTGGACTTGATGATCTTTGAGGTCTTTTCCACCCTTATTGATTCTATGATTCTATGTACCTTTAGCCAGATACCTTAAGTTTCTTTATACACATCATGTAGTCTGTGAAGGCTTGTGAGTACTGCTGCAGTTATGCAATTGAGAAAAGGCTTTCATAGAGCCATTAAGGCTGGAAAAGACCTCTAAGATTAAGTCCAACTCTCAACCCAACACCACCATGCCCACTAAACCATGTCCCAAAGTTCCATGCCTACACATTTTTTGACCACCTCCAGGGATGGTGCTTGCACTACCTCTCTGGGCAGCCCAGTCTAATGACTGACCACTCTTTCAGTAGAGAAATTCTTCCTAGCACCCAATCTAAACCTGCAATTTAAAGCAATTTCACAGAATCACAGAAACATTCAGGTTGGAGAAGACCCTCAGGATCACCGAGTCCAACCCAGAACCATACTCTGCAAGGTTCACCCCTAAACCATATCCCCAAGCACCACATCCAAACCATCTTTAAACATATCCAGGGTTGTTGACTCCACCACCTCCCTGGGCAGCACATTCCAAAGCCTTACCACTCTTGCTGGTCCAAATGACCAGTCTAAACCTACCCAGTCATAACTTAAGGCCATTCCCTCTTGTTCTGTCACTAATTACCTGTGAGAAGAGACCAGCACCAGCATCTCCACAACCTCCTTTCAGGTAGTTGCAGACAGCAATGAGGTCTCCCCTCAGCCTCCTCTTTTCTAAACTAAACAGCCCCAGCTCCTTCAGTCACTCTTCATAGGATTTATTCTCTGTGAATTATTTCCTCTCATCCTCATGACTAGTTATTTGGGGATAAAGGGGAGGATGAAAGGAAAAAAAAGGTATATAAAAGGAAGTAAAGGAAAAATGAAGAGGATAGAAAGAGAATTTCCTGCTTTCTGCCAGCATTTGCTAATACCATGAGCAACCTGGTATGGAAAGTAATGGTTATGGCTCCATAGATAATGGAATGCCTGAGGTCATGCAGAGGTTGCAGAGCAGCAGCAGAGTGCAAGGTACCTGTTTTGAAAGTCCTGGTGGTCTGGTGTACTGCTTCCCACTGATGTGATGTCAGTGTGCTTCCATGCCACTACTGAACCCTCAGAGGACATGGGTGATGGGAATCAGCTTCCCAGCTGAGATGCCAGCACTAGGCCTGTCCAGTCTTGTTTGTTGGCAAAAGAAAGCAAGAGGCACTACATGGGTTCAACTCTTCCCCCGTGTTCTGTGGTGCTGCTTAGACTGTGCACAGCCAGCTGGGGCTCAGCCATCACACTGGCATGGCCAATGCTACAGACTGAGGGGGAGTCAGCTGTGCTGCACAGTGCCAGTTTTGCATACACACAGAGTCTCAATTATTTGCATGTTTGCCAGCACCTTATTTTCATGATTTGTTGGTTTTGCTGTGAAAGTGAGCACCAAATCAGCCCCAAATAGAAGCAGGGCAGAAGGCTCTGTGTGCTGCTGGAAAACAGCCCACTAAAATAAACAGATGCTGTCATTAAGGAAAAAAAAAGGAAGAAAGAAAAAAAGGCAAAAAGCAGAAAGTCTGTTACATAGAGCTTCCCCTGAGGACAAGGGAAGTATTCACTGCAGTACACATTGAAGTTTTGGGGGTTTATTTTGACCTGTAAAGTTGCTGAAGCCTTACCTGAAGGGTGTGTGGTGCTGTGAGGCTGAGTGCTCTTGGAAGAGGTCTACACCCAGCAGTGTGAGATTGCAGTGACTGGCTTCTCCAGCTCTGGCTTGACCCTGGCACATCCTTTGCAGAGGAGCTGGCTATTGATTTTCATATGCAAAGGAAAATAATCAAGCAGTGTGTGGTTTGAACTCAGAGGACCCTGACTATTTGTTCAGTTACATTTTGTATGTTTTAAGAGACCAAGAGTGCTTCTTGCAGTAAACCTGCCAAGATAAAACTGGTAGGAGATGTGGCAGGGAGTAGGCCATTTGCAGGGGGCAATACTGAAACGGAAACCCCACAGCTCTCTGGAAGTAGGAAAAGATGAAGACAGCATCACCCTGTGAGACTGCCTGAGAAAAAAATGTACAGCACTTTGGAAGAGGCTGCAGAGGACCCTCAAGGGACTTGGGAGCAGTTGATGATTTAGTCCATACTAAACCTTGCAGATTTATGGCTTCATGTCTCCAGCCTATGGCTGAATTATTGTATTCTCAGGCAGAAGCAGCAGCAACTATTAACAAGCAGAGACAGAGGAGGCAGAAGTAGTATTGCAGCATTGCTCCAGGAATAGCACTACAACCTGAGCCTCTTCAATGACCTCATATCATCTCATTACTAATTTTAGCTCTGCTTGAAGGTGGTCTCCCGCTCTCAAGGTCTTGCATTCTTGATTTTACTTTTTTAACTTGGCATTTATGGTACAGCCTGAACCATTTCTGTTACAGCTTAGCTATAATACACTTAGCAGTCCATCTGCCAATGAGGTGCTCTGCCCTGGCACATCTGGGAATGTGTTTCCTTCTAAATGCAGCATTTTTGGAGAGCTGCTTGAAGGAGGCTGGTTTGCATGCAGGGAGGCTTGTGCTCTCACAGTGACCCTCCAGGGAAGCTCCATCAGTCCCCAAAACTTAACCAAAACAATTAATGCTTTAAGGGCTCTCTGATAATTGTTTTTACACCTTAGGAGAATTAACTCCACAGATTCTACGAGGTTTGAGTTTCCCATTCTTTGCCAGCACTCAGTTGGTTTTGATCATCCTGAAGAATTTTCTTAGTAAGCTAATGTAGGAAAAGCTTTCCCTCCTTATTTAAATTAAAGATTAAAGAATTAAGAAGCACAACTTTTGTTTCTGCCCAGGGAGGTGGTGGAGTCCCCATCCCTGGAGGTGTTCAAGAGGGGATTGGATGTGGCACTTGGTGCCATGGTCTAGTCATGAGGTCTGTGGTGACAGCTTGGACTCGATGATCCTCGAGGTCTCTTCCAACCGTGATACTGTGATAGCATTTAAGGCTGACTGTGTGATGGAGGACCCCTCAACCTGGAAGCACAAACTTCTTCTGCACCAATTAAACTTCCCTTTAGCTGTGACAGCTAGGCATTTTCTGTGGGTTGGCACAGGAAAGGACTTGAGCAGTATTTCAAGATATATATCTGCTAGTAGTGCTCCGCAGAGGACAGATTGTTTTACTCTGCCAAAAAAGTAGAGAACTATGGGGTGCTCCCCCTCCTCACTCCAGGTTAAGAGGCTCTGTGTGAGAATTCATTTTGTTTCTGTTTGAAGCTTTAGGAGAAAATGTAATTCAGTACATACAGCCTGAAAGTGGGGGGTGGGGTGGGTTGGTTTGGTTTGGTTTTTCTAAATCCAGCTTGGAATACACCTGTCTGAAATATCTGTGCTAGAATAAGGTCCAGCTTAATTTTCATGAGACTGTTTTGCTCTGTTTTCTTCCCATTGTAGCACAACTGATGTGACATTTTCCACTGAAAAAGTGTCAGTGAAAAAATGTCTGGGTTTGACCATCTCAGTTTAGGAAGGAGGCTGACTTGCTGGTGCATGTCCAGAGAAGGGCAACAAAGTTGGTGAGGGGCTTGGAGCACAGCCCTGTGAGGAGAGACTGAGGGAGCTGGGGTTGCTTAGCCTGGAGAAGAGGAGGCTCAGGGGTGACCTCATTGCTCCCTACAACTACCTGAAGGGAGGTTGTAGCCAGGAGGAGGTTGGTCTCTTCTCCCAGGCAGCCAGCACCAGAACAAGAGGACACAGTGTCAAGCTGTGCCAGGGGAGGTTTAGGCTGGAGGTTAGGAAGAAATTCTACACAGAGAGAGTGATTGCCCATTGGAATGTGCTGCCCAGGGAGGTGGTGGAGTCACCATCATTGGAGGTGTTCAGGAGGAGACTTGATGGGGTGCTTGGTGCCATGGGTTAGTTGTTTAGGTGGGTTGGATTGGATGATGGGTTGGATTGGATGATAAGTTGGACACGATGATCTTGAAGGTCTCTCCTCTCCTCTCCTCTCCTCTCCTCTCCTCTCCTCTCCTCTCCTCTCCTCTCCTCTCCTCTCCTCTCCTCTCCTCTCCTCTCCTCTCCTCTCCTCTCCTCTCCTCTCCGAACCTCTCCTCTCCGAACCTCTCCTCTCCGAACCTCTCCTCTCCGAACCTCTCCTCTCCGAACCTCTCCTCTCCGAACCTCTCCTCTCCTCTCCGAACCTCTCCTCTCCGAACCTCTCCTCTCCGAACCTCTCCTCTCCTCTCCTCTCCGAACCTCTCCTCTCCGAACCTCTCCTCTCCGAACCTCTCCTCTCCTCTCCGAACCTCTCCTCTCCTCTCCGAACCTCTCCTCTCCTCTCCTCTCCGAACCTCTCCTCTCCTCTCCTCTCCTCTCCTCTCCTCTCCTCTCCTCTCCTCTCCTCTCCTCTCCTCTCCTCTCCTCTCCTCTCCTCTCCTCTCCTCTCCTCTCCTCTCCTCTCCGAACCTCTCCTCTCCGAACCTCTCCTCTCCTCTCCGAACCTCTCCTCTCCTCTCCGAACCTCTCCTCTCCTCTCCTCTCCTCTCCTCTCCTCATCTAGGAGAAGAGACCAACCCCCTCCTGGATACAACCTCCCTTCAGGTAGTTGTAGACAGCAATAAGCACATATACTAAGGCATCCTGTCTGTTGTCTCTTGTGGGGTGGTACAGAGACATAAGGGCAGGGTGAGATGCCAACCACCCTGAGGGATCCTTATGCTATTTGAAGGGTAAACACTTACTCAATAAAGAGCAAGGAGGGCACAGTGTGTGCTCTCCCACACCAACATGCCCCACTATTACGGCCCCTTGGGAGGAAGCCAGCGTGAGGGTATCCTCAGGGATGAGGCACAGGAGGTGGCAGGGCTGAAGGCACAGCATGTGGTGTGATGGTTCTCAGTCACCTGGGAGTTTTAGAAGGTTTGGTGAGGTGGAAAGCTGTTGTTAAGCACAAGCCCAGTGATACAGCAGACCCAAGTGAAGAGCCTGTTTTTCTGTAGGTTTTAAAGGGCTTGCTGATATGAGGTGAAACCATTGCTGTCATCACCTCCCCTGCTGATGTCATTGCCAACCATACCATGAGGGTGGCTGGCAAATTCAAGCTTCCAGCTATTAATCTGTTTAATCTCCTCCTGTTCTACGCAATGTTATCAGCTAGCAGAGCGTGGTTTTCCCTTCAGGATAACTAAATTAATTCATTTTAGTCTTCCAAAACCAAAGCAATATTTGGGGAATTGTCTGAATTTAAATGTTGGGGTTTTCCCCCTGGCTGCTATGTTCTTGCCAACAATGATGTGTTTATTGGGGGGTGGGGGTGGGGGGTGGGATGGGGTAGGTTAATTTTTGGATTAAAAAGAAAAGGAAAGTCCAGAGCCAGCTGGATGTACATTAATCTCAGCTAAAAGCTTTTCAGCAGATTAACCCTGGAAGGCAGAAAAGGATGTGACCACAGCTGGAATGGATGATTATTTTCTATTTCAAAGGCATAGCCATAAAGCTCATTTTGTGGATTCACCCTGAATATTACAAAATGATCTTTCTGTCTTCATTCAGACTTCCCTTTACAAGAGTCCTTAGTGTCATGTACCATGGGCTTATTTCTGGTGAGCTGCTGAAGTGTGTCACCTGGATCTTTCCCATCCCTTTTCTGGGCTGTCAGTGGTAGCTGTGATTTCTTAGGGGTTTACTCTATCTATGGTAAATTTACTGGAAAGTCATAGTATCAGTCAGGGTTGGAAGGGACCACAAGGATCATTTAGTTCCAACCCCCCTGCCATGGGCAGGGACACCCCACACTAGATCAGGCTGGACAGAGCCTCATCCAGCCTGGGCTTAAACAGAAAGAGTGATTGCGCTATGGAATGGGCTGCCCGGGGAGGTGGTGGAGTCGCCGTCATTGAAGGTGTTCAGAAGGAGACTTGATGGGGTGCTTGGTGCCATGGGTTAGCTGTTTGGGGGGGTTGGATTGGTTGATGGGTTGGACACGATGATCTTGAAGGTCTCTTCCAACCTGGTTTGGTTTATTCTAATAAAGGCTTATTCTTATTGCTCTCTACAACTACCTGAAGGGGGGTTGTAAACAGGCAGAGGTTGGTCTCTTCTCCCAGGCAGCCAGCACCAGAACAAGAGGACACAGTCTCAGGCTGCACCAGGGGAAGTTCAGGCTGGAGGTCAGGAGGAAGTTCTACACAGAGAGAGTGATTGCCCATTGGAATGGGCTGCCTGGGGAGGTGGTGGAGTCACCATCACTGGAGGTGTTCATGAGGAGACTTGATGGGGTGCTTGGTGCCATGGGTTAGTTGTTTAGGTGGTGTTGGGTGATAGGTTGGACGCGATGATCTTGAAGGTCTCTTCCAACCTGGTTTATTCTATTCCATTCTAAACACCTCCAGGGACAGCGCCCCAACCACCTCCTTGGTGGTAAGGCCAAAACCAAGGATCCTGGGGCACATGCACAGCTTGGTGCTTGTGGTGCACTACCACAAGGCTCATTAGGAGCAGTCAGTATGTTTTTCCCAGGGAAGTCACGTTTGACCAATCTGCCAGCCTTTTATGAGGACATGATCAGGTGGATAGGTGATGTTAGTGCAGTGGATGTGGTTTATCTTGATTTCAGTAAAGCATCTGACACAGTCACTCACAGTGTCCTTGCAGCTAAACTGGTGAAGCATGGTCTGGATGATCAGTTGTGAGGTGGACTGAGAACTGGTTGAAGGGAAGAATTTAGAGAGAGTTGTGGTCGGTGGAAGAGAATCTAGTTGGAGGCTAGTATCTAGTGGAGTCCTTCGGGGGACCAGTACTATTCAACATATTCATCAAAGACCTGGGTGAGGGAACAGGGGGCACTGTCAGCAAGTTTGCTGATGACACAAAACTGGGAGGAGTGGCTGACATACTTAGAATAATAAACCTTTATTTAGAATAAACCAAACCAGGTTGGAAGAGACCTTCAAGATCACCGTGTCCAACCCATCAACCAATCCAACCCACCCAAACAGCTAACCCATGGCACCAAGCACCCCATCAAGTCTCCTCCTGAACACCTCCTTTTTGATTTAAGCCTGGGTAGGAAGCTAAACTTCTGTCTCTTCTGGTGCCTTGTCAAAGATGCAAAGCTTGCTCTTCCAGCTATCCCCTCCATCAGAGCAGCTGGATGACATACTTCACCCAAGTGCTGACCTTGACTTGCCACTGCAAATAAACCTTGCCTATCCTTTTTTACCTAACACTTAATCATATAGCATCTTCACCACCTTCTCAGCTGAGAAGGGACAGAGGTGTGTCCCACAGCACAGGAATTGCACATCCATGTACTTTTGCATAATTCTCTGCTGCTTCTTTAAACACTAAACTAGAAGGACTGCTCTCACCTTGTTCCTGTTCGTGACTACGCAGTTGTTTTCCCCACTGCAGAACATTATCACACAGGTTGGTTAAACCAGATACTTTATTCTGCATAGAGCAATTCATACCAACACCATTGGAATCACCACTTTAAACTGGTAGGACAAATAAATTCACATCTTTTCAAAATTCCTGATTAGTTCAAAAGGGATGCTTTGTTCTACAAACAAAGACAGACTCATGTCTGTCTTGGAAGTCACTGCTACTAACCATCCCTCCCTCCTAAACCAGCTAGTGCTTGCTTCAAGAAGCATCATCTTGATCACTGCCATCTTATGACTTCTAAGCACAAATACATTTTTATTTCCCCTGAAGCTCAATACAAACACCTCACTGGCAGATAAATAGGGTTGTTTTTTTTTTTTACCTGGAGGCTGTGCTGCCATTCAGCAGGGCCTAGGCAGTCTGGGGAGAAAGTTAATGAAATACAGCAAGGGCAGGTGTGGAGTCTTGCATCTGAAACAGAACAACCCCAGGGACCAGTATAGGTTGGGGACTGATCTGTTGGAGAGCAGCACAGAGGGGAGGGACCTGGGTGTCCTGGTGGATAGAAGCAATGTGCCCTTGTGGCCAAGAAGGCCAATGGTATCTTGGAGTGTATTGGAAGGAGTGTGGTTAGTAGGGCAAGAGAGGTTCTCCTTCCCTTCTACTCTTCCCTGGTGAAGCTGCATCTGGAATATTGTGTCCAGCTCTGGGATCCTCAGTTCAAGAAGCACAGGGAACTGCTTGAAAGAGTGCCACACTAAGCCACAAAGATGATTAAGGGGGTGGAACATCTCCCTTGCACGGAAAGGCTGAGGGAGCTGGGTCTCTTCAGCTTAGAAGAGGCTGAGAGGTGACCTGGTTAATGTTTCTGGATGTGTGAAGGGCAAGTGTTGGGAGCACAGAGCCAGAGTCTCCTCAATGATGTGCAATGATAGGACAAGGGGCAATGGGTGCAAGCTGGAACATAAGAGGTTCTGTGTAAGTGTAAAGAAAAACTTTCACTGTGAGGGTGGACTGAGTATCAGAAAAGGCTGCCCAGAGAAGTTGTGGAGTCTCCTTCACTGGAGATGTTCAAAAGCTGCCTGGATGCCTTCCTGTGGGACCTGCTCTAGGAGAAGAGTTGGACTATATGACCTTTTGAGATCCCTTCTAACCACCAACATTCTGTGATTATTTGCTTTCCAACGTTCCCCCCCCACTACCACTGCCCCTAGCAGCAGGCTGAGGGGTGGCCAAGATCTTGGGAGGGGACATGGCAGGGGCAACTGACCCAAACTGACTGGAGGGGTGTTCCATGCCATGTGATGTCAGCTTGGATACAACAGCTAAGAGAGAGAAGGCTGGGTGGGAGCACTCACTACTGGCATTTGTCTTCCAGAGCAACTGCTACATATGTTGAAGCCCTGCATCCTGGGAAGTGGACAGACATTGTCTGCTGATGGGAAGTAGAGGATATATTTGTTTTCCCTTGCTTCTGTGTGTGGCCTTTGCTTTTGCCCTACTAAACTGCTCTTATCTTGACCCATGGGTTGTCATATTTTTCTCTCCCCTGTCCATCTAAGAAGGGGAGGGATACAGAGGCTTTGGTGGGCATCCAGCCTCCAGCTGGGGCCAAACCACCACAGCAAAGACACATTGAGTTCTCAGAAAATAGTGTCCTGGGTTAACACAGCCCACTCCCACAAGCCCCTCTCCCCCTGCACAGATGGGAGGGAAAGTAACACAGGAAAAACCCTTTGGATTGAGGTAAAGTGTTTCCTGGAAACGATGCAAAGCAGTTACCTGAGCCTGTGTGCAGAGAAGTGCAGCAAGATGCAAAAGCAGCAGCAGAAGCCAGTGACCTCCTTCCACTCCCCAGCCCATGGCCTTCACTGTGGAAAGGACCAACACCCCCAACCCAAAAAGCTGAGGCAGCAACTGGAACAGGAAGCCATAAATCATGTTGCAATCTGAACTTCAAGCCCTGTGATCTTTGGCTGCAGCCAGCGCTTTCATTTTGAAGCTGACCTGAGGGCAGCACGGTGTTGAACAGCAGCAGCAGATTCAGCTCAACCCATGAGACACTGCTGGGCAGATTCAGAGAGGTTATTTTAGAAGTGATAGAAGCAGTATTCTTAGGCAAACATCCAGGGGTAACCAATTATGTAGATTGTGTTTCCTACGGTTCACTGGAAAAAACAAACAAGCAAAACCCAATCAAACAAAGTTTTGCAGCCCTTACGATATCATAGCTCCTGTCGAGCCAAGTGTTTGGATGAGAAATACTGCAATTAGGTTTCAGTGAATTCTTTTAGTCCTTGATGCTGACTGAGGATGCACACCACTGCTTTCTGCTGGAGTTGTGCCTCCCAGGGCTGCCAGGGAAGGAAAAGTTCCCCTGCTTGACAGTTTATAGTAACTGGAGAGCCCTTAGCTACTCTAAAGCTGCACAGCAGGACTGCTATGACAGCTGCTAACTACAGCTCTTTTTGGTCACCTCTGTGGAAGCCAGAGACCTTTTCTCTCATCTTCTTCCCTCCTTCCTGTGGAGAGCACCGAGGTTATTGCACACCAGCTCTCTTGCACCTGGCCACACTCTCATGGGTGTCCCTGTGGTGTCCAGGTGTGGCTTCAGAGGGGTGGGTCCCTGACCCGCACTCCGGCTGTCCCAGCTGGAGAGCACTTGGACCTTTAACTTGCTGCCAGCTCCCAAAAGTACAGGCAATGCAAGGTCTGGACTGAATTCTCACTGAAGAAAGAAGACTTCCCTCGTGTTCATTTGTCACCATTATAGGAAATGGAGCTCCTTGGGGAGGAGGATCTTGATAAGTTCCTGCAATAGGGCAAGCCCATAACCGGTTTGGCTTCAGATTCACTGCAGGCATTTATCTCATTTGTGCATTTCCATTCGGAGGAAATGTGGAAGGAAAAGGCTTTGACCATCGATTTTATTCTTTCCTGGGGTTTATTAGTTGCCAGAAAGCAAGGAATACTTCCTGTGGAGTGTGATTATTATTGCTTTGTTCTTTCTTTTAATATCAATGCTTCCAATGCTCTAAGTGTGTTTGCCTTAAAGCAAGACTTCAGATTGGTTTATTCAAGCCAAGCTTTTTGCTGCTGAGTGTTGCTGTAGAGTTAGCTGCCACCTTCTCTACTATGTTCCTTTCTTTTTCAAGGCAGGCAGGGGGAATATGCTAACCACAACATTTTTCATAAAGCTCTGACTGAGGCCCTGAATTTGCTATTTTCTACATCAAGGCATCAGAAGAAACCTCTTATTTACAGCCAAGAAGGCCTGAAAAGAAGAATATGCAATATTCTGCAACATATTCTCAGCTTCCTCCCTCTGACATGACCTATGGCAACAAGTAGCTCAACTTTTTGCTTCATACCCTCTCCCATCAATGCCCTGTGAACTCCAGAGCCTATGCAGCTGTTTGCAGAGAGGTGTAGCCCACCAAAGATTTGTGCATGCCTGCCACATCCTGCTCTTGTACCTTGGAGCCAGACACCACATGGAAACCTGTGGGTAGTTCTGCTGAAGCCAATGGCTTTGGGTGATCCAGGCTAAGTGTTTTGGCTGAGGAACCAGGTTGCTTGCCTGAAATGGCAAATCCTGAAGTTGCTTTGGCAAAAGCTTCACCATTTTTTTTTGCAGAAGCCCCACCCATGCCATACAATTTTGTGTTTTCCTCTGAATCCTTCCACTTTCTGTGTGCATTTCAGTGAGAAGCCATTTATAGTGCTCATTTCCCTAAGGCAGGTCTAGAGGAATTGTTGATATAACTTATACAGTCTTGGAGGGGATGGCCGAGGGGATGGCTTGAGATGGGAGATGGCGCAGAGAATGTGAGCCAAAGTCTGGCAGACTTCAGCCAAGCAGCCTGAAGCTTTCAGGGTTTGGGCCACATCACTCTGTGATTCCAGATATCCTTGGTATGTGCTTGCACACACTGAGTGAGCAGCTACCTTTTTTGATCTGAAGCAGCCTCTGGATGCTTGATGTTGCAGTCGAAAAGGAGCCTGGCCAAGGTATGCAGCTGCTACTTGGATACGTGCAAACAGCTGTGCTGACAACAAGAGGAGGTTGGAGTCTCCCTGGTTCAGCAGGGTTTCAGCTCACATTTAGCAGGCAGGCAGCCTGCCTGGCCTTCCTTCAGACCCCACTATTTTCATTCCACTGTGCTTCAAAGTTTGTTTGCTAGTTGCCAGCTCACCAAGATTTGTCTCCTCAATTCATCTCAGTGGAGCCTGGGCAGCAACAAGTCCAAAGCCTAGCCCTGGGTTACAAACTTGCTAGCATCTAGACAGCAGAATCTGGGTTTAAATTACAAATGCAAAGCATGAACTTATAAGTGGATTTAGTTTTGGCAACCACTTCCTCAGTATGCATGGATGCTTATGGGATGGAGGGAAATATCTTGCTGTGTGCAACAGAGCGAGGCATGGGAGCTGTGACAAGGCTGGAGAAGCACCTGTGCTGAGGGGAGACTTGGCAAAGGCACTGGCAGTGTTTCAGGAGTTGTGCTCTGGAGGAGAGAACAGCAGTGAGAAGGAGCTGGGGCTGTTTGGTTTGAAAAAGAGGAGGCTGAGGGGAGACCTCATTACTGTCTGCAACTACCTGAAGGGGCATTGTAGAGAGGCTGGTGCTGGTCACACGTAATTAGTGATGGAGCAAGAGGGAATGGCCTCAAGCTGCAACAGGGTAGGTTTAGATTGGATATTAGGAACACTTTCTCTTTCCCAGCAAGAGTGGTCAGGGATTGGAATGTGCTGCCCTGAGAGGTGGTTGAGTTACCAACCCTGGATGTGTTTAAAGGTAGTTTGGATGTGGTGCTTGGGGATATAGTTTAGGGGTGAACCTTGTAGGGTTCTTGGTTGGAGAAGGGCAACAAGGCTGGGGAGAGGCCTTGAGCACAGCCCTGTGAGGAGAGGCTGAGGGAGCTGGGGTTGTTTAGCCTGGAGAAGAGGAGGCTCAGGGGTGACCTCATTGCTCTCTACAACTACCTGAAAGATGGTTGTAGCCAGGAAGGGGGTGGGCTCTTCTCTCTAGCAACCAGAACCTGAACAAGAGGACACAGTCTCAAGCTGCCCCAGGAGAAGTTTAGGCTGGAGGTGAGGAGAAAGTTCTTCACTGAGAGAGTGATTGGTCATTGGAATGTGCTGCCCAGGGAGGTGGTGGGGTCCCCATCCCTGGAGGTGTTCAAGAGGGGACTGGACCTGGCGCTTGGTGCCATGGTTTAGTAGTCATGAGGTATTGGGTGACAGGTTGGACTCGATGATCTTTGAGGTCTCTTCCAACCTTGTTGATTCTATGATTATTTTATTGTAGAAAGTTTGGGGTTTTTTAATCTTACTTTTTCAATTTTTTATCCTGGCTTTGGGGCTTTCCAATGTCATTAGCTGGAGAGAAGTTCCTTCAACAAACATCCCTGTGGTTAAGGAAGGGAAAAGAGAGGGGCTGTGAAATGTCTTTGAGCTCTTACATCTGCATAATTATAGCAGGTAGAGCACAGGGAGGGATTCTGTGCCTGCTTGCTAGGTAAATGTCTGAGTGGCTTTTTCTGGTGGCTGCTTGGGATGTGTTCATCCAGGGAAAGAGAAAGGTGTGCTGTGTGCTTTACATGATAATGGAGTTTGTACAGCAAATCCCAGCCATCACTTACTCACCAGAGGTGGTACTCCCTGCTCTGCTCCCATCTGCCCAAGCAGTGCTTTTGCAACACAAAGTCTAATCAAATCTGGGAATGCTGGGGAAAGCTGGCTTGGCAGTGAACCTTTTGGTGTTGCACTGTACTTGATAGCAGCAGTTCATGTACTTGATTCTCAGGCCAGCAAATATTGGCAAAGGGAGCTTGTAGATCCTATGCTGGGGAGCAAAATTTCAAGGTCAAGTGCACTGTAGCTTTTCAAATGTGAAATGTTTTAGCTGTTCTCAGTAGTCCCACCTGAAAAACAGGCATTTTGCATCAGTTAACTATGCAGCAGTTAAAACCAAAATGAATTACAACCCAGTAATTTGGGAGAGTGCCTTAACTTACAACTGGAGCTTATCTGGCAGATAGGAAAGTATCCTCAAACATCACCTGGATTAAGCTTTTTTGTTTGCTTGTTGCCAAAGCTAAGGATTTAAACCAAATTGTCACAGTAGTTCTCACAGTGGCAAAGCAGCTATTTGTGCTCAGAATGTGGCCTGAGACTCCCAGCAGCTCTCAGCCAGAACCTTCCTGACCCATGCAGACTCTCTATTCTCAGTCTGCCATGCCTTTTGTGCTGCTTATTTTGGATTGTGACAGACACGGCAGTGAGAGGAAGAGATGGTTCTAGTGGGACAGCATTGGGAGTGATAAGGATGCAGAGTGATGGCTGAGAAATGCTCTGCTCATATTTCCTAGCTTAAAAACCAACCAACCAACCAAAAACCAACCCAAACCAACTAAACAAAAACCCCAACAACCCCAAACAAACTAGCAGCACACCCCACCCCCCCCACCCCAAACAACAACCCAAAGGCAGGCTAGGTACAATAGCAGAGGTAAGTATGCAGGCACACAGGTCATGCTGGAGAGTTCATTGCTGTGGTAGATTTAGGCTGATGCCTAGGAAAAATTTCCACAAATCTTGAGCAGCAAGTGGTAGAATGTGATTAAATGACCATTGGATGCAAAAGAAAAACAATGGCAAGGTCCAAACAGTCCCTCTGGGCTGGTAACTAACATAGAGTTAGTCATATAAACAAGAGGGGATTGGATGTGGCACTTGGTGACATGGTCTAGTCATGAGGTCTGCGGTGACAGGTTGGACTTGGTGATCTTTGAGGTCTCTTCCAACCTTGGTGATACTGTGATTCTGTGACTCCTGCTCTTTCTGGCTTCTTCACTCTAGCAGATACTGCATGGTGCTTTTGCTTGGCTGTTGGCTGCATTCTTGTTGTGGCTAAGTACTGACAAGCCACCATCTCCTCTTAGCTTTCTCTTGTCCTGTGTACAGGGGAGAAGGTGGGGAAGAGGGGGAAGCTGTCGGTAACGCCCTGGTTTTGTCCAGGTGTCTTGTGTTGTCTATGAATTGTAAACACATATAAACGTTGTATATTTGGCACATACTCATTGCATTCCATGTTTCTAGATTGTGCTTGTAAACACAGCTTCATTTGCTTTCCATCTGAGCTGGTCTGGCAGGTTTCGTTTTGGGGGTTTACTCCAACCCACCTCAGTTGCCTTAGTTTTCATGATGAGCACAGGTTACTGGGGAAGTGTGGACTGTGCTCCCACTGGTAATGTGGGAGAGCATGCTCTTCAGAAAGGATTCATCCTCAAGGATTCCATCCTGTAGAGCAGGGTTGCAGCAGAAAAGTACAGGCATCATATAACCAACCAGGTTGGAAGAGACCTCAGAGATGAAGCCCCATTTATTACCTAATACCGGACACCTCATGACTAACTAAACCATGTTTCCAAGTGCCTTTTTGAACACCTCCAGGGATGGTGACTCCACCACCTCCCTGAGCAGCACATTCCAACGTCTAATCACTCTTTCTGTGAAGAACTTTCTCCTAATATTCAGCCTAAACTTCCCCTGGTGCAGCTTGAGACTGTGCCCTCTTGTTCTGGTGCTGGTTGCCTAGGAGAAGAGGCCAACCCCCATCAGGCTACAACCTCCCTTCAGGTAGTTGTAGAGAGCAATGAGGTCTCCCCTGAGCCTCCTCTTCTCCAGGCTAAGCAACCCCAGCTCCCTCTCCTCACAGGGCTGTGCTTGAGGCCTCTCCCCAGCCTCGTTGCCCTTCTCTGCACACGTTCAAGTATTTCAATGTCCTTAAATGGAGGAGCCCAGAACTGGACACAGTACTCAAGGTGTCAACATGATGCTTTGTTTCCACTTTGGATTTTGTAGGACAGGTATAAAACCAACGTGCAAAGGCTAGCTGAGGAGAGCGTAGTGACAAGAGTCAGAAGAGTTTCCCTCTCTTCAGATGCCATTTCATTTTCTTGAACAAAATCTTACTGCTTCCTCATTATCCTTGCAAACAAACGCTGGTGATGGATCACACTGAAGGATGAAATGCTGAAGTGAAATCTGGGGAGAGCTTGAGGCTCTGTACAGTTCAGGTGTTCGAGTTCAAATTCTGATTGGGAAATTGAAGCCATTATGTGCTTACACACAAATGCCCACAGATTCCTAACAGCATTGTCCTCCTTGCCCTTCTCAGTCTCCATTCCCCATTCACATCACCTGTTGATAATAACCGGGGTGAGAGGGACAGGATTTTGTCTTCTTGGAAGTAAATAGCAAAATGGTTATTTGCCTGCCTGAGGTTTTGTTTAATGCATTCAGAAGGGCAAGGAGAACGAGCAGCAGAGCGCTGTGGTCTCTGCTTTCCTGTAAGGACAAACACTCAGTGTAAAGGCTGTGCTGCTCCTGTTTGGTTATGATTTGGTGATAACGGCTTGGCAATGGCAGCTGGTGAGTCACCAGCGGAGTTTTAACACTGTGTGAGGAAATTCCAGAGATGCTTGATTTGCTCTCTTGGTGTATTAAAGCTGCTCCTGCTGAGCACAATGTGTTGGATATAATTCTTACTCAATTACTAGAAACATGCTGTAAAAATTGTTGGAACTTGGTAAAGGAGCCACAACACACCCAACACATCAATTTACTGTTTCTCCTCTCACTCCTCTTGTAAATGTGGCTGTTTTCATAACTGCAAGTGCATTGTGAGATGAGGAATGGGTTGTGGTTATTTGTGGTTTTGCCTATCTGTGTTTTTTAAGCTGTCTTTTGCCCTCTTTCTGCTGTGTCTCCAGAAGTCTTAGCACAGTAGGGTGTAATTGTAGTTTCTTACAGTAGTGAAAAAGCCAAGCATTATTGAAGTGCTGCCTTAATGCCTCATGTATGTAGTTATAGCAACTCCAGGAATGAGCTATGTTACCTGAGGTAACTGACACTGTGAGGGATTGAGTTAGTTATTAACTTTTAATAATAATAATAATAATCATCATCATCATCATCATCATCATCATCATCTGAATTTTTTACTGTGTAGGCACATTCCTGCAGCAGTGTCTCATCTGGGGTTAGTGACCTGATGTTGAAAGACTAATTTCTCACGTGAAAAGGTACATCCTGTGTTTGTGGATGCCAGCATTTCACTTTGACATTGAAGACTTAGGATGAGCCAAGGAAGTCAAGAAGTGTTGGACATGACAACAAGGGAGAAAGTGATGCTTGACAGTCACAGGGCAGAGAATAGGAAGAGCTGCTCCTGCTTAGGGAAGCAATCTGTAGCAAGAGGTGAGGAGCCCCCCGCTGGGGACTCTCCCTCCTGCCCATGTGCCGTGTTAGGACCAAGTATGTTACTGAAACGAAGTGAGGAGTGGGTGGGTGGAGGAGAAGCTTTAGGCATAAGCAAAGCTGCCAACAGGAAACAGTAACTGCTTTTTGGTTTTGTGGGGGTTTTTCTGTGTGTGTGTTTACTCCAGTTGTCAAATGTTCCCTTTTACTAGTCTGAAAGCTGGAATTTCAGCTCTGCATGCTTAATGGGTTTGGAACATTGGCAATGATGCCTCCTAAATGATAGGCTACAAAGGGACCTGAGAGAGAGCACAATGCATTTAAAGAGTCTAAACCTTTCAGGCAAAACTGTCTAAAGCCTTCAGCCTGGCATGGGGGAAATGAAGTGAATTGTTGGTCCTGCCTTTGATTACAGAGCAAGTTAAACTTTGTTTGCCCTTGCCTCAGATGGGTAGGTGGACCTACCATAATGTTCATGTGGGACAGAATACTTTGAGTGTGGAAACTGAAATGTTGTTTGTTTCTGGTCAGTTGGATGCTTGGCCCTCTCATCTAGTCTTTAATAGGGGAAAGATGTTTATTTCTTAGCAGTCTCTGTATCCCACTCTTCTCTCTTACATGTATTTAGCAACTGCTGGAAACGTGACACAGGCTAAATGGACCGTGCATGTATTGATGTAATGGTCTTAGCCATTTTTTGTGGTCTGGGTTGGGTGGTTTTGCCTGCCTCCCACCCCTTCCAAACCCAATCCCTTCCTTTACTCCAAGCATCACTTTTTGCTTTAAACACTCTCTTCATTTCACCTTGTATAAACTAGAGAGTATTGCTATCTGGGGAGTTACTGAAGATGGAAGGGAAACCACAAAGTTTGAAGCCACTGTGAAAAACAAACCAACCAACCAGCCAACCAACCCCAAGAATTGGAAACTCAAATCTCTGCAGTCATTGCAGGCAGCCTTTGAAACACTAAAGCAAGTTTTATTACAGAGATTATGTTACGGTACACTCATTTATTAAAACCTAAGGACATCTTTATAAAAACTACTGTGTACAAAGATGAGCAGTGCAACAGCAGTGGAAAACACGTTTTTGGTTTGCTTGGCCATCACTTCAGAAAGACAACAGGATTCATAAGTTGGAGAATGCTGCAAAAAACAGGACAGGATTCGATCAAAACCTAGATTAGCAAATCACTGGACACTGGCACCTACTGATTTCAAACAGAAGTGTTGTGTAAACAGTTTTATTGTCAATGTACTACAGAGTGAGAAATCGCTGCAACCCCAGAATGTCTAGTTCCTTAAATAGCCTAAACTTCTTCTGTTAGTAAAATAGACTGTTTCACTGTGTACATTATCATCTTAGTGATTTACTATTTATGTAAAAGGAGGACTAGAAGAAATGCCTTGTCTTGTACAAGGCTGAGGAAAAGATGCTTCTTCCTGGTGGGTGAGCGAGGCTTCTGTTCTCCTAGCATGACTTTTCATACACCGTCACTGGCAGCAAAGTAGGACTGACCTCAAAAATCACGTTGACATTGCTTCGAGTGGACAGTCCTTGTAATAGAAATCACAGCCATAATAAAACTATTAAAAACAGTTATCTAAAATAGCTGCTACAATATGCTGAAGTATATGTTAAGAGGCCAGGTAATTTTCATTCTGGTTTTGTTAAGATCGATAGCTAGGCACGAAAGATGTTTAACACTAAGTCCTGCACAAGCTTTATAACTTCTTTTTATTTTCTACATTGTACATAGCAATTATTAAGAAGCTGGATACAGCTCTCAAGCAAAACCAAAGAGAGAAAATGAGCTGGACAAGGAAGGAGACTACTGGAGCCTGAAGGCCATTACTAGCTGTTGGGACAGACAACTGCCATTGTCAAAGAGGGAGCATAATGGAATTGCACACTACACTTCTCTAAGTGTTAAGTTTTAGATCCATTATTTTTCCAATCATATTGGGATGGACACAGAGGAACATGTGTCTGTTTTAGTCCAGGTCTTTTCTTGCAGAGAATGCTTGCATTTGAAGCAGCCTCTCTGCAGTAGCTGAAGAATTCATTGTGGTTTACCTGATTCACCGTAATTTGATCAGGCTAAATGCGGAGGAACGTCAGAGCACAGCTACACAGATGGTTGAGATGTTCAGGTGACTGTTTGTCTAGACAGTGCTCTTCTGCAATGTCCCAAACACTGAGGCAGAAGGGGTGACAGTGATGGTGAGAGGGAAACACATGTGGTGCATTATTTCCATTTAGTTTAAGGCCCAGCAAGCGTTAGTCTTCCTCAGGATCTTATATTCCTGCTAAGCTAGAGAAGCTATCGGATGACTGCGACAACACAACTGATGAACAACTGTTCATCTACCACATGGATTTATCCATAAATTAATTGATAGGCAAAATCAGAATTTCTGCCAGAGAGTAACTTATTGTCTGGCTTTGTACAGAGAAGGAAAGGAGGCGACAAAAAGCACATCAGTTACAAGGTAGACATGTACTAGAAGTAAAGCATAAAACTGCTCATTAATAACGCACAGTTCCCAAAGGGAAAAAAAAACCCTTACAAAATACAGTAAGTCACACAAACCAGTATCTAATAAAAATTCCTTCATGAACATAAGCTTTTCTCAAAGCTCTCTGTGGCAGTCGTCATCTCACAAGGACAGTGGATGCTAGTAGAAGGTCAAAGGAGCAAATGGTTACTGCAAAGTGCCAAGGTAAGACTGCACTTTGCTGGGTGTCTGCAGGGGCAGCAGACCTTGGAGCCAGTGTGGTGGTGTGGAGAAGATATGATATTAACAGAGGTATGGAGGGCACTGCTTCCACCTACTTGGTTTCCATTGCTTTTCTTGCAAGTTGACACTACAGTGCCAGCTTACATCTCATAGAATCAGCAGTGCCAACCCTTTTCCTGTTGAAGCTCTCATTGTCAAGGAGAGAGCAGTCTGCACTGTTTGCCAGTATCTGCAAGCTACCTACAGCTAATCTTTGTTGAAGGTCCTTTTTTTCCTAGGGAAAGTGCTTTGAATGGTTCTGGTCAAATATTCTGGGTTTGGAAAAGTAAAATCTCTCAGGTTTATTGTGAATCAAGGGTGTAAAAACACTGACTCTCAATCTTCCTTGGAAGCGCTACATTTCTCACGATGTAAAACACCCCAGTCACACTATGGCAGCTGTGCTATGGCTCCACAAGCTGCACTGCCTGACAAGGGGTGTAAGCAGGAGCCTCTGTGGAGAGTGAGAAGGGGCCAGGCTGTCCTGGGACAGGATGGAATCGGATGCCTGCAGGGTGGCACTTGAAGTCTGTCTTACCAGCCGTTCCCTTGGTGATACACTCTGCATTTTGTGTTAGATGGCTTGCAAAGAAAAGAGGCATGTGTATGTTGGTGGCCTGCTTGGGTTGGGCCTTCTTTGAAGACTGGCCATTGCTGTGGTCTCCAGCCTCGCTGGGTCCCTCAGCACTATTTCTTCCCTTGTGGCTCTAGTTGTGTGCCTTTGCGCACTCCGGTAGCCAAGAGATAGCTCACTTGGTAGCCTATCCTGTTTGTGTCCAGCAGATTAAAATGCACCCAAATCGAAGAGCCACGGAAGGCAGATTTGATTGTTCATTGGTGAGGTGCTCCAGATGTTGGTTATACATTAACATACACGAGATTGTACAGTCCCTCGGATTTGCAGGATGAAATACTGAGCCTGAAGGAGCGATTTGGTGTATGGTGCCTTTGTGCTACAATGTCTAGATTAATTCCCCTGTTCAGTTGTCATTGCCAAGTTCCCCATGTATAGATCTTAAATAATTGAGATTTGCTCTTGCAGTTGATAGCTTTCCACAGGTTAAGTTTAAAGTAAGGTAAGTCAAGCTATTGCAGGCTGGTGACCAAGCACTTCACACACTTTGTCCTTCTGCTTTACAAATGGATTCTTACATTTGTGAGGGATAAACTGAAGTCATCTGATGGCTGAGGAAACTGGATTATTGCCTTGTGATGCAGAGGGATAGTGGTATTATTGCTTTTAAAATACATAGTTGGGTGTATAATTTCTTGCCCTGTATCTTTCAGCTTCAGGGTGGATGGGGGTGAAATGGGGTGTCTGTGTTGCTGCTGAATAAAGCTACCCTCTTCGGAAGGGAACGTGAGGCTGAAGCCAAGACATGCCCAGATGTTTGATGGTTTAGCAGAACCATTGCCAATGATCTTAAAATGTGTATTAGGGATGAAGACATCCACAGCCCTGCAGTGTGACTCACTGAAAGAGCTCCATGCATTCAGCTATATGACCATATGTTCAACAGTGGTGAGGACTGCCAGCATCTACCCTATTGTGACAAAAGCATTTACCAGAGAGCTTTGGAAAAACTCACATTCAGTATTCTGACACTCAGATTAGGCTCCAATGGCAATAGATGGATGGGGAGGCAAAGAAAAGTTATCTACCAAAGGTTTGTCTTGTGATCTGTTTCCACCTTTGTGTATGGGTTTGCCAGAACAACTTAAATTTTCTTCCTGTTGAGCATTTCCTTAAATCTGAGAATATTGTCGGTCTAGAATCAAAATATTGCTTGCAGGCTACTTTCTTCCAGAGACCTTTTTCTATACCTGTTGCCTATAGTAGTTGTCTGAATGGTGTTTCTCTTCAGGTGACTTGCTCAATCCCCTCCCTGCATTCTTTCTCCTGCTTCTCCATCACTGGTTTTCATCACTTGTCGTTTAGTTGATACTGTTGAAAGCTGCTCCTTGAAGTCTGATCTCACCTCTCCCATCTTGAGGCACATCAATGTAATTTTCTGGAAGACATAAACCACAAACATTCCCATAATGGTTCATGAGCACACGACACTGAAGTATTTCCTGCAAAGAAAAACTTGTCATTTTTTGGCAATTGTGGATTTCATTTGGGGAGGCAAGAAAGAGGAAGGAAAAAGGTGGGCAGTGAAGGTGGTAGGAGGCTTCTGGCTTCCCTCATTAGCTGAGTTGGTGCAGTGTAAGCTTGTGTCATATGGTTTGGTGCCTCTTTATTTTTCCTTCTACATCATCAGAGTAGGAGGCTAACCATTTCTCCCTGCTCATATTAAACTGGTCCTTGCTCTGCACAATATTAACCATGCAGTAGGTGTGCAAGTTGCATATTCTTACCTGTTATGCCAGGGGAACAGAACATGGGCTGCTGCCTGGCTCCTAGCTTTGGGTGTGTACCTGAGGGGCTGGGACAACACCTGGGTGAGCACCATCAAGAGGGAACCATGGCAACTTATCAGGGAGGGAGATGGGATGGGTTTTTTGCAGGTCATGGGGAGGTTTAGGCTGGATGTTGGGAAGAAATTCTTCACAGAAAGAGAGATTTGCCATTGGAATGGGCTGCCCAGGGAGGTGGTGGAGTTACTGCCACTGGAAGTGTTTAAAAAGAGACCTGATGAGGCACTTAGTGCCATGGTTGAGTTGATTAGATGGTGTTGGGTGATAGGTTGGACTTGATGATCTTGAAGGTCTTTCCCAACCTGGTTAATTCTGTAATTGTGTAACACCCCAGCAAGGCTGTAGGCTACATGATCAAAATCAGATCTCACCCCTACTCTCTACATGTTCCACATTGTTATGTTTTCTACTACCTGCCAGGTGAAAAGATTAACTACCTGCCTGAAAAGGTGTAAGAGGAGATGCAAGGAACTGCTGAACTTTTCATTTCTACTGCTTGTATTCTAATCTGAAAGTGCAGAGGGCTTCCTTCTGTAACCATACATTTATTTAGAAGCAACTCTTGTTTTGTTTTTCCTGTGGACAATTTCACTGGAGCTGTTTACATGACTGAAGTGTGCCTTTATCAAATGTCACAGTGTCTTCCTGTTGCACTCATTACCCAGGTAGCCACCAGACCAAGTACAGGCTGCTTGCTTTAACCCTTATTCTTTTCCTATGATGAGAGAATGCACTTCTCTTTCCACAGATGTAAATGAGTAAATATTATTTCATGAGCTCTCTTCACAGGAGTGCTCCAGTTATCTTTGTTCTGTTTTGTTTCACCTTGCAGTAACTCCTGAACATAACAAATGCTTTAAATGTGCCCTCCCTCACCTAGTGCCAAGTGTAACTGAATGTGTGACCCACCCATGTATGAACTATGGCAGTGGGCAGGTAAATTGGCTGAAAGCCCAACTAGGGTAAGTTTTGAGGTAAACCAACATTCCTAATCATAGAACTGTTGAGGCTGGAAGAGACCTTTGAGGTCAAGTCCAACTGCTCAGCTACAGCTCACAATCATGGAATTGTCAGGGTTGGAAAGGACCTCAAGGATCATCCAGTTCCAACCCCCCTGCCATGGGCAGGGACACCTCACACTACAGCAGGTTGCTCACAGCCACATCCAGCCTGGCCTTAAAAACCTCCAGGGATGAGGCTTCTCCCACCTCCCTGGGCAACCTGTGCCAGTCTCTCACCACCCTCATGGTGAAAAACTTCTTCCTAACATCCAATCTGAGTCTACCCATTTCTAGTTTTTATTCCCATTCCCCCTAGTCCTATCACAACTTGACACACTAAAAAGTCCCTCCCCAGCTTTCTTGTAGCCCCCTTCAGATACTGGAAGGCCACAATTAGGTCTCCTTGGAGCCTTCTCTTCTCCAGACTGAACAGCCCCAACTCCTTCAGTCTGCCCTCATAGGAGAGGTGCTCCAGCCCTCTGCTCATCCTCATGGCCTTTCTCTGGACATGCTCCAGCACCTCCAGATCCTTCCTGTAAAGAGGGGCTCTAGAACTGGAAGCAGTACTCCAGATGAGGTCTCACCAGAGCAGAGTAGAGAGGGAGAATCCTCTTCCTAGACCTGCTGGCTATGCTCCTCTTGATGCAGCCCAGGATGTGCTTGGTTTCCTGGGCTGCAAGTGGACACCAGTGGCTCATTTTGAGCCATCACTACTGCTAAGCTTCTACCACTAAACCATGTCTTAAGCACCATGTCCACACATCTTTTAAATACCTCCAGGGACAGTGATTCTGCCACCTCCCTGGGCAGCCTATTCTAATGCCTGATAACCTTTTCTAATGCCTGATAACCTTTTCTGTGAAGAAATCTTTCCTAATATCCAACCTGAAGCTCCTTCAGCGCAGCTTGAGGCTGTAAATAATTGCAACAGTAAATTGCAGCAGCACATCTGTTTGCTCAAGCAGGCAAGCATAATGGCACAAAGGCAAGCTGTTGGAGGTGCACATTGGTATCCTAGTAGTAACAATACTTAATTAACTCCTCCCACTAGAGTTCTTTGCATATGGTGTATTCCCAAGCCTGCGTTACGTGATACAGATTGCATTCCGTTAACGTATAAAGTATGAAGCAACATCTGGCTCAGGCAGTAGAATGTCTGTGGGAATCAGCATGGTGGAGGTTAGCTATCATTTACCCATCAAATCTGCTCAGTGTGTGAGGCTTGAGTCTCAAGTTCTGCAGCAGCATAACTCCACTGAAACTGCAGCGGCGAATGTGGTCCAAAGCGCAAGGCTGGGTAGGCAGCCACCTGAGCTGTAGCTCAACTGTTTTGTCCTGATTTCAGTATTAGTATCAGTATCACTAAGGTTGGAAGAGACCTCAAAGATCATCACGTCCAGCCTGTCACCACAGACCTCATGACTAGAGTAGGGAGGACACTACTGCCCACTGCAGGCTTGAACTCATGTCCTTCTCATTAAGGGTCTCATGCACTACCAACTGAGTCACATCTGCCTTCACTACCAGCATTTCTCATAGTGCTGTAAGCCAGGAAGGACCCCTGAGCAGAAACAGGCACTTCTCTCAGAACTAGCTTCGAGTTTAAGCCTTTGCCCAAAAGTCAGTCAAATGAAACCTAGCAACAAAGTTGGTGAGGGGTTTGGAGCACAAGCCCTAGGAGGAAAGGCTGAGGGAGCTGGGGTTGCTTAACCTGGAGAAGAGGAGGCTCAGAGGTGACCTTATTGCTCTCTACAACTACCTGAAGGGAGGTTGTAGACAGGCAGAGGTTGGTCTCTTCTCCCAGGCAATCAGCACCAGAACAAGAGGACACAGACTCAAGCTGCACCAGGGGAGGTTTAGGTTGGAGGTTAGGAAGAAGTTCTTCACAGAAAGAGAGATTGCCCATTGGAATGGGCTGCCCAGGGAGGTGGTGGAGTCACCATCACTGAAGGTGTTTAGGAAGAGACTTGATGGGATGCTTGGTGCCATGGTTTAATTGATTAGGTGGGTTGGATTGGTTGATGGGTTGGATGTGATGATCTTGAAGGTCTCTTCCAACCTGGTCTGGTCTATTCTATTCTATTCTATTCTATTCTATTCTATTCTATTCTATTCTATTCTATTCTATTCTATTCTATTCTATTCTATTCTATTCTTTCTATGTGAAGGAAGGTCTGAAAGTTAATTGCTTTGCAATAACTGAAGAGCCTGGGCAGCCTTAGTCATGTCAGAAGTACAAAAACACCAAAACCCCAACATTATTTTGTGTTTTGTTCTCTCACTGCTTTGGTAGAAACAGATGCTAACAAACCATGCAAAGCTACCTCTTGTGAGGTCTGCTGGCAGACAAAGTTTAAAACAACTCCTTTGTATCTACAAACAGTCTCTGAGTCTTCTGAGACTGTAACCAATTTAAAAAATACCTAGGGAGAGAGAAACTAAAGAGCATGAGCCCTGCCATGGCCTGGAGCCACAGGCATCCTCCAGCTCTTTCTACTCTTCTGGAGAGGCCCATGTGTTCTTTTAGTTCAGATGAAATGTTTTCCTGATCTACAGCCTGCATAATTTAAATCACTGGGTTGTTTGACAGGATGCAGTTTTGTTCAGTTATTTCATTTAAAAGAAATGCTGAAGAGGTAGAGCAGGTATTTGTGTGCTGTAGGACACAACACCATTTCAAATGTCAGACCCATCAGCCCGTTGCTCCTTGTCGGGACCTCAGAGTTGCTCCTGTACAGATTCTCCTTCAGAGGCTAATGTAAAATCAATTGTCACCAAAGTGGTGTAAAATGAGAGTTCACAGATCCAAGGACTATAGGAAAGTTTATGAATATTTATATGCAGCACAGAAGGTAAAATATCACTTGTGTGAGTAGTTCCAATTCTCTGACAGTTCCCCTAATGTGTGTATAAAGCTATAGGAGAGTGAGTGGGAGGATGTGAACAGCAGAGCCAGCAACACATAGACCATACTCAGCTCTGAGAGACTCTTACATCAAGTATGAAGTAATCACCCTGCATTTTTCTGAGCTCCTGGCTGAGCCTGGTGCTGAATCAACAGCTTCTGCCTGAAGCTGAACCCTGCCAGGACAGGTGCCAGAATAAATGGTGATCTTCCTCTAGTAAGAAGGGAGGTGTGTGGTTGAGTGATGGCTGGATCAATAAAAGTGAGAGATACTGCTTCAATAATTTTCCAACAGTGGAATCACTGAAAATACTTACCTTTTCCTGAGAGACAAATGTGAATTTCCACGTGCACTCTGCCAAAGCACTGCAGCCCAGCTTCCAGCACAAAGAGCTTGGCAACAGAAACCCTGTGTTTGTCACTTTTGGTCACTTCTACAGCTTTTCAGTGTATTTAGAGCTGAAACATGCTTTGGAGGTGGCTCACGTAGCTCTTACTGACTAGCAAATGTTAGTCACTGTGCAGCACCCTACGCTGCCATTGCTGCTCTACTTGGCTGCTCAGGGACCAGCACCCAAGCTGTCAGCCCATGGCTTGGACAGGAGCACACTGCATTGGGTTAGGAACTGGCTGGAGGCTGAGCCCAGAGAGTGGTGGTGAATGGTGCCACAGCCAGCTGGCAGCCAGGCACTAGTGATGTGCCCCAGGGATCAGTGCTGGGCCCTGTGCTCTTTAACATCTTTATTGATGATCTGGATGAGGGCATTGAGTCCATCAGCAGTAAATTTGCTGATGACACCAAGCTGGGGGCAAGAGTTGATCTGCTGGAGGGTAGAGAGGCTCAGCAGAGAGACCTCGACAGGCTGGACAGATGGGCAGAGGCCAAGGGCAGGAGATTGAACACATCCAAGTGCCAGGTTCTGCACATTGGCCACAACAACCCCATGCAGTGCTACAGGCTGGGGTCAGAGTGGCTGGAGAGTGGCCAGGCAGAGAAGGACTTGGGGGTACTGGTTGATGATAGGCTGAACATGAGCCTGCAGTGTGCCCAGGCAGCCAAGAAGGCCAATGGCATCCTGGCCTGCATCAGGAACAGTGTGGCCAGCAGGAGCAGGGAGGTCATTCTGCCCCTGTACACTGCACTGGTTAGGCCACACCTCGAGTACTGTGTCCAGTTCTGGGCCCCTCAGTTTAGGAAGGAGAGAAGGAGACCTTATTGCTGTCTACAACTACCTGAAGGGAGGTTGTAGACAGGCAGAGGTTGGTCTCTTCTCCCAGGCAGCCAGCACCAGAACAAGAGGACACAGTCTCAGGCTGCACCAGGGGAGGTTTAGGCTGGAGGTTAGGAGGAAGTTTTACACAGAGAGAGTGATTGCCCATTGAAATGGGCTGCCTGGGGAGGTGGTGGAGTCACCATCACTGGAGGTGTTCAGGAGGAGACTTGATGGGGTGCTTAGTGCCATGGGTTAGTTGATTAGGTGGTGTTGGATGATAGGTTGGACGCGATGATCTTGAAGGTCTCTTCCAACCTGGTTTAGTCTATTCTATTATATTCTACCCAGTCAAGCTGCAGTAATTTTCACTGCCTGACAAGGAAGTAAGTGACTAAAAGATTGTCTCCTCTTCCAAAGCAGTGACTTTGCATATAGGCTAAGTTTTGCTGGAAAAAATTACATCCATTATTAATGAAGGAATGATTCAGAGCCTCTGCAGACAAGCCTTTTTTTAGGGGCTTTTGTCATTTCCAGACAAATGAAGGAACCAGTTGCCACATCCACTGCTCAGGGCGGCTCCCTAAGGCAGTGTGCACATAAAAGTGCCATCATCACCACAGCCCTTCAGACCTTAGATAACAAAGCAAACAAACCTTGCAAATGACCAGATCTCACTCTGGCACAAAACTGTATCAGCAATCCAAGCTGATCACAGAATCAGAATGTCAGGGCCTGGAAGGGACCTTGAAAGGTCATCTAGTCCAACCCTGCTTCCAGAGCAGGATCACCTGTACCAGACCATACAGTAATGCATCCTGGTGTGTGCCTGTTGAGGTCCTGCTGTAATACATTCAAACCTGGCCATGGTGGGAGTGGAAGAAAAACATTTGCTCATTCTGTTTGTAGGAAGAGCATGGATACCAGGCTTAGAAGCAGCTTTCTGCATGAAGGAGCCCGTGGTGGATAGACTATTATAGGCAATAGGAATATCCTTCTTTCCCATAAATGGAAGGACAAAGGAGGACAAAGCACAATACACTAGACTTTGACAAAGCTTCACAAGATTAAAAGGAAGAGGATGAGAAATGAATTGCAGGACAAGCACCAAATGAAAAACCTTTCAGTTGTCCAAATATATCACAGACTAGAAAGAAATAGAACATAATCTAATCCCTCTGCTTGTGGAGTCTGCCAAAGAGTAAGGAAATAATTTTCCTGTCTTGGCATCTGTACACTCTTGCGGCTGTGTTATACACAGCAGTCAACATTATATCCTGGATGGCTGCTGAAGTGCTGCTCAGGTTACTAAGTCTTAATTCTTAAAAGTTATGGAATGCCAGAGTGGGCACTGGCAGTGTAACCTCAGGCTGGCTCTCTGGTTACTGTGACAGAAAGCAGAGTCTCATGCTTTGTAGGTGGGGCTTGTCACCTCTCTTTTTGCCTTTGGGAGAGCATCAGAATAACTGAATGGTTCAGGTTTTGCCATTGCAGAGGAAACTTTTAACAGCAGCTAAAATTTGCTTCAGGTTAGCTCAGTCCTGAAACAGTCAAATGTTTTCCTTTTGTGAGTTGGGTAGGAATGCTTCAACCCCACCCAGCGGCACTGGATGTTGCCATCTTGCCCTAAAGGGGTTTGGCCCTCGCCCTCAGGCTGAATGATCTTTTACTGGGTTGCATCACCTTTGATGTAGCACTAATTCTCTTCTAGTCTAGCTGCAAAATATGTCCTGGCACCTGCCTGGTGTGAACTGTTTCCTTATTTAATAGCAGCAGACAAAAGACAGGCCAGTTGCAACAAGGAGTGGAAGAAGTGCACTTAGCTGCTGTCTTCTGGACAGACAAGGCCTGCTCACACATCTTCTGTGACGTGCTCTGAATGGTGTTGGGATGTGCTACATGCTTCAACATGCTCAGGGCTACCACAATAGAACAGAGCAGAATAAACCAGGTTGGAAGAGACCTTCAAGATCATCGCATCCAACCCATCAACCAATCCAACCCACCCAAACAGCTAACCCATGGCACCAAGCACCCCATCAAGTCTCCTCCTGAACACCTCCAGTGATGGTGACTCCACCACCTCCTCGGGCAGCCCATTCCAATGGGCAATCACTCTCTCTATGAAGAATTTCTTCCTAAAATCCAGCCTAAACCTCCCCTGGCACAGGTTGAGACTGTGTCCTCTTGTTCTGGTGCTGGCTGGCTGGGAGAAGAGACCAACCCCAGCCTGTCTACAGCCTCCCTTCAGGCAGTTGTAGACAGCAATAAGGTCACCCCTGAGCCTCCTCTTCTCCAGGCTAAGCAACCCCAGCTCCCTCAGCCTCTCCTCACAGGGCTGTGTTCCAAACCCCTCACCAACTTCGTTGCCCTTCTCTGGACATGTTCCAGCAAGTCAACCTCCTTCCTAAACTGAGGGGCCCAGGAAAATCAGGAGACAAAGTTTTTGTGGGGGTGGGCTAAAAATTACACTAGGTTCATAGCAGTCCTACTGAAGCATCAGAATGACTGCTTTCCCTCAGTGATGCTGGGAAAGCCATGATTCTGGTGCTGCTTTGCAGGTGGCAACAAACCATTTGGATTAAATGAGTTTCCTTTGGATTGTGCTTGCAGCAGTGTATTTGCTTGTGCTGCAATGTGTCAGCATCAGCAGGGTGGCACACTGAATGAGGAACGAGTCAGACGTAAGGTGTGGCTGGGACCATCTCAGAGGTGAAGATACCAATCAATGGAAGTGGGGCTGCATGTCACCTGTCAGACTGTTCTCCACCCTTCCACTTGGGAACCAGAGGTGGGAAACAGGCATGTCCCTGCTTCCATTGTGCTTTCAGAGCAGAACTGCCTGTCCATGTTGTGGAAACCAATTATCACATAGATGCTTGGTACCTTTCAAAAGTGATTTCTGTCAGCTGTCTTAGACATTGGAACCTTGGAGCAATACATTGAAGAGTAGCAGGCACTGCTTACAATGCTCAAGAAACGGTTATTAGAAAAAAACCAAACCACAAGAGCATAACTGATGCATTTGGAAGGACATCCCTTTTCAGTAATTTGCCATGAGCATCGCCAAATTTGGCTTTTGACTTGCTTGCCCTGTTTCCTAAGAACCTTACCTCTTTTAGCCTGGATTAAACTTGTACAACTCCTGTCAGGAGTGGGGGATGCAAAACAAACTGCACTTCACATCAATGCTGAGAGCTGCTCACTGGCTTTAAAGGAGCTTCAGAAAGCTTGGGAACTTCTTGCACCCCCAGGGGATAGGCTGGATTGGGCACTTGTATGGGAGAAGGAGCTGCTGATGGATGATGTGTGCCTGCCAGCCAGGTCCTTGTTTGTACTGCTGTCCTGCAGAGGAAAGGTTGGTGAACTGGGGAAGATGCAGGGCTACTCTTGGTACCAGAGGAGCATACAGCATCTTAGAGGCTCTATAATCTGTTGCTGCTAAATGTGAACCCAGTAGTAAGACCTGCTCATTAATGACAGCCAAGGACCCATTATGAGTGTGGTTACACTTGAGGCATGGTTACTCACACCAGTAAGTGGCCTTTGCTTGCCTCTTTAAGATACTTTTAAATCTGATTCCATGACTTCTTGTTGCTAAGAGAGTAAAACATTTGTTGTCAGAGGAATGCTTTGTCTAGAGCATGTTTGGTGGGTCCACTGGTGGGTCCACTGGTTCTGATTCGTGTCTAGGGCAGTGCTATAAGAGAGCTGTGAAACAAATTAGAACCAGTTAGAAATTGCTTCCCAGCTCTCCCCTGCAATGAAGGGCAGGGCCCTGCACCAGTGCTGGTTTTGGCATGCATGTGGTTTTGTTACCAGTGATCTGGCTGCCTTTTTGGTAAGTGAAACTTGAGACCTGCTTAGATCCCAGGTCACTCTCATGGGCAGAGGTGGGAGGAGACCTGGCATTTGGAGAGAACCTGGAGAGCTGCTGTAGGCAAAGATTTACCTTCCCCACCTCTTCCACCAGAACTGTAGGTGTTAAACCAGCAGTTGGCTTAACTTTGGTTATTCATCTGGCTGCCTGGCTAACAGACTAATGCTGAGGGAGAAAACAGGCTTCTTGTAGCGCTGCTGGAGTGTCTGCAATTGCACAAATGAAATATGCTTTTTATCCCATCAGCTGGGCTTGGTGGGAGAGGAATGAAATCACACAGGACTCAATTTGCTCAATTATTTACTGAAGACCACAGTTTACAATTCTCAGAAAGAGCAGTGAGGTGAAACCAGTGGGGCTGCTAACATAAATATTTCTCACTGTGAATAATGCTTCTTGAAGCAACCCTATGCTCCTGAAAGGCAACTCTGTTTGTTTGTTTGTTTGGGGTTTTCCCCTATTAGTAGCAGTGCTTCTCATTTGATAGCTCCTGAAATGGTAGCTATTTCTGCACACAGCTCTGGACAGTCAAAACACCCAGGAGAAATCCTGAGGGTGGGTTTTTATTTTTGTTCTTTCTTTTTTCTTAAGCAGAAAATATGAAACATTCAAGGTTCTGACACATCAGTGCTGACCAGAGAGAAGATGAATATGGTTGAGGCCACAAATGGGAAGATGATCCCTGAAAAGATGCATGTGTCTTCCATCACTGAAAATTAGTTTAATGACTTGAAATGAAATGCTTTCTACATCCTCTTAGTCTGGAGAAGAGAAGGCTCCCAGGTGACCTCATTGTGGCCTTCCAGGATCTGAAGGGGGCTACAGGAAGGCTGGGGAGGGACTGCTCAGGATCTCAGGGAGTGATAGGACTAGGGGGAATGGAATGAAGCTGGAGGTGGGGAGATTGAGGCTGGAGGGGAGGAGGAAGTTCTTCCCCATGAGAGTGGTGAAGCCCTGGAATGGGTTGTCCAGGGAGGTGGTTGGGGCCCTGTCCCTGGAGGTGTTTAAGCCCAGGCTGGCTGAGGCTCTGGCCAGGCTGATCTAGTGTGGGGTGTCCCTGGCCATGGCAGGGGGGTTGGAACTAGATGATCCTTGTGGTCCCTTCCAACCCTGACTGATTCTATGATACTACTTCAAACAACAACAACAACCAACCAAACCAAAACCATCCAACACACAAAAAACCCTGCTCAAAAGATAACAAATCTATATACCCAAACCAAAACACCCTGAGCCTCCCAAAGCCTCTTAGAAATGGTATTGGCCAATTACAAATAAAGCTGAAACGGAGCTGGAGTGAGTATTTTGCCAGACATCTATGAAATCCCTCGAGTCACTACTGTGGTGCCCAAATGAGGTGCACCACTTGAGGCCAAAATTAATCTGGCTGATTGCTGCCAAATGTTCCTGTAGGCTAATGTGTGGCAACCATTAAATACCTGACACATCTGAAGGCAAACTGCATACTTTACAAACACACACACTCCCAGTTTCATTATGTGTACAGCTTGAACTGCCTTTATTTATTGTCTTTCAAGAGCTCAATGAGTCACAAGGCCAAGCTGAACAGGGATATCAGGTATTGAACTCAGCCTTGTGTCCACTTGAGACTGTGCTCATTTTCACACACTTTCAGCTGACAGGAACCACCAAACAGCATTAATTGCATTTCTGTAACAGGGGAAAATGACTTGAGGCATGTAGACATGGGAAGGCCACAAGGAAGTCTTCCTGGAAACAAGGTGGTTTTGTTTTTTGCCTGCTTCTTTAAGGTCTGGGGCAGGCATGGTGCTTTGGAAAGGAGATTACTGTGCTGTGCAGTGTAATGAAATAGATACTATAAGAGGATTTCATCTCACCTAGCTTTAGACATTGAAGTGGTCAGAATGTCCTCACTTCAGAGCCACCTCTGGCTCCTTTATTGTCAACAGAAAGCAACAGGCACCTCTGCAGAGCTACTCCCCTCCTCCTGGGAGAGGTGCCAAGTCAGGTGAGAGATGCTGTGGGGCCTCCCCTTTGCCATTATTGGCTTCAAAAGAAAAGGATGGGTAATCCATTCAGATGCCCCAGAGCCTCATGCCTAACTTAGGGAATGGCCTTGAAAACTGAGTTATAAACATGTGCAATGCTAGGATAGATTTCTGTCACCATCTTGTTCAGTCTCATCCTGCCACATGCAAATAATCATGTGTGTCACAGATCTACCTACCTACCTATTTGTATGTTTATGGATATATATCCAACTATGTGCTACTTGCTGCCCAGTAATAGTAAGTGGAAACTGTTCTGAAGTCTCTGTGTTCTGGTGAGGAAACTTACTCCCTCGTTTTAATTTGTGAGCAGGTTTGATTAATGTGTTTAAGATCTGTGACATACTAAAAGATTTTGATGGAGAAGCTAAGCCCTATAGGCATTTCTCCACATACAGCTATTTCTGGAAAGAAAAACAGCTTCTCACCCTACATGTGCAGGTGCACTCCCAAAGATTGTAGGTGTTTTTAATCCTCTCTCATGAACTTCCACTGGCTGAGTGGCAGGAAAGGTGCATCCCTGAGGCTTCTGACTGTAGAACCCCAAGAGATGCTCCATGCTCCTGTGCATGAAGCAAGAGACAGGCACTCTTCAGAGCAGGGCTTGATACTCAGGGGTGGGTTGGTTGGTTGGTTGGTTGGTTTGGTGTGGTTTTGGTTTGGTTTGGTTTGGTTTGGTGTGTGTTTGCAATGGAATTTCTTGGTACTGCTGTAAAGCTTCTTTAAAAGATCTGTGAACCTTTGAATGTTCTACATCAGTGGGTAGGGACTGAATTGTCTGTCTCTGATTTCAGCTCATCCCAGTTTCTCAAAAGCTGATGTGATAGACTTTCAGGATCTGTTCCCACAAAGGGCCTTTGCCATACCCAAGATACTTGAGCATTCACAGTTACTGAGCTCTTACACAGGAAGGTCAAAGACCCAAGCAAGCCCTGTGAAAAGTATGAGGCTTTTCAAGAGTGTCCCCTTCAATGTAAAGCACAGGTACATGATGTGAGCAAAAGGCCTCCTTTCAAAACACTGTCTGACAACTGGAAATAACCAATGGAATTCAGATTTGCAGTGGATTGAAAGGCAGGTTTAAAAAGCAAGTAGTGAAACTTACTGTGTGATTTAGGATGTAGCATGCTAGGAGGCTGCATGAGCCTGGAAGGACAGTCTCCTGTCATCTAAAAACTTTACAAGGGGATATTCTAAACCTGAAAGTCTGGGGTATCAGTAGTGCCTGGTTCAGAAAGAAGAGAGGTCACAGAGTGTATTCTTTTATTAAATCTAATCACCCTTTAATTCTTTTGTAATTTCTTTACTATGCCATGACCAATAAAACAGATCAGATTAACCTGTTGCTTGATCTAGACCCCAGCTGGGACAGCCACAGCTCCTAGTAACATGGGACTCACATAATGGTTGGGGTTCGAAGGGACCCCTGGAGATCATCTAGTCCAAGCCTCTGGACAGAGCAGGGTCACCCAGAGCAGGTGACACAGGATGGCATCCAGACAGGTTTGGAATGAGTCCAGAGATGGAGATTCCACTACTTCTCTGGGGAGCCTGTTTCTATGCTCAAACTAAAGAAGTTCATCCTCATGTTTAGATGGAACTTCTCCTGTCACTGGGCACCACTGCACAAAGGCTGGCCCCATTCTCCTGACACCCACCCATTAGGGTAAGATCCCTCCTATGTCTTCTCTAGACTAGGAAGCCCCAAGTCTCTCAGCCTTTCCTCATAAGACAGATGTTCTAGTCCCCTAATCATCTTTGTAGTCCTTTGCTGTACGTCTCAGGTAGTTCCATGTTCTTGAACTGGGGAGCCAGATAAGGCCTCACCAGGGCAGAGTAGAGGGAGAGGAAAACCTTCCTCATCCTGCTTGCTACACTCCACTTGATGCACCCTGATATGCCATTTGCCTTAGCTGCAAGGGCATACTGCTGGTGCATGGCTGTCCTGCTGTCCACCAGGACTCCCAGGTCTGTTTCCACAGAACTGTTTTCAGCAGGTTAGGCTCTAACCTGTATGTATATGTGGGGTTATTCTTCCCTAGGTGCAGTGCCCTACACTTGCCCTTGTTGAACTTCATTAGGTTGCTCTCTGCCCACCTCCTCCAGACTGCTCAGATCTCGCTGGATGGCAGCACAGCCTTCTGGCGTGTCAGCCACTCCTCCCAGTTTTCTGTCAGTGGCAAACTTGCTGTGGGTACACCTTAATCCAGGTCATCAATAGATACAGTGAACAGGACTGGACCCAGCACTGACTTCTGGGCAGTACCAGACTCTATGCCACTGACCATGACCCCCTGGCCTCTTTCAACTCATTCTGCTGTCCATTCATCTGACCCACGCTTGCTTAGCTATGAGGATACTGTGGGAGAGAGTGTTGAAGGCCTTGCTGAAGTCAAGGTAGACAACTGCTAAATACTCCAGGCTCTTCATTCTCCTGTAGAGCAGGTGCTGCAGGAGCAGAAGAGACTCTGAAGATGGCCAGTTTTTGTGCCCATATCCAACAACCATCAAGCAACAAGGGAAGTGGTGAGCCTTTTGGGATGTTGGAACTGCTCCTCAGCTCTCACTGAGCCTCTGTGTTTCATCTGAATTACAGAATCAGTAAGGCTGGAAAAGACCTCAAAGATCATCACGTCCAACCTGTCACCCAAGACCCCATGACTACTAGACCATGGCACCTCTTGAACACTTCCCTGGGCAGCACATTCCAATGGCTAACAGCTCTCTCTATAAAGAACTTCTCCTCACCTCCAGCCTAAATTTCCCCTGGCACAACTTGAGACTGTGTCCCCTTGTTCTGGTGCTGGTTGCCTGGGAGAAGAGACCAACCTCCTCCTGGCTACAACCACCTTCAGGTAGTTGTAGACAGCAATAAGGTCCCCCCATGAGCCTTTTCCTCTCCAGGCTAAACAATCCCAGCTCCCTCAGCCTCTCCTAATAGGGCTGTGCTCAAGGCCTCTCCCCAGCCTCATTACCCTTCTCTGGACATGTTCAAGAATCTCAATGTCCTTCTTAAACTGAGGGGCCCAGAACTGGACACAGTACTCAAGGTGTGGCCTAACCAGTGCTGAGCACAGGGGCACAATGACCTCCCTGCTCTTGCTGGCCACACTATTCCTGATGCAGGCCAGGATGCTGTTGGCTTGCAAAGTTGCTCTTCTGTCTTCCATTTCTTGTCCCCCACCCCTTGGGCATTAAAAATCTCTTATAATAACTGCTGTTTCCTCTGGAAGGGATGAAAACAAGATGTGTGTGCTGCTTCCCTTAACCTCGCCAGAGGCTGCGCCTGCTCCAACTGCAGAACAGTCTATTTAGGAGGGTGGAATCTGTTTCGTCACTTGAATCTTGATCCCCGAACCTGTGGTTTAGCCTGGAGATGTCTATGTACTCCCAGCTAAACTGGGGTTTGATTTACCTCCACACAACACACTTCTGGAAAATCTTCCACTTCTGGAAATGAAATGGCTATTAATGGCATATGGGAAACGCTGCATTTCTTGAGATACTGTTTCATTTACCAGAAAGATTACTATCTGCTTTCAGGCTTCAGTAGTAAGAGGCTTAGTCTTCTGAGATGGTGCTCAAGAAACAAAAGAAAACGTAGTAATTGCTATGGGAGAGCTAGATTTTCATGCTGGCTGGAACAGCCATTGTGTTTCCTTTAACTATTCTTTCCGTGCATGGGTTTATTTCCTCCCTCATTTGGATTCTTGTGGCTTTTCTAGCAGCATGAAATCCAAACCCATTTGTGTTAAAACACATTTCTGAGGCCATTTCAAAAAAGGTCACAAAGAGAGGTTTTAAACATCAACAAAATTATCCACAATTCAGAAAGGAGAAGACGCTGCAGTTTAACCTGGTTACTCTGGCTTCCTGCCGTGGAGCCAGGGTATGTCTCTGTGCATATAACCATCTAAGCAGTGATTATTAACTTTACTTGTAGTTAGAAGCAGAAGGGCAGCACCCACAACAGGGAAGACAACTTCAGAGTCATAGAATCAGTCAGGGTTGGAAGGGACCACAAGGATCATCTAGTTCCAACCCCCCTGCCATGGCCAGGGACACCCCACACTAGATCAGGCTGGCCAGAGCCTCATCCAGCCTGGCCTTAAACACCTCCAGGGATGGGGCCTCAACCACCTCCCTGGACAACCCATTCCAGGGCTTCAGCACTCTCATGGGGAAGAACTTCCTCCTCACATCCAGCCTGAATCTCCCCACCTCCAGCTTCATTCCATTCCCCCTAGTCCTATCACTACCTGAGATCCTGAGCAGTCCCTCCCCAGCCTTCCTGTAGGCCTCCTTCAGATCCTGGAAGGGCACAATGAGGTCACCTGGGAGCCTTCTCTTCTCCAGACTGAACAGCCCCAACTCCTTCAGTCTGTCTTCATAGGAGAGGTGCTCCAGCCCTCTGCTCATCTTCGTGGCCCTTCTCTGGACACCTTCCAGCATGCCCAGATGCCTCTTGTAATAGGGGCTCCAGAGAAGGGCTGTAGAAATGTCTCTTCTTGCTTCTGTCCCTGCCATTGCCATGTAAAATAACATAGAAGAAATTGAGGTGTGTTGAGATGTGGCAAGAGGAGAGGTCGAGGACCCTGGACAGCTTTAGCAGAGTGCAAGAGGCAAGGGAACAATTCCTGTGCGGGGGCGATGTGAGGCGGGCTGCCGGCTGTGCCAGCGCACACGCGCTCGGCTGCCGGCGCTGCGACCGCCACTGCGTTATTGTTTTTAAATTGTCTCACAGTTGCATCTAGATCTTGGTCTGCTGGCACATAAAATGTCCTCTGGCTGCAACAGGATCTTCGTGCATGGGTCGGTGACTGTGTACAAACCCTGCTGAGCAGCATTTCTTGAATCACAGAGGGGGAAAGGAAAACAAAACAGTGCTGCTTTAGTGTCATCGGGCTGAAGTATTTCACTTGGTCTGGCTTGGTTTGAATGATGATTTATGAAGTATGGATATTGTTTTGAATAATCATGGCTGCCAGCTGGTGGGCTATTCCCTGTCCTATGTTCTTCCTTGCTTACTCATTTGCCTGCATGTGTGTGCATGTTTTGTATTGGGGATCTATCGTGGGCTCGTGATTTTGTGACAGACGTTTAGGCTTCTTGCCCAGGGGTGACTGTGGTTTTCAGGTGTGCACCTTAATATTAGATCATAATAATTCAGAATGAATAATTCAACAACAGCTATCACATGCACCCACTGCAACAAGAGAAGCCTGCTGAGCTGTGTCCGCTATAATCTTGCAGCACTTCCATATAGAAACTCAGAAGCCAGTTAACTCACAAAAATAACCTTCACCTCTCCAGCCCTGCTACCATCACCAGGCTTCTGTGAGATGAGCATTTGGCAGGTGGCGCCAAGAGGAGATTTTGCCCAGAGATTTCCATTCTTTGGTGTGATTATACAATCACCCACAGTCTCACTAGCATCAGCAGCTATTATGCAGCAGCTGCATAACCAGGCGTTTATGGGTAGAGGTGGGGAGGAACAAGGCCACACATTTGTCCCCTGTGTTCCCTAATGGTAGAGGATGAAACAACTGGAAAGAGCACTGTGTGATTTTTTGATGTGCAGCTGTTGGCCAGTGAACACTGGCTGCTTTTCAATCACTATTTCTTTAGAACTTAGGTGAAACAGTGCTGGAGATGAGCTGTTAGAAGCAGAAGGATAAAAGGTGTGGGGTTCAGCAGCTCCCTATGACTCATCACTCTTCAGAGACAGAAAACAGGGAATGCAATAGAAAGTAACTTGCCTCCCTTGTCTGTGTGACTGATTTACAAGCCATGTCACTAATCAACACAGAATATAGCTAATGACTCTTTAATTAGTTTAGTGTAATTTTTTATGAAGCACACTGCAGTGACTTTTCCACATGATGCTACGTGGTAGGAATGATCTCCAACAGAAAAAGGCAACCTGCATAGCATGTGTCAGCTCTCAGAGCAGCATCACTTCAACGACTGCAAGGCACTGCTACAATACAGAATTCAGCTTGAGAGATATGATTAGCTACTTAATACAGCTACTTGCATCCTGTGTCCAGTTCTGGGCTCCTCAGCTCAAGAAAGATGTTGGGTTGCTTGAATATGTCCAGAGGAGGCCCCAAAGCTGGTAAGGGGTCTGGAGCACAGCCCTATGGGGAGAGGCTGAGGGAGCTGGGTTTGTTTAGCCTGGAGAAGAGGAGGCTCAGGGGTGACCTTACTGCTGTCTACACCTACCTGAAGGGAGGTTGGAGCCAGGTAGCGGTTGGTCTCTTCTCCCAGCAACACAACAGAGGACACAGTCTCAAGCTGTGCAAGGGGAAGTTTAGCCTTGGTCTTAGAAAGGAGTTCTTCACAGAAAGAGAGACTGGCCATTGGAACGGGCTGCCCAGGGAGGTGGTGGAGTCGATGTCTCTGGAGGTGTGTAAGAAGAGACTGGATGAGGCACTTAGTGCCATGGTCTAGTTGATGAGTTAGGGTTGGGTGATCAGTTGGACTTGATGATCTTGGAGGTCTCTTCTAATCTGGTTGATTCTGTGGTGGCTGGGGATGTTGTGCTGGGGTCTTCTATGTGCTCTCTGGGGTGCTGAGTGTCACTTTAAGGGAATGGGATACAGCTGTGCTATTCCTGTGCTGGTTACTGGCATGCCAGGTTTTGTTCAGAGCAATACAGGACACTTCCAAGAATACCACCCAGAGATCTGCCTCAGGACTGGATAATTATGAGTGGCAAGGCATGTGGGAGAGTATGGGCAAGTGCCTAGAAGAGTGGTCCCCTCCATTGGTTTGGAATTTCACCCCTGAACAAGTGCAAATTCCTGACAAGATGGTGAAATACTTGGAAAATGTCTCTTGTTAGCCCAGAAGCTCCTGAGAGGCAGAAGTCACTGTGGTGTGCTGGGGCCTTGCCCATGCTTATTGAGCTCTTCTCAGCACTGTTCAGAGTGCTCAGGGGCAAGAGATGGTCTCTGGGCCTGCAAACAGACCAAGAGGTGTGGCAGCTGTGCCAGGGAACCAGCCTGTGCCAGTATTAGCTGCCCCTGTATGGAGAAAGAAACACACAGGGAAAGTAGCTCCTCTGGCAAAGGATGAGGGTGAATGGAGGTGATCAGGAGAGTTAGAGCCAGGGGTGGTCAGTCAGTCTTTCTCCCTGGCCTTGGGAGATGGCCAAGGACAACTGGTGGATGAAAAACTAGCAGTCTCTGGCAATATGAGGAAGGTCTCTCTTCCCCTGTCCAGGCCTGTGATTCACATGTGAAGGACCTGTCCTGGAAGGTCAAGCAAAACTCTTTATCTCAACTCTTTATCTCAATCTGTTTTGAGGGTGTTAGTTTCCCTCCTGCCTGTGTGGGGAGGGAGTGGGGTTTGAGAGACTGTGTTAACCCGGCACACTGGTTCATGTTGAGTTGCTCATCAACTCACCCCTTTGTTGCTGCTCTGTACTGTTACATAGTGCCATCCTAATTACACTAATTTCTCTGATACTTGAAGCAGTATTTCTCACTTGTACTGTTTTAGTATCAGGCTATCACCCAGCACTGAAACAACATTAGCAGCATTTTTAATTGTGTGTGTGACATTTGTCATGCTCCTGTCACTGAATATCTTTAACTGGGTTTCTCTCCTTAGCATTTCCAATTTCCATGAAACTTTTTGTACAGTGGATTTCAAGATCTGCTCAGAGGCATGGGGTTTTCTGTTGGTTTTGTTGTTGTTGTTGCCATCATTTTTCCCCTGCAGTGATTTTCTTCACAATGATGGCTGTAGATATCTCTGTGCATCTATTTGTGACAGTGTTGGCCATTTAACTGCTCCAAAACTTACAAAGTTCTTGGACATTGTTTGCTGACTGACATCAGTGTTCTCTGCTGGCTAAATGAACAGTAAAATGACTCCAATATTCCTCATATGTCAACACTCTCTTGATTTATTCTGCTTCTGAGACTTAAACAGCCATATATCTGGTATCTTGCTCGTGAGGAGCAGACCAGCTGTGGCTAATTGCTGGCCTTTTTTGGAGCTGTGCGGCGGTACATCATTATAAACCCAAGGTCAGACGAACATGTTTGATCACTTTTCTGATGAAATGCTCTAATTGCTTGCTGCAGTTGTCTTTGTTGTGATCTAATCAGGGAGAAGTGACAATAAAAGTAGCTCTGTGGTAGAACCTTGACCTCAGCTCTCACTGCAAGTAATTGCCTGATGTTGTTCCCATTTATGGTCACGCACTCATCATTGCCACACAAGCTTCTGGTGATTTTATTACTGTTTGCTATTCCACACTGTGCCATTACTTGATGTAGAAATTTGAGCTTGCTCTAAAGATCTTCAGAAGGATTATTTATTACATCTGGCTGTTCAGTTAATAGTAATGCTTAGAATAATACACTGCTCTGTACATGACCTTCTGCTCCACTACCTGCCTGCTGCTCCCGGAGTTAGGCAGTTATTTGACAGCCAAAATATACATTGGGAGTTGATTTTCACAAGACACTGGAAGCAATGGGATATTACTGCAGAGAGTTTTTCTTCTTCTTTTTCATTTTCATTATGATTTCTACTAAAAGCATTTAGTAATCATAGATTGTTATTTTGCAGGTGCTGTCCATCATTTTCTTTCCTTTTTCTCTCCCCACCCTTTCTTTTTTACCAAAGAGCTTTCTTTCAGTTCAGAACTCTGGGTTACATGAAATCCCCTGTTACAACAGGAAGATCTGCCTGATCATTAACTAGACTATTAACTCCAGCTCCTTAATACCTCCCCTTTTATTTCTTCTGCCACTTGCATTACCTTTGCCTGATGCTGTTGTTTGCTTGCCCATCTGCCTGATTCAGTCTATAGAAAACAAAAAGCAATTACTTCAATTTTACCAAGGGAAAAAAAGAGTCTTGTGAACACCTGCCTTAGCTTCTTAAGTGCAAATGTAAAAGTGGTGTTAGCCAGCCTGGACACCTTGGGTGTGGCACTGAGAGAAATGTCCAGGCTGCAGGAATGTGCGTGGAGATGAAGCTCAGCCTGGGCCTCTGTCAGAGTTCCTCTGTGATGCTTCAGAATCTAAGTGAGAAGCTTTAGAATAACCTTGCTCTTTTATTGCATAGTGCATGTAGAAAATGCATACAATGTGCATTTGCTATTACAGTTGCTATTGAGCATTTGGCATCTAAGAGGATGCAAGCAGTAGGAGTTTTGTTATTACTATAATAAATACGAAGGCTTTTAAAGTTAAGCGGCTTCTCTTGTGACAGAGGTGATGGAACTGGCTGCTAAAATCTGGGATGTCACACTCATTCCTGTATGTGATGATATCATAGTATCATAGTATCAGTGAGGGTTGGAAGGGACCACAAGGATCAGCTAGTTCCAACCCCCCTGCCATGGGCAGGGACACCCCACACTGGATCAGCCTGGCCAGAGCCTCAGCCAGCCTGGGCTTAAACACCTCCAGGGACAGGGCCCCAACCACCTCCCTGCACAACCCATTCCAGGGCTTCACCACTCTCATGGGGAAGAACTTCCTCCTCACCTCCAGCCTGAATCTCCCCACCTCCAGCTTCATTCCATTCCCCCTAGTCCTATCACTACCTGAGATCCTGAGCAGTCCCTCCCCAGCCTTCCTGGAGCCCCCTTCAGATACTGGAAGGCCACAATTAGGTCACCTCGGAGCCTTCTCTTCTCCAGACTGAATAGCCCCAACTCCTTCAGTCTGTCCTCATAGGAGAGGTGCTCCAGCGCTCTGCTCATCCTCATGGCCCTTATCTGGACACCTTCCAGCACCTCCAGATGCCTCTTGAAATAGGGGCTCCAGAACTGGAGGCAGGTGGGGTCTCAGCAGAGCTGAGCAGAGGGGGAGAATCACCTCCCTTGCCCTGCTGGCCACACTTCTCCTGATGCAGCCCAGGATCTGATTGGCTTTGTGAGCTGCAAGTGCACACTGAGAGCTCCTGTTGAACTTCTCCTCCCCCAGCACCCCTAAGTCTCTCTCCTCAGGGCTGCTTTCCAGCCAGTCCCTGCCCAGCCTGGATTTGTGCCTGGGATTGCCTCGACCCAGCTGCAGGACCCTGCCCTTGGTCTTGTTGAACCTCATGAGGTTTGCTTGTGCCCACCTATAATGTTGTGACATTTCATAGTGCAATTGTAAAGGTTAACTGCACTGTTCTGATTTCAGATTAGTTTTGTGCTCCTACCTGCTCCCTCAGTAGCCTTATTCTGCAGCTGTTATAATGTAGGTTAGATAATGATCTCCCTGCAGAAAAAAATTCTACCTAAAACACAGCAGAAAACTTAAATGTGGAAGACATTCAGAAGTGCTTTCCAGGACATTTTGCTAGCTTTCATTCCTCAGTGTGAAGAATTCATTTAGCAATAGTCTTCAGATAGCTTTTCAAACACTCATTTATTTGTTCTAACTGCTATGTTCTGACAATTCCTTACCGCTTTTAGGTTAAAGCCCTTCAACTGTACAGTCCATTTAAAAGACTTCCCTGAAGCTGATGAATGTCCCACTTTGATGGAAAGGCTGAAAACCACCTAAAATAGGGAATATCAATCAGCCCATATCCAATGAATCTGCAGTGAACAGGAGTGTAGAGAAATGAGTGTTGCAATAAGGGGTCAATAATTTACAGATCAAAAGGAAAAGGAGGATCAGGCGTGAGGTGCACAATATGTATTACACATGTACCAACAGAAGATGAAATGTCTATCAAAGCCCAAAGATTGTCTGCATGTAATTGATGTGGATGGAAAGATTGCATATTGACTTAACTTCACATGCTACCAGTGAATTTCTGCACACAGGGAAGAAAGCCTTCAGTAGCTTGTGTATCTTGAAATCATTCAAATGCAGATGATAAAGATAAGATTGAAATCTTCCATTTATTTGCATGATTGTGAGCACTGTGGCAAGTAAACAACACTTGGAGCATTGCAGATTTCTGAGCTCTTTGGTTCCAAGCCATCTGTCTGCTGGTGGTGTTGGTGTCCTGCTCTGATGTCAAACAGGAAGCCAGACAGGGAAGGGATGTGCAATGCAAAATGAGTATCAGCATCTGGCTCTTCCTGCAGCAAGAAGCCATTTCCTCAGCTGAGCCTTTTTTTTTTTAAACCATTTCTATTTTTGCAGTTATGCAGTTCCTAGCAAACAGACAGGAATATTTCCAACAGAAGATATTCAACAGCATCTGCTACTCTGAGCCAATATATTTTGAAGGGAAGGGAGGCACACAGGTAGATCTTACTTGAAACACCTACGTCTGTTACAAGAGAGATTCTCCAGATGATGTCAGCTCTCAGCTCTTACATAAAAGCACTCTGTGAGTATTCAATTCTCTTTCTTTCCTTTTTTTTGTGCTTTTACTATTAGTGCTGTGATTTGTTATATTTAGTCTGAGCATATAAGAATCCAGGTAGGGTCTGTAAAGAAAAGCTAGGCTTTGCTGTGAGATGCAACATTTTGCAGCTTTAACACAGTGGCATCCTATTCCTGTTCAGTGTAATGATCTTGCAAATGTAAGTTCCAGATCTTCCTTGTTTGCCTTGGACTTAAAAAGGAAAGAGACAAACTTAGTTCATTTCATTACTGTAAGCATCTTGTATCATCAAGAGCAGCCTCTGCGAAACCCCCTGTACTTATGGTGGGCTATGGCCATGCTGACACTGCTCACCTGACCCACTTCAGTGCCAATGTGCCAAGGTAGGTGACACAGGTAAGGCTGAATGCACAGCTCTTAGAAATTACCTAAGCTCAGGACCTACTGAATGTGGATGTTTTGCTCCAGTGGTAGTCTCTATCCCATTTCAGGATTTGGTATCAAAGGGAATTCTTTCACACAGCCTTTTTAGCCAGGAGGCTAAAAAGGTTAGGAGGAAGTTCTACACAGAGAGAGTGATTGCCCATTGGAATGGGCTGCCTGGGGAGGTGGTGGAGTCACCATCACTGGAGGTGTTCAGGAGGAGACTTGCTGGGGTGCTTGGTGCCATGGGTTAGTTGATTAGGTGGTGTTGGATGATAGGTTGGACACGATGATCTTGAAGGTCTCTTCCAACCTGATCTGTTTTGTTTTGTTTCGTTTTGGTCCGGTCCTATCCTATCCTATCCTATCCTATCCTATCCTATCCTATCCTATCCTATCCTATCCTATCCTATCCTATCCTATCCTATCCTATCCTTATTCTATTCTATTCCATTCCATTCCATTCCATTCTTGCCCTGTGTTTTTTTGCACAGCTGTTGTGGACATGCTCTGTCACCTGCTGGCTTCTATAGTGCCAATATTTTGATAGACTTTTTTCTCTCTTTGCTTGTAAGTCCTTTGGTAAGTCATTTGAAGAGGTGCCATGCAGCAGGTGAACAGCAGCCGGTTAAAAACCGTTCCATTTCTTGTTTGAAAGACAACATGACTCAGAGGAATTTGCAGCACAAGCAGACTGCAACATCTGATAAGGGGAAGTAAAGAAGGCTTGCTTTGTCTAGCTCATTCCAAGTGCATGGCTTGCCCTGCTGGGCTGCTGCTTTTCCTGATGCTGGACAACCTGCAGGTTTGCAGAACGCGAGAGATGTACGATCACACACACTGCCTCTGCATGCTGCTGGGCAGAAAGGCAGGGAACAGAGTGGCAAAAGTTAGACTTCAAGGCAGTATTCCCTGTGATTTGAATCCTTGACAGAGAGGGGAAGGAGCTTAATATCATCAGGGCAAGACAGAGAGATCATGGTCATCTGTTGCACTCTCACATCTGGAACACACTGAAGCCACAGAGAATCTAGAGAAACTCTGCCAGGCTGCTCTGGTCCACACTTCCTCTTCTGTGGTTTTCCTTGCTATCCTGCCCTTGTCTAGTCACTATTAATTAACAATATTCCCATGAGTGTGAGAACAAGGTTTTTTTCCCCCGGCAGTTAAGCTTTCAAACCCTCAATTTACAGTATCTTATCATATTGGCTCCCTGGCTTCTACTTTGTGGAGCAGCAGTAACGATTTGCCCTCTGCTTGTTGCATTTGATCTCCAGCTGTTAAAAGCTTGCTCAGGCTAACTAGACCAAAGATTCTTACATGGACCAGTAAGCAGGGAAGGGCCCAGCTCATGCACCTCAGCCACGACCTGGACAAACCACTGAGAGGCCAGCCACAACCGTTTAAGCTCATTCGCTCGCAGTCTGTGATGGTGTTTGAGCTGTAGAACGTACATCCACCAGGACCTTCAGACCACACAGGACTTCGGACAGCCCTCAGATGTTTTCCATACTGAAGAAGAAATCAGCATTAGTTGGGCCACAAAATCCATATGCTATAGGATGAAGCAACATTACTCTAAATTGGGGTTGACGTTTCTGAGATTAGTAATTTTCCTTCCCGACCTTGCACAGCACTGCAAGCTCTCTGCAGAGCAGCCAGCAGCGTGGATAATGGATTCCAGACTTCTTTAGTTATAACAATATTATGGCTATACATGGTCCTCTTTGTCTCATGTAAATAACAAAGTATCATAGAATGACAGAGCTATGGAACGGCTCGAGTTGGAAGGGACCTTAAAGATCATCTAGTTCCAACCCCACTGCCATGGGCAGGGACACCTCCTGCTAGACCAAGTTGCTCAAAGCCTCATCCAGCCTGGTGAATAAGGTTTTCACAACAACTTCTCTTGGCAACCCATCCCAGTGTCTCAGTACCCTCATAGTAAAGAACTTCTTCCTAATGTCTAACCTAAATCTACCCTTCTTTAGTTTAAAACCATTGCCCCTTTTCCCATCATTATAAAATGCACTTATAAAATGTCTCTCTCCAGCTTTCTTGTAGGCTCCCTTCAGGCACTGGAAGACTGCTATGAGGTTTCTCTGGAGAATTCTCCAGGCTGAACAGCCCCAAATCCCTCAGCCTGTCCCCACAGAAGAGTTGTTCCAGCCCTCTGATCATCTTTATGGCCCACCTCTGGAGCTTTTCCAGCAAGATCAATGTCCCTCTTGTGCTGGGAGCTCCAGAGCTGGATGGAGTACTCCAGGTAGCGGTCTCATGGATCCCAGAGAGATCTGCTACAATAAAACAGTCAAACTTCTTGGGGCTGGTTCTACCCACCATATAGTATGACTTGCTTGATTTTCCTCTCTGACATACCTGGTTTAGTTACTGCTTTAATTGCCAGTTCATCGTGGTACTGAGGGCATACATGAAATGCAGACTGAAGCAGAACCAGGCTCTCACACTGTGCTTGATTTGCTTTACGTGCAAATGACCATATTTTCATATGTATAACCTGCAGATTAGCTAACAGAAATGAACAGCTAGACAACCTCCTCTTACTCCCTACTGTCTTAGCAATGGCTGCAGGACACAAGGCTATCATATTCTGAAGGAACTGTTTACTCAGTAGTATCTTTCATGTGCTAAACACCTTGCTTGTGATCAGCAGTGCCTAATTTTCTTGGCATTTTTTTTTAATGTATCCAACACAGACTGTATCCTCTGTGCACTTAGATAAGGGATTGTGAGTTTGAAACGTCATAAGTGTGAAAATGTGGGATCTCTTGTAGTGTTTTACATGCCAAAACATAAGGGATAAATAGAGGTTTGCTAAGGAAACGTCTGCTTATTTACTCCATTGAGCAATGAGAGGTTTGGGAAAAGAGAAGAAAACCTCTTGGGGTCTGAGGGGAGCACAGACAGCACTGGGGAAGGGGTGAGGGTTGGTGGAGTGAATTATCAATGCTCATCTCCTGCAGGCACAGGAAATGGAGCATGTGGGATACGCTCACCTGATCCTAACATACATTCTCCGCTTAACGCTTAAGAAGAGAAAAATCAGACAAGAAACAGAACAACAAAAGTCAGTGATGGAAAGTGACCACGAAGCAATGATGACTTTTCTGCAGTTTGCCTGGTTATTCCACTGTGCCATTACATTATCATCAGGTGAGCAGTGTGTGTGTGTACAGATACAGCTATGTATTCGTGTGGTCACTACCTGCTTGTATAAATACATGTGTGTATGCATTAAGCTAGAATACAATTATTGTATGACAAATGTTGGTCTTAACCTGCTTGGCAATTGTGACTGAAGACTGGGAATTCAATGTGCAAAAAAGCTGAAGGACTTAGAAGAGAGGAGATGAAATAGAAGTGAAAATATGAGTGCTTACAACTAAGCACAAGCAAATCTCTATCTTAAGTAGCTCTGTTAGACTCTTCTGTTTAGACAAGACACTGAGTACACACAGTATCAGCTACCAGGCAAATGACCTCCTCTGTCACTCATTCTTGTCCATGGGTCAAGCCACCACTACCTTTTCAAACTACAAAATATCTGCAACCCTATCTGCTCTAGATTTACACTTAAAATGAAAGGCAATGTTATGAAATAAAAGGACTACTGCTGTCATCATCCCACCTGCAACACAGCGCTACCTAGAGCTTTCAGAGCAAGATCAATGGCATGACTTCACATGCTCTGCAGCTTCAAGAGATGCCATCATCTTTTTCACCCTGCTCATTCTTAGATCACTTACTTAATTTTCCCAAAACTCAGCATTCAGCTTTCTGGAACACTTCTAAAGCACATAGGTAATTATTCCACAGCCTCTCTGCCCCCTTATGCTCTCTCACCAAGGAAAACAGCCCCAGCTCTCTTGACACCTTGTTCAGAGCACTGTTTTATTCAGGTCTCTTCCTTTCCTTCCAAACAGTACAAAACCATTAAATGTAACTTTGTCCCATGGCTATCAGTGTTCATTTCTTCTATGGATTTGCATGTTCTGCCTGCTCCTGCGGTATCCATCTCCCATTTAGTCTGGGTTTTTGGTGTTGGTTTTTTTTTGGGGGGGGGGTTGTTTTGTTTTGGTAGCATCTAACTTTACAGTAGCCTACTTGTGTCACACTGACAAATGAGATCAAGCTGTGCTTTTTTGCCTGTGCATATAAAAAACCCTAACCTGGTTTTTATGTTGTTTGTGTTTCTCATACCACAAATAATGTGAATTTGCAACATATTGCATCTAAGCTATTTCAGCGTTGCTATTTCCACAACCTCTTAAACCCAGACCAACAAACACATAGAGCAGTTGAGTCTTTGACACCAGATTAAAATTCATTTTATAATGAAATGTGGAACAAAGTAGTAAAAACTATTTAGCATGGAAAAATGGCAGCATCTATTTGCCTCAGAACAGTATTAAAAGATGATGAAATCTATTCCAGAGTAAAACAATTCTCCCCTAAAAAGTAATTCTGTAAGACAGTTTATAATATAAAGAATGATGTGCTAAAATGGAGCTGCTCAGCCTGGATTTGGAGGTACTTCCAAATACAGGCAATTGCTCCCACTGTAAAACAATAGTCAAAAAATACATTGCAATAGGGCTTCTCTTACTTACCAGGCAGAAGTACTCTGAAAAGACATCAGGGGTGGGCTTAAAGCATCTCCTTTTAAAGTGTGTACTGTCTGGGATGTTTGAGGCTGTGGCTGAGTTTGAGGCTGTGTCTCTGGCTGAGGCTGTGTCTGGCTTGGATCCTGAGGAGGGTTAATCCATCGACTCTGTCCCTGTGTCATCCACTTTCCCTGGATTCCCCAGCGTGCCAGGTAAAACTTGCAAATATCATAGTTCATTGAAGAGTAATATAAAAGGTCCAGTACCAGCAAGATCACCACAAAAAAGCCATAGATCCACACTCCTAGCAGTGCACTGTAGTTGCTGTGAGACAGAAAGGTGAAAGAAAAGTTACCTCATACATCACTAACGTTCGTTGTTGGTTTATCATGGCCCCTTCTTTCATTAAGTACAAGCAGATAAAACCAAAGACGTTGCTCCAATGCATGTGGCCTTATAAATCATTTAGGATTTCCTTGTGAACAGTGCTACATCCATGATGTGGGAGGTGTTTAAAAACTGAAGCCCCCCCACCCCCCTTAAAAACATTTGTATTTCTCCCTCTCATCTGTGTATTTTTATCAGCATGTACACTTGGGGTGCAATTGGCTTCAATGCCTTAAAGTGAGACCGCTGATGTACACGTGGTTGGTAGCCTGTGTGTCTTGCTCTGCATATTCTCACTCCCAGACAGTCACCCCACTGAAAGTGGCAGGGCATTTATGAGAGTGAGGGTTAGCCACGTGAAAATATGCTGTAACAATGGAGACAGAGCAGTGTCTGTACTATTGAAAGTTCTCACTGCTGACATGCAAGACAAAGCAGGTCTTCAGGGCTGTTAAATGTGCTTAGATTTGCCCTGAATTTAATAATTAATTACTGCTGGATATAGAGCATACTAGCAGAAGAACAGGCTTTCAAGGGCAACTGCTAAAGATCCCTTAGTTTGCTGGTAATAAATGTAGGAAGGAGGAGCCTTGACAAGATCACATTAGACAACACGTCCTACACCTAGACGTGTGTGTCGGTGTAATTACTACGTGTGTATGTAGGCAAAGGCCATGAAAATGATCAGCTGCTGACACAGTGCATGGAGCTGTAAAGTTATGACAGGTGACTAAAGACATTAAAAAGAAAGGATGGGGTGGAGGGAGAAGGGTGGAAGGGAGGAAAAAGTGTAAGAGGTCAAGAATGTGGAGTTCAGCAAGGGGAAGAACTAAAGCCCCGCTGGAAAGGCAGTATTAAAAGCACAACGACTGTCAGGTGTAAATGCAGTGTGGACTGGAAACGGTGAGTGGGGAGGGTGAGGCCAGAACAGAGAAGGAAATGAGATTGTCAGGTATAGAAAGAAGGCTAATCTAGCTGTATGTGCTAATGTGGAGCTGTGTATCAGAGACTGCAAAAACAAGGGCAAGCAGAAGGGATACCAGAAAAAAAATTCAGTAAGGAGACAGTGTTGGAGAAAAAAAATGTAATAAATAGGTGAGCAACTCACTTCTGCATAGACCTAAACTCACAGGAGCTACACAACATGAGTAACTCAACCATGCTCTCGCCTACAGATATTCAGACCAACTTTGAGGGAACTGTATTTTATCAGAACATTGATCAAAATCGAAGTGCTGAGGGAATAAAAAAGGTTGAGAAGAAACACAGATGCAAGCTAGAAAGATATTTTTAAACCATGGTCCAAGCCTTTTTGAGTCTAATACATTTCACGTCTCTGCTTTTAACTTTCACTTCCCTTTAAACTTCTGTATGACTCTTTGATTTTATACTTCAATAATCAGAATTTGAAATTGGGTGAAAGAGAAATCACTATTTTAATGTCTGTGTTGCTGGCTGTCATCACTTAAGAAGGCTGATTCTCCTCTTCAGGGGATTGGTTTTCCGCCACACAGGTACCACAGTATCACCAAGCTTGGAAGAGACCTCAAAGATCATCAAGTCCAACCTGGACTCCTAAAGTCCTCAGATTAAATTAGATTCCATAGCAAATAACAAGGGGCAGGTCAGAGCTAGAGCTGTTAATGGGTCTCTTCCTGTGGAACTTTAGGATTAGAGCAGGTTAAAAAGCCACCCTGTGAGTACATTTCCAAAAGCACTGGAGGCAGACAAAATATACTGCTTCTGAAAACCATTAACTTAAGAGCCTTTGCTTCTACTCAGTGCCTACACATGCACATCCAACTTCACACAACAGTGGGCAGACTTCTGTAATGCAGTAAATTCTTTGTGGTGCAGGCACTTGAAAATATACCAGGATCTAGTTAATGCAGGCTTCTCAGCAATGCTACTCTTGACCCTTAGTAGATTTATTTCTATTAGGGTAAATAGTTCTATTTTCTGCTAATGTAAATAAAAGGGAAGTGAAGCCTGGAGAATTGAGGAAGAGCTCCACTCTAACCAGTGCTGTTCTTCATCACTGACCCCAGCAGGATCCATTTTACAAATAGGTGAGGGGGGTTGGTGTGTAGTAAGAAGGGAAGCATTAGAATACAAGCTATTTCTGTTCTGGCAGCGCGGAGAGAGGCAGGAACGTTTGCTGTCTGTGACTCAAACTCGCATTTTAGGCATCTGGTTTCACCCAAAATGTTCAGAATTTTGGGCTAGTGAACACTGCAGCTAATTTAAGTTTTCCAGTTTAAAACAACCATTTATTAATCCTCCCATATGTTAGTTATCCATCTGCTCCTTCTGAATAACATCTGTTTCTCACAAATACAAACCTGAAAGCCTGCTATCTTTTAATTGACAGTGAGACAACAGCACTATCAAAAGGGGCTTGTAAAAAGAATCACAAGCAAGATTAGCAAGTTTACTACACTGAGGGAAATTCCATACTTGGATGTTTCTCCCCCTACTAAGATAGTAGAAAAGATTGGTTTTGCTGATGGCTACTAATTACAGCAAAAATGAAAATGTCCCTAAAAATTAAGATGCCTTAATTGGAAGATGAAAAAGCAAACACAAGATTTAATCACAGAAGTTTCATCTCGCAGTCTGATTTTCCTGTTTCCATTTAGATCAAAACCAAACTGTGAACAGATTCCAGATATACCAAGACTGAAATGATAAGGGGGTTGTTCCCTCATAGGGAGAGTCATGTACAGTAAATTATTTTGGTGTGGTGCCATCTCCTCTCTCTTTCCCTAGTCAGTGCTCCTGCCCCTCCAAATCAGTTATTTTGGAGGCTTCAGTTTAGGTTCAACACAAGCTTTAGCAATCTAGCAGTGAAGATGACTTCTAAAGACGTTGCTCAGTCCTCTGCTGCTGCTGGCACACAAATACAAAAGCTAAAGCTCTAGAAACAGTTGTGAGACAGCACCCTTTTAGCTTCTCTGTGAAACAGGGTAATTCATGGACCTATCAGAAACACTTAGCAGCTCATTCTTTTAAGACCATTCTTCATCTTTCATAGATGACACAGCTTCGATATAAGCCCACTCTTGTAAACTGCAAGATTTGCTCTGACTTCAGGGAGCCTGGAATTGAACTCTCTGAGAACAATAAATACTTTTTACCCTCCAGCTCCTCCTATTCCATCCACAGAGTCCTGCTTAAGAGTTCTCTAACATTCCACACACACAAATGAAAAGACAGGTTCTTCTCTCATTGTTCTTACCCACGTGAGTCACTACATTTTGGAGGGAGGTGACCAGCAGGTTAAAACCAGGCTGTACTTTTTAGGAGAACTTTTTTTTGGGTTTATGTGCAGCACATGAACAGAAATTAATTAATTTGGTAATTCAGGCTTGAAAAAAGGCCAACAGAAATTGTGAGAGGGCAGGCAAACAGAGAATGCAGAGGGCTGAGATATCCCAGGGCATATCAGATTGTACCTGTCTGCTTTGGCCAATGGCTGATTGTCCTGTCCATTTCAGGTTGCTGGTGAAAGGAAGAGGAGCCTTGCCTTAGGAAGCTCTGGCCATGGCTATGTGGAGTAGATGCCAAGATACTGGCTTTCTACTTGGCTGAACTACAAATGGCCACTAACATCCCAAACCCTGGGGTGAAGCTGCCTGGTAGGCAGATGCAGCTGCTCAGCAGTTTCAGTGCAAGGCTTACAGAACAGTAAGGGAAGAAGTAAAGAAAACTTGCTCAATGGAAGACAAAGAACTGGGAAAGTGGCAACAGTGATTCTAATCCATCCTTGAGAGCAACTGTATCATTCTGTCTCTGTCTGGGACTATCACAGAACAGTTAAGTGTTGGAAGGGACCTCTGGAGAGCATCTAGTCGACTCCCTTGCAAATGTGAGTACCTCTGGATCAGATTGCACTGGAATGCATCCAGGGGGTTTTGAAAGTCTCCAGAGAAGGAGACTCCATCATCTCACTGGGAAGCATGGTCCAGTGCTCCATCACCCTCAAAGTAAAGTTTTCCCTTCTGTCTAAGAAAAAGCTCCTGTGTTCTAGTTCCCCTGCACTGAGATTTCTGAGAGTCCCTCTTCTCAGGTAGGCCTCTGATTGCTGCAGGGGCAGACCAGCCATCACAGTAAACAGAGGGAGCACATCCTGCTTTTACCACAAGGCATATTGTCTGGGAGTGCAGATTGCATGGGAGCACTGGGACATACCATGGTGTATATTCCATGGGGTTGGGTGGAGGCATATGTAGCAGAGTAGGTTAACCCAAGGGTGCTATCAGTTTCTAGATTGTCCAGACTGCACAAAAGCTGGAGAACATGGATGGCCTTTAACGGGCATGTTTCACTTGAAATGTCTCCTAGTGTTCTGTGATATGTTCTTGAGATGTTCTACAAGGCCAAGGTATGCAAATGCTACCTCAAGGGCATAGCTGCACATACACTAACAAGACAGTATAGATCCACATGACTTAAAGGTATCTTACATAGAGACTATTTCTGTCTGTCATATACAGTACACAGAATTCTTTATCGCAGGGGATATGATCACTTGAACATATGTAGAGTTACAGTATGCAAGTTCTACACCTGTGCAAGCTTTAAACTTCTCCAGGCAGAGCTGCACGAGGAGTGCTTGCTAAGGAAGATGACAGCTTGCTGACTTCATGCTTCTGGACACAGCTCTACACTCTGCAGTTAAGAGCTGACATCAGTATTCAAACGCCATGGTCTCCTACAGCCTTACTTCCACAGGAATGAACAACTCACTAATGACTTTTGCACTGCAGAAGAAAACACTGAAACCCCTGATGTGAACAAAAACCAAAATACTGCAACTCCAGTTGTCTTAAAGCTGCCTCTGCTGCCCTGGAGGGGCTGAATAGCAGAATGAAATGGCAGAGGAAAACACATAGATCAAAAATTCAACCTTGGGAGTTTGCATCGGATGACAGTTGCCCTCTGCACCAAAATTAGTGTGCCCAGAACGTCAAATACTAAAGAGGAGACAGAGGCTAAGTAAGTAGGTAATCTGTAACAGAGACCTAGTTGCTACTTAGTGGTTCTTTAGAAAAAAACAAGTTGCTGACTTCTATCTTGGAGGATAAGCCCCAGAGGTACACGGAAGTGTCCCAGGTAACAGCCAAGAAGACCACACAATGTCAGCATACAAGCTAACACGTTCTGTTCCCCAAGGTCAGTGACTACAGAAGGTTCATATTCAGAGCATCAGAGATTACAAAAGTAGTGCATTTATGCTGACATGGAAAATGCCAACTCACTCCCTCTCTCTTCTACTGAAAGCTTTGGGGTTTGTACTCCTGATATACATTTAAACACAGTTTGGATCAGATTGGGGTCAAGGGAGAGACTTTTGTAACCTTCATATGTAACCTTAAACTTGTCACATTGACATGCAACTTTTCCACACACCCTCCTCTAGCAGTGTTTATAGCCCATGTCAAAGCAGAGAACGAGACACTAAAATAGCCTTTCTTTTAGGAGTTCTGTACCAGAACTAAGCACCTTTTAGTCATGTTTTTCTGTATGTGCAATTATTCTAATTGCTTCCATCATTAAGTAACACCTCAGATGATGTTATTAGACCAGGAACAGTTTGGTGAAGAGCACTTTAAAACTCGTATACTTACTTATGCATATATCCATCTGTGTTCCCTGTTAAGTTCATCTGCATAACAGTCTGAAATTCTGTCTCATTGCAGCAGTATTTAAACACTGTGTTGTTATGGTGACAGCAAAAGATGTAAGATTTATTGTCAGAAAGACGAGGGCAATGAAAACCAAAGTGGTAGCGACCTTTGTAGTCTGTATATGGCTCACAGACTCGAAAATGCGCGGACAACACTGCAAAACAAAGAACAATATTGGCTTGGTGAGTCACTTGTATGCTATGAACTATCGTTTTTCATTGGTTAAGCTGAAACAATCTTTGCTCCATTTCTGAAAAGCAGTAATCTAGCAGGACTTTCATCATCATCACGTTTAGAGCTGGAAGACTACAGCATTTCGCCTCTTGTTGTAGTTTGGCTTTGACATTGTTACCATGTTTCTGATTATTATTAGTAGTAGTATTTCTTTTAAGGGAATAGAATAAACCAATGAAATTAGAATAAACTAGAATAAACCAAACCAGGTTGGAAGAGACCTTCAAGATCATCGTGTCCAACCCATCAACCAATCCAACCCACCCAAACAGCTAACCCATGGCACCAAGCACCCCATCAAGTCTCCTTCTGAACACCTTCAATGACGGTGACTCCACCACCTCCCCGGGCAACCCATTCCATAGCGCAATCACTCTTTCTGTATAGAACTTCTTCCTAACATCCAACCTGAACCTCCCCTGGCGCAGCCTGAGACTGTGTCCTCTTGTTCTGGTACTGGGTGCCTGGGAGAAGAGACCATCATCCGCCTGTCTACAACCTCCCTTCAGGTAGTTGTAGAGAGTGATAAGGTCACCCCTGAGTCTCCTCTTCTCCAGGCTAAGCAACCCCAGCTCCCTCAGCCTCTCCTCACAGGGCTGTGTTCCAAACCCCTCACCAATTTTGTTGCTGGGACACTCTGGCTGAATGTTTTGGAATATTAACAAAAACAATCAGATATTCTACAAGGAATTTCATTGGTAGATTGGTAGAATGCAGCTTCAAGTTTTGAGTTCAGTTGGAACTTTCCTCAGTTTGCTCCTTTCCTTCTCCCTTTCTAGCTCGTCTGCTTCTGGGCTCCCTGCCAGAGTGACCCTGAACAGATAAGCATGAGGCCTACTAATACTCTGCTTTATTAATGACTGCTCTTTTTCTCTCTTTCTAACTCTCTTTGAGGAAAAGGGGGAGAGAAGAGGGTGCAGGGGGGGAACCCTCCTCCGGAGGAGGGAATTTCGTTCCTGTATTCTTGGTTGTGTTTTTACTTTGCTGTATATTTCTGCCCATAAATTGTAAATACTGTATATTTTGTGTACATATCTTGCATTTTCCACATTGCTTGTAAAATAGAGGCTAGCTGTGGTTTTTCTTCCTTTTTGTGGGGGAGAGATAGCTTAGACCTTCTCTCCAAACCACCACAGAGGACTCCATGAAACCAAAATCTCTAGGTAAAAACTGCACTGAAAGGTTGATGGCATGTGACTTACAGCCAGTGTTCCTGACAGAAAGCGTTTTCTCCACCCTAGAGGTCATTCTTTGCCAAGGATTAGTCTGCCAGAAGTAGCAATTCCAGTACAGTGGTAACACACCTGAACAGCTTGGAATTTGTCAATAGATAGAACTAACAGCAATACAGCTGCTCCTGGGGGTCCTTACACTTCCCCTTTATGAAATCCTCATGTAAGGTGCTTATTACATTTCTAAGAGCATTTTGTTTTACATCACAATGATTTCACCTGCACTTTTCTTGGATGAAAAAAAAGCAAGAAGACAGTACAAAACAAAAATGTTCTCTGTATATCCATATATATCCTTCAAATGCAGGCTTGAGGCTGCTTGCGGTGTGGTGACAGGCACACTGTGGTTCTACTGACATGGTAATACTATGGGCAGACAAGTTCTCTGCCCATGCTTGAAGCCTACTAGTTGCAAACAGCTCTGAACTGGAAGCTGTGCAATCCTTTTAAGCTTCCCTGAGCTAATCAATCACTCAGAGGAACAGGGTATTGATCCCCTCCTGCAGGGTCATAAGCAACCACATGTGTTTTCCTGGTTGATATGGAAAGTCTTATAGGAGGCAATACTTGGTTCCAAACACTGCCAACATCTGAAGTGATTTATGTTTCACATTATAGCCAAGCCTTGTGGCTTACATGTACCATACAGATCCCCCAAAGAGGAAGCAAAATGTAGAACTCAAGAGTCTGAATACTCTTAGCAGTGAAATTGTACAACCACAGAGCACCAGGGGTTGGAAGGGACCTCCAGGGATTATGGAGTCCAACTGCCTGCAAAGCAAGGCTGCTGAGCGCCAGTCTCACGGGAACACATTCAGACAGGTGTTTAAGAGCTCCAGAGAAGGAGATCTGATCAGAGGAGAGAGAGGCAGAGGGATGCTGTGCAGAGCTGCAAAGGTTACACACTTTAGAAAAACATAACCACTTTAGGCTGACAGAATTAACCCCTGTAACTTGGTACATGAGTTTTTTATCAGTTTATCAGTACAAGAGGTTATAGGCTTGCATGGATTCAGCTTAACCATATTGTATTTCTCTGCACATACTCCCTGTTGATCTATAATTTCGTCTGTGCACCTTACCCCCTAATCCTCATTTCTTTCCATGTTGCTCAGGAAAGTCCATACCTAATACTTTTGTTTCTCAGTTTCATAAGATACATGAATGTTGGGAATCTCTCACTCTCTGTCGGTGTAGTCACACTTAAGGATGGTGACAGAGGGGATTACTTCCTTATTTATGTGTATAAAGGGACCCTAGAACAAAATACAGAGTATTAACTGAAGAGAAGATCAGTTTCCTTATACTGTTACACATGTCCCTGTCAGCATTACTTTAGCAAAAATCTTGTTGCAGATTCATTCAGTCAGAGTCTGAAAGTGCTAGAAGAATGCTTTTGAAAGGCACACAGAGACTGAGAAAACTAATTACAGCTCTGTTCCTGCCCTGCCTGGGAAAATCCTGCATTCCAAACCTGAGGAATGTTATAAGCAGTAAAGAGTTTTGCTTTCTGTAGACTTAGGGTTTCAAAAGATACTGTCACTCTTGCAACAAAGCTGCAGGTTCCCATTCTGCTGTCAAACCTACAAAGTATCCAATTACACAAACATGTAGTTGAACAAGTGCTTATTGGTTATCTGGAAGAGGGGATCGAGTCCCCCATTAGTAAATTTGCAGATGACACCAAGTTGGGAGCAGATGTTGATCTGTTAGAGGACAGAAGGGCTCTCCAGTGGGACCTTGACAGGCTGGACAGATGGGCAGAGTCCAACATGATGGCATTTAATAAGTCCAAATGCCAGGTGCTGCACTTTGATCACAACGCCATGCAGTGCTACAGGCTGGGGACAGAGTGGTTGGAGAGCAGCCAGGTGGAAGGGGACCTGGGGGTAGTGGTTGATAGTAGGTTGAACATGAGACAGCAGTGTGCTCAGGTGGCTAAGAATGCCAATGGCCTCCTGGACTGTATCAGGAATGGTGTGCCCAGCAGGAGCAGGGAATTCATTGCACCCCTGTACTCAGCACTGGTTAGGCCACACCTTGAATACTGAGTCCAGTTCTGGGCCCCTCAGTTCTTAAAGGACATCGAGACATTTGAATGTGTCCAGAGAAGGGCACAAGGCTGGGGAGAGGCCTTGAGCACAGCCCTATGAGGAGAGGCTGAGGGAGCTGGGGTTGTTTAGCCTGGAGAAGAGGAGGCTCAGGGGAGACCTTATTGCCCTCTACAACTAACTCAAAGGAAGTTGTAGCCAGGAAGGGGTTGGTCTCTTCTCCCAGGCAACCATCACCAGAACAAGAGGACACAGTCTCAAGCTGGTCCAGGGGAGGTTTAGACTTGAAGGGAGAAAGTTCTTCACTGAGAGAGTTGTTAACCATTGGAATGTGCTGCCCAGGGAGGCAGTGGAGTCTCTGTCCCTGGAGGTGCTCAGAAAGGGATTGGACGTGGCAGTTGGTGCCATGGTTTAGTTGTCAGGAGGTGTTAGGTATTAGGTAATAGGTTGGACTTGATGATCTCTGAGGCCTTCTCCAACCTTGTTGATTCTATGATTTCCCTGCACCCTGCTTCCTCCCCTCCCCTCAGTAAACAGCAATAATGAAAGCCTTCCAGGATTGATTAAGCTTTGAAAAAAACCCTCAATGATTGTGGCTGGAATTAACTTCTAGAGTCACCTGATCCAACTCTTTTCCTCTGTCAGGGCCACTTAGAGCTTGTTGCCCAGAAACCTGTCCAAATGGCTGTTGAATGTCTCCAACGTGGGAGACTTTACAGCCTCTCCAGGCAACCTGTGGCAGTGCTCAGTCCCCCTCACAATGCAATAAAGCCTTTCTTCATCCTCAGAGGGAACAGTCTCCATTTTAGTTTGTGACCACTGCCTCTGGTCCTGTTGCTGGGCACCACAATCTTCTTTACACCCCCCCCTTCAGGTATTTATATCCATTGATAAGACCTCCCTGAGCCTATTGTCTTGAGACTGAACAGTCCCAGCTCCCTCAGCCTCGGCTCACATGAGAGCTGCTCCAGTTGCACTCATTATTCAGCAGCTCTTTGCTGAGCTCCCTCTGGCAGCTCCATCCCTCTCTTGTAAGGGGAAGCTCAGAAATGGGCACAGTACTCCAGATGTGGCCTCACCAGTGCCGAGTAGAGGGGAAGGATCAACCTCCTTCCTGGAGCACTGCCAGGACTCCTACCAACAGAGCCACAAAGAACTTCCCAGCCAGCTGGCTCACAGTGTACCAAAGAATCAGAGAATGGTAGGGGTTGGAAGAGACCTCTGAAGATCATCTAATCCAATCTCCCTGCTAGAGCAGGATCACTCAGAATAAATCACACAAGAACACTTCCAGGCAGGTTTGGAATGCCTTCCAGAGATGGAGACTCCACAACCTCTCTAGAGAGCCTGTTTCAGTGCTCTGCCACCCTCAAAGGGGAGAATTTTTCCCTTGTGTTTATGTGGAAGCTCCTGTGTTCCAGTTTGAATCCATTGGCCCTTGTCCTGTCGAGGGACAGGGCTGCTAGAGCCTGGAGCCCAGAACCATGTCTGGATAACAGCACAGCTCTATGGCCTATCAGCCACTCCTCCCAGTTTTACACCAACAGGAAGCTTGCCAAGGTTGTGCTCTGCCCAATCACAACTTTAGTTTTAGCTATATATAAATTTATTTATTCTTTGAAAAAATTAAATCAAGAAAATAATGGAAGAGACATTTGGCATGGGAGAAATTAACTAACTCAACAGAACTTCTCATTTGATTTCCAGTAAGAACAGGAGCAGGATTCATTTACTAAAACAGAGTTTTCCAGTGCCAGCTGAGATCTCCCTAGGCTGTTCTGTCTTCTCTTCAGCATTCAGTGGAGGAGATACAGTTCTCTTACAGGTCCAGTACACACATGGATGGTCTTGGACAAGTCAAAAGATAGTAGATGCACACAGGCAGGCACTTACAGAAGCCTCTAAATGCTCCATAACTGTTTCATATCAGCTAGCAAGGGTGAATTACATGCATTACAGTGTGTGTACTTCCATTAGTCCTTAATTTCTTCTGGCTAAGATTGCCCTAGGCTGGTGTCTGGTCTCTAGCTTGCAGTTGAGGGGACACAGGTCTCTTAGAGGTCCAGTACACACATGGACAATCTTTGGCAAGTCAAATGGCATTAGATGCACATGGGCAGGCACTTACAGAGGTCTTCAAGTGTTTTGTAAATGTTTGATACCAGCCTGCAAGCGTGCATTACGTGCATTACAGTGTGTGTGATTCCAGTCTCACAGTATCACCAAGGTTGGAAGAGACCTCGAGGATCATCAAGTCCAACCTGTCACCACAGACCTCATGACTAGACCATGGCACCAAGTGCCACATCCAATCCCCTCTTAAACACCTCCAGGGATGGGGACTCCACCACCTCCCTGGGCAGCACATTCCAATGACCAATGACTCTCTCAGTGAAGAACTTTCTCCTCATCTTGAGTCTAAACCTCCCCTGGTGTAGCTTGAGACTGTGTCCTCTTGTTCTGGTGCTGGTTACTCGAGAGAAGAGACCAACCTCTTCCTGGCTACAACCACCTTTCAGGTAGTTGTAGAGGGCAATGAGGTCTCCCCTGAGCCTCCTCTTCTCCAGGCTAATCAACCCCAGCTCCCTCAGCCTCTCCTCACAGGGCTGTGCTCAAGGCCTCTCCCCAGCCTTGTTGCCCTTCTCTGGACACCTTCAAGTGTCTCAATGTCCTTCTTAAACTGTGGGGCTCAGAACTGGACACAGTTCCACTACTCACCATTACTAGGGCAGAAGGTAAGTCTATGCTCAATGTCAACAAACAGAAGGTAAATCTTGATTGTTGGACACAAGTGAAGGGGTAGTCATCAGAGTGTAGCACTGCACTTCCACTAGTGGTCTTTATCCATGGTATTTTTATTGGCAACAGCCAGTACAAGAGCACCCATCTAATCCTTCCATGAGAAATGGCCAGCTTCAGAGGCTTCAAAAGCAGATACATATAAGCTATGATGAAAAACCCAAACCCAAACCTGTGCAATAAACTCCCTACCAAGAAAAATGCCTTTTCCTTCTTCTTTGGGGATCGCTTTAGTCCCAAGCACTTGTGCTGGGGATTTCTTTCTCCCCAGCTGCAGCTCAAGGGTAACTTTCACTGAAGCTACACATTTCTCATCAGAATGAGATGGCTTATCATATGAATTACTTCAGTTGCAGCTGTAGGAAAATATAACTGATCTGATCAGCTTGACAGCTCTCGCTTTTAGCCATCTTGGCATTTCTTCTTCACTGAAATATCTGCACTTTGATCACATCAACAGCTCCTAGGAAACAAAATTTTTCCTTTCTGATACCTGCAAAGCCTTGGAGTGCAACATAAATTACATTTATTGTGCATTACCCACAGAGCCATCTTTCTTTATTTCACAATGCAGGTATCACACCTTTCCTGGCTAAAGATGTATTAGCTTATTTTTCCTTTTAAAAGTGACATTGTTACAACAACTTAAAAGCTAGTCATTTTTGAAGCCTCCAGCAGAGAGGGTGGGTTCAAGTTTAGGGTGTTTCAAGGGAAGATGCACCAGCAAGATCAGCCACTTCTTGGAGGGCTACATTCACTCTGCATCCAGTTCAACTCCCTCTGCAGTCAGCAGGGACATCCTCAACTAGATCAAGTTGCCCAGAGCCCTGTCCAGCCTCAGCTTGAATATCTCCAGGGATGGAGCTCCAACCATCTCCCCAGGCAACCTGTTCCAGCGTTCTACCACCCTCATGGTGCAGAACTTGTTCCTGACATCCAATCTAAATCTACTCTTCTCTAGTTTGAAGCCACTGCCCCTTGTCCTGTCACTACAAGCCTTTGGAAGCAACCTCTCTCCATCCTTCCTGTAGGCTCCCTTCAGGCACCGGAGATGGTGCTTCTCCCTTTTCTACCCTTTATTCTATTGCTAGAACAAGCTTTGCAAGTAACAGGATAGCAAAAACCGTCAGGTTTTGTGTTATTACTGCAGCTTAGCTTGGGTATTCACCTTGGGTATTGCACCTGTGTTAAGCCACCACAGGTGAGCAGCAGCTCTGCAAGGCTACACCTGTCTTGTACATACATTTACTGCACATTAAAAGAATTACATGTAGCTCTTTCTGTTTCTTAAGCTGTCTACACTTTCTACACGTCTGAAATTATTCAGTGCTCCCAGAGAGATATTACCTTGTGAGAATGCTCCAAAGGGCTACAGGACCTTAAGCTTAGCTTGCTCCTGCAAACCACTGCAAAGTGGTTTACTGAACAGCACACCTGAAAGTGTCCCCCCTGATCCTTAGAGAGCTCCTTTGCTCATTTTCAAAGGAAAACAAACCACAAACTTCTATGGAGATGGAAGCTGGGGGAAGAACAGATGACTACAGAGTGAAGACACCATCAGGTCAGAGGAGGAGTGATGTCTGTAATAGAATGTAAGCAAATCCTTAAATAGCCAAATGTGTGCCAGTGATTAAAATAAATGCACAAGTAAGTGCACACCATGATGATTTAATTACAGGATGAATTTCGTAGTCAGTGTGAGGTGGGTTAACCCTGCTTGGCAGCTAAGCACCACATAGCTGCTTGCTCACTCCCCCACCCAGTGGGATGGGTGACAGAAACAGAAGGTCAAAGAGAGAAAATTCAGGAGTTGAGATAAATGCCTCTTAATAAATAAGAAAAAAACCACCCCAAACAAAGAGGCCAACCCACAGGTGATGGTAGAGCAGTCACTCACTACTCTCAGTGATGCCCAGCTGGTCTCCAAGCAATTTTTGGATAAGCTCCCACCTCAGTTTTATTGCTGAGCATGCTGTTGTGTGGAACACAGAATGTCCCTTTGGCCAGTTTGGGTCTGCTGCTCCAGCTCTGTCCCCTGCCAGACTTTTGCCTACTTCAGCCTCCTTGCTTGCATGCACAATGAGAAACAGAAGTGGCCTTGACACTAAGGGCTGTTCAGCTTACCCTAAGATTTATCTGCCTTAAAAAGTAAAGGTTCAGTGTACAGAATCATAGCATGGTAGGGCTTGGAAGACACCTCTGGAGATCACCTAGTCCAACCTCCCTTGTTGAGCAGGTTGCCACAGGAATGTATGCAAGTGGGTTCTCAAAGTCTCCAGAGAAGAGCTCCACAGCCTCTCTGTGCACCCTGATCCAATGCTCTGTCACCCTCAAAGTAAAGAGGCTTCTCCTTAGGTTTGAGTGTGTTCCAGTCTGTGCCCACCAATGAAAAGATCACAGCCCCATCCCCCTGATCTTCATTTATTAGACATCAATATTGGTAAGTATTGGTTATCAGTCTTCCATTTTCCAGGCTAAAGAGCCCTAAAATCCCTCAGCCTCTCCTCGCGATAGAGATGCTCTGTTCCCCTAATCAATCTTGTGGCCCCCTGTTGTACTCCAGTAGTCCCCCATCTCTCTTGATCTTGCCCAGAACTGGACACAATATTCCAGATGAGGCCTAAGTGGGACAGAGCAGAGGGGCAGAAGAACTTCCCTTGACCTGCTGGTCACCCTCTTCTTAATGAATCCCTGAATGCCCAGTGGTCTTCTTGGCCAAAGGGCACATTATTGGCTCACGGTGAGCTTGTTCACCAGCACTCCAAGGTACATCAAACTGCTCCTCTCCTGTGTGTTCACAGCTAGAGATCTGTGTAATACTAATTAAAGTTTTAATTTAGCTACTAAATCTTTAAAGCTCCAAGGCTTTGAGGTCGGCTGATCTTTAGAAGCCTTCCATCTGGGTCCACAGGAAGATTCACACTCTTTTAGTTAGCACAATGCCAATCATTTGGGAACTTGTGACAGTTTTGCTCTCTGGACATTCATTTCCTGCTTCACAGAAAAGAGAAGCCTGCAACGTGCAAGCAATGCCAAGTTCTGCCTGTTAGTATAAGCCATGCTGTCACCTCTCATCTTGCAAAAGTGTTCTGGTGCAAGAAATGAACACAAGATGTGCACAATGCATCTAAGAGTTAGTGGTCAGAAAGGGCATCCTGCTGGCATGACTGTGCTGTTGGTCCCTTTGTTATGCATTCCTTGTGTGGGTAGCACACCTAGCTGGTGCTCACAAATCTAAACCTGCATGCCACTGTTATCCTGTTAACACAGAAGTAAAGCCAGCCTGAGGTCTTAGTATTTTCAGTCCAATGTAATTCTGTTTTTAAATGGAGCCATAGCCTGCCCAATCTGAACAAAAGCCTTCCCTTTCAGTGTTATTTCTCCCTGTTCTCAGAGCATTCTGCCTGCTTCAACTCCTTCCTAATCAAGGAGCACAAGCTGCCAGACTTCATCCTCATTCTGAAACATGACCTCAGTATCTGACCAAACCTCTGCTCCACTGACACAGTTGCTGCTTCTCTCTTTTTCTGACAGAAGGAAGACAGCACTCTGAGAACAGCTGCTCTGGGAACTTTTGCTTACTCATCCCTATGAGGAGAGACTGAGGGAACTGGGGTTGCTTAGCCTGGAGAAGAGGAGACTCAGGGGAGACCTCATTGCTCTCTACAACTACCTGAAAGGTGGTTGTAGCCAGGAGGGGGTTGGTCTCTTCTCCCAGGCAACCAGCACCAGAACAAGAGGACACAGTCTCAAGCTGTGCCAGGGGAAGTTTAAGCTGGAGGTGAGGAGAAAGTTCTTCACTGAGAGAGTCGTTCGTCATTGGGATGTGCTGCCCAGGGAGGGATGGGCTGCCTGGGGAGGTGGTGGAGTCACCATCCCTGGAGGTGTTCAAGAGGGGATTGGATGTGGCACTTGGTGCCATGGTCTAGTCATGAGGTCTGTGGTGACAGGTTGGACTTGATGAACTTTGAGGCCTCTTCCAACCTTGGTGATTCTGTGATCATCAAGTCCAACCTATCACCCAACACCATCTAATCAACTCAACCACGACCCCAAGTGCATTTGCTGTCATTCAACCTCTTAAACTCCATTTGAAGGCTCAAGCCACCACACCAGTGAAAGTTATGCCCCAAGTTGTTAAGTGCAGCTTTCAACGATGCAGGCAGAAGGCTGTAAATCTGCAGACCTCAAAATGAGCCTTGCCACTAGAGCTTCATTTCAGCTCAGTTTTAAAATGCTGTTGATAGCATTCCAGAGGGAGTACCTTTGTCTTTCTGGCCTGTCATTCTCACTGCAAAAAGCCAGTAATTTTCCTTTTTGGAAGCTGGCCTGTCTTAGACAGAAAACAAAAAGTTACATTCATGCTGGCTGAAAAGTACTGAATTTCCCAGACTCTTATATTTAAAGAGGGTCTACAACATATGTAGTTATTGCTTTGTACTTTTGTAACCAGCAATTCAGAAAAGGATCAAGAGAAATTAAAAGCAGAATAGAATAGAATAGACCAGACCAGACCAGGTTGGAAGAGACCTTCAAGATCATCGTGTCCAACCCATCAACCAATCCAACACCACTTAATCTACTATCCCATGGCACCAAGCACCCCATCAAGTCTCCTCCTGAACACCTCCAGTGATGGTGACTCCACCACCTCCCCAGGCAGCCCATTCCAATGGGCAATCACTATCTCTGTGTAGAACTTCTTCCTAACCTCCAGCCTAAACCTCCCCTGGTGCAGCTCGAGACTGTGTCCTCTTGTTCTGGTGCTGGTTGCCTGGGAGAAGAGACCAACCTCTGCCTATCTACAACCTCCCTTCAGGTAGATGTAGAGAGCAATAAGGTCTCCCCTGAGTCTCCTCTTCTCCAGGCTAAGCAGCCCCAGCTCTCTCAGCCTCTCCTCACAGGACTTATGTTCCAAGCCCCTCACCAACTTTGTTGCCCTTCTCTGGACACATTCCAGCAAGTCAACCTCCTTCCTAAACTGAGGGGCCCAGAACTGGACACAGGACTCAAGGTGTGGCCTAACCAGTGCAGTGTACAGGGGCAGAATGACCTCCCTGCTCCTGCTGGCCACACTGTTCTGATGCAGGCCAGGATGCCACTGAAACCTCGTGCCCACACCACTTTCATCCTGTAAAATGCTTGTGAATTAGGAAGGAACCTAACCCACTCCCACAGATACCAGTAGTAAAATCATCTGAGGAGCAGGATTAAGAGGGCATGAAAGGTTTGTGATGATTTCTAATAAGGCTTGTACTCTAGATGCTAGTAATGGATGTTAGGTAATAAAATACTAGTGGCCAAAGAGCAGCAAGAAGATAAAGCAGAGATAATAACAGATAACAGAAATATGCAAGTAGAAAAAGCAATAAAAATAAAACCATTGTAGTTCAGAGGCAGTAATTCTAAGAGAGAAAAACATAAATCCTAATTGTGGTTTTACATCTGGGTTAAAAGGAGTAAGTGCATACAGGGGCAGGCTGCTACTGCTTGTACACAGAGTGTAAGTGCAGGGTCCCATTCAGCTGGGATGGGTAATTATATAGTCTGGAGGCATGGAATCTCAAGAAGTTTCTAGCAGAAGTCCCCTACAAAGTGTGGTAAAGGTAGGAAAACCTAACAAAAAATCAACAGAAGAGACAAGAAGCTGCTAAAGGTTTGTGATTTTGATCACTGAGGTACGTTCACTGAATAATTGGCTTCACTCATGCACCAGGGAAATGGCTCCCTGAAGTGACTTTAACCTGGCAAGCAACAAGGAAGCCTGTGCCTGTACAAAGAGGGTAACTATGCAAGCTGAGATGCAGTGCCATACAGCCATGGAAGGACTCTACAGAAAAACAGTGATTTAAGAGCAGGCAGAGCCTAGTCTAGTTTACTCAATATTGCTGGTAAAATTACTATGTCCCTTCTAGCTAAATAATGAACTAGCATTAACCTTGGACACCTACAAACAAGCAATGGGACTAGGGGCAACAAAATGCACTTGAACTAATTGAGGAGGATCTAGCATGGAATGTATAGGCCTCACACAGAGTGTAGCACCAGCTCCTACTGGAGCATGATGATATTTTAAGGCAGGGAGGCAAGGAGAGCCCATGGTCATTTTGACACCTGGTGTTGTTTCAGGCCACTTCCTCTCGTTCAAATCTTCTGGGACTAAGAAGTTTTTTAATGGTTCTTTTAAATATTCATTCCTAATCACAGAAACCCTTACCCTCCTAAAAAACACCAACTCCTGAAGCACAAACACAACTGATCATTGCAGCATACAACCAATTCTCAGCCTAACAACTGACAGCTTTCTGCACAAATCCTTTCTGTGTGCTAGTAGCAAACATTTAGGGTAGATCTACTAAGCATCAGGAAAAAAATGTCTCTGGAACCATTTCCTTGTCCTTTAGGTTCAGGAAGGTATTTGTCTACCAAGATGTCACCACACATATTTTATACCTATCTATCAATCATAGAATCAACAAGGTTGGAAAAGACCTCAGAGATCATCAAGTCCAAACTATTACCTATTACCTAACACCTCATGACAACTAAACCATGGCTTCAAATGCCATGTTCAATCCCTTTCTGAGCACCTCCAGGGACAGAGACTCCACCACCTCCCTGGGCAGCACATTCTAAAGGCCAATTACTGCTCCTGTGAAGAACTTTCTCCTCACCTCCAGCCTAAACCTCCCCTGGCGCAGCTTGAGACTGTGTCCTCTTGTTCTGGTGCTGGTTGCCTGGGAGAAGAGACCAACCCCCACCTGGCTACAACCTCCTTTGAGATAGCTGTAGAGAGCAATAAGGTCTCCCCTGAGCCTATATATATCTATAAAACAACAACTTACACTGTACCTAACACGTATACATCTCAAGAGTAGTAGCAGTTCCACGTTCAATCCTTCACATGCTTACATGGTCTTGTGTGCACACAAAACCAGACAATTGGAACCTGAGTGGCTCTGCTTCCAGCAGATGGTTATTTAGCAAACTGCTGGTGTAGAGCTTGCTTGCCCCCCCCCCCCCCCCCCTCCTTTTTTCCCCTCTAGAATGACCTGCCAAGCTAGCACATAAAAACAATAACTTTGTCTCTTTGACATTTTCAGCCTGCTTTACCATGTCAGTATCCCACCACCTATTCATTCTCAAGCTGATTTTTCCCATTGCATGGCAAATTCCACTTTCCAGGTCTTAAATACAAAGAGGCTTTATTTATTTATTACCCAACAACCTGTTTGGCCTTGCTTGTTTTGTAGGAAGCTGGTATTTGCAAGTGATTTTTCCCCTGTGGCACACATTAGTGACAGAGAAATTCAAAACAGAAAAGTTACCTGCTGACAAGAGTAATGAAAGCAGAACCATCAGCACATTCAAGGGCTGTTGACCACAACTTGTCATCATTGGCTTTCATTGGTCCATTACAGAATTACCTGTTTGAGAAGATGCAACATCATGGTTAAGGGTCTGTTTCACCTCACTTTCACTGTTCAAACTTATTGCCTCACAAAGCTCTGGTAAAATGAGCAGAGAGCTCCACACAATAAGACGAACGAGCCAAAACAAATGAACAAACCAAACCCACTCTGGACTCAGAAGTGGAATCAATTCTCCTTTCTCTGTTTTGTTAAAATCCTTTTTTCCTTGTCACCATGAATGTAGACAGCTATTTCCACACTTCTCATTAACCCAGAGCAGAGATGAATCACAGAGGTTTTATTGGATACTCACACCTCCCCTGTAACCTGCGTTCAGCAGAACTGTGCTTGTTTTACTGGCACGAGAATGGGCTCTTGTGTTATGCCTGTAAGGACTTAGAAGGATATAAACAGTACAAAAATGAATGGGCTGCATGGAAAGCCAATCTGGTTTACCCCATTAGAGGGTGCAGTGGTTCAGAAAGAGGGCTGGAAACATGTCCAGAAGTCTCTTTTCGTTAGAATCAGAGCATTGAATGGGATTATTATTTCCTGGTCTCCTAAAGACAGGGGTGAGCCATGATGCAGCCTGGGGAGGAAGCATCAGAAACAGGCTCTGCTCTTTGTCACAGAGCAGTCCCACAACTGATTGAATCCAAATATATGTTATACCCACTCTGATTCAACATCACCAGCTGCACAATCTACAGATCGAGCAGAGACTCTGTCATCATGCAAGGGTTGTCATCACAGGATTTTATGGGTTGGAAGGGACTCCCAGAGATCATTGAGTCCAACCCTGCACCCAGAGCGGGACAATAAATCTAGCACAGGTTGCACAGGAACACATCCAGATGGGTCTTGAAAGTCTCCAGAGAAGGAGACTCCACAATCCTTCCAGGGAGCCTGTTCCAGTGCTCTGTGACCCTCACAGTGAAGAAGTTGCTCCTCATGTTGAGGTGGAACCTCCTGTGTTGTAGTTTATATCCATTGCCCCTTGTCCTATCTCAGGGCGCAACTGAGCAGAGCCTGTCCCCTCCCTCTTGACACCCAGCCCTCAGATACTTGTAAACATTTATTACATCCCCTCTGTTTTCTCTTCTCCAGACTGAAAAGCCTCAGGGCTCTCAGCCTCTCCTCATGGGGCAGGGCTCCAGTCCCTCAGTCATCCTGGTTGCTCTCTGTTGGACTTTCTCAAACAGATCCCTGTCCCTCTTGAACTGGGAAGCCCAAAACTGAATGCAATATTCCAGGTGTGGTCTCACCAGGGCAGAGCAGAGGGAGAGGAGAACCTCCCTTGATCTGCTGGACACATTCCTCTTAAGGCACCCCAGGATTACACCAGCCCTCTTGGACACAAGGGCACATTGCTGACCCATGGATATCTTGTTATCCACCAGGACTCCCAGGGTCCTTCTCCACAGGGCTGCTCTCTAGCAGATCACCTCCCAGCCTGTACTGGTGCAGTTAATTACTCTTTCCCAGATGCAGGATGCTACTTATCCTTGTTGAACCTCATTAGGTTCCTCCCTGCCCAGCTCTCCAGTCTGTCCAGGTCTGTTGAATGGCTGCACAGACTTCAGGCAAATCAGCCAAGCCTCCCAGTTTGATATCATCAGCAAACTTGCTGAGCAGACACTCTCTCTGTCCCCTCATCAGTGTTGAGCAGGACTGGACCCAGCACTGATCTCTGGGGGACTCCACTAGTTACAGCTCTCCAGCTGGACTTGGCACCACTGCCCACCACTCTTCAGACTCTATTTTGTCCCCAGCCATCATCCCCAGTAGAATTGTCTCTACACTATTCAGCTGTCAGTGCTAATGCAGGTTAATGCTGGACGCTGACAGTAAAGAGCAATAATAAACAACTAGTTAGTTTGTACAACAACATCAGGAGCTTGGGTTACAAACTGAAAAGCCTAAGTGGTGATACTGAAAGCTGTTGGGATGAGCTGAAGAGAATAGAATAAAGCAGGTTGGAAGAGACCTTCAAGATCGAGTCCAACCTATCATCCAACCCCACCTAATCAACTAACCCATGGCACCAAGCACCCTGTCAAGTCTCCTCCTGAACACCTCCAGGGATGGTGACTCCACCACCTCCCCAGGCAGCCCATTCCAATGGGCAATCACTCTCTCTGTGTAGAACGTCTTCCTAACATCCAGCTTGAACCTCCCCTGGTGCAGCTTGAGATTGTTTCCTCTTGTTCTGGTGCTGGCTGCCTGGGAGAAGAGACCAGCCCCCACCTGTCTACACCCTCCCTTCAGGCAGTTGTAGAGAGCAGTAAGGTCTCCCCATCAGGTTATTTAACAAAGTTGTTCTCAGGTGTTTATGAAGAGCAACTTGAAAGAAAAAAGAAAGGAAAAATGGCAATTTATGTCAAAAATGAAACCACTTTGGACGGCTCAAGAGCAAGAGGATGCTAAATCCTTATGAAGTGAGTCGTGTATCATGCAATCACTGGGTAGTTTATAACAGGTGTGCACTAAAAGCTACTGGATCAGATTGAAATCCCAAGGCAGTTGCACTTGTACATAACAAAAGGGAAGGAGGTAAAAACCATCACTGTCATGAATATCTCAACTTTCAGCAGCAGATGGAGGACAGGAGACTAGAACAGTGCTGTCTACAAAGTGACAAAGAGACAAAAGTTTTCTCACTAGAAAAAATCCCATGTCTGGCACTAGCAGAGCTTTAAGAGGTCAGCTCAGCACATGAAAACCATCAAATCATAATTCTACAAACCAGTGTAAGTGTTTTACAAGAAATCATCCTAGTTTATGCTGTGGTCTGCAAGCAGGATCAACATCCAAACCACTCTATTGGTACTGCTGAAAGAACTCAGTTCTTCCAAGGCAATGGAATAGGTTGGAAGAGACCTTGGAGATAAACCACTCTATTGGTACTGTTAAAAACTCAGTTCTTCCAAGGGAATGGAATGGAATAGAATGGAATAGGTTGGAAGAGACCTTTGAGACAAACTACTCTATTGGTACTGTTAAAAGAACTCAGTTCTTCCAAGGGAATGGAATGGAATAGAAGGGAATTGGTTGGAAGAGACCTTGGAGATCATTGAGTCCAACCTATCATCTAACACTATCTAATCAACTAAACCGTGGAAAGACAACTAGAAATCATAACATCATGGTGGGGGGAGACAGAAATCTGTGAATGCTAAATAAGTATAGAATCATAGAATTAACAAGGTTGGAAACAACCTTTGAGATCATTGAGTCCAACCTGTCACCCAAGACCTCATGCCTACTAGACCATGGCTTCAAGTGCCACATCCAATCCCCTCTTGAACACCTCCAGGGACGGGGACTCCACCACCTCCCTGGGCAGCACATTCCAATGGCTAATGACTCTCTCAGTGAAGAATTTTCTCCTCACCTCGAGCCTAAACGTCCCCTGGTGCAGCTTGAGACTGTGTCCCCTTGTTCTGGTGCATTTCTCTATTTCCCTACTGCAAAAGGCACTCTTTTGGTTTGGGGTTTGTTTGTTTGTTGTGGTGGTTTTGTTTATTTATTTGTGGTGGTGTTTGGTTTTTTGTCAGAAGGAACATCATATCAATTAAAACATCAACCAGACTTAAAAGCTAGAATGGCATGTAAAGGAATGCTACTGAACATAAGGCAGAGGTTCTGTCTGTTTCTACATTCTTAAAGAGCAAGCTATTGCAAATATTGCTAGGAATAAGAGGAAGCAGATTATTTTTTCCCCCTGCCTAAATAAAAGCTGCAGGAATTCTGATAGTGATTCATTACTAGAGGGAAATCTGGGCTTTAGCAACAGTTAATTAAATAGAGTTCAATAAGCACTTCTGTTGTGTGAAGAGACAGATGTTTTGTATAGCTGAGACTATTAAACATTTCTACATCAAGATAATTTAGGATGTGGTTAATAAGTTGATACCAAGGTTCCCAACTTGACATCTGCAATTCTGTGTAATTCACATCCAGTTATTCCAGAGCTGGCTAGGAGAGGTGTGTGTGTGTGGGGGGGTATTTTGGTTTTTTCAGTTTGTGTGGGAATGATGGCAACTTTCACTGGGCCTGAAGAAACAGTATCACAGTACCACTAAGGTTGGAAGAGACATCAAAGATCATCAAGTCCAACCTTTCACCACAGACCTCATGACTAGACCATGGCACCAAGTGCCACATCCAATCCCCTCTTGAACACCTCCAGGGATGGGGACTCCACCACCTCCCTGGGCAGCACGTTCCAATGATGAATGACTCTCTCAGTGAAGAACTTTCTCCTCACCTCCAGCCTAAACTTCCCCTGGCACAGCCTGAGACTGTGTCCTCTTGTTCTGGTGCTGGCTGCCTGGGAGAAGAGACCAACCCCTTCCTGGCTACAACCACCTTTCAGGTAGTTGTAGAGGGCAATGAGGTCTCCCCTGAGCCTCCTCTTCTCCAGGCTAAGCAACCCCAGCTCCCTCAGCCTCTCCTCACAGGGCTGTGTTCCAAGCCCCTCACCAACTTCGTTGCCCTTCTCTGGAATTGTTCCAGCAAATCAACCTCCTTCCTAAACTGAGGGGCCCAGAACTGGACACAGGACTCAAGGTGTGGCCTAACCAGTGCAGTGTACAGGGAGAGAATCACCTCCCTGCTCCTGCTGGCCACACACTTATGGAAGACTAAGTCAGCCTGGAAATTAGATGCTTGTTTTTCGAAAAGCACAGTCTTGCTAGCAATTGAAGACAGCCTGGTTTTGAAATCAGTGTGTAGGTAGAAATTGAGAAGATTTTTCAGGGAGAGAAAGATTTATGCAATTATGTCCAGCAGAACTGGCAACAATGAAAGTGGCATTTAAATCCAAGCCTTGGGAGGCCTGTGTCTTATTAAGTGCCAGCTGGGAAGATCGGAGCAAGAGAGGATCACTAGAGCCCCACATCAAAGTCCAGGACAGCGAGAGAATCTCTGTATATTTACACTTATCTACATCTTTGTGACAACAGGGACGTGCTCCAATTTTATAGCTTCAGTGATCATTAGACTGGACACAACCATTTTTAGGAGGACAGAGATAAAACTAGCCGTTCACCACTTGGCAAGGAAGACTCTTTTTTACCTGCTGTTGTCAGGCAGTTGTATTCAGTGCAGCATCATGGGGATGTCGCTGAGCTGCTTCAGCTCAGTCAGCTAGGGGGGAGAGATGGGCAGAAGAACAAGTGGCATGCTAAAAGAAATTGTCTAGGTTGTACCAATTATTTCCTAAAGCTAGGCAATAGGAGAGAGACAATGGAAACACGGTAAATTAGCAGTCATCTGGCTGAGTGGTTTTTTTCTGACTAGAACAATTTTTTCTGACTAGTAGCAGTCGAGGCTGACAAAACAGTTATGAGCATTTCATTTGAAGGAGAGAGAAAAGGTAGAGCTGGTTGGGGTTTCTTTGGCCTTTGTGTTTGGGGGCTTTGTGTTTTGTTGTTGGTGGTTGGTTAGGTTTGGTTTGGTTTGTTTTGGTTTTTTCCTCAAATAAACTGTGAGAGCCTGGAGAGCTCTGAAGGTTTTCTTTCTAGTTCTGTAAATCTTCAATTAGAAGGGTGATCAAATGCACCAACTTCCATCTTTAATGCTCCACTGTAAGCTCTTTGGTGGTCACTCGGAGGCAAGGAGAATGCTCATCTTTTTCAGTATCTTTTGAGATTTCCAGCCTCACATCACCTCCTCCCTTCTGTTAGCAATCACAAGAATCTCAGCAGCTACATCATGAAGTAGACTAAAGAAATGGGTGAGGAATCACCATTTTAGATGCTAATTTTTCCCCCACTCTGTTTCCACATGTCTGCCATGAAACAGAATAATTGGCCCTCTCTCAAGTTCTTTGCTATTTTTCCATGGAATAAGGATCACGTTAGGAACACCGATTTGCCTTGAAGAAGATGCAACAGTGACTGATTCAAAGAGAGCAACATTCAAAGGGAAGGTGCTACATAATGTTATGATCAAGGAGAACAGACATTAATGTGACACAGCAGGTGGGTGGCTTTTTGTTTCTGCCAACAGAAAGGCTGTGACTGCACTGTAACTTCCAATCTCACTACCACTACAAAAATGGAACTCTCTTTTCTTTAACCTCCCCCCTTGACATGGATTTAGGTGCAGGGACCTGATACACACGTCAGATTGAATCATACAATTGTTTTGGTTGGAAGAGACCTCTAAGATCATCAAGTCCAACCTTCAACCTAAGACCACCACAGCCATTAAACCGTGTCCTGGAGTGCCAGGTCCACACATTTCCTGAACAGCTCCAAGGACAGCAACAGAATCTTGAAGTTGATATTTTTGACATTAGCCATGCCTGTGCCAAGTCTGCACTGTTGGAAGTGAGCACTGAACAATGGAAAAAGCAAGAGCTCTCACCTTCTCCTCAGATTCATAGTTTGACTAACTTTCCCATGTTGAATGAGTATCTTAAGGACAGTGAAGTATAGCTGCTCACAACAAATGACAAGAAACCCTGAAAGCCACTTCTTGAGGCATTTGATTTCTCTCGCAGTGTTCTAAGAACTAAGGTATTACAAAGTTTGAGGGACACATAGTTACAAGACAAACAGGTCTCTAGTTGGATCAGGTAAAAATGGGGTACAAAATACTAGGAAAAGTAATAACAAAAAATACAAATGATCTTATTATGCAGTCACACATCAACTGCAAATCCGAATTCTGAAACCCCTGAAAATCAGGAAAAGTTCATGATTGCTCTTTCAAGAGAAGGGCATTCCAGTTCTAGGAGACTAAAAATGGAGGAACTTCCCATGCCAACTCTCTGCTTGACCTTTGTTGCCTGAAAAGTAAACTGCATCCTTCATGCATGCACAGAGGTGACCTGGGTAACACCACTCTCTTAGGACTTGTCACTGGGAGGTTTCTTCTTAGCTTAGATTATGATGCCAGGTTTTACTTATCATAGTATGATAGTATCATAGTATCAGTCAGGGTTGGAAGGGACCACAAGGATCATCTAGTTCCAAACCCCCTGCCATGGGCAGGGACACCCCACACTAGATCAGCCTGGCCAGAGCCTCAGCCAGCCTGGGCTTAAACTCCTCCAGGGAGGGTGCCCCAACCACCTCCCTGGACAACCCATGCCAGGGCTTCACCACTCTCATGGGGAAGAACTTCCTCCTCACCTCCAGCCTCAATCTCCCCACCTCCAGCTTCATTCCATTCCCCCTAGTCCTATCACTCCCTGAGATCCTGAGCAGTCCCTCCCCAGCCTTCTTGTAGCCCCCTTCAGATACTGGAAGGCCACAATGAGGTCACCTCAGAGCCTTCTCTTCTGCAGACTGAACAGCCCCAACTCCTTCAGTCTGCCCTCATAGGAGAGGAGCTCCAGCCCTCTGCTCATCCTCCTGGCCCTTCTCTGGACACCTCCCAGCACCTCCAGATCCCTCTTGTCATAGGGGCTCCAGAACTGGCCTTAAACACTGTGATACCTTTGCTCTTACTCTTCTGCTCCATGCATTGCTTTGGTTATCCTTATAGTTTTAGCTGTCTTTTCTTCAAGGGAATCAGTGAATCACTGAAAAGAAGAGCTGCCAAAAGAAATAACCATTTCATGTGGCAAGACTTTTTACATAGAAAAAAATTTCTCCTTACCCACTTTGGAGGAAAAGAAAACCTATGTTTAGAAGAGATGTTTGGAAAACATTGCATTTTTTGAAGTCATTAGAAAGAATAAAAGGAGGTAGCAGGAGCATCTATTAAATACATTAGCACTGCCTCACAAGTTAGCTCTCTGTATAGAACAATCACAAATAAGGCAATTAAAGAGACCATTTAATTCATCTTTCTGTCACAGGACTAAGAACATCTAAACTCTTCTTAGCAGAAGTTCCCAGAGCCTCCACCACCAGAGAGGTTTTCCAGACTTCTCAGGCAATTCCCATCCAGTGTTTCTTCAAACCTCATGCTTAGGAAGGTTTTCCTGTGTCTAACCCGCAGCTCTTTTCCTTAGATTCAAGCCCATCCCATGTCCAGTGGGGCTGCAGAATGATTTGCCTACAGATGCATTGGTTAGACTTCTCCTTGCATCAGTCTTTAACACATACCAAAAGTGCTGCTCTATCCTATTTCAAGTTTCCTTAGGCTGGTAACTTCCACTTCTTACAATCTTTCCTTGAGAACCATATTGGCTATACCTCCTCTAAAATTTGCCTCCAGGTTTTATGGCAAGGTTGTGCATGTAACTTTAGTGCCTTTTTCTGTTTCAGTTGTTTCTATTTTCCCAGTGCCCAGAAGGTCCTAATAAATAATTCAGTAGCTGCCAACTTTCCTAAGGTAAATGAAATTACCGTATTATGAAAGTGCAGAGATCCATAGAGGTTCTGCTCATTCTCAGAGCTGATTGAGGGATACACATGTGTGTCACCAGTATTACCAAGACAGGTACATCTCCATACACACAGAACTATATAGGTGATAACATACCACCCCTTGGGACATAACTGAGGGTGACTCCCTCTTCCACTAACCTCCAGTCTGAGTGAGTACCAGTCACCTTGCCCTGGGAAATCATTCCACACTGATGGGCTTCCCATCACTTCTTCCTCCATTCTCTTGGGGCACAATCATCTTCCACAGTTATGATTACAGGATACTGAGAAAAGCTCTCATCTCCATCATCACTTATTCCCCAGTCTCTTCCTGGAAAAGACGCTCACTAACCTCAGACACGTCATTAGTTCTGTCGTACATCCTACACTGTTGGGACTGAGGGTCACCAGCAGGAAAAAAAAGCCTCCTCTCATCTTATTTGTCATCTGAAGACAACACACAATACTGGTTGCATTATAGCAGCAGTAAAGGGGTGGATAATGCAGCCAAGACAATTAGAGTGGTTGAGGAAGCTGTTTAAAATTACATGGAAAAGAGAAGGCTGTGCTCCAAACCAAACTTCTAGTCCAGCTCTGTTCACTTTTCATATTAAAATAGGCTTGAAAATGCATTTAGTCTGAGTTAATGAATGCTATTACAACCAAATTACAACCTTATTACAAAGGCAACCATGTAACTGGCACGAAATAAAACCTAATGTTATTAAAAAAGCGTTTTCACACTGCAATAATCCCAAGGAAATGTTTTATGGAAAACAGATACTAGTTTTCAGTGGAGAGTTGTCTTGAAGAGACTGAATCCATGAAAAGGAACTGCTGGCAGAAACTCTTTCAGATTCTAGTACAGCATTAACATTATTCAGTGTCTTCTCCCTACAAACATCTCACTACAGGTATGCTTGAAGTTAAGCCACCATTGGAGGTGTTCAGGAGGAGACTTGATGGGATGCTTGGTGCCATGGGTTAGTTGTTTAGGTGGGTTGGATTGGTTGATGGGTTGGACACGATGATCTTGAAGGTCTCTTCCAAATTGGTTGTTTATTATTATTATTATCATGTGTGTCTACACAACTGCAGATAAAGATGAGCAAGTTTAGCTCATGCTGGCCTGGTCATGAAATTCTTCCCCCTTACTTTATCAATGTTAGAATCCATAATATTAACTACTTTGTTTTATTCTAATCCCCTCCCCTATTTGTTATTTCCCCCAGCTATCCTCCAAACAGTTATGAAGAGACAATGTGCATGAGTCCCATAACAGTAAAGCCATTAAGTACAGCCTGAAGATGACCTTGTGAACTTCAAGCAGTCTGTAGCTGTTAATAAGAGAAGCAAAAGAAATCTGTATGTGCTGAAACTGTCAGCTCTCAAAGCCCCTCATTCATCTGCCTTTTACCCTTTTCACCAACACATTTAGTCAGCTATTGCCACCTGTGCTACACCTACATCCTAAGACACACATTATATGCATGCAAGTGTGAAATGGATTTTAGCAGCTCCTAACCTGACTACGAAGTACATTGTGCAGTGCAATCTCATACAGAAGTTAAAGGATTCCTTTATTACATCAGAAATCCTTTTAGAGAATCAGTGGTACATTCAGACCTTTTAATTGCTAAATGTAACTGATGAGAAACTGCCTGAAGATAGCACAGAATCTTCATTATAGACAGCCAAATTCTTCACTTTCTCCACAGCAAAGCTAATGATATTCAAGACATTACCATAACGCAGTTGTAGTACCAATACATTGTAGGTAATCAATTTCTCTGTGCCATTCATTCTGTATTTGCATTTGGCAGGCTAAATATTTGATTTCCTGTATTTATTATTGATGAAGGTCAGAAAAAGTGAAGATTGTTGTCTGTCCTGCATCCAGCCCTTCACTGTACACATTTGTTCTCATTTGGGGGGCAAAAAATACCTCAATTACTTTGGGGAGACAGTCAGCTATGTAAAAATAGCAGCTGCAGTTGTGGTGATTCACTGACACAGATAAATAACTTCAGTTACAAGTTAGTAGCAACTTTCTCACTTCTCATAAGCAAAATTCCTTGTGCAGCCAAGAGCTGCAGCCTTTCCTACTACTCTGAACACACTGTTAAGAGACTGAAGTACTCCTGTATTTGCATTTGCATGTGCTGCATCACTATGAGTGTGGGCAGCTGACAAAGATTTGTCCTAGCCATCCAAACCCCTTACTTTTAATGAGCTAAACCCAGTCCAGATTGAGTCAAACAAGGCAGATTAGTGATTTTGTGCAGCCAGCTGTGTGAGCTGAAAGGAGTTCTTAGGTGAAGAATTCACAAACAAATCGAGCCTGATGAAACAATCAGGTATGGTCCATCCATGGAACCAAGCAATCTGAAACAACTGAATGTTGACTGAAATGATGAATCCTCTTGGTCTCCCATGAGGCAGGAACGATAAGGAAGCACACACAGTTTCATAACCTTCTGAGAGCAGGACAAGATTAATTTTAAAGCCATTACAAATTTCTATTGTTAATCAAGTTATCATTTCAGTTTTTAAACATATGCAGAACTCTTCTCCAGGGAAACTTTAGCTTGTGTTGTTGAGCTGCTTGGCAGTAGGGAACCAGAGCCAACGTACCTCAATTTCAGTTGTAATAATGTCCATGTCTTCAATTGAAAACACAAACCCCTCCTCCTTTATTGCAAGCAGTTTGTCAAAAAAACGTAAAAGATGTTATTAAGAAGTAAAAGAAGTTGTGAAAGTTAGAGGGTTTATAACAGGTGTGCTTTTGAAAGCTTCCAGATCTAACAGCCAAATGTTGTATCACAGTATCACCAAGGTTGGAAGAGACCTCCAGGATCATGGAGTCCAACCTGTCACCACAGACCTCAGGACTAGACCATGGCACCAAGTGCCACATCCAATCCCCTCTTCAACACCTCCAGGGATGGGGACTCCACCACATCCCTGGGCAGCACATTCCAATGACAAATGACTCTCTTGGTGAAGAGCGTCTGCCTCACCTCCAGCCTAAACTTCCCCTGGCACAGCCTGAGACTGTGTCCCCTTGTTCTGGTGCTGGTTGCCTGGGAGAAGAGACCAACCCCTTCCTGGCTACAACCACCTTTCAAGTAGTTGTAGAGAGCAATGAGGTCTCCCCTGAGCCTCCTCTTCTGCAGGCTAAGCAACCCCAGCTCCCTCAGCCTCTCCTCCCAGGGCTGTGCTCAAGGCCTCTCCCCAGCCTTGTTGCCCTTCTCTGGGCACGTTCATCGCTACAGAGCAGCAGAGCTCTACAGCCTGAGAACATGTGTATCTATAAACATGTCGGCAAAATTAGCCAGAGCATTTTTGTTATCCATTTGAGTTAAAGAGTGATACCTCAACTGCTTACCTAGTGAAACAAAATGACCGTGAGTAAATGTTTGGTTTTGTCTATGTTGTCAGCTGTATAGAGAGAGAAGTTAAGGACTACTGTCTCTATGGGAACACTTCTGCTACAGTTCCCTTCCAAAATGGCCTCTTCTGAAGAACAAGCCTTGCTGTGGAAAGTCTATTGGCATATCAATTTTACTTAATCCTTATTTCCTTGAACATTGTTATCCCTTCCCTGTGCCTGACCAGACTGGTCTCTAACCTTCTGTCACTCTGGGTTTTTTAAAAACTTATTTCCTCAAAAGTGAAAAGAGATGAGGAGGAAGTTAAGCAAAAGTTAGAGTGGACTCAGGGGAAAAAATAGGAATAATTTAAACATGGCAAATTCAGCTGAATTCAGAATTCTCATGAATACTTTTTTTCCCCTTTCCATCAACTTTAGCAAGGATGTTTTATTTCAGAAATACAATTTATTACTCTATTCCTTTGTAATCTAATTAAACAGCCAAACCCCTGCAGAGCTTAAGTTGCACTTCAGCTAACCACCAGGCATAAATCCTTGCACAGTTAATACCTTAAAGCGTGTCCTCTCTTGCAGAGCTAGAGCTAAGTTCCCTCTAAGAGGCTCTAAAATAGTTTTCTGGCTAGGAAGTATTCAAATGACAACTGCTGTTCCATGCTCAAAAATGTCACCATGCTATTTAACACATTGGAAAAGCAGGACATGTTGCAATGGGAAAAGCAGCTCATTCTGCTGGCACAGTTAGCTAAGTCAAGGAAGGGTTCAACCCCTGATTAATGTATCAGTGCTGGAAGAAGCTGGCAGTTGTGGTTAAAACGGGGGGGGGAAGTCCTTTTTAACTCATGAGGATCTTCTTTCTATGACAACACAATCTGTGGCTTAGCTGACATAGATGTGTCTGCAGCAGCAGTATTTTGGCAGTGTTATTCCAACTTTCCTAAGGGATAAATTAAAATGCACTACAAGCCAGTTCTAAATGTGAACTGAAAGCACACAGCTGTCCTGGTGCAGACCTATGGCTTGGGTCATTTACCCTGTGAATACATGTAGGCTGGTGCCAGTATTTAAGTTGGTTCATCCAGAACTAGCCTCAGCTGTCTTTATTCTAGAGTTGTGCAGTGTTGATATAGAATCAGAGTCATCATTATGGTTGGAAAAGATCTCTATGATGATCAAGTCCACCTGCAACCCAAGACTGCCAAGCCCACCACTTTCCTGGGCAGCCTGTTCCAGTGCTTGACCACCCATTCAGCAAAGAAAAATTTCCTAGTATCTATCTGAACTGTCCCTGGTGCTACTTGAGGCTCTCATCCCACCACTAGCTACCCGGGAGAAGAGACCAACTCCCAGCTCATTCCAACCTCCTTTCAGGTCGCTATAGAGAGACAGATCTGCCCTCAGCCTCCTCTTCTCCAGCCTAAGCAATTCCCCTTCCCTCAGCTGCTCTTCAGAAGACCTGGGATTGTTTAGCCTGGAGAAGAGGAGGCTCAGGGGTGACCTCATTGCTCTCTACAACTACCTGAAAGGTGGTTGTAGCCAGGAAGGGGTTGGTCTCTTCTCCCAGGCAACAAGCACCAGAACAAGGGGACACAGTCTCAAGCTGTGCCAGGGGAAGTTTAGGCTGGAGGTGAGGCAGACACTTTTCACCGAGTCATTTGTCATTGGAATGTGCTGCCCAGGGAGGTGGTGGAGTCCCCATCCCTGGAGGTGTTCAGGAGGGGATTGGATGTGGCACTTGGTGCCATGGTCTAGTCCTGAGGTCTGTGGTGACAGGTTGGACTTGATGATCTTTGAGGTCTCTTCCAACCTTGGTGATACTGTGATAGTGTGTTCTCCAGCCCCTTTGCCACCTTCCCTTCTCTGGCCTTGTTCCAGTGCCTCAATGTCCTTCTTGCAGTGAGGGCCCCAAACTGAACACTGTACTAAAGGTGTGGCCTCACCCGTCCTGAGTACAAGGGCATAACCTCTTCCCTGGGCCTGCTGGTCACACTCTTCCTGATATAGTTAGGATACAATGGGCCACCTTGGCCACCTGAACACAAGCTGACTCCCACTCAGATGGCTGGACCCAGTACTTGGCCTTGTTACATACACCTCACAGAACTGACCCTAGCCCACCAATCCAAGCTGTCCAGGTGCCTTTGCAGAGCTTTCCTACATTCAAGGAGATCAACAATTCTGCCCAATTTGGTGACATTTGCAAGGTTCCTCAGGGTGCCCTCAATACCTCCACTCACATCACTTAGTACATCACTTAAATACAAGAGAACTGAGCCCTGGGGAGCACCACTAGTAACTGGCTGCCAACTGGATTTAATTCCATTCGCTTTGGGCTTAGCCACCCAGCCAATTTTTAACCCAGCAAAGGGTGCACTTTTCTAAACCATGAGCCACCAGCTTCTTTATGACATGATGATGAAAAGCACCCATCAGAGTCAAGTGAGAAAGAATTGGCCTCCTTCCTAAAAACATCTGCGGCGGCACATTCACACCGCACATACTGAAATGTTTCTCGGTAACATCTCAAATGAAGGCTGTTCTTAAAGCAGACTAGAACAGAAGTAGCTCTCACTGCACTTGCCAAGGAGAAAGGCAACTGTGGGGGAGCTCTGAACCAACAAGTGTTGGCAAGAAAGGCTGTATGGTAGAAGACAGGAATAACTTCCCTTCGCCCATTCTTTTGCCTCATTCCTGTTGAACACACCAGCCTCACGCCGCAGCAGAGGATGCTGGGTTTCACTGCTCTACGCTTCCATACATTGAAAAGCTGGCTTTAAGAGCAGAAGGTGCCTCTGCTACTGCAATCATCCCAGCTCACAGCCATTCCTGTACAAAAACATGGATTCTGGAGCCCCAAGAGCACTGCTTTTCACAAGAACTTGGTTTTGAAGATGACATGGCAGCAGAACCCTGGAAAATGCTCCCGAGTCCTTTGTCTTCTCCCCTTAGGCAGAAACACTTGCAGGACAAAAGAAAGGACAATTTCAGTAGTCAGAGCAGCAGGTGTGGAAGTTGCCAAGCAGAAGGAGAAAAGGCATGCAGAGCAACAGAAAAGTGGCTTTCAACAACTCACCTTTCCTTATTTATTTATTTATTTAGCATGCCTTTTTGGAACTGGAAAACACCAGGTAAAACAAAGCTGTGCTGCTGCTGCTGGCATCACAGGTCCCAGCCTTTGCTTCCCATTCTTTGGTTTACAGGAAGGAAAAAGTCTTTATTTCTAGCCTAGGGTTTCTAAAGAGGTTTTTTTTTTTTCTCTGCACAGAGATTGGTGTGAGAGAAGCTATTTGAAAAGACTCCTACAGAACTATACAGAAACCTCACCTGGATCAAGCATTGAGCACTTCCTCCCTGTTGAGCCCAGAGGAGTTGAGGAAAAAAAAACAAAACCCAGGAACATGGCAGAAGCATTAACTGCAGACTGAAACCATAATTCATTGAGAAGTGGCTTCCTTTGTTTAATAATTTTGCCATGCTCAGTGGGCAGGCATACATCATACCTACAGAACATACTCCTTAGTGTTCCAGGTACTATAAGAGTACCTGTGAAATCTAGCCATGATCTCCTGACACCAGCACTGTACTTTGCCCCATGCACCTATGTACCCAAGGAAGGGCTGCCACTTGGAACACTTGCTAGTTATATTTCTACCGTTACAGCAATGCACAGAGAACAATCTGTATGGAAGAGATGCAGGCAGGACACTCTGAAAGAATCATCATAGAATGGTCTGGGTGGGAAGGGACCTCCAAAGGTCATCTAGTCCAATGGCCTCTGCAGTCAGCAGGAGCCTCCTCACCTAGATCAGACTGCCCAGAGCCCTGTCGAGCCTTGACTACCTCCAGGGATGGGGCCCCAATCACCTCCCTGGGCAACCTGTTCCAGTGTTCCACTACCCTCATGGTAAAGAAGTCGCTCCTAACATCCAATCTTAATCTGCTCTTCTCTAGTTTGAAGCCATTGACCCCTATCCTATCAATACAGCAAGGACTGCTCCAGCCCAGGTGCAGAACACTGCACTTGCTCTTTTTGAGCCTGCCTGGTATAGGCAGGGGAGGAGCAAAGCTCAGCTCACACCTGATACAGGCCTTGGCATAGTGCTCTGGATTATTACAGCACAAAGCTGGCACTGATCACACAGATTCATAGAATCAACAAGGGTGGAAAAGACCTCAAAGATCATCAAGTTCAACCTGTCACCCAAGACATCATGACTACTAGACCATGGCACCAAGTGCCACATCCAATCCCCTCTTGAACACCTCCAGGGATGGGGACTCCACCACCTCCCTGGGCAGCACATCCCAATGACTAACAACTCTCTCTGTGAAGAACTTTCTCCTCACCTCAAGCCTACACATACACTTCCCTATGCACAGTCACCAGAGCAGTTTAATTGGTGAAAATTTCCAGTATTGATAGGGGTCAGTTTTACATTTTTAAACACTGAAGCTTGAAGACAACAATTAAATGCCTTAAGAAATGCAAGTGCACTAAGCATCATCATCAAGCCTGACAAGTATCTTGGACTCAGCCATGGAGCTAAGGGGCACTGGATTCAGCTGCATGGAAAAAATAATGTCACTACCAAAGAAAGGTTTGCTGTCAACTACAAGTGAAACACCCTCTTGCCTTTGCTTGGTACACATGCAAGTCTGGTAGGAAGCTGATGAGCTCACACCTATATACTGGAGACTACAGAACAACTGTCCTGCACCCCAGTCAGCAGTAAGTGACCCTGAAGGCAGGCTCATGACCACAGAGCAAGTGGCAACTGTGCTATATGGTGGGAGGCAAAGTATTCCTTAAAATATATATGTATATACACCCCCATCTTTCTGTAGATCAGTGAGATGTTTCTAGTTCCAGAGTCATTCTAAGCCAGTTTACCTCAGCATGCAGGAACAGTAAGCATGTTCCAACCTGCAGATGGAAAGCACACAGAGCCAGGAAAAAGTAGTCATGATCCAGCCACATACTAACATCCAGCTCAACTGGGCTACACTATGTACATTCCCTCCACATAGCAAAGGGCATTTGTTTTTGCATCTTGTGCAAGGTAGCTTAACCACAGGGTTTTCACTAGTTCCATAGCTAACTTCAAATCACACATGATGGTAAAAAACTGGCTTCACTGTGGTCAGGGGGAGTTTTGCTTTGAAGCCTACAGGATCAGCTTTTTATATCAGATGCTCACACCCACAGTCACAAACCACTACTTGTCCTACAGTTCTAGCACCCAATAGCTCCAGCTCACAGAACTTCCTGATTATTGTTTTTCTGACAGCAGCAGTGGTTTTAAACAAAAGCAGGAGAGATTTAGATTAGACATTAGGAAGAAGTTCTTTAGCATGAGGGTGGTGAGACACTGTACTGGGTTGCTCAGAGAAGTTGTGGAGGCCTCATTGCTGAAGCGTTTAAGGACAGGCTGGATGAGATTTTGAGCAACCTGGTCTAGGGGAAGGTGTCCCTGCCCATGGCAGGGGGGTTGGAACTAGATATTCCTTAAGATCCCTTACAACACAAGGCATTCGATGATGACAGTGACTTCATTCATGCCCTACTGACCTTGCAGGCCAGCATACAGAACATCATCCACAGAATGTGCAAAGTCCAAACAGTTCATATGTAAGGCAGAAAGTACAGCATTCACCACAGAGGGAACAGAGCAGACAATACTGCAGTCAGGCAGTCCATCTATTCATCCAGATACTTTCAAGTCTAAACAAATGAGAAAAGACAAGTGGAGAGGTGGTACTATTTCTATTTTAAAGAAAGGAGGCTGATGCACAGAGCAGTAACAGCCACAAAGGAAGAATACAGATTTGCAGATCACGCTAAGTTGGGAGGAAGTGTTGATCTGCTTGACAGGTAGGAAGGCTCTGCAGAGGAACCTGGACAGGCTGGATTGATGGGCTGAGGCCAGTTGTATGAGATTCATCAAGGCCAAGTCCTGCACTTGGGTTACAACAACCCCATGCAAAGCTCAGGCAGTGCGGCTGGAAAGCTACCAAGCAGAGAAAGACCTGGAGGTTGCTGATCAACAGCTACATGAACTTGATCCTCCTCTTCTCCAGGCTAAGCAACCCCAGCTCCCTCAGCCTCTTCTCATAGGGCTTGTGTTCCAAACCCTTCCCCAGCTTTGTTGCTCTCCTCTGGGCATGTTCCAACAGCTCACCATCTTTCCTAAACTGAGGGGCCCAGAACTGGACACAGGACTCAAGGTGTGGCCTAACCAGTGCAGTGTACAGGGGCAGAATGACCTCCCTGCTCCTGCTGGCCACACTGTTCCTGATGCAGGCCAGGATGCCATTGACTTTCTTGGCTGCCTGAGTACACTGCAGGCTCATGTTCAGCCTACCATCAACCAGTACCCCTGGGTCCCTCTCTACCTGGCTGCTCTCCAGCCACTCTGACCCCAGCCTGTAGCACTGCATGGGGTTGCTGTGGAACCTGGCACTTGGATGTGTTTAACTTAGAAGTTGAAATTATACATAAGTTGAACTTAGGAATTCCTGATGGGAATGAGATGCCAGCCATTGTTAAGGTACTGCTACAAAGTCTCTGACTCAAAAAGAGAGTCATTTAAAGAGAATTATTTAAGGTGTGTATAATTAAATACACACCTCAGTTCACTGAGGGATTGTGATGAAGTGATACAAGGATAGCAATATCATTTTAGAGCACCCTTGCAGAAAACAATCTCCCCATTGAGTGAGAGTGCGAAACAGGAGACAGCTTGGCCACGGTAAAGCAGCAAAGACAGAATGCAGTTTTAAACCACAATAATATTTTATAAATGAATTGCTTTGTTTCTAGAAATTCTGGCTAAGTAATTTCCGCATTTCCTCAGCAACAAGACCACATCAAAGTCTGTGTAGAGACTTCCTGGCACAGGGATCAACTTCTCAGGGCTCTGTCCCAACGACCCAGTCTTTGGGGTAATTGAGTAAGCTGAAATCAGTTACATTTGTTAAGTGACAACTTCATTATCCAGAGAGTTTCTGCTATTTTACTTGAGTGGGGAACACAGAAAACTTACCAGAATGCCCTGTTATAAAACATGACCCAGGAAAAGAGAAGCTGGTGCTAGAGCATCTAAGGCAGGGAGGGGAAAGGAACAATATGCCTGCAGGTCTTACAAGCAGAGCATTATTTTAATCACAGTACCCTAAAGTATTTTCAAAGCCTGTTCCCAAACACCACATCCACAGTATCACAGGGCTTTGACCCTCTTGTCTATTAAAAGTACAATCCTTTTGGAAGCCATCACAGATGCTCATTCTGCAGTGATTTTCTTTCCACTGAGCATAAGGTCTTTGCTGCTATGTAATCTATATTTATCAGTACGGATGAAGTCATATACCCCAGACAATCAGTTGTGTCTGGGGACATAAATTACATCCCAAATACATCCAATTGTGAAATCTCTAGAACTCAAATGTAGCTGAACTGAAGCTAATGCAGTCTATACAAGACAGAGAGGCTTTTATATATTCAGGATTCACCCACTTCAACTCCAGGCTCCAAATCTTGATTCCAGCCTTCAACCAAATAAGGAGGTCTGATATAGGGGAAAAAAAGAGGATTCAGATCTGCCTTCCATATTTTACCTGGAATGAAACCTCACACAGACATCCCTGGCAACCTCTGTGGGAAAAATGGCTAATATTTTAAGAGGCAAAGAGATGATGAGAGAGAAACTGAATGACAGTATAATGGAAAATAGGGTCTTTAAAGGAAGGAAATAGGACCCAGATGCAGAAGTGATTTCTCTCTTCCTGTGTAACCTTATTCTGTTCTTTCCCTTCTTCTAACTCTCCCAGCTGCTAAATGATGATTTGGTCCCTCCAGCCAAAATGGTAGGAATAAAAATGACCAAATGATTTCTGAAAAGCCCTTCTCGTTCTTGAATTTTATCTGCTTTCCAGCTGCCTCTAAAATCCTCCTTTAACTCCCTGTTACCTGCAAGTTCATTGACATATGAACCATTTTAGCCAAAAATCCAAGTTGGCAGCCCATTCCTCAGCTGCCTTGGTAATCAATTGTCTATTACACTATTAAACATAACACTTTGGTTTGTGGTATTTGAGCAAAAGTCACCTACTTGTCTGTATTCCGCTCATATCTTGCTCAACCCCCTTGGCCCCTGAATCTTTATGTTTTCATATCCCTTCTAAGGAGGACAGGGAAGACAAAACCTGTCTATGTCTCCTTAGGGCTTTGTCAAATTCTCATCTACCTAGAAAGGATGTTCTCTTTGAAAGGCCACAGTGGATGAGAATGGCCTGTCCCCCAAAGGGAAAAAGATCCTGGGGAGGGAATTGGCAGGTCTCATCAGCAGGGCTTTAAACTAGATTAGAAGGGGGAAGGGGCTGAAACCAGTTCCCCCAGGCAGGAGTCTGGGGGTGATAAGCTAGAGTCAGGGGTGAAACCAGCAGCCCAGCTGAAGTGCATGTACACTAATGCACGAAGCATGGGTAACAAACAGGAGGAGCTGGAAGCCTTGCTGCAGCAGGAAAGTTATGATGGAGTTGCCATCACAGAGACGTGGTGGGATGACTCACATGACTGGAGTGCTGCAATTGATGGCTACAGGCTCTTCAGGAGAGACAGGCAAGGAAGAAGGGGTGGAGGGGTGGCCCTGTACATCAGGGAGGCACTAGATGCCATTGAGGTGGAGATCAGGGATGACCCCACGTCCTTGTTGGTTGTACAAGTCAAACCAGGACATTTTGATTATATTGCAGGCATCTTGTTTTGGAACAATAACAACTTATGATGTCATCTGAAAATGCCTAGTTTTTAAAACAAGAAATGTTTCATATTCTAGATATGAAACATGACATCCCCAAATGTTCCAGACAATTGAGAATAACAGGAAAAAAAAGAGTATTCTTTTTTTCTAGAAACACCCTGAAGAGAATTTCATTTCTATCTATGTGTAGAGCAAGAGGAACATACAGTGTCCTGGGTCAAATGAAACATCTTGGGTTGATTTAACAGTTGTGAGGTTTTTTTCCTCCTTGAGAAGGCAAAAACATTTCTCCTTAACCTTATTTAATGCCATTTCATTCCTCATACAATGTGCTTTCATTTTTCCATATGGCCACCAACTCCAAAACCCAATTCTAATGCCAACTTCATTACACTGAGGGCAATGTCAAGAGATTCAATAAAGGATCAAAACTAACATTTTGTATTCTTAAACAGTAGATTTTAGAGGCATCCCAGTAGGTTAGAAGAGGCTACAGTAAGGTTTCTCCAATTTCTATAGCTGTCAATATCAGTCATAGATCAAATCCAGTTTTCCCTCTGCAGGACAGACTGCTAGACATTTGAAAGCAGACATGAGTTTGCCTTAGAGGGAAGGGTTTTAAATCCTTTTCGTTACAGGCTTACATTATTATGAAGAAAACTTTAATCCTGAAAGCTTCTTATGTAATTATCATAAGTGAATTGGCCAAGAAGGCATCCTGGCCTGTCTCAGGAATAGTGTGGCCAGCAGGAGCAGGGAAGTCATTCTGCCCACCCCTGTACTCAGTACTGGTTAGGCCACACCTTGAGTCCTGTGTCCAGTTCTGGGCCCCTCAGTTTAAGAAGGAGGTTGAGCTGCTGGAAGGTGTCCAGAGAAGGGCAACAAAGCTGGGGAGGGGTTTGGAGCACAGCCCTGTGAGGAGAGGCTGAGGGAGCTGGGGTCGATTAACCTGGAGAAGAGGAGTCTCAGGGGAGACCTCATTGCTCTCTGCAACTACCTGAAGGGAGGTTGTAGCCCGGTGGGGGTTGGTCTCTTCTCCCAGGCAACCAGCACCAGAACAAGAGGACACAGTCTCAGGCTGCACCAGGGGAGGTTTAGGCTGGATGTTAGGCAGAAGTTCTTCACAGAGAGAGTGATTGCCCATTGGAATAGGCTGCCCGGGGAGGTGGTGGAGTCACCATCCCTGGAGGTGTTCAAGAGGGGATTGGATGTGGCACTTGGTGCCATGGTTTAGTTGATTAGATGGTGTTGGGTGATAGGTTGGACTTGATGATCCCAAAGGTTTTTTCCAACCTGGTTAATTCTTTTCTATTCACCTCAGTTGTATACTGAAAGCATAAACAGAAAAGGTAAAACTGAAATTTTATCCTACTCATAGGCTATAAGCACAGAAGCTTCTGCAGGTGATTCTGGAGATGGATTTCCAAAGCAAGTCATGCAATTCATCTTTCTCAAAGTAATTCACAGGAACAGGGAAGGCCATGGTAACCTACAAAAGCTCTCACTCTGAAAAGGAAACTCACCTGGAAGTGCAGCACTGTTTATGAGTAAAATCACACACTCAGTTAATCAGGCTTGCAGCTTGAAACTGAAACACTGTGGGCTTTAAGTTCCACTTAATCCTTCAAAGAAAGGTTCATAATCAGGCTAGGCATCTGCACTGTAACTGCCTTCCAGTGTCACAAAAGGGGCTCCTCAAATGAAGACTATTGCAAAATACGATCAGAGGTCAGACCACAGTTCATCTGAAGAGGTGACTTATCTTCAGAGATGTCAAGAGGTAGCAACCAGATCTTAAACATCACCACTTGCTCCCTTGCAGGGCACAGTCATTGGATAATTAAAAGGCAAGGGTGGCAAAAAGCACACATCTAAAGAGCTGCTGATGCATATGAATGAGTAGGCTTATTTGTGTATCCAGCAGAACATGGGAGCTCTTCAAGTAGCTAAAGCAAACCCTAACAAAACCCAGAAGCGATTGTCTGTTAAAGCAAGCAGAAAGGAATATTGGCCAGAAATGAAGACAAACATGGCAGTTAGTGTTTACAACCCAACAAGCCAAAAGGAAAGCCAAAGCAGTCACATGTGTGATAGCAATACATACCCATCTGAACTGAGGAGCCGACTGCTAAATGCTTGCAGTACAAGACACGTAAATAGATGCACTGAGGCAGAGACCTGTGGGGATATCACTCTGCACTGCTACCTACAGACATTTCCAAGTTTTCTGTGGGAAATGAGCAATCAAAATGGTTTTTGAAAGCACCAAAAGGCAGATCTTCCATAGAAGTACATATGTAAGGTTTCAAAGCAAATCTGGGCTTGAAAGTGCTGTCGGTTAACCTGAGCCAAGGATTTAGGTTCTATTTGTCTTATAGGTAGAGGAGTACAAAAAGCCAACCGAACTCAGCCTTCCTGGCATTCAAGTGTATCGGCACGTCTCATAGAGCAGACATCAGTACCGCTAGCAACACTACTGAAAACTTCCTCTTCAGTCTTCTAGTAAGGGAAGGACACTCTGATTACCTATCTTTTCTGTCTACAACTACCTGAAGGGGGGTTGTAAACAGGCAGAGGTTGGTCTCTTCTCCCAGGCAGCCAGCACCAGAACAAGAGGACACAGTCTCAGGCTGCACCAGGGGAAGTTCAGGCTGGAGGTCAGGAGGAAGTTTTACACAGAGAGAGTGATTGCCCATTGGAATGGACTGCCCGGGGAGGTGGTGGAGTTGCCGTCACTGGAGGTGTTCAGAAGGAGACTTGCTGGGGTGCTTGGTGCCATGGGTTAGTTGATCAGGTGGTGCTGGATGATAGGTTGGACACGATGGTCTTGAAGGTCTCTTCCAACCTGGTTTATTCTATTCTATTCTAATAAACTACTAGCTAGCAGGAAAGCAGTACTTCCAAGGCAATGACAGAAAAGCAGGATAGGGGGCAGCTGAGACAGGCACAGTACGAGAAAACACAGAATCCTTGAACATCGTGGCCTCCTACGGCACATCTGGTTACAAAGACCGCTCTTCCTGCATGAAAAGAAGTTTCTGGCAAAGCCTGAGCAGAGGCAGACAAAGGGAAATGTGTGTGAAAGTTTGTGTATTTAAGAGAGAGACCACAACGTGAGAAGTCTAAAAGTAATTAGCTTTTTATTACAAGCAGTTACATAACGGGCACTAAAGCAAAAGCATTCTCACTATAATGCTTCTAGCAACTTGTCAGCACCACAACGTGGCACCTAATTAAGCCTGCTACTCTTTTATCCACCTTACTTCCTATTTCAATTTGCTTTTGTAGCTGGAGCATGAAAAACATTCTGGAAAGATTTGTGGTATCTTAAGGGGGGGAGGGGGGAACCCAAACACCAAAAACAAGCTAAAAAAAACCCACAAACAAAACCAACAGCAAAAAAACCACAAACAACCCAACAACAACAAAACAAAACAAAAACCCCCACATTTATTTCTGTCACCCATCATTATAACTAAAAGCCAGACTAAAGCTTGTTTTAAATAACATTTATAATGTGACAAGTATATTCATACTGCCTGAACAAAACCACTCTCCATCTGTGTGCAGCAGCTTGACTTTCATCCTTTGGATTTTGCAGTCATCGCTACCCTAGTCCTTTTGGTCACCATGAAGGATTCTATATTGGAGAAAGTCAGAATACTTCACTTAAGCAATATGTGGGAGGGAAAAAAAGCCAGATGCCAAAGACTTTGAAACAGTCCTGGTTTAAATTACATTACAGAAAATTTGCCTCTAGAAGTTCCCTGTTACATGTATTTTGCAATGCAATGAGAATGGCATTTCAGGCTCTCCTGCTTTAACATTTGTCTCGAGTTGTTTGTGCTATAATGATTGAAAACTGTGTGATATGATCTACAATTACATGCTATGTACAATGTGATGTGCATGCTACAGACACAATGATGTGGATAATATATAATATGGTAGATTCAATATATATATAGTAGGATAAACTAGTATGAAAGGTCTGATATATATCTTCACCGAGAGAGTCATTCGTCGTTGGAATGTGCTGCCCAGGGAGGTGGTGGAGTCGCCATCCCTGGAGGTGTTCAAGAGGGGATTGGATGTGGCACTTGGTGCCATGGTCTAGTCATGGGGTCTGTGGTGACAGGTTGGACTTGATCTTTGAGGTCTCTCCCAACCTTAGTGATACTGTGATACTATTATATATCTCTATCATATATGATACGTATATGAGATATGATACATGATGTTAACTATACTGAAACCGAGTGCACTACATAAAAGGAAACAACAAACTAACATGAGATAGGATACTAAAAAAAAAAGAAGAGTGAGAAGATGTGCAAAAGAATAAGAAAGCTTCTTAGCAACGAGGTACAGAAATTAAGAGGATGCTGCACATATGAAGCAAGTTTGGTATAAACACGGGCTAGAACCCAACTGACCAAGTAAAGATCTTAGTGTAATAACAGCACATTTCCTTCAGATGTGTAGGAAAATGTCCTCAGTAAAAACACTGATTACTGGAGCACCAGGCATGGGCAAGGTATTTTTGAAGACTGAAATGCTTAAAAGAGTTTCCCACTCTAAATACACTCAAAAGTGAAACCAGTTAGGCAGAAGGGAAAGTCAATGCCTGTTCCAAGGCCTTTAAGAATCAATGCAGCTAACTACAAACTGCAGTGACAACAACAGGCAGAGTAGTACTTTTTACTTTCCACGGTGATTATCATACAAAACTCCATCACTAAGCAATGTTTTAAGTTACTTTACAAGCTACATGAAAAGAGCAATTCCTTTGGCACTTGAAAACACTCAGTGTTGTTATCCAGTATCTTAGATCCAAATGGCTCTGCTGCTGTCTACTTAACTGGTGCCATGCAGGGGGAAACTTTGTGATTGTCATCAGCTCAAAATCCCTTCTTCCCAATCTGCCGAGGGTTTAAATGTTAGCAACCATGAGAACAAACTACAGAATCTGACACACTTAAGATCAATAAACAAAACGTTCATTTGCTTACTAGATTAGCTAGGTAAACAATGTTGCACATACCTGTGAAGGGCCTCATTTGAAATGTCAGCTTTGCTATTGCCAGGCAGTAGTGAATGCAAAAGTCTTGGTGTTTTGCTGTGCACTGGACCTTTGCTGTCTCAGTTTGCTTTGCTTGACTGAGATCAGCTTCATCAAAACGATGGACTGAATATTTATTAAGATGACAAGGAGCTTTGGAACAAGTTGTCTGGGCAAGCTTACTTATCTAGAGATTGCCTATTGACCCATGATGATGGACTGACCATCTGTGACGACTGCCCTTGCTCCTCATCTCTGGAGACAACCTTGCAAAGGGCCCAGCTCTTGCAGAAAAGACTGCTGTGCCCCATTCTGCCAAAATGAAGTACAGAATGGTATTCCAGGAAGAAAACCAAACCAAAACACAACAAAATTACACTGGGACAAGAAATCTTCTGTCTATTCGATGCTTCTAGGGGCAAGAGGGGTAAGTCAAGGGTTCCTAAGTAGAAATTCCCCTGGCAGATATTTAGACATTCCTGACATACACTTCATCTATCTTTCTGCAGCATATAGATATGTTCTGTACTCAGTTCAGCAGAGAACGAAGCACTTTCTGCATGCAAATCAAGTTGAACATCTCCATTGTGAAGATAAGGAATGTGCTGTTGACTCTACTGGTTGATGCAGGTGGAGAGAACTCCATTGTGCAAGAATACAGCCAGTTTAATGAACCACATCCTGTCTATTAGCAGTGAGCATCTGCTAAGTGCGAGATAGTTTTAAGAAACCTTATTTTTGACAGCAGTTGTTTGTCTTGCAGTCAAATCCAACTGAGAGGGTCAGCTATGGAACATCCTTAAAGAGAAATGGGTAATACTGCACTGACAAGAGAGCAGACTGTAGCTACAGCACACAGCATCAGCAGAGAAAGACCACTGGAAGATGAGAGTTGAAATTTCTTAAGGAAATACGAATGTGTCATGAAGTTGCCCATGGGCCTATGGGGATATGATAGCAAGAGAACTTCTTGGCATGTGAAGAACAGGTGTGGTGACCACGAGGGAATTATGTCAATTATGTCAGAGTGTAAAGAACCAAAGCTTGCACAACACAAACGAGAACCATGTCAATAACATAATTAGTTCAAAAGCATTCTGCTTAAGAGAAAGCTTTTTTAAGAGGTACAAGGTTTTAGGAGAAGGTAAGCAAGACTGTCAGCCCGAAATCAAATGGGCTGTTTAGTTTGAACACAGCATACAAAAGTTGCCATGGTTAACCAAATTATGGTATCAAAACTTTAAAAACCAATACTTAGGGGAAGAAATTAAATTAAGGTTCAACAGCACTTGACTTTCACAGTGAGGGAATACAGAGTAAAATGTTTAAGTAAATGAACTGAGAAAAGTGCATCACGGCTAAATGGTGGAGAAGGGATTACTCACCACTGAGTTTAACCATGTTGCTCACTAGACACATCATTCCTGTGTGTATAAAACTGCTAATGAAGGGTTCAAGGACAATGTTAATGTGACACAGGAATGGAGAGAAAAGAGCTCAAAAGCTTCAAGCACTCTGCAGTCTGTACCTCAAAACACAGATTACACAATGAGTCTTTTGCCATATGCCGGTTAGAATAACACGTAAAGCAAAGACAGAATGCACCTTTAGAATAAACCTTTATTAGAATAAACCAGACCAGGTTGGAAGAGACCTTCAAGATCATCGTGTCCAACCCATCAACCAATCCAACCCACCCAAACAGCTAACCCATGGCACCAAGCACCCCATCAAGTCTCCTTCTGAACACCTTCAATGACGGCGACTCCACCACCTCCCCGGGCAACCCATTCCAACGGGCAATCACTCTTTCTGTATAGAACTTCTTCCTAACATCCAACCTGAACCTCCCCTGGCGCAGCCTGAAACTGTGTCCTCTTGTTCTGGTACTGGGTGCCTGGGAGAAGAGACCATCATCAGCCTGTCTACAACCTCCCTTCAAGTAGTTGTAGAGAGTGATAAGGTCACCCCTGAGTCTCCTCTTCTCCAGGCTAAGCAGCCCCAGCTCCCTCAGCCTCTCCTCACAGGGCTGTGTTCCAAACCCCTCACCAACTTTGTTGCTCTTCTCTGGACTCGTTCCAGCAAGTCAACCTCCTTCCTAAACTGAGAGGCCCAGAACTGGACACAGGACTCAAGGTGTGGCCTAACCAGTGCAGTGTACATGGGCAATATAAAAGAAGGTAGAACTTACACATTAGCAGTGAAAATACAATCACCACACTTGGCAAAGGCAAAGTTAATGGCTGGACTGAATGATCTTAAAGGTCTTTTCCAAGCAAAGCTAGTCTATGATCACATCTGGAGAGACAAATGAATACAAATAGGTCATATAGCTTAGGACGCCCAGTGTTACATCTAAAGCTGTTGGAAAGCCAGAATACCTCCATGGTACTTCTTAAAGGAATCAAGGTATTATGTAGATTCTTTTCCCAGCAAATAAGGTAATTAAAGGAAAATCATAGATACTTTGATTGTGTAAAATTTTAATGTTGACAAAGCTGATGCCTTAATCTAAAACAAACAGCAAAAGAACATGACTAGAGGGCCCAAACAGCTCTGGAAAGAACCAGGATTTACCAAGTCAACCTAAGCAAGAAGGCAAATCCTATAAAAATAACACTAACATTAATACTGTACTTGGAAACAGGGACATCTCAAGATGCTCAGGTGACCACAAAGGTGCCACAAAAACCCAAAAAGGGCTGCTGCACAAAACCCCCTCCACTTTCTTCAGTATCTCATCTGAGCTGCTATTGATGTTCAATGATTTTTCTGTCTCCGTCAGATAAACCAATGTGAAGACTAGCTAGATAGCAGCCCCCTTAATTACTGAATTACTCTCCGTGACTGCACAATGAAACACATCATTTTGCAACACTGGTAACTGCAATTTCCTTTCCCAAAGACACCATGTTTACCTGTACCTTCATCAAAACAAAGCCACAGGGAGAGAAAAAAAACTTAAACACCCGCTGATGCTGAAGACATGAGGCAAAACGGTTTATAGGAGAAGATCTGACTGCCTTAAAGATTCTTCTTATTTTGTAACCAGTGAACAGACACACCTTGAGACTGCCTTGCACAAGAAACCCATTCTTGTGGACTTACACCCTAGTTTCATTGGGAACAGCAGATCATTTGCATGTCTGTGTGACAATGAATTATAATAAAAAAACAGGTTGGAAGAGACCTTCAAGATCATCGTGTCCAACCCATCAACCAGTCCAACACCACCTAAACAACTAACCCATGGCACCAAGCACTCCATCAAGTCTCCTCCTGAACACCTCCAGTGATGGTGACTCCACCACCTTCCCAGCCAGCCCATTCCAATGGGCAATCACTCTCTCTGTGAAGAACTTCTTCCTAACATCCAACCTAAACTTCCCCTGGCACAGCTTGAGACTGTGTCCTCTTGTTCTGGTGCTGGCTGCCTGGGAGAAGAGACCAACATCCACCTGTCTGCAACTTCCCTTCAGGGAGTTGTAGAGAGCAATAAGGTCTCCCCTGAGTCTCCTCGTCTCCAGGCTAAGCAACCCCAGCTCCCTCAGCCTCTCCTCACAGGGCTGTGCTCCAAACCCCTCACCAACTTTGTTGCCCTTCTCTGGGCTCGTTCCAGCAAGTCAACCTCTTTCCTAAACTGAGGGGCCCAGAGCTGGACACAGTACTTGAGGTGCGGCCTCAAAGCAGTCTGAATAGGCATGAGAAATTCAGGTTACTTTGAAAGAAGATATTATAGCACAGTACTAGTTCATGGTCTGCTACGTCTCTAGAGCTGGAACGAGAGCAGGAGGGAATAAGAGTAGTAGGAAATAAAGAATTCTTTTCTACATGCAATCATTGAAAGAGACTAGAAAGATTCAGCTAGGAAGGAATCTCAGCCAAGTCGATAGAAACCTGTAAATGGCACTGCTAATCGGAATAGGCAGCAATCGAGCAAGACCTCTCATACTACAACAAAGAGTTATCAGACAGCAGCTCCAAAACAAACAAACAAGGTGTTTTTCCTCCACAGAGCATGCACTTGGATGTGGAGGGGGAAAAATGTGGGTTTGGTGTTTTGTTTTGTTTTTTTACTTAGCTTACTTATATTTTTAAAACAATTAAACACATTATATGGATGAGAACATCCACCAACAGCCATTAAACACAAAACCATGGCCTCTGATGGAGGAAGTACCCGTGATGCAGGTGGCCAGAAGCTAAGAAGGTATGTCTGAGGAAATGTACTTACATGACAGGGTACCTAGTCCAGCTAGCATCTAGGACACAGCAGACTGATGCTTAACCTGACCCTAACCATCCACTCTTCTGTTTCTACATCAGTGCCCATTCCAAAAGAGCCACACCAAAGCCCTTGGACCTGACCCCCATTTCTGCAGAATGCCTACACATAAAACAAGTACAGACTTCCAATTACCTTTTGATGGACACAAAGATCACAGCTTTCTGAAACTTCTTGATTCTAGATGTCATTCTCCAAACTATCTGAAAGTCTGCTCCTGGGCAAATACAAACTACCATAGCTTCAAGTTCTAACATTCCACTACAGCAATAAAAACTTCATCCCCTGATACTCCTAATTTACCATTCGCTGTGCCTCCCTGAAGAGCTGACCCAGCTTTGGATTCTTTAAGCCCAGAGAATATAATGGAGTCAAAACTTGGGGTCAGAATGCACAGGAGAGTTCTTCAAACAGACTTTTACATCTTGAAAGCATCTTAAGAAGGACATTCAGACAGTTGAACACGTCCAGAGAAGGGCAACGAGGCTGGGGAGAGGCCTCGAACATAATCCAATCCCCTCTTGAACACCTCCAGGGATGGTGACTCCACCACCTCCCTGGGCAGCACATCCCAATGATGAATGACTCTCTCCGTGAAGAACATCCTCCTAACCTCCAGCCTAAACCTCCCCTGGAGCAGCTTGAGACTGTGTCCTCTTGTTCTGGTGCTGGTTGCCTGGGAGAAGAGACCAACCTCTGCCTGTCTACAGCCTCCCTTCAGGTAGTTGTAGAAAGCAATGAGGTCACCCCTGAGCCTCCTCTTCTCCAGGCTAAGCAACCCCAGCTCCCTCAGCCTCTCCTCACAGGGCTGTGCTCAAGGCCTCTCCCCAGCCTTGTTGCCCTTCTCTGGACATGTTCAAGTCTCTCAATGTCCTTCTTAAACTGAGGGGCCCAGAACTGGACACAGTAGCCAAGGTGTGGCCTAACCAGTGCTGAGTACAGGGGCACCTTCTGGAAAGTCTGGATCCCTTTCACAGGGAAAGGAAGGACAGAGAATATGCAATCCTGATGAATTTTAGTTGCATCCATCATCACTCAATGCTTCAAAATTTAGGCTATTTGTTCTATAATTACATTTGGGTTTCTTCTACCATGACATTTGTTAGCAGTAGTAAGCCATATAACACATGGCTTGCTTTATTGGATCTGCTTTGCTACTATTAGTAGCAAGGCAATTTAATTAAGGTGAAGTTCATCCTTCCCCCTACCAAACAAACCCATCATACTGACTGATGAACTGCATTCAGCATCCATACAGACACAGCCTGTGAGGTAACTCCACCACATGACCCAACAGGTACCCATGGAAAAATACTTTCATATTTCATATTCACAGTACTTTCTGAAATGAGATTAAATATGTTTGTGATTCTATGATTAATAGAATAGCCAGAACAGGCTTCAGACTGGAAGATACCAAGTCCCTTGAGGACCACATCTTAGCTTGCTTTTCAAGAGAAAAAACAAAACTGGGAATTTGCTACCTTTAAAAAAGAAAAAAAGAAATGGGGGATAAAAAAAAGCTTTGGAGTTCTTCTAGTAGTTTCTTAAAGTCTCCAAACTCTGTGAACATCTGGCTTTCCAATGAAGGAAAATGCTCTCACACAAGACAGGACTTCTCTTCCAGGAAAGGGGACTTGCAATGATGACAACTCTGGAAACCAACTGGAAGCCCCATGTGCTCAGCATCCCAAATTCCTAGGAAAACCCCTGCTGTTTTGTTCAGCAAGGCTCCATAGCTGCCTGATAGTTTTTGTTGTTATGGCAGCTGAGCTGGAAAAAAAAATAGAGAACACATTCATGTTGAAATGGAACAAACATCTGTTTGGGCTTGATGCTGGCAATTAAAATACCAGAACGTTTACTTCATAGCAGGCAGAAAGGAAGAAGAACAGAAAAAACCCAGGGAAATAGGGCTTAGGCTTATGAAACAGAAGGGCTTTCCTGGATCTGGTCAGTAGTTCGTGAAACAAAACCTCTGCTACTGCACCTAGTGCTATGTCTTATGCAAGACACGAAGAGGAAAGAAGTATAGTAAGTATTTGAGATAAAAACCTGGAATTGGGTGAGTTTGTTGGCAGCTGCTGGACACCCAAGCACTACCATACCTGCCCATGTTACTGGCATACCACAGGAGAGTCAGTCCTGACTTTATCAACTAAATTGAATAGCAGAGTGCCATTCCTCGTCACATCTAAGGAAGGATGCACGACTGGCAAAGCTGACAGAAAGGGAAATACAACAACAACAACAACAGTGAATTATTAAAAACTAGGCAAGCAGTTAAAGGAAGAGAAATCTCAGCTTTGATCACGCTGAGTGCCAGAGCTACAGTTTCATTGGCATTCATTTTACACAGGGCTCTCTCAGTTGTCATGTGATAGAACTACTCTGCACGAGGTTGCAAAAACAATGCCAGCTTTAGGAAAAATAATCATCAAAGCAGACAGGTAAAGAGATTCTGCTCCTCTCTTATCATTCTTCAAAGAGCACCCAGTACCAAGAGCCCTGACCAGGGCATGCTGTGAGACAGACGAGGTAACTGTGAACAGCGTGCCTGTGATGTCCAGTCTCCTGCTTGACATTTTAAGATTGGACCATAATAACCATTGATTTAAGACTATAGGATTAAATTACATATGTAAGACAAGAATAAAAGTGGGGAAATCATCTCTTAAATGTTTAAAACCGTGAAGCCTTGTGAACATGTTTATTCCATATTTAATTTCCACCACTGCAGCAAGTTTAAAACAATGCTACTTATGCTCAATAGGCAAAGCAATGAATTTTGCTCTTACTCGTTCTCATTTGGACTCCTGGTCACGCTACTGCAAATCTTCCACTGCACTCCAAACTCAGAATATTTAAGGAGAAGCTTGGTGGAGTTGGAGAATAGTTATTAGCCTTACACACTCTGGACCAAAATTTGCCCTAAGCATTGATCTTATTGCACGCCTCATATTATCACCGAGAGATCGGGGAACAACCAAACGAGGCCAGGCAACACAGATTGATTCAATGAGCTCTGCATGCACGCCTGTATGAGGGCACATGGATACACAGTAATCTCTCTTGTAGAAAAAATAAAACAAAAACAAGCTTTAGACTTGGTTTTAGGGCCTCAAGGACTAATGATGAATTCAACATTCCCTGCTACAAACACCTCACTGGGAGAAAGAATATAAAGGCTGTCTATCAAAGACAATTAATGGACTGAATAGCTCTCTGCTGAGAATGACCCAAAAGTGTGGGTAGCTAATGATAAAGACTAGAAAGGCAGAAGAGGTATTATTACAGACAATTCCCATCCTCATAAATTTCACATTGTTATAGTTAGATTACTGGCCAGGACTGCATCCTGATTCCTGCAGAGCAGACTCTGCAAGGGTTTACTTTGACAATAGCTTTCCCTCAAACACATTCAAATGATTAGCAATCTGCCCAAGGATTTATAAAAGTAGGATACAGGTACCAAAAACTTAGCTCATACTAAAAAAAATAAAAACATAAATGGAATAGACCAGACCAGGTTGGAAGAGACTTTCAAGATCATCGTGTCCAACCCATCAACCAATCCAACCCACCCAAACAACTAACCCATGGCACCAAGCACCCCATCAAGTCTCCTCCTGAACACCTCCAGTGATGGTGACTCCACCACCTCCCCAGGCAGCCCATTCCAATGGGCAATCACTCCCTCTGTGTAGAACTCCCTCCTAACCTCCAGCCTAAACCTCCCCCAGCAGAGCTTGAGACTGTGTCCTCTTGTTCTGATGCTGGCTGCCTGGGAGAAGAGACCACCCTCTGCCTGTCTACAACCTCCCTTCAGGTAGTTGTAGACAGCAATAAGGTCATCCCTGAGTATTCTCCTCTCCAGGCTAAGCAACCCCAGCTCCCTCAGCCTCTCCTCATAGGGCTTGTGTTCCAAATCCCTCACCAACCCTGTTCAATACATTTTCACCTGTTCTCTTTTACTGTAAAATAGAGGTGAGCTGTTTGTCCATTGCAAGATGGGCTTTTCATAGAACCAATCAGGTTGGAAAAGACCTCAGAGATCATCAAGTCCCACCTGTCACGCAACACTTCATGACTAACTAAACCATGGCACCAAGTGCCACATCCAATCCCCTCTTCAACACCTCCAGGGATGGTGACTCCACCACCTCCCTGGGCAGCACATTCCAATGGGCAATCTCTCTTTCTGTAAAGAACTTTCTCCTCACCTCCAGCCTAAATTTCCCCTGGCACAGCTTGAGACTGTGTCCCCTTGTTCTGGCGCTGGTTGCCTGGGAGAAGAGACCAACCCTTTCCTGGCTACAATCACCTTTCAGGTAGTTGTAGAGAGCAATGAGGTCTCCCCTGAGCCTCCTCTTCTTCAGGCTAAACAACCCCAGCTCCCTCAGCTTCTCCTCACAGGGCTGTGCTCAAGGCCTCTCCCCAGCTCCATTGCCCTTCTCTGGACACCTTCAAGTGTCTCAATGTCCTTCTTGAACTGAGGGGCCCAGAACTGGACACAGGACTCAAGGTGTGGCCTAACTACACCTTTTAACTTACATACTTCTACAGGTGAGGTTCCTAAAAGGTAATTTCCATCAGCAATGTATGATGTGAGCTGGTTTCTTATCTAAAACTTGGTTTTACTTTAAAATTCTGTTTGTTATGTAAAACCTCTAAGAGTGTCAAGGGAGCACCTTCTGACTGATACCAGGTCCAGGGATCAACAGTGAAGCTCACCATGGGTGAAAAAGCAGGCACTAGAAATGGGAAGAAGGTAAGAGTGACCGAATTTGACCTTGGCAGTAAAGATGCTGACCACATATTGATTTGTACACCCTGCTGCCCTTCTAGCAATGGAGCAACTTGGCAGCTGTCACAAAGGACAAGGTAGCAAGAGAGCACCAAGACCACTAGACACTTTCCATCTGCCAGTGGTCCTTGCAGGTTCTAAAGGACAGGACATGTAGTAGTAACCCTTGTGCTAGCTAATGCCCCTGCACTAGAGTCCTCTCTCTGCAGCCTGTAGCACAGCTACTGAGTCATTTCACATACCAATTCACAGATTTGACCAAACACAGACAAGACAGCCTGCAAAACAAAGCAATAATTAACCGTCTCCACCTCGTGTGTATAGCATCTCCTTGCATAGTTGGCTCCAGTGAGGGTTTATTTTCTGGCTAGAGTTCAGATTTCCAAACCCCTGCCAATACCATTTCTGAAAAGGAAAATTCAGCAATAACTTGCTCAAGCAAATGCTGCCATGTCACAGTGCTCCACAACAGGATCACAATAAGTGACTCTTAGAAGGCAGCACAACAGAAAAAAGATAACAAAAAGGATTATATTGAATTTGCTTCATAAAAACACTTTCAGTACTGAAAGGAGTCACCCACTGGTTTAGAATCTTAGAACAGTTTGTCTGGAAGGGACCTTTAAAGGTCATCTACTCCATATTTCTGCAGTAAGCACAGGCATCTTTAACTAGATTAGGTTGCCCAGAGCCCTGTCCAACCTGACCTGGTATCTTTCCAGGAGTGGAGCATCTGCCCCCTCACTGGGCAGCTTGGGCCAGTGTTTCATCACCCTGTGTGACCATCTCAGGCGGTGCCTTTACTTACAGGGGGGGGAAGAAGGCTTGAGGCTTTCCCCTCAACCCTTGACACCCTGGCTGTGAAAAATTTCATCCTGTATCTGGTCTAAATCTCCCTCTTCTAGTTTAAAACCATCACCTCTTGTCCTGTCACAACGGGGCCTGTTGAAGAGACTGTCCCATTTTTCTTGTACTCCTTTAAGTACTGAAAGGTTGCAGTAAGGTCTCCCCAGAGCCTCCTCTTCTCCAGGCTGAAAAACTCCAGCTCTGTAGGAGAGGTGCACCAGCCCTTTGGTTATTTTTATGACCCTTTGCTGGACCCACTCTGACATGCTAATGTCCTTCTTGTGCTGAGGACTCAACAACTGGACACAGTACTCCAGGTGAGGTCTCACAGCAGCAGCAGGATGACCTTGACCTGCTGGGCACATTCTTTTGATGCAGACCAGGACATCATTTGCCTTCCAGGGCTGTGAGTGCACATTGCTGTCTCACGCCCAGCTTCTCATCCACCAGTACCCCCAAGACTTTTTCCACAGAGCTACTCTCAATTCCATCACCCCCAGCCTGTTAGCAATATCTAGGATTGCCCCATCCCAGGTGCAGGATCTTATTGAACCTCATGAGGTTCATACAGGCTCACTTCTCCAGCCTGTCCAGGTCCCTCTGGATGGCATCCCATCCCTCTGTCATGTCAACTGCACTACTCAGCTTGGTGCCATCTGCAAACCTGCTGAGGGTGCATTTGATCCCATTGTCTATGCCATTGATGAAGATGCTGAACAGCACTGATCCCTGGATGGACCCCTGAAGACCACCACTTGTCACTGATCTTTGTATGGACAACGAGCTGTTGACCACTACCCTCTGGCTGTGATCTGCCAACCAATTCCTTAACCACCAAACAATGAACCCAACAAATCCCTAACCCTCTACCTTAGGCAGTCAAAGCCTTCACAGAATTCCTGACAGATGACATCCATGGTTCTACCTGTGACAGTCTAATAAGTTTGTCTCTCTCTATGTGAGTCAACAAAGATAAAAGTGATAGCAGAGCCACTGGAAAGAAGGTGGAAAGAATCCTGTCCACCAATCCTGGATGCAAATCAGCTTGTGATTGCATCGTGATAACACGGGACTACAACAATGGACCCAAGGACCCAGCCATCACACCTTTAGGGCAAGATAATCACCACCTGTTTCCTGAGCTTTGTCTGGATGGAGACAGGGTAGACGGAGATTCCCCCCTCCTCCAGCCAGGGTCTTGCCCAAACACACAGATTTCCTGCCACTGGAATTCCTGAGGGACAATATTTGACTACATACCTAAGGACTAAAAAACTGTATAAAAGACTTGAGCAACTACTGGTTTGTAGAGAGAAACAGAGGAGAGAAACAGAGGAGAAAAACGGGGAGAAAAATGGAGATGAAGAAAAACACAGGAGACGGGCCAGGCCGCTGAGAAGCCGGGACAATGCTGCTCCGGAGAACAGAAGCTGCCCGGAGGACCACAGCTCCAGCCCTCTACAGACCCAGGCTGCCCAGAGGAGCCTCAGCACTGTTCCTGTATCAACCCAACATCTCCCCAGAGGACCACAGCTGTTCTCCAGCAAAAGCCTCACCACGGTGTCTCTACAAACCCAACATCTCCTGCAGCACCTTTCCTCCACAGACTTTATCTTGGGGGGGATGAGGGGTGTGGTAATATAATTCCTTTCCTCTTCTATCTCTCGTCCCTCTCTCTCTCTCTCTCTTTTCTCCCTTCCCCTTCTTATGTCCACTTTCTCTATTTTCTCCCTCTTCCTTTCTTATGTCCACTTTCTTTATGTAATAAATAGTCTAGCTGTTGATACTTTGGCCTCGTTTGTGCCTTTAATTTCACAACACGGGAATATTTAAAAGAACTGTGTCTCTGGACCGAGACATCTAATGTCTCCGGACCGTGACATTTAAATGGCGTAGTCGGCAGGATTCCCGTGCAGTGAAAAGTATCACAGCAAAATTATTGCATTTCTGAGAACCCCAAAATGTGTGTGTGTGCCTGAGACGTACTTTTAGTACGAAGCGAGAGTGGAGTCCAGATTCGCGTTTCCACTCGCCCGCGAGGGAAGTGGCCGGAGAAGGACGAAGCGAAATTTTCAGAGAGACTGTGTGGGAGTTCTCAAAAGCTTTAAATGTGTGTGCTTTCTCGGGGAAGATTATCTGGGGTACAACTGTTGGTTTTATAGTGTGACCTCCTCGAGAATCCTCTGTACCCTGCTTTAAATTTGTGTGTGCATTCCCGGGGAAGATTATCTGGGGTACAACTGTTGACTTTATAGTGTGACCTCCCCGAGAATTCTCAGTACCCTCTTTTAGGAAACCCAGTGTTGGTGATATTTGTAAAGCGTGGCTTTCCCGAGAAGCCCAGTATTGCAGCAAAAGTTGAGAAACTTCTGCCGGTGTGTGTTCTCTCAGGGAAACAGAGTGACTCTTCCCTAAGAATCACAAGGTTGTTATCCTAGTGTAACAAAAAAATTTTGAGGTACAAAAGCTGAGAAGCTTTTGCAAGTGTGGATTCACTCAGGGAAATAGTGTGACTTCCTTGAGAAGCCCAGGTTGTTGTTGTTTTTTCTTGTGTGTGACCTCCCCTGAGAAATCTATTGTGCATTTTTCCTGGAGAAGATTATTTTGAAGTAAGCCTTTTAAAAGTGTACGTTTTTCCAGGGAAGATTTTGCTGGTACAAAACAGTGTTTTGATCTGACTTCCCCGTGAAACTTAGTGCCCTATTAAGAAATGCTTTGTGAAACAAAAGAGATGGCCCGGTGTGAGAGGCTTTTCAACCTTTTAGAAGTTCACGGTGCCCGCCCATCTGTACAGGTACTTGACTGGGCCCGTGAAAATTGGCATAATTTCCAGAGTGTGGCTGATAGAATTGTGGCCCTGCAGAAAGATGCACGAGCAAAAGCCGGGAAAGGCAAAGGTTTTATTTGTGCGGTTTTAGGTGCCTGTTTAGCCGCCTCAGTGAAGGAGAAAGAGGAATGGCATGAACAGGAAAATATAACTATTTCCTCTTTGCAGGACTTAGTTTCGTCACTACAAAGCCATGTTGCCACTTTGAAAGACGTAGTGGCAGATCTTAAAATTCAATTGGAAAAGGAGAGGAGGCAAAATTCGTATTTGGACTCAAAAGAGGGTGTGAATTACTTGGAGTCTGCCCCTATGTGCCCTCGGGCAGAACTGACAGTGGCTAAGGAAGCTGCTGCGCATATCAGACCTCTCATTAAAACTGAAGTTTTATATGAGGATGGGGAGGTTACCCCCACTATCACAACCAAAGAAACGCCTTTCTCCTACACTGAATTGGCCAAAATTCGTGCAGAATTTGCACGCTCTGCTGAGGAATCTGAGGTGGAATATGTCTGGCGAGTTTCAAAAACTGGAGGTGATCAGATTCTGTTAACAGAAGCTGAAGCCATGGGCTATTGGGGTGATAATGTTTTTCTAACTACAAAAAACAGAAGTGGACCCTGGAGTCTTACGCAAAGGGCTGCCTATTGGGCAGGGGGGTTTGATCCAAAGGAGAGGGGTGAACCCCTAATTCTGCGGGGAGGGATGAATCAGATAATGGAGAATGTGCAAAAAGCTGCATGCCTGCAGATGATATATGAAAGGGAACTAAAACATCATTTTGAATCCCCTCTTTCTATCCTGGTGGATGCAAACAGAATGACTCCTTTGATCAGGGGTCTCAGTGACTTGCTTAAAATAAGAGGTATCCAGCTTCAAAAAGAAATAGCTAATACCCCACTTTCTTCCAGGACATGGCAAGATGTGGGGAGGGAATTATTAGATTATGCTAGGCAGTATAGTGTACCTGAGGAAATGAAAAAACCTCAAACTAGAGGCTTGAGACATGTGAAAATGACTCACCCACCAAGCCCCCAGGGCCAGATGCGCCGTATTCCTAGTAGGCACCTGGCTGGGGGCAGGGAACACTTGAATACCCGGCAATATTGGTGGGGGGTGGGTCGGGAGAAAGGTATTCCAAAAGAAGTGGTTGATGGGGTAGCCACGAGACAATTACGAATCATTGTGCAATGTTGGCCCGAGCCTAAAAAGAGGGCTGAGGTCACTGCTCCCCTCTTGGTGGGACCATTTGGTGAGGGGAGGGGTATGCACCCCAGGGCAACCAAGGGCTTCACTTCCCAGTGGTGAATTGGGGGGTGAAGCATGAGTCAGGAGATCACCAAAAAATTGTACTTGGTTTGGAAAAAGACTTTTGTTTCTGTTTAGCTTGGCTTTTGAGAGAACCTGAAACAATCAACGATACTTACAGGCCCATTCAAAGTAATTATCACCTGAGAGGGTGGCTCTGAATGGTAACCTGGAAATACCAGTTTTGTATGTTTCAAGGTTGTGTTTCTTATTTAAGTTCTAATGCTAAATTTAAGTTCTAATGCTGAAGACTACCTGATGTATTGTCAGAAGGACTTGTCTTGCTACAATATGGAAGACTTCTCAAGTTTTGCATCACAGAAGACATCTCTTCAAGGACTGTACTTTCCATAACCCCGCAGACATTCAGATCTGGACTGAAGCTCTCACTTCAATTCCAAACTGAAGGACTGACGGGGTGGGGGGGGTATGGGTTTGTTTGTTCTCCTGGCTTCCAGGAGGAACAAGGATGCTTTCACCTTGTGTAATTACCTTGTTTAATTTTGTTATATTTTCTTAGCATTGTCAATCTTGTATAAATCCCTGTTGTATACAGTGATTCAACATGTAGTGTCCAATATGCAGTTTGTGTCTAATGATGGTGTACAACAGATTTGTGCTGTTAGCCAATCAAAACTTATGTCTATTGCAAAAATTGTTTAAAACTTCTTTCCTTCCTTTTCCACTTCTTTCCTTTCTTTTCTTTTCTTTCTTTCTTCCTTTTATCTTTGATTGACGGGGTGGTGTGACAGTCTAATAAGTTTGTCTCTCTCTATGTGAGTCAACAAAGATAAAAGTGATAGCAGAGCCACTGGAAAGAAGGTGGAAAGAATCCTGTCCACCAATCCTGGATGCAAATCAGCTTGTGATTGCATCGTGATAACACGGGACTACAACAATGGACCCAAGGACCCAGCCATCACACCTTTAGGGCAAGATAATCACCACCTGTTTCCTGAGCTTTGTCTGGATGGAGACAGGGTAGACGGAGATTCCCCCCTCCTCCAGCCAGGGTCTTGCCCAAACACACAGATTTCCTGCCACTGGAATTCCTGAGGGACAATATTTGACTACATACCTAAGGACTAAAAAACTGTATAAAAGACTTGAGCAACTACTGGTTTGTAGAGAGAAACAGAGGAGAGAAACAGAGGAGAAAAACGGGGAGAAAAATGGAGATGAAGAAAAACACAGGAGACGGGCCAGGCCGCTGAGAAGCCGGGACAATGCTGCTCCGGAGAACAGAAGCTGCCCGGAGGACCACAGCTCCAGCCCTCTACAGACCCAGGCTGCCCAGAGGAGCCTCAGCACTGTTCCTGTATCAACCCAACATCTCCCCAGAGGACCACAGCTGTTCTCCAGCAAAAGCCTCACCACGGTGTCTCTACAAACCCAACATCTCCTGCAGCACCTTTCCTCCACAGACTTTATCTTGGGGGGGATGAGGGGTGTGGTAATATAATTCCTTTCCTCTTCTATCTCTCGTCCCTCTCTCTCTCTCTCTCTTTTCTCCCTTCCCCTTCTTATGTCCACTTTCTCTATTTTCTCCCTCTTCCTTTCTTATGTCCACTTTCTTTATGTAATAAATAGTCTAGCTGTTGATACTTTGGCCTCGTTTGTGCCTTTAATTTCACAACACGGGAATATTTAAAAGAACTGTGTCTCTGGACCGAGACATCTAATGTCTCCGGACCGTGACACTACCCTTGTCCACTGATGTAGTCACTCCATCACAGAAGGCCACCAGTTTGGCCAGGCAGGACATGCCCTTGGTGAAGCCACACTGTCTCACTCAAATCATCTTGTATTGCTACTGAGGATTACATCAGCCTAGGTGCAGGCCCTTGCACTTTGCCTTATGGAACCTCTCCTCAGCCCACATCTCTAGCCTGTTCAGGTCACTCTGCATGGCATTCTGTCCTTCAGTCTTGTCGACCACACCACTCAGTTTGGTCCCATCAGCAAAACTGCCAAGGCTACACTCAATCCTGATGTCTGTATCATTGATGAAGATATTGAACAGCACTGGTCCCAGCCCCTTGAGAGACACCACTTGTGAGCCATCAAGCCATTAATCACTACCCTTTGTATGTGATCATCCAACCAATTCCTCATCTACTGAACAATGCACCCATCAAACCTGTATCTCTTCTGTTTAGAGAGAAGGAAGTTGTGGGGGGCTGGGGCAAAGGCTTTACAGAAGTCCAGAAGGATAACATCTGTTGGTCTTCCCTTGTCCACTGATGCAGTTACACCATCAGAGAAAGCCACAGAAAGGTGGCTCAGGCAGGACTTGCTCTTTGTGAAGCCATGCTGGCTATCATGAATCACCTCCCTGTTCTCTGTGTGCTTTAGTATAGCTTCTCAGAGGATGTGCTCCATCATCTTCCCAGGCACAAGGTGGGGCTGACAGGTTGGTAATTTCCAGGGTCCTCTTTTTAACCCTTTTCAAGAATGGGTGCAGTGTTTCCCTTCTTCCAGCCCCCAGGGACTTCAGCTGACTGCCAGGGCTTCTCACATATCATGGAGAGTGGCTTTGCAGCTTATCAGCCAATTCCTTCAGGACTCTGGGATGCATCTCATTAGCTCCCATATATTAATGTATGCTCAGGTTCATCAGGTAGTCCTAAACTTGATCTTCCCTTGATCTACCCTGTGGGTCTGCACTTAGTGGTCCATCAACTTGGAAAGGGGATAGAGGAAGTTTGACAGTGAAGATTGAGGCAATAAAGTTACTGAGTATATCAGCCTTCTCCTCATCTGCTGACACTAGCTCTCCATTCCCACTCATCAGCATGTACACTAACTTTTCTATTCTGGTTAATGTACCTGTAGAAGTCCTCCTCATTATTCTTTGCACCCCTTGCCAGGGTCAGCTCCAGCCATGACTTGGCCTTCCTGACCTCCTTCCTACACAACTGGGTGCTGTTCCTACACTCCTCCCAGGTTACCTGGCCCTGCTTCCACTGTCTGTGCAGTTCCCTCTTACTCTTTATTTTCACCAGCAGGTTGTTCAGTCACACCAGTCTCTTGCCTGCCTTGCCTGCCTGATTTCATACAGCTGGGGATCGAGAGATCTTGGACTCTAAGGTGATGTCCCTGTCTGCCAGCTCTGCTCCCCTGTCCCTGAGGATCCTTTCTCCTGGGGCCCTACAGGCTAACTCCCTAAGGAGCTGGAAGTTTGCCTTCCTAAAATTTAGAGTCCTGACTATACTCCTTGCCTGTGTGACCTTATTGCCCTCTACAACTACCTGAAGGGTGGTTGTAGCCAGGAGGGAGTTGGCCTCTTCTCCCAGGCAACCAGCACCAGAACAAGGGGACACAGTCTCAAGCTGTGCCAGGGGAGGTTCAGACTCGAGGTGAGGAGGAAGTTCTTCACCGAGCGAGTCATTCGGCATTGGAATGGGTTGCCCAGGGAGGTGGTTGAGTCATCGACCCTGGAGGCGTTCAAGGGGAGATTGGACGTGGCACTTGGTGCCATGGTCTAGTCATGGGGTCTGCGGTGTCAGGTTGGACTCGATGATCCTCGAGGTCCTTTCCAACCTAAGTGATACTGTGATACTGTGATACTGTGATATCCCTTAGGACTGCAAACTCCACCTGTGCATGATCACTGCAGCCCAGGCTGCCCCTAATCTTGACATCACTGATGAGTTCTTCACTTGCATTTGTGACCACCAGGTCCAGCATTGCATTCCCTTGGGCAGGGCTGTCTATTACCTGGCTCAAGAAACTATCATCCATGCATTCCAGGGTCTCCTTGATCGCCTGCACCTTGCTGTGCTATTTTTCCAGCAAATGTTGGGTCCCCCCAGGAGGATGAGAGCCTGCAAGCATGAAGTCTTATCTTGCTGAAGTAGGAAGACTTCCCCAGTGGGCTTCCCTTGATCAGGTGGCCTGCAGTAGATGGCAACCACAAGGTTCCTTTTGTTGCCTTTGTCTCTCAATCTTGTCCATAAGCTTTCACCTGTTCATGGCAGTTCTTCAGAGACAGCTCTTCACATTCTATCCATTTCCTGACAGGAAAGGCAATGCCTCTGCCCTTCCTTCCTCACCTGGCTGCAGGCTGTTCAGAAGGGCCATCAATAGCCACACTTCAGTCATAGGATTCATCCCACCAAGTCTTAGTAATGGCTATCAGGTCACAATTTTCTAGCTACACATTAGCTTCTGCCTCCTGTTTGTTGCCCATGCTGTGTGTGTTCACCTGGAGGCACTTCAGCTGGGCTGTTGGCTGCATCACAATTAAAAGAGATCCCCTTCATTCCCTTGAGGTGTTTCATGAGTTTCCTTGCTGGCTTCTACTGCCTCAGTAGAGCCTCCAGTGAGTAAATCTTCTTTTTATCATAGGCAAGACTTATTGCTTCCCCCTCCCCCTTCACATCTAGTTTAAAGCCCTATCAATGAGTCCTGCTAGTTCCTGGGCAAAGACCCTCCTTTTCCTTTGCAAAAGGTTGCTCCCATCTGCTGCCAGCTTGCAAGCTGCCAGGTAGGCTAAGCCTCTGTGAAAGAACTCAAAACTCTGACATTGACCCCGTGTGGCAGTTTTAGGCTGATGCCTAGGAAATTTCCACAGATTGAGCAGAAAAGTGGTAGAATGTAAATAAATTACCATTGGATGTAAAAGGGAAGATAATGATAAGGTCTAAATAATCCCAGTGGTCTGGTACCTGACAAAGTTGGTTGTGTAAACTAACTCTCTTTCAACTTCTTCACTCTAGCAGATTCTGGCTGGTGCCTTTGCTTGGCTGTCTCTGACCTTGGCTGTGCTCTTGTTGTGGCTAAGCATTAACAATCTACTCTTTGCTCCTCTTTCTCTTTTCCATTATAGGGGGGGGCAAGGAGGGAGTCAAGAGCTGGAAGCTGTTGGTAGCCCCCTGGTTTTGTCCAGGGGAGCTCTTGTGTTGTTTATAGATTGTAAATCCATGTAACTGTTGTATATTTTGTACATACTCATTGCATTCCATAGCTCTAGAGTGTAGTTTTGCTTGCAACTGTAGCTTCATTTGCTTTCATCTGAGCTGCTCTGGCAATTTTATTCTGGAGGTAATTTCAACCCACCACACCCCAGCCACAGAGCCATGTATTAATGGAGTTGATTTGCCTGTTCCTTCCAGTGTCTCTGCCCATCACTAGGAGGGTGGAAAAGAACCTGTGCCCCAGATAACCTCACTAACCATCCTAGGGCCCCAAAGTCTCTTTTAGGTGCCTTTGGGCTACACATTACAGCTTCTTCACCAGCAGTGGGTAGTAGTCTGGGTGCCCCAACCAGCTTGGGAATTCCCTAGTGATAAAGTGTTTGATGCAGACAAATTCCTTGGAAAAGTTTACCCTCTGGAGAATTTTGCCTGTGGTTTTGAATGTTAAAATATTAATTACCTGGGAAGCAACATATTGGGGAAAACTTTTCCTGGCTGCTTCTTGTTGTTAGTAAGTGTAAAAATTGTTGGGCAAGGGAGGAGGTGAGTAAGAATTTAACACATGCTGATGCTCTGAGGATACTACAGGGAAAAAGTGCCCAAATGTTCACCACAAAACCAAACCACTTTGAGATGGAAGACAACCATGCTTCCATGCAACCATGCAGTGCTACAGGCTGGGGTCAGAGTGGCTGGAGAGCAGCCAGGCAGAGAGGGACCTGGGGGTGCTGGTCGATGGTAGGCTGAACATGAGCCTGCAGTGTGCCCAGGCAGCCAAGAGGGCCAATGGCATCCTGGCCTGCATCAGGAACAGTGTGGCCAGCAGGAGCAGGGAGGTCATTCTGCCCCTGGACACTGCACTGGTTAGGCCACACCTTGAGTCCTGTGTCCAGTTCTGGGCCCCTCAGGTTAGGAAGGAGGCTGACTTGCTGGAACGAGTCCAGAGAAGGGCAATGAAGTTGGTGAGGGGTTTGGAGCACAGCCCTGTGAGGAGAGGCTGAGGGAGCTGGGGCTGCTTAGCCTGAAGAAGAGGAGACTCAGAGGTGACCTTATTGCTCTCTACAACTCCCTGAAGGGAGGTTGTAGACATGCAGAGGTTGGTCTCTTCTCCCAGGCAGCCAGCAGCAGAACAAGAGGACACAGTCTCAGGCTGCTCCAGGGGAGGTTTAGGCTGGAGGTTAGGAGGAAGTTCTACACAGAGAGAGTGATTGCCCATTGGAATGGGCTGCCTGAGGAGGTGGTGGAGTCACCATCATTGGAGGTGTTTAGGAGGAGACTTGACAGGGTGCTTGGTGCCATGGGTTAGTTGATTAGGTGGTGTTGGATGATAGGTTGAACACGATGATCTTGAAGGTCTCTTCCAACCTGGTCTATTCTATTCTATTCACCTGGTAATCAGAGAAACTGGTATTGCAACCAGCACAAACTGACAGCTGTGTGAAAAAACAGCCCTGGAAAGCTCATGTTTGGGACTGCAACACAAACAGCAAATGTCCCATCTGTGCGGCTCGAGCGACCACCTATCCACCACTGCTGTGCACCCTGACAAGTGTGGACAGAACAGTGCTTTTCTAGTGGCAAAAAAAATGGAATACATGGATTTTGGAAAGCAAGCCAAGAGCTGCAGATGTCCATGAGTTACATTTTAGAACCCCCCTAGCTCCAACAGGCAAGGGGTACCTCATTTCATCTGCTCTTACAGAAAACAACCTGTAACTGCAAAGGTTCCTGTAAGTGGAACCGAGAATGCCAGTAAGAGTGAGATGAGGGGTGAAGATGGGGAGAAAAAAAAACCAAAGGAGGAAGAAAAAATAATTGTAGTTAGGAAGTGGTTTGACTAAAACAATTCAGAGTATCAGAATCGTAGTCCAAAGACTCCCTTGGTAATTTCCATCAGCTTCCATATAACTATGGGAAAGTGTCTTTTGCTTCTTCAGGTAGACTGAAATGCCACTGCCTTTTCTGCCTGGCATATTCAATCCTTTCTCTAACAGCCATTAGGGCATACATCACTGCTTCTAGAATTCCATTCCTGAGAGAATCTAGGGGACCTGAATAGCGTCCCTTAGAATAAATGGGATTTTATTGGTAACGTGATCAAGCCTCAATTGTTTCTCGGGGCAGAATGAGGACTGGTAGCCCTCCACAATCCTGCCAGGAATGCCCCAAGATTGTTGTTTTCAGCACTGGGTCTGCAAGCATGTCACTGTTTAGAGCTTTGAAGCCTAGAACAATGCCTGATGTTTTGTGTAATGCTACAGTCTGGTTCTTTATTAGGAAGTTTCTTTCTAGCTGCTGAAGTATGTTTAGGAACACATCTTGTTCCTATGGAAATCAGTGAGAATTCTGCCCTTGACTCCAAATAGAGCAAGAACAGACTCCCTGTCTGCAAGATCAGACGTCCTGGCATAGAGTGACAAAATTGGATGGGCCTGCTAAGCTTCACTAGTATGAAAAGGTTAGCCTGCAAATCAAGAGACCCAAAAGGAGAAGCATACAGGCTGCTGCTGGGGCTCCTGCAAATCCATTTGTGAGCTTTCTGCCTGCCATATCTTCAGAGAAGACCACAAATTCTCTGTAGTATATTTACCAGCAATCAGGACGAGGAGATTGAGTGCACCCTCAGTAAGTCTGCAGATGCCACCAAGCTGGGCAGTTCAGAAACAGCATTGAAGAGCTGAGATGCCACCTGAGCTCAGTGTCATTATACAGTGACAGGAGGCACGGAGGTGTACGTGGGGAACACACTATGTATTTTTCCTGATCTGCACCAATTTTGGGGGGGGGGAGCTGTTCCTTCTGTATGTTTTGGTGAGCCACATTGTGGGCATCTGGGGCATCAAAGCATAAACCTACCCTCTTGTCCTACAAGCCCCTAGCAGGTAAATTGGCCTGTATTCTTCCAGTTACCAGAAAGAAAAGCAAACCAACCAACAAACCCACCCGTACTTTCTCCTACAGTGCTTTCAGTCTGAACTGTTCTAAAGGCTGCACTACGCTGTTATTAGTTTTTCAAGGAGTCTCCCAAGAGTAGAGGCTTCTGAAGTCTACTGGATATTAACCAGGTACCAGAGCAAAGCTACATTACAGCAGATAAACTATTTGCCACATGCTGCCTGCCTCTATCTCTAAACACCAGTCAGGTTCTTGGAATCAGAATTACACCACTGATATTTCCCAGCACCGGTGGATGAACTCTTTACAATCCAGGCAAGGGCTTAGGCAGAGGTAATGTGCAGGATCTATAGAGGCCAACAAAGAGCTCTGTCTTTGTTTTTGTGGCCTTTGTAACTAATCCTTTTGTTCCCTGTTTCTGAAGCAGTCAAGCAGTCTGCTTGCTCTTGGGTTTGATCTACTCTGTGATTTTGTTACTGCTCTTACTGGACTTCTGGTGACTACTAACACCACTAACTATTACTACCCAATTCATCAGTACCTGCCTAACTCTTTTGCAATGCCTGACTTCAGAGTGCCACATTTCTTCCCAAACTTTCAAATCCTTAGAAAAACTTCCACATATTCTATTCCCTCGTGCAGGACACCACACCATGTTCAGTGGGACTCTGTGAGAAGGAAGACACTTGGCTGTTCAGACTTCCTACAGTCCATGCTGCAGTGATGTACAAATCAATCATTAGCAGAGCTCTACAACTACTGAACTCTGTTATTAGTTTGCACAATGAAAAGATTTGGAAGTTAACTTGAATGTGGAAGCAATTTGAGCAGATGTCCTTTTATTCTCTTTTGTAAGTAAGAAAACACAACCAGGTCCAAAACTTCCAGAGTACCTAGAGCCTGTATATCTGAACTTTTAGCCATGCAGCAATGATCTGAATCTGAACTTTCAGCCATGCAGCAATAGGCATTTTAGAGACCTGGAAGATGGCTGCCTCCTAAATCAATTTTAAACAAACACCACCACCACAACAATAAATCAGATTTCTTTGGGTTATTTTGAATGTGGGCCTTAAAATCCTGAGCAATTTTGAAACCACTGAATATTTAGTTCATTAAAAATATGGCAAGTAAATGAAAGATCAGAAAGGAGCTTCTCTGCTTTTCACCATTAAGACTAAAATGACCAAAGCCAAAGAGTATTACTTTACTTTCCACAGGCAGATAAAAATCTCTCTCTTTTCTTGATTTTTTTGAGGTGAGATAGATCTGATCAAAGATGGAAGTAAATCTACCATTACAACAGAGAAGTGATTGCTTTAAAAACTGAGGATTCATCTGTAAACCTTCCATAGAAAATAACCCTGCTTTGACCTGAAAGCATCAGTATTGATTAGCACAGTGATTCTGAAAGGCAAGACCAAGCAAATAAACCCAACCCATAGCTAAGCCAAGCACATCATATTTTGAAGTATAAACATTTTACAATAGTTTATGAAGAATATATTTAAGCTCCCAACTGGAGTAATACAGAAACAGCTCTCATATCTTACTAACATCATTACTCACTCCTGTCAAATGAAACTGTGCTTTATAAGCTCAAACAACGTACTTGGAGGCTCAACTGCCATTCTCACTCCTTAAAAAAGAAATGGCAAAGGGAAAGAAACAAAAGTAATTAAAATCAAGATCCCACTTTTGGCTCTGCAGCGCTGCTTTCTGCCCTCTACAAGCCCCTTGCCACCAATATGCAGCTTTTAAATTCATGACTGACTTATTTTTACCGCCAGAAAATGAGTACTTTCAACCTGACAGCAAACACAGGTCCTCAGCAATGAGCCATTATTTAGTCTCTAGTCCCTGGAGGACAGATCTGTGAACTTCTTCTCTGAAAGCTGTTTTCTTCAAATATATTTAGCAAAACAAATTTTAACTTAACTAGAAGCAATTGCTCCATTGCATCTTACTGCCTCTCAGACAGTAACGAGTGATCATGCAAAGACCGTGGTGACCAACACAGGAAAAAACTGTTTGCACTACAATAACAAGAAATGATAGCAATAACATTTTGCTGCTCCAACAGAGATGTGTCCAGACACAATATGTGCACTTCACAAGACTCTACACTGAAGATTCTACACAGCAAATAAGCAAGCCTCAATGACAAACAGGGGGAAGACTACTAGGGAAAAGATGAAATAGAAATAGCAAGGCGACCTGTCCGGAGTGGATCATTGAGAAAGAAAGGAGTTTCACCAGCTCCACTGAATACTGCTCCAGTATCTTATCTGACAAAGCAGTGAGGGACTTCCAACACTTGAGAAACAGACAATATTATTTCCACATCACCAAAGTTTCATCAATATGCAGCTTGTGCAATACGTAGCCTGACGATGAGCAGAGTCAGAAGCATTTTTGTTTCTGCAATCCAGTGTACATCATGCCCACAGTACTTCGGTGTAATGGTGAGTAAATAACAATATAAACCAATATCATCCATACCTATTAGATTTAGCTTTCAGGTTCATGTAGTTTTTTCCACTCCCTCAAACAGAACACTATCTCTAACAGCTCATATATTGAGGTGTCTTCTTGCAATCTTAAGTGACTAGTGTTCTGAAAGATAACCATGAAAGTACTACAGGCTGCTTATGAATTCTTTTTCTTGCTGCCTTGTTATCAGGCTTCAAAATAATGATTTTTTTTCCCCCCCTTCCTCTCATGACAGCCAGTGTCTGAGACCTGATTGGGAATAACCTGTTGTTCCGCCTACCACCAGGAAAAAAAGACTGAGCTTTGCAGAAGGCACAAAGCACAGCATAAAAACTACATCACATTACCTGTAATGACTGTGAAGTACTAGGTAGTTAAAATGTAATAGCTCAGTACAGAAATGTAAGTCAATGACATTCAAAGGAGAGAAGATGCTGACTAAGGTATCATTTTTTTCTTTCTTTCTCTCCATGGGACTGTCATACAATTACTTCACTGGTAATGGCCAGAAGGTTCTCAATTCCCAAGGAACATTGTAGATGGATGACTTGCTACTAAGCCGTTAGAAAACAGAATATGAAAGTCAAGGTCACCGAGCCTTGATTCTTTAGAGTATTTAAGTAAAAGCTTGAAGAGCGATTTGCCTACTGGTACTAGAAACCACTAATGCATTGGGAATGAGGCATGGCTTAGCACTTCGCTGAACTGAGATGGCCTGGGGATAGACTCTTCCTCGCAGTATAAAAGACAAAGTTATTTTCTAGCAGTTTATTTGTGGAAAAGGAGCATTTCAAGAAAGAAGAAAAATATACACTTCTTACTGAAGTTTTCCCACTGCTGCAACTTGCTACTCCTGTCGTCTAAACCAGTCACAGCTGAACGGCGCTCAGCGGTATTTTGGTGTAGAACTGTGTATTCTGAAACCCCCCTTACACACTCCCCATGCTTCTCAACAGAGCATTACACGTGACTTTTCTTGCCAAACAATGAAAATTGGTAGAACAGTTTCAGAGGTTTAACCTGACATACAGGTAAGGTTAAAGTGCAAGCCTGCTCACTGTGTCTCCTTGCTGAACGGATGCTCTTTGGCACAGGAGAAAAGAAAAAGATGAAGAATGTTAAAAACTCTCTCTTTTACCTGACTCTGATGAAGTTAACCCAGAAAAGGAGTGACTAGTAGCTAGCATAAATGGGATTAGGATGACTGATTTCAGATGGGTGACAGCAGTACACATCATTTTAAGAGCTAACATGACTGTGCTAAGTTAAATAGAGTTAACAAGGAAGATTTCACTTGCATCATTAAGGAAGAGAGATGTATAAGGTATGTTTACTTCTCATAGCAGAGAAGAATAAGTACAGTTTTTAAAGTACTCCATTTTAGAAGTATTTTGTTTCATTAGCTCAGAGCACCTCACAGGTACAAGTGGGCAACATTTTCTGCTGTTGAGATAGGGTGGGATAGAGACCCATCAAGGTCACACCACAAGAAGGTGACAAAGTTACACTACCGAGAAGCAGCTCTGCTGTAGCAGTAAAACCACAGAGGCCGCGATACCACGACTCTCAAAGAGGTCTGCACTACTAAATGATACACAACAGATATAAAGAGTACTTCGAACAAGCAACAAGACAAAACAGATTTTAGGTTCAGCTTTATAGCTAAAGGACATAAGGCAGTACAACAAGTACTAAGAAATCGCAACATAGCTCACACGCTTGCTTAACCCTATCCAGATACCATTAATTAAGGCTGAAGAAGTAACTGAGCACTAGGAGAAGACTGACGGCAACATGATTGCACAGGTTTTATTTGCTTGTTTTTTCTCCTCAGTGATAAAACATGATTCTAGTACTGATACTCTTCATGAAAACAAACAAACAAACAACAAAAAAAGGAAATCGGACTAACAGATAACCCCGAAGACTCAGAGGGGTCCTGTTGTCATGGAAACAAGTCACCACTAATGAGCTTTTCAAGACAGGAGTGATTAATACCTGAGTCCTGCAAATAAATATTGATTCAAACCCGAAACACACATAATCAGCCCACTGCCAGCAGCCTCACTAATGGGCAAACAAACACGACAGTCATCTCCACCAGGTCCCTCAGCAGTGCTGTTTACCTACCGCCTTAGCGTCCTTCCACATTGGGAGGCACACAAAGTTTCCCAAACGCGAGCTGCCGGCTTGCTGCGCCAGGGAAAGGCAGCGGGGGCCGTCCAGCCCAAGACGGGCCGGGCCAGCTCCGCTTCTCCAATCCCGGCCGCTGCGCCGGGGAACGGCTCCCGCAGATCTCCTCTTAGGTAGCGCACAGGAGCCAACTCTCGATCCGCGACACCCCGCTCTCCAAAACCTCCACACGAATGAACCCCTCACCTTGCGCTCAGTCGCTCTCGGGGCACAACAGCCACTTTTCCCAACAGTTGTACGGCGAAGTCCCAGAGTGAAAACTCGCCGACGACCCGGGGTCGGGAGCAGTAGCAGAGGGGCGACAGCAAAGGCTGCACCGCCGACCTCCAGCAACAAAGCAAGGTGCTTCACTCCCCAAACCGGGAGAGAAGGCCCTGGTGCTCAGAAAGAGCTGCCACCTGCACTTCCCTACTACAGCTCTCCCATCCCCTTTAATCCCCACCTGCTTCTCCACCTTTTCCTTTCCTCCTCCCGCCCCCGCTCCAACCAGCTGCTCTCCCTCCACCTGGGACCGGCTTTCCAGGTGCCTTCCTACTCCTACGCGTCTCCTCGACAACAGCTGAAGCACAAGGCGCGGCCGCGCTGCCTCTCCCCGCTCCAGCTCAGCTGTCCCGCATGCAAACTTCCCCGGTGCCTCCCGGCGGTCCTTTCCTACCGCGGGGCACGGAGCGGGCTGCTCCACTCGTCTCGGGATATCGCCGCACGGAGCCCTGCCACGGCTGGAGAAGGGCAGCGCTGCCAGGAGGTGGCCGCTCTCCTCAGGAAAGCCCGTCGGCGTCCTCCGGGGGTAGGGGGTAGAGGCATCACTGGCGGAGGTAAAACCTAACGGGTGCGTCCCATAGCCTCCTCTTCCTCCTGCGGGGCTCGCCGAGGAGAGCCGCGCCGCTCTGGCTGCCGGCACCAGGCGCCCCGCCGGAGAGCCAGACCGCCTCTGCGGCTCGCCGCCCCCCGCCCTGCTGCGGGCGGGAGTGCGCGGAGGGGGAAGAGAGGCACACGGAGGGAGCTGGAGAGATGAGCAGGTGAGGTGCGGCCGGAGCGCGGCGCCGCTCTCCAGCGCCTGCGGGGCGGGTCCCTCAGTGAAGTTGGTCTTTGTCACTAACGAGCGGGCGGCTCGGCCCCTCTCAGGAGGGGCAGGAGGCGAGGAGTGCGGCGGCTTTCCCCGCGCCGGGCTCTTCCCACCCTGGGCGGGCAGCAGCGAAGCGTTGGCTCCCTACCGCCGGCACCCGGGGGACAGCGACCCGAGGCTGCCCCACGCTCCACTGTCACGTTCCTTCCCGTGCCCCCTCTCCCCGTTCAGAGGGCAGCGGGGATTAAGTGTACTTTCAATTTTAAGAGCATTACATTAATAAATACTGGTTCGGTGGTTTTAAATTATTCTGGGAGCATTCAGCAGCCCGCTAAGTAGCAATCCTCTGCGAGGAACTAATCAGAGGGATCAAACCCGGGCACCACGTTCTCCCGAGGCTTCTGTTGTGGCTTGCCCACCCGGGCTTAGAGGGGAACGGAGACCCTCAGCTGTTTTGCCTGTCTGCTTCAGATTCCGTTGGACAATGAGAGATTTAAAGAGAGCAGTAAAGAAAATATGGGAGTCATCAGTTGTCGGAGATGGCAGCTCTTGTCCTCGGAACCCGGGCAGCCGAAGCAAGGCCACGGCAGCTGTAGCGAAGGCTGCCTTCCTGTGCCTGTATGGGTGCCAGCAAGCAGCCATGGGCCCTGGAACACACCACAATGGGAGCGTGCTATGAGGGTGTATGAAGGCATTGGCACAGCATCTCCTAGGAGCAGCGTGACGCAATCACCAGCTTGGTAGTGCTGCTGGCAAGCCCCAGCCTCTGCTTAGTAACAGCATGAGAGATTGGAGTCCTGCGTTTCACTATGAATTAAAATAGTCAAGGCTAGATGGAGTCTGTCCGTTCAGCAGGAGTTTAGGCACTGGCCTAGGTGCACGTCTCACAGCACTCAAAGCCCTTTATTATTGTTTTTTCTTTAATGTGACTCCAGTCACACTGCTGTGCACACACACATGCACTAGCAGGGCAACATGAGTCCTTACGGCTCTTCAGGGAGGGGTGAAGCAGATTTGCACAGCCAGTACACCTGCCCTTGCTGCTGCAACAGCAGAACCTGCCCCTCTAAGACAAAGACTAGAACACCCCTGAGAGAGGAAGATGTACACTGATTTGCAGACTCAGTTTTCTAAAACTGGCTAAAGCTTTCTCATCTGTCCTTCCCTGCTCCTGTGCCTCATCTCGTAGCCCAACAGGTAGCCATCACCTCAGAGGAGACCGCTCTAGACCGATGTCTGTAAAGGATCTCTCTCATATGAATTCAAATGACAATAAAATCGACTTTTCATTTTCATTTAATGTGTAAATCATGCAAAGCAGGGAGCTCCACAAACACTGTTGCAAGAGTGATGACTCATGCTTACCACATGTACATTATTTACTGTTTGGGGATGGAGCTATGCTTAAATTAGGCTGCTTGATAACATAGTCGGGATGTTCTAAACTGCTTCCCCGTAATTACTATCCGGAGGAAGTAAAGCATCATTTCTTCAACCTAATCTCTCTCCCTGATGTGTTTTAATTCATAGTCTTGTGTGAAACTATGGTTTTGAATCTTTGAGCCGGTGAAGTGTGTTTCCCGCTCAGGTGTTGCACATGGGAAGAGTTATTTCAGGTCTACTTCCCTGACCAGGCAAAACCATGACATTCTTCACAACAGCAAACTCAGTCAGTTGTTTAAAAACTGTGGAGCTGAACAATGTCTAACAGAAATGAAGGTTCCCCTGTCAGCTTGTGCCAGTTTCTAATAGTAGGATGTCTCATTACACAGCTGTGTAAAACTAGGCTAGACTGTCCCATTGGGACTAATTCTGTTACAGGCACCAAATAAAACTTATGACTAGGTGGGCTGCTGATAGTTTTTCAGAAAGTAATTACAGAGCATAGGAATGGTGGACCACCAGTTCTGTAGTACTGTGGATTTCTCCTCTATTTCACTAAACCCTGAAAGAACAATAAGCTGTTCTATCCCCTATGAGCCAGCAGTATGCCCAGGTGGCCAAGAGGACCAATGGCATCCTGGCCTGTGTTAAGAATAGTGTGGCCACCAGGAGTAGGGAAGTCATTGTGCCCCTGTACTCTGCATTGGTTAGGCCACACCTTGAGTCCTGTGTCCAGTTCTGGGCCCCTCAGTTTAAGAAGGACATTGAGACTGTTGAAGGTGTCCAGAGAAGGGCAACAAGGCTGGGGAGAGGCCTTGAGCACAGCCCTGTGAGGAGAGGCTGAGGGAGCTGGGGTTGTTCAGCCTGGAGAAGAGGAAGCTCAGGGGTGACCTTATTGCTCTCTACAACTACCTGAAAGGAGGTTGTAGCCAGGAGGGGGTTGGTCTCTTCTCTCTAGCAACCAGCACCAGAACAAGAGGACACAGTCTCAAGCTGCACCAGGGGAAGTTTAGGCTGGAGGTGAGGAGAAAGTTCTTCACCAAGCGAGTCATTTGTCATTGGAATGTGCTGCCCAGGGAGGTGGTGGAGTCACCATCCCTGGAGGTGTTCAAGAGGGGATTGGATGTGGCACTTGGTGCCATGGTCTAGTCATGAGGTCTGTGGTGACAGGTTGGACTTGATGATCCTCGAGGTCTCTTCCAGCCTTGGTGATACTGTGGTACTGTGTGATATTTTTCCTTTTTAAGCAGATGGTACCAAGGAAGCTCTTCCCAAGTGGGTGCAAAGATTCAGAAGATGCTTTTGGGAGGTACTCAAGCTTCAGCCATTCTTTTCTTTCTGGGAATCTCTATCTGTTGGAGTGACATGCTGAAGCCTCATCCATTTCATTGTCTTAAGTGACCACAGAAAAAGCCATGGATAGAGTCTCAAGTAAGATAAGTCTCTTAGGTAAGTTTTAAGTAAGATAGAATTCTGTATTACTCATGCTTATTTCTTGAGGAGCAGATATTTTCAAGAGGCTATATATGTGAGAGGAAAGAGCAGGAGGGAAGGTGTTTGACTTTTTGGGGAGGGGAGAGAAAGAGATGCTGGACTTCCAGCGGCTTGAGCTTTCAATTGGGTTTTGGTCAGATCTCAAACCCACAGGCCTGAAACGCATCAAATAGTAATAGACAATGCAAATTAGGACAAGAAATGAAAATGAAACCCCAACCTTTGATTCTGCCATTCCATGCTGATTGCAGCTGCAGCAACCAAATGCTTGTGTCTAAACAGCCTCACAATAATCCACTTGGTGTTGTATGGCTCTTTTGCAGTAAACATCAAATAAACCCAATCTTGTCTTTTAGGTAGATGCTTCCCATTCTTTTGTAATAGCTACAAGTCTTCCTGCTCCAGCACTCCTGTATCATGTATACCAAAGCTGTTTAAACTCGTGTGTTTCTATCACTGTGTATCACAGTATCACCAAGGTTGGAAGAGACCTCAAAGATCATCAAGTCCAACCTGTCACCACAGACCTCAGGACTAGACCATGGCACCAAGTGCCACATCCAATCCCCTCTTGAACACCTCCAGGGATGGGGACTCCACCACCTCCCTGGGCAGCGCATTCCAGTGACGAATGACTCTCTCAGTGAAGAACTTTCTCCTCACCTCCAGCCTAAACTTCCCCTGGTGCAGCTTGAGACTGTGTCCTCTTGTTCTGGTGCTGGTTGCCTGGGAGAAGAGACCAACCCCCACCTGGCAACAATGTCCTTTCAGGTAGTTGTAGAGAGCAATGAGGTCTCCCCTGAGCCTCCTCTTCTCCAGGCTAAACAACCCCAGCTCCCTCAGCCTCTCCTCATAGGGCTTGTGCTCAGTTACTTATTTTGGTATGGAGAGTGACACTGAGCAGAGAGCAAGCAAGTGATTCCTCTATCACTCTTGTCTAAACCAATGCTGGAAGTGGTACTAGGACCAGGTTTGCTGAGTATGGCAGTGTTCCTGATTAAGCCTATACTACTTCAAGGTTTCAAATTTAAAGCTCTGTATGAAAATACACAAGATGGTTACAATCCAAGCTGTGATCATAGAATCAGAGAATGTTAGGGTTTGGAAGGGACCTCTGGAGATCATCAAGTCCAACCCACCTGCCAAAGCCCACCTAGGGCAGGCCACACAGGAACACATCCAGGCAGGTTTTGAAAGTCTCTAGAGAAGGAGACTTGAAAACCTCTCTGGGCAGCTTGCTCTGGGGCTCCATCACTCTCACAGTAAAGACGTTTTTCCACATGTTGAGGTGGAACATCCTGTGTGCCACTTACCATCCATTGCCCCTTGTCCTATCAGAGGGCGCCACTGAAAAGAGACTGGCCCCTTCTCAGCCTTCTCTTCTCCAGACTAAATAGCCTGAGGTCTCTCAGCCTTTCCTCATTTGAGAGATGTTCCAGTCCCTTAATCATCCTCGTAGCCCTCCATTGGACTCTCTTTAGTGTTTTACTGTCCTTCTTGAACTGGGGAGTCCTGAACTGGGCACAATACCATATGTGGTTTCACTAGGGCAGAGTAGTAGGGGTATTGGGGCAGGTGGAGAACCTCAGTCAACCTGCTGATCACACTCTTAATGCACCCAAGGATACCACTGGCCTTTTTGTTCACAAGGGTACTTTACTGTCCAATGGATCACTTACTATCCACCAGGACTCCAAGGACCTTCTTTATGGGATGCTTTCCAGCAGGTCAGCTCCTAATCGGTACTGGTCCATGGTGTTATTCCTCCCCAGATGCAGGACTCTACAGTTATGCTTGTTGAACTTCATTATGTTCCCCTTTGCTCCACTCTCCCATCTGATGAATGGCAGCACAACCTTCTGGAATATCAGCCAGTCCTCCCAGTTTCATATCGTCAGCAAACTTGCTAAGGGTACACTCTGTCCATTGCTCTGATTAAGGTGTTGAACAAGACTGGACCCAGTACTGACCCCTCTACTCAGTCATGATCCCTCACTTATCTTGATCTTGGAAGAAATGATGTTTGAATATTAATCAGCTCGCTTGGGCCCCCCTACCTGCTAGTGTCTTAGCTCACAGGATTCCTCCAAGTAGATCTTTGAGGAGGGCAAAGTTAGCCCTCCTGAAGTCCAGGGCTGCAATTCTCCTTACTGCCCTGCTTCTTCTTTGTATGATACTGAACTCTACCACATTGTGATCACTGCCACCAAGGCTGCCCACAACCTTCATGTCCCTGACCCGACCTTCTCTGTTTGTTAATACAAGCTCCAGCAGCAGAACTCTCCTTGTTGGCTCTTCCACTACCTGCATTGGGAAGTTATCGTCAGTACACTGCAAGAACTTTCTTGTATGCCTTGCTGTGTGGCCTTTCCAACAAATATCAGGATGATTGAAGCCACCCACAAGCCCTAGGGCATGTGATCTTGAGGCTACTTCCAGCTGTTTATAGAATCTGTCATTGACATCCTATTCCTGTATTGTGGCCTGTAGAAGACACACACCACAGTTTGTTTGCCCCTTAGTTCTTACCCACAAGCTTGTGTAATTGTGGCATAAAGAAGCCTCAAATGGGAACCTCCTTTGGGCCTCAGGATGATACCACAGTAAATAACATACTAATGAAAAATAATACAGAGCCACTATTCAACAAGTATCTTTTCTCTCTGAAGCAGAGGAAATCACTGTTTAATGTCTGAAGAGTGGTGGGTTGAAATTACCTCCCAACTAATTTGGAGAAAATTACCCCCAAAATAAAATTGCCAGGCTTAGCTCAGTTTGGGATGGAAGCAAAGGAAGCTGTGTTTACAAGCAAACTACAATCTAGGGATATGAAGTGCAATGAGTATGTGCAAAATATACAATATATGTACTATATATACAGTACAATATGTAAATATATGTATATATATATATATATTTGCAATTTATAAACAGCACAGGAACTCCTCAGATCCCCCTGGATGGATGCAGGGGACTTGTTCATCTTCTCTCCCACTCCACCCCTCCTCCCCATTGCCTCACACAGTAGTCAAAACAGAGCCACCCCTGGCAAGGCTACAGGAGAGAGAGAGAAAAGTTGCAAGTGGACAGGACAGAAGAAGAAAAGAGAGAGAGAACTGCTTATGCCTCTGCTCTATTTTCCCATTAGCAATCCAATGAACGATATAGACCTTATCATTATTTTCCTTTTACATCCAACAGTCATTTATTTTACTTCTTTGCAGTCAGGCACTAGGCTAAAGTTGCCCCTTCAAACTGTAACAATGGTTTGTTATGTTAGCCACGTGTGGGCCAGCTCTGCTGGCTCATGTCACTAACCTGCTTTGTGTAGAAAGTCCCACTGGCTTCAGGAAGGACAAAACCACTCTCTAGGCTTTGCAGTTCAGAACCCTGTGCTGAAGCAGCCGTGTCAGAGGCCAGATGCTGTAACGGTCTGCACGCATGGGTTACACATAAAGATAATCATATGTGTAGGCCTTTGCAGGACTGACCCCAATTTTCTCAGGTTTTCATCACTAAAGGTTGTGCTCTGCCAAAGCCAACAAGGCTGCATTGTTCCGTCCTTGGAATTCCGCGCGCTCTCGCTCTCACTCTAACCGTTAACATACGCGTAGCGGTTGCCCTAGGTCACGTCAGGAAAGCTTAAGAGTGCGTTATGAGCACACAAGTATAGCACAGGGCAGTGCAAGGTTCATTTTTTAAATGGCTAATTCACCTTTCCTGGAACTTTAAATTGTTTTCATTGGACTATTATGACATGAAATGCACACTGTTTCCACACAGTATTTGGAAAAGAGAGTGTTTGCAAGCATTGCTTCGGTCATGCTTTTATAACTCATCTTTAAACACTATCTAGGAGAAACTTGCATGGATTTTTTGTGAGGGCTTTGCATGCTAGCAAGGAACACCCAAGCTATTAGATCCTTCCAAATGAGATGTGTTGACATCTGCAATGAATTAACAATCAAAGTGCTGACTGCAAACAGAGACGTCCAAACTCAGGTGGTTTGGACATGACCCTGGCTACCACATGGTCCTGAAAGATTGCCAAAGATGGTTTTCAGAACTGAATGTCAAGGAAATGAGTCAGGGACAGGCCTTAGCTGTCCAGGCTGCCTTTATATCTGCATTTATCTATATCTGTATTTCATTTGCAGGAAGAAGCTGGCATTTAAAAAGTGGATGACAACAAAGAAGACTGGCATATACTCATGTAAACATGGCTGGGGCCATGACTTTGGAAAGGACTAGCTACAGCATAGACATTTGGATATTGCTTTTATTAGGTGGGGTTTCTAAAAAGAAAAAAATAAAGGTAACTCAATAGTTAATTCTAGTAGCACAAGGACATCTGAGTGATTTGTGTACACAGAGGCACTAGTACACCAAATACACCCTTTCAAGTTCACATCTAGGGAAACAGTGGCTCCCAACAATGCACAGTGCCCTGTTTGCTTGTGGTGGGAGCTTGTACCAATAAATCCACCTCAGAACACACACAAATGTGTGGGGTTGGTATCAATCCTGTTATCAAGGAAGGAAGGACATTCACTCCTCCTCCCACAGAGCAGCCTACCATCAATTCAGGGTGCTCTCTCCTCCATTTGGTTGCTAAGCAAGTCAGACTGCACCACCTCTCTCCCACTCAGATGCACCCCAGCCAGCTGCTGTTAGAAGGGAAAGACAGGAGGGTAACTATTTTTGTGTAAGCAGATAAAAAGCATTGGTTACTTCTTTGTGTAGACAACACCTGACATTTTAAGTCCATTAACACCTGTCACAGAAATGTTACAGGATGGGTGGATTATCCTTCAATCGTTAAGTGAAGCCATCCCTAGCCTCTTTCTTCTATCTTTTGGATACTTTTTTGCTCTTTCACTACCTACTGATTGCCTAGGAGAAAATGTACAAGTTCTATCATTCCCAAAAGGTTAATGGGTCTGTGCTTTTAGGTTGTGTTACAATGGACTTTTAAAGCAGAGGTTGGAGAGCTGGAGCAGCATTCCTGTCGGTCATTGGAAGCAAAGATATCTTTATTGTTTTTCTGTAAGGGTGCCATTTTTTCAATGACTGCACACCCTTTTGAATCATTCTGAGCACAGCAGAGAAGTTACCAGTCCTAAAAGAGTCAGAGCTGGATGGGACTGGATAACTTTGTAATGATGGAGGGAGGAAAGAGGAAGTGGAAAGAAAGAAGATTAGGCTTGACAAAACCCAAGTAGGTCTGTGTGGCCACAGTGTCCAGCCAAGCCCTCCAGTTACCAAGAAAAGAAAAAGATGCAGCTAGATGGAGTATTTGGACTTGGATGTGGAATCCTTGGTGAGAGAAAAAAGTGGTGGAAGAACAATTGCAATGGAAGTAAAGTTACGCAAACCAGATTGGAATTGTGAAGAGAAAAGAGAGCAAATCCCCAGGGGAGTTTTGTATCCTCCACAATTTATGGTTTAAATGATTAAATGGTTTTAACAGTGTGTATCAGCTCATTTATTTGCCACAAGTCCTATTTTGTCAGTGTTCACTTTCTGTCAAAGATTATTACACAGAGCCAGAATATTGAAGAGTGGCTACATTTGGTTCCAAATACAGCTACACTTAAGAACTGCTATTGCAGAGTTGTATCTTCCAGGAATTTTTGAAGGGTCCTTGACATGGAAAGAGCTACAGAGACGTGTGATAACTATAGTTTGCTGGGAAGTGCTAAACCAAAGCTGGAAGGATAGCAAATAGGCTGGATTTTCTTGTAGTTACAGCAGAAGACTCTTGGGAATCAGGGGGGTTTCTTCCAGGCCCTTGATTCTCTGCTTACCATTGACAAGTGGAACACTTCTTATTTTAGCTATCCATATCATAAACACAAAACTGTCTGATTTCCCAAATGTGCTGCGGAACATATTGTTTGTAAGGTATTTTAAGGTTCTCCAGATGAGATGGAATTTGTATTGTTGTATTTTGCTTGCTCTAAACCAGCAGGGGTTCTTCAACAGCTAACTGCCTCCCTCTGTGCTCACTCTCTGGATTTTGGAGAGTGGTATGCACAAGACAGATGGGGCTGAGCCATGTTCATATTTCTTAGCTGGTGTAAGTGACCTTTGCAGGACGGATTGTTTAGAGTTTTGTTGGGAATGTAGGTTAGCTTTGGGTTCACTGGTCTCTTTCAGTTGTGTTACAACTATAGGACATTCAATGATCTGGTCCAATGAAGGAGATAAGGAAAGCTGTTGTGTTTTGGGGATTTTTGTTGTTTGTTTGTTTGTTTCTTTTCTTTGAGTCAGAAAAGGTTTTATTTTGATGGGTGCCCAAAATGAGATATTCCCCTAATCCCCCGTGCAATTCATTCACCTAATCTCTTTGTAGGCACATCCTATTAATCCTTTTTATTACAAAGAGAATCTAAAACACTGACATTGTCAAAAGAGAAGAGGCTGAGCAGAAGAGGCCAGGATGTTGGATCTCCCCACTCTTTGTACTGTGATAGAGATTTACATTGTTTATGTGTTAGCACTTCACTGGAAATAGTTCTTGAAGTTAGTAGTCACAGAATTAAAAAAACAAAAGACCAAAACAGGGAATAAGAAGGGAAAGCATTCAAATGAAAAATATACAGTTCAAAAGAGAGCCATGCCAGCTATGGGATTTTTCTACTGTATGGTAATGAACTGCAAAAGCTGTGTGAAGGAGTTTAATATAAGATGAACCTAGATACTTGTGATGGGTTACACATGGAATGAAGCTGGAGGTGGGGAGATTCAGGCTAGATGTGAGGAGGAGGTTCTTCATCATGAGAGTGGGGAAACCCTGGAATGGGTTGTCCAGGGAGGTGGCTGGGGCCCCATCCCTGGGGGTGTTTAAGAGCAGGCTGGCTAAGGCTCTGTCCAGGCTGATCTAGTGTGGGGTGTCCCTGCCCATGGCAGGGGGGTTGGAACTAGATGATCCTTGTGGTCCCTTCCAACCCTGAATGATACTATGATACTATGACAGCAGTGGGGAGGGCTTGTGAGAGCTTTTACCCTCCCTGGAGGGTGTTTTCCCCTTGGGAAACAGACTTAGTCTGTTCCAATCGCCCTTCCTGTCCAGCAAGGGTATAAAAAGGAGGACACTGCAGCCATTGCTCTCTTCCTTCTGCTTTGCGGGGATGAGAGAGAGTTGCTGCTGCCGTGCTGCTTCTCTGCCACATGGTCCTCCCTTCTGCTTCCACACCTCTGCAAAGGACTGGTTTTGTATTTAATATTTTTTCCTCATCCATCCTTGTTCCTTATCCTTGTGAACCCTACCTGTTATTGTTACACACACACACACATATATATAATTTAAAGAGAAATTCTTTACCTCTCTACTTCCAAGCCGACTCCAAATTATTTCTTGGTGGATTTGTTCCTTCCCTTTCTTTTCCACTCTATTGGGAAAGAGGAGGGGGGAGCAGGGGAGGGATTCACAGCCTTGCCCCCATCTGAGCTCTTAAGTCCCAGTTAAGGCTCAAACCACCACAACACTGAAGCACACTTTGCAGAATTGCTTTTGTTTTCCTTTATATTCAATCTCCATGGACTCTGCCCATTCAGAGCAGACACACAGAGAAATTAACCTATAAAACCATAATGTAAATAAATTCCTCTTGCACAGGATTCCATGCACACAGGTTTTAGATTGCCAAGGTCCTTGTCTGTACAACCTCTGAACAGTAATCCCTTCTGTTATCCACCTTCAGTCACTCTGAGGTTTCATTCTATACTGAGACACTTGAATCACTGGGTTATTTATGCAGATGAGGAGGCTGGCTACTCCAAGCTTGTTTTTAAGGGTCATTTTGTAAATTCTATACAGAAAGAGTGATTGCCCATTGGAATGGGCTGCCCGGGGAGGTGGTGGAGTCGCCGTCATTGGAGGTGTTCAGGAGGAGACTTGATGGGGTACTTGGTGCCATGGGTTAGCTGTTTGGGTGGGTTGGATTGGTTGATGGGTTGGACACGATGATCTTGAAGGTCTCTTCCAACCTGGTTTGGTTTATTCTAATAAAGTTTATTCTAATAAAGGTTTATTCTAACCATGGGCTAGGATTTGCATAGAGTAAGTGTGCCTTTAGTATTAATGGGCATGGCTCATAGCTAAAATCCCATGTGTGCTAATAAGTGATTTCATCCAGAGAGTATTCCATTCTCCTCTTTAGGATAGTTGTCCTGTGGGCAAGGAGGAAAAGAACCTGAAAGGTGGAGTTGAGATAAGGAAGATTTACTGCAGGGATACCAGATAGCAAGATAACACAAAAGGAAAATACTGGTATGTGTAGCAGAAGAAGTGCAAACTGTACACACCTGTGAACCAAGGCCATAAAACTGAAAGCACTGCTGCCTGGAAGTAGGAAAAAAGCCACACAAACCTGGAACAGGAAACTCCACAAGCTTTAGAATACACTCTAAATTCCATAACCCCCTTTTGGCCCCAGCCAGCCCTTTCCTTTTGCTGTGAGCATCATGACATCAGTATGGTGTTGAATAACAATAGCCTGCCCTCCTGGCTTTCACTGTGCCACTGCAGGGGGAGTAGTCTGCCCTCCCCCATCCCCTACCCCTTTTAGTGGGGCTAGCCAGCTAAAACCAATACAAAGTCTCACTGGTGGACTGGAAAAGGAAATTTTTAACTACTGTGAAATTCTTCTTCTGCCTGAAGTGGAAATTGGGCTGGTCACCTTCCCTGTGATGGCATGCACCTCCCTCACTACTGCTGGATCCTCCTTTCTATGATTAACCTACTGTAACCATTCCCAGGGCTATGTGTAGGAGCAGTGTACCAAACTGCATCCCTGCTGTCACCAGGGTCCCAGCGTTTCCTCCAAATGCTGATGAGCTCACACTGTGTTTCCATTTCTCTACCATGTTCTTTGGTAATTTCTCCTTTTCAAACCTTTGCAAAAATGGACACACACCAACCACAGGCAGTTTGGAGGACAGATATTTAGGTGTCCTTCAAATAATCTGTGCCCCTATCCTTGAAATTATTTAAGCATCAAACAGCTACATATCCTTGAGGATCTGGGTCACAGATGTATTACAACATTTTATCTTCGCTTTGAAGTGCAACTTCAATACAAATTTGCTTGCTTCATGCTGCTTCTTCCCTTCTTGCTTATTTATACCAGCCAGGTTTTTTGTTAGGGAAAGAAGCAGAAATAGGTGGCTTTGTGTTTCAGTCCTCTAACCATGCATTCCTGAGCCACGGCTTAATTGAGGGGAAAACATTAAATGTTTTTTTGGGGTGGCACACATACATTAACACATCACATCTCACTCACAGAAAATAAAAGACAACATTTTGACTAATAGGCTGATAGGCAAACTGAGGGAGAAAGTAAGCAGGGGTGGCTCCACTGCATTAGAAATTCCTGCTCTTTCTGGAAGCATTGGTTGAAACTCGTCCAATTCTGTCTGAGCTGGATAAAAAATCCTCTGTGGGTCTTCCTAGAGGAAGGGATTGTAAACGAGATGTCTAACACAAAGGTCCTTTTCTGTTCACCACAATCATAATGAGATGTTGCAGTTTCACTAATTGATGGCTGCTCAGCTCTGGTGTGCTGTGACTTCTGACAATTGTTTTTATCAGACACTATCACTGTCTGCAAGTAGCAATTACCAGCCATTTGCTCACAGCATCACAGAATTGTTCTTACTGTAAAAGACCTTTAAGATCATCGAGTCCAACCGTGATCCAACCCTACCAGTGATGCTAAATCATGTTGCTCAACACCACGTCTCTGTGTCTTTTAAAAGCTCCTCCAAGGATGGAGATTCAGCCACCTCCCTGGGGAGCCTATTCCTGTGTTTAAGAACCCTTTCAGTCAAGAAGTGTCTTCTAATATGCAATCTAAACCTCCCCTGGTGCAACGTGAGGACTTTTCCTCTTGTCCTATCACTCCTTACTAGGGACAAGAGACTGACCCCCACCACACTACAGCCTCCTTTACAGTAGCTGTAGAGAGTGAAAAGGTCTCCGCTCAGCCTCCTTTACTCCACACTAAACAAGCTTGGTTCCCTCAGCCACTCCTCATAAGACCTGTTCTCCAGACCCTTCATTGCCCTTCCCTGGACCAACTCTAGCACCTCAGTGTTTTTCTTGTAGTGAAAGGCCCCAAACTGAAACCAGTATTCAAAGTGTGGTCCCAACAGTGCTGAGCACAGCGTGACAATCACTTCCCTAGTCCTGCTTGTCATAATATTAAGCTTGTGTTTTCATAACTTCCATAAAAATAGAAGACTGTTCTGCATGCTGCTTTTTTGGGGGGGAGAGTTTGTCTTGATTGAAATGCTTCTTTTTTCTTGTCACAGTATTAACTATGTTCTGCCAGGCAGCATATCAGTCAGCATTGCGTTATACTGAGGCTGCCTAACTCATTGAGCCATGTTCATTGTGCTGAGTTATTCACTGGGCATAAACAGGGAGAGCAATATGGGCATTGGGGCATTATGTAGTAGGGAAGAGGCTCAGAGAGAGAAATGCCAGGTTTGGGGGCAAGTGGAGAACAGAGGCTGGAAAGACATGGTGCTTCAGAGTGTCAGAAGAGAAGCAAGTAAGAAGAGGTTGCAGAAAAGAGAAAAAGATGAAATAGAGAATCATAGAAGGAGGAGAAGCAGTTCAACAAAGAACACACGTGGAGCTGCAGGGGAGGAAATGGAATCTACTTCATTATGAGGATCTCAGGGCTCCTCTGTAAAGTCTGTGCAGAATTAGGGCTGCAGATGTTTAATGCCAACCATGGTGACAGTAACTGTGGTCGCTTCTTCCTCGTGGTGGCATTTACACATCAGAGTTTCTGAATATTGTTGTGTTGACTGTCATACTAAAGCCCTTTCAAGGCAGCCAACACCCACTGGGATTCTGGACACTTTTTTGGGGCAAAAGCACTTTCAAAGAAAAATGTGCAAATGAGTAAATAAAAGAAGTCACAAATATTTTCAGAACTACTTATCAGTATTCTGAAGGTAAACATTCACAAATACATCATCTTCACCCAAGCTGCCCAGGGCAAGAGCTTGGCCCAGGCTCCTAAAGACCAGACACGAATGTGAGAGAAACTGCAGTGAATCCAGGTGGAACATAATAACAATAATAGTTTTAATTTTTGTCTTGGTTTTACACAGTTCCATTTTTCCTCCTGACTCCTCACATATTTTTATAGTACTACTGCATTTAAAAGAATACTGTTTAATCAGTAGCTGTCACTGCTTTAATTATAATAGCAATATTTGCTCTACAAAGCTATGTAAATCAGGCACACTCATATTCTAATCTAGTATTTCTAGATCCCGTTTATGAGGAATATTCTTAAGAATCATTTAAATTGTCTCTGGTCTCCTCTGCTGCAGACCATGTCCCTCTGCACACCTCCAGGGATTCAACCACCTCCCTGGGGAGCCTATGCCAGTGTTTAAGAACCCTTTCAGTCAAGGAGTTTCTTCTAATATGCAATCTGAACACCCCCTGGTGCAACCAGAGGACATTTCCTCGTTCCATTGTGTGTTACTAGGGAAGGGAAACCAACTCACACTTTGCTGCAACCTTGCTTCAGGCAGCTGTAGAGGGAAAGAAGGCCTCCCCTCAGCCTCGACTTCTCCAGCCTAAACAAGCCCAGTTCCCTCAGCTGCTCCCCATAAGGTAGGTACTAATAGCAGATTCTGATAAGCTTTTGTGTGACCAGAAATTCTACCCAACTGTTGCAGCCCCTTGAGCACATGCAATTGTGGTAGATGCTGCAGTCCTGACACAGGGAACATTCCCACTAGAATTAATAGGAACTTAACTGAACGAGGATCGAATGACTACAGGCTTGCAGCCCAGCCCTACAAGCCTTTTCTCATGACAGCATCCAATTAAAATTAATGAAGTAACTTGTTCAGGATCACCCAGGGAAATGATGGGAGAGGCAGGAGGGGGCAGAACTCAGATTGCATGAGTCACCGCCAACTTCCTTGATGTTACGAAGTCAGAAATAGTTAGAAAACAGACATGCTGGAGAGTAGCGAGAAATGCCAGCCATTAAAGTGGCTCCCAGGCACTCGGTCTAGGGTGATCAGTTTGCATATGTATCACCATTGAGGTATAAAGTCCTGCTTCCTGGCACTATTTCTAACATATTTCACATGTAATTGGGTATTACAGTTAAAGTGTGAGAGTCTCTTGTGTTTTGTAAAGGAGGAGGATTATGTTTTAACATGCCAGGTGGGCTTGATTGCCCCTCACCATATTTCAACTTCCCCCTGACATTTCAAGAGCAGCCCAGACATGATGCTCTTTCACATGCAGCTGGCTGTACCTGATTTTGCCCCTTGCCCAGCTCAAACCAGAAAATTATGTTCTGTCCATGACCAGCCCTCCACCTTCCTCTCGTTTGCCCTCTACACTGGATGCAGATGAAGAGAGATGACAACTCCTTGCAGTTTGGCTGCTAAAGCAGCTGCTAAATCAACTTATCATCACCTATGGTGTTAGGGTGGCATGAGGGCAATGAGGAGGATGTAAGGATTTGACCTACTATTTATAAAACAAACAGGTTTGCTTACTTGTGTGGCAAATGCCACATGAGAGCCGCTAAAAGCAGGAAGACTTTCAGAAATCTAATTTGCTTTTCATTGTGTATGCTCTTTGATTACCTTGAACATGTCTTGCAATAAAAATTGTTACTTTCCAGTCATTTTCGTGTCAGGTCTCTCTCTAACACTCACAGATTTGAATACATAACAATACAACATTTGAATTGGAAATATTCTGGGAAACATTTGTTAAGGGTAGTCACTTCCCCTGGATTTTGTGTATAGATGCATCTCTATCTTCCTAATGTTTCCAGTTACTATTGAGGGTTTGTTCTGTCTTCTAGCAGGCAGCTTTTACTTAGCTCTGTGTGAAAGTGAGAAAGAAGGGAGGAGCACTACAGTTAATGTGCTGTCTCAGAAACCTGTTCAATCACAGTTTTTGAATGAAACATCTGAGTATTGTGTGAGGACTTCAGTGTGCAGAGAAACTTCCCCTTGACTAGACACTTAGTACTTAGCGATGCACAAAATTAGAGCTACAAATTAAAGGGATTTCCCCTCACTCTCTCTCCCCTAAATGATGTCCTTATTTTCCTTTTAATGTAAGTCTCTTGACCACATTTCCACAGCACCAGACAGAAGAAAGTGTGTATCGTGCATCACGAAGTGCATTTTTAAGGTTAATTATCTTTCTTTTTAAACAGTAGCTGTACACGTAAAGCTGTTTCAGAGCAGCACCAATTGAAATAATATTTGAGTTTGGCAAGATGCAATTACTAATGCAGAATCAGCGGGGAGACCCACAGGCTATACAGAATCATTACTTCTGTAAGTCGCGTTCATAGTTCAGTGAGTCTGGTGGTTTATTTTTAGGAGGAACTTGCACCATGTACTTCATCTACAGGCAAGACTGATCTCATTCTTCTTATTCTTGCAGCAGCTTAAACTGGCATCACAATGAAAACTGAGATGTGAATTCAAGAAAAAGCCATGGCTGTTCTTGGGCTGTCTTCCTCTGAAGAATGTACATACTATTTATGATAAGTTTGGTTTTGTAGCTCATCTGAACTCTCTATGACAAAAACCTGCTAAGGTGTCCAATTCCTTCCTTCACAAGAAAAGAAATATTTTGCCAAAATGTCAGCTTACTGCAGTATGAAAACACAAATGCTCTGTGCTTTGGTAGGCAAACATAAGCCTAAGTGGAAGTCATCGAAGAGAAAAGAGAGAGAGATGGGTTTTGTTGAGACTGGAAGAGGAACATGCAGTGTTTAAAACAACTTTCCCTTTTCATTCTTCCATGTAACACTGATTAGAGAGAAGAAAGAAATTAAACTAGGTTGGTGATGCTTCAGTCTGAATGAACTGAACTTTCCTTTCACTTACAGAGACAAAATAATATGATTATAATAGCATGATTTCATTTATATAAGATATATGTGTGCAGTACCTCAGCCTCTGGCAGAAACTGGGTGATTTATGCTGAGTGTGGTGTATTATTGTCAGAGCATGGAAGAGGACACTCAGACATAGCCAACAGAATCTTTGTCCTTGCCTAGGAAACAAGACACCAAAAAGAATCATCTCTCTGGCCATGCTGTCTTCTCCTGCTTAACATTTCTATTGTTTCCACTGACTAGCATTGTCTTCTGCCCTGATGATCAGTATGAGCCCATTAAAATGTAGAGGGCCCTGTTTGGAAGCAGAAGGAATGGCTTGATCAAAGTGAAGCCTTTCAATTCTGGTTGAATGTCAGTATGACTTCATATGCTGGGCACAGTTGAACATGATTAGTGACTCAGCAAGAGAAATACTAAATAATGCAAGCATAGGAGAAAACCCCCACAGTCTCACATTTATGACCACATTGTGTTTTGCAAGGAACATGACATGATATTAAACAAGAAGCCCATTTATCCTTGATATTAACAAAAAAAGTTTTAACACCCCCCACTGAATTGTTAACACGAACAATAGCACAGCTTCTTATACATTCTGCTGTTTGTTGGAGAAAGTTGACTCTGATCTTGACATTTGCTCTTCTGTTCATGGCAATGGAGCTCTGGAAATCTGTAGAGGAAGTTTCTGAATAGTTTGGCTTATAAAAATACCCAAGAACATCCAGCCAGCTAACCAGTCCAACCAACAACATATGCCAGCTTCTCTGCTAATTGCCTGCTTTAAGCCAGACCATCTGAGTGTCTGCTGTCTTACATTTTTTACTGGGCTAAATTGGATGAGAATTTTTTTTTAGCGGCACATATTATAGAAGAAATAATTTGGAGTTACTGACTCCTTTGGCTGACCAGAACCAAAGTGTTATCTTTCACTCTTGAATCCTTTTTTTTCTTTTTTTTTTTTTTTTTCCCTAGAAATAAATATTGACAACTTCAAAAGAATTGTGAAGGCGAGAGTTGGGAAATCTTGTTTGAAAACAGTGAATTGCAGCATGCTTCTGTTTTCAGTATTTTCCCCATTTTTAAGCTATCAGCCAAGTCAGTGAAGAATTGTGGTTGTTGAACAAATGCATTTTTTTGGTAAATTAATCATTAGTGAAATTGATAAGCTGGATGTCCTGGTTTTCTAAGATCTTTATGTGCTTAGAAATGTGTCTCACTTTCATCTGTTTGTAAGGCACTGAGTGTATATTTAACATCGAATTACGTAACTGATTGTTGAACAACCGCTAATGTTTCCATTACTTCTACTGCACCGTCTACTGTATAGCCTACCATCCCTAGTGATATCAGACTCCTGTCAGTCTGGACTCTGGGCAGACAAGGCTAATCTCCCTGTTTAGAATCACTCATAACGCAAGAGCTTAAAAAATCAGAGTAGGGGAATGTTGTAGTGTGATGGTTTAACCCACCGACGCCAACAAACACTCGGCTGAGCTCAGTCGGAGAAGCAAATGAAGCTGCATTTTACAAGCAATAATGGAATGCAAGGAATATATACAAACTACACAGTAGTTACAATGTTGTACAAGAATTTACAACAAGGAAGTAACACAGAAATCCTCCTTGGGAGGAGGATTCCACCTCGCTTCCCCCCCAACCTCTCCCGTCCCTTTTTCCTCTGTTAATTAGAAGAAAAAAGAAGAAATGTTAGGGGAAATTTCAGTTAGCTCAAAGTGTTGGGAAAAAGTTAGTTTTGCTTATCTCAAGTTTGCTGGTAAGCAGTCTCTGTCCAAGGGCAGCATGCATGCAGTCCAGCAGAAAGAGATGGAGTGAGTGAGAGCAGAATGTAGGATTGTAAAACTGCATCCCACTCATCTACCAATGAAATGAGTTTAGAATTATTGCTCTCTTGTTTTCCTTTTTACACCAGCTGTAGCTCCTAACTTAAAGGCACAGCCTCAACTGTCACAAGGAAGAAAAGACCAAAATCTGGAGAGAAGTAAAAGGCAAAAGGACCTGGGGGTCCTAGTGTATGGAAGGTTGACCACGGGACAGCAATGTGCTCTTGTGGCCAAGAAGGCCAATGGGATCCTGAGGTTTATTAGAAGGGATGTGGTCAGTAGGTCAAGAGAGATTCTTCTCCCTCTCTACTCTGCCCTGGTGAGGCCGCATCTTGAATATTGTGTCCAGTTCTGGGCCCCTCAGTTCAAGAAGGACAGGGAATTGCTTGAGAGAGTCCAGTGCAGAGCCTCGAAAATGATTAAAGGAGTGGAACATCTTCCTTATGAGGAGAGACTGAGGGAGCTGGGGCTCTTTAGCTTGGAGAAGAGGAGACTAAGAGGTGACCTCATTAATGTTTATAAATGTGTAAAGGGTGAGTGCCAAGAGGATGGAGCCAGGCTGCACCAGGGGAAGTTTAGGCAGGAGGTGAGGAGAAAGTTCTTCACTGAGAGAGTCATTAGCCATTGGAATGTGCTGCCCAGGGAGGTGGTGGAGTCCCCATCCCTGGAGGTGTTCAAGAGGGGATTGGATGTGGCACTTGGTGCCATGGTCTACTTATAAGGTCGGTGGTAACAGGTTGGACTCAATGATCTTGGAGGTCTCTTCCATCCTTGGTGATACTGTGACACGGTAATACTGTGACACTCTGATACTGTGATTGCTCTCAAGTTTTGCAAGGATTCTGTAGAAAAGATCAGAAACTTAATCAACCCTTTTAAGATAGAATAGAATAGAATAGAATAGAATAGAATAGAATAGAATAGAATAGAATAGAATAGAATAGAATAGAATAGATTAGAATAGAATATTACATAGACGTTTATTACATAGAAGTTTATTATATAGAACTTTATTACATAGAACTTTATTACATAGAATAAACCAGGTTGGAAGAGACCTTCAAGATCATCTCATCCAACCCATCAACCCATCCAACCCACCTAAACAACTAAACCATGGCACCAAGCACCCCATCAAGTCTCCTCTGTGAAGCCTTTCTACAAGACAATCCTTCCCGGAAAGAAAAGACAAAGCATGCTTGTTATTTCATCATTTGCCATGAGTGAAGCTTCCAGGCCAAGATCACCTCTGTCTCCATGAGCATGATGGTAACTGCTCAGAAAAGAGTGTGAGTCTTCAGTCTCAAGTGAAGTGAGCAGCTTTCTCATTGTAATTTGCTATGTGTATATTGTCTTTGAGTGTAAGCCACAGATCCAGATCAGGCTGTGGTAGGCACTGAACCAACCAAAACAGCACTTTTTTTCCCAAAGACCCCAGAGTTTAAGCACTGCTTGTACCTCCAGCAAATGAAAACAGGAGTGTGTAGCCATGACATAAGTAAGGCTTCACTGGTTTTGTAAGTAATGACAGGCTTAGAGGCGTATGAGGTTCCAAGTTTCAAAATGCTGATGAAAGGTTCTGTGTTTATATTCTCATAAAAAGAAGTCTCTTTAGAGGACATTTATCCTAATAAATTCTATTTATTTTTTCCCCTATTCAGAATGCTATGTTCCTTTGGAGATTTTGAATATTGATTTGCAATAAATTTTCCAAGAAGAAAGACACAAAGCGGGGGGGGGGGGGGGGGGGGGGGGGGAAACCCTAGAGAAATTACATGGAAATATGTGAAGACAACAGCTATTTCTCTTCTGTCATGCAAATGAAATGGATGTACTTTCCTGTAAAAATATTTATGTGCTAAAAGTGATCCAAATATTTATGAGAAAATGAAAGATATGGGAACATCAGGAGGAAAAAATGAAGGAAAGGAGATGTAGCTGAATTTTTACCTTTAATTTTCTTTATCTTTCATTTTCAATGACAAGCAAACAGTCTGGTAAGGTAATGGTCTTTGGATTCTGAATCCAAGGACTCCACATCATCATCATCATCATAATAATAATAATAACAACAACAACAACAGTAATCATAATCTTAGATTGTTGCTGGCAGCACAGATTGTATATAACTACATTTCAGTTGGAACATGCTTAGCTCTTTGTTAAGAAAACTTTTCTTCTCTTTGTCATCATTATGTCATCATCCAGTTCTGGAGCCCCTATTCCAAGAGGGATATGGGCATGCTGGAAGGTGTCCAGAGAAGGGCCACGAGGATGATCAGAGGGCTGGAGCACCTCTCCTGTGAGGACAGACTGAAGGAGTTGGGGCTGCTCAGTCTGCAGAAGAGAAGGCTCTGAGGTGACCTAGTTGTGGCCTTCCAGGATCTGAAGGGGGCCTACAAGAAGGGTGGGGAGGGACTGCTCAGGATCTCAGGGAGTGATAGGACTAGGGGGAATGGAATGAAGCTGGAGGTGGGGAGATTCAGACTGGAGGTGAGGAGGAAGTTCTTCCCCATGAGAGTGGTGAAGCCCTGGAATGGGTTGTCCAGGGGGTGGTTGGGGCATCGTCCCTGGAGGTGTTTAAGCCCAGGCTGGCTGAGGCTCTGTCCAGGCTGATCTAGTGTGGGGTGTCCCTGCCCATGGCAGGGGTCCCTTCCCACCCTGACTGATACTATGATAGTATGATCATTAGTGAATAATAATGAGCTGAGCCACATCATCTACAGTGTTGCACAGAGACAGTGTGCTGAAAGTCGTTGCAGGAAAGCAGACCCTGCTCTGTTAGGTATCATCTCACACTTTACGCAACAACTCACTTACACAACAACCACACCTCACCAGCAAACAGATCTTGCCTTGAGGCACATTTCAGTACAGCAGCAGCCCTTTTCCAAGAAGCAGCAGGTAACTGGTACATTTAATTAATACCACACCATGGATCAACTTAGTTTCCATTTTTTTCAGCTTTATGCTCTATGGAAGCTTTCTTACTTATTGAGTATTAAAAGGGCAGTGGCATCTTACGTAAATAGGCAGGAAAATGCCTTTAGTTTCCATTACTGCAGCAAAGACTGGTTACTTTCCCATGGGAAGTCCCTCTATGTCATTGAAACAGAGCACTTCGGCTTCTAATGAAGAGAAGAAGGTGGGTAGGGTTGGTGCTTCAGAACGTCTAGGCTCTGAAAGAGTTTCCAACAGTCTTTCTATCTTCCGTTAAACCCCCTAATTTTGATCATTATAAGATGTGAGAGTTAGTTAACAATAAACCTGCCTTCAAACATGCCATTTTCCTCTCACTGACCTGCATGGACATTTGTCAGCCATTGTAGAAAGACTAGTTTAGGGAAAATGCTGAAAGAGGCAGCAGTTTGTTGGTGCTCAGTTCACCCCATTGGGTTTCAATCTGTATCTGCAATGGTTAGAGAGTCCAAAGAAAGCTTCCATAATGTAGGAAGGCAGGCAATTCCCTTGAAACCATCACTGGAAGTTTATTCTAACAGGCTGTACTGCTGTTTGTTTTGAATGAGGTAGATCTAGTTGAGTCTTCTTTAGGCAAAGCGATAAACTAAATGACACCCTGAGGTCTTTGGCAGCTCGGTTTTTGTGATTTATGATTAGTCTTTGCTGATGAGTTCTTCCTTCCGGGAGCTGTACAAGAACATGTGTTCCTCTTGGTGTTTCTCTTGCCTTGTCAGGCATGCTAAGAAGAGCTGGCACTTCTCCCAGGCCATGGCTGAGCTGCTGTTAGGCCTTCCAAATGAAGCTGGGTAAAGCCCAGTCGGCACTGGAATAAAAGACCTTTGGAGAACACCAAGTTGCTGAGAAAATGCGGAAAAGCTGGAAAATGCTGGAGCTGCTGTTTTCAGCATGAGACAGCACCACCATTCCAATGCCTTATGGTTATTGTTTAGGGTATCATCATCATCCTGGCCATACTCACAGCTGGCCAAACATTTCTTGCTGCCTGAGCTCCCTTTGTGATTTACTGGATAAAATGACTGTTCAATCCTTTCTGTCCCAGCATTATGCTTAGTACATGACTGAGAACTGGCTGATGGAAAGGAAGATCCACAAACAGGCCTGGGGCAACTAGAACTGCTCCTGGGTTTTGTGGCTTTCTGGGAAAGGTTTTTTCTGTTGACAGGTTTGATCTATAACACATAATAGCATACAGACATGCCTCATCTGTCTCCAAATGAACTGCAAAATGAAGTACAAGTACCTCATTCAGGTAGCTCTCTATTACTGCACTGATATATATCAACTTATGTAATGAGCACTCAACTTTGAGATCTACTAATCTTGTTTTGGGGTCCATTGTTAAACTGAAGCTGTGCCCTATTTCATGACAGGTTACTTCTAGGATGAAAACTCACTGCTGCACATGAAAAGAATTTATTTTGGAGGGACTGAAGAGGGTCCTAACGTGATCTCCCCAGACACTTGTTATAGTGTAGTATTTATATGAAGACCCATTCCAGTTAGTGCTTTGTGTCAAGCTCAAGAGAAATGGCCAGTATCAATGAAAAAAAAGATGAGCCCCTGTGTAAAATCTGAGGATACTTGAAAAGGAGTCTTCTCATATGCAAAATGAGAGTACTTGAGAGTTCCAGACTGTGATGGGTTGAGGCAGATCCCCTCCCCACCACGGGTGAAAATAATGACTCAGACAAATGGATTGCAGAAGTGGTGGAAAGTTTAAATGGAAAGCAGTGAATGTTTACAGAGAGCCAGAAGCACAGTGACAAAAGAAATCCCAAAGCACACCCAGAAATATCCCATCCCCACCTGAGGGTACACTCAAGACCCCCAGGGCTCCTTCTTCCCTCCCCGCTCTGCTCCACTGCTAGGCTAGTCTCAGCTGGCCAGGTCTGAGTCTGCCCATCCCTCCAGCCTTGGGCCTAGCCAGGCTGGGAGAATCCTCCCCCAAGTTACCAGGTGGCGGCGAGGGAAGAAAGAGAAAGTGCCAGACCCCCCACCAGGATCTTATAGTGGTGCAGGGAATTATGGGATGAAATACTTAGGCTCCTGTGTCCACCCACTGAGCTGGACTTTTGGACGCAGGAAGTATCCCTCATATGAACACAGCAGAGGGCACCCAGCCCAAACTGCTACACAGACACAAAGTACATGAAAGCACCACTGAGAACAATTCCTTTTGGATGAATGTGACTGGTTGAGACTGTCCCCTTAAGAAAGGGAATATGGTGGATGGAAGTTGGTAAACGAAAAGAAGGATCTAAACTAATTTCATTGGTAGCGTGGGAGGAAGCACCTTCTGAACTGGGAGTGCAGGAGGGTATCCTGGGCACTCCAGCACTTTTATCTTTAGTCTTTCTTCCGCTCCTCCGCCGATCAGCAGCTCTCTGTGCTGGGCTTTCGGCCAAGGCTTTGGCCTTGAAACTGATAAGGCCTGTATTAACTGCTTTCCAATTAACACATAACTGCTTCTAACCTTTTTTCTCTTTCTCTCTCTTTCTAACCCGCTCCGGGGAAAAGGGGGAGAGAGGGGGAGAGCAGAGGTGGGAAACCCCCTCAGCAGAGGGGGGAACTCTCATTTCTGTGCTACTCTGTTGTATATCTTTGTATATATTGTAAATATTGTAAATTTGTATATATTCCCCTGCATATCCTACATTGCTTTGTAAATATACAGCTCCACTGCTTTGCTAATTCAGCTGTGAGTTTTTTTTCCCTTTCCCTTCAATTTTCTTTCCCTTTACTTTACAGGGGGGAGGGAGGAGGCTTTTGGGCCTTACCCTTCCAACCCTACGACAATGAACCATCTATGAAACACTGTACAAAGTTATATGAATCATCCCTTCCTAAAATCAAAACTGAACTGGTGAAATCTTGAAAAGCAGCATCTAGCTCTCATGCTTTCTGTGTGGATATTGCCAGAACTGAGGACTCAATTAGTGGTCTTGCTGATCTAATGAAATTCTTGAGAAAAGAATTGAGAAAAAGTAAAACTTGTAAGAATGGTTTTGAAAGCTCTGCTGTGTGTGGCAGGAAGCAATATTGCAAACTCTTGCATGCTTCCAGAAGGAAATCAACAGTAACTGTGTTGTTACTCCGTGTGTATTACAAGCAAGAACTGTTAAGTGCTCATTCTTAAGAATCATGTTTCATTTTTAAGGATCATATTCCATTAGATGGCTCACAGGAAACCTCAGTTATGCATCTGCCTTCTCTTCCCCAGGAAAAGGGGAAGCTAAGTTATCATGACAACACTTTATTGTGTACAAAATTAGCTCGATTACTGAATCAGAAAGGAATTCCAACAGGAACAGACATAACAATAGCATGGCAAACAAAATCCTCATGGCTCTCTCTTTCTGTGCTTAAAAAATGAAGAATGATTAACCGCATCATAGCAGGACCTGTGTTTGTTGGCTGCACAAAAATGATGATTTTGAGTACTCTCTGCTGGCTATTGTTCTGTCCGGTCCTGATAATCTGCTTTGTGCAGGAAAACTGTCTGGCAGGGGAGGATCCCAAGCACCTGACCATTTTATTTTCATTGTAAATTTGATTTCATGTTTGTGTCACAACAGCTGTGGCATGGTTGCTGTATGTTAGAAAGAGCTGATGAGTTTCCATGGCACATGCAAGTAATACACCTCTAAAAGGGCATAAGGTACAAGGATAGTAAGTTCTGTTTCTGTCTAACTCGAGGCCTTAGCTGATGTGCTTAAATTGGGAACAAGGTTGTGTTGGGCTTCCTACATAGTTAATTCCTGCCCACCTAAGCCATGAATCACCCACTGCAGGTGTCAAGCATTCTTCATCGACCGCAAAGGGACCCTGCAGTGACCTTGCTCCAAATACAGATTCTTTAGCTAGGCACTTGACATTAGTTTAATAGAAATTCAGGACTCTTCAGATAGTTAAGTTTAGATTAAAGGGGAAAAGAAGGCAAGATGCAATGTGTTCAAAGAAGCCAAGCACAGCCAGTAGCTGGAATTTTTTCTAAGAAAAGCACAAACACTTTACAGAAGAACGTCTTCATTCTTTGTGTTCCATTTTGGCCTCTGACCTTCCAGTCCAGAAAAGAATGCATACCAAAAATAAAGATGGTTGCATGATGGTTACTTCCTCAGGAGTGTAAAACCACCTGGCTTGAGTCAGACCAAAGGTCCGTGTCTGCCAGGACCTAGTCTCCAACAGCAACCAAAACTTCTTGTCTCTGGGGGAGCACAAGTGTTGGAACAAACATGGTATGCCATTTCCCTGCAATATTCTTCCAGTTTCCAATCGTGTGTGGCTCAGGGGCATCCTTTGTAGTTAACAACCTCTGATTGTATTTCTCTTAGATTAACCTGTCAAATGTCCTCTTTAAGCTGTGTAAACCAGTGACACCCCTGGTTTCCTGAGGCAAGGAATTCAGCTGCTAAACGGAATGCATGCTGAACATGCAGTGCAGCAGATTATTCTAAGCCTTCCCTTTGTTTCTTTTGATTTTGTGGTGTTTTCTGTACCTAATCATTTTGCACTCAGCACCAGGAATTCTCCCTTAGAACCCCAAAAGGGTGAGTAAATAATGATCTGATGCAAACTCAGGTGACTGAAAGTGGCTTTTCCCACTTTCCAGGCACGAGAAGATACAATTGCCCAGCTAGAAGAAGTGGAAAGGCCTCACGGACACCAATACTATGGAAGAGTGACATTCAAAGGGAGAATACTGAGCATGGATCAAGTGCAAGAGCTTTGTAGCCAGCTGAAGAGAAACAGCAATGCTAGATCAAACATGTTAGACTGGACATTAGGAAAAAAAAACTCCCAGCAAGAGTGGTCAGGGATTGGAATGTGCTGCCCAGGGAGGTAGTTGAGTCACCAACCCTGGGTGTGTTTAAAGGTGTTTTGGATGTGGTGCTTGGGGATATGGTTCAAGGATGAAGCTTGCAGAGCAGGGTTCTGTGCTGGACTTGGTGATCCTGAAGGTCTTTTCCAACCTGAATGATTCTGTGAATCTGTGGTGCCGGAGAAATTCAAAAGAGGTTATTCTGCAATTGTAAGTGCTCCTGAGAGGACAGAGAAAAGCAACCTCTGAAACTGTGCTCCTCCCACTCCTTTGGTAGGCGATTCTTCTAAACAAACATCAGCTGCTGAACCTCAGGAACTGATTGGAGCTTTTTTCAGTCTCCTTTAAAAACAAAAAAAAAAAGGCACTTAGCCTGTAATAAAAAAAACCAACCTATGTTAAGGAACACACTGTATTAAGACAGTATTAAGGCAATTATTTTTAGAGATCTAGGCAAAGACAAGCAAGAAGAGAGATCAGATTTTTTCAAGGAAATATCCTAGGCAGAGTAAACCATGGCTCTCCATGAATGTTCAGCTTTAAAATCAAAGTTGCTCCAAAGTGCATCTTTGGTGGAAACAACAACAACAACAACATAACAATAGTATCTGTGCTTGTAATGGGTTAATAGCCTGCTTTCCCACAGCACAGAAGGGAATGTAACACAAAAATCTCTGGGCTGAGGTAAAGAGCTTTAATGAGAATAATGAGATAATTCAAGGCACAATTATCTGAGGCTGTTTGCAGCAAAAGTGCCACAAAATGCAGAAACAGCAGCAGAAGCCGGGGAAGTAACCCACCCACCACTCCTGTCCCGCCCCAGGCCAGCAGAAGGAAAACCAGCACCCCAAACCCAGAAACAGAAACCAGCAACTGGAGCAGGAAGCCTCTCCTGTTAGAATCTGAACTTCAAGCCCCACAACGCTTTGCTCCAGCCAGCACTTTGGTTTTGAAGCTGGCATGACAGCAGCGTGGTGTTTGAATATCCGCAGCAGAGTCACACAGAATCATCACAGAATTGTCAGGATTAGAAGGGACATTGAGAATCATCTAGTTCCAACCCCCTTGCCATGGGCAGTCAGCTCAGCTCATGACTGTACTTTGGTTTTGTTTTGTTTTTCACACCAAGCTCCTTCTAGTTGTTACAATTGCCTACTCCACTTGTATGTAAAAACACCTTTTCTGCTCTAAGCACATGCTTTGCTATCTCCTGGATTAGGTATATAGACACTGAGAATCATCAGTTCCAACCCCCTTGCCATGGGCAGTCAGCTCAGCTCATGACTGTACTTTGGTTTTGTTTTTCACACCAAGCTCCTTCTAGTTGTTACAATTGCCTACTCCACTTGTATGTAAAAACACCATTTCTGCTCTAAGCACATGCTTTACTATCTCCTGGATTAGGTATATAGACACTGAGAATCATCAGTTCCAACCCCCTTGCCATGGGCAGTCAGCTCAGCTCATGACTGTACTTTGGTTTTGTTTTGTTTTGTTTTTCACACCAAGCTCACAGTATCACAGTATCACCAAGGTTGGAAGAGACCTCAAAGATCATCAAGTCCAACCTGTCACCACAGACCTCATGACTAGACCATGGCACCAAGTTATAGAATCATAGGATCACTAAGACTGGAAAAGCCCTATGAGGAGAGGCTGAGGGAGCTGGGGTTGCTCAGCCTGGAGAAGAGGAGACTCAGAGGTGACCTTATCACTCTCTACAACTACCTGAAGGGAGGTTGTAGACAGGCGGATGATGGTCTCTTCTCCCAGGCGTCCAGTACGAGAACAAGAGGACACAGTCTCAGGCTGCGCCAGGGGAGGTTCAGGTTGGATGTTAGGAAGAAGTTCTATACAGAGAGAGTGATTGCCCATTGGAATGGGCTGCCCGGGGAGGTGGTGGAGTCACCGTCATTGGAGGTGTTCAGGAGGAGACTTGATGGGATGCTTGGTGCCATGGGTTAGCTGTTAGGGTGGGTTGGATTGGTTGATGGGTTGGACACGATGATCTTGAAGGTCTTTTCCAACCTGGTTTGGTTAATTCTAATTCTAATTCTAATTCTAATTCTAATTCTAATTCTAATTCTAATTCTAATTCTAATCATCAAGTCCAGCCATATCCCAACTACAGTGAGCACTAAACCATCTTCTGAAGCACCACATCTGCACAGCACTTAGGCACCTCCTGGGATGGCAACTCCACCACCTCCATGGGCAGCCTGCTCCAATGCCTCACCACTCTCTCAGTAAAGATATCTTCCCTGATGGCCAATCTAAACCTCCACTGCCATAACTCAAACCCATTTCCTGTCATCCTATTGCTGGTGACATGTGAGAAGAGACCAGCACCAGGCTTACTACATCTTTGCAATATCACCAAAAAGAGTGCCCCTAGATGTTGATTTCTCATTTACAATTTCCGTTTCAGATTCTCAGTGTTCTTTTTAACGTGTTTAATATATAATCTGTGTTGATTTGTGCCCTGCTACTTTTTCCTTTCTTTCATCAGAGAGATAATAGGGAGTGATATTTATACAGAAATTAAAGCAAGTATTTTCAAAAGTTATCTTTATGCCACGTCCAATCCCCTCTTGAACACCTCCAGGGACGTTTCCTGCCCTACTTGTATGTAAAAACACCCTTTCTGCTCTAAGCACGTGCTTTACTGTCTCCTGGATTAGGTATTGCAAGTTTGCTACATGCTTCAATATGAAATGGTCCAGGAAGAGAGTAAAGGGAGGATCAAATTCCACAGGCTCCTTAGGGCCCAAAGGATGCATTTAAATGGTGCTAGGAGTTACACAAGGTTTCTTTGGCTCCTCAAGCTGTGGCAGGGAGTTGATGACGCGGTGGCAGCCATACCTAACTGCGTGGGTCAATACAGATAATTTGTTTGCAGGTGGTACAATGTTATCTCAGCACCAAAGTACACCAAATAAATGGTTTCCCTGCAGGAAAGCACTGACTTAGCTTTTGAAGTGCAATGCCTGCAGAAACCCCCTCTGTGCCATCCTATCTGGTTTCTCTGAGTCCACAGACACTTGTGAGTCCACATGTTTCAACTACAGAAGAAAGGTGCTCTTGGAAAAGGGCACCATGTGATGTGTGAAAAACCTGAGAAGTCCATTGATGGGGAGGCTGAAAGCAAATAACTATAACACAGGTTGCTGAGCTATGAAGTACTGTGATTTCTACCCATTTAGAGCTTTGTCTTACTTTAATCTCCTTTGATTTTATTTTTTCATGTATTTTTTTTAGTCCCAAATGAAGTATATTGAATCTGAGAGCACAAAGCCCTGCTGGGTTTGAGCACACTGGTGTGGCTACTTACTGAACGATTTCCAGGAGCTATGGTAGTGCAGCACAGACTCTTTTGTCAGGGTATGAGCGGGCAGTGTGTGAGCAGTTTGAATGTAAGGGAAGCATGGAGGACATTGTCACAGGGACCAACACTCCACTCATGAAAGTTTTTTTTCATGTAAGGCACTTGGACAGTTTAGGAATTGATTTTAGAGTGACATTGAGGAAAACCCTAATACTGGTATGCTCCCTGACTCAGGCAGGGATGCCATGCTATGTTTGAACTTTAAACAGGCATCTCTTTTCAACACGGCTGGTAGATGATTGGTTAGAAACTTATACAGAGAAAGAATGGGTCCTTGCAGTGAGCCTGAAAAGGTTTTGGAGTTCTGTTTTGCATCCAATACTACTTTTATTTGTTAAATGTTTGGCAGACATCGACAACTTATTTGTACTGCTGCATGCAGACCAGGCACGATAGTGTGTGGGCTTACATGGGGAAAAGGAAGCTTAGCTTCCACTACCTACTAACTTTTGGGCTTCCTCCTGCGCTTAATTCAAGCACTCAGGTCTTGCATTCTTACTAGCTTCTCACATCATGAGGTAAAGAGTTTCTGACACTTTCATTATCTTCTGAGGCATTAAGCCATCATCACATTATTCACCTTAATTTTTTTCTGAAGCAAAACCTTTGGAAGTTCAGCTAGAGAGCAGACATTACAGAGTCATCTGATGGGGCATAAATTACTAGTATATACTGAGTAATACCCAATAGCACATATAGCCAATTCTCCAAACCAGAAATTCAGGCCTATTATCACTTCATTCCCAAAATGAGTCAATATTTGGGTCTGAAATTAATTGGGAAACATGTGAATTGTTGGAAACCTCCCAGCAGCCGTGTAATGGATAATTTCTTTCAAAGGAATCTCCACAGGGAAACAAATGTGATTAAGGACCAAGGTAATAAACTGCCAAGAAATTTTAACTATCTGGAGAAGCCTTATTTAAACCCTAACTTCCCTCAGTGAGGTGAACAGGGAGTGTCATCTGTCCCTGAGCTGCTGCAGAAAGAGTTTTAAATACAAAAATGATCATTCTACATAAATATCTCTATCTTCTGTTGCTTCTCTGCATATACCCTCCCAACTGCCTGGAGAAGAGGAGGCTCACGGGAGACCTTATTGCTCTTTACAGCTACCTGAAGGGAGGTTGTAGCCAGATGGGGGTTAGTCTCTTCTGCCAGGCAACCAGCACCAGAACAAGAGGACACAGTCTCAAGCTGCACCAGGGGAGGTTTAGACTGGAGGTTAGAAAGAAATTCTTCATAGAGAGAGTGATTGCCCATTGGAATGGGCTGCCCAAGGAGGTGGTGGAGTCACCATCACTGGAAGTGTTTGAGACTTGATGGGGTGCTTGGTGCCATGGCTTAGTTGATAAGGTGGTGTTGGATGACAGGTTGGACAGATGATCTTGAAAGTCTCTTCCAACCTATTCTATTCTATTCTATTCTATTCTATTCTATTCTATTCTATTCTATTCTATTCTATTCTATTCTATTCTATTCTATTCTATTCTATTCTATTCTATTCTATCCTATCCTATCCTATCCTATCCTATCCTATCCTATTATATTCTATTCATTTTACTGTATAGAAAAGAATAGCATTTGTAGAGCTCTCCTGTGTGATTCTTGTTAGCAACCTGTCTATCCTTTGGAAGAAATGCAAATTGTTACAGGCAATGGGGAAAATGTATTCTTCTTTCCCCCTTGCTAAACAGTGTTCTGAATTGCTGCCTTTATTGCTGTAGGGATAATTAAAATTAAGAAACTAGATCAGGTACTCCTGGACTGTCACCAGTCCCAATATACCCTGCAACGCTTTGCTAATGAACAACTGCACCAGCCTGAAGCTCTTTATGGAAGCAGGTCACTCTTTGAAAGGGTCCCAGTGGCAAAGTGAACGTTGGAATAAAGACTTTCTATGACTTGCAGAGAGCTTCACAGAAAAATATATAAATATCAGCTTTATCAGGCACACTGTGGAGTTTGAAGTTGGCAGATGACTTTTATATGTAGTGCCTGAGAGTAATAATGAAAAGGTGGCACTGGTAAGTATGGCCCAGGGCTGTCCAGCAGTCAGGCAGCTGAAGGAACAGTGATCTTGTGGAACTTACTCTAGGTGTTCCTGCAGTAGCAGGGTGGCTGGACTACATGATCTTCAGAGGTGCTTTCCAACCCCTACCATTCTGTGAGCACAGTGGTATTTAATAGACTTCTGCAAACAAGAAATCAATTCATGTTCCTGTGTTTATTTGCTGAAATGTATTGCAGGAGGCCACAACAACTTGGAGTTTTAGCAGCTGCAAGACCTTGCCTGTGCATGGATTTGCAGAAAACAGAGAAATAAGCCTGAATCCAGAGCAGAGGAAAAAGGGTGTTTGGCTGTCCTGGAGAGCAGCACTTGAAGTGCAGCACTGAAAGAGAAGCTTTTCACCCTAGAGAGCAAGGAGACAAATTCAAAATCCCTTGGAGCATGCCACCAGATACAATTGTCCTGGAACCACTCAGACAGCTGAAGGAATTCCACCCCTCTGTTTCCTCTTTTGTCCTCGATTCACTCCTTTCCCTATTGTGCACATCTCCTTTTACTTTATAAGTGTAATACTCACTCTAATGTCTTATGTCTATGATTTATTGTCTGGCCTTCTACTGTCTGCAGCTTCGACAGGCATTCAGATTGTCTGGTTGCACAGTTCTGTCTGAGATCCTGGGAAACACACAGCATTCAGAAACATGCAAAAAGGAAAAGCCCAACAACCCAAACTATTAAGTTTCTTGTTCTGATTTTGTATAAAAAGGCTTCCCCAAACAGGCTAGAATACAACTGCTCCAAAGAGAATGAGATAAACCTTATCTCCAGTTTCACAAAAAGAAGAGAACAGTGTATGCCTTTACACTGCTGTCACCGTGAGATGCTTTGCTTCTGCTGAAGCAGCATCATTAACGTGCAGCATGGCAAAAGCTGGAGCTGGAACAGGGCAAGCAAAGCTCCAATCCTGCAAGAGAACCTACAGAAGGAGGGAGCTATATTTGACAATATCCAGTTAAAGAATGCTTGTCAAAGAAATAGAAGGCAGCAAGGAGAAGATGTGTGTGCCTGGAAGCAGTGGGATAAGTGCCAGGTAGAGACTAAAGACAATAGCATTGGAGTAAGAATGAGCTGAGAAGAGAGGTTGCTAGCTTGGAAACAGGGTATGGGAGACAAGTTTTTTGTGGAGAGAATGCTCTGGAAAGTGCATGTTTGAATGAAGGGAAGATGAACAGCACAGCTCAGAATGTAACACGCAGAGTCCTTGTGTAAAAATAGATGGGCTAGGGGAACAGAAATAGAATTGATGGTTGGGATGAAAGATGAAGTCAAGCCAAAGTGCACAGCTAAGGAATTCACAGAAGATTTTGCCAACCCAGCAGATTATAAAAACTTTCTACATATTTGAAAGTTGCTTATGTGGCAAGAAAAAGTTTATAGTGGAATTAACCTTGGAAATGCATTCTAGAGTAGGAGTTCCCAAGTCTTCTGTAAGTCCTCTCAGTGAGCTGAATTCCTTGCAGGTCATCATCTGAATTGAAAACATACTTGGTATCTAAATGAAATTATTTCTTGGATCATTTACTACTGCTTCATGGACCAACAGTTTGAGAATTAAACCATATTCAGAGACTCCAGAGGGCATGAGACTGAAGGAAAAAGTGAGAGCAGGAACTGGGCAAGTCTGAGAGAAGGACAGGTGACTGTGTCCTGTCTTGGTGAAGAAGGAAGATCTGGGATTAGAAACACGGGGAAGAGGAGATGAAGGCAGGATACTAAGCTATTTTGACCTGGGAAACTGGGCTGATAGACCTAAAATGCATACAAAGGACTAAGGAAAATGATAGGGAAGGTAGGGTCTAGATAGAATAGAATAGAATAGAATAGAATAGAATAGAACAGAACAGAACAGAACAGAACAGAACAGAACAGAACAGGTTGGAAGAGACCTTCAAGATCATCGTGTGCAACCTATCATCCAACACCACCTAATCAACTAACCCATGGCACCAAGCACCCTATCAAGTCTCCTCATGAACACCTCCAGTGATGGTGACTCCACCACCTCCATGGGCCCCACATTCCAGCCAAAACCTCCCCTGGTGCAGCCTGAGACTGTGTCCTCTTGTTCTGGTGCTGGTTGCCTGGGAGAAGAGACCAGCCCCTGCCTGTCTACAACCTCCCTTCAGGGAGTTGTAGAGAGCAATAAGGTCACCCCTGAGCCTCCTCTTCTCCAGGCTAATCAACCCCAGCTCCCTCAGCCTCTCCTCATAGGGCTTGTGCTCCAAACCCCTTACCAGCTTTGTTGTCCTTCTCTGGACACCTTCCAGCATGTCAAAATCTTTCCTAAACTGAAGGACCCAGAGCTGGACACAGACCTCAAGGTGTGGCCTAACCAGTGCCAGAGACTGGTAACAACAGCTCAAAATCAGGAGGGTTTCTCCAAAGATTATAGTGGTCTGAATCTCAATATTGATGCTGACAAACAAGAAACTGGATTGAAAATGCCTGTATTTGGGAATGAAACATGGTGAGTCAGTAACTGTACATCTTTGATTGTTCCTTCAGTACTTCCTTTTGGATGTTTTACTGAAGTTAAGTGTACTAAAGCAGGTTTTAAGAAAGTACTCACTGCAAATCTGAAACAGTTTGCCAGAAGTCTCAAAGCATTTGAATGCTTGTGTTAGTGTTATGCTCACACTGTGCTGGGATTGATAGCCCTGAGAGGGCACTGGCTGGCAGACAGATTTGCACTTGGCATGTCTTTAGCATGAGTTGATGCTGTGGCTTGTGCTTTGCATCTGTTTTCTCCTTTCCAGACTTGTGTTTTCACTGAAGTTCCCTTTAGAGTGCTTACAGAAAACTCCAAGTTTGAGCAACAAAGAAGAGAACACCACAGACAAATAATACATTATATACTACAGAAATGATTCTTTAGGATTTGGCACTGCAAAATAGCAAGTCTAGTGTTGCACTGTAGTACAGTTATGAAACAATGAGTAGCTTCAAAATTAGCTGTTATTAGATGTATAAATTACTCCAGATCAAGTGGATGTGAAAGGTCACAGCACTAGTAATTTTTCCTTAGCTTAGTGCCCCCATGGTCCTATTGAATTTCTGACTGGTGTAGAGGATATGTGATACTGATGAGCACAACACTAACAGCGGCATTCCTGTAGCTGTAATTGCCTACAGCTGCTAGAGAGGTAAAGTCTGCAGGGAGCAGTAATAGTGGACATGGACCTGCTGGAGCAGATCCAGAGGAGGGCCATGAAGATGACCAGAGGTCTGGAGAACCTCCCCTATGGGGACAGGCTGCCAGAGCTGGTGCTGTTCAGATGGAGAAAAGAAGGCTCTGGGTAGACTTCATAGAAGCCTACCAGTACCTGAAGGGGGCCTACAGAAGAGCTGGGGAGAGACTTTTTACAAGGGCTTGGAATGACAGAATGAGAGGGAATGGATTGAAACTTGATGAGGTTAGATTGAGACTGGATATTGGGAAGAAATTCTTTACAGTAAGGGTGGTGAAATGTTGGAACAGATTGCCCAAAAAGCTGTGGATGTCCCCTCCCTTGAGACGTTTATGGTCGGGTTGGAAGAGGCCTTGAGCAACCAGGTCTAGTGGAAGGTGTCCCTAACCATGGTGGAGGGGATGGAAATAGATCACAGAACCACAGAATCACCAAGGTTGGAAGAGACCTCAAAGATCACCAGGTCCAACCCAAGACCACAGACCTCATGACTAGACCATGGCACCAAGTGCCATGTCCAATCCCCTCTTCAACACCTCCAGGGACGGTGAATCCACCACCTCCCTGGGCAGCATATTCCAAAGGTTAACAACTCTCTCTGAAGAATTTTCTCCTCACCTGGAGTCTAAACTTCCCCTGGCACAGCTTGAGACTGTGTCCTCTTGTTCTGGTGCTGGTTGCCTGGGAGAAGAGACCAACACCCACCTGGCTACAGCCTCCCTTCAGGCAGTTGTAGAGAGCAATGAGGTCACCCCTGAGCCTCCTCTTCTCCAGGCTAAACAATCCCAGCTGCCTCAGCCTCTCCCCTCCAACCTAAACCATTCTATGAATCTATGCATTGGCACATTTTGGGTAAATAAATACAGAAGTAAGTAAATAACTAAATACTAAGTCTAGGCAACATCACAGGCATCCATTTTATGTTTTGTCTGCCTCTCATGAATGCCAATTAGTGATTTTCAGATAAGACATTAGGAATTGGTGATGCTGAAGTTTGAACTTTTCCTTTCTTGTTGCATTTTGAAGGTATTCATTAAAATGATTCACATGCATAAAAAACATTAATTCAGGACAGGCAAACAGAACTTAGTGCACTAAGGGATAAATTCTGTGCATGAGGATGAATTAATCTTTACACAGTTTCCAGAAGTACAAATGGTTGGAGCCACAATCCTAGAACTAATGCTTAATCAGGACCAACCTGAAGACTGCTGTCACCTGAAGACATAAATTCATGGAAGCATCAGCTTCCTAGAGAGAATATAAATCCTATCAAACATCCTGGCTGGGAGACATTTGGCCATTTCTTCTGATTGAATGTAAAGTTTTCTTTGTTTGTGTGTGTATAAATCAAACTGAAAAGCTAGGCTGGTATATGGAGAACATAACTGCGGGTATGAGGAACCTATGCTACTTCTGGAAGGTCAAAAACATGGAGTGAAATCCTCTTTGGATTAAATTAATCAGACTACTCTGAAAAACAAAAAAAGAAAATCCCAATTTATTTAGGAAGACAAATGCATGGGTTAAATCTCACTGAGGGAGAAACACGGCTTCATGCAGGAACATTTATTAGCCAAATCCATAACAAGACCGAGAATTCAGGCTGAAGTTCAACAGTGCATCTGCAGAGCTATGCTGGCTATTCAGGATGCATGCCAGAAAGGTTCTAGTGCCAAATGAATCCACATGCTATAGGCTTTGACTGCAACAGAAAGAGTCAGTGGTTTCAGTGGGATTGTTTCTTTAAATCAGCTTCATTAAATGTGAAGTGCTGGTGAGAGGCTTTGAGCACAGCCCTGTGAGGAGAGACTGAGGGAGCTGGGGTTGCTTAGCCTGGAGAAGAGGAGGCTCAGGGGAGACCTTATTGCTCTCTACAACTACCTGAAGGGGGTCGTAGCGAGAAGGGAGTTGGTCTCTTCTCTGAAGCAACCGACACCAGAACAAGAGGACACAGTCTCAAGCTGTGCCAGAGGAGGTTTAGGCTGGAGGTGAGGAGAAAGTTCTTCACAGAGAGAGTTGTTAGCCATTGGAATGTGCTGCCCAGGGAGGTGGTGGAGCCTCCGTCCCTGGAGATGTTCAAGAGGGGATTGGATGTGGCACTTGGTGCCATGGTTTAAGAGCCATGAGATGTAGGGTGACAAGTTGGACTTGATGATCTTTGAGGTCTCTTCCAACCTTATTGATTCTATGATTCTATGAAAAAACAATGTACTACAAAATCATAATAAAAAAGGCAGAGAGAGAATCCCCACGAAAGACAAGTGATGCACAACGCTCACCACCCACCCACCAATGCCTGAGCAGTGGTCTGCCCCTCCCTGGCCAACTCCCTTCCACTTTATATTGTGAGCATGATGCTTTATGGTATGGAACATCCCCTTGGCTAGTTGGGGTCAGCAGCCAGGGGGCTGTGTCCCTTCCCAGCTTCTTGTGCACCTGCTCTCTGGAGAGCATGGGAAAGTGAAGAATCCTTAGCTATGGTAAGTGCTACTTAGAAACAACTAAAACATCTGCAATGTTATCAGCATTATTCTCACACTAAATCCAAAAGACAGCACTGTACCAGCTACTCTGAGGAAAATTAGCTCCGTCTCAGTGGAAACTGGGACAACAGGGAACTTCTATGAAAGTGGATTCCTTGGGGTTACTACGATTTTAAACTTGTTTAAGGCACAGAAACTCCTTTATTCACACATTGTGTGTAGACAAACTTGACCAAACTTTCTCCAAGTTTTGTAAGTACAGTCAGGTCAAAAAAGCAGGACAATACGAGCACCTTGGCGAGGGAGAGAATCTGCCGTGGGAGTTTTACTTTGCTTGACACCAGGCTCTGCACAGAGAGCAAACCTGCTACATGCCATTGTTTTTGCTCAGACTTCAAAATCACTGCAGGACATTAACCCATAAAATTGCAGACCCAGAATGATTTGTTCTGAGAGTAGATGTAACAATACAAGTGTCACTGGTTAGGAGTTTTGCAGCTGTCTCCAGGGTATTCAGGGTTTTAACCTCCCACACAGAGGGTAACATGGACTAGTGCTGTGCCTCTATTAAGAGCAGATGATGCAGCCCAGAATTCTTGATCTTTAGTCAGGCTGAGGTGACCAAGCACACAGTCCTGCACTTGTAATGATTTCAATACTTCTTGATTTAACCAAAGTTTCCAAGTTCCCTGACAGTCTTGTTTTTGATTAGGGTAACAGTCTGAAAAAGATGTGGTGATTTATTGGCAAATCACAGGCTCAATTCTGTAAAGCAGGCTTCCTTCAGTGACTGGAGAGATGTTTCTCCCATTTCAGAGCTGCATGATATCAATACTGATTTCACTTATTACAGTAATACTTTAAACCCATAAAAGCCAATCAGCTCATCTGAAGTCAGAGTGATAGATTTAAACCTTGAAAATGAATGTGTATTAGCTGAACAAATTTGGTTTAGTGTACAGACAAACTTTACATGTGGCATAATTTTTAAACAACTGGAGCTAAATTACAAAGTCATTACTTTCATTAGGTGAGCTTAATGAGACAACAGAATCTGAGGGAGTGAGTTATGTTTTCAGAGCACTTCCCCACTTCACTGTGCAGGGAGGGTGCTGGACCACAGGCATCATGTGACAGCAGAAGTGTCTGAGCTGATGCCGGGGCCCAGCAGCGTTGCTTAGCAACTTCCCAGGGCTGACTCTGGCAATTAACTCTTGTGTGTGCTGGATGTGCCCCACCGCTTCATTGGAAAGGGGAAAGGACAGAGCAAACAGCCCTCTGGACGTGAGGCCAGGGGAGCTGTGTGTGCTCTTTTGAAGCTTCAGGGCTTCAGGCGAGTTGCTGCTGTGAAAGAAGCCCTTGTGCAGAAGCTGTTTCTTAACTGGCTCCTTTTCCGGATGCCTTTGTTCTTTCCATGCAAACAAAAGATTCTTTTGAAAAGGATTAATCAATATCAAAATGAGCCCAACTGTTACAGAATCTGCACAGGGCATTGCTTCAAAAATGACTTTTCATTTTACTCTCACTCCAGAATCTGAAATGATTTTCAAGCATGACTAACCCTCGTTTAACCTGAGCTATAGACTCAGACACAAACCCACTTTGCTGTGCAGACCACATATTATTTTTGCTATTAGTCTGAAACCATACTGAAGTTGTCTTAGTCAAGGCATCCCATGAGAATGCTAAGAATGAATAAGGAAAATGATTGGTCAATGGTTTTGTCCTCAAGATGGTACTGAGTGCCTCCAGAGCTAGGGCCTAATTACAGTCCTTTGCCTGGCTTCCCCTCTCTTGCCTGGCTTCCCCTCTCTTGGTTCTCCAGGAAATTACCTACCTTCTACTCTGTGCCCAGCTTGACCTTTATGGTCTCCTCAGCTCTGCAGGGAACTCAGATCCTGGTCTTTTCTGAAGTTGAGGTCAGCTGTCCCAAAGAGAGGGAATAAAGGAGTTCAAAGTAGTTGTTCACTTCCTTTACAACTTGTTAAAAAGAAACAACCAAAAAGTAGCAAGTTTTTTGTAAGGAAGGAAAATAGTGTTTGCTGTGCTTGAGGTATGGTTCCCCATGAACACTGAAAGCCAAAACTGTGCATGATATTGCAGTGAAGGAAAACATGGAAGTACATTTTCATTTCTTGCAGCTTAAAACAACCTCTGAAGGACAGCTTTGCTTTCTTTAGTAACGAAGAGGAGCCACAGGTTGTTGTGAAGAAATGCCTCTAGACATATGTTAGCAACAAAAGGAGGACTAAGGGGAATCTCTGTCCTTTGCTGAATTCAGAGGGGAACATAGTGGTCAAGAATGAGGGAAAGACTGAGGTACTCAGTTCCTTCTTTCCCTCGTTCTTTAGGAGTAAGACCAGTTGAGCCCCCTGAGCAGGAAGATACGGTTGGGGAACACAATGAGGCCCCCCATATTCCAAGAGGAGATGGTTGGTGCCTATGGAGCGTATCCAGAGAAGGGCAACAAAGTTGGTGAAGGGTCTGGGGAAAAAGTTTCTGAGGAGCAGCTGAGGGAACTGATGTTGTTTAGGCTGGAGAAAATGAGACTAAGGGGAGACCTCATTGCTCTCTACAACTACCTGAAACAAGAATGTAGCGAGGTGGGTGTCAGTCTCTTCTCCTTAGTATCAAGTGATAGAACAATAGGAAATGGCTTGAAAGTGCTCCAAGGGAAGTTTAGATTGGATGTTGGGAAAAAATTATTTAGTGAAATGGTGGCCAGGCACTGGAACAGGCTGCCCAGGAAGGTGGTGAGGTCACCATCCCTGGAGGTGTTAAAAAAATGTGTAGACATGGTACTTTGGGACATGGTTTAATGGTCATGGTGTTAGGTTGATGTTTGGACTCAAAGATCTTAAAGGCCTTTTCCAACCAGAACAATTCTGTGGCTCCATGATTCTATGATCTTCTTTCAATCAGGATGCAATAGTTTTAATGTACTTTACATGGGAACTGTGGGAAGAACTTGCTAATATCACAGAATCACATAATCTATCTGGTTGGAGGAGACCTCAAAGATCATCCAGTCCAACCCTCAACCCAGTACTGAAGGGTCAACACTAAACCGCATCCCTATGTACCAGGTCCACACACCACTTGAACACCCCCAGGGATGGTGACTCCACCACTGCCCTGGGCAGACCATTCCAATGTTTGCTAAACTTTTCAGTGAAGAAATATATCCTATTATCCAGCCTGAACCTTCCCTGGTGCAGCTTGAAACCATTTCCTCTAATGCTGTCACTTGTCATCAAGGAGAAGAGGCTGTCCCTCGCTTCAACCTACCTTCAGAGAGTTGTAGAGAGGGATGAGATCTACTCTCAGCCTCCTCTTCTCTGGACTGAACAACCCCAGCTCCCTCAAACCCTCCTTGTAGGCTATGTGCTCCAGGCCCTTCACCAGCCTCATTGCCCTTCTCTGAACACTATTCAGCACCTCAATGTCCTTCCTGTAGTGAGGGGCCCAGAAATAACACAACACTCAAGGTGTGGCCTCACCACTTCTGGGTACAGGGGGACAATCACCTCCCTGTGCTTGCTGGCCACAGTGTTTCAGTGCTTCTAATCCAAGCCAGGATACCACTGGCTTTCTTCACCACCTGGGCACACTGCTGACTCACATGCAGTCCACTATCAATCAATATCCCCAGGTCCCTCTCAAAGCTACATCTTTTCAACCACACATCTCCAAGCCTGTAACTTACCATGCAGTTGTGACTGAAGTGGAGGATCTGGCATTTGGCCTTGTTGAACTTCATACAGTTAGCCTTGGTCTAGCCTGTCCAGATCCCACTGTAAAGCTTCCCTACCCTCTAGCAGATGGACACAGACTCCCAGCTTGGTGTCATCTGCAAACTTATGGAAGGTGTACTCAATCCCCTCACCCAGATCATTGATAAAGATATTAAAGAGGACAGGTCCCAGTACTGAACCGTGGGGGACACCACTAGTGACTGGGCACCAGCCAAGTTTAACTCTGTTCACCACCACTCTTTGGGTGCTCCTGCAAACCCCAACCAGCTTGTTTTGTAATGACCATAACAACTACTGGCTTTTCTGCAGTTCAACATTTAGTCATTTAGAACATTACAGAGCTCCTGTTCAGCTCTTGCAACATGAATGATGCCTTATTACTGCAACTACTACTTTTGTCTACTTAGTCAAGTCATTAGGGCAGTGGAAAACCTGCCCTAATGACAATAAATGCAATTTTGAGAATAGTTCACTGCATAAAGGATTTTACATAATTCACATTGGCTGATTTTTAGCATGTCAGTGATTTATGCTCCACCAACTAAAGAAATGAAAATGTCCTGTGAAGAGCATGCACTTATGTGCCGAGTTTACATTCAATTAGTAGGTGAATACGTATTACCAAAGCCCTTTTCACAGCCTGAACTCTGTGCAGCTGTGTCAAGCATCAGTCATTGTGACCACTGCAGACATGCCATATCCATGCCAGCTGTCTAGGGGTTACATGGCTCCCAGTCCTCTGCCGCTGCCCTGCACCAGCAGGAAGCAAAGTGACCCAGCTCTTCAGGTCATGAACCCTATGATTTGACACAGCAGAGGCAAGTACAGTGGCACCACTGCTCCACTTATGCTCACAAATAGTCAGAGAGAGGAGGAAACTTACAGCCCTATGCTAGGGTTGATTGTTAAATATCAGGAAAGAGCAATTTAACACAGCCACTATGAGAGGTGAGGTGCAAGCTGGAAGCACACCTGCCTGGAGCTTTCCATTACCAGTACCAGCCTGACAGGATTGCCACAGCTTTGCTTCCTTACTTCTGTACTTTTTATATGCTTAGTAACGTATTTGGGTCTTTTCTCACCATCTTTGACAGTGGTATTCTGTCATCTATCAGAAATAAACTGAGCAAAGCCATGTAATCTCTCTTCTGTAAGTTTCAGCTATTGAGGAAGAGTGAGTGAGTATGGGAGAGTGTCAAAAAGCTAGTCCCTCTGTGGATGCACTCTGAATATTCACTTCTGGTTTCCAGGCAGTGGCATCAAAGATAGAAATTCCCATAAGCTTTGGGATGCAGGCACTTGAGCCAAGCTACACTGAACCAGATTGCTTTTGAAGTTAGTTTTTCAGCTGTTATTAATGTTCTTGTTTTCTAAAATATTAATTCAAACAGATATGAAAACCTATGCCATTGCCACTTTTCCATCTTCCCACCCACACACTGTCTAGCTAGGTATTACGTTATCTGTCTGAAAATTGAATTAGTTCCCAGGGTGAACAAAGATCATAAAATCTCCAGCAAAACTGGGCTGAAGTTTATAAGCACGAAGCCACATTACAGCTTGGGGAAGGGATCAGTGTAACCTTGCTTAGTTTCATTGGAATCATGCAGCGTTTTGTAAACTCACCTGGATCTGGGTTTGGATTTATCAATGTTCTCAACGCATAAATTAAATCTATAGGGTGGGGAACTTGCCTGAATTCAGTACAAGAACAGTACATTCGTGAGCTACTCAGTCCCTCAAAGCCCAAGGAACACTGCTTTGCAGTTGAGATCTGACTATGTTTACAAGTAATAAAGACCACTCTATCAGCAGGCATTGTTATTTTAAAGAACCTTGTCCCATCCTTCAAAGCACAAACCTTGCCTTTTACTGTGCTGTCATACATGGAACTACCTGGAGCTCAGCACTGCATTTGGTACAACGCTACCTGGTAGATTGTATTGACCACAAGCCATGCAGCCAACTGGCGCTCTCCTTCAGCTCAGGTTGAAAGGCTGGCTAGCCACGAGACCCCTCACTGATGAATACAACCTTCTGAGCTCTGCTATTCAGCCAGTGCTCAATCCACCTCACTGCCCACTCATCTAAACCACACCTTCTATCCTACCTATGAGGATGTTATGGGAAACAGTGTCAAAAGCCTTGATGAAGCTGAGGTAGACAGCACCCACCGATCTCCCCTCATCTACCCAGCTGGTCACACCATCAGAGAAGGCTAACAGATTGGCCAATGTCATTTCCTTTTCATGAATCCATGATGGCTATTACTGATAATCTTCTTTTCCTCCACTGTATCTGTTACTGAGTTTATATCCATGTGACTGGATGATTTGTGGCACATTGGACCCCCTTTTGTACATCAGCACTGACAGCACTGGTAGTGTGCCACAGTGGCCAGGTGCACCTTGTATAGCTTTTTATTACAGCCTAGTTTGCACTCTCAGACTGCTGGTTTCAGTAAAATTGCTCCAAACATCTTTAAGAGTCCACCTCACTTCTGCTATTCAGATTAGAAGGACACAGTCTCAAGCTGCGCCAGGGGAGGTTTAGACTCGAGATGAGGAGGAAGTTCTTCACCGAGCGAGTCATTCGTCATTGGAAATGGGTTGCCCAGGGAGGTGGTTGAGTCATCAACCCTGGAGGCGTTCAAGGGGAGATTGGACGTGGCACTTGGTGCCATGGTCTAGTCATGAGGTCTGTGTTGATAGGTTGGACTCGATGATCCTCGAGGTCCTTTCCAACCTAAGCGATACTGTGATACTGTGATACTGTATCAGTTCTTACAAAGGCAAGCCCTGTGTTCTCAAGTATTGACAGAACAAAGAGCTAGAAATCTGTTCTTTAAAATGTATTTGGCAAAAGAGAGTAAAAGGATGAGGCTGACAGATTATGTTCATTATACAGGAGGCTGAGAGATTATCACATGGATACCACAGAAAAGAAATTCAGTCACATGTCTTAAATTCAAGCAAAGGATCGTTCTAAGGGAAAGAGCAAACTCGTTCTCTAGGCCTCTCAAACAGCAAAATTACTCAGGACTGTATTTAGGATGCATGTGAAATACTTGTCTCCCAGCAAATAATGGCCCTTGGGTGAAGACTGTAGCACGACAAGTTAAAACTCATACTGTCTGTCTGAGTGAGTGGATGATGTTACTCTCCCATGATTGAGAGGGCTTGGTCTGCACACTATCAATTTAGCAGACTCCTCACACAGCACTGTCTGCAGAAGATCTTTTTTACTGCTTTCATTAGCTACCAGCCCCTATTGCAAAATCAACCCAAGAATCAATATAGTCTCTGAAGAAGCTTTCACCTCTGATTTCGTCCTGCTTTGTGCTAGGGACTCTCAAACTGTGGCATACAAACCATTTCAAAGTGCTGTGCCTGTAGTGTGCTGCAGCTGCGGTAGATGGAATTGAATCTCAATTCATTTAACAGCGTAGATACAGTGAAAAGCATTAAGTGCTCAGGCAGCTGGGTGAGGCTGAGCATCCCTGCAACAGACGTCCTAGGAAGAGCAAGATGTTCTGCAGATCAAGGCTGGGCTAGGTCCCAACTCTATGCCATGCCCGAACACAGAGCTTAGGACAAAGAGGCTCAGCCAGAGTTTCCCTGTACTCTGGTCACCTGGACAGCTGGTGCCATTTCTGGCAATGGCAGCTGTCACTGGTGGGGATGACAAAATGTGGTCAAAGTATTTTCTTGTCAGCATTATTTATGGTCAGCCATACAAAATGGAGGCATCAGGGAAAGACAGACAATGAGCAGTGAGTCACACTGAATTTGCTCAGGGCAGCTTTCGTCTCACACCTCACACAGTAAGGCAGCATTTAAAAATTTATTTAAGTCAGCAATAGAAAAATTAAATGCTGCATTATTAACAAAATTACCTATTGAGAGGCCAAAGCCTTTCAAGAAGGTGACCAGTTTTCAGAGGCTCTGTTGCAGAAGTTGAGATAATGGTGCTACCTGCAGAGAGAAGTATTTGGGATGCTTTCTAAAACCTCTCAGAAGTGTTTCTGGACTATCAGCTGCAAAGCAGGATAGCCTCTGTCAAAGCTGGTGAAAGAATAAAGCTAGGGATAAAGTTGGCTTTGCTGTGCAGGACTGGTTAGTGATTCCTCCTCAGCCACAGTGCACATTATGTGTAGACATGGCTCATGTGGTACCACTTAGGTGAAAAGGGAGTTCTGTGGGATTCATCAGTTTAAGGACAATTAGACCTCATAAAAACTAATGGCCACAGAAATCACCTTCCTCTGAAGCAAAGGCATGGAAAACAGATAAATCCCCAGCTGCCAGGAAGACTTCTTAGTAGGTAGAAAAAGCTCCAGAAATTGCTGTGCCGGTGTTACAGGTATGTGTGAGCTTAACCACGTGTGCCTGACAGCCAATATGTGTGAGGTTAAAGATCAGACTGGATCCTAACCAGTCTGCACTTTCAGAGGCTTAAAGCTCACCAAAACTGTAAGAAAAACTCCAAAAGAAACAGGATTCACAAAGCTCTGATTGTGAGAAATTGTGTGGAGGATCAGAGTGGGGCTCGGGAGACCTGATCTGATCTGCTGCCCAGACTTGCTGCTTCCTTCAGCACCTGTCTGCTCACCCCCCACCAAGCTTCCCTGCTCTGGAGCATGGGCAGAGCCACATTCCTCTGCTTTGCAAAGACCTGTAGGGTCTTTTCACCAAGGGACTAGTGATGCTGTAGCAATAAAGCTTCTGCTCTAAAACGGGTTTTATGAGGAGTGGTTGAGGGAACTGAGGTTTTTTAGTCTGGAGGAAAGGAGGTTGAGGGGAGACTTGCAACTACCTGAAAGGAAGATGTAACGAGGTGGTGGTAACAAGGGAAAGAACAAAAGGAAATGACCTCAAGTTGCACCAGAGGAAGTTTAGGTTTGATATTAGAAGAAACTTCTTCACTGAAAGGGTTCTCAAGCCCTGGAACAGGTTCCCCAGGGAGGTAGCTGAATCTGTATCCCTGGAGGTACTTAAAAGACACAGACTATTGGTGCTGAGGGACGTGGTTTAGCAGCAGGCTTGGTAGAGTTACTCATTGGACTTGATGACCTTAAAGGTCTTTTCCAACCAAAATGATTCTGATTCTGTAAAAAGCATTACTTCTGCTCCCATTTGAATGGCTTGTCCACATGGTTACACACATTGCACCTGCTTTCACTACAAAGTGATACATGAAATACAGACTTCCTGAACATAGAGATTTTTCCCCCCCAATTATTACTGTTGTCTCTAGGGTAAAGGACAAAGTATTGACAAACCCTGAAGGTTAGTGTCAGTATGACTGTACCCATATAACTATTACAGTCACAGGGAGCTATAATAGCTACACTAGCACAAAACCTGTGGAGACAAGTGTAAGCCTCTGGCTATATAGTCCAGAGCAAATACAATACTGGAATCTGGATGACTGCACACCAGCCAGGTACCATGACAATTCATGGTCTTTTAGCAAATGAATGTGAGTGCTTAGTTTCTTCAGGCTAATTTTACTGCTGAGTTCAGATGGATTAAAAAGATCATGAACATGGTTGCAAGCAGGAATTTGAAGAGCTGTGACAATTTATTAATTGAGCATCGTAATGCAGCATCCCAGTTTTCTTATCCTGTCAGACCTAGGGTGAAGTGGCTTTACTCCAAAAGAAAGGTTGGGTTTGGCTTCCTGGAGTACAGACAGTGCCTTCCAGTGGAGTATACCAAGTTGAGAAAAAAAAAGTAAGAATCAAACCTCCTCCCTTACTGCAGTAATAAATAATTACTAAACCAAAACAGATGAGGGCAATTACCAACGACCCTGAGAAAGATTAGTTTAATATGGGACAGAGCACTGTTAAAGCAAATATAATTCCTTGCAACCCCCCCAAACTCAGCAGGGTTTTAATGTCAGCAGGTAGGTAAATATATCAACACTGCTGCTGTGTTTTCAGTCAGGCACAGCTCATACCTTGGTCCTAATCTGTTCCACGGTGCTGCTTTTTCTGCTGTGCTTTGCTACTCCTTCTTCCCACAGAGCTATATGTGCTTCAGCAGTGAGAGGAAGTGATCTCTGCCTACCGTAGTGATAGTTTATGCAGCCCTTTTTGTTTGCTGTTACGGAAGTCTCTTCACACCCTGACACACATGCAGGGCAAGTCTGCCTCAGATTCAGGAATGTTTCTTTCTCAAACAGGAATAGAGGTGAGGAAAGAAAGTGTGGGGTAGAGGTCTGGGAGGGAGGGAAGCTTTTCTGCAAATCACAGCGTGAGAAATACAAAAATAATTCCAAAGTGGCAAGCCCAGAATCCAATTCCCAACATGAGCCTGGCATCCACGCTAAAAAAAAAGGCATTGCATAACCTGGATTCAACAGTCACAAAAATACAGCCTGCTTCTCTGCAAGCGAGGTCCTAACGGATGTATTCAGCTTAGAAACACTCGGTATTGAACTGATTTTCCTTTGCTGCTTGAGACATGTTTCCTCTCATCATCACTTCAACTTGGGACAAACGTTGAACACTTTTTTTCAGTATATATTGTGTGAAACTTTCATTCTCCTGCCTCCGAGACACTGAGTATTTGGGTGTGACAGCAAGAAATAATATCCGGAACTACATACAGAATGTCTGTTTTAGCTGAGTCTTCCTAGCATTCAGGGCTTCCCCAACACAGAAACCAGAGAGGGGGCTCTGTTTTTTTCTCTTCTCTTCCTCTTCCTCTTCTTCTTCTTCTTCTTCTTCTTCCTCCTCTTCTTCTCTTCTCTTCTTTCTTCTTCTCTTCTCTTCTCTTCTCTTCTCTTCTCTTCTCTTCTCTTCTCTTCTCTTCTCTTCTCTTCTCTTCTCTTCTCTTCTCTTCTCTTCTCTTCTCTTCTCTTCTCTTCTCTTCTCTTCTCTTCTCTTCTCTTCTCTTCTCTTCTCTTCTCTTCTCTTCTCTCTTCTCTTCTCTTCTCTTCTCTTCTCTTCTCTTCTCTTCTCTTCTCTTCTCTCTTTGCATCTATTTCTAGAAGCAGCATCTTGCTGAGGGTTAATTAGTACTCAAACATGGATAAAATGATGTGCAAAGGAGCACACATAGTGTCCAGATAATTCCAAAGAGGTGACAACAGATGTGATTTCCTCTGAGGCTGATTTGCTGCCCATGATCAGCTCATACAGATACAAAGACACTATAGGTGATGGAACGAGTCCAGAGAAGGGCAACGAAGTTGGTGAGGGGCTTGGAACACAGCTCTATGAGGAGAGGCTGAGGGAGCTGGGGTTGCTTAGCCTGGAGAAGAGGAGGCTCAGGGGTGACCTTATTGCTCTCTACAATTACCTGAAGGGGGGTTGTAGACAGGCAGAGGTTGGTCTCTTCTCCCAGGCAGCCAGCACCAGAACAAGAGGACACAGTCTCAGGCTGCACCAGGGGAGGTTCAGGCTGGAGGTCAGGAGGAAGTTTTACACAGAGAGAGTGATTGCCCATTGGAATGGACTGCCTGGGGAGGTGGTGGAGTCACCATCATTGGAGGTGTTCAGGAGGAGACTTGACAGGGTGCTTGGTTGCATGGGTTAGTTGATTAGGTGGTGCTGGATGATAGGTTGGACACAATGGTCTTGAAGGTCTCTTCCAACCTGGTCTGGTCTGGTCTGGTCTATTCTATTCTATTCTATTCTATTCTATTCTATTCTATTCTATTCTATTCTATTCTATTCTATTCTATTCTATTCTATTCTATTCTATTCTATTCTACTCTATTCATTTTCCACTTTTGGCATCTTTCTAACAAAATTTCAACAGCTTCAAAAGGTTGTTGCTGCTTATAATATTACCTTCCAAACCCTGGAACTTTCTTCTCAACTCTCTTTTCTCTTTTTAGAGACTTACACTCCTAATGATGGCATTAATATTAAACCATTTCATTATAAATGGGTTGGATGTACTGTTAATATCTTGAATTAGTCTGCATTTGGCAAGCACAGATCTGCCCTTGCCCTTCTTCCCAAAAGAAACTTAGAATGACAGAAAAATGAGAGGTCATAAATAGAGTGCCTGCAAGGTTAATGTGTGAGACAGGACTGAATACCTTTTATAAGAAGGGAAACTAAGCATACCTTTCCAATAGCCACAGCAATGGCACAAAGCTAGAGATGGGTTTTTTTCACTTGTTCCCCCCCCCCCCCCCCCCCACTTTCTATTAACTGTAACAACTATTCCTAGGGAGGAATAACCTCACGTATTGGTAGAACTTGGGAGCTGGTCTGCAGGACAGCAGATCTGGGGAAAAAGACCTGGGAGTCCTGCTAGACGACAGGATGGCCATCAGCCAGTGATGTGCCCTTGTGACATCAGAAAGATTGTGGCAAGCAGGCTGAGGGAGGTTCTTCTTCCCCTCTACTCTGCCCTGGTGTGACCACATCTGGAGTACTGTGTCCAGTTCTGGGCTCCCTGGCTAAAGAAGGAAGAGTGTAGAACAAAGGGATACAAAGAGGATTAGAGAACTAGAGCATCTCTCTTATGAAGAAAGGCTGAGGGCCTTGGGGCTTTTTTAGCCTGGAGAGTAGAAGACTGAAGGGGGATTGTATCAATGCTATAGATAATTAAATGGTGGGTGTCAGGAGGATGGGGCCAGTATTTTTTCAGTGGTGCCCAGGGACTGGACAGGAGGTAATGGACACAAACTTGAACGTAGGAAATTCTATCTAAACAAGAGGAGGAACTTCTTTACATTGGGCATTTTGGAACACTGGAACAGGCTGCCCAGAGAAGTGGTGGTGTCTCTGCCTCTGGAGTCATTCAAAGCCCACCTGGATGCTATCCAGTGCAGCCTGTTCTAGGTGAACCTGATCTGGCAGCAGGGTTGGACTAGATGGGGTCCAGAGGTCCCTTCCCACCCACATCATTCTGTAATTTTGTGACAGTTGCTGTAATGCTGAGGGCTTGGCTCATCTTTCTGTCAGGTACTGTACAGGCAGTAAAAGTGCAAATGCTGATGCATTTCCCTTTGAACTTGTCAAATCTAGTGAGTTTGGTTTTTTGAGTGCCATAGTCTCCTGGCTTATCTTGTCTTGGCTGCTGCTCATGCTGGGACTCCACTAGCCATGGTGACATGGCTGAGCATGCTAGCAACATCCTTCCCACAGCCAGACACCTCTCAAACATCCACTGCACATGTAACAGAGCTCAGCCTGAAACTAATTATGTTTTGCTTTCTGTAAAGGGGTTAGGGGATTGGGCAGCACTAAAATGAGTGGAAAAAAAAGACTTCCTGCATCATCTTCCTCTTTACAGCACAGATAGCTAAATGCAGCCTCCAGCACTCTGCTTGGCATAGAGACATCTGCGGTTGGATCCGCTTTACATGGAAGAGCAGATGGAAGTGTTGAAGGGATGAGAAGTGCTCCTTCCAGGGATGAAACACCCTCTGAAGGGAGGTCAGGGACAGGATGGTTTCCATGACTCACCTTTTGATGATGGTACAGAACTAGTGTCTGGGGAGTCATTATTATCAACCACGTTATTGGCCACATAAATCAACGAGACCTTCTAGAGCAGTTGTGGACCTGACCTACTGCAGCAGGTATTACACTGTCTGAGCAGGGGCACAGGAAATAAGGGACATTACTTCAGGCTTCTGCTTACCTTTGAAACAAACTATTGCAGACAAAGTGGGGGGGGGAAAAAAAAGAAGTGAAGAAAAGAAAAAAAAGATTGATTTTCTTTTGGCAAATATTTGGCTACAAGGATCTACTCATCTGTCATTTGTCTTGCCTGGAGCATTGGCCTTTGCAGAGTGAAACAAACAAACACTGCTACACTTCATGGCATTTTATGTTGACACAAAAGCCTTGCTGAAGATACAGACATTTATAGACCAGTTCATATGACTTTAAAATTATCCACCTTTGCCTTTGCTTAGCGTGGTTTAATCTAATAGTTTGCACTGGTTGCTTCAAATGTACACAGAGCAGATTTTGTCACTGCTAGTGATGTGAAAAGCCTTCTGCCCCTTGAGAAGACTTCTCATTTGTGCTCCTGCTAACATCCTCTCACAAGGACAGGGTTTCATGTGGACAGTTACAGATGGACTATGTTCCCACACGTTCCTTAGAGGAGGGAGAGGCTGCACCAGCACAGGCTCCCCAGAAGACTCATATACATTATAATACAATCTTTGACTGCATGGGAAGGGTTGGAAATATGAAATATAAACTGCTATCCTTGCTCTGATTGTGCTCTGCTTGCTCCTCTTCCCCTGAGGGTCACTGCCAATTGCCAAAGTTTGGCATAATGCCACCAGCCTCTATAAAGCTGCTTTGTGGACAGGCAAAATTCAGGGACATGAAAGCAGCTCACTCATCCTGAATTCTCTGGCAGCTCATCCTCCACATTTCCTGCACCCACTCACGCACAGCATTCCCTGCTTTGTGAGCACAAGGATGGTGAAAGTGGGAATTGGGTTTTAATTGTGAGGAGTCTTATCCTGTGGGTACTTTCTGGGAGGCAAAAAGTTCACAGACAAATCCTGTGATGCACAGGTAGGATTTGATCATCACAAGGAGAAAGAGAATATCCTATATCTGTTGAATTTATCTACTTCTTTAGGAAGAGTGAATTTAGACCCTTAACATCTACATTATGATCTTCACCACTGCCTGTCTTGATTTGCTTTGCTATCACAAAACAAATCCACAGGTAATTTGTCAAGCTGACAACACACAGATGAAAACTCCAGGGACAGGCAGTCATTTATGCCTGAATGCAGGGCTCACATTCATATTTATGTATCTAGAGAAGCATTCTATCAAGATTTTTAAAGGCAGCTGATTCAAATAGCTTCTACAGAGATGCAAATCAACCCCAGCTCTATTCTAGGCTACAGGAAGCCTTCAGTAAATAGGTGATGTACAAAGTATACCTTTGTGTAAGCTAAATCTTGGACCTTTTGCTCGATACTGAAGCAACATGTTTTACTGACAACCAGCGAAAAGCTTCAGATTCACCAAGTATAGTAATATTTGCACACAAATTCTGGGCTTTTGGGGGGGCTTTTGTATTCCCCCAAGCAGTATTAGCTTTTGAAATTCATTAAAACCCAGTGAAAGGCTGCAAACACCCTGACAATCAAAGCTTTTATGACCATACTCAACAATTCTGTTAAAGCTACACCTGGGAATCATCTGAAGCAATATCTTCAGGGATATTAGGGAAGATGAACAGAGACTGTGAATACCAGTGAAGCACAGTGCAATACGCTTTCCAGTTGCCTTGCCATCACCTAACACCAAGGGAACAGACTGATGCTTCAGGGATCTTCATTAGAACGGTGACACCACAGTGCTGTTGTTACATCCAAAACTGTATTTTAGCCTGGCTCTCCTGCAGATGGGGTCACTGTTACACATCAGCTGTGACTCGGGCTAGAAGTACACATTCAGAGCTCACTTGCTCCTTAGAGGAAGCAGCTGGCAGAGATGCCCCTGACCCCCAGGGTCCCAGCTCAACAGCAGCTCCAGTCCAAGTTCCACCTGAGATTTGTTGCCACTTGTATTTCTGGACAGCACACCACATGTAACCCTGTGAGTCACAGAATCAAAGAACTATTGAGGCTAGAAAAGACCTCTGAGATCATCAAGTCCAGCCTATGACCTAACACCACCACATCAGCTAAACCATGCCACCAAGTGCCACATTCAATCTTATCTTGAAGATCTCCAGTGATGGCAACTCCACCACCTCCCTGAGCAGTCCATCCCAGAGCCTAATCAGCCTTGCTGTGAGGAAGTGCTTCCCAATACCTAACCTAAACCTCCCCTGGTGCAGCTTTGTACCATGCCCTCTTGTCCTGTCATTAGTTGCCTGGGAGAAGAGCCTGACACTCACCTGACTACAACTTCCTTTTAGGTAGCTGTAGAGAGTGATAAGGTCACCTCTAAGTCTCCTCTTCTCCAGGCTGAACACTCCCAGCTCCCTCAGCCTTTCCTTATACGACTTTTTCTCCAGCCCCCTCACCAGTCTGGTCACTCTCCTCTGGACTTGCTCCAGTAGCTCAATTTCTTTCCTGAAGTGATGGGCCCAGAGCTGTACACAGTACTCAAGGTGGGACATTCTGCTTGAGCCAGGTACCCACTACCCCTTTAAAGTGAAGTGGGCAGGTGGCCAGCTCGCCGTCAGCAAAGGGCTGCCCATCCCACAAAACGGTGAGCCAGTAGGCATGGGGTGAGCCACTCAGACTTTCCTGATGTGCTTCAAGGTTTCAAAGAGGTGACTTTGTCTTACATTGTGAGAACAAGCTCAGGCTAGGTTTTAATGTACATTGTACCCATATGTACTGGCAGATCTGTGTGACGTAGCGGTATGCCTGCCCTCAGTGGGGAAGCCAAACTATGGCCCAAGAACAGTGCACTGCAAATGGAAACAACTTTTTGGCTTCAGATGGCCCATTTTGGGAAAGAGAGAACAGCTGTTAAATAGTGATAAATACTCTTAAAAGAGCATTTCCCAGATTTTAGTAGGAAAAAGCCAGCTCCAACACCACTTGAAGAGCAGGTTGGGGGGTTTTGCTTAGAATGTGGGGGTAAACCAATATGCTGTACCACACAGCCAAAGGGAAGTTTGTTTTGGTTGATGTTAAATGGACTTAGTTCTATGAAAACACTAGCTCTAGCAGAGGTTACCAGAAAACAGACAAGCATTTGGGCACAAAAGCTCTTCCTAAATGCAGGGATGGAAGTAACAGCCTTCAAAGCTAAACACGGCTGAGTACAAATGCATTAGCAGACTTCTGTGTGCTAGACTGGGTATGTTAATTGTTCAGCCAATCTGAAACAGGAGGTAGTTGGTACCTGTGAAATTACATTAAGGAGGATTGAAATGCTAAGCTGAATAAGGCTGCTGGGACAGGGAAGCATCAGAGCTCGGCCAACAATGGGGCTGCTATTGACAATCCATCCCTTACCTGAGCCAGGCTTCAAGCAGCGGCGCTTCCTTTTCTGTGCTGCGATGCTGTGGATGCCAGCCATTCAAGGATTAGGATATGTGACATTTTCACAGTGTGAGCCTTAAGCCAGCAGGCTTTCAAATCACCAAGTGTCCAAACAGCTTTCATTGTGCTTTCATTTCAGGAAGACCAGCAGGGACAAAAACTGCCTCCATACATGAAATGAGACTAGCACAGTGCCTGCCGGGTCAGAAACTGTATTCATGAGATATGTAAATGAATTAACAACAGGAGGACTTTGTAACGGGTTCTGCAGCATAAACCCTGCCTCAGCTAATGCAGCTTTCCTAAGATAAATGAGATTCATGAACTAAAACCTGGCTACTACCAGAAGAAACCAGTGTGGGTTGTTCAGAAAGCCTAAAAAATGCAGGAGAATTAGCCTCATCTCAGGGAAAACCGATAAAAAAGGCTGAAAGCAGCAATTTCAGTGTATCAAGATGGCCTAAGAGGCTTGCAGATGTCCATCCACAGCAGCCACAAAAAGTGTCTATGAAGTTGAGCCTTTCTCAGTACCAGCCTTTCCCAGCCAAATGCACATTGCTTCATAGGTCCAAAAACATATTTTTACCCCTAGTGTTAAGTATAGTGGAAGGAGACACTGGAGAGGCTGGTGTGCCAAGCAGTGTCTCCACCAGAACCTCCTGGGAGTTATTCTTCACAGGTGCTGGCAGTAGAAAAATGAGACTGCTGCTCTGGGCTGAGGTGCCTAAGCTAGCTCTCAGTCAGAAGCTACAGAGCCAGATACTCCTCTTCAGCCGGGCTAATGAACCTGAGTAAGGCACCACATTAATTCAGCTTCCAGCCCACAAGTCAGATTCATCTCTACCTGACGCTCTGTGCTGTGAAGCCAGCACAGAATCACACAGAAGCACAAATTGGCAGGGACAGGAAGGGAACTGTGAAGATCATCTAGTCCAACCCCCCCATTCTATGGCCCAAGATTCCAGAGCTGACTCTGAGCATAAGGCTGGCCAGAGACCTCCTGAAGTCCTGTTCAACTTGAACTACTCTGAAGAGTACACTTCTTCTCACAGGTCCAGGGCAAGGTAGAGCATTTTTATCTGGAAGTCAGATATTGTAAAAAGTTGCATCCCTAGGGACTGAGTATATTTTGAGTGGGAATATTGAAGTAAATAAATGCTTATCCAAAAGAATTATGGGTTTGACCATTGCTTTCAAAATTACTTAGAGAAAAGGATCTAGTCCTGGATCATATAATTCAGTGACTAGACACAAGCTACATATCAACAACATTCTAAACAATTTTAGCTGCCAGAAGTAATTTCTGGTTCCAATTAGCTGTTTTGGTTTTTTATTTTCTCCTTTCTTTTTAAAATGTTATCTGTACATGAACTATATATTGATAATGAAACTTGTCATTAGTCATTTTCTAAGACATTCTTCAATTAAACTAAATATAGCCATAAAATCATCTGTTAAGTAGGATAATAGAGTGCTGCAGCAATAGCCTGTCAGATGTTAACAAGAGCTGTTAACTCCCAAGGAGAGTCAGAGGGGCTGGGACTGCTGCTGCTGCAGAACTGTTAACTCTTCAATGGCAGGAATCATAGAATCATAGAATCAATAAGGTTGGAAAAGACCTCAAAGATCATCAAGTCCAATCTTTATTAGAATAAACCTTTATTAGAATAAACCAAACCAGGTTGGAAGAGACCTTCAAGATCATCGTGTCCAACCCATCAACCAATCCAACCCACCCAAACAGCTAACCCATGGCACCCAAGACCTCATGACTACTAAACCATGGCACCGAGTGCCATGTCCAATCCCCTCTTGAACACCTGCAGGGATGGTGACTCCACCACCTCCCTGGGCAGCATGTTCCAATGGCTATATAGAAGTAGACCCAGTTAAGAGTGGGCCTATAAAACCATGAACGTTTACAACTCAATACCTGCACAGTCTTCTAGAGGACAATGTAGCTCAGATGTGGTTTTAGAAACCCCCCAGGGTTTAACCAGAATAAAACCAAATCACAGCTCATATCCTCTGTGATCTAGAAAGTGGAATCCAGTGCACCCTCATCAAGTTTGTAGACAACTGTGGTGGTTTGGCCCTGGCTGGGGGCCAAATGCCCACCCAGCCACTCTATCGTTCCCCTTCTTGGATGGACAGGGGAGAGGGGGAAATGTAACAAAAGGCCTGGAATAAGAGAAAAGCAATTTTAGTCCACATGCAGAAACAAAACAAAGATGCTATTTTCTACTTCCAATCAAGCCAGGTGATGTTTTCGTCCCTCCTGGGAGGCAGGGCTTCCATACGTGTAGCAGTTGCTCTGGAGGACAGATGCCATCAACCAATGTCCTCACATTTCCTTCTTTCACTTAGCTTATGTACCATATGGCATGGAACAGCCCTTTGGTCAGTTTGAGTCAGCTGGCCTGGCTCTGTCCCCTCCCAAGATTTTGCCCACCTCTCAGTGTACTCTTGGGGAGAGGGAATGTTGGAAAAGCACAGCCTGGGTGCTCACTCAGCAGTAGCCAAAACACTGCTGTGTTACCAACACCCAGCTACAGCACTGTGAAACACAGCACTACAAAACACAGCACTACAATGATGCTCTGGGGAGAATTAACTCCAGCTCAGCCAAACTCAATACCATGACACCAAACTGAATGGTGCAGTTGATATGCCAGAGGGGCAGGATGTCAGCCAGAGGTATCTGGACAAGCTGAAGAAGTGGTCCCAGGTGAACCTTGCGAAGTTCAACAAAGGCAAATGTAAGATCCTGCACCTGGGTCGGGACAATCCCTGTTATCAGTACAGGCTTGGGGATGATGTGATAGAGAGCAGCCCTGCAGAAGAGGATTGGGTGTAATTATGGACAAAAGGCTGGACATGAGCCAACAATGTGCACTTGCAGTCCAGAAAGCAACCCAGATACCAGGCTGCATCAAAAGAAGCACAGCCAGCAGGGCAAGAGAAGGGATTCTGCCACGCTGCTCTGCTCACTGAGTATTGTGTTCAGCTCTGGGGCCATCAACACAAGAAGGACATGAGCCTTAAGGAGAGGGTTCAGAGGAGGGCCACAAAAGTGATCAGAGGGCTGCAGCACATCTTCTACAAAGACAGGCTGGGAAAGTTGAGGTTGTTCAGCCTGGGGAAGAGAAGGCTCCACCTTCCAGCCACCTTCCAGTACCTGAACAAGTACAAGAAAGCTGAGGAGGGCCTTTTACGAGGCCATGTAGCACTAGGGCAAGGGGCAATGCTTTTAAACTAGACAAGGGTAGATATAGATTGGATGTGAGGAAGAAGTTTTACTATGAAGGTTGTGGAACACTGGAACACAGGTTGCTCATGAAGGTGGTAGAGGCCCCATCCTTGAAGACAATCAAGGTGAGGCTTGATGAGGCTCTGAGCAACCTGATCTAATTGGGGATGTCCCTGCTTACTGCAGGATGGTTGGACAAGGTGTCCTTGAAAGGTCCCTTCCAACTCAATGAACTTTATGGTTCTGTGAGATGAGCAACTTGTTTCATTACTGTCTGAACAGTGCTGCAATTATTTTGGGTTATGCTGGTTAACTCCTGATTCATGATGAATTTATCATTTAGATAACATAAGATAAATCTCTGAGGGGTGGGTGTCAAGACAAAGGTGATAGTCCTTTCTGGTGGTGCCTGGTGATAGGACAAGGAACAAAGGGTACAAGCCAGAGCACAAGAGGTTCTATCTCAACACAGGACACACTTCTTTATGGTGAGGGTGACAGCACTGCACCAGGCTGCCCAGAGAGGTTGTCAAGCCTCCTTCTCTGTAGACTTTCAAAACCTGCCTGGTTGTGTTCCCGTGCAGCCTGCTGTAGGTGATCCAGCTTTGGAGGGGGATTGGGCTCAGTGGTTGGTCCCTTCCAACTGCTTGCATTGTGTGATTCTGTGACAAGCTCATTGTTTGCCTTTGGGAAAAGGTGAATGTGACTGCTGAGAGACAACTTCTTCTTTCAGGAAATAGCCCAAACATGGTTGTGGGGGAGAGCAAGTGGGTAACTCACGGCACTCAGGCTGCTATTATGGCCTTGTCTACACAGCCAATATTTTCTGCTGTAGCAGTGTAATTATACTGCTGTCATATGTAATGATGTGGTGCACACACATAATAGACTGAACACAGTCTAATCACACAGTCACAAGCATGAACACAGTATGAAAATGACAAAAAGAGAAAGAAAAAAGAAAAAGAGGAAGAGAAAGGGAAAAAAATAAAAGGAAAAAGAAAAAAGTGGTAGAGGAAGAGGAAGAGGCATGTAATCTTCCAGTGAAATGAGGGTGCCCATGGAGGGGGATTACAAAGGGTTATGTTTTCTGAGTATGTATGTCTGAACACATAAGAACCTAGGCAGCTCTGCATCAGGGGAGGCAGGAATCAGTTCTGTCAAGAGGCTGGCTGGAGGCATGCACTCCCTTGCCATGTAGCACACTTTATTACAGTCATTGCCCATAGGAATGTGCTGCCCAGGGAGGTGGTGGAGTCACCATAACTGGGACTGTTTAGGAGGAGGCTGGATGGGGTGCTTGGTGCCGTGGTTTAGTTGATTAGATGGTGTTGGATGATGGGTTGGATGCAGTGATCTTGAAGGTCCCTTCCAAACTGGTCTATCCTATCCTATCCTATCCTATCCTATCCTATCCTATCCTATCCTATCCTATCCTATCCTATCCTATCCTATCCTATCCTATCCTATCCTATCCCATCCTATCCTATCCTATCCTATCCTATCCTATCCTATCCTATCCTATCCTATCCTATCCTATCACAGTATCGCCAAGGTTGGAAGAGACCTCAAAGATCATCGAGTCCAACCTGTCACCACAGACCTCATGACTAGACCATGGCACCAAGTGCCACATCCAATCCCCTCTTGAACACCTCCAGGGATGGGGACTCCACCACCTCCCTGGGCAGCACATTCCAATGACCAATGACTCTCTCAGTGAAGAACTTTCTCCTCACCTCCAGCCTAAACCTCTCCTGGCGCAGCTTGAGACTCTGTCCTCTTGTTCTGGTGCTGGTTGCTAGAGAGAAGAGACCTATCCTATCCCATGCCTCTGTAATTATATAATGTAATGACATTTTAATATCCCATTCTAATTTGTCACAGTATAGCTTTAGCTTTACAGCTATATAGCACAGATCATTCTTTGTCCTATCATATGTTTATCAGATACTGATAAATTTGTTTCACATTGGATGTCTTTGGGTATGAAGCATCTAACCACCCAAGCAGATGTCATGGGTTGAGTTGAATAGTTCCTGCTGTTATTTGTAACCATCCTGCATCCTGCCAGCTTCCAAATTAAAGTGCTGGCTGGAGCAAAGTGTATTGGAGCTTGAAGTCGAGATGGTAACATGAGAGGCTTCCTGTTCCACTTGCTGCTTTTGGGTTCTGGATTTTCGGTGCTGGCTCTTTCCTGCAGTGATGCTGGCGAGACAGATGGTTAGCTTGCTGGTTTTCTGCTTCATGCTGATTTTTCCCCCTGCATTTCCCTGTGCTTTTTCTGCAGGTAGGCTAAGCTAGGGGAACTGTGCACTGTATTATTAGCTAAGGGAATTGTGCATTAAGTTATTTTATTTTATATTCAATTCTTTGTTAAATCTCAACTCTTTATCTCAACCCACTGGGGTTTTTTTATGTGTTATTTTCCCTCACTTCTGGGTTGGGGGGAAACAGACAGGTTAACCCATTACATGGCATTAACCTGTTACACCTGAGTATTAGCCTGCACTCAGTAAAGAGCATAAAAACATCAAACTCTTTAGGGTGCTGCTTCTGAAAAGATAGACAAGGGTTGGACACAATGATCTTAAAGCTCATTTCCCACTGAATCTATTCTGTGATTCCATTACAATACAGCACTTCTTTCTCCCAGTGGGATTTGACTTGGTAGCTACCATTGCCTTACATTGTACAGACTTTTGAGGCAGAATGGTCTGAATCTTACAGTGCAGATATGCAGGATCATGGGAGAAAGTGGGGATGCTGCAGAGCTGAGCAGAGAAGATAGAATAGAATAGAATAAATCAGGTTGGAAGAGACCTTCAAGATCATCACGTCCAACCTATCATCCAACACCACCTAATCAACTAACCCATGGCACCAAGCACCCCATCAAGTCTCCTCCTGAACACCTCCAATGATGGTGACTCCACCACCTCCCTGGGCAGCCCATTCCAATGGGCAATCACTCTCTCTGTGAAGAACTTCTTCCTAACATCCAGCCTAAACCTTCCCTGGTGCAGCCTGAGACTGTGTCCTCTTGTTCTGGTGCTGGATGCCTGGGAGAAGAGACCAACCTCTGCCTGTCTACAACCTCCCTTAAGGTAGTTGTAGAGAGTAATAAGGTTCACCCCTGAGTCTCCCCCTCTCCAGGCTAAGCAACCCCAGCTCCCTCAGCCTCTCCTCATAGGGCTGTGTTCCAAACCCCTCACCAACTTCATTGCCCTTCTCTGGACACTTTGCAGCAAGTCAACCTCCTTCCTAAACTGAGGGGCCCAGAACTGGACACAGGACTCGAGGTGTGGCCTAACCAGTGCAGTGTACAGGGGGAGAATGACCTCCCTGCTCCTGATGGATTACACAACCTAAATGCAAAGGACATTTGCCAGCAGATATAATAAATGGATGTGGATGGTGGTAGGAATAGAGAAGGGGTCATATGTTGCTGACAAACCCATCATTCATCATTATGCCAGTTTTTCTTTTGTTAAATAGTTTCACTTATCTGGGCTACCAAACATTGAAATCTACATGTAAAGAGGAAGAACAGTAGTAGGAATTGTCTACAGAAGAAGCAAGGAAAAGGTGGTGAGTATTGTACCTGTGTATAAATTGGATGAGTCACAAGTACAACCATTTAGGTAACCACCCTTCCTTATGCTGATGGATGAAAGGAAGGCTTTAGCCTACCCACCCTCAGTGCAACTACTCTTCAGAAGATGCTGCTTGCTGTAGTGTGGCCTTTCCTTTGATGAAAGAGGGAAATTCAGCTGTGAGCCTCCCTTTTATTTTGGTTTGTGCCTTGAGCACAGGCCTGTGAGGAGAGGCTGAGGGAGCTGGGGTTGTTTAGCCTGGAGAAGAGGAGGCTCAGGGGAGACCTCATTGCTCTCTACAGCTACCTGAAGGGAGGTTGTAGCCAGGAAGGGGTTGGTCTCTTCTCCCAGGCAACCAGCACCAGAACAAGAGGACACAGTCTCAAGCTGTGCCAGGGGAAGTTTAGGCTGGAGGTGAGGAGAAAGTTCTTCACTGAGAGAGTCATTGGTCATTGGAATGTGCTGCCCAGGGAGGTGGTGGAGTCCCCATCCCTGGAGGTGTTCAAGAGGGGATTGGATGTGGCACTTGGTGCCATGGTCTAGTCCTGAGGTCTGTGGTGACAGGTTGGACTGGTTGATCTTTGAGGTCTCTTCCAACCTTGGTGATTCTGTGAAAGGAAGCAGGAGAGTTGGGTGTGCAATTAGTGATTTATTTGCTGGCATGTCCCTGTTTGCTACTCTAAATATATTCTCAGAGCAGACTGGGAGTTTAACAAGATGGATCATCTATCCAGAGCACATGGATGTATTGTGCCTGAATTTTAATTCCATTGGGCCAGTACTTGCATAGTCACTGGATCCCAGTATGACTCTGGGGCTTATCTATTGTAAGGACAGTGTCATTTAAGCACCTGGGCACAAATCAACTCAATCCTATGGCAGTGTTACCATATGAGTTTCAGGCTGTGTCCAGGTAAGAGGCAAGAGTGCTCTCAAAAGATCACATTTCTAAGCATTTCTGAACTGCTTTAAACCTGCAGAGAGCTCAAGAAATCTGTGTTGATCTTGTTTCTAGCAAGACCAATGCATAGGAAGGAAAGCTAGGGAAGAATGGGAATGAGGGAAGGAAGAACAAGATGGCTGTGGACTGCCACGGCTTGCTAGTTCAAAACTGGAGAGCCTGAAGCATACTGGCAATTTCTTCTTGGTAACCTTAATTTCCCTCTGTCTACGTGGTTGGGGAAAGCTCCTTGAAGGAGCATTCAAGTGAGAGCTGTAATGGCATATACAGACACCTTTGCCACAAGCACTCCTAATGGAGAAGGAGGCTCAACAGGTCTCCGAGGTAGCAGCACATGTGTTTGGTTTAGAAATACATTGTCTGCAGGATTGTAACTTCAGAGCTGATGCCAAAATACTCTTTGTGATGACTCACACCCTCTAGGTGCAGCCTGCTGAGTTAATGGTGCAGAAAAAGGCAGCAAAAGGCTTTTCACTGTGCTGCATCCAAGGTTTGGCAGCTATGGGAACAGATGGGAGGGACGTATAGCATGGCTGGGAGTATTTGCCGTTTGCAAGCCTGCTATGTCAATATCATCTCTAAACAGAGTGCCAGAGGCCCTGTGAGTTGGGGCCCAGAGAATGCCCACTCTGTAGACAGCTGAGTGCCTTGCTTTGCACCCCCAGGTGCTGCAGCTTTGACATGGGCAGCCTGCTACCCTCTTACATCTCACTGCGTAGATTCATAGAACGGTTTAGGTTGTAAGGCACCTTGAACATCAGCTGGTTCCAGCCCCTCTGCCATGGGCAGGAACACCTTCCACTAGACCAGCTATCTCAAGGCCTCTTCCAACCTGGCCCTGAACACCTCCGGAGAGGAGGCATCCACAACATCCTTGGGCAACCTGTTCCAGTGTCTCACCCCCCTCACTGTAAAGAATTTCTTCATAATCTCCAGCCTTGTCAAGCTTTAATCCATTGCCTCTTGTCCTATCACTTAGAAGCCCTTGTGAGAAATCCCTTCCTGCTTTTTTATAGTCCTCTTTTATGCACTGGAAGGCTGCTGTAAGGATTTTCTGAAGCCTTCTTTTCTCCAGTCCATACAACCCTGATTCTCACACCCTGTCCCTGTAGGGGAGGTGCTCCATTCCTCTGATCATCTCAGTGGCCCTCTTCTGGACCTGCTCCAGCAGCTCCATGTCCCTCTTTTACTGGGGGCACCAGAAGGCAATGGAGTACTCCAGGTGGGGTCCAAGAGAGCAGAAGGGGAGAACACCTCCCTCATCCTGCTGGTCACATTTCTTTTGATATAGCTTAGGACATGGTTGACCTTCTGTGCTGCAAACAAACAGTGCTGGCTCATGTTAAGTTTTTCATGAGCTGACACCCCAAATCCTTCTCCTTGACCCTGCTCTCAAGCCCCTCCTTGCCCAGCCTATATGAGTGTTTGGGATTGCTGCAACCCAGGTGTAGGACCTTACACTTGGCCTTGTTGAACTCCATGAGGCTGGCATGAGACCACTTCTCAAGCCTCTCCAGGTCCCTCTGGATGGCATCTTTTTCCTCCAGCAGGAGGAGGTGACTCCACCACCTCCCTGGGCAGCACATTCCAATGGCTAACAACTCTCTCAGTGAAGAACTTTCTCCTCACCTTGAGTCCAAACTTCCCCTGGCACAGCTTGAGCCTGTGTCCTCTTGATCTGGTGCTGGGTGCCTGGGAGAAGAGACCAACCCCTCCTTTCAGGTAGTTGTAGAGAGCAATGAGGTCTCCCCTGAGCCTCCTCTTCTCCAGGCTAAACAACCCCAGCTCCCTCAGCCTCTCCTCACAGGGCTGTGCTCAAAGCCTCTCCCCAGCCTTGTTGCCCTTCTCTGGACACCTTCAAGTCTCTCAATGTCCTTCCTAAACTGAGGGGCCCAGAACTGGACACAGGACTCAAGGTGTGGCCTAACCAGTGCTGAGTCCAGGGGCACAATCACTTCCCTGCTCCTGCTGGCCACACTGTTCCTAATGCAGGCCAGGATGCCATTGGCCCTCTTGGCCACCTGGGCACACTGCTGGCTCATGTTCAGGCAGCTGTCAATCAGCACCCTCAGGTCCCTCTCTGTTTGGCAGCTCTCAGCCATTCTGACCCCAGCCTGTAGCTCTGCATGGGGTTGCTGTGGCCAAAGTGCAGCACCTGGCAGTTTGGGTTATTGGTTAAAAATGAGATTGAGGGGCCTGCAGATACAGGGTTTAAGCAATATATATATAAAGTAAAATCTGGTAATTGCCCTCACTCTTCACTAATGTGTTTAATATGTTCAACAGGATGAAGGTTTTACTCTCCAGCTTTGTTTGCATTGAAGAATATCTGAGGGGTTTGGTTTTTGGTATGGCTTTTTAAATTTGTTTGTTTTAGGGTTTTTGTTTGTTTGGGTGTTGTGGTGTTTTGTTTTGTGTTTTCAATGATCTATTAGAAGTTGGTATTTAAATCCAAGACGGACAGAGATACAGCTGCCTGGTCACATTCAGTAACACCAGTTCACTCTGTACAAAGCAGGTTCACATTCAGAACTTGTATTCAAGGTGGTGCTAAGAGAATGGGAGACTGGTCCCTCTTGTTCAGTCTAACACTGAAATGATTCACCTCAGAAGGTTTAATTCAGTTGTGCAATGTAAGTCTTCAGTGCCCTTGAAATGCCCTCAGGACCAGACGAGCACAGGTCTCCTACAGGTCCCATATCACATCTGCCATGCCAATGTCCCAGGCATCCCTAAAGTATCATAAATGTGTTAGAGGCTTGGGATGACACATTTGATGCTCTGCTTTGGCACCACAGGAGGCAGCTAATTATTTGATAATTAGTTAGCAGATAATTAAGTCAAATAGCTCACACACAGATTAAACCCAGCAGAAGGAATTACTGACCTGCATAAGCTGAACATCTGATACTGTTCCAATGTAGATGGTTGTGCAGAACATCCGAGTTTGAGCACTTTAGGAGAATTAAATACATTGGAATGTCTGCAGTTAATTACTTTCCAATGCCTTCCAAAGCAAGTGTGTTCAGAATGACTGCCTACCTGCCTCTCCCCTGCCCATTCACACACCCATACACAACCCTTCACTCACCCCTACTATCAATTTACCGAGACTCACACTCCAGTTCCAGCGGACACTTGTGGATATGCCTCGCCACAGCCATGTGAATAACTCTACCCAGTTGAGTGGAAATATCATGTACTCAGTTTTGACATGCATATGACTTAGCTCTTCTGTTAGAGGACAAGTGTGAGCAGTTTTTTTCTCTGCTGACTCACATGGCATGAAATCTGCAGGATTTCGACCGCACTGCTTGGCGTGCCTTTGCTCTCCTCACAAGTGTCTTCAGCTATGCATAAAGACCTGTCTGTAATTAAGAATAATGGGTATGAGACTCAGAATTTGTGCTGAAACTATGATAAAAACTGTACCTCTCACAGCCTTATTGTTTGCATTGGATTCCATCTGAGCTCTTGTGTCACTTCAGCTATCACAACTTATAAACTATACATAATACATGCACATGCCAACATTCAGGCATGTAAAGGTAGATGTACCAGGAGGAAAATCAATGAGCTTCAGCTGACACTATTGAGGCATGCTCATCAGTTTTTCTCAGTATAAATGCGTTCATGTTAGAACATGGAGTATATTTCTTGAGCCCTATGTGCAGTGAAAAGGATAGATTTAAAGCCATGCAAAAATGGCACAGAGCTTCAGCCTAAATGAGGACAGGACTCTGAATGAGTCTGAATAGCAGAACCTCCAGTCAGATCATGACTTCTCCCAAGGTAATTTCTCTGAGTATTGTTGTACTCATAAGTCCTATTCAATCCACTTATGCCTCACAGTTGTAAATTGTCTCTTTTCTTTTTCTCTTAGTGTATAACATGTGGTGGCTTCCTGCTTAGGTTTCTGCTCGACAGACTGAACTTAAATCACAAGCCCAGATACTTCCCCTCCCCCCACCCCCTACAGGAAGCTTAGCAGTGAAGTGTACTTGCTTCTTAAGCTCTGTCACTTACAATAACTGGAAAACAAAATCAAGGAAATGTTGGCTAGCCCGAAGTTCCTTTCAAAACTACTGTTTGCAGTCAAGAGGTAATTAAGCACTACATTGATTGAGAGTGCCTGGGGAGGTGGCAGGGATGTGTGTGGGGAGTCAGAGTGAGTTATCAGCAAGGCTGTTGATGCAGATTTCTTACTCACCAACACAGCTTGCTAAGTAACACCACATACTATTGGTGAAATGAAAAATGTGGTGCTTATAAATTTGAAATAGCTTCATGTGGAGTTGGCCTTGTGTCTCAGCACCATTATTAATATGCAAACAGGGAAGCAGCCTCGTGTAAGAGGTAACAAAGATCTATGCATCCTGAGCACATTTTCCAGGAGAAAAAGTGGAATTTGTGATCATGAAAAAGTAATGCCCATGAAGACTGAAGTTTTCCTAATGACAGTGAAGAGTACAGATGTTTTTCAAGACGACCTCAAAGTAGTAGTTACGGAGTCTGTATGAGATCATCCCACAAATGAGCTTGCAGGGAGGAATACTCGTAAATATTTAGCTAAGATAGGTGACCACACTTGCATGCAGCGCATCCTGGACTCCCACCGAATGGCAGGGCTCCCTGGCTCCTGGCACATGCTAGGATCCCATTCTGGAACTTTCTGTGGCAGCTTCAGCTTCTTTTAGTATAGAATTAACCAGGTTGGAAAAGTCCTTTGAGATCATCGCATCCAACCTGGAGAGAGAGAGAGAATAGAGAATGAAAGAAGAGGAAGAGAGAAGAGGAAAGGAATTATATTACCACACCCCTCACCCCCCAAGACAGTTTGGATCTGTGGAGGAAAGGTGCTGCAGTGTTGGATGTAGAGGAGATGTGGTCCTCTGGGCAGCCTCTTCAGCTCCCTGAATTGCAGCAGGTGGAGCTTAGCACACGGAGAGAGGATTCCTCTTGGTCTGCTTCTTCCAGGCTCCATGGTGATGTCTCTGTCATTTTTTTCTCTCCTGGTATTCTCTCTGTTTTTCTTCAGAGCAGCATTGCCCCAGGCTTTTCCTTCTCGTGTTTTCCTTCTCAGTGGCATTGTCCTTCTCCTGTGTTTTTCTTCAGCTGAGCCAGTAGCTGCTCAGAGCTTTTACACAGTTTTTAGGTTGGTTGGCCTCTGCCCATTTCCAGGACAGCTGCAGTCTGAGCAATCCTTATCTATGCACCTTCCCCAGAGCCCTTCCAGTGGCTCTGCCCCATACACATCAGATACTGTTTGGGCAAGCAGCAAAGGTGATTTTCTCTTTGTTGAGTCACATCAGGAGAGACAAGCTTTAGCCTCTCACAGAACTTGATCAAGTTTGAGATTTATAATTTTTCTATGATTGTTTTTTTATTCACATACAAGAAATGAATACTTGACTGCATACTTTGGGCAAGAAGAGTAAAGTAAGATTGTAGGTTGGCTCCTTTCTTCCTCCTTTCCCTTAATCTTGTAGATTTCATACATGAGAGAGAGAGGCAGGAAGAAAGGCAAAAAAAAAGAAAGACAAAATAATACTATTGAGACCCAGAAAGGGAAAGTTAATTTTGTCACTTGTGTAAGGAAGTGAAAAATGGTCAAAAACTTCCCAAATGGCATTGAACACTTCAGTTAAATTGCAATTATCATTTGTCAAGGGCTCTAGATGGGGAGTGTCTTTCTTAATTTATGAACTGCAAAGTTTCTCATTGGAATTCTCTGCAAATTTCTAAGCTCTGAAAAGAGAAAAAAAAAAATGAGTAAAAAAGTATAATTCAGCTCACAGGTTTGGTGAGTGCTAATGACAACACTAGTAGCTCACTTGGCTCTAGGTAGTGACCCCTCCTGTCATGCTCTTCCTGATTCTCTGGTGATAGAATAGGATAAACCAGGTTGGAAGAGACCTTTGAGATCATCGAGTCCAACCTATCATCCATCACCACCTAATCAACTAACCCATGGCACCAAGCACCCCACCAAGTCTCCTCCTGAACACCTCCAGTGATGGTGACTCCACCACCTCCCCAGGCAGCCCATTCCAATGGGCAATCACTCTCTGTGTAAAACTTCTTCCTAACCTCCAGCCTAAACCTCCCCTGATGCAGCCTGAGATAGTGTCCTCTTGTTCTGGTGCTGGGTGCCTGGGAGAAGAGACCAACCTCCATCTGTCTACAACCTCCCTTCAGGTAGTTGTAGAGAGCAATAAGGTCATCCCTGAGTCTCCTCTTCTCCAGGCTAAGCAACCCCAGCTCCCTCAGCCTCTCCTCATAGGGCTTGATAAGAGAGTCAAGCTGCTGAACTAGAAGAAAACATGATCTCCAGGGTCCGGTGACACTGCAGCTCTTGGGCTGGTACAACGCAGTGTGTCCAAATTACTTCACTGTGCTGAACTGGTCAGAGAGGGGATGTTACAAACTGCTGTTCCTCTGCAAAGACAACAGTGATTTACAGGGATAAGTAACAAGTCTTCCTCTGCTGACAGCAACCATCTCAAGGAATGCATGCAGGAAGAGAAAGCATTAATCATGATGACAACAAGGTGAGGCAGTTTGTAGATCTTGTGTACACCAAGCCAGAGGTAATTTTCTGGGTATTGATTGGAACAAATTGTCTTAATTCTTGGCTTCTCCTCTGTTTTAACTGGGGTTCATGGTAAAATAAAGAAATGCCAAGTTCAGCCACTCTTTCAGGAAGTGATGTGCCATGCAATCTTTTCAACTCACTGGTACAGTGGGCATAAATGAGATACAAATCTGTCATGTAAAAGCCCCTGAGCAGTACTGCCTTGCTGATGGCCATTGCAGTGTTTTTGATCTCCCCAACTTTGTTCAGTTCTACAAGGCATAAGCAGGAGACTTCCCTGGCTTTCCTTTAGGGCATTATCCAAAGACAATGCAAAATTTTCATTGCATCTGTGAAGCTGTTCTTGGGGAATTACCTCCCATTCCCTCAACAAAATCCTTGTGACTGCAAATATAAAGTACTGACATAGAAAAAAATATATGGGAAGATGGGGGGTAATGAATATTATTAATGTAAATGGGGTTGTTATTCCACCACAATGATCATATACATTATCTAATGGACAGCAAGGTCTGGGACATGTAAGTGTAGCCTACTGTCCCTGCAGCATTATCTTTGAACACTTTGCACAGGAGGAACATATAAATGTCTCCATTTTATGGACAGAAAAATGGGCACCTGGTGAGAGGAAGCTGTTTATCAGGCTGTTCAGCAGACAGACTCAGCCCCAGGAAGGAGAGCTCCTGCTCCTTGAGCCAAATTTGATTTTCTACCCACATGCTACTTTATTCTCTATTTAGGTATATTCCCCTGCAAAGCATCCATTGTACAGAAAAATCCATATTAGGTCGGAAAAAGGAATTAAGGGAAAGTAGTGTTAAAGGGATATTGGTTATTCTGCCACTAATACACTGGAACTGCAGAAAGCTTGCAAGGCACAGACTTCTCTTGGCACTTATAAACACTAATGGCACTCATTAACCATAGTGCCTGAGAGGGAGAGTCACAGCCAGTTGTACTGAATGGAAAAGGTAACCCCTGCTTTTCATAAGTTTTGTATTCAGTTCTGGGTGAGACAGGTATGGTAAAGCTTCCTTTCTCTTGTGACTGATGCACAGAGTTAGCTGAGGGGAACTGTCAACATCGTAAAACCCTATCAAGCAAACCAGAACAAGGTGGGGACAGTCTCAGGCTGCACCAGGGGAAGGGCTGGAGGTGAGGAGAAAGTTCTTCACCAAGAGAGTCATTCATCATTGGAATGTGCTGCCCAGGGAGGTGGTGGAGTCACCATCCCTGGAGGTGTTCAAGAGGAGATTGGATGTGGCACTTGGTGCCATGGTTTAGTCATGAGGTCTGTGGTGACAGGCTGGACTTGACGATCCTCAAGGTCTCTTCCAACCTTGGTGATACTGTGATAAGGAACCAGGCTAGCCAGCAGGGCCTAGAAGTTTTCTTTTAGAAGTATGAACCTTGTTTCACTTGCCTGCAAAATAAGATTTTGAAATTGGAAGAAGTAGCAAAAAGCAGGTGTAGCTTATGACAAATCAGATCCAAAGTTCACACATCTGATCTCATGAACTTTGCTTCAGGGATTTGGAAATGCCTAGATCTTATTGCTGTTTTGGTTAAAAGCTACTGCCCAAGTTGTGCCAGGTTATTTTGCTGCAAGGTAAATGATTCAATGTAAAGATGTTCTGCACAAGACTCCTTACCTCAGCATGGAGCAAACGATCTCTTCAGCAGTTTAGAATTCATAGCTCATGACTGCATCAGGAAAAGTCAAGGGCAGAGGAAAACCTGAGATGCTAGATCAGGTGCCACTGACACAAACCATCAGTTTGCTGAACCAATTTCCATTTTCTAAGAAACCCCCACCTGGCTACAACCTCCCTTCAGGTAATTGTAGGCAGTAATAAAGTTTCCCCTGAGCCTCCTCTTCTCCAGGCTTCTCCAGACTTCAGTAAAGCCTCTGGCTCTGTCTTCTGCAGCATTCTCCTTCAGAAACTCTTGGCACATGGCTTGGATAAGTGTGCTGGGTAAAAAACTGCTTGTCTGGCCAGGCCCAAAGTGTAGTAGTGCATGGAGCTAGATCTGGCTGGCACCCATCTGCTAATGGGGTCTTGCAGGGTTCAGCGCTGGGCCTGTCAACATCAACAAGACCAAGTGCCAGGTCATGCACCTAGGTCACAACAACCTCATGGTGGCTGGAAAGCTGCAACTTGGAGAGGGACCTGAGGGTATTGGTTGATAGTTGACTGAACATAAGTCATCAGTGTCCAGGTGGCCAGGAAAGCCAATGGCATCCTGGCTTGGATTAGAAACACTGTGGCCAGCAGGGACAGGGTGGTGATCATCCCCCTGTACTCAGAAATGGTGAGGCCACACCTCAAGTGTTGGGTTCAATTCTGGGCCACTCACAGGAAGAATATTGAGCTGCTGGAGTGTGTCCAGTGAAGGGCATTGAGGCTCATGAGGGGCCTGGAGCACATGGTCTACAAGAAGCATCTGAAGGAGTTGTTGTTCAGTTCGGAGAAGTGGAGGCTGAGGGGAGACCTCACAGCCTCTTCTTGGTATCAAGCAACAGGACCAGAGGAAATGGTTTGAAGCTGCACCAAGGGAAGTTCAGGCTGGATGCTAGGATATATTTCTTCACAGAGAGGGCTCTCAAACATTGGCGTTGTCTGCCCAGGGCAGTGGTGGAGTCATTGCATTTGGACCTGGTGCACAGGGAGATAGTTTAGTGTTGACCCTTCAGTACTGGGTGAAAGGTTGGACTGGGTGATCTTGGAGGTCTCTTCCAAACAGATGCATTCTGTTACTTTGTGTGAAAAATATTTTAAGCCTGGTTACTGCTGAGTGTCTTTGAAATAAGTCAAGCAGCTGTCCTAGATGTAGCAGTGTGCTGGCACTGTAAAGGACTGCATGGATTTATGAATAAAAGACAAAAGAGAGGCCCTCGCTGCACTGCAGACTGGTGACAGTTAAATGATTTTACATATTACTTTGGTGTGCTATGGATGTGCCAGACAGAACTTAACATGCTGTTCCTATCATGCTAAGTATTAATTAAGAACTTGTATTTCATATGGTTCTCTCAGCCTGCAGTACTTTACCAACCCTTTTCAGCCTTTCAATAATAATTTGACACCCTAATGCCAAGCTGTGGAAAATTATCTTGCAGCTGCAGCATCTGCTCCCAAACAAACTCTGTAGTTAGCTGTGTTTATGTCATTAAAGCTGTGCTTTGTTAGGCAGCTGTACACTTACCTTTTTTTCAGGCAGCTAAAGGATTGTGGAATCTCATTCCTCACCAGTGTTCAAATGAGAGATGTGTAGTTAGAAATAAATAGGTGTTTGCATTAGTTTCATAAGAAAACCCCAACACAACCACCACAGTGACATTCCTAACTTGTCCTCTTATAGAAAATACTGTCTTGAGCTGCTTGGAGGGGAGCAAAAGCATGGGTTCATTTGGTGAGAAATGGGAAAAGAAAAGCAATGCCATCTTTTTGCTGGTGGTCACAATTTGTTATGTGTGGCTCTGAGCAACCTGAGGTGTCCTTGCCCATGGCAAGAGGGCCTGAACTGAATGATCCTTGAGGTTGTTTCCAACCCTAACAAATCTATAATTCTATGACATTCTGCTCTTTGCCTTCACTGATGTAAACGTTTTATTGTGGGTACTTTTCACAGAATCAACCAGGTTGGAAGAGACCTCCATGAACATCAAGTCCAACCGATCCTCCAACCCTATCTAATCAACTAGACCACAGCACTAAGTGCCTCATCCAGTCTCTTCTGAAACACCTCAAAGGATGCTGACCCCACCACCTCCCTGGGCTGCCCATTCCAATGGGCAACCTTTCTGTGAAGAACTTTCTAAGATCAAGCCTAAACTTCCCCCTGCACAGCTCAGAGCCCAGAAGACAAGGCTGTACGCTGCCCTTTATATTGCTTTCAAGGCCAGAATATCATTCCTCCAAAGCAAGAAAAAATTGTTAGTGTCAGGCTACCAGAGTCCTGAAATAAAAAGTGTTTTTCCAAGAATAAAAAGCTAGACTACTTTAAGTAGTGTCTTAGCTTGGCAGAGTTTCTAGGGCTTGTTTTGTTAAAGCAGGTGAAGCAACCCAGAGTAGCCTGCACGTGTGGGTCCCAAGAAGCCAAAAGCATGTGTGTGCTGTGCAGAACATCTGCTTATGCTCAGAGAAGTAGTAACATGCTGACAACGTGCTGAGATGTGGCTTCTGGGTGATGAGATTACAGGCCTTTTGTGTCCCTGCTGCACACTCAACCCCACTTTCCTTTGCAGATACTATCTTTAATAATTCATTGTTTCTGTTGCTCCCAAGCATAGAAATCTCTTCTGTGAAAGAAAACTTACAGCATCAGGGGAAGTTTAGGCTTGAGGCGAGGAGAGTTATTCACAGAGAGTTGTTAGGCACTAGAATGTGCTGCTGTGATCAGTTGAGGCTGTCCCCTTAAGAAAGGCAATATGGTGGTCGGAAGTTGGTAAACAAAAAGAAGGATCTAAACTAATTTCATTGGTAGATTGGGAGGAAGCACCTTCTGAACTGGGAGTGCAACAGGGTATCTTGGGCTTTCCTGCACTTTTCCAGTTCAGTTCTGTCTTCCCCCCCCCCCCCACTTTGGTAGCAGCAGCTTGCTGTTCTGGGCTTTTGGCCAAGGCTTGACCTTGACAACTGATAAACTGCAAGGCCTGTATTAACTGCTTTCCAATTAACACATAACTGCTTCTAACTTTTTTCTCTTTCTCTCTCTTTTCTAACCCACTCTGGGGAAAGGGGGAGAGAGGGGGGAGCAGAGGTGGGGAACCCCCTCAGCAGAGGGGGGAACTCTCATTTCTGTGCTACTTTATTGTATATCTGTGTATATATTGTAAATATTGTAAATTTGTATATTCCCCTGCATTTCCCTGCTTTGTAAATATACAGCTCTCATTGCTTTGCTAATTCAGTTGTGAGTTTTTTTTCCTTGCCCTTTTCAACTTTCTTTCCCTTTACTTTACTTTACAGGGGGGAGGGAGGAGGCTTTTTGGCCTTACCCTTCCAACCCTACAACAGCTGCCCAGGGAGATGGTGGAGTCACTGTCCCTGGAGGTGTTCAAGAGGGGATTGGACATGGCACTTAGTGCCATGGTTTAGTAATCATGAGGTGTAGGGTGACAGGTTGGACTTGATGATCTTTGAGCTCTTTTCCAACCTTATTGATTCTGTGATTCTATGATTTGGTTTTTCTCCCACCAGTTCAGGAACTTGAATAACTGTTTCTTCAAAACCTTATATATAATTCCAGAATTCTTGAGCCCCTTAGGTTGCAACAGAACTCTTATCATTGGGTTACCTTCTTTGTTCAGGACTGCTATTATAGTACTTTTCCTTTTATTAAAAAATTAATATTGAAAGGAACTCCCAAAATAAAGCAGATCATAGTAGTTTCAGCCTTCCCAAGAGCTAGTGATGTTTAAAGTGTTCTTCACTCCTCCACTTAGATACTCTTAGTAACTGTTCAAATACACTCATTTCATTTGCTTGATAGCTTTGTTCCTATTTTATGATCACACACTGAAAACTTATTATTATATTTTATGATCTTATTTTAAGACTGTTCCATTTATCTCTGCTGTTCTACATTACTGCCCTGAATACACTGCACCTGCAGACTATAATTAGTTATTTCACATTGTTCTTCATCTTAAAGAGACAATCTAGAAATTAGTGTCACAAAATAAGTTGCTGCTGCTAACATATCTGGATGTAAGTTTTGCCACCAGGTGAATAGAGGTGATTCTTCCCCTTTACTCTGCTCTTGGGATACCCCACCTTGAATACCATGCCCAGGTCTAGTGCCCCCATCATAAAGGATATAGAACTTAGAATAGAATAAACCAGGTTGGAAGAGACCTTCAAGATCATTGCATCCAACCCATCAACCAATCCAACCCACCTAATCAACCAAACCATGGCACCAAGCACCCCATCAAGTCTCCTCCTGAACACCTCCAGTGATGGTGACTCCACCACCTCCCCAGGCAGCCCATTCCAATGGGCAATCACTCTCTCTGTGTAGAGCTTCTTCCTAACATCCAACCTAAACCTCCCCTGGCACAGCCTGAGACTCTGTCCTCTTGTTCTGGTGCTGGCTGCCTGGGAGAAGAGACCAACCTCTATCTGTCTACAACCTCCCTTAAGGCAGTTGTAGAGAGCAATAAGGTCACCCCTGAGTCTCCTCCTCTCCAGGCTAATCAACCCCAGCTCCCTCAGCCTCTCCTCATAGGGTTCGTGTTCCAAACCCCTCACCAACTTTGTTGCCCTTCTCTGGACACTTTCCAGCAAGTCAACCTCCTTCCTAAACTGAAGAGCCCAGAACTGGACACAGGACTTGAGGTACAGCCTAAATGCAGCTGGAGTTGGAGTGAGTCCACAGGAGGACCACAAGGATGATCCAAGGGCTGGAGCACCTCTGTTATAGGGCTAGGCAGAGAAAGCTGGGGTTGTTCATCCCAGAGAAAGTGCTCTGGGGGGACCTTATAGCTGCCTTCCAATGCCTGAAGGAAGCTTACAGGAAAAGTGGAGAGGGACTTCTTATCAGGGTGTCTAGCAACACAGATAGGAATGGTTTTAAGCTGAGAGAGAGTAGATTTTAGCAAGAAATTCTTGAGTATGAGGGTGGTGAGGCTCCAAAATATGTGGCCCAGAACGGATGAAGGTGTTTAAAGCTTCAACATATTCATCGATGATCTGGATGAAGGGGTAGAGTCAGTCATCAGCAAGTTTGCAGATGACACAAAGTTAGGGGCAGATGTTAGTCAGTTAGAGGGTAGAAAGGCTCTGCAGAGGGACCTCAACCGACTGGACAGATGGGCAGAGTCCAATGGGATGGCATTCAACAAGTCCAAGTGCCAGGGGCTGCACTTTGGCTACGGCAATCCCATGCAGAGCTATAGGCTGGGGTCAGAATGGCTGAGAGCTGCCAAACAGAGAGGGACCTGGGGGTGCTGATTGACAGCCACCTGAATATGAGCCAGCAGTGTGCCCAGGTGGCCAGGAGAGCCAATAGCATCCTGGCCTGCATTAGGAATAGTGTGGCCAGCAGGAGCAGGGAGGTCATAGTGCCCCTGTACTCTGCTCTGGTTAGGCCGCACCTTGAGTCCTGTGTCCAGTTCTGGGCTCCTCAGTTTAAGAAGGACATTGAGACACTTGAGCGTGTCCAGAGAAGGGCAACAAGGCTGGGGAGAGGCCTTGAACACAAGCCCTATGAGGAGAGGCTGAGGGAGCTGGGATTGTTTAGCCTGGAGAAGAGGAGGCTCAGGGGTGACCTCATTACCCTCTACAACTACCTGAAGGGTGGTTGTAGCCAGGAAGGGGTTGGCCTCTTCTCCCAGGCAACCAGCACCAGAACAAGAGGACACAGTCTCAAGCTGTGCCAGGGGAGGTTCAGACTCGAGGTGAGGAGGAAGTTCTTCACTGAGTGAGTCATTCGTCATTGGAATGTGCTGCCCAGGGAGGTGGTTGAGTCATCGACCCTGGAGATGTTCAAGGGGAGATTGGACGTGGCACTTGGTGCCATGGTCTAGTCATGGGGTCTGTGTTGATAGGTTGGACTCGATGATCCTTGAGGTCCTTTCCAACCTAAGTGATACTGTGATAGATTGGATGATGCCTTGAGAAGCCAAATCTAGTTTAAAGGCAATCCTGCCCATGGCAGGGGGGTTTGAGTAGATGAAATCTTGGCTCCCTTCCAACCTAAGCCATTCTATGATTTTTAAATAATTGTGAAACTAGGAAGTCAGATAGAGACAGATGCAAGGATGTCTCTTTTCATTGCGTTTCTCCAAACTTGTTGCTATCCCAGAGATATTCCAAGATGGATGGGGAAAAGATTCCCTTTCTATGAGACCTTGACAATGAAAGGCCTGAAAACGAATAACACCTGAGGGAACTGGGGTGACTTAAACCTGGAGAAAAGGAGCCCTGCCTCAACAGCTCCTGCTCCCCCACCCCCCATCCTACAACCTGCCTCAGCAGCTCCTGCTCCCCCGGATTGGACTTGATGATCCTTGAGGGCTTTTCCAACCTTATTGATTCTATGAGACCACACAGAGGAGCTCAGCCCCAGTGAGGAAGCCCAGACAGCACCCAGAGATGATATTGGAGTAGCAATCAATCCTGGTCCTAACAGCCGGGGGGCCACCAGGCCCCCCGGCCTTTGTTGTCACCACCACCATCACCCAGTGTGCACCACAGGCACTCACCAGAGACGAGAGGAGGATCCTCAGCCCAGATGGGCTCAGCTTAGGGCTGCTGCCCTTCCTGGCGGGGATTAAATAGGGGAGTGGGAGGAGAAGGAAACTCACCACAGCTGGGGTGGGAGGAGACTCCAACAGATCCCAGGTGCTGGGATTTGGGGTGAAAAGGGGGAAAATGAGGTGGGTGGGGTGGAAATGCCCATACTCCACATTCAGATATCCTCCCCAATCTTGCAATGGATCTGCACCTTCATAATTGTTTTGTGAATTTCTGTAGCACTGGTTTTTAATACTTGAGTGCTGACATTGATAGAGACTTTTGATTCTGTCTGGGGTTGTTTAGCCTGGAGAAGAGAAGGCTCAGGGGAGACCTTATTGCTCTCTACAACTACCTGAAGGGGGGTGTTGGTCTCTTCTCCCAGTCAACCAACTCCAGAACAAGAGGACACAGTCTCAAGCTGTGCCAGGGGAAGTTTAGTCTGGAGGTGAGGAGAAAGTTCTTCACTGAGAGAGTTGTTAGCCATTGGAATGTGCTGCCCAGGGAGGTGGTGGAGTCACCATCCCTAGAGGTGTTCAAGAGGGGATTGGACATGGCACTTGGTGCCATGGTCTAGTCATGAGGTCTGTGGTGACAGGTTGGACTGGATGATCTTTGAGGTCTCTTCCAACCTTGGTGATTCTGTGATTCAGATTAGTTCTTTTGTCTGAAGAACCCATGATTTTCTATTCCTTGTTAGTTAATTATTAAAGGGTCTAAATGCATGACTGAATTTTGTGCCCAGCTTCTTTTAAATGGTTGTGAATTTCATTATTAAGGTCCTAAGATCCTTATTGAAGTCCTTTTCCACCCTCATACATCAGTGGTTTTTGTTTTACCTGGTAAATGAAAAGGGATATTTGTCTTCCTGTTCTTCTATTTCCAGCATTTCTAGCAGAGGTAGATTTGGGTTACACTGACCTGAGTAGGAAGCTGCCTGATTTGATTCTGATATGCTCAACAAATGACAGAATTCTGATTTTAGTTTCCTCATGCTGCATCTCCATTAGAGAAATTTGTTTTTCTAGATGGTTAACCTTCACTTTTCTGACCAAATCATCAACAATTATCTTGCCCCTGAGGAATATTTATATGGTTTTCCATATACTTATGCATAACCATCTTATAGTAACATAGTCACAGAAAAGGGCTTTATCTCCACTAAAAAAAAACAAACCAAAACAACCAAAGAAACCAACCAAATAAACAAAAAAAAATAGTTTATGTGTGCATCAACCCATGGCTTGGACAGGAGCACTCTGTGCTGGGTTAGGAACTGGCTGCAGGGCTGAGCCAGGAGAGTGGTGGTGAATGGTGCCACATCCAGCTGGAGGCCAGTCACTGGTGGTGTACCCCAGGGATCAGTTCCGGGACCCACCCTCTTCAATATCTTTATGGATGATCTGGATGAGGGGATTGAGTCCATCAGCAGTAAATTTGCAGATGACACCAACTTGAGAGCAGGTGTTGATCTGCTACAGGGTAGGGGTTCTGCAGAGGGACCTCGACTGACTGGACAGGTTAACAGAGCCCAACAGTACTGATTGACAGCCAGCTGAACAGGAGCCAGCAGTGTGCCCAGATGGCTAAGAAGGCCAACAGCATCCTGGCCTGCATCAAGAATAGTGTGGCCAGCAGGAGCAGGGAGGTCATTGTGCCCCTGTACTCTGCATTGGTTAGGTCACACCTTGAGTCCTGTGTCCAGATCTGGGCCCCTCAGTTTAAGAAGGACATTGAGAGACTTGAACATGTCCAGAGAAGTGCAACAAGGCTGGAGAGAGGCCTTGAGCACAGCCCTGTGAGGAGAGGCTGAGGGAGCTGGGGTTGTTTAGCCTGGAGAAGAGGAGGCTCAGGGGAGACCTCATTGCTGTCTACAGCTACCTGAAGGGAGGTTGTAGCCAGGAAGGGGTTGGTCTCTTCTTCCACGCAACCAGCACCAGAACAAGAGGAAACAGTCTCAAGCTGCACCAGGGGAAGTTTAGGCTGGTTGTGAAGAGAAAGTTCTTCACTGAGAGAGTCATTGGTCATTGGGATGTGCTGCCCAGGGAGGTGGTGGAGTCCCCATCCCTGGAGGTGTTCAAGAGGGGACTGGATGTGGCACTTGGTGCCATGGTCTAGTCATGAGGTCTGTGGAGACAGGTTGGACTCGGTGATCTTTGAGGTCTCTTCCAACCTTGGTGATACTGTGATACCACAACCTCCTTTCTGGTAGATGAAAGAGCAATAAGATCTCCCCTTAGCCTTCTCTATTCCAGACTGAACAGCTCCAGTTCCCTCAGCTGCTCCTTGTACAACATGCCCTCCAAAATCCTCATCAGTCTTGCTGCTCTTCTCTGGACACCCTCCAGGACCTCAATGTCTTTCTTATACTGTAGCACCCAGAAGTGAAGGCACAATCTTTGATTTCATGAGGAGTGAGGCCCACAGAAAGGAGACACCAAATTTACATTCTGTTAGGAACTGCTTTCAGGGCTGCCAAATGCCCACATAGGTGTGGTCTTCAAAGGGAGTCAATATAAATGACCACAAATAACGGAGAAATATGCAGCAGAGGCCAGGACTGAATGAAACATGCTGGGTCCCAGCCTACTGTACTCAGTGCAATGTCCCAATCACTTAGACATTTTTGTGTGTTTCATCTTTGCTCCCTACAGCAAAGTTGCTTCCTGCCTATATTTCTCTCTTCTCAGATATATGTAAGATATTATATCCCTTTCATGCTCTTTCCCCATTTACAGTAAATAAGCATAAGTCTGACAGATTAATCTCACAGGTCACATTTTAAGATCTCATAAATTTGAGCTGGGCCTTTCCACCATAAAGCATTCTTTTCAATTCCCTCTCACAAATAAAATTTTTCAGGAGACACACACAAAGAGATGGTGAATGCTTCTCCTGTTGCTATACTGCCATTATTCTGACAACTTAATTTAGTTTCCTATAATTTATCTCTTTCTTGACTGCCAGTTCCTAAATGCACAATTCATTTTCTCCAGTTGACATCACTGTGGGAACCATCAGTGCCTTTATCTTGAACTCAGGGCTGCCTTTCAACACCATGCAGCTGTGCAACCTTAAGGCTCTGTTCCCATTAGCCATCACCTATCCCCAGCGGGGAAAGCACAGCACTTGGCCACAGTACTAACCTATTAAATCAATAAAGCTCTTTTAATGGGCCCTTTGATTGCCCTCCTCAGGATGAGGGAAAGAATGAGCAGCTAAAATCCATGTAGAAAGGATACCAGGCTCTGAGAGGCTCCCAGGCATGCTGAGGCCCTGCACAGCAGAGCAGCAGCTGACATTGCCTCCATCAACCATCTCACTCTGCTGGAACATGCCATCCATCTTAAAACTGGGCTAGCTTGATCTGCTCCTCAACAGCACCTTAGCTGAGGCTGTTTTCAGCTTCTGTTATGATAAACTGAAATGAAAATGTCCTGTGGTGGATCTGTACATTGGTGGCTCTTCCTCCTACAGAGCGAGCTGCAGCAGCTGGGAGCGCAGCAGCTGGGAGCCAGGGTGCTGGTGCTTGCTGCTTCCCACAGTTGTTTGGTTTCCTTGCAAGGCAGGGAAGAAACCCAGTAAGATGACAAGCAAGAGCTAGTTTTACCTTCTGGGGGCTGACATACCAACTCTACTTTTTAAAGACACTGTTTCAAGTATGTGGGAAGCAACTGGAAAACCACTGTCAAAGAGTCCCTCTGCAGAAGTTATCCCATAATAACCACAGGAAACCTCAACTTCATTTAGTTATTTAACATAAACCACACTCTCTTGTCCATCTCTCTTTAACCAACTCCATAAATGTGTGCTGTTGGTTTAAAAGTAGCCAGGAGTGTAAATATGTGATCCATTGGCACTCTTGACTGACTTGATTATTACAGCTTTAGCTTTTAAAACACAAAGGTGGTGTGTGGGGTAAGGTACCACCAAAAGCAGTTCCTAACAAGCCAGGTGATGTTTATCCTGTGCATACACTGTTTTCTAGCTGCTTGTGGCCACCAGAAGAGTCATCCCTACAAATGTTCTGTAAACAGTCAATGCAGATGTTCTTTGCTCTGCTCCTCTGAGGCTGACCTTCTCAATGCAGCAGTCCTCAGCTCCCTGTCTACCCTTGCACCTACATTACCAGGTTTTCCTCATTTATAGGTGGTCTCACTAAGTCCACAATCTTTTTTTCTGTTTATTAGTCTCTTCAGCTGTTTCTGCCTGCTGTCACAGAGTGCTGCAACTTTGTGATCTGGGGCCAGCTTCCGAAAGGCACAGCCCCAAGGAAGGGCTGCTAGTGCTGTGCATTGTTCACTATTTGAGTCAAACCATTCCAACTCTGTTTCTACAGAGTACAATGTTCTCAGCTCTTAAATGAGTGTTCCTTTGCTGTGCCAATGTGCTTTAAAACCTTCCCTCCTTGCACAGCAGCTTTAGGGTCATGCCATAAATGAAAAGCAGATACAACATATCAAAACACAAAGAATTCTTGTAAAAATAGAGAACTCCATAAAAAAAGGACTTCAAGACTGAATTCCATATAAATGCTGCAATACTAACTCCATGCTCAAATAAGCTCCTTCAAGAATCAGGGTGATTTTTGCAAGCATTCAACAGGACATTTTACTGTTATTTGAAAACACTCTTTATCTCCTCAGTTACCAACTGAGTCCCTCTCAGCTACATATTAAGCACTTCTTTGAGGATGGAAAAAGGGGAACTCTGAACATTCAGCTTAGCACAGCCTGGACACATTCTGTGCCACTCGGCGCTGCTGAATGGTGGAGTGAAGGTGAAGTACAAAAGAAGATTGGTCATATTTATCTCATATGCTGCTGGATAGCAGTTACAAAGCAAAGATATTCCAAAGTCACAAATGACCCTTAGCCTAGATGCATTGCCTCAAGTAAGACCAGTAGCTGAACACTTCTGAGAAGCAACAACCTGAAAGAGTGTCTAGAGATGGTACTGCGTGAGAGCTTTGTAAAAGGTTCCCTCCAGCACTGAGACTAAACTAGCATGCAAAGCATGGCTTCTGGAAGGGTCTCAAGAGCTGCTTAATAATAACTCTTCCTTCTGCTACATAGCCATTTGCAAGGCTTTTAAAGAAAGCTTGTAGTATATTATTCCCAGGCATGCTATTTATGTAAACAGTTGGCAGATACAGTCAGTACTGTATGCAATTGTTAAAAGCTTTTAATAATACATGATGAAACAGAGGAAAAAAGGTCAAGCAAGTTGTTACTAGTACTTTATCCTAGTACTTAAACCTCTTTATTTTGTGTTGTTCCTTTGCAATAATTTAGGAACTAATTTGATTTCTTTTCTTCGAGACAACGTGTTGAAGATGTGCTAAGAGTAGCCATGGAGAGTGGAGAGCAAGGAACCCTTGCTCATCTGTCAGCTTGCATCGCACAGTTGCTTTGTATTTGTCATCTAGTAAGTCATAGATACATCACAGTGACACCATATACAGAGGCTGTACTTTACCTGTCCAGCATGGACACCAACAAAAGGAGCACAAGTGTGTTGCAACCAGAAAAGGAATTTTCAGAGGCCAAGGGTGAAGAAGAGTTTAATTTCTCTTTATTTCTTCTTTATTGTTGTGGGGACTTACAGCCCTTTACTTTTACTACTCCCTTAAAAGACCTAATGACATTTAAGAAAACACAGGGTCAAGAGCTCTCTGAATTTGGTTACTGAGGGTTTTTTCTGTTTTCTCTTGTCACTAGGTAACATCACCAAGTCATGGCAACCATCTCAAGCCATCATAAAATCCTATAACTCCTAAGGTAACAAACATTTCCCCTCCAATTCTGGGCGGTGTGTGGGGGAAATATTAACAGCTGCAATCTGAAGATCTTTACCTTCTTAATTATGTCACATCACAATCTGGATATTACAGACTTCTGTTATTTTTCAGGAGTGCGAATCTTGGTACTGAGCATGAACAGCAAACTCACTCTGCACCAGGAAAACAGAGTTTAAAAAGGAAGGTGTAGTCTCAAAGGGGTTTTAAACTTGTGACTACATTGTTTAACCTTATTTGTGGCTGTGTGCATTCAGCCCTGAACTAACAGAGGGTTAGCTATTAAACAGATGGTTCAACAAATGGGTTGGAAGAGAAGGAAAGCTGCACTAAAGTTACGTAACTGTGTTTCTCAAAAGGCTGTCATAAAATCTGCTTTGCAATTAGTCTGTCATCAGCATGAAAACCAAGTGGGTTACTTTGCTTCAACATGCCTATCTTTTTCCATACAGGAGCTCTTGACACCTAATTTTATTGACCTCAGCCTAAGAACTGTGCTGCTAGGTACACAGGTACAGATTTATTCATTTGTAACTTCCTGCCAGGCTTTCCTGAGATATTTTATAAGAAACTGGGATTTTGAAGTTACAAAGGGAGAATTTGTACCAAATTTACCATACAGGCCTTACAGCCAATATTGTTCAACTGTGTACTGACCCAAAGGTCCAAAAATGACTGAATTTTGGATGAAGCTCTAGACATTTATTCAGCTATGCTTTTACACTTCAGAAATGTATTCAACTATCATTATGAACACTTCCACCAGGATTACAATTACTTCAGCAGGTATTGAATCATTACAGTGCTGAAGAATGAAGTGTTTCAGGCTAACCACTTCCATAAGCAGCGAAGAAATCAGGGTGTCAAAACCTGTTTTGTAACTGACTTGGGTATTCAAGTGGCTGAGTCTCACTGAAAATCAGTGGGACGCAGTTTCCTTCTTGTACATCAGAATACACAGCAGTTGTTTCTGGGAAGGATGAAGGAAGAAAGTTATTGCATACATTTTGGGGAAGAAGTTAGAAACCCAAAGAGTAATTTATTGCAAGTTGTCTTTGTTCAAAGAAACTACGGTCAGACAACAAAAGAATGAAGCTGGAGGTGGGGAGATTCAGGCTGGATGTGAGGAGGAGGTTCTTCCCCATGAGAGTGGTGAAACCCTGGAATGGGTTGTCCAGGGAGGTGGTCGAGGCTCCGTCCCTGGGGGTGTTTAAGCCCAGGCTGGATGAGGCTCTGGCCAGCCTGATCTAGTGTGGGGTGTCCCTGCCCATGGCAGGGGGGTTGGAACTAGATGATCCTTGTGGTCCCTTCCAACCCTGAATGATACTATGATACTATGAATTGAAATGGTTCCAGGTTGTATCTCATGATGTGGTAGCAGATAACCTGATGTGTTTGTGTTTGCTGTGTGTGAGATGATTGTGTAAGTGCTGCATCCGATGTTACCTGCTGAGCCTGCTTTCATGAAGGGAACAAATTTTGCTCCATGTGGAGACCAACTGTCTTTTTTGACTGAGTTTGAGTGGTTAGCAGAGGCCATAGCAGGGAATACATGAACTTTCTAAGCTCAAATGGGTTCCCTGAATTTTTTGTCAAGTCTGTAAATAGAACTTAAACGTTCACAAAGTCCTTAAGCTTGGGTTTACATTTCTATCCTTCTTCTTGCCTCTTTCTTTTTTCCCCCATGGTGTCAAACACTATGGGTGTGTATGAGAAAGACAAAAAGAAGCTGCATGACACACAGCATAGACAGATCAGCTCTGTCAAGTCGTGCTGTTATTTGTAGTCCTAGCTGCCTGCCTAACTCTCTTAGTGGGAATTGCTGCAAGGTAAAGTTAGAAGAAATAAATGAGTTGCTCCTGATAAAAGCCTGCTGTCTTAAGACAGAATAGTGAAGTCTGCCCAGAAACTGCATGGCTGAAGGTGCAGGTTACTTTGAAGGCTACACTAGAAGGCTGGTAACCTTCAGCAGTGAGAATGGAGATAAAGCTGGATAGCATTTTAAGCCTCAGTGGTGAGGTTTCCCAGGGCTCATCAGTCAAAACCTGCATTTCCATCTTTTTTTTCTGCACTGAATTGGAGGCCAGAAAAAAGCCGATTGCTCGTTTTATACTAACAAATCCCATTCTTGCCTAATACAGCTGGATTAAATACTGCTGGAGGCTTTATGATCCAGAATTACTGTCCCTGAGCTATGGAATGTATGTCTGGATAATAATTCCACAACTTTATAAGCCTATATCTAGCTGGGTCTTCAACCAGAATGAGAATTATAACCTCATCTGAAAAAGGATAATGACTACACCCCCCTGCCATCACAACAAAGTTGTTCCCTGAGGACTCACAAGACATGGCTCATAGAAACCTAATTTCATGAAAGAAGTCAGTCATAGTAAGTCAAAGGAAGAATTACACCAGTTTTTCAGTTGCATACAGAGCATACTTGAAAACAGATTCTTCCTTGTTACCAAAAAAGACCCATAGAACAGAGAAGGACTGCAAAGTCTTCCCTCATTTTCATACGGCTCACACCACTCTACTTACTGCTGCAGGCAATATACCAGATCATATACCTACCCATGGAGGCTCATTATCTCATTCATAGAAGCATAGAATCAATAAGGTTGGGAAAGACCTCAGAGATCAAGTCCAACCCATCACCCAACACCTCATGACTACTAAACCATGGCACCAACTGCCACGTCCAGTCCCTTTTTGACCACCTCCAGGGATGGTGCCTCCACCACCTCTCTGGGCAGCACATTCCAATGGCTAACAACTCTCTCAGTGAAGAAATTTCTCCTCACCTCCAGACTAAACTTCCCCTGGCACAGCTTGAGACTGTGTCCTCTTGTTCTGGAGCTGGTTGACTGGGAGAAGAGACCAACCCCCTCCTGGCTACAACCTCCCTTCAGTTAGTTGTAGAGAGCAATAAGGTCTCCCCTGAGCCTTCTCTTCTCCAGGCTAAACAACCCCAGACAGAATCAAAAGTCTCTATCAATGTCAGCACTCAAGTATTAAAAACCAGTGCTACAGAAATTCATAAAACAATTATGAAGGTGCAGATCCATTGCAAGATTGGGGAGGATATCTGAATGTGGAGTATGGGCATTTCCACCCCACCCACCTCATTTTCCCCCTTTTCACCCCAAATCCCAGCACCTGGGATCTGTTGGAGTCTCCTCCCACCCCAGCTGTGGTGAGTTTCTTTCTCCTCCCACTCCCCTATTTAATCCCCGCCAGGAAGGGCAGCAGCCCTAAGCTGAGCCCATCTGGGCTGAGGATCCTCCTCTCGTCTCTGGTGAGTGCCTGTGGTGCACACTGGGTGATGGTGGTGGTGACAACAAAGGCCGGGGGGCCTGGTGGCCCCCCGGCTGTTAGGACCAGGATTGATTGCTACTCCAATATCATCTCTGGGTGCTGTCTGGGCTTCCTCACTGGGGCTGAGCTCCTCTGTGTGGTCTCATAGAATCAATAAGGTTGGAAAAGCCCTCTAGGATCATCTAGTCCAATCTGGGGGAGCAGGAGCTGCTGAGGCAGGTCATAGGATGGGGGGTGGGGGAGCAGGAGCTGCTGTGGACACTTCCTTCTGAGGAACAAATAATGTGATTCTGGCTCCAATAGATTCCTGGATTAGTGTTCTGTCAAAGCTGTGCACACTTGAGGACAAAGGACTTCCAGTCAAAAGTATCTGGGACTTCTTTTTTTATTCACTTGCCCTATGAAAATTAGAAGGAGTTGTATAAAATCAAATCATTTTTACCTAATTCTTGTTAGAAGAATGGGAAATGAATTGGTAGATCTGGTTTTAAGAGGAGTGACAAAATAGGTGCAAGGAGGAATTGATGATCATAGAAGCTGCCCCAGGAAGGGTAACTCTTCTGTGGAGGAAGTGTTTTGTGAAAGTGATCCTCTAAGCTAGATCTCTTGTGTTTAATACTAGAGATGAATTTTAGCTTAGCCTGTCTGCATTCAAAAAGTAAATCTCTGGGGAGACCTACTGGCACCTTTCCAGTACCTGAAGGGGGCCTAGGAGAGTGGTGGGGAGAGAGTCTTTACAGGGGCTGGTGGTGACAGGATGGAGGGCGATGGCTTTGAACTGGAGAGGAACAGGTTTGGGTGGGATGTTGGGAACAGGCTCTTTGCCACGAGGGTGAGGGAAGCACTGGAACAGACTGCCCAGAGAGGTGACTGAGGCCCCATCCCTGGAGATAGTCACAGTGTCACCAAGGTTGGAAGAGACCTCAAAGATCATCCAGTCCAACCTGTCACCACAGACCCATGACCAGACCATGGCATCAAGTGCCACGTCCAATCCCCTCTTGAACACCTCCAGGGACAGTGACTCCACCACCTCCCTGGGCAACCCATTCAAGGTGAGGCTTGACAGGGCTCTGGTCAACCTGATCTAGTTGAGGATGTCCCTGATGGCTGCAGAGGGGTTTGAACTGAATCACTTTTTGAGGTCCCTGACTGCAACAGGTCCAGTGTGCACTTGCAGCCTGGAAAGCCAATCAGATCCTGGGCTGCATCAAGTGAAGTGTGGCCAGCAGGTCAAGGGTGGTGAGTCTTCCCCCTCTGCTCAGCTCTGGTGAGATCCCACCTGGAGTACTGTGTCCAGTTCTGGAGCCCCTATTCCAAGAGGGATGTGGAGGTGCTGGAAGGTGTCCAGAGAAGAGCCACGAGGATGATCAGAGGGCTGGAGCACCTCTCCTATGAGGACAGACTGAAGGAGTTGGGGTTGTTCAGTCTGGAGAAGAGAAGGCTCTGAGGTGACCTAGTTGTGGCCTTCCAGTATCTGAAGGGGGCTACAGGAAGGCTGTGGAGGGACTGCTCAGGATCTCAGGCAGTGATAGGAGTAGGGGGAATGGAATGAAGCTGGAGGTGGGGAGATTCAGGCTGGAGGTGAGGAGGAAGTTCTTCCCCATGAGAGTGGTGAAGCCCTGGAATGGGTTGTCCAGGGAGGTGGTTGGGGCCCTGTCCCTGGAGGTGTTTAAGCCCAGGCTGGATGAGGCTCTGTCCAGGCTGATCTAGTGTGAGGTGTCCCTGCCCATGGCAGGGGGTTTGGAACTAGATGATCCTTGTGGTCCCTTCCAACCCTGACTTATTCTATGATTCTAAATCAGAACTACAGTTAGCACTGAAGGTGTGAGTACATCAGGAGCCCATATGGAGTGGTTCAGTTTTGCTTTCTATTGCTTTCCTAATAATGTGAAATACTCAATTTGCTTTTTTATGATTGCTGAGCAGCCATATTTCTAGGTGTTCTCTAATATCTGTGATCTTTTTCCTGCATGGAAACAGTCTACTACCGTTGAGGCACCATCAGGACTGCAGCCCTTTGCTGGCAGCAAAATAGATTTTATTGGATTAAGTCCTCTAAGAGAGCTGGTAATTCTCCAAAGGCAGATACCAACAAGAACCTTTTTACTACCCTTCCTTAGACACTCATTTCAAATTGAAATATGCTTTTTCCTTCCAAGAGCACAAACTTAGGAAGAACAGGCTGAGGCAGATGGGGTTGTTCTGTCCGGAGAAAAGAAGACTTTAGGGGGACCTTACAATTGCCTTCCAATACCTGAGGGTATCCTAGAGGAAGGGTAGAGAGGGACTTTTCATAAGGGTGTCTAGCAATAGGAGAGAGGAGATGGTTTTAAGCTTAGGGTTTAGGCTGGATCTTAGGAATAAGTTCTTCAGTATGAAGATGGTGAGACTCCGGAATAGGCTGCCCAGGGAGGTTGCAGATGCCTCCTCCCTGGGGGTGTTCAAGGCCAGGTTGGATGAGGCCTTGAGCAGGTGAGTCCAGCTGAGAGGTGTCCCTGTCCACGGCAGGGAGGTTGGAGTAGATGATCTCTAAGGACCCTTTCAACCTAAGCTGTTCTGTGATTCCAAGAATAACAATAGGTGCTGAAGACCTAACTAGATGGTAGCAGACAGAAGAAAATGATAAGGTGTGGTGACTGAGACACTGAAAAAGGTATTAGAATATGATTTGGGTTAATTAGGACATAACGAAATGTAGCATTAATGTTCACTGCTAGATTTTTTTCAAAGCTGGGATGAAATAAAAATCTGGAATCAAAGTCATGGGCTTCTGACATGAAGAATCGACTTTGGTCATAGTCCATTGTGTTTACCTTTAAACACTGCTACTGACTACCATGTAAAATACTACAGTTACTGACTTCCATTGCCTATATACTTTCCCATCTACCCTAACTGCAATGAAATAATACTATATCTGTGCCTTTAGTTGCTAGGCATTACCTCTACTAAGTATAGTGCAAACTTTCAATACTGAAGTAATATTTGCTGCTTCATAAAGATGAATTGGAAAAGTCTAGGGCATCCCATAGAGATAATTTGTGGTTGGAATGAGAATTAAAGGTATGACTTCAAGTCATATGTATAATCAGTTTCAATAAGACACTAGAAAATTCATGGAGATTATTGATTTTCTTCATTAATACATCCTTCCTCTCTTCTTCCCCCTCCTGCCACCTTCATTCCCATCACACTCCCACACACTGCCCGATATTCCATGAAGAATAGAATAGAATTAACCAAGTTGGAAGGGATCTTTGAGATTAACAAATTATTCTTCCCTAGACAGAAAGGAAAAGTAATTTTGCTGTTATTCCTTGCTGCTGTTGATTTGTTGTTATCCCTTTGCAGCAGCAAGCTGTGAAGCTGTCAGCTCAGCCAGCAGAGCTTTCCAATTTTCCTAGTAAAAATGAAACTTCTAAGTATAGTAAGTAAAGGCAAGTCTAATCTGTGCAAGAGGTTAGCATCTTGCTCTCTTTCCGGGCTTGCTTTGATGGGAACCAAGATCTTAATTCAGGTTTGTCTCTGTTTCTAGTCTTCCAGGGCTTTCTAGTCATGACCTTGCTCTCCTTCCACCCTCCTCTTCCCCCCTGCAGGACAGCTGGTGTAGGGCAGAGTGCAGCCACTCTCCAGGTGTTCACCACGCAGATGATCACCATCCAGGGGAGACCTCATTGCTCTCTACAACTACCTGAAAGGTGGTTGTAGTAGGAAGGGGTTGGTCTCTTCTCTCTAGCAACCAGCACCAGGACAAGGGGACACAGTCTCAAGCTGTGCCAGGGGAGGTTTAGGCTGGAGGTGAGGAGAAAGTTCTTCACTGAGAGAGTCATTGGTCATTGGAATGTGCTGCCCAGGGAGGTGGTGGAGTCCCCGTCCCTGGAGGTGTTCAAGAGGGGATTGGACGTGACACTTGGTGCCATGGTCTAGTCATGAGGTCTGTGGTGACAGGTTGGACTCGATCTTTGAGGTATCTTCCGACCTTGGTGATACTGTGATCCCCTTTTGGGTCAGATTCTAATATGACTTGAAAGGCTGTGATACAATACCAATGGTTTCCACACCTCTTCCATGCCTAGCCTCAAGGTTGTCAGGGGCTTGGAGGACACATGCTGAAATGCTTTGTTTCTTTGAATTAAAAGCATTTTGGAGACTATTCTATAGTTCAGGATCATATCCTTTGTATACAGGAAGAGCCCATCAGATGAGCCATTGATGGAAATGGGGGGACATACAGTATCACAGTATAACTAAGGTTGGAAGAGACCTTGAGGATCATTGAGTCCAACCTATCAACACCCTACCCCCATATAAACATTCCTGGGAAAAGCATGAGTCAGACTTTTTTTTTTTTATACAATGGGCAAATAGCATCCTCATTTTCCAAGGCTGTGAGGGCACCTTCTGTCTGTGCTAACCAAAGTGACTGATGCCAAGGAGAGGCCTTACCTGAGACCTGTTTTAGACCAGTTTGTAAGGCCATGCTACCACAAATGTCCTTCTCTGACAGATACATACTTTGTTCTTCACTGGCATGTATGGACTTTGTCTAGCCCCTGCTTGTTGAGGATTGGCTTAAGGAAAAAGGGCATGAGTCCCAGGAACATCTGTGCAATCTAGGCCTTGAAGGATCTTCTGTTGATTACATAGCAATGAAATAGGAGCTGTGGTAAAGTACTGATTGCCTGGTGTGTCAAGATCAAGCCATCCTTGAGAAGAGACAAGATAAGGAGGAAGTGAGGTCTGGGTAGAAGAGGACCTAGACTGAGTAGAAACAAACAGAGTTGTGAAATAAACAAATGTAACCTTTTAGAGAGAAACCAATAGTATGTGTTAAATTAGAATAGAATTAACTATGCATAAGATAAGACTATAAATAATGACATGTGGAACAATAAAGTTGGATGATTTCTATCACTCAGATTGAGTCTTGTCATCCCTGTCTCTGTTCTCATCACCTGCTTTATGTATTTCCCTGGAGTGATCAAATGGCTTAAAATGATACTTCCAATTGAAAAATTAAACATGTGTTAATAAATGGCTTCCCTGATTTTTGGAGCATGTGGCTGGATGAAGAAGCCACCTGAAATGCTTTCATTGTCACTTGCAGCAGACCCACTCGAAGGCAGCAGTAGCGTAATTAAACTCACTGGAAATGTTGAAGAACAATTCCCACAGAAGGGCCCAGCAATAAGTGCCCAGTGCTGCCTCTGGGAGCCTGCAGGCCTGCTTCCAAAGAAACAGGGAAGCTTTCAAAGTTGTCATTGTGCTCCTTCAGCACCTCACACAATGTGTGCTCTTCAAGGCTTTTGAATCCTGTTGCATACACCTGCCACCAACAGGCGTCCAACACGACATGTACTCTGAGGCAGCAAATACAGATGCCAAAGTTAAGTGAATCCAGACTCCAGGACTGAAATAGGGGAAGGTGGAAAATGACTTTATTTTTGCATGCCATGGAACCAGCTGCCTTTTCATTTCACCAATACTTGGCAGTATAAAATGCTAGTGCAAACAAAGTGTGCTGCATCACCCATGAGGGTCAAATCTGTGTTCTTTCAGGCACTATTTCTTGAGGCTGAGACCGCTCTGTTTAGTCACTAAATTCATATTTTCAAGACTTCCTATAAATAGCCTTCCCTGGTATGGGAATCACTAACTACACTAGGAGCAGCACTGGCCTAATGGTACAGTTAAATAAGAATCACAGAATCACCAAGGTTGGAAGAGACTTCAAAGATCATTGAGTCCAACCTGTCACCACAGACCTCATGACTAGACCATGGCACCAAGTGCCACATCCAATCCCCTCTTGAACACCAACAGGGACTCCACCACCTCTCTGGGCAGTACATTCCAGTGGTGAATGACTCAGTGAAGAACTTTCTCCTCACCTCCAGCCTAAACTTCCCCTGGTGCAGCTTGAGACTGTGTCCTCTTGTTCTGGTGCTGGTTGCCTGGGAGAAGAGACCAACCCCTTCCTGGCTACAACCTCCCTTCAGGTGGTTGTAGAGAGCAATGAGGTCACCCCTGAGCCTCCTCTTCTGCAGGTTGAACAACCCCAGCTCCCTCAGCCTCTCCTCACAGGGCTGTGCTCAATGCCTCTCCCCAGCCTCCTTGCCCTTCTCTGGACATGTTTAGTGTTTCGATGTCCTTCGTAAACTCAGGGGCCCAGAACTGGACACAGGACTCAAGATGTGGCCTAACCAGTGCTGAGTACAGGGGCACAATAACTTCCCTGCTCCTGCTGGCCACACTATTCCTAATGCAGGCCAGGATGCCATTGGCCCTCTTAGCCACCTGGGCACACTGCTGGCTCATGTTTAGGCAGCTGTCAATCAGCACCCCCAGGTCCCTCTCTGTTTGGCTGCTTTCAGCCACTCTGACCCCAGCCTGTAGCTCTACATGGGGTTGTTGTGGCCAAAGTGCAGCAGCCAGCACTTGGATTTGTTGAATGCCATCCTGTTGGACTCTGCCCATCTGTCCAGCCAGTTGAGGTCCCTCTGCAGAGCCCTTCTACCCTCTAATTGACCAACTGCCTTAGTACAAGCAAGTCTTGTAAGATATCTTCCAAGAGAAACATTTTTCAGCAGGAAGTATTAGGACACAGGGCAATGGTTATGAACTACTGCACAAGAGGTTCTACTTCAACATGAGGAGGAAATTCTTCACTGTGAGGGTCACAGAGCACTGGAACAGGCTGCCTAGAGAGGTTGTGGAGTCTCCTTCTCTGGAGATTTTCAAGACCCATCTGGATGCATTCTTGTGTGACCTGTGCTAGATTCTATGGTCCTGCTCTGGCAGGGGGATTGGACTCAATGATCTCTGGAGGTGTATTCCACCCCCTGACGTCCTGTGATCCTGTATCAAATCATCAAAATCAAGGCTTATTTCAGCAAGGAGCAGACTTGAACACAATAATTTGGAAAAACACATGTACTAAAAGAGTTAAAATGCCTTGGTTTCACATTTTGATCAATTAAACTCCTAAAATTTTGTGTCAGAATTGTGTGTTTTGGTTCGTGGTATAAGAATACAAATGCAAAATGCTAATTATATCTTTTAAAGGACTTACATTGGAAATTAAACAGCCAGAGAGCCATAAAAAATACTGGAGCATAAACAGGCCACTTTGGGGAGTTGAGAGAAAAGGCTGCAGAGGATCAGAGAGAAGAGAAATCTGGTGCAAATTTTCCCTCATGTTACCTGTGCACAAACAGCCACCGTGACTGCAAAGTCACAGCTGGGGAGGTTGCTTGTTTATACACATTAAACACAGGGTGCTTTTGTCAAAGTGTGCTGTCCAATATCAAGCTTTTGCTCAAGAGACTGAAGTCAACCCAAAGCCTCAGGGCTCAATTGCATATGATTTTTTCCTAAAGAATTTTTAACAGTTTTCTTTCCTTTTAAAAACAAAAAGCATGTCTCTCTATTCTAACTACCAGATCTTGTTAGGTTTTAATTCACAGAGTCACAGGATCACAGAACATTCAGGTTGGAAATCAGGTTGGGATCATCAAGTCCAACTGATAACCTTTCTCTACATTGTTCACCCCTAAACCATATCCCCCAAGCACCACATCTATAAGACCTTTGAACACATCCAGGGTTGGTGACTCAACCACAGAATCACCGAATCACCAAGGTTGGAAGAGACCTCAAAGATCATCAAGTCCAACAAGGTCACCAAGTGCAACATAAGGTACAAAAGGAGTAGCAGCATGAATCCATGTCCAACCTGTCACCCAACACCTCATGAATACTAAACCATGGCACCAAGTGCCACTTCCAATCCCCTCTTGAACACCTCCAGGGAAGGTGACTCCACCACCTCCCTGGGCAGCACATTCCAATGGCTAATGACTCTCTCAATAAAGAACTTTCTCCTCACCTTGAGCCTAAACTCCCCCTGGCACAGCTTGAGACTGTGTCCTCTTGTTCTGGTGATGGTTGCCTGGGAGAAGAGACCAACCCCCACCTGGCTACAACGTCCTTTCAGGTAGTTGTAGAGAGCAATAAGGTCTCCCCTGAGCCTCCTCTTCTCCAGGCTAAACAACCCCAGCTCCCTCAGCCTCTCCTCACAGGGCTTGTGCTCAAGGCCTCTCCCCAGCCTTGTTGCCCTTCTCTGGACACCTCCCTGGGCAGACCATTCCAATGCCTGGCCACTCTTGATGTGAAAAAAATTCTTCCTAGTGTCCAGTCTAAACCTACCCACTCACTGCTTGAGGCCATTCCCTCTTGTTCTATCACTACCTGTGAGAAGAGACCAGCACCATCCTCTCCACAAGGTCTTTTCAGGGAGTTGTAGAGAGCCATGAGGTCTCCCCTCAGCCTCCTGTTTTTCATACTAAACAGCCCCAGCTCCTTCAGTCCCTATTTTGAATAAAGTCTGCCTACTCTTTTCACTCCTGTTAGGCTAAGGAAAAAAGAGAACAAAAGGGGGAGGGAAATGCAACCTTTTTCTAATATTCCACGAGCATCCCATCTGGAAACTCTTAGAAAAATCTGAGAAGCCTGGCTTCACCAGGAACAAGCTAAAAGTAGCACTGACAGCGTCTTTCACACATGCAGGAACTTTTGTGCTACCAACATAAGCCCCTGTAACACAGCATGCAGTATTTCCTATTTTTGCCTTGTGTTTTCATCCTGAAGAAAATGATGCCTTTAGAAACTAGGCTGGAGGGCTGCAACCACTGAGTGCTGAATAATAATAATAGGAGAAGTAGGTGAACGCCAACCCTTCTTCTCCTCTCCTGACACAGAGCAGAAGGCAAACCAACTTTGAATGCTAAATGACTATGCAGTATAATTAGGACTTCAGATTTAAATTCCAGCTCACACAATTAACTCCTTAGAACTCTTAGGGGGTGATTCAAGTGCAAAAATAGAGGTGTCCTGTGCCATTTTAGATGCCCCAGGATATCTGAGAAGTCTGTAAAGGGCTAGCAGGTACCAGGCAAGAGCTATGGGAGACATGAGTCTTCCTAGAGCCACAGCCTAGTGCACTTCAAATAGCATTACATAGCTCTAATTGGGCACCTAAACCTCTCTTCTGTTCTCTATTTAGAAAAGCAGACTAATTAACCCACTGAAATAAATGGATTTTTCCAGGTAGCTGAGCAGATTTCTGCTACCTGATGCTGGTGATGCATTAGCAACTAGGTTTGCACCCAGACTTCCCACAGCACTTCTAAAAATCGCTGCATGGGTGGGGTATGGGGGCAAAGGAAGAAGCCAATGCTTTCTGCACATCACACAGCTGTGACCACAATGATAATGTGGTAATTACAGATATGAATTATCACATCATTTTAGTATTAACTATCACACTGCAGTTGAACTGTTCCAGTACAAGTGAATGAAACATCAATATTTTCAATAAACCTCAGCTATCCTCCTAAAAGAAGCAACACATCTGCACCTCCAGCCCTTTGGATGTGTGTGCCAGAGCAGCCACAGCAGCGAGGCTGCTCCCCTCAGCTCTGCAATACCTGTCATCCCTTACTTCACACGTTCCCTAGAATAATGAGGCCCATCATCCCATCATCTTTTCATGAGACTGTGGGAGTTGATATTCCCAAAATACAACATTACACTATCAGATAATCACTACTACTTAATACTGCTCTAGGAAGACTATTTCTGTGAAAGCTACTGGGAATAAAACAGCAGCATGGGAAAGTCAATACAAGAAAGTATCTGTTTCTGCAGGGAATAGAAAATGTAATTAGGGACAAACTCAGACATTAAATACTTTTAAGCCTGCTTTTATAAGGCTTTACAAATCTATAGAGCTGTACTAGAGACAGAAGCTGAGACAATGAATATCCTACCCTGCTGTGCGTGCAACAAAACCACTCACCAAGCAAGGTCCAGCCTTTTGTTGGTGAGAACTGGTGTCTTGGGACCAACTGGGCATTCCAGCAGCGTTACAAAGTATGCTCAGTACAGAAATGGGAGGCACATTGTGCTTTCAGAAAGGATGTGGCTAGCATCTTATATGGAGAAGATAAAAAGGCTCAAGGATTATCTTTCTTGGATTATCTTCACAATTATTTTTCCGACAACATAAGAACATGATTGACAAGCAGCCACAGAGATCACTGGAAGAAGCAATGAATAAGTAAGTAAATAAGTAAACAAACAATCATGAATTCAGGTTCTCCTGGCAAGATTTTATCATTCTTATTCAGCCTGTCACATACCATTACTGACCTAGGCTGATCTGCAGATAAACAATGACGTAAAATGATGCAAATGTAGAATCTTCAAATCTACTGGGAGGAAAAGGACTTGGAGCTCGCTGTGTTAATGCACTTTGGAAGACAACTAAGCATGTTTAGTTGCATTTTTATGAACTGCCAAAATGTTATGTTTTGGCCCAGTCTTCTGGTAATAAATCTAGTGTGTTTAGCCTGAGTCTGTTTACTGGTTTTAGAGGGTAAATAGTAGTCAAAACAGCCCCTCCAGCTGCTGTAAGGTGCCATTCATTGCTAGCCCATTTTGCCTGGGTGAATGGTTGGTATTTGTGTGGTAGGTTCTATGGCTTTGTGGAAACCTAAGCTGATATTACATCTGTACATGAAGGGAGTGGAACTAGTTACATGGAAGTAGAGTAGCTGGCTTTAGGTTGAGCAACCTGAAGGAGGAACATCTTCAGCCCACAGGGGAGAAGTTGTTTCAGGTTGATATTTATCACCTCATCTTTTCGTTGTTGTTGCAATTGAACTCAACCAAAGGAGACTTTTGCATAGCACGTAGGTTGCACTTGCATTGAAAAATGACATTGGAAGTGTGTGCAGAAGAGCAAGAGCAGCAGTGGATTTTGCTGCAGCTTCCAGCACTACCATCAGCATGGATATCACCAAAAGAGCTAGCAAGGGTCTATTCATTTTTAACACAGATAGCTTTACAGCCTTGTCAGTAGTTACAAGAATGACTGGCAGTTACCACCAGAGATGGATTGTCCAAAATGGGATCTTCCAGGTCAGTGGTGATTTCCAGGACCTCATTTGGATGGGTGGAGAAAGGAGACTTACTCTTTTCAACAGGATAATTGCTTACTATTTGAGGTACACTGTCAGTCATTGAGACACACTCATTTGAATTCAAAATAATACATGAGAGGAGGTCCAGCTATCTCCATTATTACTAAACTCTCTATGTACTGCTGCCCAGAAATTGCTTGACTAGCTTGTCTGACAGCCCCAGCTAGGGCCAGGAGCTGTAGTACAATCAATTTTTGGCTCCAAGCACTTGTCTTGAAGCACATTTACTGGAGAAGATTCACCTGGGAGATCTCTGTGCAGGACAAGGTGGTAGCCTGTGTCTGACTGCTCTTCTCCAACCCTGCCTTTAGCCTCTAGTTTCCACTAACTGAAGGAGCCCCTGAAAATTAGGAGCCACAATAGATAGCTGAAGGATGGGACAGCTCTTCTACTTGTGACTTGCCACTGAGGAGGTTTGGCATCACCATTCCCTTGACTGGGTCTGGCACTTCAACATCAAACAACAGAGCAGCACAGAACCCCTTGCCTCCCTCCCAGGATTTGTGGCCTAACCTCAGGTAGACATAAAGGGAAGCTTAAAACCAAAGAATCTTCAAGCCTCCCAGATTCAGATAACCTGCAACAACAAACACTAGAAATCAGGGGAAGGGTCAAAAAAACAACCAACCAACCAACCAAAAATCCCAACAACACAAAACAAGCAAAAAAAGCCAATAGAGACATTTAAAAAGAAAAGAAATGGAAACAAAATGAAACAAACAAGAAAGGGCCTTGATTGAAGGGGTCACAGATGTGAAATGAAGCATCTCTCTCTGATATCTTTCACAGGACAGAAAGAATCAGAGATAGAAATCATTAGCAGGCTTTAAAGCTATTAATGTTACAGCAGCAGGGCTATTGACTATCAGCTGGGAGAGAAATGGTACACACTTGCCTGTTCTCTGAAGCGTTTGTGTAAGATGGAGTCAATTGATTTGTTGAAGTGTGGTAGAAATTCAGTTTAAATGTATGATAAAGGGATGTTTCCTATCTGCATTGCCACAACAAAACATACCCCACTGTGTGTTCATTTCAGAACATTTCAGAAGCCTGCTCAATGTTAACTCTGATAGTGTATCGAACTAAGTCTAATATTGTGGTGGGTTGAGGCAGATCCCCTCCCCACCACAGGCGAAAAATGAGACTCAAACAAACAGATTGCAAAAGTGGTGGAAAGTTTAAATGGAAAGCAGTGAATGTTTACAGAGAGCCAGAAGCTCAGTGACAAAAGAAATCCCAAAGCACACCCAGAAATATCCCATCCCCACCTGGAGGTATATCCATAATCCCCCCAGGGCTCTTTCTTCCTCCCCCCCCCCCCCTGCTAGGCTAGTCTCAGCTGGCCAGATCTGAGACTGCCCATCCCCCTGTGGCCTTGGGCCTAGCTAGGCCCAATAGGCCGGGAGACATCTCCCAAGTTACCAGGTGGCAGCGAGGGAAGAAAAGAGGAAGTGCCAGACCCCTGCTGAGATCTTATAGGGGAGCAGGGTATTATAGGATGAAATACCTGGCTTCCTGTGTCCACCCACTGGGCTGGACTCCTTCTGGACACAGGAAGCGTCCCTCATATGAACACAGCAGAGGGCACCCAGCCCATACTGCTACATGCCACCCCTTGTGCACGCAGATGCGCCTAGTACCTGGCTCCTCCTCCCTTCTTCTCAGTAGGTTGTGGTGCAGCTGCTCCCTCTTCCGGGGGAGGGTTGTGTAGCCGGATGCTGTCACGCTTTGGTATGCTCAGTGGGGGGGCTGTGTACCTCTGACACACATCTGTATAACCTCAGCCGTGGCTGGAAGAGGTCAGCATTGGGCTTGGAATAGGTCCGTGCAAGGTTGTGAGAGGCTCAGGGTGCTATATTTTCCCTGGAGTGGAAAAGCAGTTAGAGCCTGATTGTTCTGACTGGCTTGCCCCAGGGGTGGAAATATGCCGCTGAGTAAATATAGATGGAAATAAAGGTTCGGTTCAGAAGTTGTGAGGTTCTTCCAGGTGACCAGGATGTCCAACGAATCCATGAAGAACTTGCACTGCAGAAGAATGAATTCTGCATCACTTGGAGGTTCCATTAGATGAAAGAAGAAGAACTGGAGTGGATTGACACTTGAGTCTGAATGAGAAACTGTTTGGGTGGACACCCAGATGAAGATATGGACTTCACTAGAAGTGTCATCAGAAGATTTCTGATTTGATGATATGTTTGGGTGCAGGAATTATGGCATGAAATAAGGGGTGGCATGTAGCAGTTTGGGCTGGGTGCCCTCTGCTGTGTTCATATGAGGATTGCTTCCTGTGTCCAGAAGGAGTCTAGCCCAGGGGGTGGACACAGGTATTTCATCCCATAATACCCTTCTCCCCTGTAAGATTTCAGCGGGGATCCTGGCAATCCGTCTTTTCTTCCCTCACCAGCACCCAGTAACTGCGGGTGGGGTGGGAGGGAATGTCCCCCGGCCTTTTGGGCCTAGCTAGGCCCAAAAAATCTGGCCAGCTGAGATTAGCCTAGCAGTGGAGTGGAGTAGGTGGGGAAGAAGGAGCCCTGGGGGTTATGGGTGTACCCCCAGGTGGGGATGGGATATTTCTGGGTGAGCTTTGGGATCTCTTTTGTCACTGCGCTTCTGGCTCTCTGTAAGCATTCACGGCTTTCCATTTAAACTTTCCACCACTTTTACAATCCATTTGTTTGAGTTTTCATTTCTTGCCTGTGGTGGGGAGGGCATACAAATACACATACTCTGAACTTTACAAACACAGTTAAATCCTACCAGAACTGAAGATCAGCCTTGAGAAGACTGTGTTGGCTCATCTATTTGCATGTTTCTGCAAATCCAGAAAGTATCTGCTAAGGTTTTTTAGCCTATTGATAAAACTCTAAATCTCTTCTTGCCTTTTAATTTTTTTATTGAGATAGTACTTGCATGCAAAAAAAGCATAGAACTCTCAACATCTTGGGTTTTCTGAATCTAACACATCTAACAAAGAAATCACTTTATTTTGACATTGAAACCTCTGATTATTTTAAGTCTCAGCAATTATGAGTTCCTTCGTAGGTCAGTCTATGAATTTTAAACATTTTGTCACTGGAGTATTATTTAATGTTTTGGTTGATGTTTACTTACAATCATAGAATTGTTAGGGTTGGAAGGGACCTCAAGGATCATCTAGTTCCAACCCCCATGCCATGGGCAGGGACACCTCACACTAGATCAAGTTGCTCAGAGCCACATCCAGCCTGGCCTTAAAAACCCACAGGGATGAGGTTTCTACCACTTCCCTGGGCAACCTGTTCCAGTCTCTCATCACCCTCATGGTGAAGAACTTCTTCCTAACATCCAATTTCAATCTACCTATTTCTGGTTTTGCTCCATTCCCCCCAGTCCTATCACTACCTGACACCGTAAAAAGCCTCTCATTGGCTTTCTTGTAGGCCCCCTTCAGATACTGGAAGGCTGCCATGAAGTCTCCTTGGAGCCATCCCTTTTCCATACCAAATAGCCCCAACTCCCTCAATCTGCCTTCATAGGAGAGGTTTTCCAGCCCTCTGATCCTCCTCGTGGCCCTCCTCTGGACACTTTTCAGCACTTGTTTAGAAGAGAAAAAAATCTGCCATCTGCTTTGCAACTTGAAGTATGGAACATAACATCCTTCTCTTAAAAATAATTTCAACAATTATCTTTCTTTCAGTCTTTGTCTCACAGACTTGTAATTATTTTTTCGTTTCTTCTTATATAACTCAACGCTTGAATTGGCCAAGGACATTAGACACAAACAGTTGAAGATATGTGAAATTCTAAAATGCTGAGCCCCCTAATGGCTAGCTTTTTGTTTCTATCTGAAGAAATAAGCTAGTACAAGATATTTCACTTTCTTTAATACAAGTGCTTATTTTACTGGTTCTAAGCATAGCTCATGGTTTGCTTCTGAAGTAGAGGAAAAGATCACTTTCCAAGTAATTTAATTTCTAATGCTGACTATAATAGGGACATTGCAAGGACTGCACTGGAAAAAACCTTCTTCCGTTACAAGCCACTGTCATTTACCAAGGATTAACTGCTGCAGGTGAAAGACAAAGAAAATGAGAGATAAGACACAGGTTAGCTCATACAGAACATTCCTTTGAAAATACCTCTACAGAATCTCTGTTGAAATGGGGATGGAAAAGCTGCAGACGTTACCAATTTCATCGTGATGAACTGTTTAGGAGATGACTTTCCTAAACAAAGCTCACACATCAGTTTAAGGCCACTTAAACCAAGGTTGGATATGTTCTCATCCAGGCTACAGACTCGTGCTTTTAGGGAAGCAGGGAAGATGTTCCAATAATACCTCAAGCAATCAAATGGTGCAGGATATTCTCCAAACCCATCAGAATTACGGGAGCTGAGCCAAGCTCATCTTTCAAGTTAGTTAGAATAACCTTTATTAGAATAAACCAAACCAGGTTGGAAGAGACCTTCAAGATCATCGTGTCCAACCCATCAACCAATCCAACCCACCCAAACAGCTAACCTATGGCACCAAGCACCCCATCAAGTCTCCTTCTGAACACCTTCAATGACGGCGACTCCACCACCTCCCCGGGCAACCCATTCCATAGCGCAATCACTCTTTCTGTATAGAACTTCTTCCTAACATCCAACCTGAACCTCCCCTGGCGCAGCCTGAGACTGTGTCCTCTTGTTCTGGTACTGGGTGCCTGGGAGAAGAGACCATCATCAGCCTGTCTACAATCTCCCTTCAGGTAGTTGTAGAGAGTGATAAGGTCACCCCTGAGTCTCCTCCTCTCCAGGCTAAGCAGCCCCAGCACAAGCACAAGTTAGTGCTTGTGATGCTGTGCTTACTGTCCCAGAGATCTAGCTCCTCTTAATCCATATACAAACTATATTATGTTAGATAAGCTAACCAGCCAGCTGAAGCCTGAGCATCCCAATAAGACGGCCCACAACAACCACTGGAATCTGCATCTCAAGGGAAAAGGGAGAGTTCAGCTCTCCCTTGAAGCAAATCCTCAAAGCAAATCCTTTGAAGGCCTGACTAGTTGAAACTACTTAGTGCAGTGCTGTTTGCATGGCATTCAATTATGCTTCTGCTAAGAAACATGCTGAATCAGGAGCTCTCATTTATTTGTGGGCAGGGGGAGGAAGATAACAGTGACTTATGAGTAGTACTTTATTAAAAGAAGATGATGAAAAGACAATGAACTGTGGATCAGCTAGAGGAGGAAATGCAGGAGGGAGGAACTGCTCTTTCCAAATAATTAATTGCTGTAATTGCTCTCTCCCCAACACAAATCCTCCCACTTCAGTTTTATTAAAAAGCAACTGCAATTTCAGGCCTTCAGAGCAAAACTTTTCTCCTGGAGAGGCAGAATTCTCCAGCAGAGGCCTATAGGTGAGGGAAGACCAACTAATTATGAACTATTTTAACCAATATTTGTCACTGCACTGTCAACAGCTCAGAAGGCAGAATGGTGGAATGTGTTCACTGATGAGCTCCAGCTGCTTTACCTTTCTCTGGCAATACTCAGACTATAAAACTGCATGAGCCTGGATGGTCTAAGTTTACAGCCCCTCTGCATTACCAAGTCTGCACAAAACAAGAGTATTCCCAACATATTAGCTTTAAAAGCTTAATAAATGAAACATCAGAATGGCAAGGTTGCAAGGCTGATGCAAAGATTTAAGAAGGGGACAAAGACAATAATCATGCTTTGCTTCAAGGTCAACCTTTTAAGCAATAGAAATATCAGAGAGGAGCTTAAATGTTAAACCTCTTTAAAACCATCAGGAAAGAGTGGGAACCATATCACAGTATCACAGTATGACTAAGGTTGGAAGAGACCTCGAGGATCATCGTGTCCAACCTGTCACCACAGACCTCATGACTAGACCATGGCACCAAGTGCCACATCCAATCCCCTCTTGAACACCTCCAGGGATGGGGACTCCACCACCTCCCTGGGCAGCACATTCCAACGGCCAAAAACTCTCTCTGTGAAGAACTTTCTCCTCACCTCCAGCCTAAACTTCCCCTGGCACAGCTTGAGACTATGTCCCCCTGTTCTGGTGCTGGTTGCCTGGGAGAAGAGACCAATCCCTTCCTGGCTACAACCACCTTTCAGGTAGTTGTAGAAAGGTGGTTGCATGATGATATGGTTGCATGACTAGAAGGTGGTATGCATGACTATAGCCAAAGCAAGGTGCAGGACATGCATTTTCCTCCTACTTCTGTCCAATTTTAGAAGATAATTTACTTTGAGGACCAAGTTGTCCTGTGCCTTCTTGGCACTGATTTCAAAATCAGCCTACAGACATCACAAGCAGGAGAACTTCACAGGTCTGTATCTACATTTTAAAAAAAAAACCCAAACTTTTAGAAGCATTATTTTTAATACCTCTGTGTGACCCTTTCAGGCTGTGCCTTTAAGAAAGGGACAGTTGCTGGAACACTCTGGCTCAATGTTTTGGTGAAATAATGAAAACAAGATATTCTAACCAAATTTCATTGGTAGATTGGTAGAATGCAACTGTAAGTTTTAGTTCTGTTTGAATCTCAGTCAGTTCAGTCTGTCTGTCTCTTTCAGCCTATCTGTTTCAGTCTCTCTCTGAGCAACAGCTGAGCAGGACAGAGTTACCCTTGAACTAACAGATAAGAAACTAATTCTTGCATACACTTTGAGCTAACAGAATTTCCTCCTTAATAATTACCTTTTCTCTCTCTCTAACCCTTTTTGGGAAAAAAAGGGAGGTAGGGGGGAAAAGGGGTACAGGTGGGGGCACCCTCCTGGCTGGAGGAGAGAGTTTTGTTCTGTATTGCGTTATATATTGTAAATACTGTGTATTGTGTATATATTCACTGCATTTCACCCTGCTTGTAAATATAGCTTATTCCTATCTTTGCTTCTCTGACTGAGTTAGCTGTGGCTTCTTTGTGTGCGGGGAAGAACTGAACTCTCTCACCACCACACTCTGTAATGGATTAGCGGTAAATACCTGCTGGCTCTGAGACCCCTCTAAGTCTGCTTACCCCAAACTATCTCGGGGTGCTTTCATAAACATGGTTTTACAGCAGATGCCATTTGAGCTCAGGCAGGTTTGTAGGATTAGGTAGATGGAAACACTATTAAGCAGAAGGCAACAAGAAATATGGCCTGCTCCTTTCAATTGGCAAAGTGTGCAATAAATAGCACCGTGTATTTGTGAACAGCAAACCTTGTGGCTGCACTGCTTTGATACGGAACAGAACTGAGGATGAGCAACTTAAAATGCCAGCTTTTTTTTAATCTTCTCTATCCACTACTGCTATGCCCAGATCAATAACCTGCTACCTGCTTTAATAATGTGAAGACATGCACAAAAGAAGAAGCCTTTCTGAGAAACAGTGAGTCAAATTTAAATTTCAAAAAGTCTTTTACTTTCTGCAGTGTAAGCTAGAACCTGTGCTGAAACCAGGAGTAGTAAAGGACTAGCCCTCCCAGAGCAAGAACTGTACCACAGTATCACCAAGGTTGGAAGAGACCTCAAAGATCATCAAGTCCAGCCTGTCACCACAGACCTCATGACTAGACCATGGCACCAAGTGCCACATCCAATCCCCTCTTGAACACCTCCAGTGATGGTGACTCCACCACCTCCCTGGGCAGCACATTCCAATGACCAATGACTCTCTCAGTGAAGAACTTTCTCCTCACCTCCAGCCTAAACTTCCCCTGGCACAGCTTGAGACTGTGTCCTCTTGTTCTGGTGCTGGTTGCTAGAGAGAAGAGACCAACTCCCTCCTGGCTACCATCACCCTTCAGGTAGTTGTAGAGAGCAATGAGGTCACCCCTGAGCCTCCTCTTCTGCAGGCTAAACAACCCCAGCTCCCTCAGCCTCTCCTCACAGGGCTGTGCTCAAGGCCTCTCCCCAGCCTTGTTGCCCTTCTCTGGACATGTTCAAGGAAAGAATTATTTCCATGTGGGTGTAATTTTGGTTGGTTTAGATTGCTGGTTGGTTTTGTTTTGTGTTTGGCATGTTTTTTAAGCTAGAATTCTGAATAAGTAATTGTAGATAGTTTTGTCTCTTAAGGAGAGGAGCTGAAGAAACACCTTGTCTTTTGGCTGGAGTTTTTGATGCTGTACATCCAGATGGGATCAATGTGGGAGACTTCTGCATCTCTCGACTCCCTGGCTACGCCTGAAACTATGTTTGCTTAACTAGAAAAACCAGGATAATTTTCTCCTCTGAGATCAGAATCCCAGGCTCAGGAAGGTGCTCAAATGCACTGAGCTGTCAGAGTCCAATATAATTTACAAGCTGCTCTTTGTTTCCAGGCAATTTGCATATCTCAGATGGTGCAGTGTTGTCAGCCTGCGTTGGTGCATCTGGCCCTGAATTTCACTAAAAAAGTTGTTCCTGAAGTCAAAGGTTTTGCAAAGCATAGATCTGCCCAGGATAATAACACATACCAAAACCACATTGTGGGTGAGTGAGATTCATAATAAAAACATTCAAGATGCAATAATTAGAGCAATGAATGCAGTTTGATTAACTGATTGCTACCTTTCAACTGCCAGTGGCAGAAATAACCTCCTTCCTCCTATAAAATCACAAACTCATTCAGATTAAATTGGGAGCAGATGGGAAGTTGTTTTTTATTGACATTTTGGTTCCTGAATACCCTTCAGAAGCATGCAGTACTGCCACATTGTAGTGTAATTAGAATAAAGCAACAAAAATCAATCTCTTTTCACGCCACAAATACAAAGATTATCATTCAAAAGGTCAGCCTGGCATATGACAAATATTGACAGCACACAGCACATGGCTTTCTAAATGTTCTTTTGCAGCATTCACACTCTGCATGGCTGTCTAAAAGTTCTTTTGCAATGTTCTCAGCACATACAATTGAGAGTGGATAGACTTTCATCAAAAAAATACTTCTTCTTTTGAAGACACTTACCAGAAATTCAATATGGAGAGACGAAAGAGAGTCAGATGCTGTAAGCTCACGCATCTCAAACTAGCTTCAGGGGCCTTTTATCTGCTCTTTACAACAGAATTTAGGCCACAAAATATAATACTGACAGGACATAAGGCAGATAAAAAAGGAAAAAGAAAAAAAAGGGTTTTTTTTTGGTGCAGCTTGATCTGAAAAGCTTATTCAGCCTCTAAGAAGTTGTATTTGGATTTTGCACATTTAATTTATATTGACCTGTCATGTTTTAAATGAAAGGTTTCATAAAACAAAGGGATGCTACTTGCTGTGTATAGCATCTTGTTTTAAGGTGTTTAGTTTCCCCACATACAGAGAAAGAAAATGAACTGGGACCAGGCTTGTTCAACATCTTTGTGGGTGCCATGGACAGTGGCATTGAGTGCACCCTCAGCAAGTTTGCTGATCACACCAAGCTGTGTGGTGCAGCAGACAGCTGGAGGGAAGGGAGGCCATCCAGAGGGACCTGGACAGGCTGGAGAGGTGGGCACAAGCCAACCTCATGAGGTTCGACAAGACCAAGGGCAGGGTCCTGCATCTGGGTTGAGGCAATCCCAGGCACAAATCCAGGCTGGGCAGGGACTGGCTGGAAAGCAGCCCTGAGGAGAGAGACTTGGGGGTGCTGGGGGAGGAGAAGCTCACCAGCAGCTCTCAGTGTGCACTTGCAGCCCAGAAAGCCAACCAGATCCTGGGCTGCATCAGGAGAAGTGTGGCCAGCAGGGCAAGGGAAGTGATTCTCCCCCTCTGCTCAGCTCTGGGGAGACCCCACCTGGAGTACTGCCTCCAGTTCTGGAGCCCCTATTACAAGAGGGAGCTGGAGGTGCTGGAAGGTGTCCAGAGAAGGGCCAGGAGGATGATCAGAGGGCTGGAGCACCTCTCCTTTGTGGACAGACTGAAGGAGTTGGGGCTGTTCAGTCTGCAGAAGAGAAGGCTCTGAGGTGACCTCATTGTGGCCTTCCAGTATCTGAAGGGGGCTACAAGAAGGCTGGGGAGGGACTGCTCAGGATCTCAGGGAGTGATAGGACTAGGGGGAATGGAATGAAGCTGGAGGTGGGGAGATTCAGGCTGGAGGTGAGGAGGAAGTTCTTCCCCATGAGAGTGGTGAAGCCCTGGAATGGGTTATCCAGGGAGGTGGTTGGGGCCCTGTCCCTGGAGGTGTTTAAGCCCAGGCTGGATGAGGCTCTGTTCAGCCTGATCTATTGTGGGGTGTCCCTGCCCATGGCAGGGGGCTTGGAACTAGATGATCCTTGTGGTCTCTTCCAACCCTGACTGATACTATGATGCTATGAACTCTTCTTTAGAGCTATTTGTGGTATTTGGAGGACAGTAATTTGTCCACATGTATATGCATTGGTAGCAAAGAAACTGTGGTACTTCAAGGTTTCAACAGTACCACCTGCCCAGGTGTTTCACAAGTTTCCCACAGCTGATCTGAGTTTCAAGTGGCATTAAACATATACACAGATTTTGACTCGAAGCTCATATGTTTTGCCTAGTCTTCATTCAAAGTCACTTCAAGTGTTCCTTTGGATCCAGAGTTCTGTCTCTGGAAAGAATGCCTGTCAGATCAGACATACCTGCTATACAGATAGTTCTCCTTACATGGTTCCACAAAAAGCAGCATCCTGAACCCTGTTTCCACATTCAGGTGTGTGCAACAGCACTGTCAAACTGGTAATTCTGTGCATGATTTTGCATCCTAATGAATCCAGAGAAGCATTTTGCATTGAGCAGAGCAGTGCTTTATACAAAGCCTTAAAGTTGAAGGCTTTAAACCCACAGAGTTATTTGTTATAGAACCATGCTGTGTGGAAGGGTTCAGTGGCAGGGTAATCTCACTGAAGTCCATGCAATGTCATTTGGACTCAGCATGGCCAGTGATTCCAAGTGGGGAGCATAACGACATTGTTAAGATCTGAAAACAATGGTGCTGAGGAAATCAGACATTAACTTAAGAGCAATGCAGTGCAGAATGGTTTAGCAAAGTTTTAGAAATGCAAGCAAACAATTTTACAAGTCCATGTTCAAAATATCTTCTGAATTGATTCTGTTTCTTGAGGTAAAAAAAAAAGAAACTTCTATAATGCATGACATTCCAAACAGCTAATGAGGCCCTTTGTGTCCCCCCCTTTCCCCTCCCCTCTTCTTTACTCATTAAATCAAGAGGATTGTTAATAGTTTCTGGCTTTGAGAGTGCTCCCTGAGCCCTGTCATATAGAATAGAATAGAATAGAATAGAATAGAATAGAATAGAATAGAATAGAATAGAATAGAATAGAATAGAATAGAATAGGAGTAGAGTAGAGTAGAGTAGAGTAGAGTAGAATAGAATAGAATAGAATAGAATAGAATAGAATAGAATAGAATAGAATAGAATAGAATAGAATAGAATAGAATAGAACAGACCAGACCAGGTTGGAAGAGACCTTCAAGACCGTGTCCAGCCTACCATCCAACACCACCTAATCAACTAACCCATGGCACCAAGCACCCCATCAAGTCTCCTCCTGAACACCTCCAGTGATGGTGACTCCACCACCTCCCCAGGCAGCCCATTCCAATGGGCAATCACGCTTTCTGTGTAGAACTTCTTCCTAACCTCCAGCCTAAACCTCTCTTGGCGCAGCCTGAGACTGTGCCCTCTTGTTCTGGTGCTGGCTGCCTGGGAGAAGAGACCAACCTCTGCCTGTCTACAGCCTCCCTTAAGGTATGCTGCTCTAGAATGCTTTCTACAATAATGACAACACCATGTTGCAAAAGGTAAATAATGGATTCAAGGATTGGTTTCCTTATCAGCTCTGATAATATTGATTAAATGTATTTTATTTGAGCAGCAATACAGACATTTTTCTAAGTTGTCTTATGTGTATAAACTTGCTTTAGTACTACAAACTTCTGCAGCAATTTACTGTGCAAGAAAGAGGTACATTAATCAAACCCTGACAAACCATTTTCAACACTACTGTGCAGCACAGTGCAATACCAAATTTATATGAAAGGTTTGCATTTATCTTGCTCTGCTACCCTGGTGTCAGTACAGGGCTGAAATATATTCATCCAAGTACTGCTTTTTCACTTGTTTTTACAGGCTGTGCTGTTGGAGAGGCAAGAAACCCTGACTTGAGGTCACTTTGATCTTGTTTGGAGCAGAAAGGGAACGCGTTCCTGCACAAAGACTTTGTTTCTCTTTGTTCTCTGGGTCTCAAGTATTCATTAGGTGTTTACATGTAGAGGAACAGAGCAGTGTTCCGCTCTAGACACAGAGGAGCTTCAGAAGGACAGTTGATAGTGAGTGGACAAACACAGGGCTGCAGGGCAGGCTGCAAGGCCAAATACTCTTAAGGAACCACGGCACTGATCTTGCTATTTTCTCCAGCATTTTTAGAAAGGGCTGAAGAATTAAAACTGATGCTGCCTCAACATCAGGAGGTGTTTTGCTTATCCAATGACCAGGTGTTCAGAACAGCATAGGACCCAACTTGACATTTCTTTTACACACAAAGCTTTCTGCAGACTTTAATAGGCTGAAACTGATACTCGGATCTAAAGGGGGTCTCTGGTCCTCATGCCCAGACCTATTAAAGGAGGCTTTGCCAGCCAAGAAAAATACCAAACTGAAATTCTCATGAAGGCCTTATACTTGTCCTACCATACAAAAGATTTAGGAACCCAAATATTTACTGTTAATAGCAGTTTCTAGGGAAAGCCTTTGTATGGACTTTTATTAGTTGTTTATAGGCAGATCACTTCTGATTCTCTGAAGAGGTCATTTGAATAAGCCCACTTCAGAGCTTAACCTTTTTGGTTAAGTTGGAGGGATTTAAAAGACACAGAGCTGTAGTGCTGAGGAACATGGTTTGATGGTGACCTGGCAGTTCTGGGTTAATGTTTGGAGCTGATGATCAGAAAATTCTCTTTCAGCTGAAATGATTATGATTCTGATCTAAACTAAGACATGCAGTTTGGAGGAAGGGAAAGAAAAAAAGAAAGAGAGTTTGACTCCATTGTGATGATGTTTCCCTCCTCTGCAGGCTGAAGTGAGCTGCTCCAGTGAAGGAGACCTTGCTTGGGCCTATAGACACCTCCTCAGATCCTACAGACAGGAATCCTACAGGACTCAGCAGGGGCACAGGGACAGGCATTCTGCAGGGGATGTTGAGGAATTAATTTCCCAAAGCTCAGACAGAAGGGGTAAGGGTTCACCAGAGGCAAGGGCTTTGCTCTTTCTGTTCCCTCACAGGGATAAACACAGCATTCCCATCCTTGTCCTCTGCCCAGCACTCGTGCACAAGAGTCTGAAAGAGCTTTCTATAAGTCCTGACCTTGAAGTTTCTTTCCCAGTTCAAGTGCCTCTAGGCCCTTCAGAGTGAAACACAGCTAGATTGTGCAGCAAGTCATGCATCCCCTCACAGGAAAACATTACAGAAATCTCCATTACATAGCTTCCATGGGAACCTGGGTCTGGTGCAAAACCTGGTGCCTTGTCCTTGCAAGGTTTTCATGGAACCACTAGGGAAATATGTGTGATGCTGTTAGCTCTCTTACGCATCAGAAATGCAGGGGACACAAGCACTCTGAAAATGTGGTGTATACCTCAGCTGCATTTGCATATGAAATGAATACTGTAACCATCCAATCCATTTATTAATAACCATGCAGCAAGCTGTAGCCACAAAGTCAGGGACTGCAAATAATGAGAGAGATCTTTCAGAATGGGCTGCCATCTTTTACTGATTTCTGGAAAGGACTACTCTGAAATGAACATAGAGTCTTGCCAAGACTGCAAAAAGCAGCATTTTTTTAGGACTTTCACAGCTGAGATACTGCAGGATTTTTTAGGCTGAGGTGCTGCAAGCATGAAACACAGCTAGGAGTGAAGAAATAGTGAAAGTGCTAGGTCCCAGTATGACCAGTGCTGAGAAACAGCACACAGCTGAACTGTGCAACCCACACAATTTATTAGACTTTACTATTTTGCCCCCCTTCCCTTCATAATGCAAGCTTATGTCCAACCCCTGCTACTATAGAATACATTTCTGTAAAGGCCAATTTAACTACAGTTTTGTCCTCAGACATAAATTATGGCCCTCTAGAAACAGACAAGTCCCTGAAGTCAGTAAAAATACTTCTGGTTACTTCTCCATGGATGGGATCAGGTGCAGAGGGAGGAACATGGAGGCTGTGGGACTTACCAGTTTTGAAGGAGCATTTGTTTGTTATATACACACTGCAGATGACATCTCTGTTTTGATGAGATGGGGCTTTCTACCACCTTAAGATACAGAAGCCTGCAGAGGTACTGAAACAAGCCACAGTAGACAAAGGTTTCTTATGTCTCTGAATGTAATTTTCTGACCACATAGATGATCTCTTCACTTTCTAGAAGATCTAAGCCTACTCCAACACTTCTGCTGCCCACACCGGCCCAGCAAAGAGCAGGGAGCCTTCAGCTACCAGCCAAGCCAAGGCGGCTTCACCTCTATGTTCTTAGCCACTCATTGAGATGGGGCACAGATGAATTTAAGCACGAGCTGAGCATTTAAGTACATCATCAGGTACCCCAACAAAGAGGGCAGAAATCTAGCACCCAAACAGTAGTGAAACAAGCTTTTTCCACTAGTTTGCAGGCTAACTAGTACTGTTGGATAGGATTCTAACAGAAAATAGTTTAACAATTTAATTAAAGCTGAAGGCTATTTGCTCATTCTGCCAAATCTTATTAACAGGCAGCACTGAAAAGACAATAACAAATGCTAGGGAATTCTTTCCCATGCTATATGAACTAATGACACCCGTTAATTTCAATAAGCAATCACTTGAGACCAAGGAGTAGTAGCATTTCCAGTCTTAGATTGGGTGATTTGAAATTTTCCTCATTAAGTGTCAGAATAATTTGTTTTACATAAAGAGAAGATAGACTTCTTTACTCCCTAAATGCTGAGGGTTTTATTTATTTTCTAAACCAACTTGCTTTCTGCAAAGCCATTTACAATTGACTGTTAATTTGCATGCTCAGAGCTGTTAACACAAGCAATGCAATTTCTTCTTCTCCAGTGCCCTAGATGAGTGCCTAATTTGTTGTTTTTAATAAATTTAATGTTAGGGTGGTTAATGTGTACAGAGAATATATTTTCTTACTTCACTCAACCACCATTAAACTGAGTTTCCTACCACTGAATGGAAATTAATATGACAACAGCCCCATTTAAATTTTACCCACACATAACTGTGTTGAATGAAATGAATGCCACATTTTATAGGGTGTGTTAGTACAGTAAAAGCGCCTATGAAAAGAGACACTAGTGAAGAGCAAGGATTTCTTCTCTACTTGAGCTGTCTTGTTTATCAATTCTAAAGTAATTTTACATGAAAAGGGAAAATCAACATAGTTTCAGCTCAGGAAATTTCACTGGAAAATTAAGAGTACCTCTTTCAGTTACAAGACCCCAGATATGTTTCACAAGTAGCTATGCAGGGGGTGGGTTGGGTTGGTTTTATGCCATCTTGGTTTTCCCCAGTGCTTTAAATAAAACAAACAAAAGGAAGTTATTTTTATGTGCAACATAAGGTACAAAAGGAGTAGCAGCATGAATACATAGAATCATAGAATCAATAAGGTTGGAAAAGACCTCAAAGATCATCAAGTCCAACCTGTCACCCAACACCTCATGACTACTAAACCATGGCACCAAGTACCATGTCCAATACTCTCTTGAACACCTCCCTGGGCAGCACATTCCAACGGCTAAAAACTCTCTCTGTGAAGAACTTTCTCCTCACCTCAAGCCTAAACCTCCCCTGGCACAGCTTGAGACTGTGCCCTCTTGTTCTCGTGCTGGTTGCCTGGGAGAAGAGACCAACTCCCACCTGTGTACAACCTCCATTCAGGTAGTTGTAGAGAGCAGTAAGATCTCCCCTGAGCCTCCTCTTCTCCAGGCTAAACAACCCCAGCTCCCTCAGCCTCTCCTCACAGGGCTGTGCTCAAGGCCTCTCCCCAGCCTCCTTTCCCTTCTCTGGACACGTTCAAGAGTCTCAATGTCCTTCTTAAATTGAGTGGCCCAGAACTGGACACAGGACTCAAGGTGTGGCCTAACAAATGCTGAGTACAGGGGCACAATGACCTCCCTGCTCCTGCTAGCCACACTATTCCTAATGCAGGCCAGGATGCCATTGGCCTTCTTGACCACCTTGTTACACTGCTGGTTCATATTTAGGCAGCTGTCAATCAGTACCCCCAGGTCCCTTTCTGCCTGGCTGCTGTCCAGCCACTCCAACCTCAGACTGTAGCTCTGCATGGGGTTGTTGTGACCAAAGTGCAGCACCTGGCACTTGGACATGTGGAACGCCACCATGTTGGGCTCTGCCCATCTGTCCAGCCAGTCAAGGTCCCTCTGGAGATCCCTTCTGCCCTCAAACAGATCCACATTTGCTCCCAATTCAGTGTCATCTACAAATTTACTGATGATGTACTCAATCCCCTCATCCAGATCAACAATAAAGATGTTGAACAGGATGGGGCCCAGCACTGATCCCTGGGGCACACCACTGGTGACTGGCCTCCAGCTGGGTGTGGCACCATTCACCACCACTCTCTGAGCATGGCCCTCCAGCCAGTTCCTAACATTAATGCAAGCTCTTTCCAAAGGACTCAATTTCCCTGTTAATGTATGTATTGATGGAGCAGGAAGATTGAAAATCCAAGCTCCACACTAATATATATGGGAAAGGAAACGTCATTACTTACACTTGATTTACAGCAGCATGACTGAGACTATAATCTCATGCTCTGTTTGAAAACCTGGATGCAAGACTGAATCCCAGTTTGTGTTGTATTTTCTTATTTTCACAAGCACTACTGAAGTCCTTACGTAGAAAAAGTGGTTTCAGAAAGGCTGGACAAATTGCTATTTATTATTTACAGGCTAAAGCCATCTTTCTAAGAGCTTAGTAGGGAAAGGAAAGATTCCACAGGGGCTGTTACTTACAGAAACAAGCCCAGCTCCAGGATTTGAGAGAGTTAGATGCTGCCAGTAAGTATGCACACAGATGTTCAAAACACACTGGAACATGTCCTCTGATTTCCTCCTAGAAAAGACTTGGATATACCTGTGAACTATTTTTCTTGCCTTTCCCTTCCTGAAGAACAAAGTCTTCCCACAGACACCAGCAAGGTGGGATACCAAACTGACATCTATTGATTTTTTTGCCAGGTTCTGCACATTGGCCACAGCAACCCCAGGCAGTGCTACAGGCTGGGGTCAGAGTGGCTGAGAGCAGCCAGGCAGAGAGGGACCTGGGGGTGCTGGTTGATGGTAGGCTTAACATGAGCCTGCAGTGTGCCCAGGCAGCCAAGAGGGCCAATGGCATCCTGGCCTGCATCAGGAACAGTGTGGCCAGCAGGAGCAGGGAGGTCATTCTGCCCCTGTACACTGCACTGGTTAGGCCACACCTCGAGTCCTGTGTCCAGTTCTGGGCCCCTCAGTTTAGGAAGGAGGTTGACTTGCTGGAACGAGTCCAGAGAAGAGCAACAAAGTTGGTGAGGGGTTTGGAACACAGCCCTATGAGGAGAGGCTGAGGGAGCTGGGGTTGCTTAGCCTGGAGAAGAGGAGACTCAGGGGTGACCTTATCACTCTCTACAACTACCTGAAGGGAGGTTGTAGACAGGCGGATGTTGATGTCTTCTCCCAGGCACCCAGTACCAGAACAAGAGGACACAGTCTCAGGCTGCACCAGGGGAGGTTCAGGTTGGATGTTAGGAAGAAGTTCTATACAGAGAGAGTGATTGCCCATTGGAATGGGCTGCCCAGGGAGGTGGTGGAGTCGCCATCATTGAAGGTGTTCAGGAGGAGACTTGATGGGGTGCTTGGTGCCATGGGTTAGCTGTTTGGGTGGGTTGGATTGGTTGATGGGTTGGACACGATGATCTTGAAGGTCTCTTCCAACCTGGTTTGGTTTATTCTAATAAAGGTTTATTCTAATAAATAATGATACAGGTAGAGCTAGAGACCTACAGACCACTTTCCCATAGTAGAAGGTCAAATTGTGAGCATCTGTATTCCGATGTAGATGTCTATATTACCTTTAGACAGAAAGTAAAATGAGCCTATTGACTCCCATCCCCTGCTTCATGCCATTTTTTTTCTTGGGAGGAGTGTGCTCATTTAGTACCCACACAATTATTCATTTTGGAATTGGCTCATAACCTAAAGCCAACATTTCCATACAGATGAATCCTAGAACAAATGATGTTTGTTCTTGGCATTTTTCTCAGTTTTAGATGCAGTCTTCACAGATGAATAGAAAGTTCACCTTCCCTAAGAAATACTCTTAGCATCCTCCATTAACTACCTGATCTGGTTATATTTGATTTACATTTTTCAGCCTTAACAGACAGAGACTGACATAAATAAAAATGTAGGGAATCATGGGGAACAAAGTGGCTTCAATTTCTACTTCTAAGACTTGCATATATATATATCAGCAAATTTGCAGATGACACTGAATTGGGAGCAGATGTGGATCTGTTAGAGGGCAGAAGGGATCTCCAAAGGGACCTTGACTGGCTGGACAGATGGGCAGAGTACAACATGATGGCATTCAACATGTCCAAGGCCAGGTGCTGCACTTTGGTCACAACAACCCCATGCAAAATTACAGTCTGGGGTTGGAGTGGCTGAGAGCTGCCAAACAGAAAGGGACCTGGGGGTGCTCATTGACAGCTGCCTAAACATGAGCCAGCAGTGTGCCCAGGTGGCCAAGAAGGCCAATGGCATCCTGGCCTGTATCAAGAATAGTGTGGCCAGCAGGAGCAGGGAAGTTATTGTGCCCCTGTACTCTGCACTGGTTAGGCCACACCTTGAGTCCTGTGTCCAGTTCTAGGCCCCTCAGTTTAAGAAGGACATTAAGACTATTGAATGTGTCCAGAGAAGGGAAAGGAGGCTGGAGAGAGGCCTTGAGCACAGCCCTGTGAGGAGAGGCTGAGGGAGCTGGGGTTGTTTAGCCTGGAGAAAAGGAGGCTCAGGGGTGACCTCATTTCTGTTTACAACTACCTGAAGAGGGGTTGTAGCCCGGAGTGAGTTGGTCTCTTCACTCAAGCAACCAGCCCCAGAACAAGAAGACACAGTCTCAAGCTGTGCCAGGGGAGATTTAGGCTTGAGGTGAGGAGAAAGTTCTTCACTGAGAGAGTCATTTGTCATTGGAATGTGCTGCCCAGAGAGGTGGTGGAGTCACCGTCCCTGGAGGTGTTCAAGAGGGGATTGGATGTGGCACTTGGTGCCATGGTCTAGTCATGAGGTCTGTACTGACAGGTTGGACTTGATGATTTTTGAGGTCTCTTCCAACCTTGGTGATACTGTGTGACACTGTGATATATATATCAAGTCATTGTTGTAACTGTCATTTCAGTTGTTAAGTAGGTAACACTTAGCATTATTTCTCAGAAAGTGTTAGAGGAGTCTTCTGTTCTGTACAGGGATTAAAAAGCAGACAAGGACTAGCCTCAGCTTGACTGCACAAGGTTGTTTCTTTCAAGGAGTTCTTTGAAATGGCTCATCCTCCTAAGAGGTACTTGGAGTACAACTGGGAGTTAGTGTTCCAAGAAGATCAAAGGAGCGACATAAGGAATAGAGACAGAGTGCAAACAAAATATGGGTGGTTTGGATCATCCTTCCCCTGAGCTAACTTGTGACACTGGTGAACCTTTGGACAGTGGAGAGAACAAGTCCTCCAATTCTCTTCTCTGAGGTGACATTACATAATACTGTGTCCTCAAGCAGTGGTGAACAAGTCTCTGTGGGACAATGCCTTTCATCCCCATGCTAGAATTCACCCAAGCAGCTCATAAAGCAGCATGTCATGACTGCTGATGATGGTATATCACATTTCCTGAAGCCTCATATTATTTTAGAATGTCTTTTAGTGCTTTTTACTGCTGTCTTTCAGGGGTCATTTGGTTTATGAATAACCAAACCATTCATTCTGCTTCATCTGTTTTCTGCCATTGCTCACACTACTATATGGCAAACTCCAGTCAAACTTGTTTTCTACTATGTGGCCATAAATCGTCTCGTGATGACTCTTGTGCAAGAGCAAAACATAGAAGCAAAGGTGACACATTAAATCACCCCTGATACACTGATGACACTATCTAACTAGTTAATAAGGTCAAGTGGTCTGGCAGAGTCCAGTCTATTCACTTGTAACTTCTTTTCCCTCTGCCTCTTTTCTCTACAGTGTACATGTTTAGAATCACATCTGCCATATGTGACCCTGAGTAGGGAACATCTTTACAAAATGCAGCCGAGTCCTTCTTACTCATTTGGGGACATCCTGCATCACGGCTGAAAAATGAGAAGTAGTGGGCAGTAAAGTGGATCTGATGGAGGACACTCACCCAAGCCAAGCACATTTTCTTCTCCCAGAAGTACTTTCTCAAGCTCTGTGCAGAGCACCACAGATGAGAGGGTTCAAAACAATCACAAGGGTGCCATTTGACAGAAGGCTGAGCCTTTGCTCTCTACAACTGACTGAAGGGAGGTT